>NC_133657.1:188318411-189798247 GCF_009905375.1 Apium graveolens
CTAACTGTATGAAGATAAAAGTAGAGCATCAAAGTGATATACCTTATTGAGATATGCTCTTCTAATAAAGTCAAAGTAAAATTTAATTTGTTTATGAGCTTTGTCTGAATAGCTCCCTGGCCTTGGTAAATTCAGTGCTATGGATAATTTCTCTACCCATTCAAATAAAGTGGCAGTTGGAGTCACAACTGGTGTCCTTCCATCCAATGCAGCAGCTTCAATGCCTTCTCAATCATAGTGGCATTGGTTTCATACTCTTTGTTATCATAAGTGACCAAAATCACTCCTCTTCGGCATCAACAGTAGAATTATCCCAAATTTGCATGACCTGCTTAAACCAAACTCTAGAAAGAACGGTTAAAGCATAACCAATTTCACTTTGAGCTAGATAATCTTGAATCATCTTAAAATCATGGGGAATATCAATATTATGCAATGGAGCTTTAAAATTGGTTACCGCAATGGTCTTATGATTAAACATATACTTGGTGGCAGAAAGTGGATACAGAATTAGTGGTGGCAATTTGAAAATTTTAGAGATAAAGGAGAAGATGAACAATTGTGTGTATATGTGAAAAATGAATGTGAATCGTTTATCAGTTACGGATGGTATCAGTAAAAACAGTAAGAGAATAATACACATGGCATGTTTTAATTGGATAGCTTTATTAGTGGAACGGATAATGTGCAATTCTAGTTAATAATGAATTACTTTTAAGGAGCATATATGTGTTATTGCACCTAATAACTAGTAATTAACCTTCCACATTGATCCAAATTACAAAATTCTCTATAATTATGCACAAAAATCACTCTTAAAGATACTTAATTAAATCAAGTATAATAAGGAAAATTATTACTCAAAGTCAGTATTTGACATTATCAGAATTTGATTACCTCATCAGGATTTGACATGTCAGGATTTGACACGTCAGGATTGACATACCTCGTCAGGAATTGACTTAGTGTGTCAGGATTGATGTGTCAGGATTTGACTGATACAGTCAGGATCTGACAAATCATTCTTCTCATAGCTGATCATTCCAAGATCATGTATTAACTTTCCAAAGGTTGCTTCTGGTAATGGCTTGGTGAAGATATCAGCTACTTGTTGATCAGTTGGAACAAAGTGAAGCTTAATTGTTCCTTCCATGACATGCTCCCTGATAAAATGATATCTGATACTGATATGTTTTGTGAGTGAGTGTTGAACTGGATTACCTATCATAGAAATTGCACTTTGATTATCACAGTAGAAGGGAATTTTGAATAAGACAATCCATAGTCCAATGGCTGATTTCTCATCCAAAGAATATGAGCACACCAACTGCCAGCTGCAAGTTATTACAAAAAAACTAACAAAGAATTAAAGAAGGGGGTTGAATGTAATTCTGGTTTCTTTTCGATTTTAAGAACTGTTATATCTTAAATCTATAACTGTGTTTGATTTAGCTAAAGTGCGGAATGAAATATTGAAGAAATGATACACAAAGTAATTAAACACAAGTATTTAAAAACTTTCTGGTAGATTGAACTTTTCCACCAGAGATATATATAAAATTGCGACTGGGTGATACAAGGTTTGCACACAGCTTACAAGTAGAACTTACAAAGACAGAGAAATTCTTCACATATACAGCTTTATCTATTTTTCTAGTTGATTGCTTACTTGCTTGATTAATTTTCTACTTGCTACTCTTGTTTATATCACCAAGTTACATGGTAGAAAGACAAACTAATAAGACAAAAGTTTCTTAGTCTAATTACATGCTTCTTTATTTCTCTATCTAGCATCTTTGACTATCTTCAAGTTGCATGGAAATGGAAATGCTTCTTTGTTCTCTAAAACCTGTAAATAGGCTGCCACATTCCATTTGCATCGAATCAACGTATGTGACTGTCAAGTCACTATCGACTGTAATTTGAAATTAAACATCCGTTGAAACTTCATTGGATCATCCGTTGAAACTGAGTTGGATCATCCGTTGAATGTGACTTGGGTCATCCGTCGAAACTTTGTAGAATCATCCGTTGAAAGTCTTCCATAGCAGTTAACTCTATTTCACTTATGCAAAATTACAAGACATCTAATATTTACAATTAGCCAACCTATTTTGCATATCAAACTAGCAGTCAACATGACTTTGAGTATCCTACAACTTCTAGATCTTTAAGGTATTGTAGAATGTAGAAATTTGTTACAAGACTTATTAAAACATAAGCTACTCTCTCAATGAATGTTAAAGTGATCATTCATCGAGAGCTACAAAATCACCGAATTAAATCTACTGAGGTATTTTGGTGAACTTATCATCATGCCTATGACATATTCCTAACAATCTCCCCCAATTTATGTCTATTCGAATTGTAGGCATAATTAAGAGAAACTTGATGATAACAAAACACCTTATGAATAGGACTGATTAATGGTAGATAAAATTAGCAAATGCTGCAGTTTATTGAAAATTATACAGAGGAAGGTTTATAGAGAATCTCACAAGCCATTTTTAAGGTGCTCCTCTAGACTGAGCAACTTAACTTATTTCCTTGACTGCCCAAACTTCTTTCCCAATTTTTCATTGTTTTCTTCAATCTGTTGTTGAAGTTTCCTGTAGAATTCAGATTCATCTTCATTTGTCTGATCCAGCATTTCTTGCATCTCCATGAGAGTTTCACTTCTTAAAATTTTTAGCTGATCTTCTAATCTGAAGATGTTATTCCCAAACAATAAAATAAGAATTACAGAAGGGGGGGTCGAATGTGATTTTGGATTCTTTTTCTGATTTTAAAATTGTTCTTACTAAATATAAAACAGTGTCTGATTTTGCAAGAAGTGCGGAATAAAAGTAAACTAGAAATCAAACACAAAGCAATAAATCTCAATCTAAAATCAAAATATTTGTAACGATATATCATGGTGACAACAATATTAATGAGCATTATACGAGCATGCTATCATGATTCAAAAGAGTGGTTCGGTACACTTGTAATATTATGTCTTAAAGAAAACATCACTAGAACGATGAGGGCAAAACACTTGTACAAAAATAAAATTGACAAGGGAAATACTTGCCTTAAGAAGGCTAGCCTAACTCTCGTCTTCATCGTGGAAGCAACCGGGAGCACTACTCAACTTTGACGGCAAGTTTACTATCTTCTCCTGAGCCTACACAAAGTATTAGACCTCATCAAGGCACACTCTCACAAAAACTCCATCCTAGTTAAAGTTTTCAAATCATATCAGCACTGAGGCCTAATTACACATTCGACTCTTTACTAATCACTTATTATGCTCAAATAATCATTTAGGATCACATAACACATTTAATCATATAATATACAACATTGATATAATGGTGCACTATTGAGTATTGAATGATCTCACTCAACCAACACAATTGACTCGAAGTGCTAACTAATCTAGTGCAACCCAACTAGCTCTCCAAATTTTGAAGTGCCTTTCTATCCAAAATCCATTTCAATTAGCCACACCTATGGCCTAAACTTCTTCTGACCTCTTAATAACAATTAGACTCAAAGGTCAACTCAGGCCTCATCTCTAAAAATGCAAAATCTAAGTGCAAGGACAATGTGTTCCTAAGTGCAACTATTACGTGACACCGAATGGTACTAAGTGACAATGATCCCCTTTCCACTCAAGGCTTGACGCTCAAACTACAGTGGAATCTCAGGTCCTAAATCTAACTTTTGCACATGAAATGACATCAAGGCTCAACCTAGGCCTCCTTGGGCCTATTCTCAAAGATAACTCTCCCATGTCCTATTAACACTCAAACTGCCCTGATTTGAACTCACTTTATACTCTTGGTTTCAACTCTAAACCTTCGAACTATGGTTTGAAAAACCTCCCAAAAACTCCCTATTATCAATGCTAAGCAAGGCCTAATGAGGGTCTACCAATGACATCACTTTCTAAGCTTAAAAGTGCTCATCACTCAAACTGTCTCTGTTCTGACCAAAAGCCATGATTCGACTTGTGCACCTAACTAAATGAGTTAGTTTCTTACCTTTAAGCTTTTGGGATCAATTATAGGTTAATTCCTAACTTTTGGTGGCTTGGGCCTCCAGATGCCCAACGAATGCCCAATCAAAACTCTCCTACAAACTAGTGCAAAATTCTGGAAAAAGACAAACCTTATACTAACCCTTCCACCTTAACTCCCATTTATAAACCATGAACCCAATATTTAACCAAGCATAATTACTATCCTAATACTCTCATCTAACCCACTAACACATGGTGGAGATCATTCATACCCTAATGCACCATGAGCAAATTATACAAACAAAGTAGCAAGACTAACACTAAATCACATTTTCGAGTACTCATGCACAAACGAATATCTATAACAATATGCACTCCTAGTACTCTAAGATTTTGACTGTAAATTCAACATGCAATCATTTAACGTTCAATATCCCAAGTATTTCATGACATGCAAGGGTTTTAAAGGTCATGATCCATTAAAAGTTTAGCTTTATAGCAACATGCAATCAAGACTTCTTCACATAGCATTTAATCACAAATAAAGAACACAAAACTCTACTCCATTCGGCTCTTAAAGAGTCATTTATGAATGGAAAGGAGTGAAATGATCATACAAAATGGAAAGGAAGTCCCTCAACCATTAATCATTTCCACTCTTGATGTTTTGCCTTTGTTTGAACCTTAAACTCTTAAGAATCAAGGTTTTCAACATTAGGCTCACTCAAACTCAACATGCAAGCTTAAACCAAGTAGTGCACTTAATATTTAACTTACTAAACGAGTGATCAAAGCTTAGAGGATGATTTCTTGCAAGAATTTTTGAAGAAAATGAAAGAAAATGAATAAGGGTGGGCTTGGCTTCGGACGAGAGAGAGAAAAGAGGAGGGAGGAGGGTGAGATGGTGTGTGTAAGTGGTGAAATGACATAAGGTGATGACATGGTGGTGGTTTTGATGATAGTGGAATAAGTATTTACCTTTTTATCCCTCTTCTAGAACTAACAATGTTTGCATGCAAGGACAACTTAGGAATTGACTAGCCAAAGTTAAGTTAGTGGGGTCAGATTTGACAACAATACCCCTCCCTTCAATTGAGTGGATTTTTGCATTCAAGGTTATCAAGTAAATTGAAAATCATTAATCTAATTAATCAAATATCATTTTAGAGAAAGAATTATATAAATAAAAATATAAATCTATAACACAAAAGTCGTACCATAAAAGTTTAGGATTTTAGAAACTTTTTGAGATCACTTTCAAAAATTTAAAGGAAACAAGTTTTTATATAAAGAATTTTCATAAACTATTATCTTTAATAATATATCACAAATTACTCAAATAAAGGCATTTCGTTTCTCAAATTTTCCAAATAAATATTTAATTTACAACTCATAAAATATGACCCTTATGACTCATACAAGCACATAATTGACTCGCTTTTGATATATATAAACATATATACACATAATTTAACTAAGAATATACCGGTTGTAACATCCTCCCCCCTTAAAGGATTATGTCCTCAGAATCTAGGAAAATAAGTGAGGATACCGATTACGCATATCAGACTCTAGCTCCCATGTCGATTCTTCGACCCTGGATTCCTCCAAAGCACTTTTACAATTTTTACTGACTAATTTCTAAGACTCCTCTATTGCCAGTCGAGTATCTTGACAGGTTGCTCCACGTAAGACAAATCTTTCTGAATTTCGAACGGCTCATACTCTATCACATGATTGACATCCGGATTATCCTTTTGAGCAAAGACACGTTGAATGCATTATGAACATGCTGATATTGAGGCTGTAGAGCCAACTCATAGGCTACTTTTCCTACTTGATTTAGAATGTCAAAAGGACCAATATAAAGCTGTGCCAATTTCCCTTTTTTCCCAAATTGAGTCAAACCCTTCAATGGTGACTCTTTCAGCAATACAACTTCACCCACTTGGAAACTCACATCATTTCGGGCAGCATCAGCGTACTTCCTTTGTCTGTCTTGAGCAGTATTTAGTCTCTTCCGAATTAAGGGGACTGTTTCCTTCATTTGCTGAACTAATTCAGGGCCGAGAACTTTTCCTTCTCCTACCTCGTCCCAATTTGTTAGAGATATGCACTTTCTTCCGTATAAGGCTTCATATAGAGGCATTCCGATGCTGGAGTGGTAACTCTTATTGTGCGAGAACTCTATGAGTGGTAATTGATCATCCCAACTTCCACGAGTTCGATTGCATAGCTGCGTAACATGCCTTCAATTGTTTTTATAGTTCGCTCACTCTGACCATCCGTCTGAGGATGATATGCGGTGCTCATATTTAGCTTTGTGCCCAAACTTTCCTGAAACTGTCTCCAAAATCTCAAATTGAATCGTGGATCCCGATCTGAAACTATCGATACCGATACGTTTGTCGTAACACAATTTCGTGCACGTACATATGAACCTACCTATCCAATAAAGTCTTCTCGTTGATGGGTAATAAATGTGTCGATTTCGTAAGGCGATCAACTATAACCCATATGGCGTCGTGTCCAGTTGTTCGAGGCAAACTTACTATGAAGTCTATGGCGATATTTTCCCATTACCACTCAGGAATCTTCAATGGCTGAATCAATCTACTCGGTCTTTGATGTTCCGCTTTTACTCTTTGACAAGTGTAACACTTGGAGACGCATTCGCAATTTCTCTTTCCTGTTTGACCACCAAAATTTCTTTCTCAAATCTTGATACATCTTTGTGCTCCCCAGGTGAATCAAAAATTTCGAGTTTTGTGCTTCCTGTAGTATCTCGTTCTTCAATTCAATCGCTTGAGGGATCCAAATCCTTGATGCAAATATTAATAACCTTGCTCATCCTTCTTCGTACATATATCTTCCCCGTCAGTTGATTATTCTCTCGACTCATCACTTCTTCTTGGCATTTCTTTATTTCTGCAATAGTTCTGGCTGAAAAGTCATGCCGTGACAAAACTCTTCCGACGTCCCGTAAATACAGAGTTCTAACTCAAATATTCAATCTCCTCAGATAACTCCCTTGACATGGTTATCTTATTCAACTTTTCTTTCCTACTCAAGGCATCAGCGACTACTTTTGCCTTTCCTGGATGGTAATGTATCAACAGTCATAATCTTTTATTAGCTCCAACCATCTCCGTTGTCTCATGTTGAGTTCCTTCTAGGTGAATATATCTTCAGGCTTTTATTCGTGTAGATTTCACACTTCTCCCCTACAGGTAATGTCTCCATATCTTGAGTGTGAACACTATGGCTGCGAATTCCAGATCATGGGTTGGGTATTTCAATTCATGAGGTTTAAGCTATCGTGATGCATATGAAATCACCTTATTATGTTGTATTAGCACATAACCTATTCCTTTATGCAAAGCGTTGCTATATATCACAAAATCTCCTTTGTCGTCGGGTAGTACTAATACTGGCGTGGTAACCAATTTCTGCTTTAACTCTTGAAAGCTTTCTTCACATTCCACATTCCATTCAAACTTATGATTTTGTTAGGTCACACACACTGTAGAGGTGAATACAGTGTATAGTACACTCAAATCGAACTTAAGAACTTAAGTAACAGAAAACAAACTTTATTGAAACAATAAACTCTGTTACAGTATGGAACTGTTACCTCTCAGTGATGAACAATATCACGAGAGCTGCTAGGGTTATAATAATAATACTTCGATAATGATAACACTTATAGTGTAAACCCTATGCTGTGTTTATATACTACACAGTTACAAGATAATCGCTAATTGATATGGAATATAATTCTGCTTCCTAAAATATATCAATCAGATATCTTCTTTCCAAGTATTCCATTCTTCACGGAATTCCTTCTTCATGCATATCTCTTCTTATGTTTATCTCATCTTCTTTCCTTTAATCAGCTACTGTCCTTATCTGATTCCTTCAGCACTTAAGTTCTGATATCTATCTTCTGATGATTATCTCCTGATAATATAAGTACTTATATCCTTAAGTCCTGACTTCCAGTATATGTACTAATCAACAGTTAAGTACTGATTTATCCTATTCACGTAAGATCTGAAAGCTAAACATAAAACATATTAGCCATGACATTATCAAATATATCTAACAATCTCCCCCAACTTGTAAATTAACAAAATATACAAGTTTAACATATATTTGATGATGTCAAAAACATTAAGTACAAATGCATGAGAAATAGACTAGATAACTACAACTTACAGTCCTTAAAGTTTTTACCAATTTCAACTTCTGATAACAACTTCAATCTGTATAAATATCAGAATTTAAGCAGTTGTAGATCTTCGACTTGGCTTCTTCATTTTCTGATCTCTCTGATGTCAGGAGTTGTTCTGAGATAGTTCTTCAACAAACATTTCTCAGCATATCTTAGTTCATCAATCATTCTCCTTTTAACACCTTTAAGCTCTGCAGTATCTTCACCAGTTTGAAAGATTGCAGCTCTGAGATCATTAATCTTTGCTTTTCTCAACTCCTGATCTAGTCTTATGACATAAGCTTTGTCAGACTCAAGATTGAATTCAAGTCCCTTAATACCAAAATACGTTCTGATCTGTGCAGTATTAGGCTTCATATCAATAATATCACCATTGTGATCTCTGTACTTTGGAACATATCTGCTGTCAGATTTAACAGAATAAAGCCTTTTCTGTCTCTGAATCTGTTCTTTTAAGTAGTTTGCAGCAGTCTCTGTTATTCTGTCATCCACTTGAAGTAAGAAAAGTACATGCTCCAATTCTTCAAAATACTTCAAAGGAATAACATTTTGTCTTATATGATAAACCCTACCATCTGTCATGAAATACAACATGATGTATTCTTTCAAGTAGGTATGGTAAACCATCTGTACAGATTCCAGTTGATTCAATCTCTCAAGAGTTGCTCCAATACCTGGTTCACTCAAGGAAGTTGGATCATTGGTAGTGTTGTGTACTCTTCTTTCATTAGCACTTCCCAATCCAGTTTTATCTCTAGCTTCCTTTCCAGTAACTACTCTTGCTTCAAAACCACTTGCAGTAGTCTTCAAAGATTGAGTCTGTTTTGCTTTAGTGAATCCTGGTAGGAGTGTCTTTGATCTATTTTTTGATATCAAGTTAACTTGAGCTCTGTCAGAGGTTACTTGCTTCTTCTGAATATCAGAACTTACAATTTCTTGACTCTGAACAACTTGAGCCATGTCAGAGGTTGTTTTAAGAACTTTTCTTGAAGTCAGAGCAAGATCATCTTTTCCATCAGTAATTTCTTCTTCCTCAGGAGGTACATAAGGCTTGATAGGTTCACCAACCTTTTCTTTACCCTTGGATCTTGGATCTATCTGTGGTTGTGATCTAGCCAAATTTGCTTCAGTATGTGTCCTTTCTTTGATCACAATGCCTTTAGGTTTTGGAAGTAACTTTTTACCAGAAGCTTCAGATTTAGATGTGACTTTCTCTGATTTAAGTCTGGCTTCTTCTTCCTTTAAACTTTCCAAGTCCATCCCTGGATTTTCTTGAAGAAATAACTGTTTTGACATTTCCTCATCAAGATCTAGAAGTTCATCAGAACTTATCCTTTTACCAGCAGAACTTATTCTTTTCCCAGTATCAGAACTTGTTCTGTGACTAGCTTGTCTTGATGTAAACCTTCTACCTTGACTATGACCACTACCCATTCCAGAGTTTCCTTGGTCATCTTTTCCATCATCCTTTCCTTGCAGTGTCTTGTTGGTTGTGCATTTGGACTTAATTACCTTCTCCCCCTTTTTGGCATCAGCAGGTAATAAAAGAGAGATAAGTAGTTCCACTGAGGTCTGGATTTCAGTAAGTTGCAATTGCTGAGAAGCTTGATTTGTCAGAATTTGATCAATCTGAGCTTGTTGTTTCTCTTGAGTTTTCTCAATATAAGCAATCCTGTCAATGGTAGGTTGGAAGAACTTTTTCTTATCAATTTTCCAAACTTGTTCCTGTTTGATAAAGTTCTCCTGAATCTTGTGTAGCTCTGCATGAGTATTGGAATGAAGACCTTGTAGATGTTTAGTACTCAATGCAGTGACTCTAAGATGGGTTTTAAAATCATCAGAATTTAACATTTCATCAGCTTTAGTCAAGTGCTCAGCAAGATGTAAAGCATTTGGAACACATGAAACTGAGTTCCATTCCTTAGTCCACTCCTGACCTGCAGGAGTTTCACTCCAAGGAACTGGTGCATCCCTGAGACAAACTCCTTTACCAGTTCAGACTTAGGAAGAGTCGGTGGAGGAGTATGTCCTGAAGGACCTGCTTCATCAACATCTACAGTTGTAGCAGCTTCACCAGTATCTCCAACATTTGCAGCATCAGAACTTAAAGAATCAGTATCTTCTGATAAGACAACAGTGTGAGTAGCAATGGAGGCTTCAGCATCCTCTAATTGCTGATCTGATACTAAGTTCTGATCAACAGCCATATCCTGATGCTCACCTAAAATCTGATCATCAGCATCTTGATGCAGAGAAGGTGTTGTTGATAACTCTGGAGTTTGAACAGCATCAGTAACAGGTGTTGTGGAAGGATTATTTGTTGTTGGAGCTTCTAAGAAAAGTATTGTAGGCACAACCAGGTTCTGAATATCAATTTCAGCACTTGTGCCTGGATCAACAAGAGACACAGATGGTGAGTTAGCCTTGTCAGATACAGCTTCCTGAGATGAAGTTGATGGAGAAGAAGTGACTGGAGCAAATTCCTTGCCTTGTGAGATCAGAGATTCCTGATCCCCTTCCTTAGCTGCTTCCTCCTCATCATCTGAAACTGGCCTTTGTGCCCTCTGTTTCTTGTACTTCCTTGTTGATTTGGATTCCTTGGGAGTTTCAGGAACTATAATACGTCTAAGCCTCTTGAGAAGCCTAGAACCCCCAATTTCAGAATCCTTCTGAGAAGTTGCTTTCTCAGCTTCAACCACCACAGGTTCTGAAGAAGGAATCTGTTCCTCAGAATCTGATTCATCTCTCAAAGTAAATCTCCTCCTCTTTTGAGGTGTTTGAGGAACAGTCTTTGTTCTCTTTGGCTTAGAGGATGTAGGCTTCACAGTAGGTGCTGAAGAAGAAGGTTGAGCAGTCTGTGAAGTGTAGAGATAGGATTTGAGATAAGTTCTGAGGGTAGGTTGAGTAGAATGAGAGGTAGGTACTGAGGTTGATGGATTTTGGGTGGTGGGAGGTGGTTGGACATCAGAGTAAACAGATCTATAAGTATCAGGATCAGCATTTACCAGGATCTGTTTTACAGACTTAGGAATCTGTAATGGTCTAACCACTTTCTTCTTAGTATCAGCATTTACCAGGTCATTAAAGTATCGTTTTACAACCTTAAAAGGTGGGGTTTGAGTGCTGACTAAATGAGGTTCATCAGTATAGTAAGTGTAAATAAGTTGACAGAATCTAGGAAAATAAACAACATCTCGATCCTCTGTCATCCTATCCCCAATAAAACCAATTATTCCAGTTGCAAAATCAAAATGAGTTTTATGGATAATAGCATACCCTATGTGCTGACTCAGAATTGGGATAGCATCAAAATTTGAACATTTGTTCCCAAAGGCTTTGGTGATGCAATCAAAGAAGAAACTCCATTCTCTTCTGATATTAGCCCGTTTCAACTATCCAAGTTTCGTCAGACTCTTTTCATATCCCAATTCAGCCATTAACTCCCGAAGGGCTGAGTCCTCTGGAACTGAGAAAGTACAATCATCTGGAAGATGTAAAGCCCTGCGTACTGTACCAGGAGTGACTACAAAAGATGAATCACCCACTTGGAAGATAATACTGGGAGTTCCACGGTTACCACCATCATCAAAAACGCCAGTCCTCCAGAACCTCAGAACTTGTTGACTTGAAAATAATTCAGGCTGAGTTAAGGCGTACCCAACCTCACTATGTGCAAGAAGATCTTGCACAAAGTGCAATTCAGATGGAGCTTCAGCATGATCAAGAATTGCAGCATAGTTGTTTGGAACAAACTTTGCTCCATCAATGATTAAATCCTTTGGTGCCATGTGAAAAAATTGAGAATTAAGTATGCCTGATAGGTGTTGATATAATGTCTGTATGAAAACAACGGAAAAAGTAAAGTGAAGGAGAGTAAAAGTAAGAAGAGAGATAAAAGATGAAGAAATTAAAAAGATTACAGAAATCTTCTCTCTGCTGTACTTATACAAAAAAATATTACCGTTGGACACCTGTCAGACATGCAGTAATAACGGATAGTTACTGGGCTCGAGAAAACAGGAATGATTACTTACCCAGTTGCCTTGTTTCAAGGAAAAACCGTTCCATTAATCAAGAGAAACAGTTTTAATTCAAAATTTAAACCGTTAGCACTGATTGAATTATTTTTCACCGCAACATTAATATTCTGAAAATAAATCATGTTAAAAATGACCGAGATAATTTCGATGAATAAGTGCTGACAGAGAATCAGAACTTAAATAAAAACAAAATTTAAATGGTCATCAGAATATCAATCAGGATTTATCAACAGAAGATAAAATAACTCAGAGACAAAATCTTGAAGTAAAAATAATTTTCATTAATATATCAAGTCAATACATTTATGAAATGGAAATTACATCAATACAAGATTTTCCCTAAGCTTCTAATCCTAACGTCAATAGCTTTAGTCCTAGCTAAGAAGCCTGACAAAGCTGATGATGAAGAAGAACAGGAAGAAGACGAGATTAAGTCATCTTCCTCTTCCTATCTTCGACTAACAAGATGGCGAGTCGAATGATTCGCTCTTGCTGACGGATAGCTTCCCGCCTTTCCTCCTCCAATCGCTCCAGATGGCGATGGTAATCCATATAGAAGAATAGGAGGTGAGTTAGCACCTCCCGTGGGACAGAATCCCAGATCTCCTCAGGAATGGCTGTTACATGCCACTCCTACTGCCAGTCGGCACAACTTAGCTCCATTGTGAAGGTTTGGTTGTTCAAAAACATGTTGTATCGAACCATTGTGTTTTTGATAGAAGAAGGAGGATAAGTGTGTGAGAAGAATGTGATGGAAAGACTGATGTGAAGTGGTTGCTTATATAGGCAAGAGAATGCCAAGAGACGCAAAGATATTTAACGCTGACAGGTAGAATTAATTCTACCTCGTCTCCCTAGACTTTGAAAAAGAATAACAGTCATTGGAAAGAGGAAGCATGGTCTAGACCGCACAAGACACAAGAAACAGTGGACTGTTCAAGTACAAATACCATTAATCCTAATCACAGTGACTATTAATCTTCCACTTCAACATATTCGAGTACGAACTGAGACTGTTATCAAATTTTATTCAAAGATAAGCCAAGTAAAGGATTAGACTAAGAAATCAGAACTTAGACCTATACCAGAACTTAACAGTCATCAGAACATAATTTCTTAACTCGAAAAAGGAATGCCTATCTTAATAAATACTCATACAAGTTCTGAGTTATGGACGTCAGAATTTAATCATCAGAACGTGTAACTTAGAACTTGTCCTCAGAATTTTTGCAATAATGACACAATGACTGTTTATCTAAAATAACATAGACCACCACAGAAATTTTCATCATTCAGATGGAGTGATTAGTGTGTGCATTAAGCTAAAAACAGACAAAGAGTAAAGTCTGATTCACTTCAGTACATCTTAGAAATAAGGCATAACTAAAATTTTGCTAAAGATCTGTCATTGTCCTAAAACCTACTGAAGAATGAGTTTATGCTTGAGTCCACCTCAACTGTTTTGTGCTAATTTTATGCATCTTTTGAAATTCTATTTTACAGTGGCTTCTCAGTGTAAGTGAGTCACGACTGTTTATCAGAATTTGTGCTATTTTCAGAGTATTTCTCCAGTAATCATAGAGTGTGAAAAGTCACCAAAAAAATATTTTGCTTTTCTGATGCATATTTACTTAATACCAGCAATGCACTTGGGTCGTCCCTTCCATATTTTTACTCTAGATCTCAAAGGAGTACCTGATTTTAATCTTTGATCTTTTTGCTTTTTCTTTTGATAAGAGAGGTCTATCAGCACTTAGTACATTCAGCAGTTTTACTAGTATCAGAACTTAACAGATGAGTAGCATTATTCTAATTTGTGACTTAGTAATAAGATATACAAAGTGAACTTAACTAAGCTCAGTTATCAGAATTTGCTAGTGTCATAAGATTTCTACTGAAATAATTACTTCTTCCATGGAATCATTTTGTTTATTGAAGACTACTATGTCAGTATCTAGCACAGTTATCCTCATAGGATTGAATAGGTACTAGGACAGACATATCACTTATCAGAGTTTAGAAACATATATCAGACAACAGTCAGTACTTTAAGACATTTATCAATTAAGCACAGAATACACAATGAGATTAATTCTGTAAATACTGAGCATAAAGTCTGATAACACAGAACAAGTCTAAGCAGATTTAGAGAAAGAACCTGAAACCATTCCAAGTTCATTTACCAATCTTGTAAAAGTAGCTTCACATAATGGTTTTGTGAAGATATCTGCCAACTGTTGATCTGTGGGAACAAAATGCAATTCCACTGTACCTTCATCCACATGTTCCCTGATGAAGTGGTACCTGATGCTGATGTGCTTTATCATTGAATGTTGAACTGGATTACCTGTCATAGCAATAGCACTTTGATTATCACAGTAAATAGGGATTTTGAAATAGGTTAACCCATAATCCAGTAACTGATTCTTCATCCAAAGAATCTGTGCACAACAGCTTCCTGCAGCAATATACTCTGCTTCTGCATTTGATGTGGAAATTGACTTTTGTTTCTTGCTATACCAAGAAACCAATCTGCCTTCAAGAAATTGGCAGCTTCCACTTGTGCTTTTCCTGTCAATTTTGCAACCTGCAAAATCTGCATCTAAGTAACCTATTAGTTTAAAATCTGATTCTCTAGGATACCATAATCCCAGAGCAGCTATCCCTTTAAGATACTTAATTCTTTTTACAGCTGTTAAGTGAGGTTCTCTTGGATCTGCTTGAAATCTTGCACAAAGACAGGTAGCATACATGATATCAGGTCTACTAGCAGTTAGATAGAGTAGAGAGCCAATCATACCTCTGTAGTCAGTAATATCTACTGATTTACCAGTATCCTTATCCAGTTTTGTTGCAGTGGCCATTGGAGTGGATGCACTTGAACAATCTTGCATTCCAAATTTCTTTAGCAAGTTTCTGGTGTACTTGGTTTGACAAATAAAAGTGCCTTCCTCATTCTGCTTGACTTGAAGGCCCAGAAAATAGCTAAGTTCCCCCATCATACTCATCTGATATCTTGACTACATTAGTTTGGCAAACTTCTTGCAAAGTTTATCATTTGTAGATCCAAAAATGATATCATCAACATAAATCTGGACCAGAAGTAAGTCCTTTCCATGGTTGAGGTAGAACAGTGTTTTGTCTATTGTCCCTCTGTTGAATCCACTTTCCAGAAGAAACTGAGCTAAAGTCTCATACCATGCTCTAGGAGCTTGCTTAAGTCCATAAAGTGCTTTGTCAAGTCTGTAGACATAGTCTGGATGTTTGGTATCTACAAAACCTGGAGGTTGTTCAACATATACCTCTTCCTCCAATTCTCCATTGAGAAAAGCACTTTTCACATCCATTTGAAAGACAGTAAACTTTTTGTGAGCAGCATAAGCCAAAAATATCCTTATGGCTTCTAACCTAGCAACTGGTGCAAATGTTTCATCATAATCAATTCCCTCCTGTTGAGAATATCCTTTTGCAACCAGCCTTGCCTTATTCCTTGTAATTATGCCATCACTGTCAGTTTTGTTTCTGAATACCCACTTTGTACCAACAATAGATCTATTCTTTGGTCTTGGTACTAGGGTCCAAACTTTGTTTCTTTCAAATTCATTCAACTCTTCCTGCATTGCTTGCACCCAATCAGCATCTTGAAGAGCTTCTTCCACTTTCTTTGGCTCAGTCTGAGAGAGAAAAGAATTGTAAAGACACTCATTTGAAGTACCTGTTCTAGTTCTGACACCTGCATCAGGATTTCCAATTATCAAATCAGGTGTATGTGATTTTGTCCACTTCCTTGCAGATGGAAGGTTTTCTCTAGAACTGGATGCTCCCCCATGATCCATGCTATCTTCATTTTCCTTTTCTGATGCTCCCCCTGAAACTATGCTCTCTGAGTTGGATTCTTCAGTATTTAGATTTTCAGCACTATCAGAACTTGGCTTATCAGAACTTGACGAATCAGAACTTGAAGAGCCAGATGCATGTTCGGATGTTTCTTGAGATGTGGTAGGATCTTGAGTATGCTCCCCCTGCATAGGTGCATCTTCCTTTAACGTAGTCACCACAGTTTCAATAACATCAGAGTTTAATCCATCAGAGTTTGCAGTATCAGGACTTAGACTGTCAGGATTTTCAGTATCAGAATATGAGTCTTCATTTTCAAATCTCAGCTGATCATGGTCAATGAAATCTTTAAGACCAGTGATCTTCTTGTCATCAAAAGAGACATTGATAGATTCCATGACCACTTTTGTTCTCAAATTATAGACTCTGAAGGCTTTTGTGGAAAGTGGATATCCAACAAAGATTCCTTCATCAGCTTTTAGATCAAACTTTGATAGCTGTTCAGGATGAGTCTTGAGAACAAAACACTTGCATCCAAATACATGAAAATATTTCAGATTTGGCTTCTTTTTCTTCACCATCTCATATGGTGTTTTTCCATGCTTGTTAATGAGTGTTGCATTTTGAGTAAAACAAGCAGTCTGCACAGCTTCAGCCCAGAAATAGGTTAGAAGCTTTGCTTCTTCAAGCATTGTACATGCAGCTTCAATGAGAGTTCTATTCTTCCTTTCAACAACTCCATTTTGTTGTGGAGTACCAGGAGCAGAAAATTCCTGCTTTATTCCATGGCTTTTGCAGAACTCTTCCATTTTCAAATTCTTGAACTCAGTGCCATTATCACTCCTTAAAATTTTCACAGAATCTTTGACCATTTTATCCAGCTGTTTGACATGATCAATCAAGATAGATGCAGTTTCACTTTTTGTGTGCAAGAAATACACCCATGTGTATCTGGTGAACTCATCCACTATGACCAACGCATACTTCTTCTTTGCAATAGACATGACATTTACTGGACCTAATAGATCAACATGTATAAGATGATAAGGCTCAAGAATTGATGAATCAGTCTTGCTCTTGAATGAAGATTTTCTTTGTTTGGCTTTCTGACATGAATCACAAAGACCATCAGGAGCAAATACTGTGTTTGGCAATCCTCTCACAAGATCTTTCTTGACCAGTTCATTTATATTGTTGAAATTTAAATGAGAGAGTTTCTTATGCCAATTCCAGCTTTCTTCAATTGATGCTCTACTTAAGAGACAGATTGCAGAGCCATCAGTACTTGTTGAAAGCTTAGCTTCATAAATGTTACCACGTCTGTATCCTTTCAGAACAACTTTGCCTTTAGATTTACTCACAACTTCACAGTGTTCTTCAAAGAAATCAACATGATAACCTCTGTCACAGATTTGACTTATACTCAGTAGGTTGTGTTTAAGTCCTGAGACCAGAGCTACTTCTTTAATGATGACATTCCCAAGATTGATATTGCCATATCCCAATGTTTTTCCAATGTTGCCATCTCCATAAGAAACACTTGGGCCAGCTTTCTCCACAAAGTCTGATAGCAGGGCCTTATTTCCAGTCATATGTCCTGAACATCCACTGTCCAGAACTAGAATATTTTTCCTATTGCCCTGCAATCACAAAGACCACTAATTATTAGTTTTAAGGACCCAGACTTGCTTGGATCCTTTGGCCTTATTAAGTTTGTTAACATTTGCAGCGGATTTAGCATCAGAGTTTATGTTAACATTTTTCTTATCAGAATTTACACTATCAGACTTTGAATCAGAATTTACACTAGAAGGAACAATGGAAACTTTCTTCAAAGAAGGTTTTATTTGATAATAATCATAGTACAAACTATGATATTCCTTACAAGTATAAATGGAATGCCATAAACTACCACAATGAAAACAAGGATTTTGTGGTTTGTATCTAACAGACTGACTCTTAACTCCTGATTTTGAAGGTAAGGAGTTAATATTCTTATTCTTCCTGCAAAAAGAAGCCAGATGGTTAGAACTTCCACAGTTATGACATGTTTTCCTAGGAGCATCAGGAACAGGTTTATAATCATTGCTTTTATTCACACCTTCCTTTCCATTCCTATTTTTCCTAGGTGATTTTACCTTGTTTGCATTCTTGACATCTTTCAGCTTATGCTTAAGCTGATTCTTTGTCATTAAGCCTATGTTTACTTCAGCTGTCTTTTCCTGTTTTAGTTTGTCAGAAGTTAATTCCTCTTTAACTTCTGATTTCTCATTATCAGACTTTACAGTTACAAACTTAACAGGTTTTAACTTTGGCTTTTGCTTAACAACAGGCTTAATTTCTTCAGTTCCTTTATCATTCTTATTCTCTCCATAACCTAAGCCCTCTTTCCAATTTTCACTACTTAGCAAATTTTGAGTTGTTCTGCCAGAGTTAGTCCAAGTCCTGATTATCTCTCTTTCCTTTTCTAACTCAGTTTTTAGAGATTCATTCATTTTTAGCACTTCATCCCTAACATAAAAAGCATCATCTCTATCCTTCTAAGTTTGATGGAATATAACTAACTCTTTTTCTAAGAAATCATTTCTTTTCTTAAAAGCAAGATTTTCAGAAGTTAATCTTTCACATGTTAAGGTTTGATCTCTATAACTAACAAACATGGTTTTAAGATATCTTCTCAACTCATTAATATCATCAGTATGAAAAGCATAAGTAGTCTGAGGTACCTTTGTTTCAGCAGCTTCAGAACTGCTCTCAGCACTTTCTTTATCAGCATTTGCCATCAATGTATAGTTCTCCTCACTTTCAGAGTCTGAAGTGTCTGTCCAGCTTTTCTGCTTTGTGACAAGAGCCTTGCCTCTGTCACCCTTTACCTTCTTGCAGTCAAGAGATATGTGGCCTTTCTCACCACAGTTATAGCATTTAACATTGGTGTAATCTCCTCTGTCAGACTTTCCTCTTCTGCCTTCAGATCTTCTGAAATTCTTCTTATCAAAACTTATGCTTTTCCTGGAAAACTTCTTTCCCTTCCTGAACTTCCCGTATGCAATCTTGGTGATTCCTTTCACCATAAGAGCACACAGCTTCATCATCTCCTCATCAGCATCAGTCTCAGGCAAGCTTTCAGAATCTGAGTCATCATCACTCTCAGAACTTGATGACTCAGTATCAGACTTTATGAAAAGAGCTTTACCCTTGTCTTTCTTTGAGGAAGCTGCTTTGGGGAATTCTTCTTCAGCCTTAAGAGCAACTGTCCTTGACTTTCCTCCTTTCCTCTTGCTTCTTTGTTCCATCTCCAGCTCATGAGTCTTGAGCATTCCATAGATTTCGTCAAGAGTTGTTTCATCAAGATTGTAGTTGTCTCTTATTGTCGTTGCCTTCAAATCCCAACATTCAGGAAGAGCTAACAGGAACTTAAGGTTTGAATCTTCAAGATCATACTCTTTATCAACCAATGACAAATCATTCAAAAGTTTGACAAATCTATCATATAAATCATTCAATGACTCATTAGTCTTTGAGTCAAAGTGTTCATACTCTTGAGTGAGTATTGTCTTCCTGTTCTTCTTAATTGTGTCAGTTCCCTGACATCTTGTTTCCAGATCATCCCATATCTCCTTAGCAGTCTTGCAGTTGATTACCCTGTTTGACATTACATTATCAATGGCACTATGCAGTAAGTGTCGTACCTTAGCATCCTTAGCAATTGATGCTATGTCCTCAGCAGTATAATCACTCTTCTCCTTTGGTACGGTCATTGTTGCTTCACCTGCAACTGCAACAGCGAGTTTGGTTGGTTTGTGAGGACCTTCCTTGATTCTATCCAGGTATTCTGGATCTGTTGCTTCCAGGAACATGGTCATCCTTACCTTCCATATGGGATATTCAGATGGTCTCAGTATGGGGACTCTGATGGTCTCATACCGACTCTGAATTTGTGTCTTTGGTGGTTCCTCAGTTGTGGTAGGCTTAGTTGGAGTTTTTGTGTCCGACATGATTGTGTTTGGATCTTTAACTGTATGTAAGTTAACAGATAGGCTCTGATACCAATTGTTAGGTCACACACACACTGTAGAGGGGGTGAATACAGTGTATAGTACACTCAAATCAAACTTTAAGATCTTAAGTAACAGAAAACAAACTTTATTGAAACAATAAACTCTGTTACAGTATGGAACTGTTACCTCTCAGTGATGAACAAATATCACGAGAGCTGCTAGGGTTACAATGAATAATCTTTTCTAATAATGATAACACTTATAGTGTAAACCCTATGTCTGTGTTTATATACTACACAGTTACAAGATAATCGCTAATTGATATGGAATATAATTCTGCTTCCTAAAATATATCAATCAGATATCTTTTCTTCCAAGTATTCCATTCTTCACAGAATTCCTTCTTCATGCATATCTCTTCTTATGTTTATCTCGATCTTCTTTCCTTTAATCATCTACTGTCCTTATCTGATTGTCCTTCAGCACTTAAGTTCTGATATCTATCTTCTGATGATTATCTCCTGATAATATAAGTACTGATATCCTTAAGTCCTGACTTCCAGTATAAGTACTAATCAACAGTTAAGTACTGATTTATCCTGTTCACGTAAGATCTGAAAGCTAAACATAAAACATATTAGCCATGATATTATCAAATATATCTAACACCAACAACCGGACTATTGCTGAGAAGTTACAGGTTGATGGTTTAAATGGTGAGTTGGAGGAGGCCCGGGAGAGCTTCCAGATTGTTGAATCTGGATTGAAGGAGAAGTTGAAGGAAGAGTAGGACCGGGCTGATGGTCTTGCTAAGGAGGTGGAGAAGCTGAAGGCCGAACTTGCTGCCAAGGAAGATTTGAATAAGGAAGCCATAATTGCTGAGTTCAAGGCCAGTGATGTGTATGAATTTGAGGTTGCCCAAGCCGGGGTGCCCGAGGTCCGCAGATCCTGGATCATTGCCGAACGGCACATCAAGACCGATCCCTTGATGAACTGGGACAGCTTCATCCGGGAGTTCTTTGCAGTGAAGTTAGCTGTCGAGCAGGATCAGGGTGAACCGAAACCTAATGACAGTCCCAGGCCCAGTTTCCTCTAGATCCGTACTAGCTTTGCTAAGCTTCTCGGGCCCAGCCCCTGTAATTTCCTTTTTTCTAGGATTTCCAATTCTCGTTCTTTGATTTTCTGAACTTAACTATAATATTTGGATTTGTTTCGGGTTAGGCATTAATCTGGATTCTGCTTTGAATTTGACTTTCTTTGCCTTGTATTTTCCTTTCATCCTAGAAAATATTTTCTGCTTATCTTTTGGTCCAGGTAGGACACTCCACCCAGAAATTTTTGCTCTCATGAGCAATCCGGATCCTGACTTTTAATCCGGGCTGTGGATATGTCCCCCAACCCGGATTGGCTTTATAGCCAGGTGGTTCCGGGTATGAAGCTTTGTCAGGGTTGACATTGCTTTTCTTATGGTTTATCAATCCGGGTATGGTACCATAACCGAATTGATAGTTGCTTCTGCTTTTTGTACTTAGAAAATAATCCAGGTACACAATGGTTGCTTTTGACCCGAATTTGGATTATCATCCGGGTTTGTTTTGGTTTTTATATTGATTTTCAATCCGGGTATGCTATCATTCCGGATTGATGAGTGCTTATTTGCTTTATGTACTTAGAAATCAATCTGAGTACATAATGGTTGTGGCAACCCAGATCTGGAATCTTATCCGGGTTGTTTTTGCTTATAATATTGCTTTCAATCCGGGTATTCTACCAATCCGGATTGATGATTGCTTATTTTTTTATGTACTTTGAAAACAATCTGAGTACATAATGGTTTTGGCAATCCGGATCTGGAATCTTATCCGGGTTGTTTTTGCTTATAATATTGCTTTCAATTCGGGTATTCCACCAATCCGGATTGATGATTACTTATTTTGCTTTATGTACTTTGAAATCAATCTGAGTACATAATGGTTATTTTCAACCCGAATCTGGATGCATGTCCGGATTGTTTTTTGCTTGTAATGTTGCTTTTAATCCGGGTATGACACCATATCCAGATTAATAATTGCTCTATTTAGTTAGAAATTTTCTAAGTATATAGTGGTTGCTTTTATTTTTTGCTTCTAATCCGGATGTGAGACTATATCCGGATTGTTTTTTGTTTTCTTTACTAGTAATTTTAAAGAAGTAATAACTTTCTGGGAAAGGAAAATTCTTTTCATTGATTTGAAATTTTGTTCATACAAAATATAGGATCATAGATTGGTTGCTTGCCATAGGCTACAAGTTTTTGGTTGCTTTTTCTACTGGTAAAATTTTCTGAGCCTGAGTCCATGCCAAGGGTTTGGGATCTCAGATTCATCCATATTCATGAGCTTGTATATGCCTGGCCTTAGAACTTCTTTGACTTTATATGGGCCCTCCCACCTTGGCATTAGCTTCCCAGTGTTGGTGTAATCTGAAGCTTCCGTGTCTCGAAGAACCAAGTCTCCAACTTAGAATTTTTTGACCCGGGACTTCTTACTGAAGTGCTATTTAGTTTTTTCCTTGTACTTCTCCATCCTTGCAACATCCTGGTCTCTGACTTCATCAATTAGCTCAACATTTGTTCTGAGCCCCTCTTCATTTTCTATTTCGTCAAAGTTTATTGCTCGATGGGATGGGGATCCTACTTCAATTGGTAGTATCGCTTCTGTTTCGTAGGCCAGTTTGAAGGGTATTTCTCATGTGCTTTTCCGGGGGCTGGTCCTATAGGCCCATAGGACATTAGGCAATTCTTCTGGCCATCTGGTTTTGCTTTCCCTGAGCCTCTTCTCAATCCCCCAGAGTAGGATCCGGTTGGTTACTTCTACTTGGCCATTCCCTTGAGGGTAGGCTACAGATGATTTCCTGTGCCGGATACCCCACTCTTGAAGGTAGGATTTGAATTCTGATCCAACGAACTGTGGCCCATTATCTGAGACCAGTACTCTCGGGATCCCGAACCTCATCAAAATGTTTTCCATGAATTTGATGCAGTCTTGTTGGTTTATTGTTCTCATGGCCTTTGCCTCTACCCATTTGGTCATATAATCGATGGATACTAGCAAGTACCTGAGGTCTCCTTTGGCCCTGGGGAAGGGTCCCATGATATCAATGCCCTATACAGCAAAGGAGATTGGTGACAAGACTGAAGAGGGTAGGACTGGGCTCATCCATGTGACATTGCTGGAGATTTGGCATTCTTTGCATTTTTTCATAAAATCTATTGCATCATGGTTAATAGTTGGCCAGTAGTACCCTTGTCTTATGATCTTGTGAGCTAGGGCCTTTGCGGACATATGATCCCCGCATATTCCTTCGTGAACTTCCATCAGACAGTACTGTGCCTCCCCTGGGCCAATGCACTTTAGGATTGGAGATGAGAATGTCCGGTGATAGAGTATCCCCTCTTTAATAAAATTTTTTTGTTGCCTTGGCTTTTAACCTTTGAGCCTTCCCTTTATCTTTCGGGAGCTCTCCCTTCTCCAAGTAGTTAATAAATGGAGTCATCCAATTCGAGCTGTTTTCTATTTCCATGACCTCTTCAGGTTCTTTGCTTGGTCTCTGTAACTCTTCGAAGTAGAAGGAGCAATCTAGGTCTGATGAGTTTTGAACAAGTTTAGATAGTGTATCAACCTCTGAATTCTCCTCTATGCAGATTTGAATGACTTATGTTTTTGGTATCAAGGCGAGGTAGCTTTGGACCAGAGCCTGGTACTTGGCTAGAACTGGGTCCTTGGCTATGTACTCATCGTTTTTTTGCTTTACCACGATCTGCGAGTCGCTGTAGATTTTGAGATCCTGGATCCTAAGGGTTTTTGCTAGCTTCAATCCTGCTATCAGGGCCTCATATTCCGCTTGGTTGTTTGTTGCTAAAAATCCAAAGGAGATTGCTGTTTAGATGGTGAATCCTTCTGGGCTCTTTAGGATGAGCCTAACTCCTGATCTTTCATTTGTTGAGGAACCATCAACTTTGAGAGCCCAGGCTCTTATGTCTTGATCAGTGTTTCTCTCAGGGTCAATGCTTATGGGTACAGGCTCTTCTTCCGGGAAGTTGCATTCTATGATGAAATTAGCTAGAACCTGGGCTTTGATTGCTGTTCTTGGAATGAAACTCAAATTGAATTGACTTAGCTCTACCTCCCAATTTACCAATCTTCCTGAGATATCTGGCTTGTGTATTATCTTCCTTAAGGGTTGGTTAGTTACCACCCGTATCTCCCTTCCCTGGAAGTAGTGCCTGAGCTTCCTGGATGCTGTGACCAAGGCAAAAGCAAACTTTTCCAGTCTTGGGATATCGGGTCTCTGCATCTTTTAGCACTTGGATCACATAATAAACTGGTTGCTGTTTTCCATTCTTTTCCCTGATCAGGGCTGCTCCAACTGCCAGGGTCCCTGCTGATAGGTAAAGGGATAGGGGCTCCCCGGGTTGGGCTTTGGTTAACACAGGGGGTTGAGCGAGGTACCTTTTAATTTTTTCAAATGCGCTTTGGCATTCCGGGCTCCAATTAAATTCTTTCTTGTTGGTTGCTCCTTTTAAAAGGTCAAAGAACGATAGGCATCTCTACGCTAGCTTTGAGATAAATCTTCTGAGTGCTGCCAGTGACCCTGCTAGCTTCTGCACATCTTTTTGTGTTCCGGGAGGTTTCATCTCCTGGATTGCCTTTATCTTTTCTGGGTTGGCTTCAATTCCCTGGTTGCTTATCATGAATCCAAGAAATTTTCCTGCCCCTACTCCGAATGTGCACTTTTCTGGATTGAGCCTGAGTGAGTATTTTCTCAAGTTGTCAGAGCATTCTCTTAGGTCTCCTATATGACCGGGGATGCTTGTGGACTTTGCAATCATGTCGTCAACATAGGATTCCAGGTTCCTTCCAATCTGGTCTTTGAAGATTTTATTCATTGCCCTCTGGTAGGTTGTTCCCGCGTTAGTCAATCCAAAAGGCAGCATTATATAGGCATAGACCGCCCTGTGGGTAATTAAGGCTGTCTTTAGGATATCCTTGGGATTCATCTTGATCTGGTTGTACCCCGAGTAGGCGTCCATGAAACTCATCATGACGTGCCCGGATGTTGCATCAATCAATTTATCAATATTTGGAAAGGGGTAAGGATCTTTGGGGCATGCACTGTTTAAGTCTGTGTAGTCAATACACATTCTCCATTTCCCGTTTGCCTTTTTTACCATTACAATGTTTTCCAACCATTCTGGGTACTTGACTTCGCATATGATTCCAGCTTTGAGTAGTTTCTCAATTTCTTCATCTATTGCTTTCTGCCTTTCTGGGGCAAAATTTCTTCTCTTTTTATTAACTGGCTTCCTCTCGGGGTTGACGTCCAAGCTATGCATTGTTATGGATTCATCCAACCTGGGCATGTTTCTCGGGCTCCAGGCAAATATATCAGAGTACCCCCGGAGTAATGATACCAGTTCTTTTTTGAAGGTAGTCTCGAGTTCGGATCTTATCTTTACTTTCTTGGATGGATCACTTGTACTGATCAAAATTGTTTCTGTTTCTACAACGGCCTCAATCTTGGCGTGATCCATATTTGATACCAACTGCTGGATCTGGGCATCTGCATTCTTCTTCATATAGATCTGGGATGTCATCTCTTTTTGGTTGCTTTCCCCTACTTCACTTGTTTCAGGGTTGGTTGCTTGCACAGTAGGATTGGCCTGGCCAAGGCCTAGGCTCAATTCAATCTCTGCTGTGACTTGGTTGCTTTTTTGCTTTTTTGCTCTTTTGAGCTTTGTTTGGTTGCTTTTGGATCTAGGAGGGATTCTATGATCTGGACTTCTTTTCTCGCATCATCCCTTGAGTGGGGGCGATGTTTCT
Source organism: Apium graveolens (assembly GCF_009905375.1). Taxonomy (NCBI): domain Eukaryota; kingdom Viridiplantae; phylum Streptophyta; class Magnoliopsida; order Apiales; family Apiaceae; genus Apium; species Apium graveolens. Next base: position 188,344,388 of record NC_133657.1, read on the forward strand.
TAATACTTTGCTGTTTTTGAAGTACCGCGGCCTTCCTCTTGTTGTCTTGATGAGTTTCAGCCATTACCAGAGCTTGGCTATAACATCTTTCAGTGATCTCATAATCTCCCTTAACTTCTCCTACCCCGGTTGGGGTTGGGAATTTTATTTTCAAGTGTGATATGGAGGTGATTGTTTGGATCCTTGTCAGGGCTGAGCGCCCGATTATGCCGTTGTATGATGAGGGAGTGTTGATCACGTAGAACTTTATCACATGGTTGACTTGGTTCGGGGCTGATCCGAATATCACTGGCAAGTATAAGGTTCCCTGGATCGGGACCAAGTTGTTCCCAAACCCATAGAGAGGGTCCTCTCGGCATTCATTGGAGCGTACGCTCCCAAGCTTCATCCGGTCCACAATATGCTTGAAAAGTATGTTTACTGAAGATCCATTGTCTATCAGCATCCTTCTTACTTCATTATCAAAGATGTCAAGTGTCACTACCAAAGCTTCATCGTGGTTCGGGTTGACCCCTTCATAATCTTTGCTGCTGAATGAGATCACCATCTCCGGGTAGGATTGGATGGAGAATATTTCATCTCCTGAGCCCGGGCTCCTAGGGGGAGAGTGTGATCCTCCTAGGAACACATTCACTACATTCTTTCCTTTTTTTTGCCTTTCTTCTTTCTGATTTGCCTCTCGGGAGATGTACTGATTTAGGTTGCCCTTCTTGACTTGATCTTTAATAAAGTATTTGAGGGAGAGACAATTTTCAGTTTTGTGCCCATGGGTTTCATGAGAGTCGCATTGCCTGTTGTAAGTTCTGCTCTCTGGGGGAGTCTATATGGGCTTCGGTGGATAATAGAATGCCTTTTCCTTGATCTCCTTCAGTATTTCTTCCCGGGTCCTGTTCAGTGGTGTCCAGTTTGGCTCTTGCCTAGGCTCTCTGGCTTGCCTAGGTGGACCGGGATTGCTTTTAGATTCTGTCTTAGAACATCTGTTTCTTTTATGAACCTGGCTGCCATAGAGTAGGCAGCGGCTAGGCTTTGTGGCTCTTTGTTTATCAACTCTACAATATACCTCTCATTGTGTTCCAGATCCAGGTTCCTCCGAAATATGCTTAGAGCCTCCCTCTCATCAAGATTCGAGACTTTGTTGATGACTTCCTGGAATCTCCACATATAAGTTGAGAGCGCTTCGTTATCATATTGGCGGATTGTTTCCAGGTGACACATGTGCATTTCATGTGTCTTATTGGCTCTGAATCTTCTAAGGAAGCCCCCCTGAACTCTTTCCAGCAGCGGATGCTTCGTGATAGGATCCTGCTGAACCATCTTTGAGCCCCCCTTTGAGGGCCGAGGCGAAGAATCTGGACTTGGTTAAGTTGTTGTAGTAATATATTTGGGCGATTTGTTCGAAGTAGTTGAGGTGCTCTTCTGGATCCCCTAATCCATCAAAAGAGTCAAATTTGTAATGTTTGAGATTTTTTTGTCGAGGGATGGCTTCTAGGGAGTGACTGAAGGGTGTGAGGGTCTCCCCAATTTCCAATCCGGAATCTTTTTCCATTTTTCTCTGGAGCTCATAAATCATGTCTTTCAGGTCCTTCTGCCCCTCCTTTTCGTCGTCAGAAATGACCTCGTGGGTAGGGTCCCTCCGAGTTCTTTTGCCTTTAGTTTTAGCTAGGAGCCTCTCCTCTTCCAACTGCATTCTTTTCTGAATTTTTAGCTCAAGCTTTGCCTCTTCTTTTCTTCTTATCTGTTCCCTCATTTCTTTCAACTTTTTCTTCCTGGTTGCTTTTGTCTCCTTCCTACTAGGCTCTTTCTGATTCTTTTTTGCCTTAGCTCTGATTCGGTCGAAGACAGATCTCCTAGATTGCTGAGAATCCTTTGACTCTTCTTGCTCCTCATCTTGCTCATATTCTATCTGAGCCCGGGCTTGTTCATCTCTGTAGAGCCTGATTGCTTCAGCAAGTTCATGGCTTGTTAAGTTGGCCATATGCTCCTCTGCAACTGGAACATTGGTGTACTTGTACTGATTGAGCTCAATGACATTCCTGGCATCCCGGACCGGGGTATGTTGTGTCAATGGTTGCTCCTGGAGGGTCTCTTGGTCCCCCCCAGGTCCTTGAGCTTGAGAGGGGTCCTGGTCCTGAACATGGGTACTAGCGGAGGACCTACCAACCGTCCTTTTTCCTGCTCTTGCCGTTAACACAATTATACAAACAACTGACCAAGATTTGAGGCTAAAAATGTGGATCTAAGGTTATTTTTTTTGAAGATTACAAAAAATTTCCAGAATAATACCAAACAAACTTTCTGGGTTTTGCTAGCAATACTACTGAACAAGAACAACAGGCTCTAGAACACAAAGACAATATGCAAACTAAAACAGATCTGGGTTTTAAAACTATCAAAACTATCAAACCCCAGGACTATCAAGATTATCAAACTCTAAACGATCAAAATTAACAAACGAGAGCGGGCTCACACAAACGTGGCCTAAAGTAATGAGCTCACACAAACTGGCTAAAATGAACAATATTCGTATTCAAGAGAGGGTATGGTTGTTTGTGTTCTTACAGGCTTAAGATGTGAACTCTCTTAAGAGTTTGCTGATGAAGGTGAATCCAGGGGCACCGAGACCCAAGGATGGAGAGCCCTCCTTCTAGTGCCAAATGATAACTCCGGTGAGCGGGGCGGCTCCGTCCGACGCTGTTCCTGGACCTTCCGGGTGTTAATGAGGTGTAGCTGCTGATTGGGTATTTGTAAAACAACACCGAAAGGGGGTTTGGCTCCCACGGCGCCTCCGATATAAAAATTAAAATAGGGTTTTGGAGAAGACGAAGATATATTATATAATAGAAAGGTTGTTGTGTGTGTATATGGATGTGAGAGGGTGAGTGTGTAAAAGTATGAATGTTTTTCTAACCCCTAAACCCTTCATCTTTGGGGGTATATATAGCCCAAGGGTAGGGTTTAGGGGTTGTTACCTCTAGATCAGGGCCGTTGGTTCTTGGGGGGCGGAGGACGCCTGGCTTGGGTGGATTTCCTACACGTGTCCAGGTGAGGACCACCATAAGGGTGTCCTAACGGCCTTCTGACATGCGCCGTGTTTGTCTGATATATTGGTTGTTGATAGTTGTCATCGTCACGTGCCCGCGTACCCTTTCTTGGTGGGTTATGGAGTGTGCATGTGTTTGCTGGGACCCCCCTCAAGGCGATCTTGACCCTGGTCCGGATCCAGGTAGGCAGATGATCCAGGTCATTGTCTGGATCCTGGTAGGTTGGTGATCCAGGTCATGGGCTAAACCCTGGTAGGCAGGTGATCCAGGTCCCGGGTTGGATCCTGGCTGTGAGATGATCCAGGTCCTAAGTTTGCCCTGAGTCTGGGTCTCTCCACTCGGTTGCGCCGGGTGAGGGGGGTCTTGGTTCATCAATTGAGCCTGATACCCCTTAGATCCAGATTGGGCCCTAGTCGGGTTGCTTATACCCTATTAACATCAATTTTTTCATTACTTCAATAGACTGGTTTAGAGTACTCCCTCCACATTTTTGACAAAATCAGGAATATTAAGAAAACTCAAAATCAGATCTATTTTGATCAATAATTAAATTTTCAATAAAAAAATTTAACGAGAGTAGTCTAAGCATAATGACAAGAGAGCTAAATTTCAGTTTAGAACTTTGTATCATAGGTTTTTCTAGCACCAACACGGGCTTCCTTACGTGAATTCAGCAATATAACAACCTCTTTGATCTGTATCTCGTTTGTGACATATTTAATTTACTACCCGTGACTATTGGAACTTAAACATATTATAATTATTTATGAATGCAACGGTAATATTTATATAATTTTATTTTTTTAATTTAAATAAAATGTATTTTACGGGGAGTTCAATGTTCAAGTGGAAAAGACATTTAAAACTCTGGTGTACAAATCCAGATATCAAAGACTTCACACCACAAATATTTGTATAGTGATTTAAATCAGAGATAATTGTGGGATTCTAAGAAAATAGAATAAAATGAAATTATCAATATGAAAAATGACTTCGGCCCAGATTTGTAACATATTCAACGGGGACCTAGTGTTCATTATAACATTAAAGAATAATATCTATTAATGAAGGTCATGATCAGCCAGATGTTGTTTTAAGGAACAACATTTGAGTCAGTTAACGTCAAAAATTCCCAAAGCGTTAGCAAATCACAATGCTCAGGATCCACCACTTTCATGTTAGTCGTGTATTACCGAACATTCAACATATCCCGTATACCCCTTTCCCATAATAAAGGTTGTTGACACCCTTGCAAGAACTACGTTTGAAATATCATTGCAAACCGTTGTGTCAACTCTTTGTCTGCACAGCGTATCAAGTTCCAAGTATCTTGTTATTCGACAATATTTTGAGAACATCATCCTGGACATGAATCATGTTGTGATGGAGATACCCTGTCAGGTTTATAAAAAAATATGCTGAGTATTCAAAGCAAATATATAATGGAGAGGAGGCTTTTATCTTGAAAGGAGAGATAGTGAATTTTGAGAAGATGGAGAGTCTTATTACTCTTCTTTCTTCTCGGAAAGAAGAAATTAGAATTATTTTGACTCGGGTAAAGGAGAGCTGGAAGAATTTTGAAAAGACAGAGAAGATGAAAAAGATGTTGGTGTGGGAATTCTGGGATCTATTTGTTGACATTGCCTGGGATGCTATGACATTTACTAGGGAGTGAAGATGGTGCGATTCTTCCTGTAACCGAGAGAGCGAAGATGGTGCATTGCATCAGCTCTCCTGATGATGATTGCTATTATTATGTGTTATTTATGCAGAACTTGGTAGTCACGATTATATGTCTTAATTTTTAAGCTGTATATTGTTTACTTGAATTATGAGGTATATTATGTTGAACCTGCTGGTAAAGTATTCTAAGACTTTAAGTGTTATGTTACATGTTTAATATTTATTGCTAATTATTTTTATTTGAATCAATTTTATGTTATACAATCTCTTTCTAGCAATCATGTTATATTAACATGTTCTTTATTAGGCTGATTTCATATTGATTTTTAACAAGCCAATGTTACTTGCCTATGTGACACCCGTGCCTGATATCATAGGCAAGTTTCTAGACTTCCCAAGTTGCAACTATAATTACCAATATTTAAATTTAATTAAGTTTTATTTATTAAAACAGACGGATTATATTCATAAAGTAAAAGGTAAACCATGTATATCAGTTCACAAAACTGGTGATTTGAATAGTAAAATCTTGAACCTTATTAGAAAAGTCATACGGGGGCATTGTCGTGTCACCTTGGCACCAAAATGAAAGATATAATTACTCTCACGTCTCTTCGTATCTGTCTGTATATATTATCTATCAAACTTAAATATATACCAAGATCCAATTCTATGACCTACTCTCGGCCGTGAGAGCTCCGTCGAAGGTATATATATATATATGCTCTCGAATTCTCAATAATACAAATCAACCAGTTTAGGCAAGTCGTAAAATTCATGGTTTTCAAACAAGTTTATTATGAGGAATTGAATAGGATAAAAAATGAAGTCCAATATTACGTATTTCAAAATGAATTTCAACAATTTTTTCAAATAATATATAATTTATTTTTATTTATGAGAATTCACATGTATGCGAAGGAGATTAATCTCATTTATGACAAAATATCTATACCTGCAAAAATTACAGCATATATCAAAAAATTGATATTAGTTAGGATTTAACTTTAAAATATTGAAGATGCAGACACCCTTATGAAATTTACCTTTTCATTTCCCCCCCTTTTAATAGTTAAGAGTAAAATATTTGATCATTACACTAACTCTTTGATGGCTATTTTTCATTTCAATTGACCATAATATGACGACATTACATAAACTATACGTAAATAATTAAATAAAATACATCTTTACTAATTAAGGAGCTAGTTAGGAAAAAAATTTAACAAAAATATAACCATTATCACTCATCATCTAAATACATCAAGAACTCTATCATACATTATTCTAAAATTACACAGGGAATATATCATACAAAAAGAAGAAATATGGGAAGCTAGCACCCTAACAAAAATAACTTAAAGTTAGCAAACAAGAAAAGTAGAAATTTAGTTGATACATTATGCATGTTTGGATTTTCACTTTGAAGAGTCATTTATGCTTTAAGACCATTCATCTATTCCCTTGCATGTTTGGCAAATTAATAAATTGGTAACAAAACACCATTTTTGAGTTGTAAATGAAAACTTAAAAATCTTAACATTCAAGTCTTCATTCTACATTTTCGTTGACCGACTATATTTTTCCTAATTTCATATTTTATAAATTTGTACATGCCTAAAAGTAATGCTATGTACGAAATAATTTTAATATTAAATGATTTTTCTAAATTTAATTTGATGAAAATTTTAAGATATGAAATGTGCATCTAAATTTTTTAAATGATGGTTAGTTATTTTCCGATTTTAATTTTGTTGCCGCTTGTTCCAATCGTACAATTCTTTTAACTCAGGTGAATAGTAAATGTGACAACCTGGGTTAAATCTCGAGTGTTTTACAAAATCAGGTCAAATACCGATTACGAAATAAGCCGAAGCCTACTGGTCCAAATGCAGCTAAGTTGGGTAAAAAATAACCCACCACATGCACCCAAAAAGTCATGATTTATTGGCGGTGCATAGAAATTCCAAATTTTATCGATGGGGAATTGGGGTGTTGTTTTGTTTTAATCCGAGACCAATATTAGACTAACAAGGCTAAATAAATTTAAATATATGTAGATCTTTTTTTAGGCCGGATCAACATTATTGTTTTATTTTCATCACGATAGATACTATATACTATGTAGTTTATCCCGGTCATTATCCTTATTTTTATATTTTTTATTTTCATATTTATTTATCAGAACTATTACTTCATAAAATTTGTAATTTATATTTTATTTTAAAAAAATATAATTTATAAGTTATGTTTACCAAGCACATTATTAATAGTACGTGATTTTACATATATTATCTAAACACTGAAATAACTTTTAAATTACGATACTCAAATCACTTACACTTTTCAACTTAAAATCATAAATTACATATTTTAATAAACCCCCGATCCCAAATGTGTATTATCTTTCCATTTCAAGCATCGCGGAACTCTCGTTACTATAATACTCTCTAAAGAAGGTTTCCGCCTAACAATCTTCCCTCTATAACTCTCTCTGCTACTCTCGTCTCTTCTAAAATATCCGCTCAACTCCTCTCACTTTTATGATTTTCTAGCTCAAAAAGGGCCCACTCCAACTCTTTTTTGACAAGACCACTTTATTATCACCTTGGTCAAGCATCTTTAAATCCACTACTTTCAAAATCACTTGGCTTTTCATCAAATTCTGTTTCTTGTTCTTGATCTTCTTTGTTTAATCTTTTTCTTGGCGTAATGTGAATTTATGAATTTAAATAGATGTAAGTTCTATAATTAAAATACAAATTTAATTTAAAATATACTAATATATAAATATATTTTAGGGCACCATTTAATTTTAAAATGTATTAAATTATATATATGTGAACTATTTTTAAGCAAAAAACCAACTTAAATGTATGATAATATTGCGCTTGGCTTGAGAGATGACATGATACAATCATTAATTTTAACTTACCCGACATCCCTTTGTTTTTTCCCCAAAGTTCACCGACTCATGTATAGTTATTAATAATGACAACGTGAATTTATTTGATAATGTGTGAGGGTAACGTGACGTGGTTCTATAACCCCCAATGTATTCTAAATTATTTGATATATAATAATGTATTATATACCCGATAATTTAGAATACATTATATACCCGATAACTTAGAATACATGTAACGCCTGGGAAATATTATGTAATTATTTTTATCAATAAATAATTATTATGTGAATTTTGGTAAATTATTTGATAACTGATATTAATATTTGGATGTTTACTTCTGATGAAAATGTGAATATTTTAACTTCTAATTATCCAGAATTAAATCTAGATAATTTTGGTATTTTTCTGGTATTTTTTAATAATCATATGATTTTATAAGGATTTATAAAATTAACAATGATTATTCTTACATAATTATAAAATTAATTTTTAGAATCAGAAATCGTTCCACTTCAATTATTTTTGCGTTTTTACAACCCGAAACTCTTCCGAAAACTCCTTCCTAACCTAATCTGATAATTCTGAATACTTTTCATGTTTTGACTTTTTCGATACGGGGTACGGTTTGACCTGTACGAGTCCCGGTGTAAAATTTTCGATACGCAAATCATTTTATATATCGATAAGAACCCATATTCTCAAAAGGCGAGACATTATTACCTTAATTTCGTATAAAGTATGTTATAGGAAGCTCTGTTTTGATAATTATCCAAATTTGGTATTAAAATCGTATCGTCTTTTCAGTTGCTTAGCGGCTAAGTAACCTATTTTCGGATCCAAAAGGTAAAAGTAATTATCGAATTATTAAACAAATCCAATGTGTGATGATTTGGTTAGCTATGTGATGTGTATTATTTATTGTTTGTGATTTGTTGGATGCAAAGGTTAATTTTATGATTAATTATCAAGTTGTATGAACTTAATTCATTTTTAAAATGATTTTATTGAATATTTATTCTCATAAATGCTAAAATTGCTCCTAAAATTATTTTTGTTGTTTTATAATTTTATTTATTATTTTTAGGAGTTTATAAAATTTAGAAATCAATATTTTATTTATTAATTAAGTTTAAATGATTTTCTGACTTCACTAAATTGTAAAATCAGTATTAATTTCAGAAATGCTTCAAAAATCATGAAAATTTTATTTTATTAATTTTTAAATATTTCGAGAATTTTAAAATTGTTTCGGAAATTATCTGGCTTTTATTTACTGGCGCATTTGATCGTTAATTCATTAAATCCGTAATTGCGAACATATTACGTATCCCAAAAATATTTTAAAAGTTATGAAATCGATGTTTTATTTGATTCAGAATATTTGTAAAAATTAAAAATTATTTTAAACGATAGTTTGAGTTATCCTTACTCGTAAATTATTTGTTGACATCGATTATTGTGGTACAAAATAGGTTAATATTGGGAATAAAATAAAATAGGAAACCGATACAAGTCACAATCCTTATCAGTTCATTTCTAACCTCATCCTCACTCAATCTCTCTCTCTCGACTTGTCTCTCTCTAAAATCTCTCCTCCCCTATTTTCTTTTCTTTTCTTCCTTCTTCGATTTCTTTTCTCTCCTAATTCCTGTGCTTGCCCCCGGATTCGGTAAGTTATTGCCATGGTCCTAACCCGTTTTCTGGTAATTCCCCTGTCGGTGCCTTCCGTATCGTCGCCGCCGGCCTTGCTTTTCCGGCGGGTTATGGTGGCGCGTGTACGGAGGGGGGTTTGACTGCGTATTATTGATTGCAGAGTGTGTATTGTGTGTGTATGGTGTGAGTAGCGTGTGTGAGTGTGTGTGTCTTGTGTGTGTGAGTTTGTGTCACCGGTTGTTTCTTTCCGGTGAATCCCACCGCCCTGTTTCTGTTCCTTCACAGTTACTCGCGATTGTTACAATTATATACACACGTTTATGTGTGTATGTAAGTATTAATGGTTAATGGGTTGTATGTTTTTGCAGTTTTGTGATGAATTGGTCTGATGGTTTTCATTTTCCGTTTTATTTTCTGAGAAACCGAATATTTGTTGTTGGTTAAGAGAAATTGCTGAAAATTCGAATGGATTTTTGTAACGTTTATTCGAAATTAATTCTAGAAAAATCCGAATGAATTTATGATGGTTATTCAGATTATTTTAGAAAGATTTTGAATAAATTTTATAATAATTCAAATAATTCTAATCGGTGAAATACGCGTTGGAAACTCGAATTTAATCGGGTACCCGTGGATTTTACCGCCGTCGACTGATGAGCCTCAGCGAGTCGACGGTCGTCGACGGTGGACGGTGATGATTTTTATCTGAGTCTTACGTTTATAAATGAAATAAAAAAAAATTAGTGTATGAAATTAATTGTGAAATGAAAAATGTGAATAAAATAAAAATACGAATAAAAATGTAAAATACAAGTAATGATAGTGATTAACTGAATAGGAGTTTGGAATTTGTGGAATTGGTTGTAATTGGATTGGATGTTGGTGTTGATTGTGATTGACGTCGAATTGTTCGACGGGTGGGCCGATAAACAAAGGAAACGCTGCCCGATTTTTTTTGGAGAAATTAATTCCAAAAATACGGGAACGTAACCTATAATTATCGGAGGCGTCAAATAACTATATATAGTTAAATTATACGAACTTAATTACGGTTGAGACATAATAATTTATAAATAATCGATTACCTGTTTTTCAAAATGACAAATATACGTATTTTCCGAAATTAAATACCGAACCGATTCGAAGATGTGAACCATAATTGCTATATGTATTTCGATAATACATATAAATATGAATTCGGTTATGAGATCGTATGGGTAGAATAGGATAGCGATTTGATGTTAAGCTTAAACGGTTATCTGAATTAGGGTATTTCAACCCTGTAGGTCCTAGACGTAAAACCCGAGTATCGACATCGGATTAGGAACGATCTAGTGATTAGATGTCGAGATCAAAGAAGTTCCAATCAAAGGACCTGGGTATTGGGATCGTATCCAGAATGGAATAGTAGTTTGACGATAAGGCCGAACATTGACGTCGAACCAAAGTCAACCGATTATAGTGGTTAAAGCTTATTGAGGCAAGTATTCCAGAACATTCTTTTAAATACTGCAAGTATTCCTGATTTTTCTTTTAAAATACTGCAATTATTTCTTCGATCCTATTCTAAGTTCAGAATAGTTAAATGCTTTACATTTCACTGCAATTACTCTGATTATGCATGAATCTTTTATTCTTGTTCCTATAATTCTATTGCTCTCTCGAGCAAATACCCATTCTTTCGGGTATTTGCGAACCCTGAATTGGGTTGTTTTGACTTCAAAATGATTTGACATCAAAATACTCCATGGGATGGATAATGATGATGTTTTGGGGATTGAGTGTGTCTTAATCCCGAGGACCGGGATATGACTGGTGCCTTGATATGGGCCGTAGTGCCTAGGTACCTGAATGGACCTATACAGTTAGGTATAGATCCGCACTGTATCTTGACTGATCAGCAGGGTATAGTGCACATGTTGGAACTAGTGTCCAGTCTAATTTGTTGTTGATCGCCATTAATGGCATTCTCTTTCGAAAGGTTTTTATGATTCCAAAACCGGACAAAACCCTGATTCAAGAGATGAACCGGGGAATCGCTTGTCATTTTTGGATTTTAGTTAAAGGCTGGTGACAGCCAACGATTATTCTCTCACTCACTCAAAATAAATAGAATGATTTAAAATTGTTTTAAGATTTTGTCCGGAAGTTTTTCTTTTGATATTAACGCTTGAAACTCAAATTATATACTTGCTGGGCATTTTTGGCTCACTCTTGGTTTATAAATTCTTATTTCTGCCAGAAACAGATAAGGGTAAAAGTGATTAGCTTTGATAGACAACAGGAGTTAGAGAAATTTCCGTTACGAGATGTTGAAGATGTTAGAGGAATGTGACAAGAGAATTAGTTCAAAGGTATTTATAATTATATGCTAGTTGTAAAGGGCTAGATTCTTGTTTCATACCATAACCTGTAAACGATCCAGATACAAGGGGTTTATTGAATATTCTTTTGTTTTATATAAAGATTGTTTTCGTGACACCAAATCTTGACCCCGGATTTGGGGTGTTACAGTTTGGTATCAGAGCTACAGGTTATTGGTCACTGAAATAAGAATAGGTGAGAGTAAGATAGGAATGATAGGTCGTATAGGATAGGAAAGACCCTAGGCATATTCAGGATAAATTGAGTTGAGTGCGACTTAGGGTTAGTAGATCTGAGATGGAGTCGCTAAGATAGGATTGCTGAGAAAGTGTAAGGCGAATGTCGCAACGCTATAGGTATATTGAATTCTTAGATCCTACAGTAATGGGGGATCGACAGATCGACGAAGATGGGGTATGTTACCCTACTTTTCATGTGGTTTTGAAAAATATGCGATCGATTCTTGTGAGAATTTGTGTAAGAGAAGCTACGATTTAACTTAGAATTAGGTAGTAGGACGAGCTTCACGCCAGAGGCAACCAGTTGATGGAAGCTGATGAAGAACCAACGTTGCACATTTCGAAGGCATCATCATTGCAAGAAGATTCTTACCACATACCGGGCACTGCGCGAGGAATGATATCTACCTTCCTAGATATAGGTAAGTCTAGCTAGAAGGTGCGACCCTTATAGACAGAACGTCAAAGCCCATGCGTGGTTGTAAGCATAACGTCAAGGACGATGACAAGAATGTCAAAGATATTACCAGATGTCGACATTGTGGTAGAATTGCGAATAAAATGATTTACGACGGTAAATGAAGTTTCGGCGACTAATGAGTGCAAGCTGAATCCTAGGAAATGTGGAAGAGGTACCAAAGTGAAGAGACCCTTATATGGACATTCTTTTAATTAGACATTTCATTGGTAAATCAGGAAAATAGCAAGTAACTTATATAGTAATGGCGACCAAATATTTGATTTTCAAAACTTTAAAAATGAGATTTTGGAAAAGATTTCCTTAATCAACTTTCAGAAGATTTTTGCATGAAATGAGTTTTACAAATTGGTTGTCAAATTACTATTTATGTTCTTGTTATTATAAACAGAAAATGATCTAAAAAGAAGAATGAAATTAGACTCAGTGTTGTTATTCGAAGGGCCAAGTAGACCCATCCGCAGGGAGAAGGTTTAAAGTTTTCTGTGAAAAATGAAAGTAAACGTTGTTTAATAAAATCAATAATTGAATCAACATATTATTTACCCAATTTATAAAATTATTAAAATTTAACAAAATTCGTGATTCGAATGGACGAAGGATGCTTGAAGGAAATGGCAGAATCTTCTAGATGGTGGAAGAGGAATCATATTTTATCGACGGAATTGAGGCGTTGCGTAGTCGATGGATATTTTACACGACATAGATGAAATCTGAAGTCGTGATTTTAAATTTCGGAACGACGCGATTAAGATCAAATTATTGAAGCATTTGGTGTGAAGGTATTTCCAAGCATCATTTCGAAGCAATGAGGTAACCTAAATCGTAAACCTGTATCCGAACAATCCTGAAAGCAGATGTAGGCGAAGCATGGAAGGTGATCGACAATGACATCTTTTCTTCTAATACGATAGTATACGTTTTTTTTCTTGATTCTTGAATGCGACTAGAAGCAATGATTATAAATTTTGTAAGGACGCGATATGCTCGAAATATTAAAGCTGTGAATATGGAGGCATTTCCAGAAGACATTCCGAAGTTATAACGTAATCTAAACGGTGAATCTCTCATCCGAATGGTCCCTGGAGGCATACGTAAATGGAGCGTGGACGGTGACCAATGGTGATCTACAATGTTATTCTTTTTCAAATACGATAACATATGTTCTTCTCGAGTTTTGAATACGTATGAGCTTCTTCTGTTGATAAATCATATGAGGCGGAAACGAAAGAAAATTCTTGTATTTCTTCTGAAATGTTTTTCTTCTCAAATTCTTGATTCCTGATTGAGATAACAGTGTTGTGATATGACGCTTTGTCGAAATGACGAAGAGTCGGGTGGGAAGCCACCTAATCATGTACTGTATGCTATATAGTATGAAAGACTGGCCATCTTGAGTACAAATGTGGTTGTCTCATTCACATCTAAATTTTTACTCATTTTCTTCCCTCAATTTTCTGATTTACAAATTCTTTCAATCGGTTGTTGCATTGTTATTCCTTATTCCATTTTTTTTCAATCGAAATCATGTTCACAAATTTTCCTCTTGTGTAGAGTCTGTTCTTTGACGATTACAAAAGAAATGGAATAGTCCCGTGTGATAGGTAGTATTACGCGTCGAAGGAAAATACGATTGTAAGCCAAGAAATGGTGGACATTTACGAGCAAGGAATGGATACACTGACAACGTGGTCGTGGAAAAGACATCAAATCTGACAGTTATTCGTGTTATAAGGATCTTATCAGTATGGTAGATTACGTTAACGCGATGCACTTCAAATGGGGAAAATTTCGACGAAAAATAAATCGTTAGTGAACCGTAACAAATAAATTAATTACAAAATAGGGAAGTAAAGTTGTGTGTGTCAGATAAAGTGAATGTGTGTAGGGGTGACAATAGAAGATCCAGGAAATTCGGAACAATGACTCAGATATGCAATTACGACGTGAAACATCCCTTCGTCGCTGGAAGATACTTGTCGTGAAGATTCAAGATGGGAGAAATCTTAAATGTAACCAAACTTCGAACGTGTTCTTCCAGAAATTGTGAAGTTCTCTAACTTGCGTAAATAAGTGATTGTGAATTCAATGCTCATACCCGGGTCAGTGACGAAAGTTCGATGCGAAGCCATAAATGGAGATGAAGCAATGGTGACTCGAGTGTGAAACTTTTCAAGAAATAATGATCTAACGATTAAGATTCCATCAGATTACGACGGTAATAATGAAAACCGTGTGTGGTTATTAAAAGATAAATGATTGTTATGATTGGTTGAAGGATGCAGCTTAATTCTTAAAAGTAACTGTACACAATAGGTAATGACAAGAAATAAGTTAAAAGAATCGCGAAATAAAATACTTGAAAAACAACGAGATAAATTCATTAAGGACAACTCGTAATATTCTAAAAAGAATTGAGAAATGTATGGTTATATTAATCATTGTGGGTTTCAGACCCAATCCCAATTAAGAAGATATATGCTATGCCAGTCTGATGCTGATCAAAGGTTAATTATGGGAATTGATGATTTTGGTTGATGAAAGTGGGAGGATATGATTGTGAATACTTTGATTGATTGATGGTGTCGGCTTGAGTCCGACTGGTAGTCAATGGTATAGGGGAAGTGTTGCCCCAAATTTTCAAAATTACCCTACATTCAAGAATAAGGAAGTATATGGTCGTTTTCATCAGTACTCCAAATGACTGCGATCTCGGTTCTTGAGAAAGTTGTTATGACCAAACCGACTTTATATAATTGGTCTTTGATTCCAGTTAGCTAGTCAGCATTTGGTTTAAGTGATCAGTTAAAGGAGTTAATTGGTCAACTTTACCAACTAATGGTTAGTTAAATGGAGATCGATTCCAATTAGATTGAGTCAAGCTCTAACATGATTTCCAGTTCCATAATCAAAGCAATAAGAAATTTGGAAAAAGTAATGGCGTTACGTAAATTAAAGGCTTAGTTCAATTAGCGTGATGTTACTGTAATCAGGTGCAAGGTTTGATCTAGAAGAATACGCTTTTTTTGATGAATAAGAGGAACATGAAGTTACTGGTATATGCTAGTAAGAAGAATATTTTTAAGAACTGAAGGTTTAAGATAAAGCAAAGAGATTATATCATCTGCAATAGCGTTCCAGGAAGAACTTGGATGTATACCCATATCGAATGATGAATTAATGAAAGATTTGAATGTACACTTCTTTTGAACGACGATTGAATGGAAGTTGCTGTAGAATAATGGAAAGCTTGCAAATTCAAGCACCCAATGAAAGACGGAGATTGATGAAGTCCGCATGTGAACTCAGGAAAAAGAGATGATGGTCAATGAAGAGAAGTCAAACACGCGATAGGTGATACGTCAAGCAAGGATAAGGAAATAGCTACCGAGAAAATTCGATAACTCTGTTAGTAAGAATTTAAATAGTACAAATAAAAAAGCCTTCATTCCAGTATGAACTTCAGAAATGACCTATCCAATAATAAACAGAGTAATATTACTAAGAAAAAGAAATTCGTTATATATGAAAAAAAATAATGAATAATGAGAATGAAGAACTAATCAAGACAAGAAGTGGAATCAAAAGGATGATAAAGAAATTTTATAAAATAATCCAGAAAATATGCAAGTTGGGAACGTCGTTTGTGCCAAAACTATTAGGAGAATGAGGTGAAACGTGGATAGTTGGAGATAGGAATTCGTTCCAAAAATGCGTGTAAACAGGGATGATTAAACAAAAGGTATTGATGGAGAACTACTAGAGAAGAACGTTGCAATGAATCTCATGTCAGAATTCTTTAAAATTAAAGTAAAGTCTCGGAGGTTCGAGCAAATGATATGCTAAGGTTACCTCAGGGAATGATGTAAGAATTTCTCGTCGGTTATTACACAGAGTTAAGATAATGTCAAAAGCCTGTGTCGTATAAATCAATAGGGATGAAGTAATAAGTGAAGGAAAAATTTCAAAAATGTGGAATGGAAGAATAATGAAACATAGAGTGTTTTGCGCTGTGCACAAAAGTAATCATGAGAAATAGAAGAATGGAGGTATAGAGTTACGCATCGATTATCAGAAAATTTTAAGAGTGAAAATTAAATGAACATAATGTACCAGGAGTATTTGGATAATGTGATTGTATTTATTGATAACATCCTCGCCAATTCAAGGATTAAGGAAGATCAAGTTGAATGCTTGAAGATATGCTTGCGAGGAATTGAAAAAAAATATAGCAGCTGCATTCTCAGCTTCAAAGATATGAATTCTGGTTATAGTGGATTATGAGCTCCAGTGTATGGTTAACTACCAACCAGGAAAGGTCCATTTAGGAACAGATGTTTCAAATAAAAAGAAAAGAATGAATACCATTAAGATTGTTGGGAAATGGTTAAAAGAAGTGAAAAAGTTGGAAATTGAAGAATAGGTTTTGATCCGTCTTCTGGGTTATGCTGATACTTACGTTGTTGTTGAATATCAAAGGTGGTATTAATACAAATGATTGATGTTGACTTCAGTATGGGACGTTGTGAGCATCAAAGTTCGTATTGATATCTAATTTGATATGACAGCAAAATGAGTATTAGTACCAAGAAACCGAGTTTTGAATAAAGTTCTAATTCATTCCGTTCCCAATTAATGTACTTTCTTTTAAATAGTAAGGGATTCTCGCTTGATGAATGTACTTGATGGTGATTGAAAAGAAATAGAAGTATACCATAAAATGGTGAATTAAATCCAATTGTTGAGATTTTCCTTTACTTTTAGCTTTTGAATAGATGTAGAATATTTCGAAGCATCAGACGTCATGAACTCAGGACATCGGGTGCAAACGAATAGAAAATGTAAGAGACCGATTAAAGATTCTCGAATACGATTGGAAACGATCTTAGGTCAATTTAACCGAACAGAAGGAGACATGATAAGTAGAGAAAAACAGTCAGTGAAAATAGAAATTTCATGAACAGGAAACTACTAGAATCGGAAAGAAAAGAAGGTTAATGTAAATTAGGTTGGTCCTTCGAAATAGGGAGATAGATAGAACGATTGTGAATGAGTTGGTCTTGTTGTCACAGGTGTAACGAGTCCATAAGGCAATTATGTGTGTATGACTATAAAGAGCAATTTAGCTCCAAATATGTGAAATAAAAGATTGAGTTGGGGGTTGCATGAGCAACTGATAAATCTGATGACGGTAGGAGACCGTTAAAACGTGATTAAAGTAGTGAGTCCTGAGAAGTTTTAAGTAGATACTCGAAAGGTATCAGTGTCTGTTCTTTAGCATGATTCTGAGGACAGAATCCTTTTAAGGGGGGAAGAATGTAACGCCTGGGAAATATTATGTAATTATTTTTATCAATAAATAATTATTATGTGAATTTTGGTGAATTATTTGATAACTGATATTAATATTTGGATGTTTACTTCTGATGAAAATGTGAATATTTTAACTTCTAATAATCCAGAATTAAATCTAGATAATTTTGATATTTTTCTGGTAATTTTTGAATAATCATATGATTTTATAAGGATTTATAGAATTAACAATGATTATTCTTACATAATTATAAAATTAATTTTTAGAATCAGAAATCGTTCCACTTCAATTGTTTTTGCATTTTTACAACCCGAAACTCTTCCGAAAACTCCTTCCTAACCTAATCTGATAATTCTGAATACTTTTCATGTTTTGACTTTTTCGATCCGGGGTACGGTTTGACCTGTACGAGTCCCGGTGTAAAATTTTCGATACGCAAATCATTTTATATATCGATAAGAACCCATATTCTCAAAAGGCGAGACATTATTACCTTAATTTCGTATAAAGTATGTTATAGGAAGCTCTGTTTTGATAATTATCCAAATTTGATATTAAAATCGTATCGTCTTTTCAGTTACTTAGCGGCTAAGTAACCTATTTTCGGATCCAAAAGGTAAATGTAATTATCGAATTATTAAACAAATCCAATGTGTGATGATTTGGTCAGCTATGTGATGTGTATTATTTATTGTTTGTGATTTGTTGGATGCAAAGGTTAATTTTATGATTAATTATCAAGTTCTATGAACTTAATTCATTTTTAAAATGATTTTATTGAATATTTATTCTCATAAATGCTAAAATTACTCCTAAAATTATTTTTGTTATTTTATAATTTTATTTATTGTTTTTAGGAGTTTATAAAATTTAGAAATCAATATTTTATTTATTAATTAAGTTTAAATGATTTTCTGACTTCACCAAATTGTAAAATCAGTATTAAATTCAGAAATGCTTCAAAAATCATGAAAATTTTATTTTATTAATTTTTAAATATTTCGAGAATTTTAAAATTGTTTCGGAAATTATATGGCTTTTATTTACTTGCGCATTTGTTCGTTAATTCATTAAATCCGTAATTGCGAACATATTACGTATCCCAAAAATATTTTAAAAGTTATGAAATTGATGTTTTATTTGATTCGGAATATTTGTAAAAATTAAAAATTGTTTTAAACGATAGTTTGAGTTATCGTTACTCGTAAATTATTTGTTGACATCGATAATTGTGGTACAAAATAGGTTAATATTGGGAATAAAATAAAATAGGAAACCGATACAAGTCACAATCCTTATCAGTTCATTTCTAACCTCATCCTCACTCAATCTCTCTCTCTCGACTTGTCTCTCTCTAAAATCTCTCCTCCCCTATTTTCTTTTCTTTTCTTCCTCCTTCGATTTCTTTTCTCTCCTAGTTCCTGTGCTTGCCCCCGGATTCGGTAAGTTGTTGTCATGTTCCTAGCCCATTTTCTGGTAATTCCCCTGTCGGTGCCTTCCGTATCGTCGCCACCGGCCTTGCTTTTCCGGCGGGTTATGGTGGCGCGTGTACGGAGGGGGGTTTGACTGCGTATTATTGGTGTGAGTAGCGTGTGTGAGTGTGTGTGTGTCTTGTGTGTGTGTTTCCCGCCGCCCTGTATTATTGATTGCAGAGTGTGTATTGTGTGTGTGGATTTTACCACCGTCGACGAGTCGACGGTGGACGGTGATGATTTTTATCTGAGTCTTACGTTTATAAATGAAATAAAAAAAATTAGTGTATGAAATTAAGTGTGAAATGAAAAATGTGAATAAAATAAAAATATGAATAAAAATGTAAAATACAAGTAATGATAGTGATTAACCGAATTGGAGTTTGGGATTTGTGGAATTGGTTGTAATTGGATTGGATGTTGTTGTTGATTGTGATTGACGTCGAATTGTTCGACGGGTGGGCCGATAAACAAAGGAAACGCTTCCCGATTTTTTTTGGAGAAATTAATTCCAAAAATACGGGAACGTAACCTGTAATTATCGGAGGTGTCGAATAACTATATATAGTTATATTATACAAACTTAATTACGGTTGAGACAGAATAATTTATAAATAATCGATTACATGTTTTTCAAAATGACAAATATACGTATTTTCCGAAATTAAATACCGAACCGATTCGAAGATGTGAACCATAATTGCTATGTGTATTTCGATAATACATATAAATATGAATTCGGTTATGAGATCGTATGGGTAGAATACGATAGTGATTTAATGTTAAGCTTAAACGGTTATCTGAATTAGGGTATTTCAACCCTGTAGGTCCTAGACAGAAATCCGAGTATCGACATTGGACTAGGAACGATCTAGTGATTAGATGTCGAGATCAAAGAAGTTCCAATCAAAGGACCTAAGTATTGGGATCGTATCCAGAATGGAATAGTAGTTTGACGATAAGGCCGAACGTTGACGTCGAACCAAAGTCAACCGATAATAGTGGTTAAAGCTTATTGAGGCAAGTATTCCAGAACATTCTTTTAAATACTGCAAGTATTCCTGATTTTTCTTTTAAAATACTGCAATTATTTCTTCGATCCTATTCTAAGTTCAGAATAGTTAAATGTTTTACATTTCGCTGCAATTACTCTGATTATGCATGAATCTTTTATTCTTATTCCTATAATTCGATTGCTCTCTCGAGCAAATACCCATGCTTTCGTGTTATTTGCGAACCCTGAATTGGGTTGTTTTGACTTCAAAATGATTTGACATCAAAATACTCCATGGGCTGGATAATGATGATGTTTTGGGGATTGAGTGTGTCTTAATCCTGAGGACCGGGATATGACTGGTGCCTCGATATGGGCCGTAGTGCCTAGGTACCTGAATGGACTTATACAGTTGGGTATAGATCCGTACTGTATCATGACTGATCAGCAGGGTATAGTGCACATGTTGGAACTAGTGTCCAGTCTAATTTGTTGTTGATCGTCATTAACGACATTCTCTTTCGAAAGGTTTTTATGATTCCAAAACCGGACAAAACCCTGATTCAAGAGATGAACCGGGGAATCGCTTGTCATTTTTGGATTTTAGTTAAAAGCTGGTGACAGCCAACGATTATTCTCTCACTCACTCAAAATAAATAGAATGATTTAAAATTGTTTTAAGATTTTGTCCGAAAGTTTTTCTTTTGATATTAACGCTTGAAACTCAAATTATATACTTGCTGGGCATTTTTGGCTCACTCTTGCTTTGTAAATTCTTATTTCTGCCAGAAACAGATAAGGGTAAAAGTGATTAGCTTTGATAGACAACAGGAGTTAGAGAAATTTCCGTTACGAGATGTTGAAGATGTTAGAGGAATGTGACAAGAGCATTAGTTCAAAGGTATTTATAATTGTATGCTAGTTGTAAAGGGCTAGATTCTTGTTTCATACCATAACCTGTAAACGATCCAGATACAAGGGGTTTATTGAATATTCTTTTGTTTTATATAAAGATTGTTTTCGTGACACCAAATCTTGACCCCAGATTTGGGGTGTTATAATACATAGAAGGTTATAGAACCACGTCACGTTACCATCACACATTACCAAATAAATTCACGTTGGCAATTTTTTTTAACTATTCACAAAATCACAGACTGCTTGCAGAAGTAATGTATAACTATACACTATTCACAATATTACATGCTGCTTGCATGAGTAACTATACACTATTCATAATATTCATACTGCTCGCAGATGCACTGAGATGCAGAGTTAATAAGTGTGTCACTAAGATAGATGCAAACTCCATCGGTTCTCGCCTCGCTACTACCATTCCAAGCACAAAAAACGTATATTCCAAGCACCAGACTGTACTTTTTAGTGTAATGAAGCATGTCAATATTTTGATGAAGAATCTAAGAATGTAAACTCTTGTCTCTTTCTGCTAATATATTTACATGCTTGCAGTGCTATTGCAACCAGTATCCAAGGTCTACTGGCTTATCTTATGAGCTGAAGGCAAGTTGCCTGCGAGGATGTGAAATAGGACCTATGTAAGCTTCAGACAAGGATACAACTATCCTGTGACAAGCTAAAACTGACGCTGAAAAAAGCTGAAAAGAGCATGACAAACGATGCCCAGCAGAACTTCAGCATCAGTAAGCGGTCTTTCCTAGCATATTCTAGGATCTTGAAGAAAATAACCTTCAGCCTGCGATCTCTCATGATGGACTTATAAACGAAGTTGGGCATGGATAATTTGGAAAAGTTCTCGGCCCCATTTGCCAGTGTTGCTCTAGAACCAGATTGGTGTGTAACATGATGTCCTTCAACGACATCATATATAGACTCATACAATACGTTAGAAATAATCCTGCTAAGATTTTGGCGAAAAATGACGCCTCCTAGTGAGTGAGGTTCTCTTGTTTTTATGGTTAGTTTGATGAATCTAAGACTTGCTTTTATTTCATTATTTCAATTTGGTTTTAATTTTTTCCAGAGTGAGAATTTTGGTATTTCTCTCATTTGTTTGTGAGAGTATGATTTTTAATTTAATGATAAAAGTTTTTATGAGATTGCAATTATGGTCGATAGCTTAGATGAGATTAGTTCCAACTAGATGTGATGAAGCGGGTACATGTAAATATATCATTTTCAGCAAATGACGTGATTGTTTCTTCAAAATAGATGGATTGATCAGCTATTATTACTAGAAAAATATAGACAGATTAGAGAACAATCGGTTCTGTGCTTCTGAGCTTGTATTACAGAGAAGGATAATTCTCATACCTCATTGCGTATTCTTTACAATGTATATATATAGTGTATATTACACCGACATCCGATACAACCCTAAAATATATATGGTAAGTATTACCAATAATATCATTCTAATTATACAATATATTCTAAAGGATATTAAGGGAGGATTTTCAGGGATTCTGACACTCCCCCTCAAGGTGGCGCGTATATATCATATATGCCCAGCTTGACAAGAGAATTTGCAAAATCTGAATTGGAAAAGGTTTTGGTTAACATGTCCGCAAGATGCCCTTTCGTACTAACATATGGTACCTCAACTTCATTGTTCTCCAGCTTCTCATATATGAAGTTCCTATCAATTTCCACATGCTTTGTTCTATCATGTTGAACATGATTTTCAGCAATTTTAATCACCGACTGATTATCACAAAACAATTGCATAGGACCTTGTGATGAGAAAGCTAGCTCCTCCACAAGTCTTTTCAACCATAGCAACTCACAAATACCTTTTACCATTGCTCGATACTCAGCCTCAACACTGGACAATGAAACCACCTTCTGTTTCTTACTTTTCCATGTTACAAGATTACCTCCAACAAATGTAAGGTAGCCAGAAGTTGATTTTCTATCTCCTTTTTCAGCCCATGAAGAATCCGAGTAGCCAAGAATATCTGTATTACCATGTTTTAAAAATAACATGCCCTTTTCTGGTGCTGACTTCAAGTACCTCAGAATTCTCACAACTGCATCCATGTGTTGTTTACCCGGATTATGCATGAACCTACTAACCACGCTTACAGCATATGTAATATCTGGTCTAGTATGTGACAAATAAATCAGTCGACCTACTAGCCTTTGATACCTAACCTTATTTGCTGGAATTTGGTCATTGCACTCTTCTAGCCCATGGTTCTGTTCTATTGGAGACTTAATTGGCTCACAATTAAGCATACTTGTATCTCTTAGCAAGTCCAGAACATATTTACGTTGTGACAAAAAAATACTGTTAGGTCACACACACTGTAGAAAGGGGTTGAATACAGTGTTTACTACAATCAAATCGAATTAAAGAACACAAGTAACAGAACAGAGATTTTATTCAACACAATAAACTCTGTTACAATATGAAACTGTTCTCTCTCAGTGATGAACAAATTATCACGAGAGCTGCTAGGGTTATAATGAATAATAACTTCGATAATGATAACATTTATAGTGTAAACCCTATGTCTGTGTTTATATACTATATAGTTACAAGATAATCTTCTAATTGATATGGAATATAATTCTGCTTCCTAAAATATATCAACTAGTTATCTTTTCTTCCAAGTATTATATTCTTCATAGAATTCATTCTTCATGCATATTTCTTCTTGCGTTTGTCTTGATCTTCTTTCCTTTCAATCAGCCACCTGCCTTATCTGAAAGCCTCCTTAAGTCCTGATATTATCTCCTGATAACTTAAGTTCTGATAACTTAAGTTTTGATATCTTAAGTTCTGACTTCAGTATAAGTACTGATTTGTCCTGTTAAATAAGATCTGAAAACTAAACACAAATCATATTGAACATGACATTATTAAATATATCTAACAATCTCCCCCAACTTGTAAATTAGCATAATATACAAGTTCAACATATATTTGATGATGTCAAAAACATTAAGTACAAATGTATGAGAATTTGACTAGATAACTACAACTTACAGTCCTTTCAGCTTTACCATCCTTAAGATCTGATATCAACTTCAGTATGTATACACTTCAGAATTTAAGCAGTTGTAGATCTTCGACTTGGCTTCAATTTCTGATATCTTTGATGTCGGGAGTTGTTCTGAGATAATTCTTCAAAAGACATCTCTCAGCATATTCAAGTTCATTAACCATCCTCCTTTTAGCATTTATCAATTCAGCTGTATCTTCACCAGTTTAAAAAATAGCTGCTCTGATATCATTTATCTTAGCTTTTCTTATCTCCTGGTCTAGTCTGATCAGATATGCCTTGTCAGACTCTAGATTGAATTCCATAGCTTTATAACCCAGAAAAGTAGTTATAATATTAGCAGTGTTAGGCTTTATTTCAACTATATCACCCTTGTGATCTCTGTACTTAGGACAATATGGGCTGTCAGACTTTACAGAGTAAAGCTTCTTCTATCTTTGAATTTGTGACTTTAAATAATCTGCAGCACCACTTGTAGATCTATTTTTCACTTGAAGTAAAAATAGAACATATTCCAGTTCTTCAAAATACTTCAATGGAATAACATTCTTCTTGATATGGAATACCCTACCATCTGTCATAAAATATAACATGATGTGTTCTTTCAAAACAGAATGGTAAACCATTTGTACAGATTCAAGTTGATTCAATCTTTCAAGAGTTGCTCCTACACCTGGTTCACTTAAGGAAGTTGGATCATTGGTAGTGTTGTGTACTCTTTTCTCTTTTGAACTACCCAATCCAGATTTATCTCTTACTTCCTTTCCTGTAACAACTCTTGCTTCAAAACCACTTGTTGCAGTCTTCAAAGGTTGAGTCTGTTTAACTTTGGTGAATCCTGGTAGGAGTATCTTTGAAGGTTTAATATGAGCAATGTCAGAGATTTCCTTTTCCTTATCTTCTGATATCAAGCCAACTTGAGCTATGTAAGAGGCTGCTTGCTTCACTATCATATCGGAACTTACTAAGTCTTGACTCTGAACAACATGAGCCATGTCAGAGGTTGTTTGAGAAATCTTCTTTGAAATCAGAGCAAGATTAGCATCTTCATCATCAATTATTTCTCCATCCATGACTGGCATATAAACCTTTACAGGTTCATCAACTTTTTCTTTGCCTTTGGACCTTGATCTATTTCCACTTGTGATTTGGCTTCGGTTGCCTCAAAAATTGACCTTTCTTTTATCACAATGCCCTTAGGCTTTGGTGGTTTCTCTTCAACAACAGAAGCTTTAGACTTGGAGTGAACTTTTTCCACTTTGAGTCTAGTTTCTTCTTCCTTTAGACTCTCAAAGTCCATTCCTGGATTTTCTTTAAGAAATAATTTCTTTAAAATTTCTTCATCAAGTTCCAAATGTTCACCAGAACTTATCCTTTTACCAATATCATAACTAATTCTTCTCCCAGTATCAGAATTTATTCCTTGACTTGTAATTCTAGCTTTACTTGATGAAAATCCTTTGCCTTGACCTTGACCTCTACTCTTATCAGAGTTTCCCTGGTCATCATTTCCATCATCCTTTCCCTTCAGTGTCTGGATAGATTTGCATTTGGACTTAATCATTTTCTCCCCCTTTTTGGCATCAGCAGGTAAAAGAAGAGAGACAAGCAATTTCATTGAGGATTGGATCTCATTGAGTTGAGTTTGCTGAGAAGCTTGATTCTTTAAAATTTCATCAATCTGAGTCTTTTGCTTCTCCTGAGTTTTCTCAATGTAGGCAATTCTGTCAAAGGCTGACTTGAAAAATCTGTTCTTTTCAAGTTTCACATTCATATCTTGCTGGATCAAGGTTTCTTGAATTTTGTTCACCTTGGCATGAGTTGTTGAGTGTAGACCTTGAAGGTTCCTAGTACTCAATGTAGTAACTCTCAGTTGTGCTTTGAAATCATCATTTATCAGCATTTCATCAGCTTTTACCAGATGCTCAGCAAGAATCTTTTCAGAAGGAACAAAACTAACTGAGTTCCATTCTTTAGTCCACTCATTTCCTCTAGGAGTTTCACTCCAAGGTACTGGTGCCTCCCCTCTAACAAACTTCTTGACTAAATCAGC
The DNA here is from genome assembly GCF_009905375.1 of Apium graveolens. Lineage (NCBI taxonomy): Eukaryota > Viridiplantae > Streptophyta > Magnoliopsida > Apiales > Apiaceae > Apium > Apium graveolens. The sequence goes on from NC_133657.1 coordinate 188,370,573, forward strand.
TTTATTAACTGTTTATTGAGGTGCATGTCCTGATGGACCAGCTGCATCAGCATCTAAATTAGCAGCAGCTTCACCAGGAATATCCTCATTGACATCATCAGAACTTGTAGATCCTACAGTATCAGCATCCTCTGATAAAATAGCAGTATGTGAGGCTATAGAGGCTTCAACATTATCCTCTAAATTTTGATCTGCAGCCAGGTTCTGATCAACATCCAAAATTGGCATTGTTGGTGGAGTGAGTTGTGTTGGTGGAGCTTCCAAGTACAGAACCTCAGGCACAATCAAGTTATGAATATCAATTTCAGCACTTGTACCTGGGTCTTCAGTATGTACTTGTTCAGTTATAGGTGACACAGGAGGTGTAGGCACTCTTTCTTGAGCAGTTTCTGGTTGTGCAGAAGGAAGTGATTCAATAACAATTGGTTCTATTGGGATCAGAGATTCCTGACCCCCTTTCTTAGCTGCATTCTCATCTTCTGAATCTGACTCAACTGTGTCCCTGTGAGCTCTCTGTTTCTTCATTTTCTTCAAGGGTGGAGACACTGTAGGAGCTTTATCATCGGGATTTAACTTTCTAAGCCTTTTGAGGGGCCTAGAACTCCCAGTTACAGTATCTTTCTGAGAAGAGACCTTCTCAGCTTCTACAACAACAGGTTCTGATGTTTGAACCTGTTCCTCAGTTGTTTCCTCAAATCAACAGAATTTAATCAAAACATTCATCACAAAATAAAATTAAAAATCGATGAATTAAAGATTAATAAATTGCAATTAAACATGCACAGTCACATAATTTGAGAAACAAAGAACAAATCTTGCAATTAAAGAGAATTTCATTGATATATCAGATGAGTACATTTCATGAAATTTATCAATTACATGCAAAAATTATAAGGTAGGCCTATTCTACGATTTTTAACATCAACAGCCTTAGTCCTAGTCTAAGAATCCTGACAAAGCTGATGGTCAAGAGAAACGGATGGATGACAATTAATTCTTCTTCCTACTTTCAACAAAGAGAACAACAAGACGAATGATTTGCTCCTGCTGTTTAAGAATACGAAGATGAACTTCTCTTTGGAAAGACAACATATCATTTTTAATGTTCTCTGGAAGTTGAATCCAGATGACAAATGGAATGTTGTTGATAGGATATGAAGTCGGAATTCTATTTCGAAAGATAGTCACAGTTTCTGTGCCATAACAGTAATACCAACTAAAATGTGTCATTGTTTGAAAAAAATGAACATATGTGGTTTTACTGATGAATGATCAGTCATTTAAATAGGCAATGGGTTACCAAGGGATGCAATGACTGGTTAAAAATTACAAGTAAAAATAATGACCCCTCGACTCCCTAGACTGATGTGTAATAATAACAGCCAGTAAAAAAAAATCTAAAGACAGAGTTAATGGGCACGGGATATAATAACAATTACTGTGCGCATGCAGTTTTTCAAGACATACACGCTAACCACTAACCCATAATGATTATGACTGTTTTATCTCACATTAACCAATATTCTGTAAAAAATATGATCGTTCAAGTAATGACCAAAAATAAACCAAGTAAATAAATGCTGCCACGTCAGCATCAGAACTTGATTATTATCAGAATTTAAAAGTCATCAGAATATGGCTCCTTAACTCGAAAAGTGAATGGTTATTCCTGTAATTCTTCACACAAATACTAATATGGTTTCCTCAGAACTTAATCATCAGAACTTCCATCAGAACTTGTCCTCGGAATTTATGCAACTGACACTTAAACTGTTCATCTAAAATAACATTTATCACCACAATAATTTTCATCATTCATATGGAGTGTATGTGTATGCATTAAGCTAAATATCAAACAAAGAGTAAAGTCTGATTTACTTCAGTACATCTTAGAAATAAGGCATAACTAAGAACTTTGCTCAAAATCTGTTATTTTGAAATTCCATTTTACAGTGGCTTCTCAGTGTAAGTGAGTCACGACTGCTTATCAGACTTTATGCTGTTATCAGAGTATTTCTCCAGTAATCATGGAGTGTGAAAAGTCACCAAGATTTTTTATTTTTTTTTGCTTTTCTAATGCATATTACTTAATACCAGCAATGCACTTGAGTCTTCCCTTCCACATTTTTACTCTAGATCTCAAAGCAGTACCTGATATTTATTTCTTTTTTTTTTCTTTTGATAAGTGAGGCTTATCAGCACTTAGTACATCCATCAGATTTACTAACATCAGAACTTAACAGATAAGAAGCACTATTCTAGTTTTTGACTTAGTAATAAGATACACAAAGTAAACTTCAACTAAGCTCAATATCAGAATTTGCTTGTGTTAAAAGATTTCCACATAAATAATTACTTCAAACATGGGATCTTTAGTATATTAAAGACTACTAGGTCAGCATCTAACACAGTTATCCTCATTGGATTGAATAGTCACAGAAATATTCATATCACTATCAGAGTTTAGAAATTCACATCAGACAACAATCAGCACTTAAGCAAATTTCAATTTAAGCACAGAATACACAAAGATAGTAATATCTGTAAATACTGATCATAAAGTCTGATGTATCAGAACATAAACTAGGCAGATTTAGAGAAAGAACCCGAAACCATTCCAAGTTCATTTACCAATCTTGTAAAAGTAGCTTCACATAGTGGTTTTGTGAAGATATCTGCTAGTTGTTGATCTGTAGGAACAAAATGCAATTCCACTGTACCTTCATCCACATGTTCCCTTATGAAGTGGTACCTTATGCTGATGTGCTTTGTCATTGAGTGTTGAACTGGATTACCTGTCATAGCAATAGAACTTTGATTATCACAGTATATAGGGATTTTAGAAAATTCTAACCCATAATCTAGTAACTGATTCTTCATCCAAAGAATCTGTGCACAACAGTTTCCTTCAGTAATGTATTCTGCTTCTGCAGTTGATGTGGAAATTGACTTCTGTTTCTTGCTAAACCAAGAAACCAATCTGCCTCCAAGAAATTGGCAGCTTCCACTTGTGATTTTCCTGTCAATTTTGCATCCTGTAAAATCTGCATCTGAGTAACCTATTAGCTTAAAGTCTGATTCTCTAGGATACCACAATCCCAGATCAGCTGTACCCTTAAGGTACTTGAAAATTCTTTTCACGGCTGTTAAGTGAGGTTCTCTTGGATCTGCTTGAAATCTTGCACAAAGACATGTAGCATACATGATATCAGGTCTACATGTAGTTAGATAGAGTAATGAGCCCATCATACCTCTGTAATCAGTAATATCTACTGATTTACCAGTATCTTTATCCAATTTAGTTGCAGTGGCCATAGGAGTGGATGCACTTGAACAATCTTGCATTCCAAACTTCTTCAACAAATTTCTGGTATACTTAGATTGAAAAATAAAAGTTCCTTCTTCATTATGCTTGACTTGAATGCCCATAAAATAGTTAAGTTCTCCCATAATACTCATTTGATATCTTGACTGCATCAGCTTGGCAAACTTCTGACAAAGTCTATCATTTGTAGAACCAAAAATGATATCATCAACATATATCTGTACCAAAAGTAAGTCCTTTCCATCGTTGAGGTAGAATAAAGTATTGTCAATGGTCCCTCTGTTAAATCCACTTTCCAGAAGAAACTGAGCTAATGTCTCATATCATGCTCTTGGAGCTTGCTTAAGGCCATAAAGTGCTTTATCAAGCCTGTAGACATGATTAGAAAATTTGGGATCTACAAAGCCTGGAGGTTGTTCAACATATACTTCCTCTTCAAATTCTTCATTAAGAAAAACACTTTTCACATCCATTTGAAAGACTTTAAACTTCTTGTGAGCAGCATAAGCCAAAAATATCCTTATGGCTTCCAATCTAGCAACTGATGCAAATATTTCATCAAAATCAATTCCCTCATGTTGAGAGTATCCTTTCGCAACCAGCCTTGCTTTATTCCTTATAATTATGTCATCACTGTCAGTTTTGTTTCTGAACACCCACTTTGTACCAACAACAGACCTATTCTTTGGTCTTGGCACTAGGGTCCAGACTTTATTTCTTTCAAATTCATTTAACTCTTCCTGCATTGCTTGCACCCAATCAACATCTTGAAGAGCTTTTTCCACTTTCTTTGGTTCAGTCTGAGAAAGAAAAGAATGATAGAGACATTCATTTGATGTAGCTGTTCTAGTTCTGACACCTGCATCAGGATTTCCAATAATTAAGTCAGGTGTATGTGCTTTAGTCCACTTCCTTGCAGATGGAAGGTTATCTCTAGAACTGGATGCTCCCCCATGATCCATGTTGTCTCCATCAACATTTTCTGATGCTCCCCCTAAAATTATGCTCTCTGAGTTGGATCCTTCAGTATTTGAGTTTCCAGAAATTTCAGAACATGAGTTTCCAGAATTATCAGAACTTAGCCCATCAGAACTTGACGAATCAGAACTTGAAGAGCCTGTTGTAGGTTCTAATGCTTCTTGAGATGTGGTTGGATCTTTAGTATGCTCCCCCTGCACAGGTGCATTTTCCTTTGGCATAGTCACCACAGTTTTAATAACATCAGAGTTTAATCCATCAGAGTTTGCAGTATCAGGATTTAGACTGTCAGGATTTACAGAATCAGAATTTAAAACTTCATTTTCGAATCTCAGCTGATCATGATCATTGAAATCTTCAAGTCCAGTAATCCTCTTATCATCAAAAGAGACATTGATAGATTCCATGACAACCCTAGTTCTTAAATTGTAGACTCTGAAGGCTTTTGTGGAAAGTGGATATCCAACAAAAATTCCTTCATCAGCTTTTAGATCAAATTTGGATAGTTGTTCAGGATGAGTCTTAAGAACAAAATACTTGCATCCAAATACATGAAAATACTTCAGATTTGGCTTCTTTTTCTTCACCATCTCATATGGTATTTTTCCATGCTTGTTGATAAGTGTTGCATTCTGAGTAAAACAAGCAGTCTGCACAGCTTCAACCCAAAAGTAGGTTGGTAACTTTGCTTCATCAAGCATAGTTCGTGCAACTTCAATAAGAGTTCTATTCTTTCTTTCAACAACTCCATTTTGCTGTGGAGTTCTAGGAGCAGAAAATTCCTGCTTTATTCCATAGTTTTTGCAGAATTCTTCCATAATCAAATTCTTGAACTTAGTGCCATTATCACTCCTTATGATTTTCACAGAGTCTTTGACCAATTTATCCAGTTGTTTGACATGATCAATCAAGATAGATGCAGTTTCACTTTTTGTGTGCAAGAAATACACCCATGTATATCTGGTGAACTCATCCACTATGACCATAGCATATTTCTTCTTTACAATAGACATGACATTCACTGGACCAAATAGATCAACATGTAGTAGGTGATAAGGCTCAAGAATTGATGATTCGGCCTTGCTCTTGAATGAAGATTTTCTTTATATTTCCTTCTGACATAAATCACAAAGGCCATCAGGAGCAAATACTGATTTTGGCAGTCCTCTCACAAGATCTTTCTTGACTAGTTCATTTATATTGTTAAAATTTAAATGAGAGAGTTTCTTGTGCCAATCTCAGCTTTCTTCAATTGATACTCTACTCAACAGACAGATTGCAGAACCATCAGTACTTGTTGAAAGCTTGGCTTCATAAATGTTACCATGCCTGTATCCCTTCAGAACAACTTTGCCTGTAGATTTGCTTACAACTTCACAGTGTTCTTCAAAGAAATCCACATAATAACCTCTGTCACATATTTGACTAACACTCAGCAGATTGTGTTTAAGTCCTGAGACCAGAGCTACTTTTTCAATGATGACATTCCAAAGATTGATATTGCGATATCCCAGAGATTTTCCAATGTTGCCATCTCCATAAGAAACACTTGGGCCAACTTTCTCCACAAAGTCTGATAGCAGGGCTTTATTTCCAGTCATATGTCCTGAACATCCACTGTCCAGAACTAGGATGTTTTTCCTAGATCACTAATGATTAGTTTTAAGGACCCAGACTTGCTTGGATCCTTTGGCCTTATAAAGTTTGTTAACATGTGTAGCGGATTTAGCATTAGAGTTTATGTTAACATTTTTCTTATCAGCATTTACAGTATCAGACTTTGCATCAGAACTTACACTAGAAGGAATAATGCTAACTTTCTTTAAAGAAGGTTTTATTTGATAATAATCATAGTAAAAACTATGATATTCCTTACAAGTATAAATGGAATGCCATAAACTACCACAATGAAAACAAGGATTTTGTGGCTTATATCTAACAGACTGACTCTTAACTCCTGACTTTGAGGGTAAGGAGTTTATGTTCTTATTCTTCCTGCAAAAAGAAGCCAGATGGTTAGAGTTTCCAGAGTTATAACATTTCTTTCTAGGAGCATTAGGAACAGGCTTATAATTGTTACTTTTGTTCACACCTTCCTTTCCATTCCTATTTTTCCTAGGTGGCTTTACCTTTTTTACATTTTTAACCTCTTTCAGCTTATGCTTAAGCTGCTTCTTTGTCATTAAGCCTATGTTAACTTCAGTTGGCTTATCCTGTTTTGGTTTGTCAAAAGTTAATTTCTCTTTAACTTCTGATTTATCAATATCAGACTTTACAGCTACAAACTTAACATGATTTACCTTGGGCTTTTATTTAACAACTATAGGCTCAATTTCTACAGTTCCCTTATCATTCTTATCATCTCCATAACCTAAGCCCTCTTTCCAATTTCCACTACTCAATAAATTCTGAGTTGTTCTGCCAGAGTTAGTCCAAGTCCTAATAATCTCTCTTTCCTTTTCTAACTCATTTTTTAGAGATTCATTCATTTTAAGTACTCCATCCCTAACATAAAAGGCATCATCTCTATCTTTCTGAGTTTGATGGAACATGACTAACTCTTTTTTCTAAATAATCATTCCTCTTTTTATAAGCAAGATTTTCAGAAGTTAATCTTTCACATGTTAAAGTTTGATCTCTATAACTAATGAACATGATTTTAAGATATCTTCTCAACTCAGTAATATCATCAGTATGAAAGGCATAAGTAGTTTGAGGTACCTTTAAGTCAGCAGTATCAGAACTGCTATCAACATTTGCCATCAAGGCATAGTTCACCTCACTTTCAGAATCTGAAGTGTCTGTCCAGCTTTCCTTCTTTGTGACAAGAGCCTTGCCTTTGTCACTCTTCACTTTCTTGCAATCAGGAGATATGTGGCCTTTCTCACCACAATTATAGCATTTGACATTTGAGTAATCTCCTTTGTCAGACTTTTCTCCTTTGCCTTCAGATTTTCTGAAACTCTTCTTATCAGAACTTGCACCTTTCCTGGAAAATTTCTTTCCCTTTCTGAATTTCCTTTATGCAATCCTTGAGATTCCATTCACCATAAGAGCACACAGCTTCATCATCTCTTCATCAGGATCCATCTCAGGTAAGCTTTCAGTTTCTGAGTCATCATCACTATCAGAACTTGATGACTCAGTATCAGACTTTATGATGAGAGCTTTTCCCTTGTCTTTTCTTGAGGCAGCTACTTTGGGGGATTCCTCCTCAGCCTTAAGAGCAACTATCCTTGACTTTCTTCCATGCCTCTTGCTTCTTTGTTCCATCTCAAGTTCATGGGTCTTGAACATCCCATAAATTTCATCAAGAGTTGTTTCATCAAGATTATAGTTGTCTCTTATAATGGTGGCCTTCAAATCCCAACTTTCAGGAAGAGCTAACAGGAATTAAAGATTTGTATCTTCAAGATCATATTCCTTGTCAACTAGTGATAAATCATTCAAGAGTTTGACAAATCTATCATATAAACCAGTCAATGGCTCATCAGGTTTTGAGTCAAAGTGCTCATACTCTTGAGTGAGTATAGTCTTCTTGTTCTTCTTAATTGAATCAGTTCCCTGACATCTTTTTTCCAAGGCATCCCATATCTCCTTTGCAGTTTTGCAGTTAATTACCCTGTTTGACATGACATTATCAATGGTACTATGCAGCAAGTGTCGTACCTTTGCATCCTTAGCAATAGATGAGATATCTTCAGCAGTGTAATCACTTTTCTCCTTTGGTACAGACTTTGTTGGTTCACCTGCAACTACAACATAGAGCTTGGTTGACTTGTGTGGTCCTTCATTGATTCTGTCAAGGTATTCCGGATCTGTAGCTTCCAGAAACATAGACATCCTCACCTTCCATATGGGATATTCAGATGGTTTCAGTATGGGAACTCTAATAGTCTCATATCAATTATGGATTTGAGTCTTTGGAGGTTCTTCAGTTTTGGTGGGCTTGGTTGGAGTTTGTTCTTCTTCAGACATGATTGTTTTTGGATCTTAAACTGTTTGTGTGTTAACAGACTGCTCTGATACCACTTGTTAGGTCACACACACTGTAGAAGGGGGTTGAATACAGTGTTTACTACAATCAAATCGAATTAAAGAATACAAGTAACAGAATACAGATTTTATTCAACACAATAAACTCTGTTACAATATGAAACTGTTCTCTCTCAGTGATGAACAAATTATCACGAGAGCTGCTAGGGTTATAGTGAATAATAACTTCGATAATGATAACACTTATAGTGTAAACCCTATGTCTGTGTTTATATACTACACAGTTACAAGATAATCTTCTAATTGGTATGGAATATAATTCTGCTTCCTAAAATATATCAACTAGTTATCTTTTCTTCCAAGTATTCTATTCTTCATAGAATTCCTTCTTCATGCATATTTCTTCTTGCGTTTGTCTTGATCTTCTTTCCTTTCAATCAGCCGCATGCCTTATCTGAAAGTCTCCTTAAGTCTTGATATTATCTCCTGATAAATATCTCCTGATAACTTAAGTTCTGATATCTTAAGTTCTGACTTCAGTATAAGTACTGATTTCCAGTTAAGTATTGATTTGTCCTGTTAAATAAGATCTGAAAACTAAACACAAATCATATTAGACATGACATTATCAAATATATCTAACAAATACCTTGATTGGAACGATTAACCTCAATACCTAAAAAATATCTTAGGTTCCCCAAATCCTTCATGTTGAATTCTTGGGAGAGATAGCCCTTTAATTTGTCCATCTCTGTAAGATCGTTCCCTGTCACTATCATGTCATCCACATATATAATAAGAGTTGTAATTTTATCACCTATCTTCTTCAAGAACAGAGTATGATCGGCATTACTATGTTTATACCCATATTTTCTCATAACATAGCGAAATTTACCAAACCATTCCCTTGGAGATTGCTTTAAGCCATATATTGTTTTCTTCAATCTACATACCAACGGAACAGAACTATTAGGTACACAACATCCTGGTGGCAGTGACATGTACACTTCCTCCTTTAAGTCTCCGTGAAAAAAAAGCATTTTTGACATCATATTTTTATATATGCCAATCAAGATTTGCAGCTAGAGATAATAAAACTCGTATGGTATTAATTTTTGCAACAGGAGTGAAAGTCTCCTTGTAATCAACACCATATGTCTGAGTAAATCCTCGAGCAACAAGGCTTGCCTTCCTCCTATTAATTGAACCATCTGGATTCTGTTTGATGGTGAACACCCACCTGCAATCAACAGTTTTCTTTCCTTCTGAAAACGGAACTAGTTCCCATGTCCCGTTCTCCTGTAATGCTGTCATTTCTTCTTTCATAGCTTCTGCCCATTTCACGTCCGACAATGCTTAACTGACTTTACTTGGAACATGAATTGCAGAAATATTATTAGCAAAGGCTTTTGATGATTCTGCTAATCTGTGAGTAGATACATAGTGTGCAATCGAATATTTGGCTCTGTTAGATGGTTCTGGTGAAAATCTCTCTGCTGGTACTCTGCGATTACTCCTTGATGGCAAACGATATCTGTCACAATCAGAATGCTCAGAAATATCGTTAGTATTAATATTCAAATTTGCATTTACCTCTGGATAATCAGCTGGAAGAGAGTTAGGCATGGGTACTATGAATGAGAGAGAGAGTTATTCAACATTATTATGAGAGTCTTCATCACTGGTGTAAGAGATAGTCTGACCATGTTCTACTGGAACAGTATCTGGAACAACTAGTTCACTTCCACAAATACTGTTTTCTGGAACTTCCTCCGGAACACTTTCTGAGACACTGTCTGGAACCATCATTGGAACACTGTCTGGAACAAAGCTGTCTGGTAATAACTCCATCCAATTCACCTCTTCAACATGATGACTCCCTCCCGGAAGAGATGAATTTGATACTGATGAGTTGTAAAACATCTCTTGTTCACAAAAAGTAACATCCATAGAAACATAAAATTTACGTGTCGGAGGATGATAACATCGATATCCCTTTTTGAACGGTTGATAACCCACAAAAACACATTTCAAAGCACATGGGTCAAGCTTGTTGCGTAAATGTTTCTGTAAATTCACAAAAGTAACACATCCAAACACACGGGGAAGAATAGTAAGAGAAGATGGAATGTCGACAAAAGAAGCAAGTTTATCCAATGGTGTTTGAAACTGTTGAATACGTGTTGGAACACGATTGAGAAAGTGAACAGTAGTGGTAATGGCTTCTTCCCACCATTGTAGTTTCATGTTGGCACCAATTAAACTTGCACGTGTAATTTTAAGTAATTGCCTATTTTTTCTTTCAGCCACACCATTTTTTCGTGGGGTGTCAACACAAGTAGTTTCATGAAGAATTTCATGTTCTTTAAAATAACCTTTCAAAAACTTATTTACAAACTCTCCACCATTATCAGAACGTAGAACTTGTAAATTGCCAGAAAATTGGGTCTTGATCATTTTATGAAAATTTTAAAAAAGCCCTACTACTTCACTTTTCATGTCTCATCAAGTAAAGCCAAGTCATACGAGTACAATCATCAACAAATTTGACAAACTAACGAAAAACTGAAGTAGTTGTAGTGGGAGATGGTCCCCAAATATAGGAATGTACCAATGAAAAAGGCGTACTCTTTTTATTAGGACTAAGTAGATAAAACATATGATGGCTCTTTGCCAAAATACATGTTTGACAATGATAGTCTGAAGGTGTACATTCAGAAAATAAAGATGGAAACAAATACGCTAGATAGCCAAATAAGACATGACCCAAACGTTGATGCCAAAACCAAATTTGATCCTTTTCATTAGAAGAAATAGAACCTTCTGCAGACATGGAGAGGCTTGTACATACATCGTCAACATAGTATAAATCCTCTCTCTTAGTACCATGCCCAATTATCTCCCCGCTGTTGATATCCTGGAGAAGACAAAAATTTGGATATATTAATACTAAACATTTTAATTGTGAAGTAACTTATGGTACAGAAAGCAAGTTGTTAGAGAGATTAGGAATCAGCAAAGTGTGTTCTAAAGATAGAGATTGAATTAAATCAACTCTTCCAGCTCCAGTTACAGGGTATGAAACTCCATTTGGATTGATAATAGTGGAACAATTAAGTAAACAATGATCACATAAGAGAGACGAATCAAAAGTCATATGATTTGTAGCACCAGAGTCAAGAATCCAACCATTAACCCTTGCCAAATTAGTAGCAAATAATGCCTTACCTTGGTTACCTGACTCTTGAACAAGAGATGAACCAACTATAGAGTGATAAATGGAACCAACTACAGAATCAGGAGCTGGTACCGGATTTTACACCGGCTGAGGAGATGATGCACACAAAGCCACTTTCCTTTTGCCTTTGGACCTCAACCTTTCTTTATGTTCATTCCACCAGTCTGGGTATCCATTCTTCTTGAAACATGACTCGATGAGATGTTTGTTACTGCCACAATAAGAACACTTTCCAAGCACTGCCATTATAGAATTTTGTTGAGAAAGAGGAGACTGAGCATATCTTTTAGCTACCATAGCAACCTTAGATACATCTCCCTGACTCAGCATTGTATTACGACGCTGCTCTTCCCGTCGTAGTGTTGAGAACACAACTTCAGTGCTAGGAAGAGGATCAGTGCATAGAATTTCTCCTCGAATAGAATCATATGTGTCATCCAGACCTGCAATAAATATATAAACACGCTCTTCCTCAATTTCAGTCAATCGTAACTTAATAACCTTCGCTTGAGTAAACATGATGGGTTTACGATGATCAAGTTCCTGCCAAAGAAATTTCAGATCTGAATAGTAAATTGCAATTGGTCTCCCCCTTGCTTTGTGGACATTGCCTTTCAAGATAAATCATAGATGATTGATTTATCAGCACCATCAAAAAAGGTACGACTTGCAGCATCCCAAACCGCCTTTGAAGTGGGTAGACGTATGAACAACATCATGACATCAGTTTCCATAGAATTGATAAGCCATCCTTTTACGATAGCATCGTCCATGACCCATTTATCATAGGTTATATCACCAACATCGGGTTGCTTATTAGTACTAGTAATAGATCCTTTTTTACCTCTCCCAATAATAAACATAGTAACAAACTGAGACTAAACATCATAGTTAGAACCTCCTTTCAATTTGATTCCGCCAGGAATTGACATTGGTTCCGAAGGCATCATCACGTTCATTGTTGGAGCTTTCACCGAGGAGACAATAGGTCCACCCGTTGAGGATTCAAGATATGAGTCTGTACTTGTATTCACCATGATGGTTTACAACGATATATAGAGAGAACCTTGCTCTGATACCAACTAGAAAAATATAGACAGATTAGAGAACAATCGGTTCTGTGCTTGTATTACAAAGAAGAATATTCTCATACCTCATTGCGTATTCTTTACAATGTATATATATATCGTGTATATTACACCAACATCCTATACAACCCTAAAATATATATATATATATGGTAAATATTACCAACAATATCATTTTAATTATACAATATATTTTAGAGGATATTTAGGGAGGATTTTCAGGGATTCTGACATTATATATATTTTTTGTTTGTTCGACACGACTATTTTTATAGAAGACGTGTGCCTTTTATTCATTGAATTAACTTTTTAGTCAAAAAAACTAGTGAGGCTTCATCCTGTAAATTAGTGCACATGCACATCTTTAGTTTCTAGGTGCAAAACGTGACATGTTTTGTGCTACAGTTACAGTTCTTTGTGATTTAAAGCAATTTTGTGTTTGTAAAATGAGGTATTCATTTATCATTATTGCAAAACACTGGACTTCCAACTAAAATTTAGAAAAATTACTAAACGATGCGATCTACAGCCAAGGTCACTCACCACTGTCATTAGAAGTCGTCTGAGAACAACACCATGTTTATTATACAACGAAAATAAAATCCAAAGCGAATAAATAAGAACAAGAAAATAAACGATAATCACATAAGACAAAGTTTTACATGGTTCAGAAATTACTACTCCACAAGCCACATTAATTTTGTATTGATCTCTCAAAATTTGTTGTGTATGATTTTACAATCACATGTGTATTAATAAGAGAAAAAAGTAGGCCTAAATCAAACTATAGTCCAAATATAAAAAGTAGACTAATCCATAACCTAATTTGAATTTGAATAATCTATATTTTCATGAGCTTAATTAATACACTCCACAAACCCAACAATCTCCCATTTGGAGTCTGACCATATATTCACTTCACTCTTATAAATCTATTAAAATCAGTACTTCAATCAGTAACTCTAACCAGTGCAGCGCCTTCTCATAAATCAATTTTGAAGGCCAGTTAAAGCTACACAAAACTTCAACTTTTCATTGGTAACCACCTTAGTCAATATATTTACAGGATTCTTTGAACCAAGGATTTTCTTCAAGGACAAGGTACCATTGCTTATCATCTCTCTTGTAAAGTGATATCTCAACTGAATATGCTTCGTCTTAGCATGAAAGACAGGATTCTTCGTAATATGAATATCACTCTGACTGTCACTATACAAAGCACTGTCCCCTGTTTCTTTCCCAACTCCTCAAGAAAATTCTTCAACAAAATCATCTCCTTGTGAACCTTAAAGATAACCATATATTCTGCTTCTGTGTTTGAAAGAGCAATACTCTTTTGAAGTCGGGACATCCAACTAACTACGATGCCACCCAAAGTGAAAATATAACCCGTTGTACTTTTTCTTGTATCCAAACATGCACCCAAATCTGCATCAGAGAACCATTCCAAGATAATATATATCTTACTAAAACATAGTGTAACCTTGGATGTGGCTTTCAAGTAGCGTAACAACCACTTAACTGCTTTCCAATGCTCTCTTCCTGGATAAGACATAAATATGATAACAACTCCCCATGCATGAGCAATGTTTGGCCTTGTACACACCATACTATACATCAAACTGCCAATTGCAGATGCATAAGGAACTTTAGCCATATATTTCTTGCCTTCATTTTTTTTAGGTGATTGCTTCTTTGTGAGATTAAAATGACTCGCCAAAGGTGTACTTCTGGTTTTCGCATCATGGACACTGAATTTTAGCAAGAATTTCTCAATATACTTCTCTTAAGATAATTTCAAAGTACCTTCAGCTCTATCCCTTATGATGCTCATACCAAGTATCTTTTTTGTTGCACTCATATCATTCATCTCAAACTCCACAGGTATTTGTCTCTTTAACCTATTGATTTCCCTCATGTTTGTTCCTGCTATCAATATGTCATCAACATACAACAACAATATGATATACGATGAATCAAACTGTTTAAAGTAACAATAATGATCCATAACACTCCTCGTGTACCCATTTTTCATCATAAAGCTGTCAAACTTTAAGTACCATTGTCTTGGTGTTTGTTTTAAACCATACAAGTTTTTTATAAGCTTGCAAACAAGGTTTTCTTTCCCAGCTACCTGAAACCCTCTGGCTGAATCATATAGATGTCTTCCTCAAGATCAACATGTAAGAACGCGGTATTAACATCTAGTTGTTTTAGATTTAACTCCTATGCAGTCACAATACTTAGCACAATTCTAACTATAGTCATCTTAATAACGGGAGAAAATATATTAGTATAATCAATACCCTTTTTCTGTTGATAACCCTTGACTATTAACCTCGCCTTGTATCTCTTGCTGCCAATCCTGAACACCCACTTATTCTGTAAAGCCTTCTTTTATGTTGTTAACTCTGTTAAAGACCAAGTCTCATTCTTCTCAAGAGAACTCATCTCTTCATCCATGGCTGATTTCCACTGAACTGAATCATCCACTTGTACTGCATCTGGATAATACCGAGGCTCCCCATCTTTGGTCAATAACATACAATATGCTGAAGGAGAATATCTTTGTGGTGGTCTCACAATTCTGCTAGATTTTCTTACCTCAGTCTGTGGAGTTACTGGAACCCTGTCATTAACATTCTCCGAACTCCCACTATTTCCTGCAAGATATGTTTCTGTAATATCTTCAAGCACTGCTTCCTCATTCTCAGATTGTTCCTTTGTAAACTCAGAATTGACTACAAACTTATCCTTATACACTACATTCTCATTAAAAGTAACATCTCTACTTCTAACGACACTCTTAGTCAGTTCATCTCAGAAACGGTAACTTATATCATCTGAGTCATAACCAATGAAGATACATTTCTTTGCTTTCAGATCAAACTTGTCTATGCCGGAATCTTTAACACGCACATAAGAAACACAACCAAAAACTCGCAAGTGTGAAAGATTTACCTCTTTTTCCTAACACTCTTCTTCAGGAATCTTGAACTTTAAAGGACTTGAAGGTCTTCTATTTATGAGATACATTGTTGTGCTAACTGCATCAGCCCAAAACATATTTGACAACCCTACATGTAATCTCATACTCTTGACCCTCTCATTCAAAGTTCTATTCATACACTCCGCAACACCATTTTGTTGTGGTATCTCTGGAATAGTTTTAATCATTCTAATCCCAAATTTCGCGTAATAACTTTTAAACTCATCAATATTCACCATCATTATCTGACATCAAACTCTTCAACTTCAAACCGGTCTGATTTTCAACTTTAAGTCTTTCACTTCTTGAAAGTAGCACTGATTTATTCATCAAAAAATAAACCTATATCTTTCTAGTGGAATCATCAATAAAAGTTATGTAGTAGTGAGATCCGTGCAATGATGCAACTACCTCTAACGCATGGATTGTGAAATCAAGGGGTTAATATACGCAACTGTTGTTAGACCATATACATGAACTACCTCTAACGCATGAATTGTGAAATCAAGGGATTAATATACGCAACTGTTGTTGGACCATATATTTCAAAATGATGAATATCGCATGGATTGTGAAATCAAGGGGTTAATATACATTCATATAGACTTTATCAATGAGAACTTTTTGTCGATTATATGAATTCTTACAGTACAATGGAAACAGAAATATACAAAAGTCCTCAGGTTTTTGATGTCGATCGTTATACATATTGCGTCTTATGTCTTGTTTCGATTCAATGGATTCATTTTGTTTACTGCAGAGCTCACTAATTCTTTACTCCCGGAAAGCAGCGGATAGAAAGTACAACCCGGACTGGGGTCTCAGTAAAGAGCAGACATCTCATTGTGTGAGCAGCTTTGAGTCGCACGCAACTATCTTAACCCGCCCTACTGTCTCTGAGGAATCCTCGTTTTTAAAGGTTGCATCTTGAAGGATGAAAGTCCAGACATTGTCGCAGAACCTGTATGTATGCAAATGTCCCTGGATACATACATTGGCAAGAAGATTTGTCAGAAAATTGTATTAAAAGTCAGAATTTAAACACTTATCTTTTTAGGACATGACATTCAAAATAAATTGAGATTAACGAGAAGGATTCAACTAGCAAACTAACAGCAGTTGCAGCACAAAACAAACTAAAAGCAGACCTCTACCCAACCCGATTTAAATCTGCTTCAATAAAAAATATATTATTAAGCGGGATTGTTGACACAAACACTGTCATTTTCCAGGTCAATAGTTCTCACAATTATCAAGAGTCACCATCAGATACTGTCTGACTGATAAACCAACAGAGACTTACTCCAATCCTTCCGTAATCCAAGGATAGACAATAAGCAGGAGACTAATAGCCTAACTTTATAAGCTAAAAATAGAAGACAACATATGGACATGATTGGTTGATATCTATAGATAGCACATCAATTAAGAAAGTGAAACAATTAGTTCAATGATTACCAGGCCGACAGCCGGCATTTTAGTTTCATTGTTTCAGATTAAAAGCTCGATCTGATATATACAGTTTTGTTAGTTTTGTTAATGATTTGCTACTCCCAATCATAGTGTTTCTCATATAACAGACAAAGGCATAGTTAGTTGATAACAGTTGATTAAGCTGTTACACGGTAACATAGCATAACTGTTATAGAAGGCAAGAATGCAGAGCAGAGGGATATAAATATAATGATAATATGAGAAGAGAGTCAAGGAAAGAAAGGGAATGCCTGCAAATGTCCTTAACCAATTGGCTAAAAAGACCGATGGCCCTAATAAGATTTTACTATTTCAGCATTTATTACTTTAAATGTATTCCTCTCAGCTACATTGTCACAACCCATTATTGCAAAACAACTATTCACAGTTCACACATCTCATTATGACATGCTTCACAGATTAACTAGGTAGAAACTTTATTTACAAGAAATCCTGATGACATACAGTGATCCTTTAAAATTTAGATTTTATATTAGCTCTATTATTCAGCATTTAGCAGCCACTTCCAAAGAATTTCTGGTATATTTGCTTAGGAGCAAATGTAGCTTTTATACAAAATAACTTATACCAGCTTCTAAACAAAGGGTGCAACTATTCAACCTAAAAAATTATCTAAATACCGATTTAACATGCACATCAAACAAAAGATGCACAGATATACACACTACCAGGCATGCATTTATTAGTGACCCTAAAGCTTAATTGTAACCGTTCCCAAGATCCATGTATATTGATTGTCATTCAAGCATGACACCATTACTAAAATGCTATTTCCCAGAATACTAGGTATATGGGAAGTCATCTAAATATTTTAGTATAGGTGGCTTACATAATTTACAAAATATGTCATCCAATATTCAACATATCTTACAAATCAATGGGCTACTAATTCTAAACAACATCAATCCATTTACCTTGATAGTCACTTTGCTCTTAACTTGACTTTCCAGAGCTTCAGTCATTGACTGCAGAAGCAATACAACATTAATCCTAAGCAGAAAGTGGTAACATAGTTTACAAAAGAAACAAACAAAGTGTGTATGGGAAAGTGCAAACATATTTAAATATATATAGGAATATTACATTAAAAGATACTAAGCCAATCATTGCTATTAAAGGCGACAAGTGAGATGAGAAAACAAGGGGGATCTAATTAATTAATCGCGAGGCAAGAGGCGGTTGCTTTATGGATTTAAGTGGTCCCCACCAAAGATAAATATTTGAACACATTTATATTATTCAAAAACTCATGTAGCAATATTTCTATTACATTTAATAATAGTATGACAACTAATTATAAGTTTATAAGTTCTTAGCTCGTATGTCAGGAAGAGTGATATGCAGGAGAACAGCTATGGCACATGTTACTATATGACTTCAAGGAAAAAACGGAAAAGGGGAAAGAGAAAAGATATTTTTATCTATTTTACAGGGATAAGTGGTAAGTGAAATAATCGAGCTTAAAATTAAATTAAAGTCAAAGTTTGACCAAGTTATCCGATGAGTTCAAAAATACACTTAAATTAAGAATATATAACTTATTTTAGATTCTTTCTTTACATTTTTTTTTACAAGAAAACATGGTTAATTAATCACCTCAACTTATTGCCTAAGCGAGGTAATGCGACTAAAGTAACCGCTTTCTGAAAAGTAAAAATTATTGCACCGCCACTCGATTAATGGCCACTTCCTCTCGCTTTTAATAACACTGCAGCCATTATTGATGCAAGCAGCAATTTCCATAAATGCACGGCCTAAGGGCGTACTTTTTTGCATTTACATGTAGAAATGGTAAATCAAGAGATACAAAACCTTATCAAACTGAACAAGGACTTGAATTGCGAGCTCAGGACTAAGAACGCCATTATCAACCATCTCATCCAATGTTTCAGTCAAACACATACCGATAGTTGACCTCCTGTACAGCTCAAAAGTCGCCATAGTTCTTTCCTATTAAGGATCTGCTCAAATAACAATACTCGCATCAATAAATAACAAACCAAAACAAGTAACAATACTGAAAGCCGAAATCTTGCAATTACAAATTTGTACATAATCACATATTCAATAAAAAACATATACACACATGGCTGTGCCTCCAGATTGTTCACTGCAACTTAAATGTTGTTCAGTGCAACTTAAATGCAACAATCATACACACATTTATACATATAGCTAAGATTTACAAGACTGCACTGGGACAGAAGTAAAAAAGTTAAACTTCAGTACCTGGAAATTTAATATAAAAGTTAAGTAATTACATTAATAACACAGTACACAGATTAACCTTGCTTGTTAACAACATATGGAAGGATCCAACTGGTCGATTAATTACTGGTTTAGGTGACTATGGTCTTATTTATCAAATAAAGTCATCACTTCATTGAAGAGAACTAGGGGGAGGACGGGGAAATAGAGAAAAATTTGGTAGCTTATCTTAGATAACAGAGTAAAACATTTATAACTAATCAAGTCGCCAACATGTTTATTTGACACACTAGCTAAAGGTCAACCGTTCATAAATTCAAAAAAACTGCTTTCAACATGGGTTTTGCCAGCATAACTGAATCTGCACTAGTGCTGGATATACTATTGCCCATTCAAGTCCTACAACTCCACATAAAAGCATGTATGGAGTTAAGCCAACAGCTTTTACTATGGAATCTATAATACTCCTGAACGAAGAAAGCTAGGGCCTAGGAGGGCATAAACCAGTTATAAGAATTTTAGCAAGATAAACCAAACAGGAGGGAAACATCAAGGTGATGCCTATATTTAACGAGTCTTAGCTAATTATAGACACGCCCAAGAAAGTAGTCAGTAGATCATGTAACCAGCAAGGGAGCTAAAAGGAGTCATTAATGGCATATAAGTCATCACTCTATTGAAACAGGCAGCCATAGTGAATAATAGAGCAAATTTCTTCCAAATACCTCCAAAACGCCACATTCCATGATAACAAAATCGTCAAGAAGAAATTGCAGAACTACCTCTTCAAACACTTCTTATTGCTACAAAAGGATTTTTATTAAGTGAATGTGTCATGCTTGGATGTGAATCCTGCCACTGACAGCTGTCCCATGCCACATTTCGTGAAAATAAGTCGATTTATTAGCGAAAGAGGAAAAATATTGAAGTATTGTTAAAAAGTAGCCATATTTTATTCACATAAATATAAGTCAGAGATATATAAATCTATCCATATGGGATAATTTCTGTATAATTATTCGTTTGAAAATTTCCCGGATACTAAAGGGCAGAAGAACTTATTTCGTAACAACTGGTGTGTGTCCCATAGCTATTTTTTACAGCCTATTAATGTAAATGCATGCCAATGGCCACACCAAAATACCGGGATCCGCTTCATAAGATTATTTAAAACTTCCTGTGAACATCATATCAACCATCAGCTAAGAATATCATTCATACAGGCGAGCATGTTAAACCTCTATAACCCATTTCAATTGAGATTTTAACAATCGCAAGTACATAATGCAAACCTCAGTAAAATGTTTGTATTAAATGTCCATTCCATTTTTTGTTCTTAAACAAAAGTTAAAACAGCCGGAAAAATATATGTGCCAAAGCAAAATACCTTCCGGTATGTAAGACTGGTCAAGTTTTGACATACAACATAATGGTCTGCACAAGAGCATTATCACAACATAACATACACAACGAAAATATCATGAATAGGTCACTTAAAAATACGACTTACGTGATGCAAATAATTTCAATTCATGTAAATTCAAAATCAACTAATCATGTCACTGGCTCATCCAAGTCTATTAAGTTGATAGATAAAGAACTATTTACACAAATCTAAGAACAAGCCACTCATTGAACACGAATTAAGCATTATCACAGTGTCAATTTTCATATTAGAAAGTCAAGATCGTAACATTTACATACAAATCTAAATTAAAACACTTATGTGTGTGTTCGTGTGTGTGTGATCAGATACAATCAAATACAATGAAAAGATAGAATTATACAAATCAAACAAATATTAAAAGAGAGGGGCTGAAAATTACGGTTAAGAGCTCTGCGAGAGAGAGAGACTGAGGGAGGGAGAAAAAATTGGGGCTTTTATACCCTAGATTTGTAGCCGATGATTTATATATCGGTGGGTTTGATAAAGAAAGATTAGACGGAAAAGACTTAACTAGCCTTGCTCATTATAGGACATGTCACACTTAATATGGTGGAGCAGAGATCCACAAAAAAAGCCCCAAGTGTCACTTTTTTGATTCAAATGTCCCTCAATGTCACTTTCTGAATAATTGACCCCAAATGTCACTTCAAACAGAGTTTCGGGTGAAATTTTTGTTATTAATGAAAAACGTGATTTCGTGTTCTGTTTTCATTTTTTTAAAAAAAAATAAATTAAAAACGCAACTTCAATTCATGTTTATGGGGGCAAAATGTAATCTCTGAATGAGTTTTTCATATTAACTAATTTTGGATCTGCGTTTTGAATTTATTTATTTTTGCATCCTGAGAAAAACTCGGTTGGAAACTGCGTTTTTACGAAAAACTCGGTTGGAAACTGCGTTTTTACGAAAAACTCGGTTTGAAACGCCGTTTTTATATCCATAAACTCAAGACAAGACTGCGTTTTTTACCGAAACAATTTCAGAAATTGCGTTTTCATCAAAAACACAGTTTGAAACCGCGTTTTTACACAAAAAACACGAAACGAAACCGCGTTTTCCTTTTATTCAAAAAAAATTGTTATAGAAAAACTCAACACGAGACTGCGTTTTTCTCTATTTTTAAAAATTTCATCCGAAATACCGTTTTGAAGTGACATTTGGGGCCAACAATTCAAAAAATGACATTGAGGGCCATTTGACCCCAAATAGTGACATTTGGGGCCAACACCCCAAAAAAATCCCATGAGGTCGGGTTTTATCCGAGCTTTTAAAAACCCATTCTTTTTAAAACAGATCAGATCGGGCTTTTTTAAAAATCAGGTCGGACCGGGCCGGGCCGAGTTTCTTAAGAAATATAAGGCTCGTTTCAGAACCGCGGGCCGGGCCGGATCCGGCCGAACCGGACTTTATCTGGACTTTTTATCTATATAATAAAAATTAGTTTTTATATTTTATAGCTCAAACTATGAGTAGTTTAAATATCGGAGAAAATAATAACTTTATATATCAGATAAAGTAGTTTAGACACTGAAATAAATTATTATTTTTTAATATAATATATATATATATAAATAATTATATATACCTTAATTGCTTCTAATATTATAAGATAATAATTTAAATATTATAAAAAGTATTGCATATTTTCAAAGTTTATATAAAAAAATCGATTTTTTAATCGGGCTTTTCAAAATCTCCGGACTTTTATCCGGGCCGAACCGGGCTTTTATCCGGGTTTTTTTAGATATGGGTTTTTATCCGGGCTTTGTTAAATACGGGTTTTTATCCGGATTTTTAGGTTTCGGGCCAGGCTGGATTTTCGAGAAAAAAGTAGGTCCATTTAAGGCCCGTAGGCTGGACCGAACCGGGCCGGGCTTTTCTCCAGATCCGGCTTTTCGGGTTTTTTTCCGGATCAGATTTCGGCCTTCAGATTTATTGAACATCTCTAGTGTGGAGTGTCGTATATGATGTCTTTTCACCATTTATTACGTATTTTTGAGTTGTTAATGACTAATTATGTCATGTTATTAGTAATTTTTTAAAACAAAAATCTTTTTTGATTAGAATTTATTTTATTTTAATGTCTTATTGTATGTAAACTCGTTTTTCAAATAAATTATTATCGGTTATAATTTTTAATATATTCTACTTATTTAATTTATTCTTATTTTCAGGATAATTGGAAGAGGTTAAAATGTGTACATTTTTTTAGACTTTACATCAAAATCATGTAGCGAGGGATCTTGAAGTATAAGACAGTTTAATATCAAATTTTGATGATCAGAGATTTCTTACAACTATCGAAACACACTACATCTTATAAGTTTTGTATAAAATGTACTTTATAAAGGGCACTATTTTTTCTTACTGAGTTTTTTTAAATAGGATTTTACTCTTAACGAGGCCTTTTTTGTGGGTTATCCATTTTAGACATTAAGGTTTTATTGTCTAAGCGTCCGGAGGTAATTTACGGGCCTTTCAGTTAGATGATAAACTTTGTGAATGGAAGATAAACTCCTATTGTATTTCGAAATTTTATCAATAAAATTGTTCCATTCTGACTATATATATATATATATATATATATAGCGAGCTCTTTCTTCTCGGGAACATCTTGAAATATATAGGCTCATGATCAAATAGAAATCAACCTTACAATAAAAACTAGAAATCATTCATAAATAACATGTTTACATTGTAATTTTACATAGCCTCGCCCCGACAAGTGGTCCATTGTTGTATCTCTCTCCCTAATTTTTCACCTATTTCCCCCATCATCCATTCTTCATCTTCGATTAAATCCATCCACTCACATCATTCACTTATCCTTCTTAATTAAATAAATATACCTACAATTGCAGTAGATCACTAACTGTTGTGCAAGATATGCATGTATAATAACAAGACTAAGTCACATTGACAACCCTAATATTAAGTTGTTTGATAATCAATTCTATATTCTGTAATTGTATTTCTTGAATTTGTAAAAATTGTTAGAAGATTAGACTGAGGGATTTTTCTGTGAACAGATTCAAGTTAAAGAATAAATTCTAGAAGAAGATCAAGCCATAATCATGCATCAGAGAAAAGATGTAGAAGTTTGGAGT
The DNA here is from genome assembly GCF_009905375.1 of Apium graveolens. Taxonomy (NCBI): domain Eukaryota; kingdom Viridiplantae; phylum Streptophyta; class Magnoliopsida; order Apiales; family Apiaceae; genus Apium; species Apium graveolens. Next base: position 188,394,444 of record NC_133657.1, read on the forward strand.
TGAATAAAGTTGTTCTATGAAATTGAAGCAGTGTTGAGGGAAAAGCTGGAAAAGAATGAAGTGAAATTGAAGTCATTTGAAAATTCATCTATGTTGGTTGGACAATACCATGAGAAAAACAAAACATATGCTAATATAGCCATTGGTTTGGACTATGATGCCTTGAACAATAACAAGAAAAATGAAGGTGACAAAGGAAAATCAATTGCAAATCAAGATGTCTCGGTTATGCTGAAAAAAGTAAATGCACCTTTGTTCAAGGCATGTGAGGTTAATTTCAGTGAGGTTGCGTTGGTCATCAAGCAAGAACTTACAGATGAAGACAGTGAAAAGAAGAATGCAGAAACCACAACCACAAATGAAGCCAATAGTCAATTAAGTTATCAAGACACCAACCAAGGAGATTAAAACTGAGAATGCTGGAAAAAAGAAAAAGAATAGGAATGGAAAAGTAGGTGTGAACAAGAGCAACAACTATGCCTTTATTGCGGATGCTCCCAGGAAACAGTGTCAAAAATGTGGCTCAACAAATCACCTAACTCACCTTTGTAAAAAGGCTGTTAGTGAGCCAAAGTTAGGAGCTTGCAAATACAATTAGGCATTGGCTGAAGATCCCTATTCATGCCGTGACAAATTTGATTGCATTACTTGCAATAGGAAAGTGATGACAAGCTGTCACAAACTGCGAGTAGATCTCAAAGAAGTTAATCTTGGATCTACAGCTAAAAAAATGCAAAGCAATCGATAAACACTATTCTATTTGAATCATCAAATTCTACTTCTGCTACTTCAGTGAAAAAGAAGAAAGTACCCAACACTGCTTTGGTAGCTAAACACACTTAATCATCATTGTGTGCTGGGCAAGGTGAAGAGAGTCATATGGATCATTGACAGTGGGTGCTCTAGACATATGACAGGTGATAAGGCTCTGCTATCAAAATTTGAGGAGATGGTTGACCTATTGGTGACTTTTGGAGACAATAATAAAGGATTCACAATGGGATATGGTAAGCTGATTTCTGGAAATGTTGTCACAGAAGATGTAGCACTGGTTGTTGGACTTGAAATTAATCTTCTAAGTGTCAGCCAATTTACTCACAAATGATTCAAGGTAATTTTTGAAAAAAGAAGACTGCACAATTATCATCAAAAGACCGATGAAACTGCTCTGAAAGGAGTTAAAAAAGGAAGCTTGTTTGTTGCTGATTTGAGTTCAGCAAACAAGGGTGGTATTTGTTACTTCCATATCAAGGCATCTATTGAGCAAAGCAAGTTGTGGCACAAGAAACTCTCTCACCTAAACTACAAAGCAATTAATACCTTGGTGAAAAAGGAATTAGTGAGAAACATGTCAAATATAGAATTTGCTCAAGATGAAGTTTGTGAGGCTTGTCAAAAAGGCCAAATGAAAAGGTCCAGTCACAAAACTAAAACTGTAAATTCCATAAGTACACCATTGCAACTTATTTACATGGACCTGTTTGGACCAGTTAATGTCTTATATATTTCTAGAAAGAAATATGCACTAATAATCGTGGATGACTACTCAAGGTACGCATGTGTTATTCCCAGTGAACTAACAATGAGATTTACAGAAGGGGGTTGAATGTAAATCTCAAAACTTTTTCAAGTTTTGAGCAGTTTCTAGTCTATGTGTTTTGATGAGCAAGTGTGTGTGAATTGCTTTGAGCTAATGCAGACAGATATATATTCAAACACAAATGTAAAGAACACAACAGACTTAAAAACTTTTCTGGTGGATTTGTTGTTCCACCAGAGATGTGTTATTTCAGAAAATCTGTGATTCAAAGAATTAAATCACAGCTGCTTCCTAGTACAAACTAGATGATTTTCTCTCTGGATTTTTCTAAACAGCTCTGGAAAATTCGCTTCTAATTACTAGCTGCTACTTGGTTTATATATCACCAAGTTTACAAGTGAAGACAAAACTGTAAAATACAATTAAAAGACTCTTCACATGTTTCTTCTTCATTTCTCTATCCAATGCAATTTAGGTTTAGCTGTGAATCTTTGAATACTTCCTTGTTAGCACCAGAATGGAAATGCTGCATTTTCTTGATTCCTCCTAGAGGCTGCCACATTCCAGTTTGTCTCTGTCAACCCATGTGCCTCTATCAGCTTATGAATTGTCACTATCAACTGCTATTGAACTAAGCATCCGTTGAAGCTTTCATCCGTTGATGCTTTATCCGTTGAAGCTTTATCCGTTGATGCATTAGCAGTTGAAGCTTTATCCGTTGACGCACTTATCCGTTGATGAATCTTATCTGTTGAAGCTTTAGAGACATCCGTTGAAGCTTTGTTTCTTATTCGTTGAAGGTCTTTAATATCAGTTGATACTTTTTCACTTATATAAAATTACAAGGCATGAAATATTTACAATTAGCCCTCCTATTTACATATCCACTAGTAGTCAACATGACTGATAATTTCCCATAACATCTAAGAAGTACAACTTAAATGCAGAGACTGAAATGTGCTACAATACTAAACTTATTTCTAAGTGAAGCTACTCCTTCAACGGATAACCAAAATGGTCTTATCCGTTGAGGCTACAAATACTAGATTTCTACTTAAGTGTTTTATTTAACTTATCATCAAACTAATACACATATTTCTAACAATCTCCCCCTATTTATGTCTACTAGAACTGTAGGCATAAATTTGGGTTTAATTTGATGATAACAAAACACTTAATAAATATATGAACTGTAATAAAGCAGAAATTCAAATATGCTGCAAAAGTATGTATACTGAGATGGAATTGAATAATTACATTGTTTCCAAGGGTGCTCCTTTAGCCTGAGCAAATTAATTTCTTTTCCTTTGATCCCTTGTTTTCTTTCCTAGCCTCCTGTCATTCTCCTCTATTTGGAGTTGAAGTTGTCTGTAGAACTCAGCTTCATCTTCTTCATTGATGTCCAACTTAGATTGCATATCCTTGAGAGTTTCATTACTGGCAATCTTGACTGATCTTCAAGTCTGAAAAATCTTCTGACTCCTTTATTGTCTCTGAATTCCATCAACCAATGAGGTGATTTATGAACTGTAATTCCTCTTTCTTGGATGAGTAATGTTCTAGGCAAGGCATTGGGCTCCCACCAAGTCTTCCTTATGCTAGCAATCTTGTTGAGAATCTCAGTCTTGGCAGTCCTGGTAAAGCCAGAATCCCTTTTTATGGCTGAGTAGACTCTAACCAAGGTAGAGTAGCCTTCATTCAGAATCCTATAGAGAGGCCAAGTCCTTTCACACTTCCTTTATATTTGAACACTAGTCTTTCTGGAAGCTGTCTGTAGGCATCTATTCCCCTTACTTCCTCCAGCTCATCCAGATAGAGTTCAATGTTTGAAAATTCCTTTATGTCACAAATGTGAACATAATCATCCTTTGAGGCTTGTGCCTTAGGCTTAGGTTTCTGAGTGAATTTGATTGAGGTTAGAGGAGGTGTTGATTTGATTTTCCTTTTCTGTTTCTTTGATGGTGGAGAAGTGGTTAAGAATGTGGGCAATTTGATGGTATCCCAATCAATTGGTTCCTCCTTAGGAGTGATTATTTCACCATGGATGTTTATGAAGGGGTCAGGCATAATGGGTTCAGGAATAGAGGGTAGTGGTTTGGATTTTGATTGGGTTTCTTCAGTCTCATCTACCATCTTTCTTTTTACATTGACCTTCTTTCTGTTCCCTTTCTGCCATTCCTTTCTTTCCTTACTTCTTTCTTCCACATCATTACTAATCATGTCCCCCATACCTACATCTTCACTCTTGTCTTCAATTTCTTTCTTTTCTTCAGCTTGACTTGACTTTAGCTGTTTTTCAAGCTTTGCTTGTGCTTTTTTGTCAGCCTTTAGCTTTTTAGCTTCTTCCTTCAACCTTCTGACTTCTTCCCTCTTGGCTATTGAGAATTTGGGATGTCCTTGTATCAGACAGATACTCTTTCCCTCTCTAAAGATAATAGCCATGTTCATCCTTTCAACCACATCCTTGGTCTCCTTATGCTTCATGATATTACCACCCAAAATCTTGTCTTCATCAGGCTTTGGAAGAGGAAAGTCCACTTCTTTCAAATTAGCAAGGCTTAGAGGGTTCTTTGTAGAGTCCTTATTGGATCTGTTGTTGGGCTTGAGAACCATAGGTTTCAGATTCTTGGAAGAAGTCTCTCCAACCTTATTCCTCCTAACTGGCTTGAGCTCCATAATGATTGGCTCCACTTTTGTGCTATGCTTCACAGATTGTGATTTAGAAGTTGTAGAACCAAAGATTTGTTGCATCCTTTCATCAATTTTCTTCCTTTGCTCTTTGACTTTCATCTCAGCTGCTGCTATCTGGATTAGATCAATTCCATCAAGCTTTCCTTTGATTTGAAGAGTTGGAGAAGTGGTGATGGCAGGAACTAGCACTTTAGATATTTGAACTGTTGTTGATGGCTCTCCTTCCCCTTCCCTTTTATTCTCCCCCTTTTTGTTATCATCAAGGATAGGGGTCAAGCCTTGTGCTTTTGCCAGCTGCATTAGTAGATTTGTCTGAGATTGTTAATTCTGAAGAATGGTGACCATAAAGTCTTCAATGATTTGAACTCTGTTTTCCAACTTGGCCAGCCTCTTGTCAGCATCAGATTCTCTCCTCAATCTCACCAACAAATCTTGCATAGTACCATAAGGCATAACTGAATCCAGTTTCTCAGCATTGTAGGATTTCAGATCAGCAATATCCTGCTTGAGTTCATCCACACTTAAATTCTGTCTGATATACTGCAACTGCAAGAGATGTAGAGAGTCTAGATGAGCTTGAAAAATAGCCTTTGTACCAGCATCTGTAGTCTCCTGAAGGGCCTTTTGAATAGTCATTACTTGCTTGACCAAGGCTACACCAAACTGCCCTGGTGTAGATTCCTTTGCCCATGCCCATTCAGGTAGATTTGGAACAGAACTTGGGCCTGCATCTCCCCCTAAGTTCATGCTCCCATCCAAAGAATTAGAGTCATCATCATTAGAATTTACTTCAAATTCTTCAGATGGCTCACCAGCTTGAGAAGGCATCCTATTAACAACAGCTTTGTCTCTTTGAAGAGATTCTGAAGTGTGCACTATGTTCAAAGTCTGCTCTGCCTCCACATTGCCCTGAGCAGCCAACAGTTGATAGGCTGAAACAGGATGAGTAAAAGTGTCAGCATCCAATGAAATGTTATCAATTTCAGCTTTGTAATGTTGCTGAAATTGTCTTCCCTTTTCAGCATCATTCACAATCATTGACTCACTAACAATGGCTGGATCCACCCTTATAGCTTCTGTACCTGCTTTTCTCTCAATTTCTCTATATTCTTGCATCAGGGGCTCCCCCTGGCTCACACACACCCTCACACCCTCACCCTCACCTACTAAGGTGGCACTCCCCTCACTTACTTTTGCCATGCTGGAAGAAGTAGCATGCATGTTTTGACTCTCAACCTCTCTTTTTGCCTGGGAGCAACCCAGCCTCTCACTCAAATTATCACTCCCTTCCCTCAATCCTAGAAGTGATTGCACAGTAACCATGTCTTCTACACTTGGAATTGAATCAGTTGTGTGTGTAGAGACCATCAACGGATAGGGAGTATCCGTTGAAGTGGAAACTGATGATATCAACGGATAACTGCTGTTAAGCTTATCCGTCGAAGAACAACCACTTGTCAACGGATGAGAGATATCCGTTGAAGAAGGAAAAGATGTAGACATTGAAAGTGACATAATTGTTGAATCTGTGTGAATTGATTTTAAATGAGGTGACACAGATTCTTCAACTAAGTCTGAAAGAATTGGTTGATGATCCAACAAGGCATCTAACAGATGATGATCACCAGGATTTGAGTGGGGCTCCTCCCTGAATTTTAAAGAGGGAGAATCAGGAATTGATGTGAATATGGTGATTGATGTCTGTCTATTATGAGAGAATGGGGCTGTGACTACACATTTGCTGGAGCCACATCAAGCTGAATTTAAGAAGGCAAAGATACAGGTGGATGTATCTGTGCAGTGTGTGCCCCCTGTATGGAAACTAGGGTTTTAGCCTTCTTTCTTCTTGAAAAAGCTTTGACAGGTGAATGTGTGGTTTCAGTGTCCCTCCCTCTTTTATTCTGTATCCCTGGTTGGGGACTATTTTCAATAGCTGCATCCTTTTGGGAGGATGCAACTAGGGATGTGTTTGACTCCTTTTGAACCACCACAGCCTTTTGAGAGACTGTGGCTTGGCTGGTTAGGGTACCACTCACCTCTCCCACCTTATCCTGGGGGGTTTCTTGATGTTCACCCCTCCCCTCAGCACTCGCACCCTGTTCACTCCCTTCAGGGTTTTTGGTAGTTGTTACAACTGTTGTCTTTTGAGAAACAGCAGTGGTGGTTTTCTTTGACTTGTGTTTTGGAATTTTAGTTGTGGTGGCTTTGGTAGGAATCTGTTGGGACAAAGACACAGATTCCATGGCCACACTAGAAGGCAAAGAAACAATGGGGTTGGAAAAGTAGGAGTTGCAGAAGTATTTACCTCACTTACCTGAGGTGCATTCATTATTGGTAAATATACCAATGGCACCTGGCTGTTGAGGTTGATTCTCCGAAGGTCTGCAAGGACCCTTTTCTCTTGTACCCAGCATTTTAGTTTATTGCTCTCATTAGTTATGACCAAACCTTATGCAACATGGTTAGCCAATAACATAAAGAATCTAGCATAGTAGATGTTATGAGGTCTATTAGCTTTGTTACCTAACCTGGAACCCAATTCTAGCATGACATAGTTGCTAAAATTTAAGTACCTATCAGAAACTAGAATGTAGAGCATATTAACAAGAGATGAAGTTATGGCATCAAAATTACTAATCTTCCCAGAGAAAACCTTGATAAAGGCATCTCCAAGAAAACTTCATTCTTTCCTAAGGCCATTTCTTCTAATGCTTCCTAAACTAGCAGAATTAAAAGAGTAGCCTATGGAATCTAACATAGCAGATACATCTTTATCAGTGTGTGGTGTCATGGCATTATTCTCAGGCAACTTAAAGCAAGACTGTATATCATCACAGTTAATGCAATAATCCTTACCTTTGAGAGAGAAAGCAATGGTCATATCTGTGGAGTTAAACTCTGCAGTTTTCCAAATCTCCTCAATTACCTCACAGTAGATGGTTGGAGCTTCCAGCATTGCATAGCTTAGTTTGCAGTTTTTGATGAAGTCCATCATCTTGTGATAATCAGAGTGGGCTTCATTCTTTTCAACCAAGGCTACGAAATTGTTCTTTTCGTAAATAAATCCAGACTGAGACATAATTTTGACTACTGGTGCCATTGTTGTGAGTAGAGGTTGCAGAGAAAAACTTGAGAGTTTTGGGAGAAAAATAGAGTAAAATTTGCAAGAAAGCGTAAAGTGAAAATAAGAATTCAATGGGCTTTTATACTTTCTTGAATTAACTCGTAAATGAAATGATTAAATGATACTTTTAAATAAATTACAGCCGTTTGAGAATAAAGAAAACTGTAGAAATTCTGAAAAACTGCCTTAAATACAAATACATACACCTGTATATATATGTATCAATGGGTAAGTAAAAGAATCAACGGCTGTGACTCACTTAAAGTAACTGATGTGACACTTCAACGGATGAGGTAAATAGTTATCCGTTGAAGATTAACACAGTTTTTATCCGTTGAAGGATAAAATTACCAGAAATGTATTTGTCTTTCAACGGATAATGAACATCCGTTGATAGAACAATTTTGGCTTTCAACGGATAGGGAATATCCATTGATAGAATAATCTTTTCTTAAAACCAACTTTGTTCTTGCAGCAAATTCATTTCAGGCTTCAAAGCAGATTATAATGAGGACATAAATTTATGAATAATTAAGCATACCTAGCTCACTTACTAATCTTGTGAATGTTGATTCATCAAGTGGCTTGGTAAATATGTTTGTAATCTGCTTTTCACTTGGAACAAAATGAAGTTCCACTGTACCTTTCATCACATGTTCCCTTATGAAGTGGTACTTGATGTCAATGTGCTTGGTTCTTGAGTGCTGCACTGGATTTTCAGTAATGGCAATGACACTTGTGTTGTCACAGAATATAGGAATTTTGTCAACAGTTAGTCCATAGTCAAATAGTTGATTCCTCATCCACAGTATCTGTGCACAACAACTACCAGCAGCAATGTACTCAGCTTCAGCTGTTGATGTAGAAACAAAATTTTGCTTCTTGCTGAACCATGACACAAGCTTATTCCCTAGAAATTGACAGGTGCCAGTTGTGCTTTTCCTGTCTATTTTGCAACCTGCATAATCTGCATCTGAGTAGCCAATTAGATCAAAACCAGACTCTCTAGGGTACCAAATTCCTAGATTTGGAGTCCCTTTGAGATATCTGAAAATTCTTTTAATGGCCACTAAGTGAGATTCTTTAGGGTCAGCTTGAAATCTAGCACAGAGACATGTAGAAAACATTATATCAGGTCTACTAGCAGTTAAATATAAAAGTGAGCCAACCATGCCTCTGTAACTTGAAATGTCCACAGACTTTTCAGCCTTGTTTAATTCAAGCTTGGTGGCAGTGGCCATGGGAGTTTTTGCAGATGAACAGTCCATTAAGTCAAACTTCTTTAAAAGATCATAAATATATTTAGTTTGACTAATGAAAATTCCACCACTAACTTGTTTAACTTGTAAGCCAAGAAAATAAGTTAGCTCTCCCATCATGCTCATTTCATATTTACTTTGCATTAACTTAGCAAACTTTTTACAAAGCTTATCATCTGTAGATCCAAATATAATATCATCTACATAAATTTGAACAAGTATTGTAGAGCTATTAACATTTCTAAAGAAAAGAGTTTTGTCAACTGTACCTCTTGTGAAGTGATTATCTAGAAGAAATTTTGACAAAGTCTCATACCAGGCTCTAGGTGCTTGCTTTAGTCCATAGAGTGCTTTCAACAGATAATACACATAGTCTGGAAAATTTGGATCTTCAAATCCTAGAGGTTGGCTTACATAAACTTCTTCCTCCAATTCCCCATTTAGAAATGCACTCTTGACATCCATTTGATAGACCTTAAAATTGGCATGGGCTGCATAGGCTAGAAAGATTCTGATGGCTTCAAGTCTGGAAACTGGAGCAAATGTCTCATCAAAATCTATTCCCTCTTGTTGAGAATAGCCTTTAGCAACCAATCTGGCTTTATTCCTTATGACAATGCCATTTTCATCCATCTTGTTTCTGAACACCCATTTTGTGTCAATAGAACTCTTGTTCTTTGGCTTGGGTACCAGCTTCCATACTTTGTTCCTCTCAAATTGGTTTAGTTCCTCTTGCATTGCTAAAATCCAATCTGGATCCAATAGAGCTTCTTCCACTCTCTTAGGTTCCTCCTGTGACAGAAAGCTACTATACAGACATTCATCTTGAGTAGCCCTTCTAATTTGCACTTTAGATGTAGCATCACCAATGATCAGTTCAAAAGGGTGATCCTTGGTCCATTTCCTTTGAGGTGGTAGATTGGCTCTAGATGAGGTTGCCTCAGTATTGTCATGATGTGAGATAAAATATTGATTGATTGAGACTCCCCCTGAGTTGCTGATCCTTTGAAAGGAGTTGGGAGTTCTATCAACTAATGAAGTGAATTGATTATCCGTTGACAGGCTATGATCAACGGATGCTGCATTGCTTCCATCAACAGAAGCTGAATTAAGACTTTCAACGGATGAAGCATTCTGTGCATTATCCAAAGGCATATTTTGTATTCTTCTCGAGATGCCTTCTTCATCATTCTCATCTTCACTATCATCACAATATATCTCAATGTTGTCAAATTTGAGTCCTTCATGATGTCCCTCATCTGTTAGTCCATCAATCTTTTTATCATCAAACACAACATGCACAGATTCCATGACAATGTTAGTTCTTAGATTGTAGACCCTATATGATTTTCCAGCAGAATAACCAACAAATATTCCTTCATCAGCCTTTGCATCAAACTTTCCTTTGTGATCAGGTTGATTCCTTAGAATGTAGCATTTGCAACTAAAGACATGCAGAAAGTTTAAAGTTGGTTTTCTTCTCTTGAACGATTGATAGGGAGTCATGCCTTTTGCCTGATTAATTAGAGAAATATTCTGAGTGTAACATGCATAGTTAATAGCCTCAGCCCAAAAATATGTTGGGAGTTTTGACTCTTCAAGCATTATTCTTGCAGCTTCAATTAATGATCTGTTTTTCCTTTCCACCACACTATTTTGTTGTGGAGTCCTTGGAGCTGAGAACTCATGCATGATCCCATTTTCTTCACAGAACAACTTCATGGTTGAATTCTTGAACTCAGTTCCATTGTCACTTCTAATATTCCTTACTTTGAAATCAGGATGATTGTTGACTTGCTTGATATGATTGATAATGATTTCACTAGCTTCATCCTTTGATCCAAGAAAATGAACCCATGAAAACTTTGAGAAATCATCTACAATCACTAGGCAATATCTTTTCCTTGAAATTGACAATACATTGACTGGTCCAAAAAGATCCATGTGAAGCAGTTGTAATGGTTCATCAATTGCAGATTCAAGCTTCTTACTGAATGATAATTTCTTTTGCTTTCCTTTCTGACAAGCATCACACAGCCCATCCCTTGTGAATTCTACTAGAGGCAATCCTCTTACTAAGTCCTTTTTAACTAGATCATTCATTATTTTGAAATTCAAATGGGACAGCTTCTTGTGCCATAGCCAACTTTCAACTGGACTTGCTTTGCTGAAAAGATAAGTAATTGATTCTGCATCTGTAGAGTTGAAGTCAGGTAAATACACATTCCCTTTTCAAACTCCAGTTAGAACCACTTTGTTGTCCTTCTTATTTGTGACAACACAGGCTTCAGAATTGAAGGAAACAGTATTCCCTCTGTCACATAGTTGACTGATGCTCAATAAATTGTGTTTGAGACCATCAACTAATGCAACTTCATCAATGATGACATTTTCTTTTGAAATCAAGCCATATCCCATAGTGAACCCTTTGCTGTCATCTCCAAAGGTTATGCTAGGGCCAACTCTCTCCTTAAACTCTGTGAGTAGGGTGAAATCTCCTGTCATGTGTCTTGAACAACCACTGTCCAAGTACCATAGATTCCTTCTTTTTCCTTGCACATAACAAAATCAATCAAGTTGATTTTGGTACCCAAGTTTCCTTGGGTCCAGCCTTGTTAGTCTTTTTCCTAGACTTCATTCCTCCTGCATCTTTTGACTTAGGTAACTTTGGGTCAACCTTGATCTCAGATGTAGTTGGTTGAAGAGTAAGGTTAGTCACATAATCATTTAGCACATTTGATTGAATTTGATAAGGCATGGATTGTGCAAACATATTATTCCACATAGGCATGTTGTATGACATCTGAGGCATACTGAATGCAGTAAAATAAGGATTATTAACATATGGCATGTTTGTAAAATGTGCATGAGGATTCTGATGAGACATAACAGGCATAGCATGCAGAGGTGACATAGACATGTTAGGCATGGAGGGAGTTAAAGGCTTGGGAGCATTCTTAACAGATTTGCAGTTATCAGATAGATGATTAATACTTTTACAATGCACACAGCTTTTTCTAGGAGCATACTTATCAGGTGTGTAATTGTTGTGTTTATTAATCCCTACCTTCCCATTTCTATTAGATTTTCTTTTAGTTTCCTTTTTATCCTCAACCAATTTAAGCCTATTTTTCAGCTGATCTAAAGTCATGTGTCCTATGTTCACCTTACTGGCATCTTTGGATGTGCTAGCTCCTTCTTTGACAAAGTTCTTGAAAGTTGAACCATCCTTCTTATTGAAATTTTTCTTTTTAGAATCACTTGCCTGTTTTAATTGATGAGCCTTCAACGGATGCTCTTTTTCTTCCTTCAACGGATAACTTTCATCATCCGTTGATTCCACATCCGTTGATAATCCATCAATTAATTCTAACTCCTTTTTGTTTTTCTTCCAGGCATTCTCACAGAATGATTCAATTCCCTGAACCTTGGCAATCTGAACACTAACATCCCTAGATGTTTTCCAGGCCTTGATTACCTCTTGCTCACTTTCTAAATGTTTAGAAAGAATTTCTACTTTCTTAACAGCTTCTTCTAGTTCACTCTCATTAATCAAGCATTTAAGTTTAATCTTTTCAAGCTCAATTACCCGATCCTCTAACACAGCATTCCTATCACTTAAAAACACATTATTCTCTTTGATCCTTGTGTTTTCTTTAGCTAGTGATTTAAGGGAAACACGCAAATAATATAATTCATTGGACTTATCATTTATGGCTTCATTGCATTCATTTTTAGAGAGCTGAGAGAGGTCAGTAGTAATTACCTGGTTACTTGATGAACTAGTTTCATTTTCATCAGAATTAGCCATCAGGGCTAGGTTGACATATTCCATATCATCATCTTCATTGGCTCCATCTGCAGCCCAGTCATCTTGAGTGAGAAAAGCTCTTTCCTTTTGTTTGAGCAAATCAAAATACTTCTTTTTGTAATCAACTTGCTCAAATTTCTTCTTATCAGAGGTTGGCTTTCATCAGAGTCATCTTGACTGGAATTGTCTTCATCTTCAGCTACTTGCTCTTTTCCCTTGCTTGATTCTGATTTGCTTGTGCCAATTTTGAGACTTGGCATTGTCTTCTCCTCATTCCTGGCTTCAATCTTCTCATTGTCAGCTACAAGTGCAACTGATCCTCCTTTTCTCTTTCCTTTTTCCAACAGCTCATCTTGCTCCATCTCAAGTTCATAAGTCTTCAAAATTCCATATAGTCTTTCAAGTGTGAAGTTCTTATAATCTTGAGAATTTCTTAGAGAAACAGTCATAGGCTTCCATTCCTTTGGTAGAGACCTCAGAAATTTTAAGTTGGAATCCTTGACTTGGTACACTCTACCATACAGCTTCAATCCATTTAACAGTTTTTGAAATCTGTTGAAGATATCATTTAATAGTTCTCCTTCTTCAAAGTGAAAATATTCATACTGGTGAATAAGAAGCTCCATCTTGTTTTCTCTAACCTGCTTAGTACCTTCACAGATGATTTGCACAGTATCCCAAACTTCCTTTGCAGTTTGGCTATTGATGACATTGTCAAACATATCTTGATCTAAGCCATTAAACAGAATGTTCATGGCTTTCTTTTCCTTGCGAATTTCTTCCATGTCTTCAATAGTCCATTCTGCTTTTGGCTTGGGAATGGACTGTCCAACAACAACTGTTGCGGTAGCAGCTGTGGCTACTTTGTGAGGAATGTGAGGACCATTTTCAATGCAGTTGATGTAGCTTTCATCCTGAGACAGTAGATGTAAATGCATCTTCACTTTCCATTGATCTTTTTCCAGGACTGGAATCTTTATACCAATATCCTTCCTACTCATGTTGGTAGCATGAGAATTCTTCTGTGCACTCATGATGTTAGCAGAATAGATCTTTAAAATCTTTGTATGTTAAGAGCTTGCTCTGATACCAATTGTTATTCCCAGTGAACTAACAATGAGATTTACAGAAGGGGGGTTGAATGTAAATCTCAAAAATTTTTCAAGTTTTGAGCAGTTTCTAGTCTATGTGTTTTGATGAGCAAGTGTGTGTGAATTGCTTTGAGCTAATACAGACAGATATATATTCAAACACAAATGTAAAGAACACAACAGACTTAAAAACTTTTCTGGTGGATTTGTTGTTCCACCAGACATGTGTTATTTCAGAAAATCTGTGATTCAAAGAATTAAATCACAGCTGCTTCCTAGTACAAACTAGATGATTTTCTCTCTGGATTTTTCTAAACAGCTCTGGAAAATTCACTTCTAATTACTAGCTGCTACTTGGTTTATATATCACCAAGTTTACAAGTGAAGACAAAACTGTAAAATACAATTAAAAGACTCTTCACATGTTTCTTCTTCATTTCTCTATCCAATGCAATTTAGGTTTAGCTGTGAATCTTTGAATACTTCCTTGTTAGCACCAGAATGGAAATGCTGCATTTTCTTGATTCCTCCTAGAGGCTGCCACATTCCAGTTTGTCTCTGTCAACCCATGTGCCTCTGTCAGCTTATGAATTGTCACTATCAACTGCTATTGAACTCAGCATCCGTTGAAGCTTTCATCCGTTGATGCTTTATCCGTTAAAGCTTTATCCGTTGATGCATTAGCAGTTGAAGCTTTATTCGTTAACGTACTTATCCATTGATGGATCTTATCTGTTGAAGCTTTAGAGACATCCGTTGAAGCTTTGTTTCTTATCCGTTGAAGGTCTTTAATATCAGTTGATACTTTTTCACTTATACAAAATTACAAGGCATGAAATATTTACAATTAGCCCTCCTATTTGCATATCCACTAGTAGTTAACATGACTGATAATTCCCATAACATCTAAGAAGTACAACTTAAATGCAGAGACTGAAATGTGCTACAATACTAAACTTATTTCTAAGTGAAGCTACTCCTTCAACAGATAACCAAAATGGTCTTATCCGTTGAGGCTACAAACACTAGATTTCTACTTAAGTGTTTTGTTTAACTTATCATCAAACTAATACACATATTCCTAACAACATGGGTAGAGTTTATGCATTGAAAAGATGAAACTTCACACATCATTATTGAACACATAAATAAAGTTGAAAAACAGGTTGAAGATCAAAACTGTGTAAAAAGATTAAGAAGTGATAATGGCACAAAATTCAGGAATGTAACATTGAGTGAATTTTGCAAAAACAAATGTATTGTTCAATAATTTTCAGCTGCAAGAACACCTCAACAAAATGGTGTTCAAAGGAAAAATAGAACTTTAGTTGAAGCTACCAGAACAATGCTGCAAGATTCCAATCTGCCAACAAGTTTTTGGAAAGAAGCTGTGAATACTACATGCTATACTCAAAACAGACATTTGATTAACAAAAACCATGGCAGATCACCTTACTCAATTCTATCAAAAAGAAAGCCTATTGTGAAGCATCTGCATGTGTTTGAAAGCAAGTGCTTTGTGCTAAAAGACAACTCTAAATATGTGGGAAAATTTGACTATAAGGTTTTTGAAGCAATTTTTTCTGGGATATTCATTGGAGAGCACTGCCTATATAGTTTTTGTACTTGAATATGAGAAAATTATGGAAAGCACATATGTGACTTTTGACGATCACAAGTGTTCAGTCTTGGAATGCCTTGATGAAAATGAAGCTAAAACTTTGAAGTTTGAAAATCTCAGTATTGGTTGTGATTCAAAGGATGATGCCGAGATCAACACAGAAAATAGAATGAAGCAAGAAACAACTGAACAAGTGATCCATGAAAATAAAGATTATAATCAAGAACGAATTTCATCGGAGTTTGGTGGCACAAACTCAGGGGGAGAAGAAGATGGTGGTTCTGCAAGTCATGCCAACGGTGAAAGCAATTCTAGAAACAAGATCACACCAGAAAATGGGATAGAAGTCACACTAAAGATGCAATAATTGGTGATCCAAATGCTGAAGTGAGAACTAGAAGTGCTACTGCAAATGAATGTTTACATGCATATTTTCTTTCATAAATTGAGCCAAAGAAGACTGAAGAGGCCTTGCTTGATCTTAACCGGATAACTTCCATGCAGGAAGAATTAAATCAGTTTGTGAGAAATAAAGTTTGGGAATTAGTTCCTGCACCAAGAAACAAAAGCTTTATTGGAATAAAATGGGTGTATAGGAACAAAATGAATGAAAATGGAATTGTGACAAGAAACAAAGCAAGAATGGTCTGATAGAGTCACTTGACAATGTCATGTATAAAAATATTGTCAACTGTGACACAACCAAGCAGATCTGGGAAAAGATTGAGATTCTGTGTGAGGGTACAGAGGAAGTAAGATCAAATCAAATGAGGGTACTGGTGTCTCAGTATTAGGGTTTCATGGCAAAGCCTAAAGAATGAATTACTGAAGTTTTTGAAAGGTTTAATATATTTATAAATGACTTGCAACTTCATGATAAATATTATGAAGCTGAGGAGGTTAACCTAAAGTTCTTGCTAGCTCTTTATGACCACCTTGAACAAAAAATATCAACTACTAGAGAAGGAAGAGACTTAAGCAAAATGACACTAGAAGTGTTGTATGGGATCTTGAAAACTTATGAGCTTGAAATATTGCAAAGAAAGTCATTAAAGGAAAACCAAGGATATGTGGTTGATGGTTTTGGTGCCTTAGTTGTAAATGATAGTGAAGCAAGTGAATATGAACAAGAGGCTCAAGCTTCAGTCATTCATTGTATGGAGCAAAAGAACAAAGGACCTCAGGAACAAGTTGTTTTGGACCTAGAGGAAGATGAAATCTATACTCTTGATGAGATAGATGAAATGGACCAATCCATGGCTTACTTGGCTAGAAAATTTTCTAACATAAGGGTCAAAAAGCCAAGTTTTTCAAGAAAAATGGACAGACTTCCAACAACAACAATTGCAAACCAAAATCTCAGTATAACTCAGCTAGCAAAGGTGGATATAAAACTGGATATATGTACAGATCAAAGATAAGGTGCTTCAACTGTGATGAGTTGGGTCACTTTGCTACTGAGTGCACGAAGCCAAAGAAAGTGAAGAAGGATAAAGTATATTTAGAATTGAAGGCAAAGATGAGAATGAAGTGTTTGGAAACTAAGCACTTATGGCTCTTGAGCAAGCAGAATCATCCTCATCAAAATTAAAGGTAGCAACTCTAACTACCATCAATTTAAATACAAGACAATATAAAGAAACTTTTGAAAAGATGAGTGTAGAGATATTTCATATCCACACAAGCATGGTGGCAGCTACTGAGGAAATGAGTAGGCCGTTGAAGATAAATGAGAAACTTGAGATTGAGAAACAAGATTTGGAACTGCATCTTGTTGAGCTTGAAACTGTCAAGCAAGAAAATGAATATTTGAAGAACAAGCTAAAGTGTGCAATTGAAGTTGTGTTGAGGGAAAAGTTGGAGAAGAATGAGGTGAAACTGAAGTCTTTCAGAAATGCATCTCAGTTGGTTGGACATTAACATGAGAAAAATAAACCACGTGCTAACATAGCTATTAGTTTAAACTATGATGCCTTGAACAACAATAATAAGAATGAAGGAGACAAGGGAAAAGCAATTGAAAATCAAGATGTCCCAGTTATGCTGAGAAAAGTTGATGCACCTTTGTTCAAGGCATGTGAAGACAATTTCAGTGAAGAAGAGTTGGTCATCAAGCAAGAACTTGCAGATGAAGATACTGAAAAGAAATGCACAGAAATAACTCCAATTTCTAAAACTGAAAAAGAAGCCCATGGTAGATCAAGTTTCTAAGAAGCCAATCATGGAAATCAAGACTGAGAATGCAAGAAGGAAAAAGAAGAACATGAATGGGAAAATTGGAGTGAATAAAAGCAACAACTTTGCATTTGTTGCAGATGCTCCCAGTAAACAATGTCATAAGTGTGGATCTACAAGTCATCTAACTCACCTTTCTAGAAAGGCTGTTAGTGAGCCAAAAGTGGGAGCATGCAAATACAATGAAGCAAAGGCTGAAGATCCCTATTCCTTCTGTGACAAATTTGATTGCATTCCTTGCAATATGAAAGTGATGACAAGCTGTCATAAGCTGAGAGTAGATCTCAAGAAAGATAAAAAATTGGATCTACAACTAAAGAGGAAAATGCACATCAATCATTGAACACTGTTCCTTTTGAATCATCACATTCTACTTCTATAAATTCTGTTAATAAGAAGAAAGCACCCAACACTGCTTGGGTAGCTAAACACGCTTAATCCTCATTGTGTGTAAGGAAAAGTAAAGAAGGTCATATGGATCATAGACAGTGGATGCTCCAGGCATATGACAGGTGATAAGACCCTGCTATCACAATTTGAGGAGATGGCTGACCCATTGGTGAGTTTTGGAGACAACAACAAAGGATTCAGAATGGGATACGACAAGTTAGTTTCTGGAAATATTGTCATTGAAGATGTAGCACTAGTATTTGGTCTTTAGGTGAATCTCATGAGTGTTAGTCAATTCACAGATAGAGGATTCAAGGTTTCATTTGACAAAGGAGAATGCTCAATTATCAGCAAAAAGACTGGTAAAGTTGCTTTGACAGGAGCAAGAAAAAGAAGCTTATTTGTTGCAGATTTATACTCAGCAAATAAGGATGGGATATGTACTTCTACACCAAGGCATTCATTGAGAAAAGAAAACTGTGGCACAAGAAGCTCTCTCACCTGAATTATAAAACAATCAATATCTTGGTAAAAAAGGAGCTAGTGAGAGACATTCCAAATCTGGAATTTGCTCAAGATGAAGTTTGTGAGGCTTGTCAAAACAAAATGAAAAGGTCTAGTCATAAAAGCAATGTTGTGAATTTAATAAGTGCACCTTTGTAACTTATTCACATGGACATGTTTGGACCGGTTAATGACTTATCAATTTCAAGGAAGAAATATGCACTTGTGATGGTGAATGACTACTCAAGGTACACATAGGTAGAGTTTATGCATTCAAAGGATGAAACTTCACATATCATTATTGAACACATCAAGAAAATTAAGAAGCAGGATGGAGATCAGAATTGTGTGAAAAGATTGAGGAGTGACAATGACACATAATTCATAAATGCAATCTTAACTGAATTCTGCAAAGACAATGGTATTGTTCAAGAATTCTCAGCAGCTAAGACACCTCAGGAAAATGGGGTAGTTGAAAGGAAGAACATAACTTTGGTTGAGGCTGCTAGAATAATGCCACAAGATGCCAATTTTCCAACAAGTTTTTGGGAAGAAGTTGTCAATATTGCATGCTACACTCAAAACAGATATCTCATCAACAAAATCTTGGCAAATCACCATACTTAATCTTATCATAAAGGAAGCCTACTGTGAAGCATCTGTATGTGTTTGGAAGCAAGTGTTATGTTCTAAAAGATAACTCTGAATATGTGGGAAAATTCGACTCTAAAGTTTTTGAAGCAATTTTTCTGGGATATTCATTGGAAAGAACTGCCTACAGAGTTTATGTGCTTGAAGACAAGAAAATTATGGAAAGCACATATATGACTTTTGATGATTACAAGTGTCTATGGACTAAAGCAAGAACCTAGAGTTTGTTATGACACATTGTCATAATTTCTACTAAAACATGGATTCACAAGAGGAACAGTTGACAAGACTCTATTCTACAAGTAGCATGGTGGTGATATGATCCTAGTTCAAATCTATATGGATGATATCATTTTTGGTTCTACTAATAAAAAATTATGTCAAAGATTCTCAAGACTCATGCAGAGTGAATATGAAATGAGCATGATAGGAGAATTAAGTTACTTTCTTGGACTTCAAGTCATCCAGAGAAGTGATGGAATCTTCATCAGCCAAACTAAGTATGTTAAAGACTTGTTGAAGAAATTTGGTATGGTTGATTGTTCACCTGCATCAACACCTATGTCTACAGCTACAAAGTTGGATGAAGATAAGAAAGGATGAAGAAATTTCAGGTTATAGAGGAATGATTGGATCTTTGTTATATTTGACTGCTAGCAGACCAGACATTATATTTGCAACATGTATGTGTGCAAGATTTCAAGCCAATCCAAACTAGTCACATTTAATAGTTGTGAAGAGAATTTTCAGATACTTGAAGGGAATATCAAACTTGGGATTGTGGTTTTCTAAGGGAACTGGATTTGAAGTTGTTGGATACACAAATGCAGATTTTGTTGGATGCAGGATTGACAAAAAGAGCACTAGTGGAAGCTGTCAATTTTCTGGACAAAGACTTATCTCCGGATACAGTAAGAAATAACAATTTGTGTCAACTTCCACATTTGAGGCTGAATACATAGTTGTTGGAAGTTGTTGTGCTCAAGTGCTTTGGATTAGAAATCAGCTAATGGACTATGGCCTAGTATTATACAAAATTCTAATTATATGTGACAATACTAGTCCTATATCTATTGTTGTTAATCTAATTAATCATTTTAGAACAAAGCACATTGATGTAAGGTAACATTTTATTAGATAACATGCTACAAATAGTACTATTGAGCTTATTTTTGTTCCAACAGAAAAACAATTAGCTGACATTTTCACTATATATTTGGATGAAGCAACTTTCACTAGACTTGTCGGTGAAATTGGAAAGTTAAATTCTTCACCCTAAAGGCAAAAACTCAGCTACTATGTTGCAGCAAATTAATTTCTAGTGAATCAAAAGTAATTTGATTTAATTGGAAATTAACAGAAATATGAGTTATAAATATTTCAGAATTCTCTGTATATTAATCTTTCAAAATTCAAATTTTAGCTTGGAATTTTTCAAATTCTAAGAAAACTGTCTAAATGTTAATTTATATTTTCAATATGTGAACTTAACATAAGACAGAATCAAAAAGAATATAAGTATATAGAAAACTGAGTTCTCGATAAGTCTAACTAACTTCTCGACAAGACATTTTGAGACTTCTCGATAAGTCATTTTCTTGACTTCTCGAAGGACTTCTCGACAAGCCTCAGACTTCTCGATAAGTCATTGTATAGATCTCGATATATGTTAATTCATAGATTTCTCTACAAGTATATATTTTAGACTTCTCGATAACTTAGAACTGGAATAATTTAATTTAATAAATTATTTCAGTAAGATACTTTTGATATAAAGTCATTCTAATTTTATTATGATTTATTCAAATAAAAATTAAAAACATTCAATCCATTCAGGACAAACTGGGTATCTATATGACATCTCGATAAGTCGCTATCTAGTTCTCGATAAGAGTCAGGAAAGTGACATATCCATATGTATCTATTATCTCACGTGACTTCTCGATTAGCAAATCCCAAATGTTTATTTCTACTTCTCGACAAGTCACTTACCTTTTTCTATAAATACACAGACATCTCGACATAACCCCTCTTTACGCTTTCGAGATCTCAAGTAACCTAGATTTTGCAAATCTTAACCGTTCTCTTTCATTTCAAACTATTTCTCTCGTAAATTTCTTACCCACTCAAATTCAAACACTTCAAATGGCATTAAACATTGTTAGAGCTGTTATCCCTATGGATGGAACCAACTACCTGGCTTTCACAGATGCCAACCAAGCTTCTAACAGCTTCAAGAGCTTTGTCAAGTTTTTATCTAAGACATACTTTGCAGGTGCTCTAATTGTAAATCCTATTATGTACATGGATGTTCTCAATGATTTCTGGAACTCAGCTGTGATTAGGACAGTTGTGCATGAGAACCAAGCTGTATCCATGGTGGTTAACTACTCAATTTAGGGCCAACAGGTGAAATTTACCGAGAATGATGTCAACCTGGCTTTGGGAATCCATACTGACAATATGGTGGACGTGCCTACTCAACAGGAGCTAGCTGAATTCATGGACTTTATCAATTACAGTGAAAGGATCGACCTTGTTAGCTTCCTGTTTGATTCCATAGTGAGAGCTTTCACCTGCAGGAAGACAGGGCATGACAACATCTCAAGTATGGTCCAAAAGCTGGTGTTCTCTATGGCTCACAATAGATACATAAATGTGGGGCTCTTGATTCTGGAGGAACTCAGTACAAGGCTCACAATGCCTTTGGCCGCAAGAGGTAAGGAAATTTTCTTCCCTAGGGTTATAATGTCTACTTTAAATCATAAAATTCAAGACATTCATTTACTTAATGGTATTGATTAAACAGGTGTCCAAATTCTATTTGGTTCACTTATTACAAAGAATCATGTACCTGTAAGTCTTAGAATTACTCCATTCATGTTAGAGAGATTCAAGACTTACCCTTACCCTATGCCTGACATGAGGTCTAATGTCCAAATTAGTACAATTTGGCTAATACGCTTGTGGAAGAACAAACACACTAACACAAAGATGGGCCTTCCCAAACTAAGACCCTTCCTTCTTTACCATTAGAAGCTAGAAAACCAACCACTTCATCCTCTCAAAAGGGTAAAGCGAGTAAAAAAAAGAGAAAGTAGACACCCTTGAGTGTTATAAATGAGAGTGGTAAGGATCAAATACAAATAGAGTCTAACTTGGTCAAGAAACCAAAGAAGGTAAAGAAATCTGAGTTGACCACTCAATTAGCTACCTCTGCATCCTCCCAAAGGATGTAGTTGAAAATGAGGGATTTCAACAAACTCTAGAGGCATCCTCTCAACACGATGTCTCTATTGAACAAAGCACTCTCCCTAGTGCATCTTGTAAAGAGTCTGCACCACAGCTTGAACACATTCAAGTTTATTAAATAAGGAATAAGGATGGAATAAACACTGAGAGCACATCTTTTGAAGCTCCATCATTCATTCAGGGGGAGCTACCAAAACTCAATTCTCAAATCACTACTCTTATCTCTCAAATTTCTTCTTCGTATAATGAAACACTTGAATCCAGTTCTCAAGTGTTGTCAAAATTAAGTGACACATTTCAAGAGACTGTGCTCACCACCTAGGAACCACATTCAGTTGGGGAGAGGCTGCACTCTGGGGTAGACCTTGATGATACCAACAAAAACACAGGGGTTTCATCAGTTTTTACTGCAGACTCCGTGGTGGGACCAAATGCACCTTCATGTACAAATCAATCTTCACAGATTGAAAGGTTTGAGGGTAGTACTCCTGTGGGGAAGCTATCTAAATCCTCTCCAATTCAATTGGAGGTTTCTCGTGTAGGGACAACTCTCCTCATAACCCTGGCTGAAATTGCTTTGTCAATTGAAGCTAGGAGTCCAAATGTCAATGATCCAACCATTGAGGAGACAAGTCAAGCACATTCAAGTGCCAATTTTTTGTAAGAAGAACAAGGGTTTGAGGCCATGGTACATGACGGTAACCTGGTCAAATCCCCTCCAATTCAAATAGAGGTTCCCAGTATTAGTGAACAACACACTGTCACAACCACAGTTTCTACTATGAGTTCAACTGTGATTCCAATCACTGGGTTACCTACCACCTCTCAACCCTCCACCTTAAACCAAACAGACATCCCATCTACCTCCAATACCACTCAACAACCTTCTCATCTCATCTCATAATGGCCGCAGGATGCTCAAACTCAGCCAATCACCATGAATGATCTTCTTATGGACCAACTTTCTGGCCTTACATACATCACCCAACAGCTACTCACAACTGACATGTCCAATAAGGACTATCATTCTATCTTGTTGTCATATAAAACAGATGTTGAAGGACACGTATTAATTTTAAGTAACGATGTACCTGTCCATAAACGTCTCTGTTGGAGTAATGTACACAGTTATTTAAGTTCAGAATGATTTTTTAGTCTGGTTAATATATCTAGTATGTGTTTGTTTAATTTGTTCTTTTTACTATTTTGATTTGTAATTTTTTCAGAAAACCAAGAAAGTACCTACTAAGAAAATGAAGAAGACGTATAAAGTAATTGAAGATGTTGAACCAGAGCTTGGTGTTGAGATGGGTCCAAATTATCCTTCTACACTGAAATATTTGTGGATATGGGCAAAGGAAAACTTGAGTGGTGGATGAACAGTTTCTTTTAAGCTAAACAAAGAAGCATTTGGCTTTACAAAGAAGTAAATCATGTTCTTACCAGTTATACAAGCAGTGTGCTCTGGAGGTGAAATGGCAGGATCTATCATTTGTCTTTTTATTCAGTAAGCCTTTTCATTCAAAGATTTTTTTCGTAGTATATAACCTTGGAATAAATATAAGAATCTTTACTCAGGATTGCTTAATTTTATTTGTAGCTTCTTGAATGAATATGTGAAGAAGCATAAGATGGTCAACATGATTAGCTTTGTAGATCCGCGCACAATTGGTGCCATTGGATGTGGCAGTGCAGTGCAGAGGTCGCGTGGATTGTCTACACAATTTAAAGATTCTAGGAAAGGGCAACACTTTCTCCTGCCACGCAATGTTGTGTGCGTATTTATACTATCCCAGACTATTAAGCCATTTTCAGTGATTTTTTTTTGAAGTTAAACTTAATCACATACCTTGCCAGTTTTTCATTAATTTTTTTCAAGAATTTAGATTTTATTTTTAAGAAATGGGTTCAATTGTATAGTTGAACCCGATAAAATTTGAAGTTAAAATTTTATATTAATTGCATAGGTTCAGTAAGCCATTTTCTGCGATGATTTTTTGAAGTTAATATAAACATAATCAAATGCCTTGACAGTTTTTAATTGATTTTGTTACTAGATTTTAAGTTTATTTTTAAGATAGGGGCAATTGTATAGTTAAACCTGATTATATTTGAAGTTCAAATTTTATGATAATTGTATAGGTTCAATTTTAAAGTTGATTTATTTACTGAAATTTAAATTTTGATCAGTACGAGCCTTCAATTTCTAATGTTATACCTGATCATGTTTATTGCAATAAATTACACTCTACTAGTATCACATTTTAGATTATTTTTCAGAATTAGCGAGTTTAAATATTTTTTAAGTCAATTTTAATTTAATAGAAATATGATTTTTTGATGATATTTGAGTTGTTAAGGTGACCAAAAAAATGAAAATTTAGGCTTTAATTTTAAGCAAGCACCTCTGTTAATGTTTTCGTAGGAACCACTGGACCTTGACAGTTGTAAATCCAGACGCAGAGGTAGTCTACTACATGGACCCTCTTAAATGCCGAATTGCAAATGGAGAATGAGTGGATGTTGTCGACAAGTAAGAGTTCACCTTGTAAAATTTGTATATTAAGTCTTGACTTGTAAACCTTGTTCGGACACATTTTGCAGTGGTTATTTTTATGTTTTGATAAATATTATTTTGATTGTAGCGACATTAAAATGTACAAGGAGGATTTGAAAAAGGTTCCGAAGAAAAAAGAATTGTGGGAGAACATGGCGGTATTAATTTATTTATCTCATCATATGTTAATTATGTTATTAAAGGAGACTGAAGACTGTATTTAAATTTTTGTTTGATAATTTAGGGAGTTCCAGTGCAGAATGGGAACAAGGATTGTGGAACGTTCGTGATGCGACACATGATGGAATTCATTCATGTTAAAGAGCTGGACTTTGCTAATAAGGTCACGATTCACTCTCTTTGGGCTTTTTCATCGACTTTGTATTTACTCTTACAGTGTCAAAACATGTTACTTATACAAAATTTTGGATGATTTTTTAGTGGTTGCGTAAGTCAAACCTGGTTTATACTGAGGATTACATCAACGAGATCAGGGTTGAGTTTGCGAAATATTTTATGAAACACTGTGCAATCTAGGTCCTCGACGTTTCTTTCTTTTGAACTATTAGTAAAGTGGATGTTTTATGTATGTAGTTGGTGACAAGTAAACTTGGGATAATGTATTTTATGTTGGGTGGATTGCTGGTAGTTTGGTATTTAAATCTGGTTATTTTGTGTTTTATTTTTGATTGACGAATGGATGGATTATGGTATGGTATGGATTATGGTATGGAGTTTTATGTTTTGTGTTGGTGTTGTTTTGTGTTTTGTATTTATTTTATGGCATGGAATTGGTTTTATCTTGTTTGGGGCTTTTATAAAATATGAATTATGTGGATTTTTAATTTGTAAATTGGTTAATTTCATTTTATATTTTACGCAGTTGGTTTTTCATTAAATATGAAATTGATATGCAAAATGCTTAAACCTTATAAGAAAATGGTTTTTGAAACTAAAAGTAACCATTGTATCAGTATAATTCGGACAACCGTTACCTCAAGAACATATTTATGTCAAAAACAGTTGACTGTAGCTAGATAAACAAGTTGGTAAAAGTGTAAACCATTGTCTAACACAAAGGACTGTCAAAAGGACCGTCTAAAGAGACTTGGTATAACAGTGAATAAGAACTCAATATCAAAAGGAGTGGTTTAGAAGATTTTACACAACCGTTGCTTTCTTAGATATTGAGTACAACACATTTGGGGGTGAATGTGTTTCTTTGGATTTTTAGTCTTTTAAACAATTTGGTTATTTGGTGAACAAAGAAGTTTCTAACTTGCAGAGATATTGTGTTAGCATAAATAAAATCACAAGTATAATATTTCAAAACTCACTTAATTTGTATTAATTAAGTTTGTCTTGCTACAAATTCCGTGTTCTTAAAAATATAAGAACTCAGCTTATTACTTGAGAGAATGCAAGAAAATGTGAATTTGTTTTTTGTTGCTAAACTAAGGACCATGCATGCTTTATACACTAGCAACACGAGTTTACAAAACTTGCACTAAAATGTATTAAACTCTTTTCTAAAGCAACCTTTTTCTATTTTCATTTCTAGCTTAGCAAATCTGTACAGAATCTTGTAGGTCTGTGACCATCCTTTGTCTAGTTAATCTTGGCCCTTGATCTTGTATTCTCCCAACTATTTTGTAGAATTTTCAATCTAGTTGATAGATCGTTTGTTGAATGATAATCTTGAATCTTGAATTATTTGCATTCTGTATATGAGAGGCATATCGAGATCTCCAGTTTTCTCTATCGAGAAGTGACATCTCGATAAGTATAATGACTTATCAAGATCTCTGAATTCTCTATAGGTATAATTGACTTGTCAAGGTCTCTTGATCTTTGCATGGGAAATGACTTGTCAGGAAGTCTGAGATCTCTACATGTAGACTTGACTTGTCGAGGTCACTGAGATCTCTATATACATTTTGACTTGTCGATATCTCCAATTCTTCACATCTTCATTTGACTTGTCGATATCTCTGACTTTTCTACATGTAGAAATGACTGTCGATATCTCCAATCTTTACATCTTTATTTGACTTGTCGATAACTCTGAGACTTCTCTATATAACACTGAGACTTCTCTATAAGCCATTTAGGACTTCTTGATAAGTCATTCTGGACTTCTCAAATGATTTCTCAATATTGTTTGATATGTGACTTGACGATATCTTGACTTAGAACATTTTTCCTAAAATAGTTTTATTCAACTCCAAGCTTCTTTAATTTTCTCTGAGGCATGGTCATGGCTTGATCTTCTTCCAGAGTTTATTCCTTAGCTTGAAAATGTTTACAGAAAAATACTCCAGTCTAATCTTCTAACCTTTTTACAGACTCACGTAATACAATACAAAATACAAAATTGATTATCGAATAACTAAATCTCATGGTTGTCAATGTGACTTAGTATTGTTATCATACATACATATCTTGCACAATAATCTCCCCCAATTTGTGAGAAGAATGCTTATCAGAAATTCATGCCTGATAACAAGACTAACCCTAACTTAAAAATAATTACATAAAAACTGATAAATTAACAAATACAACTTTTATACATTGGATGATTACATAAATTTAATAGTTGTTAGATATTGAGTACAACACAGGGGGTGAATGTGTTTTCTTGATTTATAGCCTTTTTGAAGTTTGGATAATGGTGTGTGAACAAAGCAGTTATTTGTAGAGATATTATGTTAGCAGAATTAAACAACAAGCACAGTAAACATAATATTTCAAAACTCACTTAATTTGTATTAATTAAGTTTATCTTGCTACAAATTCTGTGTTCTTAAAAATATAAGAACTCGGCTTCTTCCTTGAGAGAATACAAGAAAATATGAATCTGTTTGTTACTTCTAAACTAAGGACCAGTGCATGCTTTATACACTAACAATACAGTTTTACAAAACTTGCACTAAAATGTATTAAACCCTTTTCTAAAATAACCTTTTTCTATTTCCATTTTTGGCTTAGCAAATCTGTGAAGAATCTTGTAGGTCTGTGACCATCCTTTGTCTAGTTAATCTTGGCCTTTGATCTTGTACTCTCTCCAGCTACTTTGTAGACTTTTCAATCTAGTTGATAGATCATTTTTTGACTGATAATCTTGAATCTTGAATTTGTTTGCATTTTATATTTGAGAGGCATGTCGAGATCTCTTGTTTGTTTTATAGAGAAGTGACATCTTGTTATAAAAGACATGCCTGTACTTTAACAAGACTAAGACATTTTTTCAACCCTAAGTAAGTTGTATTGTTATCTGAATCTGTATTTTGTACTTGAAACACTTAAAGTCTGTAGAAATGCAAAGGAGTAGACTTGAGTCATTTCCTAAAACAGTATCAAGCCTAAGGATTCTATCTAGAAGAAGATCAAGAAGATCATGCCTCAGAAGAATTTTGAAGAAGCTTGGAGTTGAATAAATCTGTTTGGAGAAAAAAACTCTAAGTCAAGATCTCTACTACAAGTTACAGATTTAATGTTATAAAGAAGTCATTCGAGAACTCCAGAATGGCTTATCGAGAAGTCAGGAAAGCTATTAGAGAACTCAGTGAGATATCGACAAGCCAAATTGAAGACATGAAGATTGGAGATATCGACAAGTCATTTCTTCACTAGAGAACTCAGAGTTATCGACAAGTCTACATTCATTAGAGAACTCTGATTTATCGATAAGTCAAGTTCCACTAGAGAACTCAGAGATATCGATAAGTCAAAATTCACTAGAGAACTCAGAGATATCGACAAGTTAAAATTCACTAGAGGACTCTGAGATTTTGACAAGTTAATTTGACTAGAGAACTCTGAGAAATCGACAAGTCAAGAAGCCACTAGAGAACTAAGAGTTATCGATAAGTCAAAGTGAAGATGTGAAGACTAGAGATCTCGACAAGCCAAAATTCTCTTATAGAGAACTGAAGACCTCTACAAGCCAAACTAAATATAGAGTACTAGAGATCTCGATAGGCCAATATACTTGTCGAGATGTCAAGTGTTCTATAGACCTAAACTGGAGATCTCGATGTACAATCTTAAAGTACAAGGTTGTAGATCAGTTCAATATCCAAGATAAACAATCAACAAACAATCCAACAGCTGGATTGACAAGTTTACAAAAAGCAGCTTGACGAATGTGCAAGATCAATGGTAAAGATTAACTGACAAAAGAAGATTAAAGTGAACAAGGGATGCTAAAGATATGCTAAGCCAGAAATGGAAGATCTGCTTTTCTATAAATAGAAATGACAAGTGACAGTTTAGAAAAGCTAATAGCATGTCTTATTACACACTGTGTAAACCAGCAGTTAACTGAGTTATAAAGTTAACACTGGTCCTTAGTCAGTTGTAACAATTTAGATAAAATTTCTTGTAACACTCTCAAGGAGAAGCTAAGCTCTTTATCAACAAAGAGCCTAGAAATTTTATAGCAAAATAGTCTTAATTTTAATATAAAATTAAGTGAGTTTTGAAGATCTGTGTTCTTTATTTTTCTGAAAGTTTAAATTCTGCATGAACACATTTCACAACAAGAATTAATTTACTTTGTTCAACCATAAACATTCAAGAAAATTCAAAAACGTTAAAACACATTCACCCCCCTCTGTGTGTTATTCATTTCCTAACACATCTTGATGAGTATAATGACATATCGAGAATCTGAGTTCTCTATAGGTGTAATTGAATTTTTGAGGTCTCTTGATCTTTGCATGTTAAATGACTCGTCGATATGTCGGAGATCTCTACATGTAGAATTGGCTTGTTGATATCTCAGAGATCTCTATATACATTTTGACTTGTTGATATCTCTGAGATCTCTAATGATAAATTTAATTATCGAAATCTCCAATCTTCACATCTTCATTTTGACTTATTGATATCTCTGAGTTCTCTACATGCAAAAATGACTTGTTGATGTCTCCAATCTTCATCTTCATTTGACTTGTCGATATCTCTGAGACTTCTCTATAAGCCATTTTGGACTTCTCGATAAGCCATTCTGGAGTTCTCGAATGACTTCTCTATATTACTTGATCTGTGACTTATCGATATCTTGACTTAAAACATTTTTCTTAAAACAATTTTATTCAACTCCAAGCTTCTCCACTTTTCTATGAGGCATGATCGTGACTTGATCTTCTTCCAGAGTTTATTCCTTAGCTTGAATCTGTTTATAGAAAATTACTCCATTCTAATCTTCTAACCATTTTACAGACTCGAGTAATACAATATAAAACACAAAGTTGATTATCAAACAACTAAATCTTAGGGTTGTCAATATGATTTAGTCTTGTTATTATGTAGGCATGTCTTGCACAATAATCTCCCCCAATTTGTGAGAAGATTGCTTAACACAAATTCATGCCTGATAATAAGACTAATCCTAAGCTACAAATAATTACATAAAAACTGATAAATTAACAATGCAACTTTTTATACATT
Source organism: Apium graveolens (assembly GCF_009905375.1). NCBI lineage: Eukaryota > Viridiplantae > Streptophyta > Magnoliopsida > Apiales > Apiaceae > Apium > Apium graveolens. Next base: position 188,424,624 of record NC_133657.1, read on the forward strand.
GAGTGATTACATAAATTCAATAATTACAGTCATCAAATGAATTTCTCATAGCCTGATTTTTTTTTCTAATGAGGTCCTTTTGCTCTACAAACACTTGAAGTTCCTCTATGATTACAGTCCCTCTTAGAGCTTCCACAAGCTTAAGCCATTCATCCAATGAGTAGCCATTTAAGTAACCAACTCTGAATCTTGTGAATCTGCCAACTTGTACGTTCAGAAAATGTCCATATTGTGATATTCTACTCAGCCCCCTTGCCTTGAGTTCATTAGATCTCTGCTCAAACATTTATATCTCTTTTGCATATTTATGGTCCCTTTTCTCTTTTTCAGCTTCAGTCTTGCATGTTTTTCATTCCTTTCCCTCAACCTTTTAGACATCACAGCCTTCCACATTCTTGTAATTGTGTCCTTATCCTTTATCAAGCTAATCACCCTCTTTAGTTCTGTAGTTGAAAAAGTTTCCATTATTGTTCTGCTAAGTAAAATGAAGGAGCCATCTTGGTAGTATATTCTGACCTCTGCTAGTTATACAACCCAAACTTTGACAATTTCTTCATCTAATTGTTGGAAAAAGTCTTCATATGAGATGCACATATTTAGAGACAGAAAGTCAGTTTGATTGAAGCAATTCTAGATGACCCCAACACCAGCTTGCATTTTTTTTGATTTTCTTCTAACAGACTTGAAGTGAGTTATGGTTGGAGGCTTGAATAAAGTTAGGATTGTAATTTTCTTTAGGGTGATATGGCTGGATGTGATTGGTATTTTGAGTAGGGTGTTTGCAGTTTGTTTGTACAAGAATTTTGGCTTTTGAGGTAGGTTTGATTGAGATAGTGTTTGGCTAGGCTTGGTGGTTTCAGTTTGTAAGATTTAAATTTGTAGGACATTTTTCTTTACACCTTATTCTCCACCCTTTCCCCTTTCTACTTACATCTCCCATTTTCTATCATCCCTCTTCTTCTCATCCTGCTTCTTCTCTTCTACTTTGCTATCAGTTGCTTTAGAAGATTCACTTGGATTTGAGCCAGAAGGTTTTTACTCATCATTCTTCTTCTCATCATCATCCTTGTCATCTTTTGTGTTGAATTGAGTAGTTGGCAACATGATCTCAGCATTCTGTAGGTATCTTCCCAGCATCATGATCATCTCCTCATCTTTCAGCTACTTTGGTTTTGAGATCAGTCTCCAATGTCATAATCAATCTTGTATTTCCCCTTACACAGTTTTTGGGAACTGTGAAGTATCTGCACTGTTTGATTTATGGACAATTGTAGGCCACCCCTTGTTTGGATATAGATAGGCTTCAGGAAAAGCAGCTATCTGAGCTTTCTTGAGCTCATTTAGCAATTGACTGTCCTATGGAATTAATGAATTAACCCTATCAATTATTATATCCAGCTCAGATGCTCTCATAGTTTGAAGATTTGAGAGAGACACCTGTAGACACCTGTCCAAACCACAGTCATTGACATCGGCCACTATGCCCTTTTCCAAAAAAATTCTAACCTTCACCACAATTAGAATATTGATGTTATTAGACAAAGCTCTCTTGTAAGTGAGGTAGTTGTTGTGAAGAGACACTCTTAGAACTGTTAATATCTCATTAAACTCCTTCTCTTAACAGGGCCCTTCTACAGATTTCTGAAGTCTATCTTTTCCAACATCTTAAGAAGTTTTTATTTGTGTAGAGCTTTGACCTAAGTGGTATGTAACTTTCCGCCTCTTTTGATTGAGTAGATTTTCCAGCTTCCTTGGATTGTTGAATTCTAGCTTCTATCTCCCCCTTAGTCTTGGTAGCAAGAAGGAGTAGTGGAGTTGGAATTTCTGGCCTCACAGATTCAGGTAGGGAAGGTAGTGGAACATTCAAGGAACCCATAATAGCTCCCAATGAGATAGAGTTCTGCATTTGGAGATGTTTATGGGAGTCTACTAGGGTCCTAATGTCATTTTATTGACTCTTCACTAGTGTAGTGAGAGTTGTGACCTGATCTGTGAGTGAGTCATTTGAGGCTTGCAGATTGGATACCTGTTGTTGTAGAGATTGGATTTGAAGATTTGTTGATGTGGAGATTGGTTGTTGTAAGCTTGTTGAGACAGAAGCACCAAATGTGGCTTGAAGAGGCTCTTTGATTCCCTTAATCAAAAGAGCTGAAGGTTCATACCTAGCTTGATGTAGTTGATCCAATTTGACCCTTGTGTCATTGTTACTTGTGATATGATTCTGGACAACTTCATGTAGAGCCAAAAATAATTGTTTTAGGTTTTTAATTCTTGCTCCATACTAGTGACATCAAACATGGCCATTTGCTCAGCAAATTTATTGAATTTATTCTTGATGTTCACCCGAGTTGGCACTAGGTCATCCAATTTGTCTTTCATCAATCTCCTAATTCTGTCTTGATGACTATTCAGTGTCTGTTGTAATTCTTTACAAATAAGGTGAAAAGCCTTGAGTTGTGCCTTGTAGACTTCTGTAATAGTATCATAATCTTCCGGTAGAATGAGAGTCTTGGCATTGCTTCCTAGGATAGTGACATACTCTTCTCTGAATCTTGCCAAAATCTCATCCATTTCCAGGCAGAAATTCTTAAATACCAAGCATCCACATTCCCATCCTGCTCAGCTTCATTGACAATCTTTTGCTGCTCTCTGAAACAACAACATCACAATTGACCATATCACATAAAAAACCATTTTTAGCCCAGTGTTCAGAAATACTAATTGCATAAACTGATATTTGGGAAGCGGCACCCCAGCTATCTATGAAACTTCAATATTCTCTATAAAAGTTAAATTTTTCGTGTAATATAACTTTGATATTCTTATTACCGATATACCATTTTGTTAAAATAATTTTTATTTATTTATATTTTAATAAATTATATAATTTATTCGTCTGTAATGATTTTGTCAATTAGAAGGATTAAGGTAACGACAACCTTTAAGGATCAGTGGAGAAATCTTTCTGAATTATATAGACAATGGTTCTAGTATTAGTAAATGGTATCTTGATATTCTCCGTACCTAGGGAATACTGGGGGAATGATTTAAGAATAATTCTCAAGATTTTACAAGAAGAGAGGTAATATTTAAGCTTTACAAATAGAAATTTTGATAAAGGAAATATGACGTGATAATAATGGTGCCAGGTAGGGCACGTGTTAAACCCTGAGAAAGTATGGATTATTGTGGTCCTAGAAAATAAATGAAATAATATTATTCGAAATAATTTAATTTATCGGTCACATCATTCTTATATAACAATTTATCTAAAACTTACAAATATTATTAATTATGTTATTTCAGAGAAAAAGCATGTCAAAATATATCATTTTAAGATAGTTATGTCTGAATAAGAACACATTTATTGACTTGTTAATTAGGTCGTTAATCCCACACAAAATTTAAAAATTCTTCAAGTTAAAAATGAAATCAAAGACAGTCTAAGTGATCCAAACTACACCAACATCTCTGAAACAACAACATCATAATTGATCATATCACATAAAAACCATTTTTAGCTCAGTGTTTAGAAACACTAATCGCAAACTGACATTGGGGAAGCGGCACCCCGACTATCTATGAAACTTTAATATTCTCTATGAAAGTTAAATTTTTCATGTAATATAACTTTGATATTCTTATTCAACTCGAAAAAGTTGAACTTATCTTTTGTTAGTTATATGTAACAGTTTATAAAACAACTATCTAATCTAGTGTTGGGTAATAGTTTTTCAAAAACACCATTGTATAAAACAATATAGTCAGGAACTCCCAATTGCCTATACAACCAGGTTGTAAAACAAATAACATAGTAAAAACAATTAGATAATTTGTGTAATGATCGTTTAACACACATAATTTAAAAAGTTAAAAATGAAATCAAAGACATTCTAAGCGATTCAAACTGACTCTTAAATATGTGAACTCAAATTCGTGCTCATACTATCAATATGTGCTTATGCTCTCAAATCTCAGTCACATCAAGAATTAACGACATCAAGAATTCATGAACTCGAGTTTTAAATTTCTTTTCATACTTGAAAATCACACTTGAACATGTAAGTACGGTCTTTTAAGAATTCGGGTTATATATGTACTATGTTTTGAATTCATTTTTTTATGATTCTGAACTTCAATTAGGGTTCATATTGATTTGGGGGAAATATAAAGAGTTTACAATTTAGCTATAGAAGTGGAATTGAAGATTACATTTGAGTTGGTAGGTACAGTCTTTTAAAAATTCGGGTTATATATGTACTCTGTTTTGAATTCAATTTGATGAATTCATTTTTTTATGATTCTGAACATCAATTAGTGTTAATGTTGATTTGGGGGAAATATAAAGAGTTCACAGTTTATCTGTAAGAAGTGGAATTTAAGGTTATATACAGACTTTTATAGCTTGTTTTACTAAAATATAGGCAAGTCAAGGTTAAAAGAGGATATAAGAACAAAAGAGTTCAAAAAAGGAGTGTAAGATTTGTTATTATTTGCATTTGAGAATGGGTATAATGCAGAAAAAATCAGTTGTTCATGTGTAAACTGCGCACATAGTAAATCATGGAGAGCGCATATAGTTAAAAACCATCTTTTTCAAAATGGTATTGATCAAACTTATACACATTGGATATGGCACAGGGAGAATAATTCCGTAGAAAGTTATGATGAAATCGACACTTCAGAATCTATCAATCAAGTCGCCTCAAGAATGGGTGAACGTGACGAGGACGGCGATGATGATATATCTTCTAATTCTTCTGATTTCCTTAACCATGTTAAAGGTGAACATAAACCTCTTTATCCTGGATGTGAGAGATATACTAAGATGATTTGGTTCAGTTATACAACTTGAAAGTGAAGTATAGTATGTCTGATTCATGCTTCAGTGATATTCTATTATTGCTTGGATCTTTACTTGTGAAAGGCAACAACATCCCTTCTTCCTTTAATGAAGCAAATAAAACCTTATGTGCATTAGGAATGGGATATGCAAAGATACACGCATGCCCAAATAATTGTCTCTTATACCGTGGCGATTTAGATGAAGATGAGAATACTTGTCGCGTATGTAAGGCCTCCAGATGGAAATTGAACAAGAAAGGAGATGAACTTGAAGGGGTCCCTACTAAGGTTCTATGGTATTTCCCGTTGATACCGAGATTACAAAATTTGTTCAATACACCTCACATTGCATAGGACATGACATGGCATGACATCGAGCGACAAAAGGATGGTAAAATGAGGCATCCAACTGATTCAAAAACATGGAAGGATGTCGACCAAAAATGGCCTGATTTTGCGTCAAAGACTATGAACCTTCGATTAGCTTTATCATCCGATGTTTTCAATCCTTTTCATGAAAACCGTACTGATTACTCAAGTTGGTGTGTTTTACTATCAATTTACAACCTTCCTCCATGGCTTTGTATGAAGAGAAGGTATATTATGCTCTAATTATTAACATCAGGACGAACAGAGCCTGTAAATGATATCGACGTGTTCCTTCAACCACTAATAGAAGATCTGCAAAAGTTGTGGCATAGGAAACAAATTGACGACGCTTATAAGAAAGAGTCTTTCATGCTTAGGGGCATTTTATTATGGACAATAAGTGATTATCCTTCCTTAGGGAACTTTTCAGGAAATGTAATTAAAGGGTATAATGCTTGTACTATTTGTATTTATGAAACAAATACAACTAGGTTGGTTAATTACCGTAAGATGGTGATTATGAGGCATCGGAGATGGTTGCCCTGCCCTCATCCTTATAGAAAGCAGAAATCAGCTTTTGATAACACTGTGGAGAGGGGGGTTTCCCCTGTTCCGTTAACTGGAGAGGAGGTTTTTCAAAGAGTAAAACATTTAAGGGACCATGTCTTTGGTAAGAAACAACGAAAACCACGATGAAAAAAAGGTAAACCTCGACCTATTTGGAAGAAGGTTTCAATATTCTTCCAACTTGAGTATTGAATTTTTTTTTCGGTTAGGCATGTTCTCAATGTGATGCACATCGAGAAAAATATATGTGAAAATCTTCTTGGAACTTTACTTAATATTCCGGGGAAGACAAAGAATAACGAGTCTGTATGTCTTGATATGGCTGAAATGGGAATAAGAACGGAGCCGAGACCAAAGACTCCTGGAAAGAAAAAAAGGTACCCTCAGCGTCATGGAACTTAATGCATGCAGAAAAAAATAGTTTGATCATCGTTTCTTAAAATGAAGTTGGCATATGGATTTTGTTCAAATATCAAGAATCTTGTAAATATGGAAAATCTTTGGCTTGTTGGAATGAAATCTCATGATTGTGACACGATATTGCATCATTTGCTTCCAATCTCAATTCAGTCAGTACTACAAAAATAAGGCAGGTGCATAATAATTAGGTTTTGCTTTTTCTTCAAGACAATTTGCTGTAAAGTGATCGATGTAGACAAGTTGGAAAAAATGCAAAGTGAGTTAGTGGAAACATTGTGCCAGCTCGAAAAGCACTTTCCCCCTACGTTCTTTGATGTGATGATCCATCTCTCAGTTCATCTCGTGAGATAGGTTAAACTTTGTGGGCCAATATTCCTATATTGGATGTATCCCTTCGAGATATATCTGAAGGCATTTAAAGGATACGTACGAAACTCGGCTCATCCCGAAGGCTGTATTGCTAAGGCATACGCTGCCGAAGAGGCGGTGGGGTGTTTGGTGAATTTTGAAGAAAGTACCGTATGAGTGTCACAAATGCAAAGCATGAGCATAATGCAAGACCTCTATCTAGTGCGACATTGATAAAGCCGAGCGACGAGGACTTGCATCTAGCACATTTATGTTTTCTCCAAAATAACAATGATATTAGGCCATATTTTGAGTAAGTTACTGACTTTTTAAGTGTGTGTTATTTCATTATTTTCTTCACATTGATTAATATATTAAAGAAATTGATTTTTCTCGCAGTGAGCATATGGCATCTTTGATGACAAGATACCAACAACATGAAAATGACAAAGTCTGGCTGAAAAATAAACGAAATACAGAATTTTACAAATGGTTCAGGATAAAGGTATGATTGTTATTTGATTAAAAACATCAAAAGTAGGCCTAGTTTATATTTTCAAGGTAAATATATTTGTTATTTGTTTATTCAAGCAAACAGGGGTTTTTAAAAAAAAAATTTAAAATTTGATTATGATGGTTAAAAAATGAAACATAGGAACTTGAAAATATCCAGGAACACATTTAATCTCAGGACTTAACTTGAAAATATAATTAATTTTAATTAATTTATTTTAAATAGATAGAATCAGAATTGTTGGATGACCATAATAACGTACATGAGGAGATAAGGTGGATTGCGGAAGGGTCCAATAAGAATGTCCCTACATTTAGCGGATATGGAATCAATGGTGTTACGTATAGCACCAGGGAGCGTGATGACACTCGACAAGTTCAGTGTAGTGGCGTTTGTGTCGTTGCAGATATAATGCTTATACATGGTAATGAGAAGAATATTGAACATACTTCACATACCTACTATGAAACTATAACAAGTATATGGGAGTTAGACTATAAAAAATTTAGAGTCCCGATATTTTGTTGTAGTTTGGTAGATATAAACCAGGGGGTTAAGGTAGATGACTTGGGATATATAATTGTTAATTCGAACAAATTAGGTTTCGTAAATGATCCTTTCGTGCCAGAGAAACATGTTAAGCAATTGTTCCATTGATGATCTCTAGAAAAAAATTGGTATGTTGTGTTAAATTAACGAAAAAGAACTATTATAAACAATGTGATGATGAAAATGATGGATCAGTAGAAATAGAACTTGAGAGTAAGCTGCAGTTGCCAATATTTCCCAATGTTAACGAACTTGATCAGGAAAAAGCTAATTATATGCAGGACGAAGAAGAATGGATTCAACTCCCATGATGGTAATACTTACCTTCTTTTAAGTTTAATTATCTTGAAAACTACCCCAGCATGTGTACACCTTTCGGTCTTTTATCATTTATTTATTCGTAATATCTTTTTTATTTCTCGAATTATTTTGTTTGTCAAAATTTGACATTTTAATTAATTCGTGTCAATTAAGATTACTGTTTTAATATATACATATTTTACAGTTTTTTTTATAATTTTTGTAAATGATTTATCACACTGAAATTTGTTATTTTCTAATTTGTCGCTTAGCTTTATCTTGATTATTTGGATTGTCTGACCTTTATATGTTGGATTCAGTGTCATGTAAATATAGGACAATAGTATTAATGGGCCATAAACCCTATTAATATTAAATATTTGTAATCATGTTCAATTTTTTTATTTTTATTTCAATGACCAATGTGATTATTGAGCCGAATTACTTTGTTGCCCATTGTTGTGGAAAAGCCTACTTGATTGTATTGTTGGTGTATGGAAATGCTTAATTAAAACACACTACGCCATAAGTGCACATAGGCAACCCCTACTATACAGTTGCATAAGGCCTAAATGGTGTTGCATGATGTAATAGGCAACAGCAGGGAGGGGTTGCCAATGTGGACGTGGCCGTAGACACCTAATGCAACACTTTGTGCAACACCTTTAAGTATTGCATTATGCTGGTTTTACAACAGTTGAGGCAAATATTGGCAACAACACTTAGTGTTGCATAAGGCATGACGGGACATTACACCCGGTCCTACGTGGCAAGTGACATATCAGATGCTAGGTCAGCAATATGGGGTCCACATAACCACGTCAGCATGCCACGCCAGCACGGGTCCCACCTGCCATGCCATCACAGGTCCCACCTACCACATCAGTTGTGGTTCCCACATTGCCATGTTACTAGTGGGAATCATATCGCCACATCATCTGTGGGGCCCACTTTGTTTATGCAACACCATGTTAGTGCATATGCAACATCAATTTCATTCAATTGCAACAGTATATATAACTTTATGAAACACCATTTTTAAAATTGCAAAAGTATTATAATCAAGTACAACACAATACAATACAATATGCAACATCATATTCTGAAAAATGCAACACTTGTAAATATAAAGTTGGACATAACTGGTCTGTTTTTACATGATACCTTCCATAAGTGGCATCCAACAATAAAAGCCTTATCAGGCATCCAACAAAAACAGCCGTATCAGGCATCCAACAAAAACAGCCTGCATCCAACAAGTTCTAAACATACGAAAGTACCAAACTACATACACCCGATTTTAAATTTAAAATACCAAAAGTACATCAAATTTTTCTTCAAACGAACAAAAATACCAAAGAACAAAGTCACTAAGAAGTTGCGCCTTGAGTGACTAGAGTACCATTTTCCTCTTGATCATTGGAAACCGTGGCACATACCTCTTCGAGATTGAATGTCATACCAGGATTTGCTTCTCCCAATTTTTTCACCATCCAAGCCATGTTCTCCTGCAATTTCCTGTTGAACATGGCCTCCGATTCGCTCTAAAGGACGCTTACCTTTTCAGTTAACTTTTACAGTTGCTGTTCAGTTAAGGCCTTAGTTGATGTCGAGACAGACCTAGTACCGGTCCTTCCAAGTAGCCAGTTTGGTGCATGGGCCTTTTCATCAGAAGCAACTGCATTTGCTTCAGCCTCCTTTCCCTCTTCCATCAACTTCTGAATTTTTGCTTGCAAAAAATGGTTAGTGCAGTATCCAAATATGCTATTAATATAAATTGCCTTTATACAATAAAATATACTTACAAGTTTCTCCTTCATTTGTTCAGTATTTGACTTGTATTCCCGCCCTTCAGTGATTGAATATATTTGACCATCGCTTGGATGCTTAAGATTCAGATCAACTTTTTTCTGTCAGGAATGTACAAAATTTGTCCTTTAAATGCCTGAAAATAGGGGTATTTAAATAATCAAATATACTAAGCTGATCAGCGCAAAATCATGATTTTTAAAGCTGGATCGATCTCGATCAATACAGAGGGAGTAATATTCAACATTACAGAATTTAGACCAAAAAAAGACATAAAACTACAACCGTACAATCAATACATAATCATTTATCGAAAAAGGACACGATAAAATTTTATAGGTATGGTTGTGTTGTGCCCAGTTGTATATTGTTGTTTATCAATGGAAATGCTTACTGTGACTGCAACCATGAAGGTACTGTGTATGGTGTATAATAGTTCCATGTATTTTCTTAGTTTGATGTTACAAATTTATATAATTAAATCAGGCCTAATTTATATTTATTCGTGCACTATTTGGTGGATGCCACCGAAAACCGATATTTAAGTGAACCAAGTAAATGAATTATTTATGAAAAATTCTTTATCAGAAAATGTAGTAAGTAGAATAAACTTAGATAGACAAAAAATAAGGTTTTTTTGTCATTACAAAAAATAAGTTTTGAATACATAAAGGAGTGGAAATGTTCAAGAAAATGACATCTTACAAACAGAATTAAATATAAATTGCTCAAAAACAATATAAAAATTCAAGACCGAAAATTCATGCGTCGACCGTTTGATCTTACTAAGTGATTTATATCCGTTATTTTATAAATAATAAATATATATATATATATATTATAAATTTTTTATCTTTCCATTTAGTGTGTGCTTTAGTTGCATATTGTTTACTTATATATCAGTCATTTTATAAATAATATATAAAATTTCTTACATAACACAACCATACCTAAAAGGACACGATAAAATATATTTACCTACTTACGATAACAAACAACCATAATGTAAATCATTGTGTTAAAAATAAACTTGCAAAATGAAAAACATTTACCAATTGTTCAATAACTAGGGCAACGGGTTTATGACCCAACGTGTACGTCTCAACCAATGACTTACGATGCTCAACATTTTCCCTAGCCAATTTCTGTAAAATTACAACAAAATACACAGATTAGGCCAGTTTCTGTAAAATAACAACAAGTACACAGATCATGCCAGTTTCTGTTAAACAACTATTTAAGTAATTAAGATTTTTCTATTTACTTCTTGAACCGCCTCATCCCCCCAGTACTTTAACAGCATTTTAAAATCCTCCAATAGGAACCAATCAGGTCTATTATCCAAGATGTCCTCATCAGTGTTATATTTAGTGTAATGAGCTTTTTTTACACGAGCCTTGTGTAGTTTCCAAGCATTGCTAAGGGTAGTATAAACCCATTTTCTTCCTTCATCGGGAATAACATACTTGCCCTGTAATATATTAAGCATAAAAAGAATGACTATATTTTATTAATATAATGTAGAAATTTGGAAAGTGATTTAATCTATGTTATAGAGAATAGAAATCATCATAGTATACTCCCACAATTTCTGTTTCAATTGATCAGGAACAATGTGCCAATTGACATAAGTCAACGACATATTATCCCTTGCCAATGTCCCCAAGAAATTACTTAGCTCTGCTACATCTCCTTCTATATCTGAAATTGCTTAACCCTTTGCATTCAAAGAGATGACCACTTTCTCATTAGGGTTCCTTCCATGAACCCTAGTCATTTTTATCGGTCCTCTATGTTTTCTAGGAGCACTTACTTAATATACGAGGTACAAAACAAGTAAGGCACGACCAATGAAACTGTATTACTAAACATAAAAAAACAATTACCCAAAAAGACGAATACATGTTAGCTTATTGGACTTCCTCATCTGCAATCTGTTCCATTTCGAATTCAACAACATTCTCATTCATCGGAGCTTCATCATTATTCATTTGACGGTCTCGTAATGCGAAGTAAGCAGCAACTGTACCAGGAGCTGGTCCATCATTGCTTGACTGTCTAAAAATCTTGGTGGATGTCGGTTTAATAGGTTGTGGACGATAAACACTTGTAGTTGCCCTCTCAGTTGCAGTGCCAGGTGTTCTTGATTTTTTCTCAATTCCAGGGGCTGCATTGGCTCGTGAACGAGTCTTTGGTCCAACATCACACAGATTCAACTTCCTACCATTTGTGTTTAGAATTAATAAACCATGCTTGGTATTAAAGTGAATTAAGCCAACAATAACCAATAAACAATTAATCAAATAACTAATAAACAATTAATCATTTGCTAGTTTACGGGAATTCATGGAGCAATCTCTCTCTCATTCTGGAAAGGGAAAGGCAATTGTCAATACTGAGCCAAACATCTCCGTTATAAAGCAAGCGCCAATCTCTGTCTCAACTAAAACAGCTATTTCCAGTACTGGGCCAAAGACCTCAGTCAACAAGCAAATCTCTGTTTCAGAACATCTTCACAAGAGATCCTTATCTTGATCTTGCCTGCTCAATCAACCCCGGCTCTAAAGGATAACATAACTGAGGGGGAGAAATGGGTGGAGCAAGAAAAAGTAGCTGAAGCTGTGAACTTAATTCAGGATGCTTTTCAAACAGCTGACTCTGGTTATGATGAATTTGGAGATGAGATTAGGGAGAAAAGGAAGAGGAAGAGAGGATTGACGAAATAGTGTTGTTAAAAGCAAGACATACCGCTGAGAAGAGTTCTGCAACTCATGGGGAGCAATCAACCTCAAAACAAGATTTCCTAAGCAAAGTCATTACGACTCAAAGGGATCTTCTGTTAGAATTATATGATCCAAAGCTCCTATTCTCAGAGTATGAGCTGGAGGAAGGAGAAATAGATGAAAGCGATGTTCTTGAGAGTTTTGAACCCAGAGTTGAAGCAGTGATTACTAAAGTGAGAAAGGTCATATCTGAGGACGAAGAATTTGAAGATGAAGATGCTTTCTCGGATGACTCTTTGTACTATGGATTGTCAAAAAAGCTCAATCGATCCTATCAAGAAATTCAAAAAGATATTGAAAGATCAAGAGCTAGAGAACAGAGAGCAATATAAAGAAGGGAAGCCAGAGAAGCAAGAGAACCTTATCTTCGAGCTAACAAGAGAGGAAGTGAATGGTATGAGATCAAAAGGAAAATGGACAAACCAGAAAGCTATCACAAACTGGACCCTGACAATAGGAATCTTCTGAACACTGTAGAGAAGTACAGAGTGGATTATCCAAATATTCATGAGTTCTATGATCAGTACAATAGGATATTGACTGACAACACTGTGAATATTCTAAAGAATTGATGGAAGATCACTGTCAATCACAAAGATGGACTCCAAATGAAGATCTCTACTAGTGTACTGAAGAAGCTAAATATAGTGGAATTCTTTGTCTTAGCATCAAAAATCCCATGGTTGAAATAAAAAGAGAATGAATACTTCAGAGACAAGTTTCGGAAGATGATGATGGATGTATCTCCTCAAGCATTCTTCACTCCATTTGTGATCAAAATATTTGCTGATGGCAGGATTAAAAATATCACTATGTCTGATCAACATCTAAGATCCATTCGTTTTCTACAACTCACTTTCCTGGAAAGTCAACTCAGTAGCAAAAAAGCAAAATCTGGAAGCACCAGGAGTCAAAAGATCAGAAGCAGACCTTAAAGTTGCTGAAGTTCTAAATGCTTATAGGCTCAATGACAAAATAATCAGGGATACAGAGAAGGACATGAAGAAAGTTAAAAGAGCTTATCATGAGACGGTGTTCATCAATGGAGAGCCGGAAATTAATCTTCTAAAAGATAGTGAACCTATCATCAGCATTGACAGTGAAGGGGAACTAGTCTTTCAGATTAATAAAGCAAAGATTAAGATCAATGATTTTAGAACAAGCGAATCAGAAGCAATACATCAAGCCTTAATGGACGTCAAACTCTCCACATGTAAGAAGAACAAGATTGCTTTGATCCTAATCATAAAGATACCTGATGAAGTGGTGGAAGAAGAATCAATCAACGACACCAAGAGAGTACGAGGACATCCTAAAAGGATAACAGTCTTTGTAATGTCTAAAAGATCTACAATGTTGTTTGATCTTGTTCCTAAGTACTCCAAAGTCAAATATCTTCAGATGATGCTTAATGAGCTGAATAATCCACCTCCCATTAATGCACTAGAAATAGAAGCTCATGATTTGGTCCAAGCCATACTGGATGAACTTCTGAATGGAAGCAAATGATCATCTCCCCCAGAATTAATAAAATCAAAAGATCCTAAAAAGAAAGCTCCCAAGAGAAAGTCTGTTCAGACTCAATCCACTCAAGAAGAAGAAGACAGTCAAGTCAAGAAGCCCAAGAAGACAAAGACAAAGAAGACCTAGATAATTTGTTCAGGCTAGAGGAACACTTCTTTATAATTTGTAACTTAAGAAATCTGGAAATTGAATATGTAATCCAGAATGTATTTAATATCTTTATCTATTTTAAGGTTGTACTTTTTCTTATTGTCAGTTGAGTTATCCTTAGGTATTTGCTTGTCAAACTCCTACAATCAAATAGGGAGAGATTGTAAAGCATAATGTAATGTAACATATAATCGAGGAATTATAACTCAACATGAAACATAAACATATAAACAATATTAAAACTGTGAAGCACAGGAACCCTAAAGATGAAGACATGATATACACAATGAATCAAAAGATGCAAATGACTCTCTAAGTCCACAATCAAGTCATGGGAAGAAATTCATTAATCTATTCAAGCTTCCATAAAGAATAAGACATCAAAGAACTTCCAATATCAGTTACACAGTTTGATTTGAAGTATTAAAGATCAGGGGTTCAGGGTTTGAAGCAGTGGATAATCAACCAAGATGTATCAGTTCTGAATTGTCAAGGGAATTGAATTAAACAAGTTCATGCTTGTTGTTTGTGAACCAGACCCGTACACCAAACATCAACATATCAGGAAGAGTTTGATTTAATTATACAGAAGGAACATTAAATTTTGATACAGCTAATGGAAACTAGATTTTCTCTAAGGCAAGAAAACCTACTAGAGTTACAGGGTCACAAGTAAGTTGCTGCAGAAATCAGTCTAAGTCAAAAGTCTCTACTATGATATTCAAGTCGCAAGTAACTTGAATGAGAAAATTGGCTAAGTCGGAAGTCCATACTAGTGATCCAGGTTGCAAGTATCTTGCAAAGAAAAAGTTTCTAAGGCACAGGTCGCAAGTAACACTACAGGGAGTCTCCTAGTCCAAAGTATCTTGAACAAGAATGTTTCTAAGGCAAGGTCGCAAGTATCTTGCACAAGGAAAATTCTAAGGGCGTAAGTAACTTCTTTACAGGGTCGCAAGTATCTTGCACAAGGAAAATTCTAAGGGTGCAAGTAACTTCACATACAGGGTCACAAGTAACTGTACTTGGTTGAATTTTTATTTGTACAAAGCAGCAATTCTAAGGAATGTGTGGTTCAAATAATGCCACATGTCCAAAGTAAATTGAAGACTACAAAGCAGCATTTGAAGTCATTAGGTGTATTATCTTCTTCAGTTCAACAAAAAGTGTTTACGGGAGCTCCATTGAAGAACCTCATTTATTAAACTTGTAAATATAGTGTTGTGCTGTTGAATTTATCGTAGCTAATCAATTCATTAATTAGATTGTAGCAAACTCAAGGTTTATTTTAATAAAACAATATATTCCTCGAATTGTTTTGTGTCTATTTTGATTCCGTATTTATAACGAAGAACTTGTAAACGAATCAAAAAAGATTATAGGTATTGTATTCAACCCCCTTATACGATATTTTGGGATTAATAATTGGTATCGGAGCTTGTTGATTGACATACAAATCAAGATCCGGAGAAAGAAACAAGTTCTTGAAATTTCTTGAAATTTTTTAATTTTAAAAAATTCTCATTTATTGAAATTTTTAAACTTTAAATAATTTTAATTCTGCCAAGAAGATGAACCACCAAAGAATTGGAAGTATCAAGGTTCCCCCATTCGACAGAGATAATTACAACCTATGGAAGAAAAAGATGATGCTGTTAATGAAAGCTTTGAATCCACTTTACATTGGGATATTACTGAATGGACTTTATGTCCCAATGGAAGTAGTTGATGAATCCACAACTGCAACTGGTGCAAGAATTCATTCCTCATCTACTCCCAGTGATTTGTCTAAATATACGTAGACTGACAAGGAGTTGATAAATCTGGACACAAGCCTTCAACTTATAATTGTGGAATCGACCGATAATGATATGAGTCATTAACTTCTAGGAAGTAATAGTGCAAAGGATATGTGGGATACCATTAAGCTTTTGATGGAAGGTATAGAAGAAGTCAAAGAAAACATGATGGATATTCTGACTACTCAGTATGAGGCATTCAAACTTCAACCCGGAGAAACACTGTCTTCACTCTTTGAGAGATATACAAGATTGTTAAGTGAATTAAAGCTACAAGGGAAAGTTTATCCTATATGAGAGTCTAACAGAAAGTTTATGCTGACGCTCCCGGTTCACTTGGAACAAAAGAACACATCAATCAGGGAAAGAGCTGATTTTTTTACCATGTCCCTGGATGTAATCTATGGAAAACTAAGAACCCATGAAATGGAGCAAGAGCAGAGAGCTATTATCTATGGACCTGGTTCTATTGAAAATAAGAGTACAACACTTGCAAAAACCACTGCACTTGTAGTTCGTGAACCTAAAACCCAAGATGTCAAGGTTGCACCCTCCTCAACAATCTAGGAAATTGTTGTAGCTGAAATTGATCATGGTGAGCTTGAGGATGAATGTGAGTTTTATACTCAGGAAGAACTTGAACAATTGGAGATCTATGGCATACACAACTGCAAAGTTTAGTCAAGTTAGATTCAAAAGGAAACCTAACTATAAACCAAGGGGTTCATCAGGGAGATTTCAAAAAGGAAGCTACTCATCAGGGTCAAGCTCCATAGGAGGCTACAAGTCAAGTTGGGTAGATAAGAGCAAAACAAGATGTTTTAACTGCAATGAGTTGGGGCACTTTGCATCTAATTGCAGAAAGCCCAAAGTAGCAAAAGGAAATGATTCTTATAAAAAGAAGGAAACTTATGAAGATTTGAAGAGGAAGAATGAGAAGCTGAAACAGAAGCTGAATGCTTATGTGGTTAAGGAAAAGGGACGAGCATATATTGCTGAAGGAAAAAGCTGGGATGATACTGATTCAGATGAAGATGAAGAGTATGTGATTCTAGCTCTTATGGCAAACTCTGCAGAGGAATCACCACAATCATCTCAGGTTCCTGAACTTACCACTATTGATATGTTTGTGTCTGAATACAAATCTACTGTGCATGAACTTACTTTAGAATTGTATAATATTCATACAAGCATGCTTGCATATAAACTTGAAAATGGTAAGTTAGTTCTTAAGACTGAGAGTTTAACCTCTAGAAATGAAGAACTAGAATTGCTTGTAGTTGGCTTAGAAGACCTTAAATAAAAGAATGAGTATCTAGAGAATAAGGTTAAGTGCAACGCAAACATAGAAGTCATTCTTAGAACCCAAATTGCTGATTTAGAAAAGAAGTTATAGGCTTTTAAGAATGCAGCTTTGACTCCGAAGGAGATACTAGACAGTCAAAGATTTAAATCTAAGACTTCAATAGGACTTGACTAATCTAAGCTGAACAGTAAGAAGCACAATGGTGAATCTGAGCTAAACATGTTTGTCCCAGAAAAGATACCGTATGTTATTAAGGATATTGTATCTCCTTTGTTCACTGAGACTGTTTCAGAACCTTTGGATGAAGTAAGTTTTCTAATCAATGATGAATTGATTGCTGAAGACAGAGAGAAGGAGAAGGTAGATTAATCTCCTAAGACTTCTAAGGCTCCAGCTAGTAAAGACATATCCATAGTTGACCTAGGTAATAAGGTGGATAGGAAAGAACCTGACACACTTAAGAAACCAGACCCGATAGCTAACTCTAAGACTGGTGAGAGTGCTAAGGTTAAGGCTAAGAAAAACAGGAATGGTAAGGTAGGTGTAAATGAGAAATCTGATTTTGCATCGTCCTCATCTGCATCTAGAAAGTTATGTAACAATTGCAATTCTGATGCACACCTCACACATGCATGCACAAAAGCTAAAGTAGAATCTGTTGTAACTTCTAGTGTGCCTATCATGCCTAACATGCCTAGTCTTCATGAGCCCCATGGCATAGTTGGATGTATGCCATGTGTATTTGTTACTATATCTGAATATTTCAAAGCTTTTCATGCAACTACTAGCACTAACTCTAACACTAAGACAAGCATGAGTAATGAGCACACATAGGCCATGACTATAATACCTCCTATCTCTAAGTCTGACAACTCTCTTGAGACTAGCACTGAGAAGGAATCAGTCAAAGTGAAAGTTAAGCCTGTTAAGATTTTATTTGTTGATTCTGTTTTTAATCCTAAACCTCCAGGACCCAAGAAAGCTTGGGTACCAAAGGCTTCTTAATCAATCTGTGTTTGCAGGGTAAGGTAAGAAAGGAAAAGATCATGTGGATTCTGGACAGTGGTTGTTCTAGGTACATGACAGGAGAAAAGTCCCTGCTCACAGGTGTGGTTGAGAAAGCTAGCCCTATAGTTACCTTTGGAGATGACAACAAAGGATTTACTAAGGGATATGGCAATTTGGAAATTGGGAATGTCATTATTGAAAACATCTCTCTTGTAGAAGGATTGAAGCATAATCTTCTGAGTGTCAGTCAGTTTTGTGACAAAGGATACAATGTTGATTTCAGACCAGAAAGATGTTTGATCACTCATATGAAGGATGAGAAGCTTGCTTTACAGGGAGTAAGGAAAGGTAATATGTTCGTAGCTGACTTGAAGTCTACCTGTGATGGAGTTATGAGATGTTTTTATAGCAAAGCTTCATCAGAACAAAGTTGGTTATGGCATAAGAAGCTCTCGCACTTGAACTTCAAGATAATGAACTCTCTGGTTAAGAGAGAATTAGTGAGAGGACTACCATAGATGGAATTCTGTCAAGAAGGACTCTGTGAAGCATGTAAAAAAGGGAAATCAAAGAAAGCATCACACAAAAGCAAGGAAATGACAAGTATAACTGAACCTCTTCAGTTAATTCATATGGATTTATTTGGTCCAGTGAATGTTCTGTCACTATCAAGGAAAAGATATGCTTTAGTGATAGTCGATAATTATTTCAAGTACACATTGGTGTTGTTTTTTGCAATCTAAGGATGAAGCACCTCAGTTGAAAGTGGATCGTATAAAGAAGATTGAAATGGATGCGAAATTACCTGTCAGAAAGATTAGATTAGACAATGGGACAGAATTTAAAAATGCATTTCTAAATGAATTCTGTACAAAGAAAGGTATTCCGAGACAGTACTCAGCCCCAAAAACTTCACAACAAAATGGAGTAGTAGAGAGGAAGAATCGAACCTTGGTTGAAGCAGTCAGGACTATGCTAAGTGAATCAAGACTTCCTACATACTTTTGGGCCGAAGCTGTTAACACAGCGTGTTACCCTCAAAATTGTACCCTGATTAATAAAGATCATGACAAGACTCCTTATGAGATTATGGCTGACAAGAAACCAACACTGAAATACTTTCATGTGTTTGGAGCTAAATATTTTGTGCTAAAAGAAGGAAATGAACATCTGAGAAAGTTTGATGCTAAAGCGGAAAACTACATATTTCTTGGTTATTCTATGGAATCTAAAGCTTGCAAGGTTTATATGATTACTGATCAGAAGGTGATTGAAAGCCTTAATGTAACATTCGACGACACCAAGTTGGCAAGCCTGCAAAGAGAAAAGGATTCTGAATCTTTGGAATTTGAGAATCTGTCAGATGATCCTTTGGATATGGAAGAACCTGAGATTGCTAGAGCTATACCTACAGTACTGGAAATGCTGATTCTGGATTAAGTGGTGGTAATGGTGGAAAAAATGATTATCATAATCATACATGAACACCTTCAAGAACTACTACTCAAAGATCAGAATCATCATGTCATGGTGGCAGCAACTCAGGGGGAGCAGAAAGAGGATCTATAGTTCACACTCAACATCATACTGAACAAGGGGAAACATCAAGATCTTATCTGCCTCGATAAAGAGTTTGGAACAGAGACCATCCCTTTGAATTGATCATTGGTGATCATGACACAGGAGTGAGAACTAGACATGCCACTCAGAATGAATGTCACTTTTCAGGGTTTCTTTCAGAAATGGAACCTAAGAAAGTGGATGAGGCACTTGAAGATCCAGATTGGGTTATTGCTATGCAAGAAGAACTCAATCAGTTTGAGAGGTAGAAGGTATGAAAGTTGGTACCCCGACCAAAGGACAAGTCAGTGATAGGCACTAAATGGGTATTCAGAAATAAATTAGATGAAGATGGCACAGTAATGAGAAACAAGGCCAGACTAGTAGTTAAAGGTTACTCTCAAGAAGAGGGCATATATTATGATGAAACCTATGCACCAGTAGTTAGGCTTAAGGCAATCAGGATGTTTCTGGTATTCGCAGCATATTCAGATTTCAAGGTTTATCAAATGGATGTGAAGAGTGCATTCCTGAATGGAGAGCTAAAAGAAGAAGTGTATGTGGAACAACCTCTAGGTCTTGAAGATCCAAATATGGCTGATTTTGTATACTTTCTATTCAAAGCTCTCTATGGTCTTAAGCAAGCTCCAAGGACATGGTATGACACTCTCTCTGAGTTCTTTATTGGAAATGGTTTTACTAGAGGTGTCATAGATAAAACTCTATTTCACAAAATACATAAATCTGATATGATATTAGTTCAAGTATATGTTGACGACATTATATTTGGTTCTACCAATGATGATCTTTGTAAGATATTTTCTAAGCTAATGCAGAGTAAGTATGAAATGAGCATGATGGGAGAGTTGAACTATTTTCTTGGATTACAAGTGAGTCAAAGGAAAGATGGTATATTAATTAGTCAATCCAAGTACATCAGGGAACTTCTCAAGAAGTACAATCTGGAAGATTCAACTCCGGCAAAGACTCCAATGCCAACAACCACTAAGCTTGATCAGGAAAAAACTGGTAAGAAAGTTGACATCACAAGCTACAGAGGTATGATAGGCTCATTACTTTATCTCACATCAAGTAGGCCAGATATTATGTTTGCAACATGCTTATGTGCTAGATTTTAAGCTGACCCAAAAAGGTCTCATCTTATAGCTGTTAAGAGGATATTTAGGTATCTTAAGGGGACTCCAAATCTTGGTATTTGGTACCCTAAAGGTAAAGGTTTTAACCTAGTTGGCTATACAGATTCAGATTTTGCAAGTTGTAAGATTGACCGGAAAAGTACCTCATGAAGCTGTCAGTTTCTTGGAAGAAGGTTGGTATCTTGGCATAGCAAGAAGCAGCACTCAGTATCCACATCAACTGCTGAAGCTGAATACATAGCTGCTGGAAGCTGTTGTGCCCAAATCTTGTGGATGAGGAACCAACTCCGGGATTATGGTCTGTTGGTATCTAAGATTTCAATATACTGTGACAATACAAGTGCAATAGCAATATCAAACAACCCGGTTCAGCACTCAAGAACAAAGCACATTAATATCAGGTATCACTTTATCAGAGAGTATGTCACAAATGGCACTGTGGAATTACATTTTGTACCCACAGAGGATCAAATTATAGACATCTTCACAAAACCACTTGATGAAAATACTTTCTCTAAGTTGGTTAGTGAACTTGGGATGTTAAATCTTTCTAATTAACAAATTAGGAATCAGTAACTGCAATTTATTTCAAATAAATCCACTTGTTATTTAATGTCAATATTCTAAGGACATGTGGATTTATGTGTCATTATTTAATTCTCGTAATTCAAATATTTGTGTGATTGTATCTAATTGATACATATTTTAACACACTTATATTTATAAATTGCTTGAAAATAATTTAATCATTATTGGTTAAGTTATGAGTAAAATATTGCAGCATAATTTTGATTGAACCAATTGAGACTGGATCAATTCAATGATAAAAGTTTCAATTATAATAAATCCAAGTTGTGATTTATTAGTTTTAGTGAACTTTAAATTATTTTATATTTAAAGGGGTTCATTAAAATTAATTTGAAATAAGAAGCACAATTTATTCCATGAAAATATAATTATATTAGTTAATGATAATTATTGTGTTTGTATTAGAATTAAATTGTGTTTGACAAAGTTAACTGCCAAAGACAGTTACTTGAATTTTTTTTAAGTGTTAACCTTCGTCACTAGGGACTCCTGTCGCAAGTAATAACTTGGATTTTTTTTCAAGGTCAGTTACTTGCGACCTGAGACCCTAGAGTAGCTTTTGGTCGCAGGTAAAGTTAAGCAAATTCACTATCTCAGTTACTTGCGAGCTGGAAGCCCATGGGAGCGCAAGTAACTCACCTAGATTTCACTATCTAGTTACTTGGGACTGTGGATTCACAATGTTGTCTAGTTACTTACGCACTGTTATACACAGTAGTCTCAAGTAACTCACTTGAGTTGTTTTGTGAGTGGTATGTAGTGTATATCAGCATAATTCAGTTCATTTTAATATACACACACAACGCAAGTAAGGGCGAAAAATAGGAGAATTTTTTTAATCGGTTGAATCCGTACAAAAACTCTGTCCAAATTTCAAACAAATTACAGATTCTTGGAGCCCACAACATACTCTTTCTTTTGATTATAAAAACCTGTAATTTCACCGGTTAGGTTTTGAGATCGAAGATTGTGGTTTTCTTGAACATAAGGGGCTGTTTGGCTTAGTTTAAATCGGTTAATTGGTTAATTATTTCAATTGGCTTAGTTTATTATTTCATAATTGTTCTGCATTAATTTGTGTATTACATTAGTTGCGAGTTTTTTTAAGTGAACGATAAATTATTTTTTTGGTCAAAAATTTATTCTCATTTTTTAATTAAAATGGGGGATAATACTACGATACCTAAAATAAATTATGTCTCGGTTATAAAACGTAATCCAGCTCACATAGGCTATTTTGAAAATTGGATTCGATTTTTAAACGAGCACTCGATTGTGGACAATGCCTTAACTACTAATGTACAATTAAATGTTGAGCTCCTCAGACTCGTTCACACCACAACTCTGGACACATCAGATGAAGATCAGCTAAGCTTCATGTTCCCCATTGAAGATGAAATGATACTAATCACTGAGGATGATTTCAATGAACATCTTCACTTTCCTATAAATAATTTTGATGATCTACCAAGAGATTGTGAAGTTTATAGCTTCTTCAGGGGCATAAGGAGCACCATGCCAAATGACAAGTATCCAAAGAATTTTAACAAAAGTCATCTACCCAAGCATTGGAACTTATTATTCAACATTCTTTCCCTCTATTTGTCTCCCAAGACTGGTGGATTTCATGGACTGACACATTTCATGAGGGTAGTTGGAGTGGCTGTTGCTCAGAATATTTGCATCAATTTTGGACGTATGTTCATGAAAGAGATACTGGAGAATCAAACACAACAACATGATTACATCTTATATGGAAGGTTCCTCCAGATTGTTCTCAATGCTAAGCTCACAGAAGCTCAGAAGGCCTTGGTTCATAGTGACAATATGATAAGCTCTCAAGTTGTGTCTTCCAAAATGGTGGGTAGGTTGTACAAACAAATTCCATATATAAACAACAACCCCATTCATGTGACAGACTTCATGCAAGAGTACTTTGACTCCATTAATGAAGAACCTGAATCTGAGAATGAAGATGATCATGAATCTGATAATCCAGAACCTGATGCTATAAATGAGGATGGTGAAGAGGCATAGGCTGAACATAAAGCAGATCTTCAGCCTAACCCTGACGCTCAACCAATGGATGTTGATCAAGAACCTGTAGTTGATGAACAGATAGAAGAGGTTTCTCAACCTGAAGCTACTATACATCAAGAAGAAGCCGAGCCAACTCAATCAGAGACAAATGTCTACATGCCAGACTTCACAGGTATGAATGAATCTTACATGAGCACTACTTTTGATGATTTAGTAGATATAGATTCACTTAATCTTGTTGAATTTCGCACACAACTTGCTCAAGAGCAGTTACTATCAGGAGGCAATGAGTTTGTTTTCCCGCAAATTCATAACCACCCTCTAGAGCCAACAAACACATCTCAAAATCTCCTATCCCAAACCCCGGAGTTTAATGATCGTATGAGTATAGAGGGAGAAACTGCACATAATGCAGAAAATAGGGAAGGTACCTTGGATGAACCCACAACTCTGTCTCCAATGAAGTAAAGCTGTAACCCCCATGAGACAACTGTAACCTCCCATGTATCTTCCCAAAAGGATACAATGGCTGAAAAGGCACATAAACAGTTACTGGATTCATCTTCTCAACAAGGTGGGTCTATTGAAATTTGCTTGTCAACCAGGGCATCCTGTGATGAGTCAAACACTCTATCCAATACTCAAGCTCTTGAAGCTTTAAATAAGTCGATTAAAAGAGCATTATTTGGTGAGGAGGTATTGACGGAAACAGTGAATTCAACCATATTACGATTAGAATATCATGTTCAAGGTCCTTCAATGGATCAACTGCCTTCACAGGTGTTAGGAGAGAGTGTTGTAATCGCTGCCACATCTAGCACAAAACTTACCTCCCCAGGACTAATAAACCTGAATGCATCTACGGATAGGGGATCCAACATAGGTGTGGATCGGCAACCCATTGGCAATGAACCCAATTCAACTGGTGAGCCTACGGGGAAAGTGTCTTCACCGACACTTGAGGAAACTGAGGAATAGATGCCACATATGACGGCCTCAGTGATCCTCCCAGAGATTCCAACTCTGGAACAGTCATCTCAGGATGACATGCAACTTGTCTTGTACAAGGATCGGGAATCACGAACTCCCATTGCACCACTGCCGATCTCCTTAAGGATTCTCCTGTATTTTCTGCAGGTACATCTTCTGGATCTCGGAGCTATGAGCAGAGTGCATCCGTGAGAGTGAGTGAAACATAAATCCCTAAACTGAGTGATAGATCGTTGATTGATACACTGCGAGAAGCCCGTGAGATACCTACCTCCCAAACAACACCTATAGACATGTCACAGTACGTAACAAAATCTTACCTTGAAGAGCAGTAAGCATTTAAAGATAGCTATCTCAAAGAACAACTGGTTCTCAAGGATTAATATATCAAGAATGAACTGTCTGTAAGGGATCATCAGATTGCCCATCTTTCCGAAAAACTTGAACTTCAACAAGCATCATTTGCTAGTTTACGGGAATTCGTGGATCAATCTCTCTCTCATTCTGGAAAGGGAAAGGCAACTGCCAATACTGAGCCAAAGATCTCCGTTAGCAAGCAAGAGCCAATCCATGTCTCCACTGAAACAGCTCTTTCTAGTATTGGGCCAAAGACCTCAGTCAGCAAGCAAGTGTCTGTTTCAGAACCATCTTCACAAGAGATCTCTATCTTGATCTTGCCTGCTCAATCAACCCCAGCTCTGAAGGATAACACAACTGAGGGGGGAGAAATGAGTGGAGCAAGAAAAATTAGCTAAAGCTGTGAACTTAATTTAAGATGCTTTTCAAACAGCTAACTCTGGTTATGATGAATTTGGAGATGAGATTCAGGGAAAAAAGGAAGAGGAAGATGGGATTAATGAAAGAGTGTTGTTAAAAGCAAGATAAGCTACTGAGAAGAGTTCTGCAACTCAGAGGGAGCAATCAAGTTCAAAACAAGATCTCCTAAGCAAAGTCATTACAGCTCAAAGGGATCTTCTGTCAAAAATATATGCTCCAAAGCCCCTATTCTCAGAGTATGAGCTAGAGGAAGGAGAAATAGATGAAAGCGATGTTCTTGAGGGTTTTAAACCCAGAGTTGAAGCAGTGATTACTCAAGTGAGAAAGGTCATATCTGAGGATGAAGAATTTGAAGATGAAGATGCTTTCTCAGATGACTCTTTATACTATGGATTGTCAGAAAAGCTCAATCGATCCTATCAAGAAATTTAAGAAGATATTGAAAGATCAAGAGCTAGAGTACAGAGAGAAATATAAAGAAGGGAAGCCAGAGAAGTAAGAGAATCTTATCTTCGAGCTAACAGGAGAGGAAGTGAATGGTATGAGATCAAAAGGAAAATGGACAAACCTGAAAGCTATCACAAACTAAACCCTGGCAGCAAGAATCTTCTGAACACTGTAGAAAAGTACAGAGTGGGTTAACCAAATATTCATGAGTTATATGATCAGTTCAATAGGATAATCGCTGGCACCATTGTGAATGTTCTAAGGAATGGATGGAAGATCACTGTCAATCACAGAGATGGACTCTAAATGAAGATCTCTACTACTGTACTGAAGAAGCTGAATATAGTGGAATTGATTGTCTTAGCATAAAAAATCCCATGGTTGAAATCATTTGATAATGAATACTTCAGAGACAAGCTTCGAAAGATAATGATGGATGTATCTCCTCAAGCATTCTTCACTCTATTTGTGGTCAAAGTATTTGCTGATGGCAGGATGCAAAATATCACCATGTCTGATCAACATTTAAGATCCATTCGATTTCTACAACTCACTTTCCCGAAAAGTCAACTCAGGAGCAAAAAAGCAAATCTGGAAGCACCAAGAGTCAAAAGATCAGAAGCAGACCTTAAAGCTGCTGAAGTTTTATATGCTTATAGGCTCAATGACAAAATGATCAGGGATACAGAGAAGGACATGAAGAAAGTTAAAAGAGCTTATCATGAGACGATGTTCATCAATGGAGAGCCAAAAATTAATCTTCTAAAAGATAGTGAACCTATCATCAGCATTGACACTGAAGGGGAACTAGTCTTTCAGATTAATACAGCAAAGATTAAGATTAATGATTTCAGAACATGCGGATCAGAAGCAATACATTAATCCTTAATGGACGTCAAACTCTCCACATGTAAGAAGGATAAGATTGCTTTGATCCTAATTGAAAGGCATATGTCATAGCCTATTTGTTTATTCGAGGATTTAACTCAACTCAAATAAGAATGTAATAAGTAAATAGTGGATCTATAGTCAGAGAGATCTCACAGAGTAACATCTGTCAAAGGGTTAAGAAACATTATTCATCTACAGACTTGAAGACTTAATTCACTGGAAGAAGCTCAAGAAATTGATCAAGCCTCAGTGATATAAATCAAGATTGTGGATTTAATCAAGTGACAGAGATCTCGTCAGGGTATCAATTAATTGCAAGGATTTAGTCTGAAGAAAATCAAGAGTATCAAGGTCAAGGCTTGAAGAAACGTCACAAAAGTTAGTCACTCATTAACCAGACAGTACATCGAGTGTCAACATTGAAGTGGTGGAATTGATTCATAATTGACAGTAATTTTCAGAAGATTTTCAGAAGAATGGTTGCTGCTCAAGATTAGTATTAATTCTCTATTTAATTAATTAAGTCATATAATTTAATTAAGAAAATAAATTATATGTGCAAAGATTAATTTATTGATTAATTGAATTAATTGATTAATTAATTCAGAATTAATATTAAGGATTTTCAGAATTGTTATTAGATTAAAATCTATTAATAATTCAGTAAGACAATATGATTTGAACTACTATGACAATCGGTATGACAATTGATAGTCATACCGAAAGTCTTGCTAGTTCATTCTGATTGTCTTGCTAGCTATTGGGATTGTCTTGCTAGTTCAAAAGGATAGTCTCACCGAAAGTCCTTCCAGTTCAAATGGATTGTCATGCCAGTTCATTTGATTGTCTTGCCGAAAGTCTTGCTGATTCAACATGACTGTTTTGTTTACTTAAACAACAAAAACACAGCAGAAGACATTCATGCAATTATTCAACAGAATACACAAGTCAAGAACACAACAGAAACAAAAGCAAATTATTTCATTTTTCATCTGCTTTATTCAAGATCAAAATTCTAGATTGTAAAGTTAAATCCAAACCACTAGAATTATTTATCTTGTTCTTGTGTAACAATCTAGCGGATTAAAATCCCTAGAACTTAATCTCAAATCACATTTAGCATTTGATCTTTTCATTGCAAAAATAGAAAAAGTTCATGTCGAATTTATTCTAGATTTGTAATAATTGATTTGAGAATAATCCCTTGTAACAGATACCGTTGTTGTAACACCTTTCAAGTTTAATAAAAGTTTTATTTAACTTGAATTTTGTTTCACCTTTTTATTCCGCATTTTATTCGATTAAACGGTATTGTTTGCATTCAACCCCCCTTCTACAAACAAATTGGGACCTAACAATTGGTATCAGAGCCTTCTGATTAACGTACAAATCTAGATCCTAGACTTTTGTGTTTCTTTCACTCCTTGAATTTTTTATTCACTCAAAAAATTCATAATGACTACACAAAAAGTTGGAACCGTTAAAATTCCACTTTTCGATAAAGAAAATTATGTTATGTGGAAGAAGAAGATGCTACTGTTTTTACAAGTTGCTAATCCCAAATATCTGCAAGTGTTAAAGAAGGGTCCAAAAATTCCTATGGTTATTGAACCAGAGGTAATAGAAAATGATGTGGTGATCACCAAAGCGAGAACTTATGTGAAAGATCCTGAGGATTTCTCTCCTGCAGAAATAGAAGAAGCCTCCCTGGATGCTAGCCTTCAATTAATTTTAGTAGATTCCCTTAATCCCTTGATGAATAGACATGTGATGAATTGTAAAGATTCCAAACATATCTGGGAAACTATTGAGGTTATTAATGAAGGCACAGAGGAAGTTAGGGAGAACAAGTTAAAAATCCTAACCTCTGAGTATGAATACTTTAAATCCAATCCAGGAGAAGGAATCACTGAAGTGTTTGAGAGGTACAATGCATTGATCAACAACCTGAACATTAATGGTAAATACTATTCTATCAGGGAGGTCAACAAAAAGTTCCTTTTAACACTGCCAACTCATCTCGAACATAGAATCACTGCCATAAGAGAAGCAAAAGATCTGAGTGAGATTTCTTTGAAAAGGCTCTATGGTGTGTTAAAGACTTATGAGTTGGAGCAGATTCAGCAGAAGAAAGTTTACGGGAAAGGAAGAGTGGTCAGCACGTCTACTGCTCTAGTAGCTGATGAACAACAACAACAACAACTACAATATCAATAACAATCTCAATAGTCAGAAAGAATGGTACAGTCTTCCAAGGTTGAAGAAAATGTGATAGTAGCAGAATTTGATCCTCCTACTACAAATCAATCAGGAGATGATTATTATTCCTTGGAAGAACTGGAGCAATTGGAGGATGAGTCAATGGCCCTTATTGTCAAGAGATTCTCAAATGTCAGATTCAAAAGGAATCCCAAGTTCAAGTACAAGTCCAACTACAACAGATTCCAGAAAGGTGGATCTTCATCCTCTAACACCAGCAGTGGTGGGTATAAAACATGGATGGTTGATCGAAGCACCATTCCATGCTTCAACTGCAATGAGTTGGGACACTTTGCCACAGAATGCAGGAAGCCAAAACAAGTTAGGAAGAACTCGTACGATTCTAATCAGAAGAGTAAATCTGAAAGGGCTTACCTGGCAAAGGGAAGAAGCTGGGATGATACTGACAGTGAAGATGAAGAAGTTGGGAATCTTGCTCTCATGGCTAGTGATGCAAACACCTCATCGTCAAGAAAAGAGGTAAATTTTACTGATGCTGAATTAGTTTATCATCTAGGAGGTTCCTTAGATTGTGCTCGTCGTGATAATGAATTGTTAAATCAACAAATCAAAGACCTTGAGAAAGAGGTCAATGAATTAAGACTTGTGCATATTAATCAAGATAAATTAAAAGAACAAGTATCTTTTCTAGAGAATAAAGTTGACTGTTATAGAAAACTTGAAACTATTCTCAAAGACAAGATCACCGGTCTTGAGGCTAAGGTTAAAGCTTACTTTAATTCTTGTTCGAAGTCCAAAGAGTTTTACAATAAGCAAGCTGTTAATCAAACATCTGGAATAGGTTATGATTACAATGTTGCTATTAGAAAATTAGGCATAAATTCCCCTCCTCATGTCTGTGCTAAAGGTAGGGAAGTACCACATGTGCTTAAGGGTGTTGATGAACCCCTCTATAAAGAATCAATTGCTGAACCATTTGATGAGACCTCATTTATTATTCAAGAAGAAATCCGTGCTGAAGATAATGCTAATGAGAAAGCTGTCTCCAAGTCAAGTGTGTCAAAAGTTCCAGTCAAGGTTGTGAAAGCAACTGAGACTAACTCAGACACACATGAGTTGGATAACACAAATGCCATGTCTACCATGCATAAGTTGCCTATTGTTAATCCCTCTCATAAAGCATGTGGTGTTCCTGATTGTATGTCTTGTGCTTTTAATCTGATGTATGCTTATTTTAATGGTAAGCATGTTTCTAATGATAAGACTACTCCTCGTCAGCATGTGAATAATAGAAAGCATGATAGGTCTAAGACTGCTAGTCCTCCTAAAGCTAGAAAGGAGACATTTGTGCCTAAGCCTAAACAGAAATCTGTCAAGGCTGTTCACAAGGTCAAATGTCCAGTCATTGAGAAAGTTGAGAATATTAAAATTAAGAATGTTGTTTTGCCTGATAAAGGCCAATTTTACAAATATGCCGGACCCAGCCAAGCTTGGGTTCCGAAGAAGGTCTAATCCATTTGTATTGTAGGGCATTAAACAGGTACAACCGGTAGTGTGGATTCTTGACAGCGGATCGTCAAAACATATGATCGGAGATAGAGCCCTGCTATCAAATGTGGTTGAGAAAGCTTGCCCAGTGGTTACCTTTGGAGATAACAGCAAAGGTTTAACGGAGGGATATGGCTGTTTGCTAGCTGGAAATGTTATCATTGAAAATGTGTATGTTGTGCAAGGACTTGAACACAATCTGCTTAGCATTAGTCAGTTCTGTGACAACGGCTACAATATTTTATTCGACAAGCTGAAGTGTCAGATTCTTTACAAGAAAAGTGAAAAACCCTCCTTAATGGGAATCCAGAAAGGAAATCTGTTCGTAGCTGACATGAACTCTGGAAGCAATCCTGAAGTCAATTGTTTCTATGCAAAGGCATCGTTAGATGAGAGTTGGCTATGACACAAGAGACTTTCTCATCTCAATTTCAAAACAATGAATTCTCTTGTAAAAAGAGAATTGGTAAGAGGTCTGCCTCAGCTGGAATTCTCTCCAGAAGGACTATGTGAGGCTTGCCAGAAAGGAAAGTCAAAGAAAGCAAGTCATAGAGGCACTGACACATCTTCCATAACTGGTGTTCTGCAATTATTGCACATGGATTTATTTGGACCAGTTAATGTCCTTTCGATGTCAAAGAAGTGTTATTGTTTTGTGATAGTTGATGACTATTCCAAGTATACGTGGGTTTTATTTCTTCACTCTAAGGATGAAACACCACAAGTTGTGATTGATCATATCAAGATGATTGAGTTAGATTCTAATGTTCCTGTTAGAGCAATAAGGTCAGATAATGGAATAGAATTCAAGAATTCACTTCTCAATGGATTCTGTACAGACAAAGGGATTACCAGACAATTTTCAGCTCCTAGAACCCCTCAGCAAAATGGAGTGGTAGAAAGGAAGAATCGTACATTGATTGAAGCTACAAGAATGATGTTAAGTGAATCAGGTCTTCCAATGTACTTTTGGGCTGAAGCTGTCAATACTGCATGTTATACTCAGAATCGAACTCTAATCAACAAAGACTTCATGAAAACTCCTTATGAGATTTTGAATGAACAGAAACCTTCAATCAAATACTTTCATGTATTTGGTGCCAGATGCTTCGTGCTCAAGGATGGAGATGATCGTCGTGGTAAATTCGAGGCAAAGGCATATGAGGGTATTTTTGTTGGATATGGAAGAAGATCATACAAAGTGTATATCATTAATCAACACAAAGTAACTGAAAGTGTTAATGTTACATTTGATGACACTAAACTCCCTAGTATCCGAACTGAAGATCCTTCTGAGAAACTGAAGTTTGATGATATGTCAGATTCAGAATCAGAACATGGTCAAGAACCTGAGGTTGTTGCTGGTGAAGAACCTGTTAATCATGATGATACTCAAGGTAATAGTGATGGAAACTTTGGCAACAATGGAGATACCACTGCTACTGACGGAGAATCTTCAAGTCAACATGGCAACAACTCAGGGGGAGATGCTGAAGGATCATCTAATAGGACACAACATCCCAATGAATTTCAAGGCGAATCATCAAGATCAAATCTTCCAAGACAGACTGTCTGGAATAAAGCTCATCCTTTTGAGTTTATTATTGGTGATCCAGATGTTGGAGTCAAAACTAGACGTGCTACTCAAAATGAGTGTTTGTTCTCAGGATTTCTTTCTGAGATGGAACCTAAGAAGATTGAAGAAGCACTAACTGATCCAGATTGGGTGATTGCTATGCAAGATGAACTCAATCAGTTTGAAAGTCAACAAGTCTGGAAACTGGTACCTAGACCTACACACAAGAAAGCTGTTGGTACTAGGTGGGTATTCAGGAATAAACTAGATGAAGATGGTGTGGTTACAAGAAACAAGGAAAGACTGGTAGCAAAAGGGTATTCTCAAGCTGAAGGCATTGATTATGATAAAACCTATGCTCCAGTGGCTAGACTTAAGGCCATCAGGATATTTCTGGCATTCGCAGCATTCTCAAACTTTAAAGTTTATCAAATGGATGTCAAGAGCGCCTTTCTGAATGGAAAGCTGGATGAAGAGGTATATGTAGAGCAACCTCCTGGTTTTGAAGATCCAGATCATTTGGATTTTGTCTTCTTTCTTTTCAAGGCTATCTATGGGCTCAAACAGTCTCCAAGAAAATGGTATGACACTCTCTCTGAATTTCTTATTGAAAATAGATTTATTAGAGGTGTCATAGACAAAACTCTCTTTTCTAAAAAACATAAGAATGATACTATATTAGTCCAAGTCTATGTGGATGATATAATATTTGGGTCTACTAATGATAATCTCTGTAAGAGATTTGCTAAGTTAATGCACAGCAAGTTTGAAATGAGCATGATGGGAGAGCTGAAGTTCTTTCTTGGATTACAAGTAAATCAAAGGTTAGATGGAACATTTATTTTTCAATCCAAGTATCTCAAGGAACTCCTCAAAAAGTACAATCTAGAGGATTCTGCATCAGCAAGGACTCCATCAACTACAGCTGTCAAGCTTGGACCATGTGAAAACTCCATTAAGGTAGATGTCACAAGCTACGGAGGTATGATTGGCTCGTTACTCTATCTTACTGTAAGTAGACCAGATATTATGTATGCTACATGCTTATGTGCAAGGTTCCAAGCGGATCCTAGAGATATTCATCTCGTTGCTGTTAAACGAATCTTAAGATATCTTAAGGGAACACCAAATCTAGGTATTTGGTACCCTAAAGAATATGGTTTTAACCTTGTTGGATATACAGATTCAGATTATGCAGGAAGTGTTGTTGATAGGAAAAGCACCTCAGGGAGTTGTCAATTCCTAGGTAGCAGACTAGTCTCATGGTACAGCAAGAAACAGCAAACAGTTTCCAACTCAACGGCCGAGGCTGAATATATTGCTGCTGGAAGCTGCTGTGCTCAGATCTTATGGATTAGGAACCAGCTACGAGACTATGGCTCTGTATTGAACAAAATTCCTATTTTATGTGACAATACAAGTGCAATAGCCATCACCAACAACCCTGTGCAGCACTCGAGGACAAAGCACATTGACATCAGGTATCATTTTATTAGAGAGCACGTCATGAATGGTACTGTTGAACTATTTTTTGTTCCAACAGAAGAACAAATAGCAGATATTTTCACTAAACCACTTGATGAATCCACATTTACCAGATTAGTTAGTAAATTGGGCATGTTGAATAGTTTTAGTGATTAATTTAATTAATATCTGAGATCTGTTCTTGAATGAATTTACAAATGAATTTTTCATAAATGAAATATTCATTTGCAAATTTATTTTATTATTTTATCATATTTCTTGCTTATTTCTATGTAATTTCTATTATCTTATCTTATTTATTTACTCAACTTGTTAATTTTAATGTCTCAGAATATTTTATTTTCTCTAAAAATATTTTTCTATGAATTTAATCTGTTAAAATTCAAAAGAAATCTATTTTTGGACTGAAAATATTATTATCTCTGAAATATTTTAATTATTTTAATTATGTAAATATTTTCTGCAATATTCATTTCAGTTTTCTAAAATTGAAATATTTTATATATTCTGTTTTTTATGTGTTTTTAACAGTTTTTTATGTTAATTATTCAGTATATTTAAATACTTAATTTATCTTATACTAGAATGACAATCGGCAAGACAATTGAAATTGTCTTGCTGAAAGTCATTTCAGTAATAATGCTTGGTTATTTTTAAAATCAGATTAATTTTATAACTAGCAAGACAATCGGTATGACTATTGATTGTCATGTCAGTAATAAAATTAATATCAGACTTTTTATGTTTTATTTTGTACTGGTATGACAATCGGTATGACTATCAGATTGTCATACCAGTTATATATTATTATTTGTTTTATTTTGTTTGTTTTTTTTTATCTGTCTTTAAGCTGGTGTGACAATCGGTATGACAATCCGATTGTCATACCAGTTATAATACTTAACCTTTTTTTGTTTTGTTTTATTTTATCAGTTCACTTTCTTTCTTTTCAAATTCCAACAGTTATCTGTCTCTCTCTCTCTCTTTGATCAAACACAAATCAATCGCCATTGTTATTTTCCTTGCTCGAGTTTTTACTCAGCATACATCACTCCTGCTATATATACATACAAGTATACACATACAGGAGTGCTGCCAAATTTTAAAAAAAAAAAAAAAACTTTTTCAAATCGTTTTTTCTCCTTCAAAATCAGCTTGTGCTTGTTTATTTTTGGGAATTTTTTTTGTGCTTTTCATCTATTATTATTTTGTGTCTTTTGGCTTTTCAAATCTGCGTTTGTGAGTTAAGAATTTTAACGAGATACATTTCTGTCTAAATTTTTCGATTATAATTAATTTAATGTGAATTATTAAATTAATTTAATTAATTCGAATTTTCTTAATATTATTCTTAAAATTCTGAAAGTGCGTGTCTTATTATTATTTTAAATGGCTCTCAATTTCCAAATTGTCGCGCATAATCAGGTTGGTTATTTTAATCCAGAAAAATGTGATGTGGAAAAATTTAAGCCTTGGATTAGATTTTTAAATGACCATTCGATTGTTAGCTCTGCTATTAAATCAAATGTGATTTTAAATGTCGATCTGCTTAGACTGATTTGCACAACCTCTACTGTGGCCGGTGATTCAAAATCTTTTTCATTTACCGTGGCAAACACACAGTATGTGGTTGATGAAACAGTCGTCAATCAAGCTTTAAATTTTCCATTGGACAATTTCTGTAATTTGCCCTCTGAAAATGATATCACAAACTTTTTCCATGCTATTCACTATCAGGGGGTGATCAATTTAACTAAACTTTCAAAATCCAATTTGGTGTCTGAATGGGACATTTTCTTCGATACACTTTCTAAAGTGTTTGCCAACTGCACTAAATCCAACTTTCATAACATCACTTCCACTCTGCAGTATATTGGTCTTGCGGTTGTTTTCAATCAAAGGATCAATTTTGGCAAACTACTTTTTCCCATTCTCTTGAGACGTCTCACTACTGCTTTACGTGATCATTCTACAAATCGTAGGGTATCATGTTACTATGCTCGTTTTCTCATGCTTATAGCAAATCATCTTCTCACACCTGATCACAAAGCCCTTTTTGCTAACTCTGCAGTAACCGAACCCCCTCCTGTAAGCAAAAAGATTTACACCCGCCAAGACACAACCTTCAAATTCATGCAAGTTCCAGTACTTGTATCTGCTTTCATGGCCACTTATATTCCCTTACCTATTTTCAAGCTTCCCGGTCATGAACAGCAACCTCAATCTCCAGTGGTTCAAGCCACCCAGGCTCCTCCAACATCAGATGCTCTTCCATTACAGGTAGTAATTCCTCACTCTCACTCCATTCCTACTTCTGTTAAAAGACCCCTAGTGGTCGATAGGACTGACCATGAAGTTGTAGAATCACAGCTTCAATCCCAGGTCATAGAGCCAAACACAGAGTCACAACCTATCTCAACCTCTCCCCCACTGTCTAAAATGTTACCCAGAAGGTTAATAGGAAGTAGTGTATTGTTGAATGTGAGTGAACCCTCAGCTCTGCCTCCTCCCAAGAAAAGAAGAACATATACTGAGGCATCTGAAAGCCCATCCTTGTCCTCCCAACAGGACATGGACTTTGAAATGGCCAATGAACAGTTACTAGAGACATTCTCTCAACAGGATGAATCTATTGAAATTCGCCATAGGGCCATGACATCTTGTACTGAGTCAAGCACAATTCCATTACTCACAATGGAACCATACATACCCACAGATGATACTCAGGACACAGAGCAAGGAGTGCACATAGAGTCTGTTACAGTGCCTGCCATAGTTACGGCAGAAGAGAAGTCACATGCTTCTGAGGGAAAATCTGACTCTCAGCCACCCTTAATAGAGTCATTTTCTCCCCTCCCAGATCAAATACCTCTGGCTCCCTCACGGGATTCTCCACTCGCAGATTTATCTGGAGAAAGTGGAGGGCAACTCGGTCAATCTATCCCTGAAGCAATTCAGACATCTATTTCACATGAAATGATAGGTTTGACTGAGGATCGGGACTCGTGAATTCCCATTGCACCACCACTGACCTCTCTTGAAGAGGCTAGGGTGATTTTAACTGCAGGTACAGAAGAACAGCAACAGGAAGACTCCTCACGAGCAATTATATTGAGAGAAACATAAGCACGTGAGGTGAGTGAACCAAACACGAGTGAAATTCAGGTGAGAGCACACACACACACAGACACTGAAAACCTGTTAGCTCAAATTGCTGCTCTAAAAGAAGAACTTGCTAAAAGCCAAGCTGAAGCTAAATCATTCAAAGCACAAGTGGTTGAACGGTCTTCTTCTTCCACCTCTGTCAACAATCAGCTGGCACTCATCAGGAATGATATCTCAGATCTCAAGAACACTGTCACGCCAAAGCTCAATTCCATTCAGGAAACTCCAACTTTATCAGCTGATGACATTTCTAACTTCTGCTCTCTACATACAAGAATGACTTCTCTTGAAGACCTGGTTGAAATGAATCATGCACTGGACTCCTTTAGATTTCTAAAGATAGAAACGGGCATGGAACATCTTAATAAATGAATGAAACACTTGTATTTCATGATCAAGAATTCTCACTGCCCTAATAAAGAACAAAGAACTTACTTTGAAGGACCGTCTGGTGGAGGCTCAGGCTCTGGAGATGATGGAGGTCATGGAGGTTCTAAAGGAAAGTCAGTAGAGGATCCCTCAACTAAGGGGGAGAAGAAAGGGAGTAGTGGAAAGGGGAAAGAAAAAGATACCTCTGCTGGAGACAAAGGAAAGGCTGATGATGTCTACTACAGTGGAGAACAGGATGACTTTGATATTTTTGACATTCCCACTGAACCAGTCTTGGAAGATAAAGATGGTTTATTTGAAGCTGAAGAGGAAAGTGATTTTGGAGAATGGGAAGAGGAAGCTACAGTGGATCCTATCTTTGAGAAAGAGTTTCAGCAACAGCAGTCAGAGATGAAAAGAAAATAAGCTGAACTCAAAAAGGTCTCCCAGATCATTGACATGAGGAAAGACATACAAAGAACAGAAACTCTTCAAAAGCAACGTCTTCATGACATTAAGGCTCAAGAAAGGAGAAGAGATGTCAGACTGAAGATTGGTGAAAAATGGGATGAAGCTAGGAGAGTACTTGATATGCCTCAGCTGAGCACTAACAATGATAGGCAGTTCCTACATCTTCTTGACAAGCTAGAAATCTCAAATCCTAACAATGACATGTACATGAATGCTATCAAGACTGAAGTCTCAAGGATCACAACTGCTTTTGACAGATCCCTAAATGAGATGAGCATTTTTGTATATTGTCAGAGTGAAGGATCTTTCAAGGTGTCACTTCATCTGTTTGAGAATCGTTCTTTGTCAGAAACTTGGGTTCTTCTCAACAAAGTAAAAAGAAGCTCAGAATTGAATGAAGTTCTTCGAGAAAGGCTTAAAGAGTTTGCCAGCAGGGCTAGTCCTCAAGTGGTCAACAATCCTCATCAGGTGAGATTCTTTAAGTCTGATTGTCTTCAAATCTGTCAGCTAGATGTACAATCTCTTAAAGACTACTCAGCTAAGCATCTGGTCTGGATGGAACATCATTTAAGAACTGCTGGATACTCATCCATGTTGAAGACTCAAGCTGCTGATTTGATTCAAGCTTATTGTGAAAAGAATATTAAAAGGTACAATCAGATCAAGAATAAGCTGAAGTCAGTTGGAGTTCAACCAGTCAGGCCAGCAAGCTTCACTTCAGAAAAGGATCGTGTCTTTGACAAAGAGTTGCTTCAAGATTTAGAAGAAGGTGAAGTCAGAAGAGAAGACAACTGAAGTCAATTAGCTCAAAACTCAATGTAATATGATTAGAGCTTTATGAATCAAGATAGACTAATGTAGTTATATGTTCAGGCTAGAGGAACATCTATCTTGTATTCACTTGTAAATTTCTTATGGAATCTGGAAAATGTTAAATATAATCCAGAACTTTTCTGCTATTTACTTTGCATTAC
The DNA here is from genome assembly GCF_009905375.1 of Apium graveolens. Lineage (NCBI taxonomy): Eukaryota > Viridiplantae > Streptophyta > Magnoliopsida > Apiales > Apiaceae > Apium > Apium graveolens. Next base: position 188,463,170 of record NC_133657.1, read on the forward strand.
TGTTTATATCTTTTTCTTATTTATTAGTTGAGTTATCCTCTAGGTATTTGTTGTTATTGTCTAACAAGCAAATAGGGGGAGATTGAAAGGCATATGTCATAGCCTATTTATTTATTCGAGGATTTAACTCAACTCAAATAAGAATGTAATAAGTAAATAGTGGATCTATCGTCGGAGAGATCTCATAGAGTAACATCTGTCAAAGGGTTAAGAAACATTATTCATCTACAGACTTGAAGACTTAATTCACTGGAAGAAGCTCAAGAAATTGATCAAGCCTCAGTGATATAAATCAAGATTATGGATTTAATCAAGTGACAGAGATCTCGTCAGGGTATTAATTAATTGCAAGGATTTAGTCTGAAGAAAATCAAGAGTATCAAGGTCAAGGCTTGAAGAAACGTCACGAAAGTTAGTCACTCATGAACTAAACAGTACATCGAGTGTCAACATTGAAGTGGTGGAATTGATTCATAATTGACAGTAATTTTCAGAAGATTTTCAGAAGAATGGTTGCTGCTCAAGATTAGTATTAATTCTCTATTTAATTAATTAAGTCATATAATTTAATTAAGAAAATAAATTATATCTGTAAAAATTAATTTATTGATTAATTGAATTAATTGATTAATTAATTCAGAATTAATATTAAGGATTTTCAGAATTATTATTAGATTAAAATCTATTAATAATTCAGTAAGACAATATGATTTGAACTACTATGACAATCGGTATGACAATTGATAGTCATACCGAAAGTCTTGCTAGTTCATTCTGATTGTCGTGCTAGCTATTGGGATTGTCTTGCTAGTTCAAAAGGATAGTCTCACCGAAAGTCCTTCCAGTTCAAATGGATTGTCATGCCAGTTCATTTGATTGTCTTGCCGAAAGTCTTGCTGATTCAACATGACTGTTTTCTTTACTTAAACAACAAAAACACAGCAGAAGACATTCATGCAATTATTCAACAGAATACACAAGTCAAGAACACAGCAGAAACAAAAGAAAATTATTTCATTTTTCATCTGCTTTATTCAAGATCAAAATTCTAGATTGTAAAGTTAAATCCAAACCACTAGAATTATTTATCTTGTTCTTGTGTAACAATCTAGCGGATTAAAATCCCTAGAACTTAATCTCAAATCGCATTTAGCATTTGATCTTTTCATTGCAAAAATAGAAAAAGTTCATGTCAAATTTATTCTAGATTTGTAATAATTGATTTGAGATTAATCCCTTGTAACAGATACCGTTGTTGTAACACCTTTCAAGTTTAATAAAAGTTTTATTTAACTTGAATTTTGTTTCACCTTTTTATTCCGCATTTTATTCGATTAAACGGTATTGTTTGCATTCAACGCCCCTTCTACAAACAAATTGGGGCCTAACACTAATCATAAAGATACTTGATGAAGTGGTGGAAGAAGAATCAATCAACGACACCAAGAGAGTACGAGGACATCCTAAAAGGATAACAGTCTTTGTAATGTCTAAAATATCTACAATGTTGTTTGATCTTGTTCCTAAGTACTCCAAAGTCAAATATCTTCAGATGATGCTTAATGAGCTGAATAATCCACATCTCATAATGTACTGGAAATAGAAGCTCGTGATTTGGTCCAAGCCAGACTGGATGACCTTTTGAATAGAAGCCAAGGACCATCTCTCCCAGAATAAACAAAACCAATAGATCCCAAAAATAAAGCTCCCAAGAGAAAGTCTGTTCAGACTCAATCCACTCAAGAAGGAGAAGACAGTGAAGGCAAGAAGCCCAAGAAGATAAAGACAAAGAAGACCTAGATAATTTGTTCAGGCTAGAGGAACACTTCTTCGTAATTTATAACTTAAGAAATCTGGAAATTGAATATGTAATCTAGAATGTATTTAATATCTTTATCTGTTTTAAGGTTGTACTTTTTCTTACTATCAGTTGAGTTTTCCTTAGGGATTTGCTTGTCGAACTCTAACAATCAAATAGGGGGAGATTGTAAAGCATAATGTAATGTAACATGTATTCGAAGAATTATAAATCAACATAAAACAGAACCAGATAAACAATATTAAAACTGTGATGCACAGGAACCCTAAAGATGAAGACATGATATACACAAAGAATCAAGTCATAGGAAGAAGTTCATTAATATGTTCAAGCCTCCATGAAGAATAAGACATAAAAGGACTTCCAGTATCAATTACACAGTTTGATTTGAAGTATTAAAGATCAGGGGTTCAGTGTTTGAAGCAATGGATAATCTACCAAGATGTATCAGTTATGAATTGTGAAGGGAATTGAATTAAACCAAAACATGCTAGTTGATTGTGAACCAGACCAGTGCACCAAACATCAGCATATTAGAAATGGTTTGATTTAATTATACAGAAGGAATATTAAATATTGATACAGTTATTGAAAACTAGATTTTCTCTAAGGCAAGAAAACCTACTAGGGTTACAGGGTCACAAGTAAGTTGCTACAGAAATCTGTTTAAGTCAAAAGTCTCTACTATGACATTCAGGTCGCAAGTAACTTGAATGAGAAAATTGGCTAAGTCAGAAGTCCATACTAGTGATCCATGTCGCAAGTATCTTGCAAAGAAAAAGTTTCTAAGGCACATGTCGCAAGTAACTCTACAGGGAGTCTCCTAGTCGCAAGTATCTTGAAGAAAAATGTTTCTAAGGCAAGGTTGGAAGTATCTTGCACAAGGAAAATTCTAAGGGCGCAAGTAACTTCTTATAGGGTCGCAAGTATCTTGCATAAGGAAAATATTAAGGGCGCAAGTAACTTCACATACAGGGTCACAAGTAACTGTACTTGGTTGAATTTCTATTGATACAAAGCAGCAACTCTAGGGAATGTGTGGTTCAAATAATGCCACATGTCTAAATTAAATTGAAGACTATAAAGCAGCATTTGAATTCATTCAGTGTATTATCTTCTTCGGTTCAACATAAAGTGTTTATGGGATCTCCATTAAAGAACCTCATTTATTAAGCTTGTAAACATAGTGTTGTGCTGCCGCATTTATTGTAGCTAATCAATTCATTGATTATAATGTAGCAACCTCAAGGTTTATATTAATAAAAAAAATATATTCCTCGAATTTTTTGTGTCTATTTTGATTCCTTACTTTTAACGAAGAACTTGTAAACGAATCGAAAAAGATTGTAGGTATAGTATTCAACCCCCCCTTCTACGATACTTTGGGACTAACAATTAGAGCATGCATGATTCACCGGTTAATGTAATAACCCCAAAATTTTGAACTTTTTTGTAACCCTTATGAATAGTGTTTTTGCTGATTATGCTGAATGAGAAAACTTTTCATGCCACACTATGTAGGGGTTCTGTTATTGATATTCTGAGATTTTATTAGTACTCTATATGGTATATAAGTGTATGTAAAGATCGTCAGAATCCAATTCCGAACACTTTGATTTTTCCCGGAAATCCACTAGATACGGAAAGAATTGAGTATAAGGTAACAGGATAAAAAGGATTTAAATTAAAGGATTATAAGAGAGGATCATAAAAGGATTATAATGTATTGAGAACGGTTAAGGAAACCCAAGTAATAAGATCCCGGGTATGATCCCTCAAACGAGAAACGAGAACGAAAGTTAAGCGAACCGTATAACAGATCAACGGTCATTAGGCAAACAATTAGGAGTTAATCAAGGAGGTTAGGGATGATGAGGTCATCCGACCAATAAGAAGAGGGCAAGTGAGGGAGGATGACATCACAAGGTGACATAAGCATGACATAAGGGGAAGGAGGTGTGGTTGATTTAAAACCACAAAAAGTTCAAGGTTAAAAAGGTAATTAACCAAAAACAAATCAAAAGCAACCAAGCTAGGCAAAACAACTCACAAACACAAAAATCATTTCACTTCTTCATCAAGAAGCTCTCGGCTTTTCTCTTCATTTCAAGGAGGAAAATTCAAAATTCAAGTTCCAAGCTTCCTTAATTAGTAAGGTAATTATCTAATACTCCTTATGCATAGATATGGCTATCCTATAAGTTTAAGCCTCCAATTCATTCTCAATCTCTTCCAAGAAATCAATGAAGAAGATAATGAATAGTGATTTCAAGATTTTTAACTTGATTTTCTTTGTTTTTCCTTTAAGATCCAAGCATCCCTAAGATATCTCAAGGTTTCTTAAGGCTTCCTAGCTACTCAAATCACTTCAAGGAAGGTATAACATCTCCAAACCCTAACTTTGATTTGTATATTAGGGTGATTTTGATTGTTATGGTAAAAGAGAAGCTTGATGCTTGTATGTTTAGAGTTTGGGAGGGAGTTGTAGTGAATTGGATGTTGAAATCTTGTCGATTAGTTAAAGGACTTAAGTATAGTTTTAAATTCAAGTTTAAGAATAAGTATAAATTGTTAATGTTGAGTTGTTGGGGGCTGTTATGATGAAGTATGTAGGGAGTTTTTATTGGGTTGTGATTGTGGATTGATTGTGGGTTGAATTGGAGTGTTTTAAATTGGGAAATCGCGTAAACATAGCCGTCGTAATGTCCGATTTACTTTAGGCTGTTTTGTTCTTAACATTAGGACCCGAGAACTCCCTGCTAGGTTTTGACCATTGCCATGATTAGATATTTCATGTTACGAGCTTCGTTTTGATATGTGGTTCGTTTGATTCTGATGTACGGTTTAGGAGAAACGGCCGTTTTAAGTAACGACGTTTCGCGAACGAACCATTACCCCTCGCCTTACTTTGAAACATAGGTTAAAGACCTTAAAGGACAAAATGGAGTATGAAACATTTATTTAAAGTGTAATAGGCAGTTGGTAAGACACTCGCGAAAGAATTGCCTTAAAACTCGTAACAGTTAATTTATTAAAAATGGTGGAGCCGAGGGTACTCGAGCGACGTAAGTGAATCGTTAAGCGCAAAAGCAAGCGTTAGAGTCTAATTGGTTAAAGTCTAGATTCTTAAGCGACTTTGGTTTAATTCCAACTTATATGTTGTTTATAGGTTACCAGACTCGTCCCAGGCCTTTTACCACCCCCAGTCGCTCAGGTAAGTTTTCTACCCGTTATACTGTTGTTGTGATGTATATATGTATATGCATTATCTTGTGATAAGTGCATGATTATTATTAGCAAATCTTGCGATATATTGGAGCATGTGATATGGTATATATGCATGTCTATTTCGTAATCTTGATATCTAATTGTTGATTCAATTGCTTATAAGTTGTATAATACCTATACTAGAGATAAGCAGTAGTTGCGTATACCCTTAGTATAGGGGACCCAAAGGTGAATATTTTTCTAAACCGGGAGTCGATGTTCCCGAGTATAATATATATATATATATTGATATAGTTTTCAAAACTATTAATCGAATAAGTTTTATTCGATAACTTTATTTTATTTAATGAATATTATTTTGAATATTCATTTGAGGACTTATGACTCCGCTTACTTTATTTAATGAATATTATTTTGAATATTCATTCGAGGACTTAAGACTCCGTTTATTTTATTTAATGAATATTATTTTGAATATTCATTTGAGGACTTATGACTCCGCTTATTTATTAAATAATATTCTTTATTTTATTAAAGAATAATGTTTCGATAATCAAACTTATTTTCGATTATTCAAATAAAGATCGTACTTTCGTATAAGTATATCTTTGGTTATTTATTATTCATTTCAAGTGTAAGTTTTAAAACTTTTACTTCAATTATTTTTATAAGGATTATCCTTATGGGAATATTATTTAAATAATATTCAGATATTTTCTAATATATCGGGACTGATTTATTTCATTAAATCAGCATTACTCCAAACATTCTTAAAAATGTTTTCGAGTCTTCAAAACGATTTTAAAAGTTAGAGCGGATCCCAAAACTCGTTTTCTGATTTAAGATCTTCCTTTCGAAGGAGACTTGAATATTCGCTCAAAAATCTTAGGGATCCGGCTCTGTGGTGTATTTTATATTCGCAACGAGGTTGCTGCTTTGAGAAAACAATTTGATTACTTGCCCAACGTTCGGGAAGTAAGTCCATCTAATTGAGTCGACATAAGCGACAGGCCGGGGTACGGTCTATGAAGGTGTAAGAGGCTGGGTGACAGTCCATTCACGCGTGAGTGGCCGGGTAACGGTCTAGCGCAAGGTCCTAATGCGGCCAGGGTGATGACCGGCGAGGAATTCATCCATCTACAGTAGAAAAGGTTACTTATTGGTATCTTTGCCTGATCAGCAAGATATCGGGTTTATGCCAAAATTATTTTCTTTCCAAATTCATTGGATATTGCAACTCTGTTCATACTTTACATGACAGAGGTTTTCAGGAAATGTATGAGATATATATATATATATGGATATATATATATATATATATCGGGACTTAATGAAGTATCTCATAACTTTATTTCATTCAATAATATTTCAAAGATTTAATCTATTCAAGTCTTATCTTGTAGTCTCATCTGGGTGATGAACTTTTGAAACTGATTATAACTTGAACGGAGGTAGTTCAAGTAGTATTCGGATATAAGTATATGGGAGTATCTTGTAACTTCATCTTTTAAACTTGTATCTAGTAAATGATTATCTTGTGCATGTCAAAGATTTTCAGAAAAATGTTGAGACAAGGTTAGATATATGAGATCACCTTGCAACGATATTTTATACAGTTATAAACGGGAACTCTGTGTATATTATACATGACAGAGGATTTCAAAGATTGTGAAAAGTATATATGTACATATATACTGAATATTTTGCGACTTGGTCGTGGTAAGATATCAAACTTCGTTCATTTCTTCTTGACCAAGACTTTCATGAGTATTATGAGAATGCTCATATATTGTAAATCATTATACATATTATTTTGATGGGCTTGTTGCTCACCCTTGATTTCTTCTTTCATCACACAACATCAGCTAGACAAGATGAACAGGACCAAGCTTCCAATTCGCAAGCGGTTAGAAAATGTTCCGCAGTTTTCTGGAAGCGTTGATGCCGCCGTAGCTGAGGTAGGAGCTACCAATAGGCTAGGTTTTCAACTATTGATGAACCAGATTTATGTATATTTATGAATTGTAATAATGGAAAAGAAATGTAAATTTATTCAGAAACCCTTTTAAGGTGTATTGGCATATAATTGTGGAATAAAACGACTTGTGATTATTTTTGGATATTCATCTCTGAGACTATAACTTATGGTGTGTGTGTTTATGGTGGGGTCACAGTACAGAATAGTTGATTAATTATTAAGATTGGGTGTTATTAAGGGAAATGGAACTCGTGACAACCCGGATCCCTTACCCCGGATTTGGGGGTGTTACAGAAATGGTATCAGAGCTAAGCGTTATAAACCTCAGAGATGATGTGACGTTAAGATAATAAGTTCACTAAGATAATAAGAACTCTTGCCAAGTTCATAGTCGGGCTACCTAACGTAGTACTGACAGTTAAAACCCTTATGGGAACCCTTATAAATATCGTGATAGAAGCGTAGTTTGTTATCGTATATGGTAGCGGGACTCCGAACCCTGAGGTTGAGGAGCAACAACGCGATGATGTTTTATTACTTATTGGAGATCAGATTATGGATCCGATAGAGCGTCCTAACACGGGATCGGATGATGTTCATATTGAGGATGTAGCGGTTGAGGATGTTATCCTAGAAGGGATAGTTGCTGAGGAGGATCCCATGGAGGATCCTGACAAGAATGAATAAAGGACCACTGATGAATTGATGACCATGGTTAGGTCGACTACCAGAGGTAGGATTGGTCGGTCACTCACTACCGGAGGTTCATTCAAGTTTGTAAAGATAGTAGCCCCCTTTAACGCGACTTACTCGTAAGACTGAGAAGTTTGAATGGACAGAGAAATATGAGAACAACTTTCAAGAATTGAAGCAAAGATTGGTGACGGCCCCTATGATGGCGTTGCCGGATGGAAAAGGAGATTTTGTGATGTGTAGTGACGCTTCGCATAAGGAATTAGGGTGCTTCTTATACAGCACAATAAGGTAATCGCTTACGCGTCAAGACAATTAAGGGAATATAAAATTCGATATCCCCACCCATGAGCTTGGGCTCGTGGCAATAGTTTTGCCCTAAATATTAGAGGCACTACTTGTATGGAGAGAAGTGCGAGATTTACACAAGTCATAAGTGCTCTAGTGCATTTTCACGCAGAAAGAGCTCAACATACGCCAGAGGAGGCGGTTAGAGCTAATCAAGAATTATGATTGGGAGATTCTTTATCATTCGGGGAAAGCCAATGTGGTGGCTGATGCCCTTAGTAAAAAGGAGAGACTCAAGATAATAATGTCTTTGGGAGAGTTTATAAGAGATTTTGAGAAAATGGAAATAGAAGTGAAGGTAACCGGTGCCGGTACCGAAAAGCTGTTTGAGATTGCAATATAGACCGAATTATTGGAAAAGAACATATTGTGCCAGAAAAAGTGATGAATGAAGGCAGAGAGCCAACAAATATATATGAGATTAATACCGAGAAAGATGATAAGGGAATAATGAGGTATTCCTATAGAATTTGGGTTCCAAATCTTCAAGAGCTTAAAGATGAGATCTTAGATGAAAGTCATAGTTCAAGGAATAAGATTTAGAGAAAACCCTGAATGTGATAGTCAGGGAGGACACCATCAAGATAGAAGGAACCCATAACATAATGAAGTGGAAAATGAAGATTTTAACGTATAAGATAACCCCAAGTATGGGAGAAAGATGAAACATTTCATACTAAGGAAACAGAAAGTCGAGTAAGGAAAGGAGACCCGAGACGGTACTCCTATACGGCAATTCATGGACCTGTCTAAAAAGAACTTAGACTATTATCCCCAACCACCACCTTGAGGAAACAATGCGGTAGGAAATTCTTTCGTGACCTTTAAATCGCTAAGCTCTCAGAGTTCCAAGGAACAGGTTGACCCAGTCGAGGCAAGAGCCTGGCTAAAGGAAATATAGGAATCATTTGAAATTCTAAATGATTAACAAATCACAAAAGAATGTTTTGTCACTTACCCTCCTAAGAGAGAGGCCACCCGCTGGTGAAAGGCCAAGGAAGGCACGGAGCAAGAGATTATAATAAACTAATTTAAGTTCAGTCAATTATTTTTAGGAAAGTACTTCCTAAGGTTATGGAGATATTGTAAAAGCTTTAGAGCCAGAACAAAGGCAGACGAGTATGATGCATTATGAATCTAAGTTGTAAAAGTTATCAAGATTCGTTCTGAGGACACGAATCCAGAATGACGGGATGTTTGAAATCAATGCTTATGTTGTGTTGGTTCATGAAATAATGATAAAAGAAAGGAAAATAAAAAGAAACTGAAGTGGAAAGGAATATAAAGGCAATAGAGTTTGAGGTATGAAAAGGGAGTTGGGTATGAGGAAACCCTAAAGACTCGTAGCAATAGAAATAGAAAAGTATGTATTCATCAGGATGAGGGTGATTCACCATGAGTTAAAATTGATGGTTGAAGGCATAAGAGATACATATATTTTATCCCCTGTAAGTTGGGAGGATTCGAGGAAACCTTGAGATAATTCGAAGGATAAATAATGAGACGCGGATAGACTGAGGAGACAAGGAAGTAAGAATTAGGAAAATTGGATGAAGGAAGTGACCTTCAAGAATGTGAAGTGTAAGACCGGTGGCTCGATACCCAGAAGGGGAGACGCCAGGTATGAAAGATATCCCAACATTGAGGTGACTGTTGAGATAAACAACAAAAGTAAATAAGGAATTATTAAGAAGAGGTTCACGTTGAACATGACCAATATCTTCCATAACATCCATGTTATCATTACCAAATCAGGAAAGAAAAGCGGATGACCATTGTTATCTTTTGGAGGCCATATGGATTGACCTCAATTTGAATAAGGATGTTATTATGAAATTAGGTATAGACTATCGAGGTGGGAATGATGAATAAGATAATCTATCAAGGATATATGACTTGATTTATCCATGAAAGGATGCAAGTACCTTTTTAAAGGTGGGATTAAGGATATAACTTCGATAACTTGAGATGAACCATAGGGGAATGCATGAAGGTTGGCATTTCACCCTTAATAGGGATAGCATGAGTTTTGACAAGTATGAATTGGAAAGGATCAAGGTAACAACAATCTTTAAAGATCAGTAAAGAAATTTTTCAGAAGTACATAGACAATGGTTCTAGTATTAGTAAATGGTATTTTGATATGCCCTGTATCTAGGGAATACAGGAGGAACGATTCAAGGATAACCTTAGAGGTTTTACAAGGAGAAAGGTAATATTCAAAATTCTCAAGAATAGAAATATTGATAAAGGAAATATGACGTAATTATAATGATGCCAAGTGGGGCACGTGTTAAACCACGAGAAAGTATGGATCGAACCAGTAAAGGTCGAAATTGTTCAGGGAAATTAGGACCTAAGATAAAAGATGTTCTAAGTATGATTGAGAGTCAGTCGTGACAGTGATTAACCTCTAAAGACTGAGGTAATAATTTATAGAAAAATGATGATTTTTTTTACTCATCAGATTTTAAGGAAAACATCTTCACATAAGCAGTGATTAAAATGAGGTAGAAAATTTATATGGAGGTGGTTAAAATGACATTGACTGTAAGGAAATTTTACTATCAGGAAAGGCCAAAGAGGTGGCCGACACTTTTAAGGTAAGAAGATAATTATAGGCGCTTGTGCCAAAAGAATACAGTGATGATAGTTAAAGCTGTGAAGGTTGTATTATGGTTTGGAAGATTGACATTCCTTCTGATGACTGTGCAATACCCAACCGTAATAGTAGTTGGTAAAGGTTTAATTCGTGTAATCGCCATGAGCGGGCTATCCATCTCAGAAGGTACTATCTTGAGATAAGCCAGGTCCATGTTTCAAAAAGGACTAGACGAACCTTTGAGTTAAGTCTTCTATTTACGACATATGATTAAAAATGGTATTAACCTGCTATCGTTGCTTTGATTGAAACTCTTCTGCAATTTTATCTGCTTCATGTCATGAAAGTACGTCAGAATTTGGAGTGTTCTTCATGAATTATGAATGGTGATTATGTTAACTCCTTAGAAGAATTCGATACGATATGTATGGACTCCGTATGGTTAGCTATTAAGACTTCATGGAAAACGAATGATGACAGTAGGTCAGTGGTGGACCATAGTAATGCAGCAATGATTCTGCGAGTAATGAGCTGATTACAACCGTGAGAGTTGTATTGGAATGGATGTTGAGATTAAGTACCACTAATCGGGTCGTGGTGATATATAAGTCATCATTGATAGACTAATTAAGTCAATTATCTACCTATGATATATTTATTCCTTCTTATCAATAAAGAGTAGTATTATTATACGAAGAAGGTTGCGGTGTAGCAATGGATTCTAGTAACGATGATGTCCAGAATGAAATCCCATATTCGATTTTCGTTGTCGAGGGAGTTTCAAAGGTGATTGTTTATGAGCTCGAGCGAGAGGGACGATGGACGGAATAGTAAATATTTAGGCATGTGAACTGCGATGCTATAACACTTGATGTCGATATATATACAAATATATTTTGTTCTCCTATGACAAACCTGAAAGGAATATGTCCTAAGTCCAATCATGTATAAGGATTTAGAAATAACTTTTATGTAATCTGTTTTGATTTCATTGATATTAATAAAAGACTTGTTCTGTTTTTATTACGGGCTTTATCTATTTAAGTGTTTAAATAAGATATACCATAGTTTAGAGTAAAGCTTTTTATGGATTATGATGAGATCATAATAGTGAGACCTAAAAAGATGATAACTCTAAACTTAAATAGTTCCTGGTCATAGGATTACTAACTGGTAATTAATAATCCGCAAAGATCGGTACATACTATGCTTGCTTCATTATGAAGGATGTCTGTTCTCATAGACATTTGTATGGTGACACTATAGCTAGTATGTAGGTGCTTATTATAGAATAAGTTCACTGAACATGACTCGCACAGCTGAACAACTGATGGAGTTCACTCACGTGTCAGCAGTTATTCACATAGTGATAGTTGTACAAGTATCCTTAGACTTGAGGTCATCATAGTCATCTTGTGTACACTGAACTATGCTTTGGTTTAGTTCTTAGTCTCCAGGGACAATTATTAGGGCTCTTCTGGGTATAGGAATTTGTACACGAAGATAGTGTATGATCAATAAAGGATCTACCCCTTCCAGTGAAGGAAGCGAATGTTCAAGGCTGATCCACTTATGCTAGTTCAGGAATCTCTGGCCAGAGTGAATGAAATTAGAAAAGAGTTTCTAATTTACATAGAACTACGCATAGTAAATGGTAAGCAAGTGATTGAATTAGATAGGCTTGACACGAGATACATGCCTTGTATTTAATCGGGACATTGTAGGGTAGAAGGAGTTTATTGTACGGTAACTATTCACTGAATAGGTTCTTGGTATTCTAAGCAGTGAATTCATATTATCCGGATAGTCGTGATATGCTGAGAAGTATCCCTCACGATGTAGAATAAATGTGATTAATTAATTAATCATATTTAATAAATTAGAGAATTTATATAAATAATGATAAAATAGTTTTATTATTATTTATTTCTACTACCGGCTTAATATTGAACCTACAGGGTCACACCATAAAAAGAGAATGATTTAATGGTGGAGGAATTAATTAATAATGGCTAATAATTATTTATTTATGAAATAAATAATTAATTGGCAAATTTAATAATTGATTAAATGAGATTTAATTGATTATAAATTGGTTAAGAAAAGTTCTTAATATTATTAATTAAAGGATTTAATTTTTGGAAATTAAATCAAGAGAGAGAATTATTTCTAAAGTGTTTAGAAAAAGGATTAATGATTAAAAGGTGTTTTAATTATTAATGAGAATAATAAATGGGATAATAATAATAATATTTATGGGAAAATTTCAGCTGAAAATTTTGCCTATAAATACACTATTATAGACCCTAATTTTATTCTAACCCACACAAAACCCAAAAAGTTTGGAAAACCCAATTCTCTCCACCTCCTTCCTCCTCCTTAACATCGTTTTCTTGGTGGATAACGGTGGAGTGCTTCACACTTGAGGAGCAACTGCTAAGGATCTCTGATCGTTGTCTCCGAATTATTTTTAAAGATTAGATTCGATCCCTCGAATTTTTATTCATGATCTGTATGCTTTTATTTGGATTTTATATGTGTAAAAGTGTTTTGCCATGCCACCGCTACGTTTAAAATCCAACAATGGTATCAGAGCATAGGTTGTATGCATATAGATCTGTGGTAAAAATTTCAGAATTTTATGTGCTTGTATGAATTAATTATGATTTTTACAAGTTATATCATGGATTAATTTTGTCTGATGAGAAATCGTTTCTCAGAATAATTTTGAATGTTGATCTGGGTTCTACAAGTGTTGTAGATCGTCTGGGTATTTTTTTCATAATTTTATGATGTATAGATTTTTTATTATGAATTTTTGAAGTTCTTATAATTAAAATTCGTAATTAAATAAGTAAATATATGTATATATAGTATATATATATATATTTGTATTGCTGTTGTACTGCACTGCTGTGGTATGCTATTCTTTAGTTGATTGCACGGAGAAAGAAGCTGACAGGCACGCTGTTCGAGAAGCTGTACGGCGGCTGCAGAAAAAGAAAAACAAAAAAAAATAGGGGTGTAACGCATTCCGGGAATGCGTTACACACCTGTGGCGCATTCAAGGAATGCGTTACACCCTTTAATGGCTTAAAAGGGGTGTAACGCATCACCAGAATGCGTTACAGGGATTGTAACGCGTTCCTGTAATTCGTTACAGCCCGTCTGTTGATTTTAAAATTAATTTTCTGGGAGTTTCGTAACTCTGTTTTAGGCGTGCAATATACCGTTGGATTCGTTTTTTAGAGACGGATCTAATGGAGTGATCAATTTTAGTTTATATAAAAGTTTTGAACTGTTTATATTTCCATGAAGTGTTTTAAAGCTGTTTTTGACTATTTTTAATTGCTTTTAAATGCTTCATGTGATACATAGAGATGTATAATGATTAGACTAATGTGCTAGATGATATAACATGCCTACCTTGATGTTTATTCATATTGATATATGTGATATATGCTTAGTTTATCATGCGATGATAGATTTAGGTGAATTTAAATGAACATAAGGCGTTTGTTAGACAACCTAGTATAGTGAAATTGTTTCATAACCTTAATAACAATATTATGAATACAATCATGAGATTCTTGTGTTTATGAAACACGTAATTGAATATGAATTTTCGATATGAGAGAAAGGATGATTCTGTCAACAACAGATTTCTATCTGTAAGAAAGGGTTATTAAGTGACGCCTCTTGATAATGCTCCACCCGATCTGGGAATCATCTGATTATTGATTATTGATTTGAAATATTTAATTTAAAAGGAAGAATCTCTTTATAATATGATTATGATTGTAACGTAATATAATCCCTCTAAAATTAAATAATATCAAGTAGTAATTGGCCAATGACACAACGGGCTTGTGTCGGTCATAGCCTTCCAACATGGTAGAAAGTAGTTCTTATTTTTGAATCATTATCGATTCGTGCCACAGCCGAGGGCTTTGATTTCGAAATAAGAAATACTTGTCTATTACATAGAGATTTGTACATTGAATAAGAATCTAAAGGTCGTTATGTGCCACAGCCGTGGGCGTTTGGGGACTGATTCAATTGTACAGAATGTTGGGTTAGACTTGACTTAGAATATTGAGTTTGTCGTGCCACAGCCGTGACTCAATTATTCAAGAGGCTAAAGTTTGATTAGGGAATAACATTAGATGTAATTGACAAGAGTTGTCTACCTATTGAACATTACATGGCGTTTCGTGCCACAGCCGAGGTTGTGTGATGGAATGTAGGATCCCTATTCCCACTAGCATTATGAATGCTTAATTTTTCACGTAGGGGGTTGAATAAATTTAGATAAACTAGTGGGAGCCACTTATGAATAAAGACCCGATTCATATAGTGTTTTGAAATGAAATCGAATATTTGCTAAGTGTTGTTATATGTTTATCATTTACAGATTTACTTTGTACATTATGTCTTATGCACTATCACTCAGGAGCATACTAGATGCTCACAAATTGACTGGTCCTAATTATGCTGACTGGCTTCGAAACTTGAGAATTGTTCTCAGGATTGAGAAGCTGGAATACGTGATTGACTCACCTAAGCCTACTGAACCTGCTAGTGATGTACATAATGATGAACATGTTGTGTATCGTAAGTGGATAGATGATGCAAATGTTGCTCAATGCATCATGCTAGCTTCCATGAACATTGAGCTACAGAAGCAACATGAGCATATGGATGCTCACACTATCCTCATTCATCTACAAGAGTTGTATGATGTGGCAGGGAGGACAGCTCGATATGAGATATCGAAGGAGCTGTTCGGTTGTAGGATGTCTGAGGGATCATCTGTGAATGACCATGTACTTAAGATGATCAATTTGATTGAACGTCTTGGACAACTTGGTTTTTCCATGGATGGGGAGCTGAGCCAAGACTTGGTCTTGCAATCGCTTCCGAGTTCGTTCTCGCAGTTTGTTGTGAACTTTCACATGAATAAGTTGGATGTCAGCCTGCCTGAACTCCACAACATGTTGAAGACTGCGGAATCGAATTTCCCCCCTAAGAAGAGTTCTGTTCTTCTAATTGGTGAAGGTTCCAATCCTAAGAAAAGGAAGAGGAACTCTTCCAAGAAGAAGAAAGTAGGTGAAGAAAAGACGGTTCCACCAAAAGCTGAAGACCCCAAGAGCAAAGTTGTTTGCTTTCACTGTAAAAAGGTGGGGCACTGGAAGAGGAACTGCAAGGTTTACCTTGCAGAATTGAAGAAGAAGAAGGGTAGTGAGACTACCGCTTCTGATTCAGGAATGTTCATGATAGAAGTGAATATGTCATTAAATCAAATTTCTACTTGGGTATTCGATACCGCCTGTGGTTCTCATATCTGCAATTGTTGCAGGGACCAAGGAGAAGTAGGACTCTTGAGGAAGAGGAGGTGATTCTATTGATGGGAAATGGAGCAAGAGTTGCTGCTAAAGATGTAGAATCATTTCATTTACATATGCCTACGGGCAAGACTATTGTTTTAAATAATTGTTATTTTGTTCCCTCGATTGTGAGGAATATTATTCCCATGTTAGACTTGACTGGATTTTTCATTTATTATTGAGAATAATAAATGTTCTATTCTTAGAGATAATATTCTTTATGGACGTGGTACTTTAAATAATGGTCTGTATGTATGTGACATAATTTATTTCAGATTGAACAAACTAATAAAAGAAAAGGGATGATGAAAATCTCACTTCATAGTGGCACTGCAGTCTCCATTTAGTGGACATGGAGAGAGGGCTGCAGATTTTCTAGGAATGGTACACACAGATGTATGTGGACCAATGTCTACGCAAGCCATGGGTGGATTTTCATACTTCATTACTTCCATAGATGATAGATTTGGATTCGGATATGTGTTTGATGAAACACAAGTCTGAGGCCTTTGAAAAGTTCAAAGAGTATAAGTATGAAGTGGAGAAACAAACCAAACATAATATTATAATTCTTCGATTAGATCGAGGTGGTGAATACTTTAATGGAGTGTTTCTAGATTATCTCAAAGTAAATGGTATAGTCTCCCAGTGGACTCCTCTAGATTGGTATCTGAAAGGAGAAATCGAACTTTGTTAGACATAGTTCGGTCCATGATGAGCTATGCAAATCTTCCATTATTCCTTTGGGGTTATGCATTGGAAACCTCAGCATATTTACTGAATAAGGTGCCTTCCAAAATCTGTTCCTCAAACTTCGTATGAGATATGGAAAGAAAGGAAACTGAGTCTTAAACACGTTAAGATTTGGGGATGTCCAGCTTATGTCAAGAAAGTTGACCCAGATAAGCTGGAATATCGATCCGGAAAATGTAGTTTTGTGGGATATCCTAAAGAGACTTTAGGGTATTACTTTTGCACCGATCATCGGGTGTTTGTCTCCAGACATGCTACCTTCTTGGAAAAGGAGTTTATCCTCGAAGGAAACAGTGGGAGCAAAATTGAACTTGATGAAGTTCAAGAAGCACAAACTAATACAGATCGAGTGGAAACACCTGTTCTGATTGAACAACCTTTTGTGGAACAGCCCATTCATAGATCATTAATGATGACGACCCTATGACCTATAATGAGGCTATGAGTAGTGTTGACTCAGAGAAATGGCATAGTTCCATGAAATCCAGAGTGGAATCTATGTATACGGTATACAAAAGATAGATTATAGCAGATGGCCAGGTGGAGACCTTTAAGGCCAGGATTTTGGGAAAAGGATTCAAACAAAGGCAATGGATTGACTTTGATGAAACCTTTTACCTGTAGCCCTGTTAAAATCAGTTCGGATTTTGCTTGCGAATGCTGCTTACTACGACTATGTGATCTGGCAAATAGCCAGATGGTTTTCTTTCCAAGGGAAATGAAAACCTAGTGTGTAAGTTGCTGCGAACCATATGTGGTTTAAAGCAAGCTTCTCGAAAGATGGAACATTCATTTTGATGAGACAATCAAAGAGTTTGATTTTATCAAAAAACGTAGATGAACCATGCGTCTACAAAAGGGTTAGTGGGAGCGCGGTAACATTTCTTGTATTGTATTGAATTAGAGTTGACACACATAACAACATAGCAGACCCACTCACAAAGCTACTTTATGAAAGTCACTTTGATCGTCATAAAGACAAGATGGGTATTAGATACCAGAGTGATTGGCTTTAGTACAAGTGGGAGATTGAAAGGAATATGTCCTAAGTCCAATCATGTATAAGGATTTAGGAATAACTTTTATGTAATCTGTTTTGATTTCATTGATATTAATAAAAGACTTGTTTTGTTTTTATTACGGGCTTTATCTATTTAAGTGTTTAAATAAGATATACCATAGTTTAGAGTAAAGCTTTTTATGGATTATGATGAGATCATAATAGTGAGACCTAAAAAGATGATAACTCTAAACTTAAATAGTTCCTGGTCATAAGATTACTAACTGGTAATTAATAATCCGCAAAGATCGGTACATACTATGCTTGCTTCATTATGAAGGATGTCTGTTCTCATAGACATTTGTGTGGTGACACTATAGCTAGTATGTAGGTGCTTATTATAGAATAAGTTCACTGAACATGACTCGCACAGTTGAACAACTGATGGAGTTCACTCACATGTCAGCAGTTGTTCACATAGTGATAGTTGTACAAGTATCCTTAGACTTGAGGTCATCATAGTCATCTTGTGTACACTAAACTATGCTTTGGTTTAGTTCTTAGTCTCCAGGGACAATTATTAGGGCTCTTCTGGGTATATGAATTTGTACACGAAGATAGTGTATGATCAATAAAGGATCTACCCCTTCCAGTGAAGGAAGCGAATGTTCAAGGCTGATCCACTTATGCTAGTTCAGGAATCTCTGCCCAGAGTGAATGAAATTAGAAAGGAGTTTCTAATTTGCATAGAACTACGCATAGTAAATGGTAAGCAAGTGATTGAATTAGATAGGCTTGACACGAGATCCATGCCTTGTATTTAATCGGGACATTGTAGGGTAGAAGGAGTTTATTGTACGGTAACTATTCACTGAATAGGTTCTTGGTATTCTAAGCAGTGAATTGATATTATCCGGATAGTCGCGATATGCTGAGAAGTATCCCTCACGATGTAGAATAAATGTGATTAATTAATTAATCATATTTAATAAATTATAAAATTTATATAAATAATGATAAAATAGTTTTATTATTATTTATTTCTACTACCAGCTTAATATTGAACCTACAGGGTCACACCATAAAAAGAGAATGATTTAATGGTGAAGGAATTAATTAATAATGGCTAATAATTATTTATTTATGAAATAAATAATTAATTGGCAAATTTAATAATTGATTAAATGAGATTTAATTGATTATAAATTAATTAAGAAAAGTTCTTAATATTATTAATTAAAGGATTTAATTTTTGGAAATTAAATCAAGAGAGAGAATTATTTCTAAAGTGTTTAGAAAAAGGATTAATGATTAAAAGGTGTTTTAATTATTAATGAGAATAATAAATGGGATGATAATAATAATATTTATGGGAAAATTTCAGCTGAAAATTTTGCCTATAAATACACTATTATAGACCCTAATTTTATTCTAACCCACACAAAACCCAAAAAGTTTGGAAAACCCAATTCTCTCCACCTCCTTCCTCCTCCTTAACATCATTTTCTTGGTGGATACCGGTGGAGTGCTTCACACTTGAGGAGCAACTGCTAAGGATCTCTGATCGTTATCTCCGAATTATTTTTAAAGGTTAGATTCGATCCCTCGAATTTTTATTCATGATCTGTATGCTTTTATTTGGATTTTATATGTGTAAAAGTGTTTTGCCATGCCCCCGTTGCGTTTAAAATCCAACAAAACCTCTATAGTTCAGAGGTAGATTCCAAGCCAGATACTTTATGGTAATAATTTTTTTTTTTTACGAATATACAATTCTCTTCAGTTCGTTCTTTTCTCTTCTTTTCATTTCATGTAAGCTGAGAAGAACAACCCTTCCAGAAGGGGAGGTATTGCCGAATGACTATCTATCTGTGTGATAGAAGCCTAGTAGGATACCACATGTTGTTTAATTGCTTGTCAAGTACTAAAGGCTGGCCACCTTCTGTACTAACTATGCGATATAACAAGTGTTCATGATCATAGTGATCTCTAAACAAATTCCTTTACTTCTATATGATTGATCAAACTTTGGAAAATAGAAACAGCTGAAAAAAGGAGTAGTAAAGTTATGGTGGTATTCGGAATGGAAACACATTCGTGCTACTAAGGTTGACGTGGTTATTAAAAGGTTATAGAACGCTAACGAGCAAAAGTATAACCAGTATAATATTAGGAACGGAAGGTAGTAGCGATTACGAACTGGAAAAGAATGGGTATTGAGAAGTAAAAGCTCTAATGCTAAAAGCTATAATGAGAGTTTGTGCAAAAGACTTGAAAGAATTTGGAATGATCACTTAACACGGATTGAGTTTTCTTACGACAATAGATCATATGTCAGTATTGAGATATCGCCTTATGAGATCCTTGAGGGAAGACAATGTCGATCTCCCTTATGTTAGGATGAAGTTGTAGAGCGCAAGATGCTCGGACCCACAGTAGTCCAAAGGACCAAGGATATAATAGATCTAATCAAAGGACGGCTGGTAGTAGCCCAAGATGGACATAAGAAGTATGTTGATTTGACACGAAAGGACAAAGAATAGGAAGTAGGGGACCTAGTGTTTTTAAAGGTATCCCCTTGGAAACCCTTGGAAAGGATTGATGAGATTCGGAAAGAAAGGAAAGCTAAGTCCACAATTTGTCGGACCCTTGGATATACTAAAACATATTGGGAAGTTAGCATACGAGCTAGTCCTACCCCCGAACCTGTAGCAAGTTCATAACCTGTTCCACGTATCAATGTTAAGGAAGTGTAATTCGGATGCCAGATAAATAGGGGCATATGAGTGCATAGACATGCAACCCGACGTAACCTATATGGAGCAACCAGGAAGGGTTATAGAGTGAAAAGGAACTAGTGCTTAGGAGAAGGGTTATCAAACTAGTCAGAGTTTGATGGTAGAACCACAATGAGGGAAAATTAAGTGAGAGTTAGAAAGTGCAATGCTAAGAGAGTATCCCTATTCATTTTCTATCTGATTCCGGGACAGAATCCTTTTAAGGAGGAGGGACTGTAATAACCCCAAAATTTTGAACTTTTTTGTAACCCTTATGAATAGTGTTTTTGCTGATTATGCTGAATGAGAAAACTTTTCATGCCACACTATGTAGGGCTTCTGTTATTGATATTCTGAGATTTTATTAGTACTCTATATGGTATATAAGTGTATGTAAAGATCGTCAGAATCCAATTCCGAACACTTTGATTTTTCCCGGAAATCCACTAGATACGGAAAGAATTGAGTATAAGGTAACAGGATAAAAAGGATTTAAATTAAAGGATTATAAGAGAGGATCATAAAAGGATTATAATGTATTGAGAAAGGTTAAGGAAACCCAAGTAATAAGATCCCGGGTATGATCCCTCAAACGAGAAACGAGAACGAAAGTTAAGCGAACCGTATAACAGATCAGCGGTCATTAGGCAAACAATTAGGAGTTAATCAAGGAGGTTAGGGATGATGAGGTCATCCAACCAATACGAAGAGGGCAAGTGAGGGAGGATGACATCACAAGGTGACATAAGCATGACATAAGGGGAAAGAGGTGTGGTTGATTTAAAACCACACAAAGTTCAAGGTTAAAAAGGTAATTAACCAAAAACAAATCAAAAGCAACCAAGCTAGGCAAAACAACTCACAAACACAAAAATCATTTCACTTCTTCATCAAGAAGCTCTCGACTTTTCTCTTCATTTCAAGGAGGAAAATTCAAAATTCAAGTTCCAAGCTTCCTTAATTAGTAAGGTAATTATCTAATACTCCTTATGCATAGATATGGCTATCCTATAAGTTTAAGCCTCCAATTCATTCTCAATCTCTTCCAAGAAATCAATGAAGAAGATAATGAATAGTGATTTCAAGATTTTTAACTTGATTTTCTTTGTTTTTCCTTTAAGATCCAAGCATCCCTAAGATATCTCAAGGCTTCTTAAGGCTTCCTAGCTACTCAAATCACTTCAAGGAAGGTATAACATCTCCAAACCCTAACTTTAATTTGTATATTAGGATGGTTTTGATTGTTATGGTAAAAGAGAAGCTTGATGCTTGTATGTTTAGAGTTTGGGAGGGAGTTGTAGTGAATTGGATGTTGAAATCTTGTTGATTAGTTAAAGGACTTAAGTATAGTATTAAATTCAAGTTTAAGAATAAGTATAAATTGTTAATGTTGAGTTGTTGGGGCTGTTATGATGAAGTATGGAGGGAGTTTTGATTGGGTTGTGATTGTGGATTGATTCTGGGTTGAATTGGAGTGTTTTAAATTGGGAAATCGCGTAAACATAGCCGTCGTAATATCCGATTTACTTTAGGCTGTTTTGTTCTTAACATTAGGACCCGAGAACTCCCTGCTAGGTTTTGACCATTGACATGATTAGATAGTTCATGTTATGAGCTTCGTTTTGATATGTGGTTCGTTTGATTCCGATGTACGGTTTAGGAGAAACGGCCGTTTTAAGTAACGACGTTTCGCGAATGAACCATTACCCCTCGCCTTACTTTGAAACATAGGTTAAAGACCTTAAAGGACTAATTGGAGTATGAAACATTTATGTAAAGTGTAATAGGCAGTTGTTAAGACACTCGCGAAAGAATCGCCTTAAAACTCGTAACAGTTAATTTATTAAAAATGGTGGAGTCGAGGGTACTCGAGCAACGTAAGTGAATCGTTAAGCGCAAAAGCAAGCGTTAGAGTCTAATTGGTTAAAGTCTAGATTCTTAAGCGACTTTGGTTTAATTCCAACTTATATATTGTTTATAGGTTACCAGACTCGTCCCAGGCCTTTTACCACCCCCAGTCGCTCAGACAAGTTTTCTACCCGTTATACTGTTGTTGTGATGTATATATGTATATGCATTATCTTGTGATAAGTGCATGATTATTATTAGCAAATCTTGCGATATATGGGAACATGTGATATGGTATATATGCATGTCTATTTCGTAATTTTGATATCTAATTGTTGATTCAATTGCTTATAAGTTGCATAATACCTATGCTAGAGATAAGCAGTAGTTGCGTATACCCTTAGTATAGGGGACCCAAAGGTGAACATTTTTCTAAACCGGGAGCCGATGTTCCCGAGTATAATATATATATATATATATATATATTGATATAGTTTTCAAAACTATTAATCGAATAAGGTTTATTCGATAACTTTATTTTATTTAATGAATATTATTTTGAATATTCATTTGAGGACTTATGACTCCGCTTACTTTATTTAATGAATATTATTTTGAATATTCATTCGAGGACTTAAGACTCCATTTATTTTATTTAATGGATATTATTTTGAATATTCATTTGAGGACTTATGACTTCGCTTATTTATTAAATAATATTCTTTATTTTATTAAAGAATAATGTTTCGATAATCAAACTTATTTTCGATTATTCAAATAAAGATTGTACTTTCGTATAAGTATATCTTTGGTTATTTATTATTCATTTCAAGTATAAGTTTTAAAACTTTTACTTCAATTATTTTTATAAGGATTATCCTTATGGGAATATTATTTAAATAATAATATTCAGATATTTTCTAATATATCGGGACTGATTTATTTCATTAAATCAACATTACTCCAAACATTCTTAAAAATGTTTTCGAGTCTTCAAAATGATTTTAAAAGTTAGAGCGGATCCCAAAACTCGTTTTCAGATTTAAGATCTTCCTTTCGAAGGAGACTTGAATATTCGCTCAAAAATCTTAGGGATCCGGCTCTGTGGTGTATTTTATATTCGCAACGAGGTTGCTGTTTTGAGAAAACAATTTGATTACTTGCCCAACGTTCGGGAAGTAAGTCCATCTAATTGAGTCGGCATAAGCGACAGGCCGGGGTACGGTCTATGAAGGTGTAAGAGGCTAGGCGACAGTCCATCCACGCGTGAGTGGCCGGGTAACGATCTAGCACAAGGTCCTAATGCGGCCAGGGTGATGACCGGCGAGGAATTCATCCATCTACAGTAGAAAAGGTTACTTATTGGTATCTTTGCCTGATCAGCAAGATATCGGGTTTATGCCAAAATTCTTTTCTTTCCAAATTCATTGGATATTACAACTCTGTTCATACTTTACATGACAGAGGTTTTCAATTAATGTTTGAGAGATATATATGGATATATATATATATATATATATATATATATATATATATCGGGACTTAATGAAGTATCTCATAACTTCATTTCATTCAATAATATTTCAAATATTTAATCTATTCAAGTCTTATCTTGTAGTCTCATCTGGGTGATGAACTTTTGAAACTGATTATAACTTGAACGGAGGTAGTTCAAGTAGTATTCGGATATAAGTATATTGGAGTATCTTGTAACTTCATCTTTTAAACTTGTATCTAGTAAATGATTATCTTGTGCATGTCAAAGATTTTCGGAAAAATGTTGAGACAAGGTTAGATATATGAGATCACCTTGCAACGATATTTTATACAGTTATAAACGGGAACTCTGTGTATATTATACATGACAAAGGATTTCAAAGATTGTGAAAAGTATATATGTACATATATACTGAATATTTTGAGACTTGGTCGCGGTAAGATATCAAACTTGGTTCATTTCTTCTTGACCAAGACTTTCATGAGTACTATGAGAATGCTCATATATTGTAAATCATTATACATATTATTTTGGTGGGCTTGTTGCTCACCCTTGCTTTCTTCTTTCATCACACAACATCAGCTAGACAAGATGAACAGTACCAAGCTTCCAATTCGCAAGCGGTTAGAAAATGTTCCGCAGTTTTCTGGAAGCGTTGATGCCGCCGTAGCTGAGGTAGGAGCTACCAATAGGCTAGGTTTTCAACTATTGATGAACCAGATTTATGTATATTTATGAATTGTAATAATGGCAAAGAAATGTAAATTTATTCAGAAACCCTTTTAAGGTGTATTGGCATATAATTGTGGAATAAAACGACTTGTGATTATTTTTGGATATTCATCTCTGAGACTATAACTTGTGGTGTGTGCGTTTATGGTGGGGTCACAGTACAGAATAGTTGATTAATTATTAAGATTGGGTGTTATTAAGGGAAATGGAACTCGTGACAATCCGGATCCCCGACCCCGGATTTGGGGTGTTACAGTTAAAATTATATAAATTTAAATTAAAACTCATAAATTCATGATCCAAACAAAATCATCATTTATCAATTTAGACATAGGCAGCAAAAACCCTTCTCAGAAGGATTATCAAACGACCTTAAAATCAAACATCACAGGAAAACTTGTTTACATATTCAAATTATAGTAATTCATCCAAATACGAAGTATATAAAATACATTTAAAGTATGTAGTATATAAATTACAGTAATTCATTCAAATACGAAGTAATTACAAATAAGGTCGTTTGGACTTAATCAGAAACAATGTACATTTAAATTAGAAAATGCATGATTAACCGATTAAAAGTATATAAATTTAAATATAAACAAATGGTTAATACTTAAAAGAGGTGAAAATAATACCTTCTCAGCAACATCAATACGAGTACCTTCACTATCCCCTCTGCAACCACCTTTTTTGAATTTTATATACTCGGAGGACGGTGGTAGTGGTGGTAACTACAAGTGTAAAAAATAAACAGGAAAACATATGTATACATTTAAATTGTTTTTTTAATTAAATATTTAAATACCTTCTCAACAACATCCTTATGTCCAGTATCTTCAACATCCCTTACACATGGTTCTAAGGCTAACTTCCTTCTCGCAGTTACTTTTTCATTTTCACTGACAGGTACATCTTGTCCACTTTCTTTTGTTAAAATGTCCTGCCAACCACCAACCTCGGGAAACTTTTTATCAATTTTCTTTTTTTGTTGCTGGAGTGGATGCGTGGTAACAAACTTATGCTTCAACGGTTTCTCAGGGGAAGCTGTAACAGTTTTCAATTACGTACTTTAGAATTCAGTGTACATACCATTATATGTGAATTAAACATTACATATATATATATATATATATATATCTTGGATGAAGTTTTCCCTAGGCCGAGTGATCACATGAGGTTACATTTGAGGAGCTGACTCAATTTGTTTGTCAACAATGTTGTCGATGTAGAAGTTCATAAATAGCTAGGAGCACAATCTTCCACAAGAGTCATGACTTTCATGTCATTTCACAACAGCTTCCAACCACTTTTCTTCCCTTGTTTGCGTAGATTCCTCCAATTTCAGTAAAATGGAGGTTATCTTTGACCAATTCCATAAGCACAGAATAAGAAAAGGATTCAACGTCTAAGCCCATCACAATGAAATATTTTCCACCAACATATGATGTCTTCTTAAACTTTTCTTCATAGTGCAACCTCAAATTAATTGTTTTGTCATCCATCATGTTAAGAATAAATCATTAAAGTCAGTCAAGTTTGTAAAAATGACAATAGACAACAAAGAACAAATGTATAAAAAAAATATAACTCATTATGGTGTGTTTGCAGTTGATCTAAATCTAGTTGCATTTTATTTAGAGGTGATTTTGATAAATACAAGGCATATCATATCATAAATGCTCAGAATGTGTAAGAACAATTTTAGGATGATTCAAATATGACATAACAATTAACCATTAAATCTGAAACATCAAACAATTTCACTGCTACGTCCATAAGCATAAAAATATTTTGTGCATAATACTTACTAACAAATAACAATTATATAAAGATGAAAATAAATTTGTACGAAGCTTCCATATAATATAAGTCTGAATTTTCTGGTTAATTACTTAAGAATATATCATAAATGAAGCAAGCACCAATGTTTATGAAATATGGAGTACCAGATATTAATTCATTGTACACAAGTCTGTATATTACTCTTTTAAGTCATTAACTAGATAAACTGTCTACCATTTCAGCACGACATTTGATCAAATTACAAATAGATAGTGGAAAATACATTTTAATCTGAAAAATAAAACATGACTAAAATCGAGCAATGTAATTCTCCATAAGATACAAGTTCTTTGATCTTGGGAGACAGAAATGGAATTTGTATTTGGGGAACATCATCTCTGAAGCAACTCATGTCGCCAACTTCAATTCTATTCCAGGATCAATATCGATATCATCTAAAGTAGTGTTTCTGATCTCATCTTCAGTATCATTCTCATTCTCAGCATCACACACGTCCCTTGGCAACTTATTAATAATGTAATGAACCATTTTTTGAATTGGATCTTGAACATAAAAGACTTGTTGCACTTACGATGACAGAACATAAAGATCATTTTTGTGGCTTAACTTATTAAAATTTACTTTAGTAAGACCATATTCATCCTTCTCCTTTTGGTACCAACAACATTAAAAAGGACCACGTTAAAACCCCCCCAATAATCTAGTTCAAAAATTTCCTCGACTGATTCATAGTAGTTAACATTCCTAACTACTGGATTTTCGTCTTTTGAACTAGAAAAACTAGAGGTCTCCGCAGTTACAAAAACACCACTATTTTGTGTGGTACACCATGAATCTATGGACTTGGTATAGAATCTATATCCGTTTACTGCCGGTAAACCACCTCGCTGCTCTATTAGGACCCAATGCGAGAACCTCTAAATCTCTAGAAATCGAGTCCTTACTCAGAACCTCTTCTTTTAACCATATCCAAAAATCTGAAGTGTGCGTTCTTTCCCTTTTGAATCTTTTCGAAGTTGCCTCACCATCCAATGAAACTCGATACTCCCTAGAAAAATGAAGTTTACACAGTCTAAGAAAGGTAAACAGTGATGACATAAAACTGAATAAAATGAGAAAAGGACTTAAAAGCTTACCTAATCAGACTTTCTATTTCCTTATTGCATGAGTTGAATAGAACATATTGATGAGAAGCCTTTCAATCTGCATGTTTCAATTTAAAGACTTTTCCATGTTGATTCTTTCTTGTTCTAATATGATACTCCAAACTTGCATTTCTTGCAAAATGAGACATGGAATCTTATGTTTCTCCTTCACCAGTCAAAATATTGAATAGAATGTGACACATTCTTCTGCCAAATAACCTTCTGTAATTGAACCTTCCAGTTTACTTCTATTCCGAACATAAGATTTTAACTTTCCAAGGTATTGCTCAATAGGAAACATGGACCTAAGTTGCACTGGTCCACCATATTCGACTTCCTGGCACAAGTGAACAAGAAGGCGGACCATTATATCAAATAATGATTGTATAAAAATCATCTCAAATTGGAAAAGTATGTCGATAATTTCTTTTTGCAGCTTCTTGAGGTCATTTAAATTGACCACTTTGCTCCATAGACCTCTGAGAAATGTGCCCAGTTTGATCAACGATAACGCAACCTCCGGCTTTAATGTTCTTCTCACGAAAAATTGTAACAAATAATGAAGAATGAAATGAGCATCGTGGCTCTTATACCCAACCACCTTTTTCTCACTTATGCTTTCATACCGACTAATATTCAAAGCACAACCGTATGGCAGTTTGGCATTCTTCAATACAGAGCAAAAGATTTCTTTCTCCTTTTTTGTCATGTTGAATATTACAGGTCTAATTTCAGATGACTTTCCATCAGCAGATAAAACATGATAAAGGGGCTTTCTTATATTCTGTTCTTTTAAATCAAAATGCGCTTCTAAATGATCATTTGACTTGCCACTAATATTAAGTAGAGTACCTAATATTTTGTCACATACGTTCTTTTCATTGTGCATGGGATCGAGGTTATGTCGAAGTGGATTATGTCTCCAATATGATAAATAAAAAAATGATTTCTTTTTGAAACGAGATTCATTTTAACCTTTTTCTTTCTCTTCCCGAAATGGTTTTTATACCCCTACAATAACTCTTCAATATCAGTTCTTGATAGAACTGGTGGAATCCGTCCCATTTCAATATCACCATTAAAGTATTTTTTATCCAGCCTCCACTTTTGTGTAGGCTCAAGAAACTTCCTCTGGTTCATGTAGCACATCCTTCTATTGTGTTTTAAATAACATGTAAAAGTCTTGTAATGGAAAATAGGACAGCCTAGTTTTCCCTTCGTACTCCGTCCTGACAATATTGCATATCCAGAAAAATCGCTAATGGTCCATATCACGCGTGCACGCAACTTAAAATTCTGGTTAGTCAAGGCATCGTAAGTTTCAACGCCGACATCCTATAATTCTTTTAACTCCGTAATTAAAGGTTGCATGTACACATCAATATTATTGCCTGAAGAATCTGAACCCGATATTAGTGTTGAGAGTATTAAATTTCTTGCTTCATGCACAACCAAGGTGGAAGGTTATAATTTACCAACACAATTGGCCATGTGCTATGAGTTAAATTCATTGTACAATACAGGCAGAATCCGTCTGCTGCTACACCTAAGTTCACATTTCGATGTTCCGAGGAAAAATCAGGATATTGAGCATCCATCATTTTCCAAGCCTCGCCATCAGCCGGGTGTCTTAGTTTCCCATCTTTTTTATGTCCTACTGCATGCTATGTCATAATTTTGGAAAACTCTTTGCACATGAACATTCTTTTCAACCTTGGCTTTAGTGGAAAATACCTCATTACATTTGCCGACACTTTGTGAATCAACTTCTTCTGCTCGTTATTAACATCACTGCTTTTTTCTCTTGTACAACCCACCTTGAAACTCCACAAGTATGACATTCATCTTTATCTTTATTTTCTGCCCAATACAACATGCAACTATTTGGGCATACATGTATTTTCTCATAATGAAGACCTAAATCCTTAATGATATTCTTTACAGCATTAAAGGAGAAAGGCAGGTGGGCTTCAGGAAATGCTTCTTTCATTAGCTTAAGCAACTCCCCAAATGCGGACTCACTAATTCCATGAACACACTTTAAATGATGGAGTCTGATCATGAAACCTAATCGAGAAAAATTAGTACATCCCGGGAATAATGGTTGTTTTCCATACTCAACCCTTCTATAAACTTTTGTGCCTCTGCATTTGGTCTTCCTTCACAATTTTCCCACTTTTTACCTATACACTTGAACATCTCGTCTAAGTTATTCCCAAAATCCATCCCTGTTTCATAATCCATGAAGTTAGAACTAACCCTTGGTTTCATTTGTGAAGTTTCATAAATCCATTTAACATGTGCTAGGGAAGGACCACTACAAACAAGATGTTCATTGATGACCTCTCTTGTATGCCATTTACGATCAATTCAGTTTTTGCAAGGGCACTTCATTTTGTTGCCCCTCGCACAAACTGGGAAGGCATTATCTAAAAAATTTGTCACCCCTTGTCCGTATTCAGTGCTATATCTTGGTAGTCATATCCAAACGTTACTCTCAAAGTCCATTACGAATGTCTAAACTTAGTTTGAACCTACTTTCACCTAGAAAAAATAGAGTATATGTGACAATGAACTTTAAGGTTTTATACTTGACTATACTATTAGATAATTTATCTAATAGTATACTACTGTTAATGGAGGAACAGGGAAGATAAATATGGCGCTATCAACTGTATTATAATCTTATACGTTAACTGCACAATTGCGCAAAACTTGAAAGATAAAAAACAGACATTAATCATGTAAAGTGAATTCAAGAAAGACTAACAAAGAGCCCGCGAATAACACAAGGTGTACAAGAAGTAATATGTGGCTTTGTACAATAAGGCTATCAGCTTCAAATTGAAAAGTGGTCATTATAAAAGTGTGTGAGTACAAAAAACATATCGGCATGACTGCAAGTTACAGAGATACATAGAAGAAGCTTATGTTAGAAACACTTTAAACAAAGAAAACAAAGAAGAAGCTTCTAACAAAGCTTCTATTAGAATCACCAAATATACACCAAATACAGAATACAAGTACCTACATTATACAAGTACATAAATAACGTACATATTTAGGTAAGCTTGATGGCATACATATTAATAATCTTAATAGCGTACATGTGATAAGTTAGTTAAACATTACAAGGTACCGTTAACGGTGCAATTTTGTTAGGAATATGTTGTGAACTTGATGACAAGTTAAACAAAACACCTTAGTAGATTTAACTTAGTGGTTTGTAGCTTTCAATGGATGATCATTTCAACATTCATTGAAAGAGTAGCTTATGTACAATAAGTCAGTAGCACATTTCTGCATACTTAAACTGCTTAGTGAACTAGATCTTTGAGAAAAGTTTAAGTCATATTGACTACTAGATTGATATGCAAGATAGGTTGGTGAATTATAAATATATAATGCCTTGAAATCTTGTTTAAATGAAACGGAGTTAATTGTCAAGAAAAGAGTCTCAACGGATAAGTTACAAAGCTTCAATGAATGATTATTCAAGCTTCAACGGATGCTCAGATAAAGCTTCAACGGATGATCCATAAAGCTTTAATGGATGATCAACCAAAGTATCAATAGATGATCAACTACAGCTTCACCGGATGATTCAATAAAGCTCCAATGGATGATTCAATGAAGCTCCAACGGATGTTCAAATTCAAAAGGGCAGTTGATAGTGACTTGAAAGTCACATGCATTGATTGTATGCAAATGGAATGTGGGAGCCTAATTACAGGTTTTAGAGAACAAAGAAGCATTACCATTTCCATGCAATTATGAAGATTATCAAAGATGCTGGAATAGAGTAGTGAAATAACATGAAGTTAGACTAGATATAGTTTGTCTTATTTTCTTGTCTTATTGTCATGTAACTTGGTGATATATAAACCAAGTGTCATAAGTAGAACATTTTAACTAAGCAAGTATAATTTTCAGAGAAATAGATAAAGCTATATTTGTTAAGAATTTCTCTATAAGTTTATTTGTTCACTTGTAAGCAGTTGTGTGCTATTTAAGCATCACAGAGTCCTCAATATGATATATATATATAAATCTGGTGGATAAATTCAAATCCACCATAAAGTTTTAAAGCTTTGTGTTTTATTACTTAGTGTTTTGATTTATATTATTCTTCCATTCCGCATAACTGCAAATCAAACACTGTTACATATATTAAGTTAGAACATTTTTAAAATCTCAAAAAAAGCCAGAATTACATTCAATCCCCCTTCTGTAATTCTTGTTGTAATGTTTGGGAATAATAATTGGTATCAGAGCAAGCTCGTGAAGTACAAAGAGTGTAAAGATCACAACAATCAACAAGATGAACAAAAATGATGTTGGAGTTAAAATTCCATTTCTGGACAAAGACAACTATCACCACTTGAAGGTGAAGATGCACCTACATCTTCTTTCTCAAGATGAAGCTTATGTGGATTGCATTGAAAGAGGTCCTCATGTCCTTATGAGAGCTGCTACAGGGAATGAACCATCAGTTCCAAAAGCTAGGCATGAATGGTCTGATCCAGACATTGAACAAGTCAGGAAAGATAAGAAGGCCATGAACATACTGTTTAATGGTGTTGATGGTGATATGTTTGACAACATCATTAACTGTAAAATAGTCAAAGAGGTTTGGGACACAATACATATTATTTGTGATGGTACTGAGCAAGTAAGGGAGAACAAGGTGCAACTCTTGATTCAGAAATATGAGAATTTCCACTGTGAAGAAGGTGAATCACTCACTGATATTTTCAGTAGGTTTCAAAAACTACTAAATGCTCTAAAATTGCATAGAAGAGTCTATCAAAAAAAAATTCTAACCTCAAGTTCCCTAGATCTCTCCCAAAGGAGTGGAAGCCAATGACAGTCTCATAGAGAAATTCACAAGATTACAAGGAGTTCACCTTGGAAAGACTGTATGGCATCCTAAAAACTTATGAGCTTGAAATAGAGCAAGATGAAAAGATGGATAAAAGAAGGAAGAAGGGATGATCCATTGCGCTAGTTGCTGAGTTAGAGAAGGAGAAAAAGATGAAGGTGGAAGCTGTTGAATCTACATCAAAGGTCTGTGAAAGCAAGGGTAAAGGGATGGTAGCTGAAAATGAAGAACAGTTGAGCCAAGATGACATGGATGATATAGATAAGCATCTAGCATTCTTATCCAGGAGATTTTCCAAGCTCAAATTCAAGAAGAATTTTGGAGCATCCAAGCCAAACAGAAACATGGTTGCAACAAAGTGGTTCTCACTGGAGTGAGAAAAAGAAATGTGTACCTAGCTGATTACAACTCATCAAATGCAGAATTAGTAACTTGTTAAAGCAAGTCAAGATGAAAGTTGGCTATGGCACAAGAAACTGTCTCATCTAAACTTCAAGACCATGAATGAGCTAGTCAAGACAGAATTGGTTAGAGGTATTCCTCAAGTGGAGTTTACTAAGGATGGATTATTTGATGCTTGCCGAAAGGAAAGCAGATTAAAACATCATTCAGAAAGAAACTTGATTCAACAATTGAAGAACCTTTGCAACTGTTGCACATAGACTTGTTTGGACCAGTCAATGTGTTATCCATCTCTAGGAAAAGATATTACCTAGTTATTGTAGATGATTTCTCAAAGTTCTCTTAGATATATTTTCTAAAATCCAAAGATGAAGCTAGTGAAATCATCATCAATCACATAAGGCAAGTCAATAATCATCATGACTTCAAAGTAAGAAGAATCAGGAGTGACGATGGAACTGAGTTCAAGAATTCTGTGATGAGATCATTTTGTGAAGAGAATGGGATTATGCATGAGTTTTCTGCAGCAAGAACTCCACAACAAAATTGAGTGGTGGAAAGGAAAAACAGATCTCTTATTAAAGCTGCAAGGACAATGCTTGAAGAATCAAAGTTACCAACATATTTTTGGGCTGAAGCTGTGAATACTGCATGCTACACTCAGAATATTTATTTGGTTAATCAAGCAAAATGCATGACTCCTTTTCAGTTGTTCAAGAATAGAAAGCCAACTCTAAATTTTTTATATGTCTTTGGTTGTATATGCTATATCTTAAGAAATCAAACTGATCAACATGGAAAGTTTGATGCCAAAGCAGATGAACGAATTTTTGTTGGATATGCTGTTGGAAAATCATATGGAGTCTAAAATATAAGAACCAACATTGTTATGGAATCAGTACATGTTGTGTTTGATGATAAAAAGATTGAAGGACTGAAAGATGGAGATTTCCATGAGAGCCTCAAATTTGACAATGTGGAGATGATCTGTGAAGATAGTGATCAAGAACCAATATCCAAGGACAATACATAAAAGTCTACAACTAATGAAGCACATAACTCAACATCCGTCGAGAGACCAAGTGTATCATCCGTTGAAAGACAATCTGCATCATCCATCGACAAAGAAAGATCAATATTCGTCGATCCTTCTATAGGATTCGGGAGTCAAGTAAGATCACAATCAGAAAGAACCCCTTCTTCAAGTCAAAGATCCATAAACTCAGGGGGAGTTTCTGATCATCAAAACTCTACTAATCATCAAGACATAAATGAGGCCTCTTCATCAAGAGCTAATCTACCACAATAGAGAAAATGGACTAGAGATCACCCTTTTGAGCTCATTATTGGTGATGCATCTTCCAGAGTTCAAACAAGGAAAGAAACTCATGAAGAATGTTTGTATAGAAGCTTTCTTTCTAAGGAATAACCAAAGAAGGTAGAAGAACCTCTGTTAGATCCTGATTAGGTTTTAGCTATGCAGGAGGAGCTAAACCAATTTGAAAGGAACAAGGTATAGAAGCTGGTACCCAAGCCTAAAGGAAAGAATCCAATTGACACCAAGTGGGTATTCAGAAATAAGATGGATGAAAATGGCATAGTTTTCAGGAACAAAGCTAGATTGGTTGCTAAGGGTTACTGTCAACAAGAAGGAAAATATTTTGATGAAACCTTTGCTCTTATTGCAAGACTTGAAGCCATCAGAATCTTCTTAGCATATGCAGCCCATGCCAATTTCAAAGTCTATCAAATGGATGTCAAAAGTGCCTTTCTGAATGGAGATTTGGATGAGGAAGTCTATGTCAGTCAGCCTCCTGATTTTGAAGATCCAAATTTTCCAGAATATGTCTACTATCTTTTGAAAGCACTTTATGGATTGAAGCAAGCACCTAGAGCCTGGTATGATACTTTATCAAAGTTTCTCTTAGAAAATCACTTCACAAGAGGTACTGTTGACAAAACTTTATTCTTTAGAGATATTAATGGATCTAGTATACTTGTTCAAATTTATGTAGATGATATTATATTTGGCTCTACAGATGAAAAACTTTGCAAAAAGTTTGCCAAATTGATGCAAAGTATAAAATGAGCATGATGGGAGAACTAACTTACTTTATAGGTTTACAAGTTAAGCAAGTTAGTGATGGAATATTCATTAGTCAAACCAAATATATTTATGATCTTTTAAAGAATTTTGATATAATGGATTGTACATCTGCAAAAACTCACATGGCCACTGCAACTAAACTTGAATTGAACACTACTGAAAAGTCTGTGGACATTTCAAGCTATAGAGGCATGGTTGGCACTTTTGTACTTAACAGCTAGTAGGCCAGATATAATGTTTGCTACTTTTCTTTGTGCTAGATTTCAGGATGATCCTAGAGAATCTCATTTAGTAGCTATTAAAAGAATTTTCAGATATCTTGAGGGAACACCAAAACTTAGCATTTGTACCCTAGAGATTCTGGTTTTGATTTAACTCGTTATTCAGATGCAGATTATGCAGGTTGTAAAATTGATAGAAAAATTATAACATGAACCTGTCAATTTCTAGAAAATAAGCTAGTATCCTAGTTCAGTAAAAATCAAAATTCAGTGTCGACTTATACAGCTTAATCTTAATATATTGCTGTTGGCAATTGTTGTGCACAGATTCTATGGATGAAAAACCAATTTTTGGACTATGGTCTGCAAGTGGACAGAATTCTAATTTTCTGTGATAACACAAGTGCAATTGCCATCACTGAAAATCCAGTACAACATTCAAGAACAGCACATAGACATCAAGTACCACTTCATTAGGAAGCATGTAATGAATGGTACTGTGGAACTTCATTTTGTTCCAAGTGAGAAGCAACTTGCAGATATCTTCACCAAGCCACTTGATGAATCCAACTTCTCTAGGTTGGTAAGTGAGTTAGGTATGCTTAATTACTCTTAAATCATATTTAATAATTTTGCAAGTTGTAATGTAGCCAGAGTTAAAATTGATATTTCTTTTTCTTAATAAAATTTTGACCAAGTCAGAATTTGTATCTCGACAGATGTTCATTATCAGTTGAAAATGAATATCCGTTGAAACACATCATCCGTCGAAGTATCAATAATTACTCTAGATATCTTATTATCATCCGTCGAAGTATCTCAATCTTAGCCATTGATTCTGAACATTATCCGTCGAATTTACTTACAGCCTGTATGTATATTTCAACGGATAATCTTAGAATTTTGACAGTTTTGCAATTTTTTAAACGGCTATTTTGGGTTATTTTGATTGGTTACTTTATGTTATTTTATTACTTTTGACAGTTTATTTATGAGATGGTATAAAAGCAAAATTCATTTTCATCATTCTCAAAGAAATTTCTCTAACTCTCGTCCTCTCCAAAGCAAATACTCTCTCTCTACAACTAAACTCAGTCACATAAATGGCACCCGTAGTCAAGCTTATGTCCTCAACTGGCTTTATCTATGAAAAGAACAACTTTGTAGCTTTGGTGAACAAGAAAATTCCGGCATCTGAAGATTATCACAAGATGATGGACTTCATGCTAAACTGCAAATTGAATTATGACATGCTTGAATCCCCAACCATCTACTGTGAAGTTATTGAGGAAATCTGGACTATTATAGTGTTTAGCTCCAATGACAGGACTATTACCTTCACTCTCAAATGTAATGAACACTGTATCAACTGTGATGTAATTGAAAAGTGTTTTAAATTGCCTGAAAATAACACACTTGCTCCACACACATACATTGATGTGAGTAACATGCTAATTTCTATGGGTTATGCTCTTGATGCCACTAAACTAGGTGATGTTAGGAGACTAGGACTTAGAAAAGAATGGAGCTTTTTGTGGATTCATTTATCAAGCTGTTTTCTGGAAACATAAGTAACTTTGATGTTGTATCTTACTCACTTGTTCACATGCTTCTTAGTGACAAGTATTTCAATTTTAGCTCTTCTGTTATTTTTGAGATAGGGAGTAAATAAGGGGATATTCAGAAGAGGTCTAAGAATATCTATTATGCTAGATTTTTCATGATGCTAGCTAATTTTGTTTTTGAGAACCTCATCATTGAGAACCCAACAAACAAGTTAGATTATTGGGTCCAAGAGAGGAGAATTATTGCTAACTTGAACATGGCAAATCATCACAACGATGTTACACTTGTGTACATGCCAATCATGGAGTTGCCTCAGGTAAGTGAGGTAAATGTCTCTGTCTCTACCACTACTTCTCAACCTATTTCTTTGCCTTCAACAGTGGTAATGACATCTGTGAATGTAACTAAACAGATCCCTACCCAAGCCACTAAACCAAAAATCTCTAAATCAAAATCAAAGAAAGCCCCCTCTGGTTTCTCTCAAAAGAAATCAGTTACAAACCTACCAAACACCAAGATGGGAGTGTGAAGGAGAGTGAGTTAGGTGAGGGACAAGGTGAACATCAAAGAAGTCCTAAGAATAAGGTTGGAGAGGTGAGTATTTCCCAGTCTGGCCACACTACAGTTTCCCAACAAATTGTAGTGCTTAAAAAGGATATAAACTCATTGCTAGTTGCATCCTCTCAAAAGGATGTAACTATTGAACAAAGCTCTCAACCCAGAGCACAGGCCAAGAGGGTAAGGGACATAAGATCACCCCAAAATTATACTAGAAAGCATAAATCTAAACAAACTGGGGATACACAGGGTGCACACACAGTGCCTACTGTAGTCAAAGACTTAGTACATGCACCATCACAAAGTCAGCTTGATGTGGCTCCAAAAAATGTGGAGTCACAGCCAAATTCTTTAATCATAGAAGCACCTAATACACCAAATTCACCCACACACTCACTGGATATAGATATAATTCATACATCAGTTCTAAATTCTCCATCTTTAACTCTCATGGAGAAGCCAAAAATCCAAACAAGTGAGCATCATCTTTTAGATGATTTGTGGGCTCACTTGCCATTTCTTTCTGATTCTACTGAAATATCTGTACAAAATCTCAAATCAATCCCCAGAGATTCAACAGTGGTCTCTACTCCAAACTCATTCATTTCTTTTATCTCGACGGATATTGTTCATCCCTTGACAAGTGATTGTCCTTCGACGGATGTGCTTAACAACAGTCATTCGTTGACACTTAAAACTACTGCTTCGACGGATGTTTCTCATCCGTTGACAGTCACTGCACCACCTCAAATCTCAACTATTGTCACAAGTGCGGATGACTTAGTAGTAGTACAATCACTCTTAGGGCTGAGGGAAGGGAGTGAACTGAGTGAGAGGCTGAGTTGCTCTCAGGCAAAAGGAGAGGAAAAGAGTGAACAAATACAGGCTATTTCTTCCAGCCTGGAAAAAGTGAGTGAGGGGAGTTCCACCTTAGTAGGTGAAGGTGAGGGTGTGAGGGTGGTGAGCCAAGGGTGCCCTTGATGTAAGAACAGAGAGAAAATGAGAGAAAAGCAGGTACATCTGAATGGGAAGAGCCCATTATAAGTGAGTTAATGGATGTCAATGAGGCTGACAAGAGACAACTAATTCAACAAGAATATCAAGTTGTTTTAGACTCTGTTTCTTTTGAAGCTGAGGCATTTACTCATCCTATGTCAGCATATCATGTTCTAGCTGAACAGGACAATGTGGCTACAGAAAAGATGCTAAACTTGGTGCATACAATTGCTTCAATGCAAAGAGCAAAGGATGCCATCACAGCCATGCCATCTACAGTTGGTGATGATGTTGTTTATAGAACTGGTGGTTCTAAAGAGTTCTTTGGAGATGAGGATGATAATGAAGAAAAGCCAATGGACATAGGGGAGAATAAGGCCCTAGCTCCAGATCTAGCATGCCATCTTGGGCATTTTCCAAAGATTGTGATGAACACCATTTCAAGTCCATTCTCTTTCATATAATTCAACAGACACAGACTGCTCTTCAAGACACCACTAATGCTAGCACCAAGAAGCTTCTACAAGAACACCTCAACTCTCTACAACTACATCAAATACAATCTCTTCAATACAATCTGGATGTCACTTCAATCAAAACAGAGATTCACCAAGTCAAGAAGGATGTCTCTGAAAGATTGGATGCTAAATTTCCAAATACAACAGTGCTTGACATCAACAGACAGTTAGGAAGAATTATAATCTTGCAACCAAAGTGGATTCCCTGGATACAAGACTGAAAGTAGTAGAAACCTCTCTTACTGCTATTCATTTACATCAAGCACAGTAAACTCAGTTGCTTCAAAAGATGGTGGTTACACAGACTTCTACCTCCACTCTACTTGATGATAATAAAAAGGGGGAGAAAGATTCAATTATCCCAGTTAGTCAAGGAGAGCAAATTAGTGAGGGGAACATGTGATAAATGTTCAAATCAGACAAGTGATAGTTCCAGAAATTACTTTACCAAAGCCACCAGTATTGGACAATATTGATCTGATCTAAATAGCAGCTGCTAAGCTGGATTCAAAGTCAAATCTGAAGAAGCTTGAAGTTGCAGCTGTTGAGAAGGAATTGGATGACAAGTGGAGGAAAATAGATGAAGAAATTCTAAAGAAATTTGGTCAGATACAAAAACCAGACGAGATATTTCATCATTACTCACAAGTCAAGAAAATCTCTGTGAATGAAATGAGTCTAGGTAGCTTGGAAAAGGGCCAACCTTCATACCTAAAGTCTCCAAAGGCCAACCTGGTGTTGAAGCCTAAGAAGAACTATCCAAAGTTATCAGACAAAAATCTTGTGGATCTTATGTTTGAGACTCTAAGGCCAGATGAAAAGAAGCTGTTGGCAAGTTACATTGCATTCTTCAAAGATCCAACTGATTCAGTGCTGAAAAGAAGAATTGCCAAGATCTACAGGAATGGTAAAGAAATATGTGTGGTGGCTGGACACCCTCAGTTTGCAGAAGCTAAGAAGGAAGAAAAAGAAAGAATCAAGCAAGAAAAAAAGCAGGTTGTTTTAGATGCTAAAAAGCTCAAACAAAAGAAGAAGCAAGCTGCTATCTTGGCCAAACTTCAAGCTGTGAAAACTACAACGAAGATTTCTGAGAAATCACCTGTGATTACTGAAGCTCAAGATTAGAAAATGCTTAATGAACCTCATCAGAAAAGAAAATTCAGATACAAGCTCCATTCCAAAAGAAAATTGGACTTCAGTGATGAGGAAATGGAAGACTACATTCCAAAATAGTCTACAACTTCAACTCAAACATCCAAGCCCTCAGTGGTACATGAGGAATTCAAGGTGGATCCAACAAAGAACTTCCATGGTGAGCCTATAATTCCCAAGGATGAGCCAATAGACTGGGAAAGTTTGCCAATTCTTGAACTAAATTTACCTATCTTCAACAAGCCAAAGAAAACAAAGTCAAGAGCAATCAAGAAGAACAAGCCTGTGAATCTCAGAACCAAAACATTAGCCAAAATTCAACCAACTGTCAACAAGGGAGATCTACTATACATCTATGACATTAAGGAATTTTTAGATATAAATATCTATTTGGATGAATTGGAAGATGTGAGAGGAATTGATGCTCATAGACATCTTCCTGAAAGACTGGTATTCAAGTACAAAGGTGGTAAAGAAATCACATGGCCTCTTCACAGGATTCTTCAAGAAAGCTGCTATGTACTGATAAAGATCTTCTCATCCTTCAAGAAAAACTTTGGTTTTAATGTAACTACAAGGAAATTGGTCCTAAAGAAGATAGAAGTTCTAAAGAGCAATAAAGCCAAAGATGCACTCCCAAAAACTATATCAATTCCCTTCATAGGAAATAGAGTGCATTTGAGGCCTTATTGGCTGATGGAATTCATGGATGACAAGGGTGTTAGAAGATTCTTCAGACTGGATGACCAATTGAGTATCTCTAGCAATGAGACTCTATTGGAAATACAAGAAAAGCTGGATCTATCAGATGTTGAAGAACTTGAATTCCACAGACAACTCCAAAATCAAATAGAAGAAAATAACAGGAAGATTGGGAAGAAATCCAGACAATCAAGGAAATAAAAATCATTTACTCAGACTAGAGGAGCACCTTGACAATGATTAAGAGAACTCTTTGTACATTTTACTTTGTTCAATTTTTAATGGATGTGTAGCACTTATCAGTTTTATCTACTATATTTCAATCTGTACATTTAGGTGTTTTGTTATCATCAAGTTTCTCTTAATTATGGCTACAATTCCAGTAGACATAAATTGGGGGAGATTGTTAGGAATATGGTGTGAACTTGATGATAAGTTAAACAAAACACCTTAGTAGATTTAACTTAGTTGTTTGTAGCTTTCAACGGATGATCATTTCAACATCTGTTGAAAGAGTAGCTTATGTACAATAAGCCAGTAGCACATTTCTGCATACTTAAACTGCTTAGTGAACTAGATCTTTGAGAAAAGTTTAAGTCATATTGACTACTAGATTGATATACAAGATAGGTTGTGAAAGGCATATGGCATAGCCTATTTGTATATTCGAGGATTTAACTCAACTCAAATAAGAATGTAATAAGTAAGTAGTGGATC
Source organism: Apium graveolens (assembly GCF_009905375.1). Classification (NCBI taxonomy): domain Eukaryota; kingdom Viridiplantae; phylum Streptophyta; class Magnoliopsida; order Apiales; family Apiaceae; genus Apium; species Apium graveolens. The sequence continues at coordinate 188,504,605 of NC_133657.1, forward strand.
TATCGTCAGAGAGATCTCATATAGTAATATCTGTCAAAGGGTTAAGAAACATTATTCATCTACAGACTTGAAGACTTAATTCACTGGAAGAAGCTCAAGAAATTGATCAAGCCTCAGTGATATAAATCAGGATTGTGGATTTAATCAAGTGACGGAGATCTCATCAGGGTATCAATTAATTACAAGGATTTAATCTGAAGAAAATCAAGAGTATCAAGGTCAAGACTTGAAGAAACGTCACGGAAGTTAGTCACTCATGAACCAGACAGTACATCGAGTGTCAACATTGAAGTGGTGGAATTGATTCATACTTGACAGTAATTTTCAGAAGATTTTCAGAAGAATGGTTGCTGCTCAAGATTAATATTAATTCTCTATTAATTAATTAAGTCATATAATTTAATTAAGAAAATAAATTATATCTGCAAAGATTAATTTATTGATTAATTGAATTAATTGATTAATTAATTCAGAATTAATTTTAAGGATTTTCAGAATTATTATTAGATTAAAATCTATTAATAATTCAGTAAGACAATTTTAATTTGAACTACTATGACAATCGGTATGACAATTGATAGTCATACCGAAAGTCTTGCTAGTTCATTCTGATTGTCTTGCTAGCTATTGGGATTGTCTTGCTAGTTCAAAAGGATAGTCTCACCGAAAGTCCTACCAGTTCAAATGGATTGTCATACCAGTTCATTTGATTGTCTTGCCGAAAGTCTTGCTGAGTAAACTAGATGGTTTTGTTTACTTAAACAAACAGAAACACAGCAGAAGACATCATGCAATAATTCAAAAAAAAAACACAAGTCAAGAACTCAGCAGAAAACAAAGGCTCAACATTTTATTTTTCATCTGCTTTATTCAAGATCAAAATTCTAGATTGAAAAGTTAAATCCAATCCACTAGAATTATTTATCTTGTTCTTGTGTATCAATCTAGCGGATTAAAATCCCTAGAACTTAATCTCAAATCGCATTTAGCATTTGATCTTTTAATTGCAAAAATAGAAAAAGTTCATGTCGAATTTATTCTAGATTTGTAATAATTGATTTGAGATTAATCCCTTGTAACCGATACCGTAGTTGTAACACCTTTCAAGTTTAATAAAAGTTTTATTTAACTTGAATTTTGTTTCACATTTTTATTCCGCATTTTATTCGATTAAACGGTATTGTTTGCATTCAACCCCCCTTCTACAAACAAATTGGGACCTAACAATTGGTATTAGAGCCTTCTGATTAACGAACCAATCAAGATCCTAGACTTTTGTGATTTTTCAACTCTTTGAATTTTTATTCATTCAAAAAATTCATAATGACTTCACAAAAAGTTGGAACCGTTAAAATTCCACTTTTCGATAAAGAAAATTATGTTATGTGGAAGAAGAAGATGCTACTGTTTTTACAAGTGGCTAATCCCAAATATTTGCAAGTGTTAAAGAAGGGTCCAAAAATTCCTATGGTTATTGAACCAGAGGTAATAGAAAATGATGTGGTGATCACCAAAGCGAGAACTTATGTGAAAGATCCTGAGGATTTCTCTCCTGCTGAAATAGAAGAAGCCTCCCTGGATGCTAGCCTTCAACTAATTTTAGTAGATTCCCTTAATCCCTTGATGAATAGACATGTGATGAATTGTAAAGATTCCAAACATATCTGGGAAACTATTGAGATTATTAATGAAGGCACAGAGGAAGTTAGGGAGAACAAACTAGAAATCCTAACCTCTGAGTATGAATACTTTAAATCCAATCCAGGGGAAGGAACCACTGAAGTGTTTGAGAGGTACAATGCATTGATCAACAACCTGAACATTAATGGTAAATACTACTCCATCAGGGAGGTCAACAAAAAGTTCCTTTTAACACTGCCAACTCATCTCGAACATAGAATCACTGCCATAAGAGAAGCAAGAGATCTGAGTGAGATTTCTTTGGAAAGGCTCTATGGTGTGTTAAAGACTTATGAGTTGGAGCAGATTCAGCAGAAGGAAGTTTACGGGAAAGAAAGAGTGGTCAGCACGTCTACTGCTCTAGTAGCTGATGAACAATAACAACAACCACATTATCAACAACAATCTCAACAGTCAGAAAGAATGGTACAGTCTTCCAAGGTTGAAGATAATATGATAGTAGCAGAATTTGATTCTCCTACTACAAATCAATCAGGAGATGATTATTATTCCTTGGAAGAACTGGAGCAATTGGAGGATGAGTCAATGGCCCTGATTGTCAAGAGATTCTCAAATGTCAGATTCAAAAGGAATCCCAAGTTCAAGTACAAGTCCAACTACAACAGATTCCAGAAAGGTGGATCTTCATCCTCTAACACCAGCAGTGGTGGGTATAAAACAGGGATGGTTGATCGAAGCACCATTCGATGCTTCAACTGTAATAAGTTGGGACACTTTGCCACAGAATGCAGGAAGCCAAAACAAGCAAGGAAGAACTCTTACGATTCTAATCAAAAGAGTAAATCTGAAAGGGCTTACCTGGCAAAGGGAAGTAGCTGGGATGATACTGACAGTGAAGATGAAGAAGTTGGGAATCTTGCTCTCATGGCTAGTGATGCAAACACCTCATCATCAAGAAAAGAGGTAAAATTTAATGATGCTGAATTAGTTTATCATCTAGGAGGTTCCTTAGATTGTGCTCGTCGTGATAATGAATTGTTAAATCAACAAATCAAAGACCTTGAGAAAGAGGTCAATGAATTAAGACTTGTGCACATTAATCAAGATAAATTAAAAGAACAAGTATCTTTTCTAGAGAATAGAGTTGACTGTTATAGACAACTCGAAACTATTCTCAAAGACAAGATCACCGGTCTTGAGGCTAAGGTTAAAGCTTACTTTAATTCTTGTTCGAAGTCCAAAGAGTTTTACAATAAGCAAGCTGTTAATCAAACATCTGGTATAGGTTATGATTACAACGCTGCTATTGGAAAATTAGGCATAAACTCCCCTCCTCATATATGTGCTAAAGGCAGGGAAGTACCACATGTGCTTAAGGGTGTTGATGAACCCCTCTATAAAGAATCAATTGCTGAACCATTTGATGAGACCTCTTTTATTATTCAAGAAGAAATCTGTGCTGAAGATAATGCTAATGAGAAAGCTGTCTCCAAGTCAAGTGTGTCAAAAGTTCCAGTCAAGGTTGTGAAAGCAACTGAGACTAACTCAGACACACATGAGTTGGATAACACAAATGCCATGTCTACCATGCATAAGTTGCCTATTGTTAATCCTTCTCATAAAGCATGTGGTGTTCCTGTTTGTATGTCTTGTGCTTTTAATCTGATGTTTGCTTATTTTAATGGTAAGCATGTTTCTAATGATAAGACTACTCCTCGTCAGCATGTGAATAATAGAAAGCATGATAGGTCTAAGACTGCTAGTCCTCCTAAAGCTAGAAAGGAGACATTTGTGCCTAAGCCTAAACAGAAATTTGTCAAGGCTGTTCACAAGGTCAAATGTTCAGTCATTGAGAACGTTGAGAATATTAAAATTAAGAATGTTGTTTTGCCTGATAAAGGCCAATTTTACAAGTATGCCGGACCCAGCCAAGCTTGGGTTCCGAAGAAGGTCTAATCCATTTGTATTGCAGGGCATTAAGCAGGTACAACCGGTAGTGTGGATTCTTGACAGCGGATCGTCAAGACATATGACCGGAGATAGAGCCCTGCTATCAAATATGATTGAGAAAGCTGGCCCAGTGGTTACCTTTGGAGATAACAGCAAAGGTTTAACGGAGGGATATGGCTGTTTGCTAGCTGGAAATGTTATCATTGAAAATGTATATGTTGTGCAAGGACTTGAACACAATCTGCTTAGCATTAGTCAGTTCTGTGACAACGGCTATAATGTTTTATTCGACAAGCTGAAGTGTCAGATTCTGCACAAGAAAAGTGAAAAACCCTCCTTAATGGGAATCCGGAAAGGAAATCTGTTCGTAGCTGACATGAACTCTGGAAGCAATCCTGAAGTCAATTGCTTCTATGCAAAGGCATCGTCAGATGAGAGTTGGCTATGGCACAAGAGACTTTCTCATCTCAATTTCAAAACAATGAATTCTCTTGTAAAAAGAGAATTGGTAAGAGGTCTGCCTCAGCTGGAATTCTCTCCAGAAGGACTATGTGAGGCTTGCCAGAAAGGAAAGTCAAAGAAAGCAAGTCACAAAGGCACTGACACATCTTCCATAACTGGTGTTCTGCAATTATTGCACATGGATTTATTTGGACCAGTTAATGTCCTTTCGATGTCAAAGAAGTGTTACTGTCTTGTGATAGTTGATGACTATTCCAAGTATACGTGGGTTTTATTTCTTCACTCTAAGGATGAAACACCACAAGTTGTGATTGATCATATCAAGATGATTGAGTTAGATTCTAACGTCCCTGTAAGAGCAATAAGGTCAGATAATGGGACAGAATTCAAGAATGCACTTCTCAATGAATTCTGTACAGACAAAGGGATTACCAGACAATTTTCAGCTCCTAGAACCCCTCAGCAAAATGGAGTGGTAGAAAGGAAGAATCGTACATTGATTGAAGCTGTAAGAACGATGTTAAGTGAATCAGGTCTTCCAATGTACTTTTGGGCTGAAGCTGTCAATACTGCATGTTATACTCAGAATCGAACTCTAATCAACAAAGACTTCATGAAAACTCCTTACGAGATTTTGAATGAACAGAAACCTTCTATCAAATACTTTCATGTATTTGGTGCCAGATGCTTCGTGCTCAAGGATGGAGATGAGCGTCGTGGTAAATTCGAGGCAAAGGCATATGAGGGTATTTTTGTTGGATATGGAAGAAGATCATACAGAGTGTATATCATTGATCAACACAAAGTAACTGAAAGTGTCAATGTTACATTTGATGACACTAAACTCCCTAGTATCCAATCTGAAGATCCTTCTGAGAAACTGAAGTTTGATGATATGTCAAATTCAAAATCAGAATATGGTCAAGAACCTGAGGTTGTTGCTTGTGAAGAACCTGTTAATCTTGATGATACTCAAGGTAATAATGATGGAAACTTTGGCAACAACTCAGGGGGAGATGCTGAAGGATCATCTAGTAGGACACAACATCATAATGAATTTCAAGGCGAATCATCAAGATCAAATCTTCCAAGATAGAGAGTCTGGAATAAAGCTCACCCTTTTGAGTTGATTATTGGTGATCCAGATATTGGAGTCAGAACTAGACGTGCTACTCAAAATGAGTGTCTGTTCTCAGGATTTCTTTCTGAGATGGAACCTAAGAAGATTGAAGAAGCACTAACTGATCCAGATTGGGTAATTGCTATGCAGGATGAGCTCAATCAGTTTGAAAGTCAACAAGTCTGGAAACTAGTACCTAGACCTACACACAAGAAAGTTGTTGGTACTAGGTGGGTATTCAGGAATAAACTAGATGAAGATGGTGTGGTTACAAGAAACAAGGCAAGACTGGTAGCAAAAGGGTATTCTCAAGCTGAAGGCATTGATTATGATGAAACCTATGCTCCAGTGGCTAGACTTGAGGCCATCAGGATATTTCTGGCATTCGCAGCATTCTCAAACTTTAAAGTTTATCAAATGGATGTCAAGAGCGCCTCTCTGAATGGAAAGTTGGATGAAGAGGTATATGTAGAGCAACCTCCTGGTTTTGAAGATCCAGATCATTTGGATTTTGTCTTCTTTCTTTTCAAGGCTATCTATAGGCTCAAACAGTCTCCAAGAAAATGGTATGACACTCTCTCTGAATTTCTTATTGAAAATAGCTTTATTAGAGGTGTCATAGACAAAACTCTCTTTTCTAAAAAACATAAGAATGATACTATATTAGTCCAAGTCTATGTGGATGATATAATATTTGGGTCTACTAATGATAATCTCTGTAAGAGATTTGCTAAGTTAATGCACAACAAGTTTGAAATGAGCATGATGGGAGAGCTGAAGTTCTTTCTTGGATTACAAGTAAATCAAAGGTTAGATGGAACATTTATTTGTCAATCCAAGTATCTCAAGGAACTCCTCAAAAAGTACAATCTAGAGGATTCTGCATCAGCAAGGACTCCATCAACTACAGCTGTCAAGCTTGGACCATGTGAAAACTCCATTAAGGTAGATGTCACAAGCTACAGAGGTATGATTGGCTCGTTACTCTATCTTACTGCAAGTAGACCAGATATTATGTATGCTACATGTTTATGTGCAAGGTTCCAAGCGGATCCTAGAGATATTCATCTCGTTGCTGTTAAACGAATATTAAGATATCTTAAGGGAACACCAAATCTAGGTATTTGGTACCCTAAAGAATCTGGTTTTAACCTTGTTGGATATACAGATTCAGATTACGCAGGAAGTGTTGTTGATAGGAAAAGCACCTCAGGGAGTTGTCAATTCCTAGGAAGCAGGCTAGTCTCATGGTACAGCAAGAAATAGCAAACAGTTTCCAACTCAACGACCAAGGCTGAATATATTGCTGCTGGAAGCTGCTGTGCTCAGATCTTGTGGATTAGGAACCAGCTTCGAGACTATGGCTCTGTATTGAATAAAATTCCTATTTTATGTGACAATACAAGTGCAATAGCCATCACCAACAACCCTATGCAGCACTCGAGGACAAAGCACATTGACATCAGGTATCATTTTATTAGAGAGCACGTCATGAATGGTACTGTTGAACTATTCTTTGTTCCAACAGAAGAACAAATAGCAGATATTTTCACTAAACCACTTGATGAATCCACATTTACCAGATTAGTTGGTAAATTGGGCATGTTGAATAGTTTTAGTGACTAATTTAATTAATATCTGAGATCTGTTCTTGAATTCATTTGCAAATTTGTTTTATCATTCTATCATATTTCTTGCTTATTTCTATGGAATTTTTATTATCTTATCTGTTTTATTTACTCGACTTGTTAACTTCAAATATCTCAGAATATTTTATTTTCTCTAAAAATATTTTTCTATGAATTTTATTTGTTAAAATTCAACAGAAATCTATTTTTGAAATAAAAATAATTAATTCTGAAATATTGTCTTTGTTTTTGTAAATATTTTCTGAATTTTTACTATTAATATAACACTTTACTTCAGTTTTCCCTATTTGTTAATATATTCTGTTAATAATATATATATAGTCTTTCTACTGGAATGACAATCGGCAAGACAATTAAAATTGTCTTGCTGAAAATCATTTCAGTACACATGTATATATAAATCTGTTAATACTTATTTTATCTTATTCTAGAATGACAATCGGCAAGACAATTGAAATTGTCTTGCTGAAAGTCATTTTAGTAATAATGATTGCTTATTTTAAAATCAGATTAATTTTATAACTGGCAAGACAATCGGTATGACTATTGATTGTCATGCCAGTAATAAAATTAATATCAGAATTATATTGTTTTATTTTGTACTGGTATGACAATCGGTATGACTATCAGATTGTCATACCAGTTATTTATTTTTATTTGTTTTGTTTTAGTTGTTTTTTTTCTGTCTTTAAGCTGGTGTGACAATCGGTATGACAATCGGTATGACAATCCGATTGTCATACCAATTATACTACTTAATGGTTTGTGTGTCTGTTTGTTTTATTTTATTATCATCAGTTCATTTTATTTCCAAATTTCAACAGTCTCCTTCTCTTTCCCTCTCTATTCGAACTGCTACTCCAAAGTCACCATTGTTTCTTGCTCGAGTTCTTACTCAGCATACCAATTCATCACTCTGTGATATATACATACAAGTATATACATACAGAAGTGCTGTTGGATTTTTTTAAAGAAATCAAACCAATCAAAATCAGTTTCTGTTTATTTTGATTTTGGGTATTTTTTTTATTTTATTTTTAATTTCTGATTTGTGTCTTTTGGTTTTTCAAAACTGTGTTTGTGAGTTAGGAATTTTAACGAGATACATTCCTGTCTAAATTTTTCGATTATAATTAATTTAATTCGAATTATTAAATTAATTTAATTAATTCGAATTTTCTTAATATTATTCTTAAAATTCTGAAAGTGTGTGTCTTATTATTATTTTAAATGGCTCTCAATTTCCAAATTGTCGCGCATAATCAGGTTGGTTATTTTAATTCGGAAAAATGTGATGTTGAAAAATTTAAGCCTTGGATTAGATTTTTAAATGACCATTCGATTGTTAGCTCTGCTATTAAATCAAATGTGATTTTAAATGTCGATCTTCTTAGACTGATTTGCACAACCTCTACTGTGGCCGATGATTCAAAATCTTTTTCATTCACCGTGGCAAACACACAGTATGTAGTTGATGAATCAGTCATCAATCAGGCGTTAAATTTTCCATTGGACAATTTCTGTAATTTACCCTCTGAAAATGATATCACAAACTTTTTCCATTCTATTCACTATCAGGGGGTGATCAATTTAACCAAACTTTCTAAATCCAATTTGGTGTCTGAATGGGATATTTTCTTCGATACACTTTCTAAAGTGTTTGCCAACTGCACTAAATCCAACTTTCACAACATCACTTCCACTCTGCAGTATATTGGTCTTGCGGTTATTTTCAATCAAAGGATCAATTTTGGCAAACTACTTTTTCCCATTCTCTTGAGACGTCTCACTACTGCTTTACGTGATCATTCTACAAATCGTAGGGTATCATGTTACTATGCTCGTTTTCTCATGCTTATAGCAGATCATCTTCTTTCACCTGAACACAAAGCCCTTTTTGCTAACTCTGCAGTAACCGAACCCCCTCCAGTTAGAAAAAAGATTTACACCCGCCAAGACACAACCTTTAAATTCATGCAAGTTCCAGTACTTGTATCTGCTTTCATGGCCACTTATATTCCTTTACCTATTTTCAATCTTCCCGGTCATGAACAGCAACCTCAACCTCCAGTGGTTCAAGCCACCCAGGCTCCTCCAAAGGAAAGGCTGATGATGTCTATTACAGTGGAGAACAGGATGACTTTGACATTTTTGACATTCCCACTGAACCAGTCTTGGAAGATAAAGATGGTTTATTTGAAGCTGAAGAGGAAAGTGATTTTGGAGATTGGGAAGAAGAAGCTACAGTGGATCCTATCTTTGAGAAAGAGTTTCAGCAGCAGCAGTCAGAGATGAAAAGAAAAGAAGCTGAACTCAAAAAGGTCTCCCAGATCATTGACATGAGGAAAGACATACAAAGAACAGAAACTCTACAAAAGCAACGTCTTCATGACATTAAGGCTCAAGAAAGGAGAAGAGATGTCAGACTGAAGATTGGTGAGAAATGGGATGAAGCTAGGAGAGTACTTGATATGCCTCAGCTGAGCACTAACAATGATAGACAGTTTCTACATCTTCTTGACAAGCTGGAAATCTCAAATCCTAACAATGATATGTACATGAATGCTATCAAGACTGAAGTCTCAAGGATCACAGCTGCTTTTGATAGATCCCTAAATGAGATGAGCATTTTTGTATATTGTCAGAGTGAAGGATCTTTCAAGGTGTCACTTCATATGTTTGAGAATCGTTCTTTGTCAGAGACTTGGGTTCTTCTCAACAAGGTAAAAAGAAGCTCAGAGTTGAATGAAGTTCTTCGAGAAAGGCTTAAAGAGTTGGCCAGCAGGACTAGTCCTCAAGTGGTCAACAATCCTCATCAAGTGAGATTCTTTAAGTCTGATTGTCTTCAAATCTGTCAGCTAGATGTACAATCTCTTAAAGACTACTCAGCTAAGCATCTGGTCTGGATGGAACATCATTTAAGAACTGCTGGATACTCATCTATGTTGAAGACTCAAGCTGCTGATTTGATTCAAGCTTATTGTGAAAAGAATATTAAAAGGTACAATCAGATCAAGAATAAGCTGAAGTCAGTTGGAGTTCAACCAGTCAGACCAGCAAGCTTCACTTCAGAAAAGGATCGTGTCTTTGACAAAGAGTTGCTTCAAGAGTTAGAAGAAGGTGAAGTCAGAAGAGAAGACAACTGAAGTAAATTAGCTCAAAACTCAATGTAATATGATTAGAGCTTTATGAATCAAGATAGTCTAATGTAGTTATATGTTCAGGCTAGAGGAACATCTATCTTGTATTCACTTGTAAATTCATTTGGAATCTGGAAAATGTTAAATATAATCCAGAACTTTTCTGCTATTTACTTTGCATTACTGTTTATATCTTTTTCTTATTTGTTAGTTGAGTTATCCTCTAGGTATTTGTTATTATTGTCTAACAAGCAAATAGGGGGAGATTGAAAGGCATATGGCATAGCCTATTTGTATATTCGAGGATTTAACTCAACTCAAATAAGAATGTAATAAGTAAGTAGTGGATCTATCGTCAGAGAGATCTCATATAGTAACATCTGTCAAAGGGTTAAGAAACATTATTCATCTACAGACTTGAAGACTTAATTCACTGGAAGAAGCTCAAGAAATTGATCAAGCCTCAGTGATATAAATCAGGATTGTGGATTTAATCAAGTGATGGAGATCTCGTCAGGGTATCAATTAATTACAAGGATTTAGTCTGAAGAAAATCAAGAGTATCAAGGTCAAGACTTGAAGAAACGTCACGGAAGTTAGTCACTCATGAACCAGACAGTACATCGAGTGTCAACATTGAAGTGGTGGAATTGATTCATACTTGACAGTAATTTTCAGAAGATTTTCAGAAAATGGTTGCTGCTCAAGATTAATATTAATTCTCTATTAATTAATTAAGTCATATAATTTAATTAAGAAAATAAATTATATCTGCAAAGATTAATTTATTGATTAATTGAATTAATTGATTAATTAATTCAGAATTAATTTTAAGGATTTTCAGAATTATTATTAGATTAAAATCTATTAATAATTCAGTAAGACAATTTTAATTTGAACTACTATGACAATCGGTATGACAATTGACAGTCATACCGAAAGTCTTGCTAGTTCATTCTGATTGTCTTGCTAGCTATTGGGATTGTCTTGCTAGTTCAAAAGGATAGTCTCACCGAAAGTCCTACCAGTTCAAATGGATTGTCATACCAGTTCATTTGATTGTCTTGCCAAAAGTCTTGCTGAGTAAACTAGATGGTTTTGTTTACTTAAACAAACAGAAACACAGCAGAAGACATCATGCAATAATTCAAAAAAAAACACAAGTCAAGAACTCAGCAGAAAACAAAGGCTCAACATTTTATTTTTCATCTGCTTTATTCAAGATCAAAATTCTAGATTGAAAAGTTAAATCCAATCCACTAGAATTATTTATCTTGTTCTTGTGTATCAATCTAGCGGATTAAAATCCCTAGAACTTAATCTCAAATCGCATTTAGCATTTGATCTTTTAATTGCAAAAATAGAAAAAGTTCATGTCGAATTTATTCTAGATTTGTAATAATTGATTTGAGATTAATCCCTTGTAACCGATACCGTAGTTGTAACACCTTTCAAGTTTAATAAAAGTTTTATTTAACTTGAATTTTGTTTCACATTTTTATTCCGCATTTTATTCGATTAAACGGTATTGTTTGCATTCAAACCCCCTTCTACAAACAAATTGGGACCTAACAGGTTGGTGAATTGTAAATATATGATGCCTTGAAATCTTGTATAAATGAAATGGAGTTAACTGTCAAGAAAAGAGTCTCAACGGATAAGTTACAAAGCTTCAACGGATGATTAGTCAAGCTTCAACGGATGATCAGATAAAGCTTCAACGGATGATCCATAAAGCTTCAATGGATGATCAACCAAAGTATCAACGGATGATCAACTACAGCTTCAACAGATGATTCAATGAAGCTCCAACGGATGATTTAATGAAGCTCCAACGTATGTTCAAATTCAAAAGAGCAGTTGATAGTGACTTGACAGTCACATGCGTTGATTGTATGCAAATGGAATGTGGGAGCCTAATTACAGGTTTTAGAGAACAAAGAAGCATTACCATTTCCATGCAATTATGAAGATATTCAAAGATGCTGGAATAGAGTAGTGAAACAACATGAAGATAGACTAGATATAGTTTGTCTTATTGTCTTGTCTTACGGTCATGTAACTTGGTGATATATAAACTAAGTATAGCAAGTAGAACATTTTAACTAAGCAAGTATAATTTTCAGAGAAATAGATAAAGCTACATTTGTCAAGAATTTCTCTGTAAATTTGTTTGTTCACTTGTAAGCAGTTGTGTGCTATTCAAGCATCACAGAGTTCTCAATCTGATATATATATATATATATATATATATGTGGTGGATATATTCAAATCCACCAGAAAGTTTTACATCTTTGTGTTTTATTACTTAGTGTTTTGATTTCTATTATTCTTCCATTCTGCATTACTGTAAATCAAACACTGTTACATATATTAAGTTAGAACATTTTTAAAATCTCAAAAAAAAGCCAGAATTACATTCAACCCCCCCTACTGTAATTTTTATTGTATTGTTTGGGAATAATAAATTTAAAGAGAGGCTATTCCTCAAAGATAAAGAAGATTATGATTACATAAAAGTTCTAAATAATTATATAATATCAGTCATTTCTACATGAATGCTAGACTAACAAAGATGATTTTGTTAGTAGACTTTGACCATAGTATGATGACTGCCCTATGACTACTACATTTATACACACAGATAGCTCACACATTACAACATAATCCACATAGAACGCGTTAACAAAAAACAATTACTACTCTCATAAATTGAACAAATATAATACCCCAAATTCATGTCTTAACCTCACATAACACAATACACTAAACAAACTGAATATTAATCCATGTCATAGGACAAACAAAGAAGCCCTAAAAGCGTACTCAAATACTCAAAAAAATATAAACAACAACATATAGAGGAAACTACAAAAAAAGATTAAAAAACCCACATTCCGATCACAAAATAAATTTGAATTATATTAAACATAAAGGAACACAATTAACTAACTAGAATCAAATTAAACATAAAATAACACAATCAAATCGCTAACAGCATTACAGAGAAATAAAAACATAAATGATTCAAAATCAAATTAGCACAAAGCATAAAACATTCGCAGCTACACCTTATCACAAAACTTAACACAAAATCATCAACAAAATCATATCAAAACAACAACGCACACAAATACGCAAAGCTAGGATTCGAGTATAACCTGATGTGATTCTTCGAAGTAATACGAGGCGCTTTAATCGCAGCACCAATCAAACTACTTCTAGTGATATAAATCCTCCTATGAAACATACAATAGAACATCAATGACATTCAAAATCAAATCATTACAATATAAATCAAACTAATAGATACATATATATAGTTATACATACATTACGACACAAGCCCAAAACACAGAGAAAAGAAACCCTAAATTATAAGTTTCAAACACGGGAAATTATAAACCCTAAATTATAAGCCCTAAATCAAAAAACCACAAATACAAAAATTATGTAAAATCCAAAAGCCCCAAATCAAAAGCCCTAAAAAATAAACCCTAAATTGAAATTATTCAAAATATCTGTAAAATTACCTACAAAATCCACCAATGTAAAGCCCCAAAGTATTTGCAAGTTCAAAATAAGTTCAAATTATTCAAACCATTGCCCAGATTTAGAAAACGAAGCTCATATTTACAAATCGAAGTCCATACTTACCAATCGAATCCCAGATTTACAACCTCCTTGAAAATGAATATCAGCAAAGAACAGCCTTCGAACAGTCTTGAGAATCCCAGATATTTGGCCGCCCAAATATCAGCAAAGATCTAGAGAGAAAGAGAAGGAGAAAGTGAGAAAGAGTTAGACACATTTTAAGGAAAGTAAAGTGATATTTTTTGTTAAGGGGGGAAAATAGATGCCCAAATTTTTGGCCTAGGAATGTGTGCAGATCTGTGTCTCAATTTCATTTAATTATTTTTTCAGTTTTTTATTAAATATTTAGAATTTTAAATATTATAAAAAAATTGTACAACTAATGTAAAATATATGTCAAAATAACATGACAATGATAAAATCAATCGGAACAATTATTCGTATAATTAAATCGTCGAACAAGAATTTTAAAAAAATAGAAACCATTCGGGACAAGAATCTACAAAGAATCCGTGTTGACCGTAATTTGACTATTACAAAAACACACGTTATAAAATCTAATTTTTTTTAAAAAAATTTCACATCTCTAAAATTAGTAGGTAACATCATCCGTACGGTTAGATCGTTGAACATGAATTTTAAAAAAATAGAATCACCACTCAGGACAAGACTTGGTTATTGGCACCCGTGTTGACCGTAATTTTACTATTATAAAAATACACGATATAAAATCTAAATTTTGTAAAAAAAATTACACATCTGTAAAATTAGTAGGTAACATCATCCGTACGGCTGGATCATTGAACAAGAATTTTTTAAAAAAAGAATCACCACTCGGGACAAGACTTGGTTATAGGAGCCCGTGTTGATCGTAATTTGACTATTATAAAAATACACGATATAAAATATAACTTTTTTAAAAAAAAATTAGACATCTCTAAAATTAGTAGGCATTATCATCCGTACGGTTGAATCGTTAAACAAAAATTGAAAAAAAAATAGAATCATCACTCGGGACAAGACTTGGCTATAGGAACCCGTGTTGACTGTAACGCCCTCCAGACACGGGGTATAAGTCTGGGGGTTACTAGCTAATCACCAAACCTGTATAATCTGATTAACAAATAATAAAGAAATGAAATTAAACCCCTTTAGACACTAGTCATGATCTTTTTAGGTTGAAGTATGAAAACAAGAACCACTAACTACTTTATTACAAAACCAAATTCAAAATCTCACAAGCTCTCTTTATTACAGACCATTGTCTAATTCATTTTAAACTAAGTTCAACTTTCATTCAAACACACACACTATCTATCAACACTCCACCTGTTCGGGCAACTCAAAGCTTTCTTCCTGGATTTGGATAAACACCTTGGGTATGAGAGGATCCCGAGGCTTGACCCGCTTCTTTACCACTCGAGTCCTGATGGGTTTCATATTCCTTCTTAACTGAAAATAATAAGGTGAATAACAACAAAAAGGGGTGAGCCAAAAATTGCTCAACAAGTCCACAAAATATAAATAGTGTTAAAGCATTTTAAATGAATTCGTAATTGCGGGTATATCTGCAAAGATATAACCCCCACGAGAATAGAAAGAAGGCCATTACTGGCGAGTATAAATGAACTAAACTAGACACAAGTTCGCATCTATATTCTGCTGATCAGTCAGAATATAATGCAGATCTATATCTCAATATATAGATCCAGTCGGGTACCCAGGCACTACGGCCCATGTCGAGGCACCAGTCAAATCCCGGTCCTCAGGATTAAGACACACTCAATCCCAAAAAAATAGCATTATTCAGTCCATCGCTTAGCAACCGGCAAAATCAATATGCTTTGATATATTCTAAACACCAGAATATATCAATCTCAATGTATCATCAATGGAATATGAATCAGGAATTCAAAGGAACGTAGAAATCAAGAATCGAAATGAAATATGAATAAAGGAATAGCAAGTGTGTATCAGTGAATAAGAACAAGAATCAAAAGAGTGCAAATGTGATAAACATCTGAAGAAATGTCACTATTCTGAAAGTAGAATAGGGGAAAAACTTGCCTTCTGCGCGACTCACTGCAATTAGATCACTTTCGTCTATCATCTTTGACTAATACCGACTCAACCTGCCTGGATGGCTTAGCTTCTGTTAGCAAAATAGACTGGTTAAGTCATTTCGTACTTCAATTGCATCTTGAATAGATTTTACACCGTTCCTAACATCTACCCATGCGCTTATGACTAACTCATTTATTATTTATTAGTAAATAAGACTCAATTAACCACGTACTACACATAAGCACATAAGCACACAATCATTTTTGTAGTTAAAATAATTTTTAGAACCGAAATCGACTCGCTGATCGCTCAACTGATCGTTATCTGACTCGTTTCCCATTTTTCCGGATTTTTTCGGACTCGTCTCGGCACACATTGCGACTGATAATCAAACAAGTAACAAAATCAACTAATTTCTAGAAGAAAGTAAGCTTTGATATTATTTTTAATGAAAAGAATTCATTTTTTTGAGTCAACAGACTTTCGTTTCACTCGAATCGGACTAACGGTTGAATTATTATCAATTAAACACTGATAATTCCAATTTTTATTCACTATAAATAATTATTACTAATTTTTAAAACTCAAAAATAATTTTTAAATCATTATTCAAAAAAAATCGGAATTAAAAATGATTTTTCTATAATTTTTGGAATTAAAATGAATTTATTATGATTTATTGAAAATTATTTGATTAATTATCAAAATAATTAATCATTTTTAAATTATTAATAAATAGTTAATAAATAATAAATAAATAATAAATAATTAATAATTAATTAAGAAAATAATTCAATCTAATTTTTAGAAAATAATTCAGAATTATTTATAATATAAATCAATTAATTAAATAATTAATTAATCAATTTATAAAATAAAATAAATCTGATTTTCAAAATTAATAAAATAAAATAAAAATTAAAAATCCAGAAACATATGTCAAAAACCAACCATCTGACAAAACAGATCAAAACCGGGTTGACAAACGGGTCAACCGGGTCACCATCCGGGTCATGAAGAACATGACCGGATCTTTCCAGAATCCGGCCACCGGCCAGGATTCCGGCGAGTCAAAATCAGGCCAAAAACAACACCGTTTGGTGTGGTTTTTACTGGGTTTCAATTCCACTGAAACTTTATCTCCGATCAAAACCATCATGAACTCCGGCCAAAAAATTGAATTTGCAGAATCGTTCATGAAATCGAACGTTTAATAGTGCAAATCAAAGCTAAGAACATATACAATCATAACCCTAACCTTTCAGGAACCACAGATTCATAGAAATCATCGAGTTGTATTTTGAAAATCTGACATAAACCCTGGAAATCGAATTCATCGATTTAAGTATCGTTTGTTCAATTAATTAGTACCAATCGATTGCTTGCAACACAGGGAATCTATATCATTCATCAAAATCATTCAACAACCCCTAGAACTAAAATCCCCAAATCACAGCTATGAACCCTAGAATCGAAATAAAAAATATACCGATTTAAACATGAAATTGATGATACAAACCGAAAGAACACTTCAAGAGCTTCGTTTTGAGTACTTACATGACTGTAAACGATGCCGGAAACTGATCGGAATCACTGCTCGGTTTCTTGACCCGAATTACAGACCTTAACCCGACTGTAGAGAATTTTGGGTATTTTTCTGATTTTTAATTAATAATTATAATTAATTAAATAAAAATTAGGCTATTTATAGTAGTAAAATTAATAATCCTAATTAAAATTAAGGCCCTAATTCTACACTTTTTAAAATTAATAGGCCCCTAATTTTATAATTTTTGAGTATTAAAATTTAATTTATAAATATTTTATATATGCAATATATATGCCAAAATTTCCCAAAAATTGTGAATATTGCAAAAATGCAAAGAAATAATATAAATGAAAGTCCTATAATTTTATAAAAATAAAAATGTGATTTTTGTGGGTGTTTTGACACCCAATGGGGCCCGGAAAAGTCATTTTTCGTAAAACGAGAAAATTTATAAAATATCTAGATGTTC
Organism: Apium graveolens; assembly: GCF_009905375.1. Taxonomy (NCBI): domain Eukaryota; kingdom Viridiplantae; phylum Streptophyta; class Magnoliopsida; order Apiales; family Apiaceae; genus Apium; species Apium graveolens. Next base: position 188,522,243 of record NC_133657.1, read on the forward strand.
AGAATAATGCGATGGTAAATGCCGTTTGATTAAAATTAAGGCCCATTATTTTATTTGAAATACTGTCTTTAAATTCATAGTTTGGGTCGTAAAACGTTTGAAATGAAAGCGATGAATGCATAATAAAATATCTGAAAAATATCTTGAAAATACAGAAATGACACAGAATGCACATAACACGTAACAATTAGGGTTTAACAGATAATCACACATAAATGACACATTAACACACCTTATTTATTATGATTATGATATAATATAAACGTAAATTTCCCAGTCGTTACATCCTTCCCCCCTTAATATGATTCTGTCCTCAGAATCTTCTACGAAAACAAATGAGGGTATTTTTCTAACATCTCGCTCTCAAGTTGCCATGTTAATTCTTCAACCATAGGGTTTCTCCACAACACTCGCACTAAATATACAGACTTATTTCTCAACACTTTCTCTTGCCGATCTAAAATTCTTACCGGCTGTTCTATAAAAGACAAATCAGGTTGGATATCTATCGATTCATACCCTATTACATGCCTAGAATCAGGATTATATCGCTTAAGCATCGACACGTGAAACACATTATGAATATGTTGCATATGAGGCGGTAAAGCTAATTCGTACGCAACTTTTCCCACTTTCTTCAAAATTTCAAACGGTCTGACGTATCGTGGTTTCAATTTACCCTTATTGCCAAATCTGGTCAATCCTTTCCATGTCGATATTTTGAGTAATACATTTTCTCCTTCCTGATAGTCCATATCCTTCCTGGCTTGATCTGCATATTTGCGTTGCCTGTCTTGTGCGGCATCGAGTCGTTTCCGAATGAGTTCAATCTTTTCTTTAGTTTGTTGAATTAATTCTGGACCCAAAATCTTGCGTTCTCCAACTTCATCCCAATGTACTGGTGATCTGCATTTTCTCCCATATAATGCTTCGTACGGTGGCATTCCAATGCTTGCGTGGTACTGTTATTGTAAGAAAATTCCACCAAAGGTAAATGCTCATCCCAACTGCCTTCGAAATCAATCGCACAAACTCGTAGCTTGTCTTCAATCGTTTGGATAGTTCTTTCACTCTGCCCATCGGTTTGCGGATGATAAGCGGTACTCATGTTTAATTTAGTTTCAAGACATTCTTGAAATTGTCTCCAAAATCTTGAGTTAAAACGAGGATCTCGATCAGACAGGATAGATATTGGAACTCCATGTCGCATCACAATTTCCTTGAGATATATGTGCACTAGCTTGTCGAGTGAAAATCTTTCGTTAATTGGTAGAAAATGTGCTGACTTTGTGAGTCTGTCAATGATTACCCATATCGCATCATGATTTGCCTTAGTCCTCGGTAGTCCTACCACAAAATCCCTCGCTAGATATTCCCATTTCCATTCTGGAATGTCTAACGGTTGTAGTAATCCGCTCAGACGTTGATGTTCCGCTTTAACTCGCTGGCATGTGTAGTATTTACTCACCCATTCTGCTATTTACTTCTTCAAATTCGGCCACCAAAAGTTTTCCTTCAGATCACGATACATTTTTGTACTTCCTGGATGAATGAAATACTTCGAACTGTGCGCATCTCGCATTATTTCTTCTTTTAATTCTGCCACGTTAGGAATCCAGATTCTCGATGCAAAGCCTAAAATTCCTTCATTATCTTTCTGAGTGGTGATCTCTTCTCTCGTTTGGTCGTCATCTTGACTCATTACTTCTTCTTGACCGCGGCGAATCTTCTCTACCAACTCCGGTTGGAAAGTCATAGCGTAGATAGCTTCTGCAGATTCATTGGGAATACGAACCTCGATTTCCAATTTGTCAAATTCCTTGGCTACTTCTTCGCATGAAGTTAACCAATTCAATCTTTCTTTCCAGCTCAGCGCATCTGCTACAATATTTGCTTTCCCTGGATGATAACTGATCGTGACATCGTAATCTTTAAGTAATTACAGCCATCGACTTTGACGCATGTTCAATTCTTTTTGCGTAAAGATATACTTCATACTTTTATGATCCGTGTAGATTTCGCACTTTTCACCATAGAGATAATGTCTCCAAAGTTTCAACGCAAATACGATCGCTGCTAATTCCAGGTCATGCGTAGGATATTTCTGTTCATGAGGTTTAAGTTGTCTCGAAGCATATGCGATGACGTTACCGTGCTGCATCAATACACATCCTAGTCCGTGATACGAGGCGTCGCTGTAAATGACAAAATTCTGTTGCTCGTCCGGCAATACTAGTACTGGTGCGGTTACTAACCGATTCTTCAACTCTTGGAAACTTTCTTCAAATTTATCATTCCATACAAACTTTTCACTTTTTCGAGTTAACTTGGTCAACGGCGTTGCTATTTTCGCAAAATCATTGACAAACCTTTGATAATATCCTGCCAATCCCAAGAAACTTCGAACTTCTGTCGGCGTCTTTGGTCTTTCCTGTAATATCCGGGATATATCGTGTAATTATTTTTGCTATTATATAATTATTATGTGTGTTCAGTATCTATTCTGTGAGCTAATTGTTAAGTGTTATCTGTACTTGAATATTCAAAAATAATATTAATTGAGTATTTTAATTTTTATATGTCCAAAATAAAATATAGATAATTGTCATATCTTCCTAATTATTTTTATGTTGGTTTATGGATTTATAAGAATCATATGAAATTTCTAAAATCTTTTTCCGGGTAATTAAAATCTATTTTATAAAAACGGGAACCAACCGACGTCAACCGTTGTTACGTTTTTGGAACCCGAAACTCTTTCGAGAACTCCTTCCTAACCCAATTGTAATATTCCGAGCATATTCCATGTTTCGACTTTTTCGATCCGGCGTACGGTTTGTCCTGCGCGGGTCCCGGCGCAACATTTTCGATACAATATTCGTTTCGGTAAATCAATAAAACCCGTATTTTCGATAAACGAGAGCTTTTTATTAAACTATCACAATTATCACTTTGTAATACATGTAACCAGGCGCTGAGACCAAGACCGCAGTACAAATTGTACTGATTTGGATAATTATCCCGAAAACCGATACCGTTTGAATCAGTTTTTACAAATAAACGTACCATTTTATATCCGGAATGATCCAACGGGATACAAATTTTCCGTAATTATAAATAGCCTTTTACCGTATTTTATTTTGTATCAAAATCATTGGCAGATAGTTAATTATATAATTTTCAGAGAAAAGCCCTAATTTCCTAAAACTGTTCTAAGAATCAAACAGCAAAACGAAAGCGTTACCGATCTCTGTTTTCAAAGCTTGAGTAACCAAAACGAAGGATTTGAAGTGTTCTATCAGATTCTGAGCTTTGTTTCACTGCAGAAATCAAGGTTATTTTTCTAAAAAATTATTTATTTTCGAATTTATTTTATTAAAAATATGAATTTTTGTTCGGATGATTGTTTGTATGATTTGATGATTGCATGTTGTAGAGCTTGTTTTCCTGATGATTTTCATATGTCATACGTCTGATTTGGAGTTCAATAACATGTTCAAATTTGAGTTTGATTTTCGAATTTCAAAATTAGGGTTTATAACCCGTATGAATGTTCTTAATTGAAATTTGGGGGTTTCTTATTCTGTGATAGATTGATGTTGTGTTATAGTGGTTTGTGTTCTCTGTGAAATTTACAATCTAGTCGTATAAGTTTCATGAACCAACGAGGTCTGTAGAGAAGGGAGTTGTGTTTTGAAGTTTTCCGATGTTCGCCGGAAACTGGAAAACTTCACGGCCAAATTCCGGCCAACTCAGGGATTGTTAGGATGAATTGATTGCATGGTTGTATTCCTGATGTTGTTGTGTAGATGTGATCTGGAGGTGTTGATGGGGTGAGGACGCCGGGAACGTGTTCTCCGGCGAACCCGACTGTTTTCCGGCGAAGAGCTGGAAAATTACAGTTTAGTACCCCAACGTTTGAAAACGATGCAGTTAGGTCCCTGAAGTTTCCAGACTTTGCAAATTTAGGATTCCTGTTTATAAAATGTTTAAAAATCATATTTCCTATTTATTTTTATTATAAAAATTCATTTTTAAATTCTGAAAATTCTAAAAATTATTATTTTAATTCTGAAAATTATTTTTAATTCACAAATTAAATCTAAATTAATTAGTTAATTAATTTCAGTTAATTTATAATTGATTAATTGGTCAATTAATTCGAAAATTAATTGATTAATTGATTTAATTAATTATTAATTGATTTTAATTAGTTATTTAATAAGATTTAATTATTTAAAAATGATTTAAAAATTCTGAAAAATAGTTTCGAGCTTTAAAATATTATTCTAAATTATTTCCAAGGCTCGATAATTATTCTAAAATTATTTCGGAGCCAGAATGGGCCAACCGAACGCTGTTTATTAACCCGAAATTGATCCAACGACCCGTTTCAATTCCGAAAAATGTTTTAAAAATCATTTTAAATACCAGAAAGCCTATTTATGACCCGAGACTTCTTTATAAATAATATATCATTGATTACGCGATGTATTATGTGCTATATGTGACTTGTTAATTGACTATCGGTCTATATATTCGGTGTTTACTTGATTATTTCATAACTTTCAATCCGTTAATCAGATTTGGGTAAAACGAAGGGTAGATAGAAGTATGTGTTGAATAGAATTCCATGAGTAAATTATTGATAGATGCTTATGATATGTGAGCAGAAGAGGCAAGACGTAGGAAAGGGAAACAGATAGTTGAGGAGTAAAACGGTTGTGATTGGAAGCGAGTGCAGTGTAGTAAGCTAATACCAGGCAAGTGTTCTGAACTTTCTCAAGATATTGTAGTACTTGATAATTCTGTGATATTGCAAGTGCTTTGAAGCACAGAAACCTAAATCCTGATTTCAGTTATTGTCCTTGAGCCATGAATCATATTCTTTCTAATCCATTGATTATTGTATACCCAAACAAGAACCACAAATCTACGATACTACTCTACAAATACATACAAACTAAATACCAAACACTGAAATGAACTATTATATACTTTGAAAGACCGAATCCTTGAAACCTTGAAACGTTGATTCCTTTGTTATCCAATTCTTTCATTACCCAGCATCCAAGCTTTTAAATTGCATTATTGATCCTTACAAGGACTGAAACCCTTTTATTGTTAAACATTTATTGTTGTTAATGATTTTGGTTATTGTTTATTATTGCATACTCTGTTATTATGTTAGAATTGGATTGTTTTTTATAAAATTGTGGACCAGATTCGTGGTCAGACCATATAATGGTCAAGTTAGGCCAATGTGTGCCTTGGATCCAGTAGTTAGAGCAATGCTGTGTGCCTTGCTCGGGGTTAGTGCATGACTGATCAGCAGCCTAACCTTGGTTTTTAAATTAAAAGTATAATATCCAATTCTAAATCATAATCCATTGTTCACTTGATATCATAACCATATTCACCTGATGATCATTATTCTCAGTTTTGTCATTGTGACTTGCTGAGCTAGTTAGCTCATTTGTGCGATGTTGTTTATATTCTTTCCAGTTAAAAAGGAACCAGTCGGTAAAGAGGATCCCTAGTCTAGCGCGAGAGCTAGGGGTTCAGGTTGAGAAAGCTGAGCTAGTAGGCTTCTTTTGGAATAATTTAAGTTTGTAAAAGTTTGTAATAATATTTAATACTTAGTTTGAATTTGAAATAGTTGGGATTTGAACGGTTTGTAATATATTAGTGTGTTTGGCTTGTGTGCATACTTTAACCTGTTGCGGTCCATGGTGGTTGGTAAGTAGGGTCATTGCATATATTATTATTATCTTTATTATTATTATAAGCAGGTTATAATTAAGGTGTGTGTGTGGACCCCAAACTTCTGACCCGGGTTTGGAGGGCGCCACAGGTATGGTATCAGAGCCACATGTTATAAGTCACTGACACAAGCCTAGGTTGACGGGAATGGGTAGAGGGATATGATTAGAAGTAAGGTATAGGATGATAGAATGTCGAGAGGTTGAGTGTTATGGTATAATCGGTATTAGTATAGTTTGCGTCGTGGTACGAGATTCTTATATTACGATATGATTTCAGATAGCAGAGATGGCCGACTCTTTTATTCCCGTATCAGCTGATCACTCAGAGCCTTCAGTTGGAGCACCAGCATCGGATCCACATCCTGTTATTCCACCAGCATTGGCTATTCTACCTCCACCGGTGTTGCAGCCCGTACCATTGCAGGCTATTCCACCTCCAGGCATGAGGCCACCTGTCAGAGGACCCCCACCAGCTGATTCAGATTCCACTGGGCATTCAGTAGCGAGTACCCCATTCCTGTCTACATTGCCCCCAGTTCCTTATTACCGGTATGAGGCTCTTCTATTGGAGCATGATTCCTTGTTGGCTCAAATTAGAGAGTTACAGCATATCATTAGGACTACAGATGTTAATCGTGGTATGAGGGAGCTTCGAGAGGAGATTCATGTGACACGGAGGGTTCTTGAGGCTAGGCTATATGGAGCTACACTACGTGGCAGAGGCCCTGATGCACTGCTGGGCTGGGCTACTGAGGTGATGGAGGACTTTGAGAGGTTGGCAGGACCAGAGTTTCCTTGGAGCTGAGTTAGAGATTTTAAGATGGAGATGCTGAGCAGTGTTGTTATGGTTATGTAGTATGGACAGTAGTGTGTAGTGTGTATCAGAAGACTTTTGAGTTGTATTTATAGACTAGTGATGCTGACTAGTGAGTAGGTTGTTGTACCCTTTTTGCTTTTACTTTCGAAGCGTCTTTACGCTTGTACTACCTAAAACTTTTGATCTATATATCAGTACCTTTTCCTTTCCAACACTGTCATTTACTTTATTGCACCTGTTTTACTTTACCTTATTTATTGCACCAGTATATCCAGTGATACCATGTACCCTGTTTTCCATAACTGTTTATATTCTGTAAAGAAGCATGCAATTTACTTAGTTACAACTGTTTTCAAAAAGAGATATTTTTATTTCATAAAAATTTTCTTTTATACAAAGATTTGATTCAAAAGCTAAATAAATTGATTTATTCTTTACAGAAAATGCCTCCCAGAAGAAATACCCGCACCAACACCCAGAATGAAGAAACCAACAACAACAACAATAACAACCAAAATGATATAAACCAGAATGTGAACCCAGGACCCATGGACCCAGCAATAGCCCAGATTCTTCAAATCTTGGCCCAACAAAAAGTTCACCTGGCACAATAACAGCAGAGACAGACCAATCCCCAGGTAACTTTCAAAACTTTTCAGGCAGTAAACCCACCAGAATTCAAGGGTTCTTTAGAGCCAATTGAAGCAAATGTGTGGTTAAAGGAAATAGAGAAGGCTTTTGCCTTGGTAAAAGTGAAAGAGGAGCAGAAGGTTGAATTTGCAAGTTACTATCTGAAGAATGAGGCCACCTATTGGTGGGAAATGGTGAAAACATTGGAAAGAATAGATGTTATTACTTGGGAAAGGTTTAAGGAATTGTTTTTAGAAAAGTATTTTCCTCAGTTTGTTCAGGATCAAATGGAGCTGAAGTTTTTAGAATTAAAGCAAGGGAACATGTCGGTAACAGATTATGAGGGGAAGTTTGAGGAATTGTCAAGGTATGTGCCGTCGTATGTTGATACTGATAGAAAGAAAGCTAAGAGATTCCAGCAAGGCTTGAAGCCATGGATCAGAGGGAAGGTAGCTATTTTTGAATTGGATACCTATGTCGGGGTTGTACAGAAAGCTATGATCGCAGAGACAGAGAGTGAGATGTTCCAGAAAGAAAAGGAAAGCAAGAAAAGGAAAGTTGAGGGAAGTGAGGTTCAGTCACAAACAGGGAAGTTTCCAAATTTTAAGAAGGGCAAGTTTCAGCCAGGGAGAAATTTTAATTTCAGGAGACAAAATGCAGAAGACGGAGGCCAGGGCAATCGTTCAGCTAATGTGAATCAGCCAAAACAATTGAGATTAACTTTTCCAGATTGTCAAGTATGTGGAAAGAAGCATGGAGGAGTTTGTAACAAGTTGAATGTGGTATGTTTTAAATACAACCAGAAAGGGCACTACTCGAGGGAGTGCCGAAATCAGCCAACAAGAGAGCCAGCAAATAATGGTCAGCCTATCCGGAATCAAGCAGTGAAAGTTCCAGTCATTGGATTTACATGCTTTAAATGTGGGAAGCCAGGACATATGGCCAGGGATTGCAAGACACCAACCCCAGTCAGTAATGCATTAAGGATTATGGAATCTACCCCAACAGTGAATGAGACTCCGAGGGCTAGAGTTTTTGACATGTCGGTGAAGAATGCGATCCAGGATACAGATGTCATGGCAGGTACGCTTAATGTGAATTTTTTATGTGCCAAAGTGTTAATAAATTCGGGAGCAACTCGATCGTTTGTTTCACAAGATTTTGTTAGTAAGTTAAATTGTCCAGTTGGGTATTTAAATGAAATAATGACTGTGGAATTAGCAAATCAAGAACGTGTAACTGTTAACCAAGTTTGTGGGAATTGTGAGATTGAGATTTCTGGTAGTGAGTTTTATGTAGATTTGATACTGTTTAAGTTAGGAGAATTTGACGTTATATTACGAATGGATTGGTTATCTAAGCATGATGCTCAAATAGATTGTCGAAATAAGAAAGTAATGGTGAAAACGCCAGACGAAAGAATAGTAACGTTCAAGGGACAGAAGCAGGTAAAGAAGTTCTTAACGATGATTCAAGCCAAGAAGTTACTACGACAAGGATGTGAGCATTTCGTAGCATATGTGATCGACAGAAGTCAGGAGCCAGCAAAACTTGAAGATATTCCAGTTGTAAATGAATTTCCAGACGTATTTCCCGACGAGTTACCAGGACTTCCTCCAGATAGAGAAATTGAATTTGCAATCGACTTAGCACCTGGAACCGAACCAGTATCCAAGGCCCCGTATAGAATGGCGCCCGTTGAGATGAAAGAGTTAGCAAAGCAATTGCAAGAGCTGTTAGAGAAAGGAGTAATTAGACCCAGCGTATCCCCGTGGGGTGCACCAGTATTATTTGTCAAGAAGAAGGATGGAAGCATGAGACTGTGCATCGACTATAGGGAGCTCAACAAGTTGACGATCAAGAATAAGTATCCGTTACCCAGAATTGATGATTTGTTTGACCAATTGAAGGGAGCCAAGTATTTCTCCAAAATCGATTTAAGATCGGGATATCATCAACTGAAGATCAAACCAGAAGATATACCAAAGACAGCTTTTAGAACAAGGTATGGGCATTACAAGTTTTTAGTGATGTCTTTTGGATTGACCAACGCCCCAGCAGCATTTATGGACCTGATGAACAGAATTTTCAAGGAATATTTGGACAAGTTCGTTATAGTATTTATAGACGATATTTTGATCTATTCAAAGACGGAAGAGGATCATGCGGAACATTTAAGGACAACTTTGGAGATTTTAAGGAAAAAGAAGTTATATGCTAAATTGTCGAAGTGTGAGTTTTGGCTACAGGAAGTTCAGTTCTTAGGACACATAGTCAGTAACGAAGGGATCAAAGTGGACCCGGCAAAGATCGAGGCAATTACGAATTGGGAAAGACCAAGAACACCCACTGAGGTAAGAAGTTTCTTGGGATTGGCAGGATATTATCGACGATTCGTTCAGAATTTCTCAAGAATTGCAACACCATTGACAAAGCTTACACGAAAGAATGAAAAGTTTATATGGAATGACAAGTGCGAAGAAAGTTTTTAGGAATTGAAGCGGAGATTAATCACAACACCTGTTTTGTCACTTCCAGACGATCAAGGGAATTTCGTAATTTATAGCGATACTTCCTACAAAAAATTAGGATGTGTTCTTATGCAGCACGACAAGGTGATTGTGTATGCGTCAAGGCAATTGAAACCACACGAACAGAAGTACCCTACTCATGATTTGGAGTTAGCAGCTATAATTTTCGCTTTGAAGATTTGGAGACATTATTTGTATGGAGAAAAGTGTGAGATTTTCACGGATCACAAAAGTTTAAAATATATATTTACCCAGAAGGAACTTAATATGAGACAAAGGAGATAGTTAGAATTGATCAAAGATTATGATTTCTCGATTAATTATCATCCCGGTAAGGCGAACGTTGTAGCAGATGCGTTAAGTCGGAAGGAAAAGTTAAATGTATTATCCGTACCTGAAGAGATATATAAAGAATTTCAAAAATTGGAATTGGAGATTAGAATTTGCAAGCCTGAGGAAGCAAAAGTGTACGGTATGATTTTCCAACCGGAGTTATTGGAGAAAATAAAGAAATGCCAGAAAGAGGTAATGGATCAAGATATAAATAGTTTGGTAGGTGAGGAATTATGCACGCAACAAGATGATCAAGGTATTCTTAGGTTTTCTTCAAGAATTTGGATTCCACCAGTAACGGAGCTGAAAAATGAAATTTTACAAGAGGCACATAGTTCAAGATATTCCATCCATCCAGGGAGTACCAAAATGTACAGAGATTTAAAGAAGAATTATTGGTGGCCAAATATGAAGAGGGAAATTGCGGAATGGGTTAGCAAATGCTATACCTGTCAGAAAGTTAAAGCGGAGCATCAGAGACCAAGCGGATTGCTACAGCCATTGGAGATTCCAGAGTGGAAGTGGGAACATATTGCCATGGATTTCATAGTTGGATTACCAAGGACGAGGGCTAATCATGATGCCATTTGGGTTATAGTAGATAGACTTACCAAGTCAGCTCATTTTCTGCCTATAAATGAAAGATTTTCGCTCGACAAGTTAGTTTATATGTACTTGAAAGAGATCGTAGTTCGCCATGGAGTTCCAGTGTCTATTGTATCTGATCGAGATCCAAGATTTAATTCAAGATTTTGGAGGAGTTTTCAAGAATGTTTGGGAACAAGATTGAATATGAGTACGGCCTATCACCCCCAAACGGATGGCCAAAGTGAAAGAACGATCCAGACAATCGAGGACATGCTACGTGTTTGTGCTATTGATTTCAAAGGAAGTTGGGACGAGCATTTACCCCTAGTAGAGTTTGCTTATAACAACAGCTATCACGCCAGTATTGGGATGCCACCTTATGAAGCCCTTTATGGACGCAAATGTAGATCTCCAGTATATTGGGACGAAGTAGGAGAACGCAAAATACTCGGACCCGAATTGGTGCAGCAGACAAAGGAAATTGTTGAAATTATCCAGAAAAGATTAATAGCCGCATAAGATCGTCAAAGGAAATATGCAGACCAATCAAGAAAAGACATGGAATTTGAAGAAGGAAGCTTGGTATTATTGAAAGTATCACCGTGGAAAGGACTAACGAGGTTTGGGAAGAAAGGGAAGCTAAACCCAAGATATGTCGGACCTTTTGAAATCCTAAAGCGTATTGGCAAGGTAGCTTACGAGTTGGCGTTACCTCCACACATGGAGCACATTCACAATGTTTTTCACATATCAATGCTTAAGAAATATAATCCAGACTCTAGGCATATAATAGAATATGAGCCAATAGAACTTCAAGCAGATTTATCATATGTAGAGAGTCCGATAGAGATTCTAGAGGAAAGAGAGAAAGTATTGAGAAATAAAGTGATAAAGTTAGTAAGAGTATTGTGGAGAAATCCAAAGGTTGAAGAGTCAATATGGGAGTTAGAAAGTGATATGAGAAAAAAATACCCTTATTTGTTTTCTTAGAGATTCTGAGGACAAAATCCTTTTAAGGGGGGAAGGATGTAATATCCGGGATATATCGTGTAATTATTTTTGCTATTATATAATTATTATGTGTGTTCAGTATCTATTCTGTGAGCTAATTGTTAAGTGTTATATGTACGTGAATATTCAAAAATAATATTAATTGAGTATTTTAATTTTTATATGTCCAAAATAAAATATAGATAATTGTCATATCTTCCTAATTATTTTTATGTTGGTTTATGGATTTATAAGAATCATATGAAATTTCTAAAATCTTTTTCCGGGTAATTAAAATCTATTTTATAAAAACGGGAACCAACCGACGTCAACCGTTGTTACGTTTTTGGAACCCGAAACTCTTTCGAGAACTCCTTCCTAATCTAATTGTAATATTCCGAGCATATTCCATGTTTCGACTTTTTCGATCCGGCGTACGGTTTGTCCTGCGCGGGTCCCGGCGCAACATTTTCGATACAATATTCATTTCGGTAAATCAATAAAACCCGTATTTTCGATAAACGAGAGCTTTTTATTAAACTATCACAATTATCACTTCGTAATACGTGTAACCAGGCGCTGAGACCAAGACCGCAGTACAAATTGTACTGATTTGGATAATTATCCCGAAAACCGATACCGTTTGAATCAGTTTTTACAAATAAACGTACCGTTTTATATCCGGAATGATCCAACGGGATACAAATTTTCCGTAATTATAAATAGCCTTTTACCGTATTTTATTTTGTATCAAAATCATTTGCAGATAGTTAATTATATAATTTTCAGAGAAAAGCCCTAATTTCCTAAAACTGTTCTAAGAATCAAACTGCAAAACGAAGGCGTTACCGATCTCTGTTTTCAAAGCTTGAGTAACCAAAACGAAGGATTTGAAGTGTTCTATCAGATTCTGAGCTTTGTTTCACTGCAGAAATCAAGGTTATTTTTCTACAAATTTATTTATTTTCGAATTTATTTTATTAAAAATATGAATTTTTGTTCGGATGATTGTTTGTATGATTTGATGATTGCATGTTGTAGAGCTTGTTTTCCTGATGATTTTCATATGTCATACGTCTGATTTGGAGTTCAATAACATGTTCAAATTTGAGTTTGATTTTCGAATTTCAAAATTAGGGTTTATAACCCGTATGAATGTTCTTAATTGAAATTTGGGGGTTTCTTATTTTGTGATAGATTGATGTTGTGTTATAGTGGGTTGTGTTCTCTGTGAAATTCGCAATCTAGTCGTATAAGTTTCATGAACCAACGAGGTCTGTAGAGAAGGGAGTTGTGTTTTGAAGTTTTCCGATGTTCGCCGGAAACTGGAAAATTTAACGGCCAAATTCCGGCCAACTCAGGGATTGTTAGGATGAATTGATTGCATGGTTGTGTTCCTGATGTTGTGTAGATGTGATCTGGAGGTGTTGATGGGGTGAGGACGCCGGGAACGTGTTCTCCGGCGAACCCGACTGTTTTCCGGCGAAGAGCTGGAAAATTACAGTTTAGTACCCCAACTTTTGAAAACGATGCAGTTAGGTCCCTGAAGTTTCCAGACTTTGCAAATTTAGGATTCCTGTTTATAAAATGTTTAAAAATCATATTTCCTATTTATTTTTATTATAAAAATTCATTTTTAAATTCTGAAAATTCTAAAAATTATTATTTTAATTCTGAAAATTATTTTTAATTCACAAATTAAATCTAAATTAATTAGTTAATTAATTTCAGTTAATTTATAATTGATTAATTGGTCAATTAATTCAAAAATTAATTGATTAATTGATTTAATTAATTATTAATTGATTTTAATTAGTTATTTAATAAGATTTAATTATTTAAAAATGATTTAAAAATTCTGAAAAATAGTTTCGAGCTTTAAAATATTATTCTAAATTATTTCCAAGGCTCGATAATTATTCTAAAATTATTTCGGAGCCAGAATGGGCCAACCGAACCCTGTTTATTAACCCGAAATTGATCCAACGACCCGTTTTAATTCCGAAAAATATTTTAAAAATCATTTTAAATACCAGAAAGCCTATTTATGACCCGAGACTTTTTTATAAATAATATATCATTGATTACGCAATGTATTATATGCTATATGTGACTTGTTAATTGACTATCGGTCTATATATTCGGTGTTTACTTGATTATTGCTTAACTTTCAATCTGTTAATCGGATTTGGGTAAAACGAAGGGTAGATAGAAGTATGTGTTGAACAGAATTCCATGAGTAAATTATTGATAGATGCTTATGATATGTGAGCAGAAGAGGCAAGACGTAGGAAAGGGAAACAGATAGTTGAGGAGTAAAACGGTTGTGATTGGAAGCGAGTACAGTGTAGTAAGCTAATACCAGGCAAGTGTTCTGAACTTTCTCGAGATATTGTAGTATTTGATAATCCTGTGATATTGCAAGTGCTTTGAAGCACAGAAACCTAAATCCTAATTTCAGTTATTGTCCTTGAGCCATGAATCATATTCTTTCTAATCCATTGATTATTGTATACCCAAACAAGAACCACAAATCTACGATACTACTCTACAAATACATACAAACTAAATACCAAACACTAAAATGAACTATTATATACTCAACCCATGGTATTTTATACTTTGAAAGACCGAATCCTTGAAACCTTGAAACGTTGATTCCTTTGTTATCCAATTCTTTCATTACCCAGCATCCAAGCTTTTAAATTGCCTTATTGATCCTTACAAGGATTGAAACCCTTTCATTGTTAAACATTTATTGTTGTTAATGATTTCGGTTATTGTTTATTATTGCATACTTTGTTATTATGTTAGAATTGGATTGTTTTTATAAAATTGTGGACCAGATTCGTGGTCAGACCATATAATGGTCAAGTTAGGCCAATGTGTGCCTTGGATCTAGTAGTTAGAGCAATGTTGTGTGCCTTGCTCGGGGTTAGTGCGTGACTGATCAGCAGCCTAACCTTGGTTTTTAAATTAAAAGTATAATATCCAATTCTAAATCATAATCCATTGTTCACTTGATATCATAACCATATTCACCTGATGATCATTATTCTCAGTTTTGTCATTGTGACTTGCTGAGCTAGTTAGCTCATTTGTGCGATGTTGTTTATATTCTTTCCAGTTAAAAAGGAACCAGTTGGTAAAGAGGATCCCCAGTCCAGCGCGAGAGCTAGGGGTTCAGGTTGAGAAAGGTGAGCTAGTAGGCGTCTTTTGGAATAATTTAAGTTTGTAAAAGTTTGTAATAATGTTTAATACTTAGTTTGAATTTGAAATAGTTGGGATTTGAACGGTTTGTAATATATTAGTGTATTTGGCTTGTGTGCATACTTTAAGCTGTTGCGGTCCGTGGTGGTTGGTAAGTAGGGTCATTGCATATATTATTATTATCTTTATTATTGTTATAAGCAGGTTATAATTAAGGTGTGTGTGTGGACCCCAAACTTCTGACCCGGGTTTGGAGGGCGCCACATTTCCCAATTTAACACAGCTTCAATCTTTGCTGGATCGACTTGGATGCCTTCTCTACTGATGATATGCCCTAGAAATTGTACTTCCCTTAACCAGAATTCACATTTTGAGAATTTCGCGTATAGTTGCTCTTTCCTCAGAATTTCCAAAGCTATCTTCAAGTGTTCTGCATGCTTTTCTTCTGTCCTTGAGTAAATCAAGATGTCATCAATAAATACAATCAAAAATTTGTCCAAATATCTCTTGAATACTCTGTTCATCAGATCCATGAATGTTGCCGGCACGTTTGTCAAACCGAATGCCATCACAAGAAACTCGTAATGTCCATATCTCGTGCGAAATGCAATCTTGGGAATATCTTCGGCTTTAATCTTCAATTGATGATAGCCTGACCGCAAATCTATCTTTGAAAACCATACGGCTCCTTTTAGCTGGACGAACAAATCATCGATTCTCGATAAAAGATACTTGTTATTGATAGTGAGCTTATTCAACTCCCAATAATCGATGCATAATCGCATGCTGCCGTCCTTCTTCTTTACGAACAACACCGGTGCACCCCATGGGGATATACTAGGTCGTATGATGCCTCGGTCTAGAAGATCTTGCAGTTGCGTTGACAATTCCTTTATTTTGACTGGAGCCATTCGATATGGAGCTTTCGAAACTGGTTCTGTGCCTGGTGATAGATCAATCATAAATTCAATTTCTTGATCTGGCGGTAACCCGAGAAGCTCGTCTGGAAAGACGTCTGGAAATTCACATACAACAGAAATATCTTCTATTCTAGGACTTCCTTTTTTAGTATCTAACACGTAAGCTAAGTACACCTCACATCCTTGTCGAAGCAATCGTTTAGTCTGCATCACGGTGAGAAATTTCTTCCGCTGTTTTTCGCCTTTGAATATTACCATTGCATTTTCGGCAGTTTGTAATTTGACTTTCTTATTCGCACAATCTATCTGAGCATTATGACATGCTAACCAGTCCATTCCCAAAATGATATCAAACTCTCCTAGTTTAAAAGGAATCAGGTCTACAGAAAAATGATGTCCGACTATTATACTCGATCTACTGGAACTTGGTCGCCATTCGCTAATTTTATAATTAACGTCTCACCCAACCATTCGATTTCACAATGTAACTTATCAAGAAATTCTTCAAAAATAAATGAACGAGTAGCTCCAGAATCAATTAATATTTTTGAACTTACGGAATTCAGCAAAATCGTACCTGCGATCACACTCGGACTCTGCAGTGCTTCTTTCATTGTCATGTTAAAAGTCCTTGCTCTGCATTGATTAGGCGGTGGCGGAGGTAATGCCAATACTCTTGAAATACTTGCTGCCATAGCTGGTCCTTTGCAATTTATGGCGATATGCCCTTTCTTTCCACACTGGAAGCAAGTAATTTCTGCTATCTTTCCCGTTGGACATTCGTTAGAATAATGCTCTTTCTGCTTACATCGATAACACGTCACATCCCTTTTTATACATACGCCGGTATGTTTTCGATTACATATCTTGCAGTACGGCACTGAAACTCTGGCCATTCCCTGCTGACTGGGGGTTTGGAAATGATTACCTTTTTTTTGTGTACCTTGTCCTATCCTTTTAAAATTCAAATTTGTCCGGGCTTGAAATCCCGGCTTTCTACTGGAGCGGTCTTGGAAACTTCCCTGTCCTTTGTCTTGCTGAGATCTTTCACTTTCCCCTTCAATAATCAAAGCTTTCTGGACTATGACGGTATACGTTGCTAATTCAAAAACTGCAACTTGGCCACGAATCCATGGTCGTAATCCTTCTTGAAATCTCTGAACTAGCTTTTCTTCATTATCAATCTGTTCTGGGATAAACCTAGCCAACTCAGTAAATTTGGCTTCATACTCTGCCACGGACATATTTCCCTGCTTCAGTTCTAAAAACTTAATCTACATTTGGTTCTTCACATAGCGAGGAAAATGCTTTTCTAAAAACAACTTTTTAAACCTATCCCACGCAATAACATCTTCACCCTCTAAAGCCTTTTCAGATTCCCACCAATAATTTGCCTCTACTTTCAATAAATAGCTAGCAAAATCAGTCTTCTGGTCTTCACTTATCTTTACTAGTGCAAACACTTTCTCTATCTCTTTTAACCAGGTGGTAGCTTTAATAGGATCAACAGATCCTTCAAATTCTGGAGGTTTAACTGACTGAAACTGCGTTAAAAGTAACAATAGGTAATGTTGGTGGTAGTTGAGGCTCAGGACGAGGTGGTTGCTAAAACATTTGTTATTGTATCTGTTGTTGTTGATGCTGCATCTGCTGCTGCATCATTACCATCTGTTGTTGCATCAGATGGAACATTTGGTTCATGGTCTCATTAGTCTGACCTTCGGAATTGCTGTTAGAGGTCTCAACCCTAGTCTTTCTTTTTGGTGCCATCTTCTTCTGATAATAAAACATGTGATATTTCTTTAACAATTTAATAAACAATTGACAATATATAAGGAAAACAATTTATCCTGTATTAATAACATGGTTTATATAAAGAAAATAGTTGCTGAATGTAAAAACTGTAAATGTAAACAGTTAAATAAAATGGTTGTTCTCTTTTTCTTTTTTTTTCAACAGGAATTATAATATGAAAAGCTGTAAAACAATAAAGTGAAAGTAAATGATGTAAAACTGTAAAGACTGAAATTTAAATAAAAGAAATTGAAAAAGTTCATCTTATATATATGTGACACCAGCTTAAGGTGTAAATGCTTGATACAAAAGGTCTCGTGCTATTGGTAATCACTTCGGCTACAAGTCATACTACCACTACAGGTCAACTACTACTACAGGTTAAACTACTACTACAGGTTAAACTACTAGTACACAAATACACACTACTCACTAGGTTATACTATGCTGCCTCTATATACATCTGTACTCTGAAGTCACTGTCTCAAAACCCAGGCGGAATACGCCTAAGCTCCTCTCTAAGTGCCTGGACCAAGGTCTGTGCCAAGCGGAATATCCTGTAGAACTCTGCGAAAGAAGGTGGTCCCGCATGGGTCAAATTATCAAGCTCCCAAGTGGACCTCATCAACACTGACTGCAAGCGCTGTCTCATATAGTAATCCGGCTGTAGGGCCGCTAACGGTACTCTGTCCCTCTTGTCAAACAGATACATGATCTCTCGATACTGTGCCCGCTAATACTCCACATCATCCCTCATAACCCTGTACTCATGGTATGGTACCATATATAGCTGTGCAACCTGACCTACTGACTCCTGTGATGGAACCCTCGGTATACCTGCACCCTGCTGTGGTAAACCTAACTGTAGATCCACATCATGCTCTCCCATCCCCTCGACTGGAATCATCTGAAACACATCTGGCTCTGGGGCATGCACTGGTATGGGAGGTAACAATGGTGGGGGTGGTAACTCTTGCTCAATACCCGGTATAAACTGGTGCTCAACTAGTAAAGGAACCATCGGTTCAAAGAACTCAAATGGATCAAACATCTCTATGGGGTCATGAACTATCCCCTGTACTGGTGGTACCGGCTCCTGTGGTAATGGTGGTGGAGGTGGTAGAGGAGGAAACATATACTCAGATACTGGAGGTATAACTGGCGCTGCTGGCCCGGTGACTGTCCTCTCAGAAGACACAGAATAACCAGAAAATGCCATATGATAATATACCAAGAAAAAAAAAGTCACTAAACAATCCTAAGATTTACACTTCCCTATTCTAATCTGACCTAAATCCTAACACTATTTTTCCTATTTGACCATTTCTATCATATGTGCTCTCCCTATCTTATCTTAACCCTAATGTTCTTGTTTTCAGGTACCAAATCTACGGCTCTGATGTCAAACCTGTAAAGCCCTCCAGACCCGGGGTATAAGTCTGGGGGTTACTAGCTAATTACCAAACCTGTACAATCTGATTAACAAATAATAAAGAAATGAAATTAAACCCCTTTAGACACTAATCAGGATCTTTTTAGGTTGAAGTATGAAAACAAGAACCACTAACTACTTTATTACAAAACCAAATTCAAAATCTCACAAGCTCTCTTTATTAAAGACCATTGTCTAATTCATTTTAAACTAAGTTCAACTTTTATTCAAACACACACACTATCTATCAACACTCCACCTGTTCGGGCAACTCAAAGCTTTCTTCCTGGATTGGGATCAACACCTTGGGTATGAGAGGATCCCGAGGCTTGACCCGCTTCTTTACCACTCGAGTCCTGATGGGTTTCATATTCCTTCTTAACTGAAAACAATAAGGTAAATAACAACAAAAAGGGGTGAGCCAAAAATTGCTCAACAAGTCCACAAAATATAAACAGTGTTAACGCATTTTAAATGAATCCGTAATCCCGGGTATATCTGCAAAGATATAACCCCCACGAGAATAGAAAGAAGGCCATTACTGGCGAGTACAAATGAACTAAACTGGACACAAGTTCGCATATATATTTTGCTGATCAGTCAGAATATAATGCAGATCTATATCTCAATATATAGATACAGTCGGGTACCCAGGCACTACGGCCCATGTCGAGGCACCAGTCAAATCCCGGTCCTCAGGATTAAGACACACTCAATCCCAAAAAATAGCATTATCCAGTCCATCGCTTAGCAACCGGAATAATCGGTATGCTTTGATATATTCTAAACACCGGAATATATCAATCTCAATGTATCATCAGTGGAATATGAATCAAGAATTCAAAGGAACGTAGAAATCAAGAATCGAAATGAAATATGAACAAAGGAATAACAAGTGTGTATCAGTGAATAAGAACAAGAATCAAAAGAGTGCAAATGTGATAAACATCTGAAGAAATGTCACCATTCTAAAAGTAGAATAGGGGAAAAACTTGCCTTCTGCGCGACTCACTGCAATTAGATCACTTTCGTCTATCACCTTTGACTAATACCAACTCAACCTGCCTGGCTGGCTTAGCTTCTGTTAGCAAAATAGACTGGTTAAGTCATTTCGTACTTCAGTTGCTTCTTGAATCGACTTCACACCGTTCCTAACATCTACCCATGCGCTTATGACTGACTCATGTATTATTTATTAGCAAATAAGACTCAATTAACCAAGTACTACACATAATCACATAAGCACATAATCATTTTTATAGTTAAAATAATTATTAGAACCAAAATTGACTCGGTGATCGCTCAACTGATCGTTATCTGACTCGTTTCTCATTTTTCCGGAATTTTCGGACTCGTCTCGACACGCATTGCGACTGATAATCAAACAAATAACAAAATCAACTAATTTCTAGAAGAAATTAAGCTTTGATATTATTTTTAATGAAAAGAATTCATTTTTCTGAGTCAACAGGCTTTCGTTTCACTCGAATCGGACTAACGGTTGAATTATTATCAATTAAACACTGATAATTCCAATTTTTATTCACTATAAATAATTATTACTAATTTTTAAAACTCACAAATAATTTTTAAATCATTATTTAAGAAAAATCAGAATTAAAAATGATTTTTCTATAATTTTTAGAATTAAAATGAATTTATTATGATTTATTAAAAATTATTTGATTAATTATCAAAATAATTAATCATTTTTAAATAATTAATAAATAGTTAATAAATAATTAAGAAAATAATTCAATCTGATTTTTAGAAAATAATTCAGAGTTATTTATAATATAAATCAATTAATTAAATAACTAATTAATCAATTTGTAAAATAAATAAATCTGATTTTCAAAATTAATAAAATAAAATTAAAATTAAAAATCCAGAAACATATGTCAGAAACCAACCATCTGACAAAACAGATCAAAACCGTGTTGACAAACGGGTCAACCGGGTCACCATCCGAGTCATGAAGAACATGACCGGATCTTTCCAGAATCCGGCCACCGGCCAGGATTCCGGCGAGTCAAAATCAGGCCAAAAACAACACCGTTTGGTGTGGTTTTTACTGGGTTTCAATTCCACAAAACTGCAGCAACTCAACTACGGCCAAAACATGCCAAAAACATCATTGAAACTTTATCTCCGATCAAAACCATCATGAACTCCGGCCAAAAAATCTAATTTGCAAAATCGTACATGAAATTGAATGTTTAATAGTGCTAATCAAAGCTAAGAACATATACAATCATAACCCTAACCTTTCAGGAACCACAGATTCACAGAAATCATCGAGTTGTATTTTGAAAATCTGACATAAACCCTAGAAATCGAATTCATCGATTTAAGTATCGTTTGTTCAATTAATTAGTACCAATCGATTGCTTGCAACACAGAGAATCTATATCAGTCATCAAACTCATTCAACAACCCCTAGAACTAAAATCCCCAAATCACAGCTATGAACCCTAGAATCGAAATAAAAAATATACTGATTTAAATATGAAATTGATGATACAAACCGAAAGAACACTTCAAGAGCTTCGTTTTGAGTACTTACATGACTGTAAACGATGCCGGAAACTGATCGGAATCCCTGCTCGATTTCTTGACCCGAATTACAAACCCTAACCCGACTGTAGAGAATTTTGGGTATTTTTCTGATTTTTAATTAATAATTATGATTAATTAAATAAAAATAAGGCTATTTATAGTAGTAAAATTAATACTCCTAAATTAAAATTAAGGCCCTAATTCTACACTTTTTAAAATTAATAGGCCCCTAATTTTATAATTTTTGAGTATTAAAATTTAATTTATAAATATTTTATATATGTAATATATATGCCAAAATTTCTCAAAAATTGTGAATATTGCAAAAATGCAAAGAAATAATATAAATGAAAGTCCTATAATTTTATAAAAATAAAAATGTGATTTTTGTGGAGTTTTTGACAACCAATGGGGCCAAGAAAAGTCATTTTTCGTAAAATGAGAAAATTTATAAAATATCTAGATGTTCAGAATAATGCGATGGTAAAAGCCGTTTGATGAAAAATAAGGCCCATTATTTTATTTGAAATACTGGCTTTAAAATCATACTTTGGGTTGTAAAACGTTTGAAATGAAAGCGATGAATGCACAATAAAATATCTGAAAAATATCTTGAAAATACAGAAATGACACAGAATGCACATAACACGTAACAATTAGGGTTTAACAGATAATCACACATAAATGACACATTAACACACCTTATTTATTATGATTATGAT
This sequence comes from Apium graveolens, assembly GCF_009905375.1. NCBI lineage: Eukaryota > Viridiplantae > Streptophyta > Magnoliopsida > Apiales > Apiaceae > Apium > Apium graveolens. The sequence goes on from NC_133657.1 coordinate 188,544,534, forward strand.
ATAATATAAACATAAATTTCCCAGTCGTTACATTGACCGTAATTTGACTATTATAAAAGCACACGACATAAAATCTAAATTTTTTAAAAATAATTTAGACATCTCAAAAATTAGTAGGTATCATCATCCGTACGCTTGGATCGTTGTAAAAAAAATTAAAAAAATAGAATCACCACCCGGAACAAGACTACGTAATGGGAACCCGTGTGCACCGTGGTTTGACTATTATAAAAGCACATGATATAAAATCTATTTTTTATAAAAAAAGTACACATCTCTAAAATTAGTAGGTAACATCATCGGTACGGTAGGATCAATTAAAAATAATTTAAAAAAAATTAGAAAATGAATATAACAAATAATAAGGCAACACTAAATAACCTACTGCAACACCAAAAAAGCAAATGTAACGCTTAAAGTGCCACGTTAGCTGCCGCGTCACCATGCCACGTCAGTATTAGGGCCCCACATGTGGGACCTACTGATGCCATGTCAGCATGCCACATCAGCCTTGTTAGGAATATGTTGTGAACTTGATGATAAGTTGAACAAAATACCTTAATAGATTTACCTTAGTGTTTTTGTAGCTCTCGACGGATGTTCTACAATAGTCCCGATTGATGAACTTTATAGTCCCGACGGATGACATCTGAACATCCATCGAGAGTGTAGCTTATGTAATAATAAGTCTTGTAGCACATGCCTGTAAACAACTATGTTTTAGTAGATGCTCTAGGATTCTTTGAGACATGTTGACTACTAGATTGAGATGCAGAATAGGTTGGCTAATTGTAAATATAAGATGTCTTGTAATTCTGTATAAGTGAAATAGAGTCAAGTGAAAGAAAGGCTCCTGACGGATGATCTACAAAGGCTCCCTACAGATAATCAACAAGGCTCCCGGCGGATGAGCAACATAGTCCCGACGGATGATCATATTCAAAATAGCAGTTGACAGTGACAACACAGTCACATGCATCGGGTGTTTGCAAATGGAATGTGGCAGCCTAATTACAGGATTTAGAAAACAAAGAAGCATTACCATTTCCATGTAATTATGAAGATATTCAAAGATGCTGGATAGAGTAATGAAGTAGCATGGAATTAGACTAGAAATAATTGTTGTTTTACTTGTTTGTCTTTTTATCATGTAACTTGGTAGTATATAAATCAAGTGTAGCAAGTAGAACAAACTAACTAAGTAAGCATTATTTTCAGAGAGAAAGATAAAGTTGTATATGTTAAGCATCTCCCTTTAATTCTGTAAGTTCACTTGTAAGCAGCTGTGTGCTATTCAAGCATCACAGAGTTCTTATCTTTATATATATATCTCTGGTGGATAAGTTCAAATCCACCAGAAAGTTTTAAAACCTTGTATTTTATTGCTTTGTGTTTTGATTTCCATTTAACTTTAATTCTGCACTTCTTGCAAAATTAAACACAGTTATATATTAAGTAAGAACATTCTTAAAATCAGAAAAAGAATCCAGAATTACATTCAACCCCTTCTGTAATTCTTGTTGCATTGATTGGGAATAATAATTGGTATCAGAGCAAGCTTTTGAAGTACAAAGAGTGTAAAGATCACCACAATCAACAAGATTAACAGAAAAGATGTTGGAGTAAAGATTCCATTTTTGGACAAAGACAATTATCATCATTGGAAGGTGAAGATGCACCTGCATCTCCTATCTCAAGATGAAACATATGTGGACTGCATTGAGAAAGGTCCACATGTCCCTATAAGAGCTGCTACAGGAAATGAAGCATCAGTCCCAAAGCCACAAGCAGAATGGTCAGATCCAGATAAAGAATAAGTTCAAAAAGACAAAAAGGCCATGAACATTCTGTTCAATGGTATTGACAGTGACATGTTTGACAACATCATAAAATGCAAGACTGCTAAGGATGTCTGGGATACAATTCAAGTTATATGTGATGGAACTGAGCAAGTAAGGGATAACAAGATGCAACTCTTAATTTAGCAATATGAGCATTTCCATAGTGAAGAAGGTGAGTCACTCACTGACATTTTCAATAGATTTCAAAAACTACTGAATGCTCTAAAGCTGCATGGAAGAGTCTATCAAACAAAAGACTCAAACCTCAAATTCCTTAGATCTCTACCAAAGGAATGGAAGCCTGTGACAGTCTCATTGAAAAATTCTCAAGATCACAAAGAGTTCACCTTGGATAGACTGTATGGTATTCTAAAAACCTATGAGCTTGAAATGGAGCAAGATGAGAAGATGGAGAAAGGAAGAAAGAAAGGAGGGTCCATTGCACTAGTTGCTGAGCAAGAAAAGGAGAAGGAGATAAAGGTTGAAGCTGTTAAATCTGCACCAAGCTTAAGAGTTTGTGAAGGCAAAGGAAAGGGACTAGTAGCTGAGCATGAAGACCAGCTTAGTTAAGATGACATGGATGACAGAGATGATCATCTAGCTTTTCTATCCAGGAGATTTGGCAAGCTCAAATTCAAGAAGAATTTTAGAGCAGCCAAGTCAAACAAAAACATAGTTGACAAGTCTAAATTCTAATGTTTCAAGTGTGGCTTGGCATGTCATTTTGCTAGTGAATGTAGAAAGCCTGATTCTGGTAAAAAGAAGTTTGAGACTGTTGATTATAAGCATAAATACTTTGAGTTGTTCAAGCAAAAGGAAAGGACTTTCATTACACAAGAAAATGACTGGGCTGCAGATGGATTGGAAGAGGATGAAGATACAAGCTATGTCAATATATCACTTATGGCCAAATCAGATGAAACAGAGACAAGTTCATCAAACAATCAGGTAATCACTACCAATCTAGCTCATTTATCTAAAGTTGGGTGTAATGATGCTATAAATGACATGTCTACAGAACTATATCACATGCGTGTTACACTCAAGTCTCACACTTAAGAAAATAATAAAATTAAAGAGAACAATGTGTTTTTAAGTGAAAGAAACAATGTGCTAGAGACTCAATTTGTGGAGTTTGAAAAATTGAAAATTGTTAGTCCCTAACAATGCAGCAAGAATTACAGAAGGGGGATTGAATGTAATTCTAGTAAACTTTTTCTTAAACTATAAAATGTTCTAACTCAAACTATGTATATATATATATGTGTTTTGATTTGCAAGGTGCGGAATAACAAGTTAAGTGAATCAAAAACACGAAGTAATAGAAACACAAGCTTTTAAAACTTTCTGGTGGATTTGAAAGTATCCACCAGATATATATATATATATATATATATATATATCAATTTAAGAACTCTGTGAAGAACAAGTTGTCTCACAGCTTCTTTACAAGTGAATAAACAAACTACAGAGAAATTCTTAACAGTTACAGCCTTTTCTATTTCTCTTCTAAAAGTGTTTGCTTAGTTATTTGTTTCACTAGCTACACTTGGTTTATATATCACCGAGTTTACATGGTAATAAGACAGGATAATAAAATAAAACTATCAAGTCAAACTCCATGCTGCTTCACTACTCTATTCCAGCATCTTCGAAAATCTTCTTAGCTTGCATGGAAATGGTAATGCTCTTTTGTTCTTCATTTCCTGTTAAACAGGTTCCCACATTCCTTTTGTAAACACCCAACGCATGTGACTATCTTGTCACTGTCAACAAATATTTAAATTGATCATCCGTCAGGTACATGCTTGTCATCCATCGGGTTGCCTTGTTGATCATCCGTCGTGTAGCTTTGTTGATCATCCGTCGGGTAGCTATTTGACACTTGACTTCATTTCACTTATACAGAATTACAAGACATCTTATATTTATAATTAATCAGCCTATTCTGCATATCTAATAATAGTCAACATGACTCATATGCTACTACATGATCTATACAAAGTTGTTCATATAAATATGTTACAATACTTATTGTTACATAAGTTACTCACTCGATGGATGTCAAATCATCATCCGTCGGGACTATATTGAGTCATCCGTCGTGACTATATCTGATCATCCATCGAGTGCTACATTTTTCACTAAGTTAAATCTACTAAGGTGTTTTGTTAATGTAATCATCAAGTTCACAACATATTCCCAACAATCTCCCCCAATTTATGCCTACTAGAATTGTAGCCATAAATTAAGAGAAACTTGATGATAACAAAACACCCTAAAAATACAGATTTAAAAGGTAGTAGATGAAACCAAAAAGTGTTGCATTATTTACTAAAAAATTTACAAGACAAAGTGTTCAAAGATTTGCTCATAATAATTTTCAAGGTGCTCCTCTAGTCTGAGCAAATTGATCTATTTCCTTGATAATATGGATTTCTTCCCAAGCCTCCTGTTGTTTTCTTCTATTTGATTTTAGAGCTGTCTGTGGAATTCAAGTTCATCAGATTCTGAGAGATCTATCATTCCTTGCATTTCCAGAAGTCTCATTGCTAGAGATGCTCAACTGGTCTTCTAATCTGAAGAATCTTCTAACTCCCTTATCATCCATAAATTCCATCAGCCAGTAGGGCCTTAGATGCACTCTACTCCCTGTGTAAGGAATAGTTAAAGTCTTTGGGAGTGCATCTTTGGCTCTAATACTCCTCAGTTCTTCAATCTTCTTTAGAACTAATCTTCTAGTTGTCACATTGAATCCAAAGTTCTTTTTGAATGATGAATAAACTTTTATCAGTACAGATTGGCTCTCTTGAAGAATCCTGTGAAGTGGCCATGGTATCTCATTTCCTCCCTTGTACTTGAATACTAACCTTTCAGGTAGGTTCCAGTAAGAATCAATTCCTCTAACTTCTTCCAGTTCAACTAGATAGAGGTTTAGATCAGAGAATTCCTTGATGTCACATATGTACATGATATCTCCCTTATTGACCTTGGTTTGAGCTTTGGTTAGGGACTTGCATCTGAGAGTTGAGGGCTTCACTTTCTTGACTGCTCTGGTCTTTATCTTCTTTGGCTTCATGAAATGAGGTAGATTGAATTCAGGAATTGGTAGACTATCCCACTCTATTGCCTCATCCTTTCGAATGATAGGTTCACCATGGAAATTCTTGGATGGATCTATCTTGAATTCTTCATTTTCCACAGAGGGCATGGATGTTTGAGTTGTTATAGAATTAGACTTTTTGGGAAACCGATCTTCTAATCCTTCTTCATCAAAGTTCACTTTTCTCTTGGAGTGAAGTTTGTATCCAAACCTTCATTTCTGTTGTGATTCTTCTTGCATTTTCAGATCCTTAGATCCAGTGGTTTCATATGGTTTTTCAGGAATTTGTTGTGTGGGTTTCACAGCTTGTAACTTGGCCAAGATAGCAGCTTGCTCCTTCTTTTGTTTGAACTTTTTAGCATCTAGAGCAGCTTACTTCTTTTCTTGCTTCAATCTTGCCTTTTCTTCCCTTTTTGCTTCAGCAAACTGAGCGTGTCTAGCCACCACACAAATTTCCTACCATTTCTGAAAACCTTGGCAATTCTCCTTTTCAATGCTGAATCAGTTGGATCCTTGTAGAATGCAATAGATCTTGACAACAGTTTCTTCTCATCAGGCTTTGGTGTCTCGTACACTGTGTCCAAAGGGTTCTTAAGTGAAGACTTTGGGTAGTTCACCTTTGGCTTCATAATTAGATTTGCCTTTGGGGATTTGATGCAGGATGTCTAGCCTTTTTCCAGATAGTTTATGCTCATATCATTCACAAAAATTTTCCTGACTTGAGAGTGATGAATGACTGATTTTTCTGGCTTCTTTGCTAGACCAAATTTCTTTTGAATATCCTCATCAATTTTCTCCCAGTTGATTGTACTAAACTGCTTCTTCTCAGCTGCTCTCAAAGTGGCTGCTGCTTCATTTATTAGATCAATGCTATCTTTAGCTGGTGGCTTTGTGAAAGCAATTGTTGGCACAATTGCTTTACTCACTTGAATGTTAAGCACTTTTTACTCCCCCTCACTCCTAGAACTCTCTTTCTCCCCCCTTTTGTTATCATCAAGCTAAGTAGAGGAGGAGGTCTGTGCAGCCACCAGTTTCTGAAGCAAGTCTGTTTGTTGGGCTTGGTGGAGATGAATTGCTGTTAGAGAGGCTTCCATTGCTGTCATTCTTGTATCCAAGGCATCTATCTTTGTGGCAAGATCAGAATTCTTCCTGAGTTGTCTCTTAATGTCAAGCATTGTAGCTTCTGGAAGTTTAGAGTCCAACCTTTCAGAAATTTCCCTTTTCATTTGATCGATATCACCTTTGATAGTGGTGACATCCTGAGTATGTTGAAGACCTTGGATTTGTTGTAGTTACAGAGAAGCAAGGTGCTTGAAGGAGCTTCTTGGTGCTGGAATTTGTTGTGGTTTGAAGAGCAGAATGTGTCTGATTTATAAGTTTAATCAGGGTTGACTTGAAATAGTGTTCATCACACTACTTTGAAAATGCCCAAGATGGCATACCTGATCTCGAACTAGGGCCTACTTCTCCCCCTATATCCAATGGCTCTTCTTCACTATCTCCACCCTCACCTTCAAAGAATTCTTCTGAACCACCAGTCTCACAATCAACATCACCAGCTGTTGAAGGCAAAGTTGTGATGGCATCCTTAGTTCTTTGCATGGACTGTGTGGTGTGCACCAAATTTAGCATCCTTTCTGCATTGTCATTGCCCTGTCCAGCTAGAAGTTGGTATGCTGGAACAGGGTGGGTAAATGCCTCAGCATCCAAGGAGGTGGAATCTACAACAGCTTGACTTTGCTGAAATAGTTCCTCCCTGTTAGCATCCTGGACATTCATTAACTCACTTGCAATGACACCCATCATTATATCTCCTATACCTGTATTTCTCTCATTATCTCTCTTTTATTGCATCAAGGTCTCACCTTGGCTCCCCACCCTCACACCCTCACCTTCACCATCTAAGGTGGGACTCCTCACACTCACTTTTGCCAGTCCTGAAGAAATGGACTGCATTGGATCAGTCTTTTTCTCTCCTTTTTCCTGGGAGCAACCCAGACCCTCACTCAAGTCACTACCTTCCCTCAATCCTAATAGTGATTGCACAATTACTAAGTCATCTGCACTTGTAATTGTAACTATAGTAGAACTTTGGAGTTGTGCAGAGACACCCGACGGATGAAAAATATCCATTGGGTAAGTAATTTGACTATCTGGACGGATGACTGCTGTTAGGCACATCCGTCGTGATACAATCACTTCTCGACGGATGAACAATATCCATCGAGTGAGTAGAAATAAATGAGTTTGGAGTGGAGACTATTGTGGACTCTGTGCATATTGATGAAAATTTTGGCACAGATGTCTCAACAGTCTCGGAAAGAAATGGCAAGTGAGCCAACAAATCATCTAGAAGATGATGCTCACTTGCATGGATTTTTGGCTTCTCCAACAGAGTTAAAGATGGAGAATATGGTTGTGATGTTTGAATCATGTCAACATCCAAAGGGTGTGTGAGAAAAAATTGGTGTTTAAGGTGTTTCAATTTGTACATATTTTGTTGTGACTCCACATTTGTTGGAGCCACATCAATTTGACTTTGAGATGGTGCAGTGACTGGGTCTTTAGCTCCAGTTTGCACTGTGTGTATACCCTGTGCATCCCCAAGGGTTTTAATTTTCTTCTTTCTTGTGTAGGTTTGTGGTGAACTTGTGTCCCAACCCCTTTTGTTCTGTGCTCCTGGTTGAGAGCTTGTTTCAATAGTTACATCCTTTTGGGAGGATGAAACTATAATTGAGCTTTTATCCTTATTAATAACCACAGTTTGTTGGGAAACTGTGGTGTGGCTTGGTTTGGGTACACTATGCTCACCATCCTTATCCTTAGGGCTTCTTTGATTTTCACCATGTCCCTCACCTGTCTTTCCCACCTTCACACTCCCCTCTTTGTGTTTAGTAGATTTTACAACTGGCATCTTTTGAGAGACACCAGAGAGGGCTTTCTTTGTCTTTGGTTTTGAAACTTTGGTTTTGGTAGCTTGGGTAAGCATCTGTCTGGTCATTGACACAGATGCCACTGCTACACTAGAAGGCAAAGAAGTATTTGAGGTTGGAAGAATAGGGACAGTTAAAATTACCTCACTTACCTGAGGTGCCTCCATTACTGGAAAGTAGAAGAGTGGCACATCTTTGTGGTGATCTGCTCTATTGAGATCTGCAATAATTATTCTCTCTTGAACCCAACAGTTAAACTTGTTGGTTGGATTCTCAAGCACAATATCCTCAGAGAGGTGGTTAGCAAGCATCATGAAAAATCTAGCATAATAAACACTCTTACCCCTCTTATTAAGCTCTCCTAACTTAAACCCCAACTCAAACAAGACTAGATCACTAAAATTGAAGTATTTATCAGTTACTAGCTTGTAAAGCATGTTGAGCATGTAGATATTAATAGAATCAAAATTGCTAATTTTTCCAGAAAATACTTTAGTAACTACATCACACAGGAAACTCCATTCTTTCCTAAGACCCAATCTCCTAATTTCACTTAATTTAGAGATGGTGAGTGCATAACCCATGGAGTTTAACATGTTAACAATATCAGTGTCTGTGTGTGGAGTAGAGACAGTATTATCTGGAATCCTAAAGCATGCTTTAACAATGTCACTATTAACACGGAATGCCTTACCTTTAATAGTGAAAGTGATGGTCTTGTCAGTTGAGTTGTACACTGCAGTCGTCCATATTTCCTCCACAACCTCACAGTAGATAGTGGGAGACTCTAGCATGGCATATTTGAGCTTACAGCCTTGCACAAAATCCATCATTTTGTGGTAGTCGCTAGACTGTTGAATCCCCTTGTTCACTAGAGCCATGAAATTGTTCTTCTCATAGATGAAACCAGTTTGAGACATGATTTTGACGACTGGTGCCATTGTTAGAGAGTAAAAATTGCAGAGAGAGAGGGTAATTTCTTTTGAGAAAGAAAGAAGTTAGAGCAGATGAATTGAGAATGATAAAATAAAAGAAATGAAAATAAATTCTGCTTTTATACCCAAAAAAAATAACTGTCAAAAATAATAAAGTAAAATAAAGTGACCAGTAAAAATTGCCCAAAATAGCCATTTAAAAAGATAAACTGTAAAAAATCCATCAATTAGCCGTCGTGTTATTTTACAAACTGTAAGTATACTCGATGGATAATGTTCAGAAAATTAACGGCTAGGATTAAGACAATTCGACGGATGAGGATAAACAGTTATCCGTCGAGTTATAAAAATTCCAGAAAAGTAATTGATTTTGTTAACAAATTATATTTCGACGGATGATCGAACTCGATGGATAATGATTATCCATCGGGATGTAAATTTTGACTTAGCCAAAATTCCATCCAAGACTGAAAAATCAATTAAATTTCTGGTTGCATTACAACTTGCAAAATATCTGAAAAGATTCAAGAGTAATTAAGCATACCTAACTCACTTACCAACCTTGAAAAGGTGGATTCATCAAGTAGCTTGGTAAATATATCTGCAAGCTGTTTTTCATTTGGAACAAAATGTAGTTCCACAGTACCATTCATTACATGTTCCCTTATGAAGTGGTACTTGATGTCTATGTGCTTTGTTCTTGAATGCTGTACTGGATTCTCAGTGATGGCAATTGCACTTATGTTATCACAGAAAATAGGAATTCTTTCCACTTGCAGACCATAGTCTAGCAATTGGTTTTTGTAATATCTTGGAAAAATTATGTGAATATTGTATGTTAAATAAATAAATATTATGTGTTTTATAAATTTAAAGTGAGTATTGTCATGCTATTAGATGTTATAGCTGTTATGTGTGTTTCCGTGCGGGCCAGAAAATTTTTCGATTGATTAATATATGTTTAAACTGAAGTTATATGCATCTATCTGCAATCGGTACGCGTATTTATTAGCGTCTTTATTAAGATACTCGTTTTATTTCAATTTATGCGCGTTTAAATATATTTTAGGTGTTTTCAGGTTTTCTTGTAATTTAGGGATCGTTTCCGTTTTTCAAAAATCAGCGGAACGAGACCCCACCGGGACGTCAAACCCCACAAACCCCGTGTTTTTATTTTTATAAAATTATTCGTATTTCAAATACCCTCTATTTTTGTATTTTCGAATTATTCACAATTTTTGGGGAATTTTGACATTAATTTTGTATTTTATTATTTTTAAAATTATTTCCCGTAATTATTATTTTGGGGCTTAATTATTGTAATTTAGGGATAAAAACACCCTTAATTTATTTTGTAGGTATAATTTTTGTAAAAATATAAATACCAGGTTATATTTATTTTATTCATTTTATTTTCAGAATTTTCTAAAAATATGTAAAAATTCAGAAAATAGAATAGGGGCTGTGGGGGTGTTCTTGAATCTCTAAAGATCAATCCACTGGTTTCCTATGATTCTGTAGTCCGTTCTTGAAGCTCGAATATCCGAATTAAAGCTCTTTTCAAGCTCTACCTTTTGGTAAAAACATCAACCACAAAGGGTATTTATCCTGTTATTTCATTTTTTTCATTTTTTTGTTAGTTAACTTCGGTTTTGAAGATTAAGGAGTTGTTTGATGTTTTTGATGGCTGATAAATGTTCCTGAGGTACTAAGGATCGATTTGTTCGTTAATTTTGATTAGGATTTCACTGAAACCGAGTTCTTGGTTTTTATAGTTTTTTTTAATTTAATTTTGTGAGTTGTTTGTGAATCGTTGGTATGTTTGGATCATGGTAATAGATTTTTGGGTTTGCTAGCTTTAATTTAAGCTATATTTCACGAAGTTTGGTTTAGAATCAATGGAAATCGAGTTTTTCGGCGGAAAATTCGAAGAAACCACCGGCTTTAATGGCTTTTGGCTGGAGTTTAGTGTTGCAGCGTCATGTGTGGTCGTTGTTGTTCGTTCTGGGTTGTTGGGTGAGTATTGTATCGATTCGAGGGGAGAAACGAAGGAAAGCAGTTGATTTGGGGGGGGGAGTTAGACATCACCGGAAAATTCCCCGGTGACCGGAATCTGGGAATTCCCAGAAACCGGCGGGGATCTCCGGCGGTGTTTATGCGAACCCATCTGGGTTCTTGCCCGACCCGTTGGGTTTTAGTTCAGACCCGGTTTTGATTCAAAGTTCCTCGGATTTTTATTCTGAAAAGTGTTTCTGCCATTTCCTTTTTACTTTTAATTCAAAATTCATTTCTAATTTTCTAAAAAAAAGCATTTCTTTTATTTTCAAAAATCATTTACTTATGATTTATAATTTTAAAAATTATTTACCTAATTATTTTAAATTCCAAAAATTTATTTGTTTTATTATTTTCGAAATTCCATATTTATTTTAATTATTTATAATTTGTTTTAATTGATTATTTATAGATTTAATTAATTGGTTAATTCATTTAATTAATTAATTTTATTTATAAATGGTTAAATAAAATAAAATTATTTATAATTAATTCAAATAAATCCTAAAAATTGTTTTTAAACTTTTAAAAATTATATTTTGGTATTTAAAAATAAATTAATATTATTAATAATTGATTCAATTCTATTTAATTCTTATTTTATTTATAATAATTAAACCGTTCGTCCGTTTAATACGAAACGAACGCGTATAGACTCAGAAAAATATTGCGCTTCCAATAAAAACACTTTTGAGACCTAATTTCTTTTGTATTGTAATGTCATTTGATTTGTGTATTAGTCTGAGTCGGTATTTAATAAATAAACCCCGTTATCAACCCAATTTCAGTTCTGAACCTTCTAAAACCTATATGTTGACTACCTAATCTATGTGGTATATGGAATATGTGATTATGTGTTATACGAATACCATGATTACGTGCTATGTGATATGCATGCTATCTATTTACAGTTTTAAAATATCATGCTTAGTTATAAATGATCGGGTAGATGTCAAGACATATAGTTATGTTGATTGACTTGGGTTCTGTCAATTAAGATAGTCCTTTTGTTTATAGATTTGAGTAGCCAGGAGTGCGGTCAAGTATTAGACGGAGATAGTAGCCATCAACTATAAGCAGAGTTATATTAAAAGGTTATCGAGCATACCCGACAAGTACCCTAACTTCACTTATCGTTCAAGTGACGTTTATTTCGAATCATATTATGCAATTATTTATGTCATCACTTATCATTCAAGTGATATTGACTCTGAATTTATTCTTTCGATTTCTCTACTATTCTAAGTTCAGAATAGTTAAATATTTTTACATTTCGCTATAAATTACTCTATACGGTGAAGCTTTGAATTGAGATTAGCGAATAACTATTTGTTCTGGTTATTTCACCATTGGTTATTGAGATAACTCCGAACCATGAGAAATGGGGATTTATGTGGTTAAGGATGTCATTTGATTCGACTCCTTTGACATAAAATTATTTTTATGGGTTGGATGGTTGCGTAAGAGGCCGTGGCGGCGGTCCAGCGTGAGCTATGTGTTATACAGGATATAACACCTTGCTAGGCCGATATGTGCCTTGAGTACCTTTTGTTTAGTTAGATATGCTTCAGCATACCGGTGTTGCTCCGCGGCTGATCACCAGCGGCAACACACCGTCGTTCGAGGATTCCAATCCCAAAACAAATTATATATGCAAATGTTGTTTATTATCAAATATATATCAGTTTTGATACTGTTCAAGTATTGTGGTGTGGTTTTGTTCAGCAGATATATTGTTGTTATTGTTCTAAATCATAAACTATATACTGTTTGCTGAGTATTTCTTTCGCTCATACTTGTTTCATATCCTAATTCTTTTAGCTAGGCCAGGGCAAGCTTAAGTTCCAGGTCTGACCAGAGGTTGTGTGCTTGTAGATAGTTTGGTGTGTTCTCCAAGTAGACAGTTTGGGACGCTTAACTAGTCTAGAGGTTTGTAATAAAATTTTGAATAAGTTGTAAAACTAATTAGACTTACGGTTTGTAATAACAGTTGGTTTGTATTAGTGCATGTTCTATACTATAACCTGTGATCGATCCAGTTACATGCAAGGGGTCATATTTATTATATTATTCCACTATGATTATTTTATTATGGTTTATTGGCTAGTGACCCCCAAATCTAGACCCCGGGTTTGGAGGGCGTCACAGTTTTTCATCCACAAAATATGTGCATAGCAACTGCCAGCAGTAATGTATTCAGCTTCAGCTGTAGAAGTAGAAACTGAATTTTGGTTTTTACTGAACCAGGACACAAGCTTGTTTCCTAGAAATTGACAGGTTCCTGTTGTACTTTTTCTATCAATTCTATAAACTGTATAATCTGCATCTGAATAACCAGTTAGATCAAAACCAGAATCTCTAGGATACCAAATGCTAAGTTTTGGTGTACCTTTGAGATATCTAAAAATTCTCTTAATAGCAATTAAATGAGATTCTCTAGGATCAGCCTGAAATCTAGCACAAAGACTTGTAGCAAAAATTATATCTGGCCTACTAGCTGTTAAGTATAGAAGTGAGCCAACCATACCTCTAAAACTTGAAATATCCACAGACTTTTCAGTAGTGTTTAATTCATGTTTAGTTGCAGTGGCCATGGGAGTTTTTGCAGATATGCAATCCATTGGTTCAAACTTTTTTAAAAGATTATAAATGTTATTAGTTTAGACTAATGAATATTCCATCACTAACTTGCTTAACTTGCAAACCAAGAAAGTAAGTTAGTTCTCCCATCATACTCATTTCATACTTACTTTGCATCAATTTGGCAAACTTTTTGCAAAGTTTTTCATCTGTAGAGCCAAAAATAATGTCATCTACATAAATTTGAACAAGTATGCTAGAGCCATTAACATTTTTAAAGAATAAAGTTTTGTCTACAGTACCTCTAGTGAAGTGATTCTCTAAAAGAAACTTTGACAAAGTGTCATACCAGGCTCTAGGTGCTTGCTTCAATTCAGAGAGTGCTTTCAAAAGATAGTATACATGATCAGGTAGATTTGGATCTTCAAAACCAGGAGGCTGACTGACATAGACTTCCTCCTCCAAATCTCCATTTAGAAAAGCACTCTTGACATCCATTTGATAGACCTTGAAATTGGCATGGGCTGCATAGGCTGAGAATATTCTAATGGCTTCAAGCCTTGTAAAAGGAGCAAAGGTTTCATCAAAATATATTCCTTCTTGTTGACAGTAGCCCTTAGCAACCAATCTAGCTTTGTTCCTGACTACTATGCCATTTTTATCCATCTTATTTCTGAATACCTATTTGGTGTCTATTGGATTCTTTCCTTTAGGCTTCGGTACTAGCTTCCAAACATTCTTCCTTTCAAATTGGTTTAGCTCCTCCTGCATAGCTAAAATTCAATCAGGATCCAACAAAGCTTCTTCTACCTTCTTTGGTTCTTCCTTAGACAGGAAACTGCTATATAGACATTCTTCTTGAGTTGCTCTCCTTGTTTGAACTCTAGAAGATACATCACCAATGATGAGCTCAAAGGGGTGATCCTTTGTCCATTTTATTTGTTGAGGTAGATTAGCTCTAGATGAAGAGGCCTCATTATTGTCTTGATGTGTGATTGAGTTTTGATTATTAGAAACTCCCCCTGAGTTTGTAAATCTATGATTTGAGAAAGAGGAACTTTCTGTAAGTGATTTATTCTGACTTTCAGCTTCTTTTGATGACCCAACGGATGGTGTATTTTGAGTTCCGACGGATGAAGCTGATTATCTCCCGATGGATAATGCAGATTGTCTATCGACGGATAAAGCATTTTGTAACTTGATGGATGTTGAGTTATTAGCTTCATTGGTTGTAGATTTTTCTGTACTATCCTTAGTTGTAGTTTTTTGATCACTTTCATCATCACTGTCATCACTAACCATCTCCACATTATCAAATTTGAGGCTCTCATGGCAATCTTCATCTTGTAGTCCTTCAGTCTTTTTATCATCAAACACAACATGTATTGATTCCATAACAATGTTGGTTCTCAGATTGTAGACTCTGTATGCTTTACCAACAACATATCTAACAAAAATTCCTTCATCTGCTTTAGCATCAAACTTTCCATTTTGATCAGTTTGATTTCTCAAGATATAACATTTGCAGCCAAAGACATGAAGAAAATTTAGAGTTGGCTTCTTGTTCTTGAACAGTTGTGTTGTGAATATGTTGTGTACTTGATGAGTTCATGAACAAAACACCTTGGTAGATTTTACTTAGTGAAAATGTAGCACTCGACGGATAAGGATTATAGTCCCGATGGATAACTCATTTCAGTCCCGATGAATGATGACTTATTATCCATCGAGCGAGTAGTTTATGTAACAATAAGTCTGTAGCACATTTCTGCATACACATTGTTTAGAATCTGTAGTAGTACTTAAGTCATATTGACTTTAACTAGATATGTAGAATAGGTTGATTAATTATACATAGATGAGGTCTTGTAATTCTGCATAAATGAAATGGAGTCAAGTGCCTGATTGCTACCCGACGGATAAACAACAATGAATTCGACGGATGATCAACAACCCGAAGGATGATCAATAACTCGACGGGTGATCATAAACCTGACGGATAAAGAATTCAAATATCTATTGACAGTGACAACACAGTCACATGCGTCGAGTGTATGCAAATGGAATCTGGTAGCCTATTCAACTAGGTTTTAGAGAACAAAGAAGCATTGCCATTTCCATGCTATTACGAAGATATTCAAAGATGCTAGAATAAAGTAATGAAGTAGCATTATATTAGACTTGATAGTTTTGTTTTATTATCCTGTCTTATTACTTTTTAATCTTAGTGATATATAAACCAAGAAGCAGCAATAGAATAGGAACTAAGAAACTAAGCAACCAAGAGAGAAACATTTGTAACCTGTATTCTTAGCATTTCTCTCGTTCTTAGTTGTTATCATTTTTGTAAGCAGCTGTGAGTTTTTTGCACAAAGAGTTCTCTCGATATTTATTATATATCTCTGGTGAAATCATTCAAATCCACCAGAAAGTTTTTAAAGACTCTTGTTTTTAATTACTTGTGTTTTGATTCATTTCAAGTAACTATTCCGCATTCTGTTAATCAATTCACACACATATATATATATATATATTTGAGTTAGAACATTTTTATTCAAGAAAAAGTTTCAAGAATTCTATTCAACCCCCCTTTTGTAATTCTTGTTACATTGTTAAGGGACTAACAATTGGTATTAGAGCAAGCTCTTGAAGAACAAAAATTTTAAAGATCAAAACAATACAGCAAGATGAACAAGAAGGATGTTGGAGTCAAGATTCCTTTTCTGGATAAAGATAATTACCATCATTGGAAGGTAAAGATGCATCTTCATTTGCTTTCCCAAGATCAGGCCTATGTGGACTGCATAGAAAGAGGCCCTCATGTTCCAGTGAGAGCTGTAACTGGAAATGAGCCATCTGTCCCCAAGCCAAGGCATGAATGGTCTGATCCTGATATTAAATAAGTCAGGAAGGATAAAAAGGCCATGAATATCCCGTTTAATGGAGTTGATGGTGATTTTTTTGACAACATTATCAACTGCAAAACTGCCAAGGATGTTTGGGATACAATACAGATCATCTGTGATGGCACAGAGCAAGTTAGAGAAAACAAGATGCAGCTACTAATTTAACAATATGAGCATTTTCATAATGAAAAAAGTGAGTCTCTCACTGACATTTTTAGTAGGTTTCAAAAACTGCTAAATGCTCTAAAGTTGCATAGAAGGGTCTATCATACAAAAGACTCCAATCTGAAATTCCTTAGATCTCTTCCAAAGGAATGGAAACCAATGAAAGTCTCATTAAGAAACTCACAAGATTATAAGGAGTTTACTTTGGAGAGACTGTATGGCATCCTAAAAACTTATGAGCATGAAATAAAGCAAGATGAGAGGATGGAGAGAGGAAAGAAGAAAGGAGGGTCCATTGCACTAGTTGCTGAGTTAGAGAAAGAGAAGGAGATGAAGATGGAAGTTGTTGAGTCAACTTCAACGGTCTGTGAAAGCAAGGGCAAGGGGCTTGCAGTAGAAAGTGAAGATTCTTTGAGCCAAGATGACATGAAAGACATTGATGAACATTTAGCATTTCTTTCCAGAAGATTTGCCAAGATCAAGTTCAAAAAGAACTTTGGAGCAGCCAAGCCAAATAGAAATATGGTGGATAAATCAAAATTCAAATGTTTCAAATGTGGTTTGGCAGGGCACTTTGCCAGTGAGTGTAGGAAGTCAGATTCCGGTAAAAAAAGTTTGAGCCTGTGGATTAGAAGTAAAAATACTTTGAGCTGCTCAAACAAAAGGAAAGGGCTTTCATTACACAAGAAAATGACTGGGCAGCAGATGGTCTGGATGAAGATGAAGATGTCAGCTATGTCAATCTAGCCCAAATGTCCAAGTCTGATGAAACAGAAACAAGTTCTTCAAGTAATCAGGTAATTACTACAAACCTTGCACATTTATCTAAAGCTGAGTGTAATGATGCAATAAATGACATGTCTACAGAGTATATCATTTGTGTGTTACACTTAAGTCTCTTACTAAAGAAAATTCTAAAATCAAAGAAAACAATTTGTTAATAAGTGAGAGAAATAATGTGTTAGAGTCTCAGTTCATTGATTTTAAAAAATTAAGAATTAAGTGTAAGATTGCCAAGGAGGAATTAACTGAGTCCTTGAAGAAAGAAGAAATTTTGAAGAAGCAGCTCGAGCGTGAACAGGAGGTGATTAAGGCATGGAAAACATCTAGAGATGTCCATGCTCAAATTACCAAAGTTCAAGGAATCGAGTCCTTCTGTGATGCAGCCTGGAAAAAGAACAAGGAGAAACTAGAACCAAATTTGGTGGATGGAGTGCTAACAGATGTAGACTCGACGGATGATGAGGATCATCCGTCTGATAACAAAAAGGGTTATCCGTCGACTGATGAAAATCCTCATTCGTCGGTTGTAAGCAAGCCTATCAGTAAAGCCAACCTTGTTAAGCTGAATGAAAAGTATGGATCTATTTCCAAGAACTTTGTTTCAGGAGAATCGAGTAAAGTTAAGAAAGGAAAAAAGGGTAATGTTGGTCACATGACTGTCAAACATTTAAGTGACAGACTTAAAAAGATTGAGGTGAAAACAGAGGTTAAAAAGAAAAATAATAGAAATGGTAAAGTAGGGATTAACAAACACAATAACTATACACCTGATAAATATGCTCCTAGAAAAATATGTGTCAAGTGTGGTAGTGTAAATCATTTGTCTGTTAATTGCAAATCTGCCATGCCAACTTCCATGTATGTGCCCCTTCACTTTCCTAACATGAATGCCATGCCTCTCATGCCTATGAATGCTATGTCTACACAGAATTTGAATGCACAGTTTGCTAATATGCCATTTGCACCTAATCCCTATTATGCTGCATTTAGTATGCCACAAATGTCATTTAGCATGCCTTACTGGAATAACATGTTCACTAATAGCATGTCATTCCCTATTGATTATAATATGCATGATAATTCTGTTGCAATGAATGGTTTCAAAGGCCCAACTCAAATGACGAAGAATGAATCTGATATCCCTTAGTCAAATGAGATAAAGCCTAAGAAACACAAAAAGAAAGCTAACAAGGCAGGACCCAAGGAAACTTGGGTACCAAAATCAACTTGATTTGATTTTGATGTGTGCAGGGAAACAGAAAGAATCTTTGGTACTTGGATAGTGGTTGTTCAAGACACATGACTGGTGATTCTACCCTGCTCATAGAGTTCAAGGAGAGAGCTAGCCCAAGTATTATTTTTGGAGATGACAGCAAGGGTTATACTGTGGGATATGGCTTGATTTCAAAGGACAATGTCATCATTGAGGAAGTTGCCTTAGTGGATGGTCTCAAACATAACTTGTTGAGTATCAGCCAACTTTGTGATAAAGGCAACTCAGTAACCTTCAACTCAGAAGCCTGTGTTGTGACTAACAAAAGAAGCAACAAAGTGGTTCTTACTGGGGTGAGAAAAGGAAATGTGTACTTAGCTGATTTCAACTCACCTAATGCAGAATCTGTTACTTATCTTCTCAGTAAAGCAAGTCAGGATGAAAGTTGGCTATGGCACAAGAAGTTATCCCATTTAAACTTCAAGACCATGAATGAGGTAGTAAAGAAAGAACTGGTTAGAGGCATTCCTCTAGTGGAGTTTTCTAAGGATGGACTGTGTGATGCCTATCAAAAAGGGAAGCAGATTAAAGCATTATTCAGGAAGAAACTTGATTCAACAATTGAAGAACCTTTGCAACTGCTACACATGGATTTGTTTGGACCAGTCAATGTATTATCCATCTCAAGAAAAAGATTTTGCCTAGTATTTTAGATGATTTCTCAAAGTTTTCTTGGACATATTTCCTAAAGTCTAAAGATGAGGCTAGTGAAATCATCATCAATCACATAAGGCAAGTCAATAATCATCCTGATTTCAAGGTTAGAAGAATCAGAAGTGACAATGGAACTAAGTTCAAGAATTCAGTCATGAGAGCATTCTGTGAGGAAAATGGGATTCTGCATGAGTTTTCAGGAGCAAGAACTCCACAATAGAATGGAGTAGTGTAAAGGAAGAACATATCACTTATTGAAGCTGCAAGGACAATGTTGAAGAATCTAAACTGCCAACATATTTCTGGGCTGAAGCTGTAAATACTGCATGCTACACTCAGAATATTTCCCTGGTTAATCAAGCAAGATGCATGACTCCCTATCAATTGTTCAAGAACAAGAAGCCAACTCTAAATTTTCTTCATGTCTTTGGCTATAAATGCTATATTCTGAGAAATCAAACTGATCAAAATGGGAAGTTTGATGCTAAAGCATATGAAGGAATTTTCGTTGGATATGCAGTTGGCAAAGCATATAGAGTCTACAATCTAAGAACCAACATTATTGTGGAATCAATACATGTTGTGTTTGATGATAAAAAGATTGAAGGACTTCAAGATGGAGATTACCATGAGAGCCTCAAATTCGACAATGTGGAGATGTTAGTGATGACAGTGATGATGAAAGTGATCAAGAAACAGTATCAAAGGATAATGCAGAAAAATCTACTACCAATGAAGCACAAAACTCAACATCTGTCGAGTTGCATAATGCTTCATCCGTCGGGAGGCAATCTGCGATATCCGTCGGGAGACAACCAGCTTCATCTGTTGGAACTCAAAATTTACCATATGTCGGGTTATCAAAAGGAGCAGGAAGTTAGGATAGATCATCCATAGAAAGTTCCCCTTTCTCAAATCAAAGATCCACAAACTCAGGGGGAGTTTCTAACAATCAAAACTCAATCACACATCAAGACAACAATGAGGCCTCTTCATCTAGAGCTAATCTACCTCAATAAAGAAAATGGACAAAGATCATCCCTTTGAGCTCATTATTGGTGATGTTTCTTCTAGAGTTCAAACCAGGAGAGCAACTCAAGAAGAATGTCTATACATCAGCTTTCTTTTCAAGGAAGAACCAAAGAAGGTAGAAGAAGCTTTGTTGGATCCTGATTGGATTTAGCTATGCAGGAGGAGCTAAACCAATTTGAAAGGAATAATGTATGGAAGCTGGTACCCAAGCCTAAAGGAAAGAATCCAATAGACACCAAATGGGTATTCAGAAACAAGATGGATGAAAATGGCATAGTAGTCAGGAACAAAGCTAGATTGGTTGCTAAGGGCTATTGTCAACAAGAAGGAATAGATTTTGATGAAACATTTGCTCCTGTTGCAAGACTTGAAGCCATCAGAATCTTCTTAGCCTATGCAGCCCATGCCAATTTCAAGGTCTATCAAATGGATGTCAAAAGTGCCTTTCTGAATGGAGATTTGGAGGAGGAAGTCTATGTCAGTTAACCTCCTGGTTTTGAAGATCCAAATTTTCCAGAACATGTCTATTATCTTTTGAAAGCACTTATGGATTGAAGCAAGCACCTAGAGCCTGGTATGACACTTTATCAAAGTTCCTTTTGGAAAATCATTTCACAAGAGGTACTGTAGATAAAACTTTGTTCTTTAGAAATGTTAATGGCTCTAGTATACTTGTTCAAATTTATGTAGATGATATTATTTTTGGCTCTACAGATGAGAAACTTTGCAAAAAGTTTGCCAAATTGATGCAAAGTAAGTACAAAATGAGTATGATGGGAGAACTAACTTGCTTTCTTGGTTTGCAAGTTAAGCAAGTTAGTGATGGAATATTCATTAGTCAAACTAAATATATTTTTGACCTTTTAAAGAAGTTTGATCTAATGGATTGCACATCTACAAAAACTCACATAGCTACTGCAACTAAGCTTGAATTAAACACTACTGAAAAGTCTGTGGATATTTCAAGTTATAGGGGCATGGTTGGCTCACTTCTGTATTTAACAGCTAGTAGGCCAGATATAATGTTTGCTACATGTTTATGTGCTAGATTTCAAGCTGATCCTAGAGAATCTCACTTAATAGCTATGAAGAGAATTTTCAGATACCTCAAGGGAACACCAAAACTTGACATTTGGTACCCTAGAGATTCTGGTTTTGATCTAACTGGTTATTCAGATGCAGATTATGCAGGTTGTAGAATTGATAGAAAAAGTACAACAGAAACCTGTCAATTTCTAGGAAACAAGCTTGTGTCCTGGTTCAGTAAAAAACAAAATTCAGTTTCTACTTCTATAGATGAAGCTGAATATATTGCTGCTGGCAGTTGCTGTGCATAGATTTTATGGATGAAAAATTAACTGCTAGACTATGGTTTGCAAGTTGAGAGGATTCCTATTTTCTGTGATAACACAAGGGTAATTGCCATCACTGAAAATCTAGTACAACATTCAAGGACAAAGCACATAGATATCAAGTACCACTTCATAAGGGAACATGTAATAAATGGTACTGTGGAACTACATTTTGTTCCAAGTGAGAAGCATCTTGCAGATATCTTTACCAAGCCACTGGATGAATCCACCTTTTCAAGGTTGGTAAGTGAGTTAGGTATGCTTAATTATTCTTAAATCTATATGAGATAATTTGCAAGTTGAAATGCAGCCAGAAATTTAATTGATTTTTCAGTCTTGGATGAAATCTTGGCTAAGTCAAAATTTACATCTCGACGGATGATCCTTATCCATCGAGTTTGATCATCTGTCAGTATACTATTTGTTAATAAAAATCAATTATTTTTCTGGAATATTTTATGACTCGATGGATAACAGTCTATCCTTATCCGTCGAATTGTCTTAATCTCAGCCGTTAATTCCCTGAACATTATCCATCGAGTATACTTACAGTTTGTAAGCATAACACGACGGATAATGGGTGGAATTTTTACAGTTTATTTTTAAACGGCTATTTTAGGCAATTTTAATTGGTTACTTTATTTTACTTTATTATTTTTAGCAGTTATTTTTGATATAGTATAAAAGCTTATTTCATTTCAATTGCTTTTCTTTTATCATTCTCAAATCAACTGCTCAAATTTTTTTTCTCTTTCAAAGCACTTACTCTTTCTCTTCAAGCTCTCATTCTCTAACAATGGCGCCCGTTGTCAAGATTATGTTTCAAACTGGATTCATTTATGAGAAGAACAATTTCACTGCATTAGTAAACAAGGGTATTCAACAATCTGGTGACTATCACAAGATGATGGACTTTGTGAAGAATTGCAAGCTTAGCTATGCCATGCTGGAATCACCCACAATCTTTTGTGAAGTTTTTGAAGAGATGTGGACCACTGCTACATACAACTCAACAAATAAGACAATCACACTCACCATTAAAGGTAAAGAATTCTGTATCAATAGTGATGTTATAAAAGCATGTTTCAAGATTCCTGATAACACTGTGACCTCACCACACACTAACACTGATATAATCAATATGCTTAATTCCATGAACTATGCTCTTTCTACTTCTAAGTTAAGTGACATTAGGAGACTGGGCCTTAGGAATGAATGGAGTTTTATGTGTGATGTAGTGACAAAGGTCTTTTCAGGTAAAGTCAGTAATTTTGATTCAATCAATATCTTCATGCTTAACATGCTCTACATGCTAGTTACAGATAAATTCTATAATTTCAGTGACTTTGTTTTGTTTGAGTTAGGTTTTAAACTAGGAGAGTTAAATAACAGAGGTAAGAATGTGTATTATGCTAGATTCTTTATGATGTTAGCTAACCATCTCTCTGAGGGTATTATGCTTGAGAACCCTAACAACAAATTAGATTGTTGGGATCAAGAGAGAAGACTCATTGCAGATTTGAACAGGGCCAATCAACACAAGGAGGTGCCATTGTTCTATTTCCCTATAATGGAAGCACCTCAGGTAAGTAAGGTAAGTTCATCTATTGCTACCACTATTCCAACCTCACTAATTTCTTTGAGTTCTAGTGTGGCTACGACAACTATGTCAATGACCTAACAGTTGCCTACCCAAGCTACCAAACCTGTAAATATTTCAAAATTCAAATCAAAGAAAGCCCCCTCTGGTATCTCTCAAAAGATGTCAGTTGTAAATTCCACCAAAACCAAAGAGGGGAGTGTGGAGGTGGGTAAGACAGGTGAGGGAAGGGGTGAACATAAAAGAAACCCTAAGGATAAGGATGGAAAGTTGAGTGGTTCCCAGCCTAGCCACACTGTAGTTTCTCAACAAACTGCAGTGTTTGAAAATGATAAAAGCTCATTTCTAGCTGCATCCTCCCAAAAGGATGTAGTTATTGAACAAATCTCTCAACCAAGAGCACATGCCAAGATGGTTAGGGACACATGCTCACCCCAAACTTATGCCAGAAAGAAGAAATTTAAAACCCTTGGGGATGCACAGGGTACACACACTGTGCAAACTGGTGCTAAAGACACAGTCACTGCACCTTCACAAATTCAGTTTGATGTGACTCCAATAAATGTGGAGTCACAGCCAAAATCTCTAGTAATAGAAGCACCTCAAACACCAAACTCACCCACAAACTCATTGGATGTGGATATGATAAACACATCAATTCCTAATTCCCCTTCTTTAACTTTGTTGGGGAAGCCAAAATCTAGTGCAAGTGAGCATCATCTTTTAGATGATTTGTTGGCTCACTTGCCCATTCTTTCAGGAACTGTTGAATCATCTGTACCCAAAATATCTTCAATCAGCACAGAGTCCACAATAGTTTCCATTCCTAGTTCATTCATTTGTACTCTCTCGATGGATATTGCTCATCCGTTGAGTAGTGATTATATCCTGATGGATAAGCTTAACAGCAGTTATCCGTCGGATAGCAAAACCACTCACCCGATGGATATCACTCATTCCGTCGAGTATCTCTGCACAGCTTCAAACTTCATTTATTTCAAGTGCAGAAGAATTAGTGGTTATACAGTCACTATTAGGATTGAGAGAGAAGAGTGTTTTGAGTGAGAGTCTGGGTTGCTCCCAGGAAAAAGGAGAGGAAATGAGTGAAATTATGCAATCCATTTCCTCGGGATTGGAAAAAAAAGTGAGAAGAGTCCCACCTTAGAAGGTGAAGCTGAGGGTGTGAGGGTGGGGAGCCAGGGTGAGACCCTGATGCAACAAAAGAGAGAAAACGAGAGAAATGTAGGTACTGGAGCTATAAGGATGGATGTCATTGCTAGTGAGTTAATGAATGTCCAGGATGCAGACAGGGAGGGACTATCTCAATAACCCAAAGATGTTATAGATTCCACCTCCCTTGATGCTGAGGCATTTACTCACCATGTTCCAGCTTATCAACTTCTAGCTGAACAGGGCAATGACAATGCAGAAAGGATGCTCAATCTGGTGCATACCACATAGTCTATGATAAGAGCTAAGTATGCCATCACAACTTTGCCCTCTACAGCTGGTGATGTGGATTATGAGACTGGTGGCTCAGCTGATTTCTTTGATGATGAAAGTGGGGATAGTGAAGATGAAGCAATGGACATAGGGGGAGAAGTAGGTTCTAGTTCAAGATCAGGTATGCCATCATGGGCATTTTCAAAGCACTGTGATGAGCACTACTTCGAGATAACCCTGATCCAACTAATCAATCAGACAAATACTGCTCTTCAAATCACTTTAAATGCCAGCACCAAGAAGCTCCTTCAGGCACATCTAGCCTCTCTGCAACTTCAACAAATTCAAGGCTTCCAACATGCTAGGGATGTAAACACCATCAAGGGTGATATTGAGGAGATTAAGAAGGCCATTTCAGACAAAATGGACTCTAAGCTTCCAGCAGCTACAATACTTGACATCAAGAGGCAATTAAGGAAAAATTCTGATCTTGCAACCAAGATAGAAGCATTAGATACAAGAATGTCAGCCATGGAAGCATCTTTAACAGCCATTCATCTTCATCAAGCCCAACATACAGATTTACTTCAAAAACTGGGGGCTTCTCAAACACCCTCATCTACTCAACTTGACGATAACAAAAAGGGGGAGAAAGGACCAAGTGAGGGGGAGAAGCTTCAAATTCAACTCAGTAAAGTAATTGTGCCTTCAATTACTATCTCAAAGCCACCAGTTACAAACAGTATAGATCTGATAAATGAAGCATCAGCCAACATTAGAGCAGCTGAAATGAAGCAGTTGAAGCCAATCAATTGGGACAAGATTGATGAGGATATACAAAAGAAGTTTGGACTAGTCAAGGAGCCAGTAAAGTTAGCCATCCATCACTCTCAAGTCAAGTAAATTTTTGTGCATGAGATGAGCATGGACTATCTGGAAAGGGGACAGTCATCCTGCATCAAATCTCCAAACGCTGAAATAATTCTAAAACCAAGGGTAAATTATCCAAAATTATCATTGAAGAACCCTTTGGATACTGTGTGTGAGACACCTAAGCCTGATGAAAAGAAGCTTCTGTCAAGGTCAATTACTTTCTACAAAGATCCGGCTGATTCAGCTTCCAAAAAGAGAATTGCTAAAATTTTCAAGAATGGGAAAGAAATTTGTGTGGTGGCTAGACATCCTCAATTTACTCAAGCAAAGAGAGAAGAAAAGGCTAGATTGAAGCAGGAAAAGAAGCAAGCTACTCTAGATGCTAAAAAGGGTAAACAAAAAAGAGCAAATTGCTATTTTGGCCAAGCTACATGCTGTAAATTCATCACAATAAATTCCTGCTCAGCCATCTGAAATCATTGAATCTCAAGATCCAAACAAGCAAGTTGAACAACAGAAGAAGTCTCCAAGAATCAAGGAATTGGCTAAGAGAACCAAAAGGAAACTAGACATTGTTGATAAGGAATTGGAGAATCAGTTTCCCAAGGAGTCCACTTCAACTACAACTCAAGCATCAAAATCCTCTGTGGTATTTGAAGATATCAAGGTGGTGGATCCTTACAGGAAAATTCATGGTGAACCTATTGTGCCTAAGGATGAGCCAATAGAATGGGAGAATATACCAATTCCTGATTTCAATTTACCAATCCTCAGCAAGCCAAAAAGGACAAAGTCAAGAGCAGTCAAGAAAGTGAAGTTGTCACCTCTCAAATCCAAATATCTAGTCAAAGCTCAATCTAAAGTCAACAAAGGAGACTATATGTACTTGTGTGACATCAAGGAGTTTTCTGATCTAAACCTCTACCTAGATGAACTAGATGAAGTGAGAGGAATTGATGCATACAGAAACCTACCTGAAAGGTTAGTGTTCAAGTACAAGGGAGGAAAGGAGATTCGGTGGCCACTTCACAGGATCCTTCAAGAAAGCCAAGCTGTACTGATTAAGGTTTATTCATCTTTCAAGAGGAACTTTGGGTTCAATGTTACTGCTAGAAGATTGGTACTGAAGAAGATTGAAGAACTAAGGAGTGTTAGAGCTAAAGATGCACTCCCAAAGACACTAATCATCCCTTACACAGGGAAAAGAGTGCATCTAAGGCCCTACTGGTTGATGGAGTTCATGGATGACAAAAGAGTGAGAAGATTTTTCAGATTAGAAGACCAATTGAGCATCTCTAGCAATGAGACTCTCTTGGAAATGCAAGAAAAGCTAAATCTCTCAAAATCTGATGAACTGGAATTCCACAGGCAGCTTCAAAATCAGATTGAAGAAAACAACAGGAAGCTTGGAAAGAGATCCAGACCTTCAAGGAACTAGATAAATCTGCTCAGGCTAGGGAGCACCTTGAAAATGACTATGAGCAAAACTTTGTACATTTTGTTAATTGAAGCACTTTTCAGAATTATCTACTGTCTTTTAAAGTTGTATTTTTAGGGTGTTTTGTTATCATCAAGTATCTCTTAATTTATGGCTACAATTCCAGTAGACATAAATTGGGGGAGATTGTTGTGAATATGTTGTGTACTTGATGAGTTCGTGAACAAAATACCTTGGTAGATTTTACTTAGTGAAAATGTAGCACTCGACGGATAAGGATTATAGTCCCGACGGATAACTCATTTCAGTCCTGACGGATGATGACTTATTATCCATCGAGCGAGTAGCTTATGTAACAATAAGTCTGTAGCACATTTTTGCATACACATTGTTTAGAATTTGTAGTAGTACTTAAGTCATATTGACTTTAACTAGATATGTAGAATAGGTTAATTAATTGTACATAGATGATGTCTTGTAATTCTGCATAAATGAAATGGAGTCAAGTGCCCGATTGCTACCCGACGGATAAACAACAATGAATTCGACGGATGATCAACAACCCGACGGATGATCAATAACTCGACGGATGATCATAAACCCGGCGGATAAAGAATTCAAATATCTGTTGACAGTGACAACACAGTCACATGCGTCGAGTGTATGCAAATGGAATGTGGTAGCCTATTCAACTGGGTTTTCGAGAACAAAGAAGCATTTCCATTTCCATGCTACTATAAAGATATTCAAAGATGCTGGAATAGAGTAATGAAGTAGCATTATATTAGACTTGATATTTTTTGTTTTATTATCCTATCTTATTACTTTGTAATCTTGGTGATATATAAATCAAGAAGCAGCAATAGAATAGGAACTAAGAAACGAAGCAACCAAGAGAGAAACATTTATAAGCTGTATTCTTAGCATTTCTCTCGTTCTTAGTTGTTATCATTTTTGTAAGCAGCTGCGAGCTTTTTGCACACAGAGTTCTCTCGATATATATTATATATCTCTGGTGGAATCATTCAAATCCACCAGAAAGTTTTTAAAGACTCTTGTTTTAATTACTTGTGCTTTGATTCATTTCAAGTAACTATTCCGCATTCTGCTAATCAATTCACACTTATATATATATATATATATATTTGAGTTAGAACAGTTTTATTCAAGAAAAAGTTTCAAGAATTATATTCAACCCCCTTCTGTAATTCTTGTTACATTGTTAAGGGACTAACAAATTGGTAGGGAGTCATGCATTTTGCTTGATCAACCAAAGAAATATTCTGAGTGTAGCATGCAGTATTTACAGCTTCAGCCCAGAAGTATGTTGGTAACTTTGATTCTCCAAGCATTGTCCTTGCATCTTCAATAAGTGATATGTTCTTTCTTTCTACTACTCCATTTTGTTGTGGAGTTCTTGTTGCTGAAAACTCATGCATAATCCCATTCTCTTCACAAAATGCTCTCATTACAGAATTCTTGAACTCAGTTCCATTGTCACTCCTGATCCTTCTTACTTTGAAATTAGGATGATTGTTGACTTGGCTTTTGTGATTGATGATGATTTCACTAGCCTTGTTATTCCCAAGGAACTAACAATGAGATTTACAGAAGGGGGTTGAATGTAAATCTCAAAACTTTTCAAGTTTTGAGCAGTATCAAAACCTAAGTGTATGATGAACAGATGTGTGTGAATTGCTTTAAGCAAGTGCAGACAGATGTATATTCAAAACACAAATGTAAGGAACACAAAGGCTTTAAAAACTTTTTTGGTGGATTTGTTGTCCCACCAGAGATTTGTATTTTAGAAAATCTGTGATAAAAAGAATTGTTCACAATTGCTTCCTAGTACAAACTAGATGATTTTCTCTCTGAATTTTTCTAAACAGCTCTTGAAAATTCACACCTAATTACTAGCTGCAACTTGGTTTATATATCACCAAGTTCTTCAAGTGAAGACAAAGATAAAATACAATTATAAAATAGTTCTTCACATGTTTCTTCTTCAGTTCTCTATCCAATGCAATCTAAGATAATCTGTGAATCTTTGAATACTCTCTTGTTTGCACCAGAATGGAAATGCTGCCTTTTCTTGATTCCTCCAAGAGGCTACCACATTCCAATTGTCTCTGCCAACCCATGTGCCTCTGTCAGCTTATGAATTGTCACTATCAACTGCTACGGAACTGAGAATCCATTGAAGCTTTCGTCCGTTGGTGGCTTTATCCGTTGATGCTCTTATCCGTTGATGCTTTAGCAGTTGAAGCTTTATCCGTTGATGCACTCATCCGTTGATGATGTTATCTGTTGAAGCTTTAGAGACATCCGTTGAGGCTTTGTTTCTCATCCGTTGAAGGTCTTTAATTTACTAGTTGATACTACTTCATTTATACAAAATTACAAGGCATGAAATATTTACAATTAGCCCTCCTATTTACATATCCACTAGTAGTCAACATGACTTATAATTTCCTACAACTTCTAAGAATTATAACTCATTTACAAAGACTGAAATGTGCTACAATACTAAACTTATTTCTAAGTAAAGCTACTCCATCAACGGATAGCCAAAGTGGTCTTATCCGTTGAGGCTACAAATACTAAATTTCTACTTAAGTGTTTTGTTTAACTTATCATCAAACTAATACACATATATTCCTAACAATCTCCCCCTATTTATGTCTACTAGAATTGTAGGCATAAATTTAGGGTTAACTTGATGATAAAAAAAACACTTAACAAATATATGAGTTGAAACTAAGTAGAAATTCAAAAGTTCTGCAAAAGTGTATGTACTGAGATAGAGTTGAAGATTTACAGTGTTTCCAAGGGTGCTCCTTTAGCCTGAGCAAATTATTTTCTTTTCCTTTGTTCCCTTGTTTTCTTCCTTAGCCTCCTGTCATTTTCCTCTACTTGGAGTTGGAGTTGTCTGTAGAATTCAGCTTCATCTTCATCACTGATATCCAACTTAGATTGCATGTCCTTGAGAGTTTCATTATTGGCAATCTTAAGCTGGTCTTCAAGTCTGAAAAATCTTCTAACTCCTTTATTGTCTCTAAACTCCATCAAACAATGAGGTGATTTATGAATTTTAGTTCCATGCTCTGGGATGAGTAATGTTCTAGGCAAGGAATTTGACTCCCACCAAGTCTTCCTTATGCTGGCAATCTCGTTGAGAATCTCAGTCTTGGCAGTCCTGGTAAAACCAGTGTCCCTTTTTATAGCTGAGTAGACTCTAATCAAGGTAGAATAGTCCTCATTTAGAATTCTTTGAAGAGGCCAAGTCCTTTCCACATTTCCTTTATACTTAAACACTAGCCTTTGTGGTAGCTGTCCATAGGCATTTATTCCCCTTACTTCCTCCAGCTCATCCAGGTAAAGTTCAATATCTGTATATTCTTTTATGTCACAAATATGAACATAATAATCCTTTGAGGCTTGTGGCTTAGGTTTATGTTTCTGAGTGAATTTCCTTGAGGTTGGGGGAGGTGTAGATTTGTATTTTCTTTTCAGTTCCTTTGGTGGTGGAGAAGTAGTTAAGAAGGTAGGCAGTTTGATGGTGTCCCAATTAATAGATTTCTCTTTAGGGATGATTGGTTCACCATGGATATTTATACTGGGATCAGCAACAAAAGGTTCAGGAATAGAAGGTTGTGGTTTGAATTTTGATTGAATTACTTCAGTGTCATCTTCACTCTTCCTTTTTGCCCTAACCTTCTTTCTGTTACCCTTCTGCCATTTCTTTCTTTCCTCACTTTCTTCTTCCACACTTTCACCAACCATATTCCCCATAACCACATTTATGCTTTCAGTCTTGCTTCCTTCACTCTTGTCTTCAATCTTCTTCTTTTCTTCAATTAGACTTGACTTTAGCTATTTTTCAAGCTTTGCTTGTGCTCTTTTGTCAGCCTTTAGCTTTTTAGCTTCTTCCCTTAGCCTCATGGTCTCTTCCCTCTTGGCTATTAAGAATTTAGGATGTCCTTGAATCACACAGATACTTTTTCATTCTCTATAGATGATAGCCATATTCATTCTTTCCACTACATTTTTGGTCTCTTTGTGCTTTATGATATTACCACCCAAAACTTTGTCTTCATCAGGTTTTGGAAGAGGAAAATCCACTTCTTTTAGCTGAGCAGGAGTTAGAGGGTTCTTTGTAGAGGCCTTGTTGAATCTTGTGGTTGGCCTGAGTACCATGGGCTTCAGGTTCCTTGAAGAGGTTTCTCCAACCTTATTCCTCCTTACTGGCTTGTGCTCCATAATGATTGGCTCAACTTTTGTGTTATGTTTCACAGATAGGGATTTTGCAGTTGTAGAACCAAACACTTGTTACATCCTTTCATCAATTTTCCTCCTTTGCTCTTTCACCTTCATCTCAGTTGCTGCTAGCTGGATTAGATCAATGCCATCAAGCTTTCCTTTAATTTGAAGTATTGGAGAAGTAGTGATGACAGGAACTAGCACTTTGGATATTTGAATTTGTATAAATGGCTCCCCTTCCCCTTTATTCTCCCCCTTTTTGTTATCATCAAGGAGAGGGGTCAAGCCATGTGCTTTAGCCAGTTACAAGACTTGTCTGAGACTGTTGATTTTGAAGAATGGTCACCATAGAGTTTTCAATAAGTTGAACTCTTTCCTCCAATTTGGCCATCTTCTTTTCAGCATCTGATTCTCTTCTCAGTCTCAGTAACAGTACCTGCATAGTACCAAAGGGCATGATTGCATCCAGTTTCTCAGTATTGTAGGACTTTGAGTCATCTATATCATTTTTGAGTTCATCCACACTTAGATTATGTCTTAATTGTTGTAGCTTAATGAGATGTAGAGAATCTAAGTGGGCTTGGAGAATGGCCTTGGTACCAGCATTGGAAGTTTCCTAAATTGCCTTTTGGATAGCCATGACTTGTTTGACTAAGGAGACATTAAAATGCCCTGGTGTAGATTCCTTTGTCAATGCCCATTCAGGTAACTCTGGAATAGAGCTTGGGCCTTCATCTCCCCCTAAGCTCATGCTTCCATCAAAAGAACCAAAGTCATCATCATTAGAATTTACTCCAAATTCTTCAGATGGCTCTCTAGCTGTAGAAGGCATCATATTGACAGCAGCTTTATCCCTTTGTAGAGATTCTGAAGTATGTACTAGGTTAAAAGTCTTTTCTGCCTCCTCATTGCCCTGAGTAGCCAACAGTTGATAGGCTGACACAGGATGAGTAAAAGTGTCAGCATCCAAGGAAATATTATCAAGTTTAGCTCTGTAATGTTGCTGAAATTGTCTTTCATTGACAGCATCATCCACAATCATTGACTCACTAGCAATGGCTGGATCCACCCTTATATCTCCTGTACCTACTTTTCTCTCAATTTCTCTCTTTTTTTGCATCAGGGGCTCCCCCTAGCTCACACTCCTCACACCCTCACCTTCACCTACTAAGGTGGTACTCCTCTAACTTTATTTTGCCATGCTGGAAGAAATAGCATGCATATTTAGACTCTCAAGCTCTCCTTTTCCTGGGAGCAACCCAGCCCCTCACTCAAGTTTTCACTCCCGTCCCTCAGCCCTAGAAGTGATTGTACAGTAACCATGTCTTCTACACTTGGAGTTAATTCAGTTGTGTGTGTAGAGACCATCAACGGATAAAGAATATCCGTTGAAGTTGAAACTGATGGTATCAACGGATAACTGCTGTTAAGCTTATCCGTTGAAGAATAACCACTTGTCAACGGATGAAGGATATCCGTTGAAGAAGGAAAAGAAGTAGAAATTGAAAGTGAAATAATTGTTGAATCTGTGTGGATTGATTTTAAATTAAGTGACACAGATTGTTCAACTAGGTCTGAAAGAATTGTGTAATAACCCCAATTTTTGGGAAATTTTTGAAACCCTTATGAATAGTGTTTTTGCTGAATGAGAAAACTTTTCATGCCACATTATGTAGGGGTTCTGATATGGATATTCTGAGATTTTATTAGTACTTTATATGGGATATAAGTGTATGTAAAGATCGTCAGAATCCAAATCCGAACACTTTGATTTTTCCCGGAAATACACTAGATACGGAAAGATTTGAGAAAAAGGTAACAGGATAAAAAGGGTTTAAATTAAAGGATTATAGGAGAGGATCATAAAAGGAATATAATATATTGAGAAAGGTTAAGGGAACCTAAGTAATAAGATCCCGGGTATGATCCCTCAAATGATAAACGAAAACGAAAGTTAAGCGAACCGTATAACAGATCAGCGGTCATTAGGCAAACGATTAGGAAGTTAATCAAGGGGATTAGTGGGGATGATGTCATCCAACCAATAGAAAGAGGACAAGGAGGGGAGGATGACATCATGAGGATGACACAAGCATGACATGGGAAGGAAGGAGATGTGGTGGCTTTTTAACCACACAAAATCAAGGGCAACTAGGTAATTTACTAAAACAAACACAAAAATCAAACCAACCAAGCCAAGCAAATCATTTTTCATCAAAATCAAAAAGAAACCAAGGCATTGTTCTTCATGCTCTCGGCCAAAACAGAACCAGAACACATAAACTGTTGTATCTCCTATGCTAGAGATAAGCGGTATTTGAGTTTACCCTTAGTATAGGGGATAAAAGGTGAACATGTTTCTAAACCGGGTGGCGAGGCTCCCGAGTATAATATATATTTATATATATATATTGATATAGTTTTCAAAACTATTAATCGAATAAGGTTTATTCGATAACTTTATTTTATTTAATGAATATTATTACGAATATTCATTCGAGGACTTATGACTCCTTTTATTTTATTATTTGAATATTATTTGAATATTCATTCGAGGGCTTATGACTCTTTTATATTATTTATTGAATAATATTTGAATATTCATTCGAGGGCTTATGACTCTTTTATATTATTTATTGAATAATATTTGAATATTCATTCGAGGGCTTATGACTCTTTTATATTATTTATTGAATAATATTTGAATATTCATTCGAGGGCTTATGACTCAGTTTATATTATTTATTGAATAATATTTGAATATTCATTCGAGGGCTTATGACTCAGTTTATATTATTTAATGAATATTATTTGAATATTCATTTGAGGATCTATGACTCCGATTATTTGCTGAGATATATTCTTTATTTTATTAAAGAATAATGTTTCGATAATCAAACTTATTTTCGATTATTCAAATAAAGATAATACTTTCATATAAGTATATCTTTGGTTATTTAATACTCGCTTCAAGTATAAGTTTTAATACTTCTACTTCAATTATTTTTATAAAGATTATTCTTTATGGGAATATTATTTAAATAATAATATTCAGTCATTTTCTAAATATTCTGGGGACTGATTTACTTCATTAAATCAGCTTTACTCCAAACACTCTATAAAGTGTTTTCGAGTCTTCAAAATGATTTTTAAAGTCAGAGCGGATCCCAAAACTCATTTTTATATTTAAGATCTTCCTTTTTTAAGGGGATTTAAATACTCGCTCAAAACCTGGGGAATCCGGCTTTGTGGTGTATTTTATATTCGCAACGAGGTTGCAGTTTTGGTAAATGAATTGATTACTTGCCCAATGTTCGGGAAGTAAGCCCATCTAATTGAGTCGGCATAAGCGACAGGCCGGGGTACGGTCTATGAAAGTGTAAGTGGTTGGGTGGCAGTCCATCAACGCGTAAGAGGCCGGGTGGCGGTCCAGCACAAGGTCCTTATGTGGCCAGGGTGATGACCGGTGGGGGATTCATCCATCTACTAGTAGAAAAGGTTACTTATTGGTATCTTTGCCTGATCAGCAAGATATCTGGTTTATGCCAAAATTCTTTTCCTTTCCAAAATTCATTGGATATTATAACTCTGTTCATACTTTACATGACAGAGATTTTCAGGAAATGTATGAGATATATATATATATATATATATGGATATATATATCAGGACTTAATGAAGTATCTCGTAACTTCATTATTTATAATGATATTTCAAAGATTGAATCTATTCAAGTCTTATCTTGTAGTCTCATCTGGGTGATGAACTTTGAAACTGATTATAACTTGAACGGTGGTAGTTCAAGTAGTATGTGGATATAAAGTATATTGGAGTATCTTGTAACTTCATTTTTTTTTAAACTTATATCTAGTAAATGATTATCTTATGCATGACAAAGATTTTCAGAAAAACGTTGAGACAAGGTTAGATATATGAGATCACCTTGCAACGGTATTTTTATACAGTTATATACTGGAACTCTGTGTGTATTATGCATGGAAGAGGACTTCCAATATTTTGAAAAGTATATATGTATATATACTGAATATTTTGCGACTTCATCGCATTAAGATATCAAACTTGGTTCATTTCTTTTGACCAAGACTTTCATGAGTACTATGAGAAGGCTCATATACTATTAATCATTATACATAATATTTTGGTGGGCTTGCTGCTCACCCTTGCTTTCTTCTTTCATCACACAACAACAGATAGAAAAGATGAACAGAACCAAGCTCCCAATTCGCAAGCGGATAGGAAACGTTCTGCAGCTTTCGGGAAGCGTTGAGGCCGCTATAGCTGAGGTAGAAATTACCAATAGGCTAGGCTTTCAACTTTTGATGTACCAGATTATGTATATTTATGAATTGTAATAATGGCAAAGAAATGTAAATTTATTCAGAAACCTTTTTAAGGTGTATTGGCATATAATTGTGGAATAAAATGACTTGTGATTATTTTTGGATATTCATCTCTGAGACTATAACTTGTGGTGTGTGTGTTTATTGTGGGGTCACAGTACAGAGTAGTTGATAATTTATTAAGATTGGGTGTTATTAAGGGAAATGGAACTCGTGACAACCCGGATCCCCGACCCCGGATTTGGGGGTGTTACAGAAATGGTATCAGAGCTAAGCGTTATAAACCTCAGAGATGATGTGACGTTAAGATAATAAGTTCACTAAGATAATAAGAACTCTTGCCAAGTTCATAGTCGGGCTACCTAACGTAGTACTGACAGTTAAAACCCTTATGGGAACCCTTATAAATATCGTGATAGGAGCGTAGTTCGTTATCGTATATGGTAGCGGGACTCCGAACCCTGAGGTTGAGGAGCAACAGCGCGATGATGTTTTATTACTAATTGGAGATCGGATTGTGGATCCGATAGAGCGTCCTAACGCAGGACCGGATGATGTTGATATTGAGGATGTTGTCCTAGAAGGGATAGTTGCTGAGGAGGATCCCATGGAGGATCCTGACAAGAATGGATAAAGGACCACTGATGAATTGATGACCATGGTTAGGTCGACTACCAGAGGTAGAATTGGCCGGTCACTACCAGAGGTTCGTTCAAGTTTGTAAAGATAGTAGCCCCCTTTAACGTGGCTTACTCATAAGACTGAGAAGTTCGAATAGATAGAGAAATGCGAGAACAGCTTTTAAGAACTGAAGCAAAGGTTGGTGACGGCCCCTATGTTGGCGTTGCCGGATAGAAAAAGGAGATTTTGTGATTTGTAAGTGACGCTTCGCATAAGGAATTAGGGTGCTTCTTAGCACAGCAAGATAATCGCGTCTGCGTCAAGACAATTAAGGTAATATGAAATTCGATATCCCCGCCCATGAGCTTAGGCTCGTGGCAATAGTTTTACCCTAAAGATTGGAGGCACTACTTGTATGGAGAGAAGTGCGAGAATTACCTAAGCCATAAGTGCTCTAGTACATTCTTATGTAGAAAGAGCTCAACATACGCCAGAGGAGGCGGTTAGAGCTAATCAAGAATTATGATTGGGAGATTCTTTATCATTCGGGGAAAGCCAATGTGGTGGCTGATGCCATTAGTAAAAAGGAGAGACTCAAGATGATAATGTCTTTGGGAGAGTTGATAAGAGATTTTGAGAAAATGGAAATAGTAGTGAAGGTAACCGGAGCCGGTACCGAAAAGCTGTTTGAGATTGCAATAGAGACCGAATTATTGGAAAAGAGCATATTGTGCCAGAAAAAGGTGATGAATGAAGGCAGAGAGCCAACAAATAAATATGAGATTAATACTGAGAAAGATGATAAGGGAATAATGAGGTATTCCTATAGAATTTGGGTTCCGAAAGTTCAAGAGCTTAAGGATGAGAACTTAGATGAGAGCCATAGTTTGAGGAATAGGATTTAGGGCAAACCCAGAGTGTGATAGTCAGGGAGGTTGCCATCAAGAAAGAAAGAACCCATAACATAATAGAGTGGAAAACAAGGTTTTTAATGTATAAGATAACCCCGATTATGGGAGAAGGTTGAAACATTTCATACTAAGGAAACAGAAAGTCGAGTAAGGAAAGGAGACCCGAGACGGTACTCCTATATGGCAATTTATGGACCTGTCTAGACAGAACTTAGACTATTATCCCCAACCACCACCCTGAGGGGACAATGCGGCAGGAAATTCTTTCATGACCTTTAAATCGTTAAGCTCTCAGAGTTCCAAGGAACAGGTTGACCTAGTCGAGGCAAGAGCCTGGCTAAAGGAAATATAGGAATCATTTGAGATTCTAAATGATTGACGAATCACAAAAGACTGTTTTTATCACTCACCCTCCTAAGAGAGAGACCACCTGCTGGTGAAAGGCCAAGGAAGGCACGGAGCAAGAGATTATAATAAACTGATTTAAGTCCAGTCAATTGTTTTCGGGAAAGTAATTCCCAAAGATAAGGAGATAGTGTAAAAGCTTTAGAGTCAGAACAAAGGCAGACGAGTATGATAAATTATGAATCTAAGTTGTAAAAGTTGTCAAGATTCGTTCTGAGGACACGAATCCAGAATGACAGGATTTTTGAAATCAATGCTTATGTTGTGTTAGTTCATGAAATAATGATAAGGAAGTTGGGTATGAGGAAACCCTAAAGACTCGTAGTAATAGAAATAGAAAAGTAAGTAATCGTCAGGATGAGGGTGATTCACCATGAGTTAAAATTGATGGTTGAGGGCATAAGAGATACATATATATTATCCCCTGTAAGTTGGGAGGATTCGAAGAAACCTTGAGATAGTTCGAAGGATAAATAATGAGACGCGGATAGACTGAGGAGACAAGAAAGTAAGAAATTAAGAAAATTGGATGAAGGAAGTGACCTTCAAGAATGTGAAGTGTAAGACCGGTGGCTTGATACCCAGGAAGGGAGACGCCAGGTATGAAAGATATCCCAACATTTAGATGACTGTTGAGATAAACAACAAAAGTAAATAAGGATTTATTAAGAAGAAGTTCATGTTGAACACGACCAATATCTTCTAGATCATCCATGTGATCATTACCAAATCAGGAAAGAAAAGCGGATAACCATTTTTATCTTTTGGAGGCCATGTGGATTGACCTTAACTTGAATAAGGATGCTATTGTGAAATTCGGTATAGACTATCGAGGTGGAAATGATTGAATAAGATACCCTTATCAGGGATATATGACTTTATTTATCCATGGAAGGATGCTTGTACCTTTTTAAAGGTGGAATTAAGGATAGAACATCGGTAACTTAAAATGAATCCTAGGGGAATGCATAAAGGTTGGCATTTCACCCTTAATAGGGACAGTATGAGTTTTGACAGTATGATTGGGAAAGGGTTAAGGTAACAACAATCTTTAAGAATCAGTGGAGAAATTTTTCAGAAGTATATAGACAATGGTTCTAGTATTAGTAAATGGTATTTTGATATGCCCTGTATCTAGGGAATACAGGAGGAACGATTGAAGGATAACCTTAGAGGTTTTACAAGGAGAAAGGTAATATTTAAAATTCTCAAGAATAGAAATGTTGATAAAGGAAATATGACGTAATTATAATGATGCCAAGTGAGGCACGTGTTAAACCACGAGAAAGTATGGATCGAACCAGTAATGGTCGAAATTGTTCAGGGCAATTAGGACTTAAGATAAAAAATGTTCTAAGTATGATTGAGAGTCAGTCTTGATAGTGATTAGCCTCTAAAGACTGAGGCAATAACTTATGGAAAAATGGTGATATTTTTTTTCCCATCTGATTTTAAGGAAAACATCTTCACTCAAGCAGTGATCGGAAATAAGGTAGAAAATTTATTTGGAGGTGGTTAAAATGACATTGACTGTAAGGAAATTTTACTATCAGGAAAGGCCAAAGAGGTGGCCGACACTTTAAAGGTAAGAGGATAATTATAGGCGCTTGTGCCAGAGGAATACAGTGATGATGGTTAAAAATGTGAAGGTTGAATTATGGTTTGGAAGATTGACATTCCTTCTGATGACTGTGCAATACCCAACCGTAATAGTAGTTGGTAAAGGTTTAATTCGTGTAATCGCCAGGAACGGGCTATCTATCTTAGGAGGTCCTATCTTGAGAATAATCCAGGACCATGTTTCAAAAAGGACTAAACGAACCTTTGAGTTAAGTCTTCTATTTAAGGCATATGATTAAGAATGGTATTAACCTGCTATCGTTGCTTTGATTGAAACTCTTCTGCAATTTTATCTGCTTCACGTCATGAATGTACGTCAGGATCAGGAGTGTTCTTCATGAATCAAGAACGGTGATCATGTTACCTCCTTAGAAGAATTCGATATGATATGAATGAACTCCGTATGGTTAGCTATTAAAACTTCATGGAAAACGAATGACTACAATAGGTCAACGGTGGGCCATAGTAATGTAGGAATGATTCTGAGAGTAATGAGCTGATTACTTACAACCGTGAGAGTTGTATTGGAATGGATGTTGAGAGTAAGTACCACTAATCGGGTCGTGGTGGTGTATAAGTTATCATTGATAGACTAATTAAGTCAATTATCTACCTATGATATATTTATTCCTTCTTATCGATAAAGAGTAGTATTACCCATACGAAGAAGGTTGCGGTATAGAAATGGATTCTAGTAACGATGAGGTCTAGAATGAGATCCCAGATTCGATTTTCGATATCGAGGGAGTTTCAAAGGTGATTGTGTATAAGCTCGAGGAAGAGCATGGGTCCATAGAATGATGGACGGAATAGAAATATTTAGGCATGGGAAATACGATGCTATAATACTTGATGCTGATATAAATACGTTTATGTTTTGTTCTCCTATGGCAAACCTCTATAATTCAGAGGTAGGTTCCAAGCCAGATATTTTGTGGCAGTATATATTTTTTTTTATATATACAATTCTCTTCAGTTCGTTCTTTTCTCTTCTTTTCATTTCATGTAATCTGATAAGAACAACCCTTCCAGAAGGGGAGGTATTGCCGAATGACTATCTATCTGTGTGATAGAAGCCTAGTAGGATACCATCTATTGTTTAATTGCTTGTCAAGTACTAAAGGCTGGCCACCTTCTGTACTAACTATGCAATATAACAAGTGTTCATGATCATAGTGATCTCTCAACAAATTCCTTTACTTCTATTTGATTGATCAAATTTTGGAAAATAGAAACAACTAAAAAAGGAGTAATAAAGTAGTGGTAGTATGCGGAATGGAAACACATTCGTGATACTAAGGTTGTCGTGGTCATTAAAAGGTTATAGAACGCTAACGAGCAAAAGTATAACTAGTATAATATTAGGAACGGAAGGTTGTAGCGATTACGAACTAGAAAAGAATGGGTATTGAGAAGCAAAAGCTCTAATGCTAAACGCTATAATGAGAGTCTGTGCAATAGACTTGAAAGAATTTGGAATGATCACTTAACACGGGTTGAGTTTTCTTACGACAATAGGTCATATGTCAGTATTGAGGTATCGCCTTATGAGATCCTTGAGGGAAGACAATGTCGATCTCCCTTATGTTAGGATGAAGTTGTAGAGCGCAAGATGCTCGGACCCGCAGTAGTCCAAAGGACCAAGGATATAATAGATCTAATCAGAGGACGGCTGGTAGTAGCCCAAGATGGACATAAGAAGTATGTTGATTTGACATGAAAGAACAAAGAATAGGAAGTAGGGGACCTAGTGTTGTTAAAGGTATCCCCTTGGAAACCCTTGGAAAGGATTGATGAGGTTCGGAAAGAAAGGAAAGCTAAGTCTACAATTTGTTGGACCCTTGGATATATTAAGACGTTTGGGAAGTTAGCATAGGAGCTAGCCCTACCCCCGAACCTGTAGCAAGTTCATAACGTGTTCCACGTATCAATGTTAAGGAAGTGTAATTCGGATGTCAGACAAATAGGGGCATATGAGCGCATAGACATGCAACCAGACGTAACCTATATGGAGCAACCAGGAAGGGTATAGAGTAAAAAGGAACGAGTGCTTAGGAGAAGGGTTATCAAACTAGTAAGAGTTTGATGGTAGAACCACAATGTGGGAAAATTTACTCGAGAGTTAGAAAGTGCAATGCTAAGAGAGTATCCCTATTCACTTTCTATCTGATTCCGGGACGGAATCCTTTTAAGAAGGGGAGACTGTAATAACCCCAATTTTTGGG
Organism: Apium graveolens; assembly: GCF_009905375.1. Classification (NCBI taxonomy): domain Eukaryota; kingdom Viridiplantae; phylum Streptophyta; class Magnoliopsida; order Apiales; family Apiaceae; genus Apium; species Apium graveolens. The sequence continues at coordinate 188,585,903 of NC_133657.1, forward strand.
AAATTTTTGAAACCCTTATGAATAGTGTTTTTGCTGAATGAGAAAACTTTTCATGCCACACTATGTAGGGGTTCTGATATGGATATTCTGAGATTTTATTAGTACTTTATATGGGATATAAGTGTATGTAAAGATCGTCAGAATCCAAATCCGAACACTTTGATTTTTCCCGGAAATACACTAGATACGGAAAGATTTGAGAAAAAGGTAACAGGATAAAAAGGGTTTAAATTAAAGGATTATAGGAGAGGATCATAAAAGGAATATAATATATTGAGAAAGGTTAAGGGAACCTAAGTAATAAGATCCCGGGTATGATCCCTCAAACGATAAACGAAAACGAAAGTTAAGCGAACCGTATAACAGATCAGCGGTCATTAGGCAAACGATTAGGAAGTTAATCAAGGGGATTAGTGGGGATGATGTCATCCAACCAATAGAAAGAGGACAAGGAGGGGAGGATGACATCATGAGGATGACACAAGCATGACATGGGAAGGAAGGAGATGTGGTGGCTTTTTAACCACACAAAATCAAGGGCAACTAGGTAATTTACTAAAACAAACACAAAAATCAAACCAACCAAGCCAAGCAAATCATTTTTCATCAAAATCAAAAAGAAACCAAGGCATTGTTCTTCATGCTCTCGGCCAAAACAGAACCAGAACACTAAAACTGCTGTATCTCCTTCATTTCTCACTCAAATATTGTGTTCTATAGCTCATTGGAAAGGTATTGAGATGGCCTACAACTCTTGTTCACAAGTCTCGTCCAAATAATCATGGTAAGACCCTCATTTTTACAGTTCTTTAAATCGGACTTTTAGAAACTTCAAAGCCTAACTTTGTGTTCTTGATTTCTTTGAAAAGATCAAGCTTGTAGGAGGCTCCCTAAGGCTTCCTAGCAACTTAACACCTCCCAAGGAAGGTATAAACTTCAAACCCTAGCCTTTATTTTATTTGTTAGTAAGTTTAATGGTTGGTGTTGTGAAATGAGAAGCATGGATTGTGATTATTAGTAGTTTGGTTTGATTTGGAAGTGTTTTGGTAATTGAAGCTTGATTATAGTTCATAGGTCTTGATTGTGGTTGTTTGAGTTGAAAACCTTGGAGATTATGGACTGATGTGGTATGGTTTAGGTGAAGTTTTGTTGTATTGATGGTTATGAGTTGGTTGGTGGTTAATTGGAGTAGTTTAAACATTGGTAATCGCGTAAACATAGCCGTCGTAACGTCCGATTTTCTTTGGACTGTTTTTGTGCATAACATTAGGACCCGAGAACCCCCTGCTAGATTATGACCACTGCCATGTTTAGATAGCTCATGTTACGAGCTTCGTTTTGATATGTAGTTCGTTCGATTCCGATGCACGGTTTAGGAGAAACGACCGTTTCAAGTAACGGCGTTTCGCGAACGAAACTTTTCCCCTCGCCAGGGTTAATTAATGTATGAAACATTTATGGTAAGTGTGTTAGGCAGTTGGTAAGACACTCGCGAAGGAATCACCTTAAAACTCGTAAATGTTAAATTATTAAAAATGGTGGAGCCGAGGGTACTCGAGTGACTTAAGAGAATCAGTAAGCGCAAAACAAGCGTTAGAGTCTAAGTTAGTTAAAGTGTAGATTTATAAGTGACTTTGGTTTAATTCCAACTTACTTTTTGTTTATAGGTTACCAGACTCGTCCCGAGCCATTCGTAACCCCCAGTGGCTCAGGCAAGTTTTCTACCCGTTATACTGTTGTGGTGATGTATATGTGTATATGCATGATCTTGCGATAAATGCATATTTGTTATTAGCAAATTCTTGCGATATATTGTAGCATGTGATATGGTATATATGCATGCCTGATTTATATTCTTGGTTTATATATCTGTTGGTTCAAATGCTTATAGTTGCATAATACCTATGCTAGAGATAAGCGGTATTTGAGTTTACCCTTAGTATAGGGGATAAAAGGTGAACATGTTTCTAAACCGGGTGGCGAGGCTCCCGAGTATAATATATATTTATATATATATTGATATAGTTTTTAAAACTATTAATCGAATAAGGTTTATTCGATAACTTTATTTTATTTAATGAATATTATTACGAATATTCATTCGAGGACTTATGACTCCTTTTATTTTATTATTTGAATATTATTTGAATATTCATTCGAGGGCTTATGACTCTTTTATATTATTTATTGAATAATATTTGAATATTCATTCGAGGGCTTATGACTCTTTTATATTATTTATTGAATAATATTTGAATATTCATTCGAGGGCTTATGACTCTTTTATATTATTTATTGAATAATATTTGAATATTCATTCGAGGGCTTATGACTCAGTTTATATTATTTATTGAATAATATTTGAATATTCATTCGAGGGCTTATGACTCAGTTTATATTATTTAATGAATATTATTTGAATATTCATTTGAGGATCTATGACTCCGATTATTTGCTGAGATATATTCTTTATTTTATTAAAGAATAATGTTTCGATAATCAAACTTATTTTCGATTATTCAAATAAAGATAATACTTTCATATAAGTATATCTTTGGTTATTTAATACTCGCTTCAAGTATAAGTTTTAATACTTCTACTTCAATTATTTTTATAAAGATTATTCTTTATGGGAATATTATTTAAATAATAATATTCAGTCATTTTCTAAATATTCTGGGGACTGATTTACTTCATTAAATCAGCTTTACTCCAAACACTCTATAAAGTGTTTTCGAGTCTTCAAAATGATTTTTAAAGTCAGAGCGGATCCCAAAACTCATTTTTATATTTAAGATCTTCCTTTTTTAAGGGGATTTAAATACTCGCTCAAAACCTGGGGAATCCGGCTCTGTGGTGTATTTTATATTCGCAACGAGGTTGCAGTTTTGGTAAATGAATTGATTACTTGCCCAATGTTCGGGAAGTAAGCCCATCTAATTGAGTCGGCATAAGCGACAGGCCGGGGTACGGTCTATGAAAGTGTAAGTGGTTGGGTGGCAGTCCATCAACGCGTAAGAGGCCGGGTGGCGGTCCAGCACAAGGTCCTTATGTGGCCAGGGTGATGACCGGTGGGGGATTCATCCATCTACTAGTAGAAAAGGTTACTTATTGGTATCTTTGCCTGATCAGCAAGATATCTGGTTTATGCCAAAATTCTTTTCCTTTCCAAAATTCATTGGATATTATAACTCTGTTCATACTTTACATGACAGAGATTTTCAGGAAATGTATGAGATATATATATAAGGATATATATATCAGGACTTAATGAAGTATCTCGTAACTTCATTATTTATAATGATATTTCAAAGATTGAATCTATTCAAGTCTTATCTTGTAGTCTCATCTGGGTGATGAACTTTGAAACTGATTATAACTTGAACGGTGGTAGTTCAAGTAGTATGTGGATATAAAGTATATTGGAGTATCTTGTAACTTCATTTTTTTTTAAACTTATATCTAGTAAATGATTATCTTATGCATGACAAAGATTTTTAGAAAAACGTTGAGACAAGGTTAGATATATGAGATCACCTTGCAACGGTATTTTTATACAGTTATACACTGGAACTCTGTGTGTATTATGCATGGAAGAGGACTTCCAATATTTTGAAAAGTATATATGTATATATACTGAATATTTTGCGACTTCATCGCATTAAGATATCAAACTTGGTTCATTTCTTTTGACCAAGACTTTCATGAGTACTATGAGAAGGCTCATATACTATTAATCATTATACATAATATTTTGGTGGGCTTGCTGCTCACCCTTGCTTTCTTCTTTCATCACACAACAACAGATAGAAAAGATGAACAGAACCAAGCTCCCAATTCGCAAGCGGATAGGAAACGTTCTGCAGCTTTCGGGAAGCGTTGAGGCCGCTATAGCTGAGGTAGAAATTACCAATAGGCTAGGCTTTCAACTTTTGATGTACCAGATTATGTATATTTATGAATTGTAATAATGGCAAAGAAATGTAAATTTATTCAGAAACCTTTTTAAGGTGTATTGGCATATAATTGTGGAATAAAACGACTTGTGATTATTTTTGGATATTCATCTCTGAGACTATAACTTGTGGTGTGTGTGTTTATTGTGGGGTCACAGTACAGAGTAGTTGATAATTTATTAAGATTGGGTGTTATTAAGGGAAATGGAACTCGTGACAACCCGGATCCCCGACCCCGGATTTGGGGGTGTTACAAATTGGCTGATGATCCAATAAATCATTTAAAAGATGATGATCACCAGTACTTGAGTGGGGCTCCTCCCTAAATTGTAAAGAGGGAGAATCAGGAATTGATGTGAAAATCATGTCCACATTCAGAGATGGTGATGGAGAATTTGGTGGTTGGTGTGTGTCAATTTTGAGAGAATGGGGTTGTGACTCCACATTTGTTGGAGTCACATCAAGCTGAATTTGTGAAGGCATAGATACAAGTGATTGTATATGTGCAGTGTGTGGACCCAGTGTTGAAACTAGGGTTTTGACCTTCTTTCTTCTTGTGAAGGCTTTTACAGGTGAGTGTGTGGATTCAGTGTCCCTCCCTCTTTTGTTCTGTGTCCCTGGTTGGGGACTATTTTCAATAGCTACACCCTTTTGGGAGGGTGCCACTAGGGATGAGTTTGAATCATTTTCAACCACCACAGTCTTTTGAGAAACTGTGGCTTGGCTAGCTTGGGTACCACTCACCTCTCCTACCTTATTCTGGGGGTTTTCTTTATGTTCACCCCTCCCCTCACCATTAACACCCTGTTCACTCCCCTCAGGGTTTATGGTAGTTGTTGCAACTGTTGTCTTTTGAGAGACAATAGAGGTGGCTTTCTTTGACTTGGGTTTTGAAACTTTAGGTTTGGTGGCCTTGGTAGGAATCTGTTGGGGCATTGACACAGATTTCATGGCCACACTTAAAGGCAAAGAAATAATGGGGTTGGAAGTAGTAGGAGTTGAAGAAGTATTTACCTCACTTACCTGTGGTGCATCCATGATTGGTAAGTATACCAATGGCACCTTACTTTTGAGGTTAATCCTTAAAAGGTCTGCAAGGATTCTCTTCTCTTGTGCCCAGCATTTGATTTTATTACTCTCATTATTTATGACCATACCTTCAGCAACATGGTTAGCCAATAACATAAAGAATCTAGCATAATAGATGTTATGAGTTCTATTAGCCTTGTTACTTAACCTAGTACCCAATTCTAGCATAACCTAGTTGCTAAAATTATAGTACTTATCAGAAACCAACATATAGAGCATGTTAACAAGAGCTGAAGTTATTGCATCAAAATTACTAATTGTCCCAGAGAAAACCTTGATAAAGGCATCACTGAGAAAACTCCACTCTTTCTTAAGGCCTTTTCTCTTAATACTGCCTAAACTAGTAGAACCAGGGGAATAACCTATGGAATCTAACATGCTAGATACATCATTATCAGTGTGTGGTGTCATGGCATTATTTTCAGGTAATTTAAAATAGGACTGTATATCATCAGAGTTAATACAGTAATCCTTACCTTTGAGAGAGAAGGAGATGGTCATATCAGTGGGGTTGAACTCAGTAGTTGTCCAAATCTCCTCAACTACCTCACAGTAAATCATTGGGGCTTCCAGCATTGCATAGCTCAGTTTACAGTTCTTGATGAAATCCATCATCTTGTGATAATCTGAGTGGGCTTCATTCTTTTCCACCAAAGCTACGAAATTGTTTTTCTCATAGACAAACCCAGATTGGGACATTATCTTTACTGCTAGTGCCATTGTTGTGGGTAGAAGTTGCAGAGAAAAGTTGAGAGTTTTGGGAGAGAAAGAGAGTAAAAGCTTATGAAATTTCAAGAAAGCGTAAAGTGAAAATAAGAAATCAAAGGGGCTTTTATACTTTCTCAAATTAAAACATAAAGAGAATGATTAAACAATATTTTTAAGTAAATTACAGCTGTTTAAGAATAAAAGAAAAACTGTATGTATTCTAAAAACTGCCTTTAATAAAAATACATACAACTGTATATATATGTATCAACGGTTAAGAAAATAGAATCAACGGTTGTGATCCACTTGAATCGACTGATGTGACAGTTCAACGGATGAGGTAAACGGTCATCCGTTGAAGATTAACACAGTTTTATCCGTTGAAAGATAAAATTTCCAGAAATATATTTGTTGTTCAACAGATAATGAACATCCGTTGATGGAACAACTTTGACTTTCAACGAATAGAAAATATCCATTGATAGAATAAACTTTACTTAAAGCCAACTTTGCTCTTGCAACAAATTCATTTCAGGCTGCATAACAAATTACAATTAGGACATGAATTTAGGAATAATTAAGCATACCTAGCTCACTTACCAATTTTGTGAATGTTGATTCATCAAGTGGCTTGGTAAATATGTCTGCAATTTGTTTTTCACTTGGAACAAAATGAAGTTCCACTGTACCATTCATCACATGTTCGCTTATGAAGTGGTACTTGATGTCAATGTGCTTGGTTCTTGAATGTTGCACTGGATTTTCAGTAATGGCAATGGCACTTGTGTTGTCACAGAATATTGGAATTTTATCAACATTTAGCCCATAGTCAAATAGTTGATTCCTCATCCATAATATCTGTGCACATCAACTACCAGCAGCAATGTACTCAGCCTCAGCTGTTGATGTAGAAATAGAATTTTGCTTCTTACTGAACCATGACACAAGCTTATTCCCTAGAAATTGACATGTGCCAGTTGTACTTTTCCTGTCTATTTTGCAACCTGCATAATCTGCATCTGAGTAGCCAATTAGATCAAAACCAGACTCTCTAGGGTACCAAATTCCTAGATTTGGAGTCCTTTTGAGATATCTGAAAATTCTTTTAATAGCAACTAAGTGAGATTCTCTAGGATCAGCTTGAAATCTAGCACAAAGACATGTAGAAAACATTATATCAGGTCTACTAGCAGTTAAATATAGAAGTGAACCAACCATGCCTCTATAGCTTATAATATCCACAGACTTTTCAGCCATGTTTAATTCAAGCTTAGTGGCAGTAGCCATGGGAGTTTTTCCAGATGAACATTCCATTAAGTCAAACTTCTTTAAAAGATCATAAATATATTTAGTTTGACTAATGAAAATTCCACCACTAACTTGTTTAACTTGGAAAATAAGTTAGTTCACCCATCATGCCCATTTCATATTTACTTTGCATTAAATTAGCAAACTTTTTACAAAGTTTATCATCTGTAGAACCAAATATAATATCATCTACATAAATTTGAACAAGTGTTGTAGAGCCATTAACATTTCTAAAGAAAAGAGTTTTGTCAGCAGTACCATTAGTGAAGTGATTATCTAGAAGAAATTTTGACAAAGTCTCATACCAGGCTCTAGGTGCTTGCTTTAGTCCATAGAGTGCTTTCAACAGATAATATACGTGGTCTGGAAAATTTGGATCTTCAAACCCTGGAGGTTGACTCACATAGACTTTTTCCTCCAATTCTCCATTCAAAAATGCACTCTTGACATCCATTTGATAGACTTTGAAATTGGCATGGGCTGCATAGGCTAGAAAAATTCTGATGGCTTCAAGTCTTGCAACAGGAGCAAATGTCTCATCAAAATCTATTCCCTCTTGTTGAGAGTAGCCCTTGGAAACCAATCTAGCTTTATTCCTTATGACAATGCCATTTTCATCCATCTTGTTTCTGAACACCCATTTTGTGTCAATAGAACTCTTGTTCTTTGGCTTGGGTACCAGCTTCCATACTTTGTTCCTCTCAAATTGGTTTAGCTCATCTTGCATAGCTACAATCCAATCTGGATCCAATAGAGCTTCTTCCACTCTCTTAGGTTCCTCATGTGATAGAAAACTAATATATAGACATTCATCTTGAGTAGCCATTCTAGTTTGCACCTTAGATGTTGCATCACCAATGATTAGTTCAAAAGGATGATTCTTGGTCCATTTTCTTTGAGGTGCTAGATTAGCTCTAGATGAGGTGGCCTCAGTGTTGTCATGATGTGAGATAGAGTGTTGATTAGTTGAAACTCCCCCTGAGTTATTAGTCCTTTGCAAGGAACTGGGAGTTCTATCAACTGATGATGTAATTTGATAATCTATTGATGAACTATGATCAACGAATGCTCCATTATGTACTTCAACGGATGCTGCATTACTTCTTTCAACGGATGCTGAGTTATGACTTTCAACTGATGCAGCATTTTGTGCATTATCCAAAGTCAAATTTTGAATCCTTTTTGAAGTGTCTTCTCCATCATTCTCAGCTTCACTATCATCACAATATATCTCAATGTTGTCAAATTTGAGTCTTTCATGGTGTCTCTCATCTGTTAGTCTATCAATCTTTTTATCATCAAACACAACATGCACAGATTCCATAACAATGTTGGTTCTTAGATTGTAGACCCTATATGATTTTCCAACAGAATAACCAACAAATATCCCTTCATCAGCCTTTGCATCAAACTTGCCTTTGTGATCAGGTTGGTTCCTTAGAATGTAGCATTTACAACCAAAGACATGAAGGAAGTTTAATGTTGGTTTTCTTCTCTTGAACAATTGATAGGGAGTCATGCCTTTTGCCTGATTAATTAGAGAAATATTCTGAGTGTAACATGCACAGTTAACAGCCTCAGCCCAAAAATATGTTGGGAGCTTTGACTCTTCAAGCATTGTTCTTGCAGCTTCAATTAGTGATTTGTTCTTCCTTTCCACCATACCATTTTTTTGTGGAGTCCTTGGAGCTGAGAACTCATGCATGATCCCATTTTCCTCACAGAACAACCTCATGGTAGAATTCCTGAACTCAGTTCCATTGTCACTCCTGATATTCCTTACTTTGAAATTTGGATGATTGTTGACTTGCTTGATATGATTGATAATTATTTCACTAGCTTCATCCTTTCAGCCAAGAAAATAGGTCCATGAAAACTTTGAGAAATCATCTACAATCACTAGGCAATATCTTTTCCTTGAAATTGACAATACATTGACTGGTCCAAAAAGATCCATGTGTAGCAGTTGTAATGGTTCATCAATTGTTGATTCAAGCTTCTTACTGAATGATGCTCTCTTTTGCTTTCCTTTCTGAAAAGCATCACACAGTCCATCCCTTGAGAATTCCACTAGAGGCATTCCTCTAACTAAGTCCTTTTTGACTAGATCATTCATTGTCTTGAAATTCAAATGGGACAGCTTCTTGTGCCATAGCCAACTTTCATCTTGACTTGCTTTGCTGAAAAGACAAGTGATTGATTTTGCATCTGTAGAGTTGAAGTCAGCTAAGTACACATTCCCTTTTCTAACTCCAGTTAGAACCACTTTGTTATCCCTCTTACTGGTAACAACACAGGCTTCAGAATTGAAGGAAACAGTATTCCCTCTGTCACATAGTTGACTGATGCTCAATAGATTGTGTTTGAGACCATCAACTAGTGCAACTTCATCAATGATGACATTTTCCTTTGAAATCAAGCCCATAGTGAACCCTTTGTTGTCATCTATAAAGGTTATACTAGGGCCATCTCTCTCCTTGAACTCTGTGAGAAGGGTGAAATCTCCTGTCATGTGCCTTGAACAACCACTGTCCAAATACCATAGATTCATTCTTTTTCCCTGCACACAACAAAATCAAATCAAGTTGATTTTGGTACCCAAGTTTCCTTGGGTCTAGCCTTGTTAGTCTTTTTCCTAGACTTCACACTTCCTGCACCTTTTGACTTAGGTAACTTTGAGTCAACCTTGGTCTCAGATGTAGTTGGTTGAAGTGTAGGGTTAGTCACAAAATCATTTAGCACATTTGGTTGAATTTGATAAGGCATAGATTGTGCAAACATGTTATTCCACATAGGCATGTTGTATGGCATTTGAAGCATACTAAATGCAGTAAAATAAGGATTATTAACATATGGCATATTTACAAAATGTACATGTGGATTCTGTTGAGACATAACAAGCATAGCATGCAGTGGTGACATAGACATTTTAGGCATGGAAGAAGATAAAGGCATGGGAGCATTCTTTACAGATTTTCAGTTAACAGATAGATGATTAACACTACTACAATGCACACAACTTTTTCTATGAGCATACTTAGCAGGTGTGTAGTTGTTGTGTTTGTTAATCCCTACCTTCCCATTTCTATTGGATTTTCTTTTAGTTTCCTTTTTATCCTCAACCAACTTAAGCCTATTCTTCAACTGATCTAGAGTCATGTGTCCTATATTCACCTTACTAGCATCTTTGGATGTGCTAGCTTCTTCTTTGACAAAGTTCTTTGAAGTTGAACCAAACTTCTTACTGAGATTTTTCAAATTATACTTTTTAGAAACATTTTCCTGTTTCAACTGATCAGCCTTCAACGGATGCTCCTTTTCTTCCTTCAACGGATGACTTTCATCATCCGTTGATTCCACATCCGTTGACAGTCCATCAATCAATTCCATTTCCTTTTTGTTTTTTCTTCCAGGCATTCTCACAAAAAGATTCAATTCCTTGAACTTTGGCAATTTGAGCACTAACATCCCTAGATGTTTTCCAGGCCTTGATTACTTCTTGCTCACGTTCTAGTTGTTTAGAATGAATTTCTACTTTCTTAACAGACACTGTTAGGAATATGTGTATTAGTTTGATGATAAGTTAAACAAAACACTTAAGTAGAAATCTAGTGTTTGTAGCCTCAACGGATAAGACCATCTTGGCTATCCGTTGAAGGAGTAGCTTTACTTAGCAATAAGTTTAGTATTGTAGCACATTTCATTCTCTGGTTTCAAGTTGTAATTCCTAGATGTTGTAGGAAATTATCAGTCATGTTGACTACTAATGGATTTACAAATAGGAGGGCTAATTGTAAATATTTCATGCCTTGTAATTTTGTATGAGTGAAGAAGTATCAACGGATATTGAAGACCTTCAACGGATAAGAAACAAAGCTTCAACGGATGTCTCTAATGCTTCAACGGATAATATCCATCAACGGATAAGTGCTTCAATGGATAAAGACTTCAACTGATAATGCATCAACGGATAAAGCTTCAACGGATAAAGCCTCAACGGATAAGGCATCAACGGATGAAAGCTTCAACGGATGCTTGGTTCATTAGCAGTTGATAGTGACAATTCATAAGCTGACAGAGGCACATGGGTTGACAGAGACAAACTGGAATGTGGAAGCCTCTAGGAGGAATCAAGAAAATGCAACATTCCCATTCTGATACAAACAAGGAAGTATTCAAAGATTCACAGATTATCCTAGATTGCATTGGATAGAGAAATGAAGAAGAAACATGTGAAGAATCCTTTCAATTGTATTTTACAGTTTTTGTCTTCACTTGTAAACTTGGTGATATATAAACCAAGTAGCAGCTAGTAATTAGATAAGAATTTTCCTGAGCTGTTTAGAAATATCAAGAGAGAAAATCATCTAGTTTGTACTAGGAAGCAACTGTGATTTAATTCTTTGAATCACAGATTTTCTGAAATAACACATCTCTGGTGGAACAACAAATCCACCAGAAAAGTTTTTTTTAAGTTCTTTGTGTTCTTTACATTTGTGTTTGAATATATATATCTGTCTGTATCAGCTTCAAGCAATTCACACACATTTGTTCACTTAAACACTTAGCCTTAGAAACTGCTCAAAACTTGAAAAACTTTTGAGATTTACATTCAACCCCCCTTCTGTAAATCTCATTGTTAGTCCACTGGGAATAACAATTGGTATCAGAGCGAGCTCTTAATATACAAAGAGTTTAAAGATCTATTCTGCTAACATCATGAGTAAGAAGGATATTGGTGTAAAGATTCCAATCCTGGAAAGAGATAACTATCATCACTGGAAGGTGAAGATGCATTTACATCTTCTCTCTCAAGATGAAAGCTACATCAACTGCATTGAGAATGGTCCTCACATCCCACACAAGGTGGCCACAGCTGCTACTGCTACAGTTGCTGTTGGACAATCTATTCCTAAGCCAAAGGCAGAATGGACTGTTGAAGATATTGAAGAGGTCCACAAGGACAAGAAAGCCATGAACATTCTGTTTAATGGCCTGGATCAAGATATGTTTGACAATGTCATCAACAGCCAAACTGCTAAGGAAATTTGGGATACTGTGCAGATTATCTGTGAAGGCACTGAGCAAGTTAGAGAAAACAAAATGCAGCTTCTCATTCAACAATATGAATATTTTCATTTTGAAGAAGGAGAATCATTGAATAATACATTCAACAGATTTCAGAAACTATTGAATGGATTAAAGCTGTATGGGAGAGTGTACCAAGTCAAGGACTCTAATTTAAAATTTCTAAGGTCTCTACCAAAGGAATGGAAGCCTATGACTGTTTCTCTAAGAAATTCTCAAGATTATAAGGACTTCACACTTGAAAGATTATATGGAATTTTGAAGACTTATGAACTTGAGATGGAGCAAGATGAGCTGTTGGAAAAGGGAAAGAGAAAAGGAGGATCAGTTGCACTTGTAGCTGACAGTGAAAAAGTTGAAGCCAGGAATGAGGAAAAGACAATGCCAAGTCTCAAAATTGGTACAAGCAAATCAGAATCAAGCAAGGGTAAAGAGCAAGTTGCTGAGGATGAAGACAATTTCAGTCAGGATGAATCTGATGATATTGATGAACATCTGGCCTTTCTGTCCAGGAGGTTTGCAAAGATGAAGTTCAGGAAAAACACAAAGTTCACTAAGCCAAACAAAAACATGGTAGACAAATCAAAGTTCAAATGTTACAATTGTGGCATTAGTGGACACTTTACAAGTGAGTGTAGGAAGCCAAATTCTGAGAAAAAGAAATTTGAGCAAGTTGATTACAAAAAGAAGTATTTTGATTTGCTCAAATAAAAGGAAAGAGCTTTTCTCACTCAAGATGATTGGGCAGCAGATGGGGTAAATGAAGATGATAATGTGGAATATGTCAACCTAGCCCTGATGGCTAATTCTGATGAAAATGAAACTAGTTCATCAAGCAACCAGGTAATTACTACTGATCTCTCTCAGCTTTCTAAACATGAATGCAATGAAGCAATAAATGATATGTCCAATGAATTATATCATTTGCGTGTTTCTCTTAAATCACTAGCTAAAGAAAACACTAGGATCAAAGAAAATAATGTGTTTTTAAGTGATAGGAATGCTGGGTTAGAGAGTCAGGTAATTGAGCTTGAAAAGATTAAACTTAAATGCTTGACTGTTGAGAGTGAACTAGAAGAAGCTGTTAAGAAAGTAGAAATTCTTTCTAAACAGTTAGAAAGTGAGCAAGAGGTAATCAAGGCCTGGAAAACATCTAGGGATGTTGGTGTTCAAATTGCCAAGGTTCAGGGAATTGAATCATTATGTGAGGATGCCTGGAAGAAAAACAAAAAGAAGTTAGAATTAATTGATGGATTGTCAACGGATGTGGAATCAACGGATGATGAAAGTTATCCGTTGAAGGAAGAAAAAGAGCATTCGTTGAAGGCTCATCAATTAAAACAGGCAAGTAATAAAAATCTTAATAAGAAGAATGATTTAACTCTCAAGAACTTTGTCAAAGAAGGAGCTAGCACATCCAAAGATGTCAGTAAGGTGAATATAGGACACATGACTTTAGATCAGCTGAAAAATAGGCTTAAGTTGGTTGAGGATAAGAAGGAAACTAAAAGAAAATCTAAAAGAAATGGGAAGGTAGGGATTAATAAACATAACAATTACACACCTGATAGGTATGCTCCTAGAAAAAGCTGTGCGCATTGTAAAAGTGTTAATCACCTATCTGATAATTGCAAATCTGCTAAAAATGCTCCCATGCCTTCAAATCCCTCCATGCCTAACATGTCTATGTCACCTCTGCATGCTATGCCTGTTATGTCTCATCAGAATCCTCATGCACATCTTGCAAACATGCCATATATTAATAATCCCTATTTTACTGCATTTAGTATGCCTCACATGCCATACAATATGCCTATGTGGAATAACATGTTTGCACAATCTATGCCTTATCAATCAAATGTGCTAAATAATTCTGTGACTAACCCTATACTTCAACCAACCACATCTGAGATCAAGGTTGACCCAAAGTTACCTAAATCAAAAGATGCAGGAGGAATGAAGTCTAGGAAAAAGACTAACAAGGCTGGACCCAAGGAAACTTGGGTACCAAAATCAACTTGATTGATTTTGTTGTGTGCAGGGACAAAGAAGGAATCTATGGTACTTGGACAGTGGTTGTTCAAGACACATGACAGGAGATTTCACCCTGCTCATAGAGTTTAAGGAGAGAGCTGGCCCTAGCATAACCTTTGGAGATGACAACAAAGGATTCACTATGGGATATGGCTTGATTTCAAAAGGAAATGTCATCATTGATGAAGTTGCATTGGTTGATGGTCTCAAACACAACTTATTGAGTATCAGTCAACTTTGTGACAGAGGGAATACTGTTTCCTTCAATTCTGAAGCCTGTATTGTCACAAGTAAGAAGGACAATAAAGTGGTTCTAACTGGAGTTAGAAAAGGAAATGTGTACCTAGCTGACTTCAACTCTACAGATGCAGAATCCATTACTTGTCTTTTCAGCAAAGCAAGTGCAGTTGAAAGTTGGCTATGGCACAAGAAGCTATCCCATTTGAATTTCAAGACAATGAATGATCTAGTCAAAAAGGACTTAGTTAGAGGAATGCCTCTAGTGGAATTCACAAGGGATGGACTGTGTGATGCTTGTCAGAAAGGAAAGCAAAAGAAAGTATCATTCAGTAAGAAGCTTGAATCTGCAATTGATGAACCATTACAACTGCTACACATGGATCTTTTTGGACCAGTCAATGTATTGTCAATTTCAAGGAAAAGATATTGCCTAGTGATTGTTGATGATTTCTCTAAGTTTTCATGGGTCTATTTTCTTGGATCAAAGGATGAAGCTAGTGAAATCATTATTAATCATATCAAGCAAGTCAACAATCATCCTGATTTCAAAGTAAGGAATATTAGGAGTGACAATGGAACTGAGTTCAAGAATTCAACCATAAAGTTGTTCTGTGAAGAAAATGGGATCATGCATGAGTACTCAGCTCCAAGGACTCCACAACAAAATGGTGTGGTGGAAAGGAAGAACAGATCACTAATTGAAGCTGCAAGGACAATGCTTGAAGAGTCAAAACTCCCAACTTACTTTTGGGCTGAGGATGTTAACTGTGCATGTTACACTCAGAATATTTCTCTAATCAATCAGGAAAAAGGCATGACTCCCTATCAACTATTCAAGAGAAAAAAACCAACTTTAAACTTTCTGCATGTCTTTGGTTGCAAATGTTACATCTTAAGGAATCAATCTGATCACAAAGGGAAGTTTGATGCAAAGGCTGATGAAGGAATATTTGTTGGTTATTCTGCTGGAAAATCTTATAGGGTCTACAATCTAAGAACAAACATTGTCATGGAATCTGTGCATGTTGTGTTTGATGATAAAAAGATTGATGGACTAACAGATGAGGGACATCATGAAGGGCTCAAATTTGACAACACTGAGATATATTATGATGATAGTGAAGATTAGAATGATGAAGAAGGCATCTCAAGAAGAATTCAGAATTTGCCTTTGGATAATGTACAGAATGCTGCATCCGTTGAAAGTCATAATTCAGCTTCCGTTGAAAGAAGCAATGCAGCATCCGTTGAAAGACAAAGTGCATCATCCGTTGAAGTTCATAATGAAGCATCCGTTGATCACAGTCTATCAACGGATAATCAATTCACTTCATCAGTTGATAGAGCTCCCAATTCCTTTCAAAGGATCAGCAACTCAAGGGGAAGTTTCAACCAATCAACATTCTATCTCACATCATGACAATACTGAGGCAACCTCATCTAGAGCTAATCTACCACCTCAAAGGAAATGGACCAAGAATCACCCTTTTGAACTGATCATTGGTGATGCTACATCTAAAGTGCAAACTAGAAGGGCTACTCAAGATGAATGTCTGTATAGTAGCTTTCTATCACAGGAGGAACCTAAGAGAGTGGAAGAAGCTCTATTGGATCCAGATTGGATTTTAGCAATGCAAGAAGAGCTAAACCAATTTGAGAGAAATAAAGTATGGAAGCTGGTACCCAAGCCAAAGAACAAGAGTTCTATTGACATAAAATGGGTATTCAGAAACAAGATGGATGAAAATGGCATTGTCATAAGGAATAAAGCCAGATTGGTTGCTAAAGGCTACTCTCAACAATAGGGAATAGATTTTGATGAAACATTTGCTCCAGTTGCCAGACTTGAAGCCATCAGAATCTTTCTAGCCTATGCAGCTAATGCCAATTTCAAAGTCTATCAAATGGATGTCAAGAGTGCATTTCTAAATGGGGAATTAGAGGAAGAAGTTTATGTAAGCCAACCTCCAGGATTTGAAGATCCAAATTTTCCAGACTATGTGTATTATCTGTTGAAAGCACTCTATGACTAAAGCAAGCACCTAGAGCCTGGTATGAGACCTTGTCAAAATTCCTTCTAGATAATCACTTCACAAGAGGTACTGTTGACAAAACTCTCTTCTTTAGAAATGTTAATGGCTCTAAAATACTTGTTCAAATTTATGTAGATGATATTATATTTGGATCTACAGATGATAAGCTTTGTAAAAAGTTTACTAAGTTAATGCAAAGTAAATATGAAATGAGCATGATGGGAGAGCTAACTCATTTTCTTGGTTTACAAGTTAAACAAGTTAGTGATGGAATTTTCATTAGTCAAACTAAATACATTTATGATCTTTTAAAGAAGTTTGACTTAATGGATTGTTCATCTGTAAAAACTCCCATGGCCACTGCCACCAAGCTTGAATTAAACAAGGCTGAAAAGTCTGTGGATATTTCAAGTTATAGAGGCATGGTTGGCTCACTTTTATATTTAACTGCTAGTAGACCTGATATAATGTTTTCTACATGTCTCTGTGCTAGATTTCAAGCTGACCCTAA
Organism: Apium graveolens; assembly: GCF_009905375.1. Lineage (NCBI taxonomy): Eukaryota > Viridiplantae > Streptophyta > Magnoliopsida > Apiales > Apiaceae > Apium > Apium graveolens. The sequence continues at coordinate 188,602,870 of NC_133657.1, forward strand.
AGAATCTCACTTAGTGGCTATTAAAAGAATTTTCAGATATCTCAAAGGGACTCCAAATCTAGGAATTTGGTACCCTAGAGAGTCTGGCTTTGATCTAATTGGCTACTCAGATGCAGATTATGCAGGCTGCAAAATAGACAGGAAAAGCACAACTGGTACCTGTCAATTTCTAGGGAACAAGCTTGTGTCATGGTTCAGCAAGAAGCAGAATTATGTTTCCACATCAACAGCTGAAGCTGAGTACATTGCTGCTGGTAGTTGCTGTGCACAGATACTATGGATGAGGAATCAACTATTTGACTATGGTCTGACTGTTGACAAAATTCCAATATTCTGTGACAACACAAGTGCCATTGCCATTACTGAAAATCCAGTGCAGCACTCAAGAACCAAGCACATTGATATCAAGTACCACTTCATTAGGGAACATGTGATGAAAGGTACAGTGGAACTTCATTTTATTCCAAGTGAAAAGCAGATTGCAGACATATTTACCAAGCCACTTGATGAATCAACATTCACAAGATTAGTAAGTGAGTTAGGTATGCTTAATTATTCATAATTTATGTCATCTATATAATCTGCCTTGAAGCCTGAAATGAATTTGCTGCAAGAACAAAGTTGGCTTTAAGTAAGACTTATCCTATCAACGGATATTCCCTATCCGTTGAAAGCCAAAATTGTTCTATCAACGGATGTTCATTATCAGTTGAAAGACAAATACATTTCTGGTAATTTTATCCTTCAACGGATAAAATGGTGTTGATCATCAACGGATAACTATTTACCTTATCTGTTGAAGTGTCACATCAGTTACTATAAGTGAGTCACAGCCGTTGATTCTTTTACTCAACCGTTGATACAGATATACAGTGCTGTATATATTTGTATTTAAGGTAGTTTTTAGAATTTCTACAGTTTTATTTATTCTTGAACGGCTGTAACTTACTTAAAAGTATCATTTAATCATTTTATTTACGTTTTAATTCAAGAAAGTATAAAAGCCCAATTGAACTCTTATTTTCACTTTACGCTTTCTTGCAATTCTTATTCTCCTTCTCTCCCAAAATTCTCAAGTTTTTTTTTCTCTGCAACCTCTACTCACAACAATGGCACCAGTAGTCAAAATTATGTCTCAAACAGGATTTGTTTATGAAAAGAATAATTTCGTAGCCTTGGTTGAAAAGAATGAAGCCCATTCTGATTATCACAAGATGATGGACTTCATCAAAAACTGCAAACTAAGCTATGCAATGCTGGAAGCCCCAACCATCTACTGTGAGGTGATTGAGGAGATTTGGACAACTGCAGAGTTCAACTCCACAGATATGACTATTGCCTTCTCTCTCAAAGGTAAGGACTATTGCATTAACTGTGATGATATACAATCTTGCTTTAAGTTGCCTGAGAATAATGCCATGACTCCATACACTGATAAAGATGTATCTGCTATGTTAGATTCCATAGGCTATGCTTTTGATTCTGCTAGTTTAGGTAGTATTAGAAGGAAAGGCCTTAGGAAAGAATGGAGTTTTCTTAGAGATGCCTTCATTAAAGTTTTCTCTGGGAAGATTAGCAATTTTGATGCCATAACTTCATCTCTTGTTAATATGCTCTATATGCTAGTTTCTGATAGGTACTTTAATTTTAGCAACTGTGTTATGCTAGAATTAGGTTCCAGATTAGGTAACAAAGCTAATAGACCACATAACATCTACTATGCTAGATTCTTTATGTTATTGGCTAACCATGTTGCTGAAGGATTGGTTATATCAACTGAGAATAATAAACTCAAATGTTGGGCGCAAGAGAAAAGGGTCCTTGCAGACCTTTTGAGAATGAACCTCAACAGCCAGGTGTCATTGGTATATTTGCCAATCATGAATGCACCACAGGTAAGTGAGGTAAACACTTCTATAACTCCTACTATTTCCAACCCCATTGTTTCTTTGCCTTCTAGTGTGGCCATGGAATCTGTGTTTTTGTCCAAACAGGTTCCTGCCAAAGCCACTAAAACCAAAGTTTCAAAACTCAAGTCAAAGAAACCTACCTCTGTTGTTTCTCAAAAGACAACAGTTGTAACAACTACCATAAACCCTGAAGGGAGTGAACAGGGTGTGAGTGGTGAGGGGAGGGGTGAACATCAAGAAACCCCCCAGGATAAGGTGGGAGAGGTGAGTGGTACCCAAGCCAGCCAAGCCACAGTCTCTCAAAAGACTGTGGTGGTTCAAAAGGAGTCCAACACATCCCTAGTTGCATCCTCCCAAAAGGATGTAACTATTGAAAATAGTCCCCAACCAGGGACACAGAACAAAAGAGGGAGGGACACTGAAGCCACACATTCACCAATTAAAGCCTTTTCAAGGAAGAAGAAGGCCAAGACCCTAGTTTCCACACAAGGGACACACACAGCACAGATACATCCACCTGTATCCGAGCCTTCACAAATTCAGCTTGATGTGATTCCAGCAAATGTGGAATCACAGCCCCATTCTCTCATAATAGAAACACACCAATCATCAAACTCTCCATCACCCTCTCTGGATATGGATATGATATTCACATCAATTCCTGATTCTCCCTCATTAAAACTCAGGGAGGAGCCCCACTCAAAACCTGATGATCATCATCTTTTAGATGATTTATTGGATCATCAGTCAATTCTTTTAGATGTAATTGAAGAATCTGTGTTACCTCACTTAAAATCAATTCCCACAGATTCAACAATTATGTCACTTTCTATATCTACATCTTTTCCTTCTTCAACGGATATCTCTCATCCGTTGACAAGTGGTTGTTCTTCAACGGATAAGCTTAATAGCAGTTATCCGTTAATACCATCAGTTTCCACTTCAACGGATACTCCCTATCCGTTGATGGTCTCTACACACATAACAGAAACAATACCAACTGTAGAGGACATGGCTACTGTACAATCACTTTTAGGTTTGAGGAAAGGGAGTGATCTTCTGAGTGAGAGGCTGGGTTGCTCCCAGGCAAAAGGAGAGGTTGAGAGTCACCATATGCATGCTATTTCTTCCAGCATGGCAAAAGTGAGTGAGGGGAGTGCCACCTTAGAAGGTGAGGGTGAGGGTATGAGGGTGTGTGTGAGGCAGGGGGAGCCCCTGATGCAAGAAAATAGAGAAAAAGAGAGAAAGGCAGGTACAGAAGCTATAAGGGTGGATCCAGCCATTGCTAGTGAGTCAATGAAAGTGGATGATGCAGAAAAGGAAAGACAATTTCAGCAACATTTCAAAGCTGCAATTGATAACATTTCCTTGGATGCTGACACTTTTACTCATCCTGTTTCAGCCTATCAATTATTGGCCGCTCAGGGCAATGTGGAGGCAGAACAGACATTACACATTGTACACACTTCAGAATCTCTTCTCAGAGATAAAGCTGCTGTTAACAGGCTGCCTTCTCTAGCTGGTGAGCCATCTGAAGAATTTGGAGTGAATTTTAATGATGATGCCTCTAATTCTTTGGATGAGAGCATGAACTTAGGGGGAGTAGCAGGCCCAAGTTCTGTTCCTGATCTTCCTGAATGGGCATTGGCAAAAGCCTCAACACCAAGAGAGTTTAGTGTCACTTTGATTAGACAAGTCATGACAATTCAGAAGGCCCTTCAGGAGACTACAGATGCGGGTACCAAGGCAATTCTTCAAGCTCATCTGGAATCTCTGCATCTCTTACAGTTGCAGCATTTCCAACAAAATCTAAGTGTGGATGAGCTCAAACAGGACATTGCTGATCTGAAATCCTACAATGCTGAGAAGTTGGATTCAGTCATACCTTATGGTACTATGCAAGATTTGTTGGGGAGACTGAGGAAAGAATCTGATGCTGACAAGAGACTGGCCAGATTGGAAAATAGGGTTCACATCATTGAAGATTCTATGGTCACAATTCTTCAGAATCAACAAACTCAAACAAATCTACTCATGCAGCTGGCCAATGCACAAGGCTTGACTCCTACCCTTGATGATAACAAAAAGGGGGAGAATAAAGGGAAAGGGGAAGGAGAGTCATCAATAACAGTTCAAATTTCTCAAGTGCTAGTTCCTGTCATCACCACTTCTCCAATTATTCAAATCAAAGGAAAGCTTGATGGAATTGATCTAATCCAGATAGCAGCAGCTGAATTGCAAGTCAAAGAGCAAAGGAAGAAGATTGATGAAAAGATGCAACAAATATTTGGTTCTACAACTTCTCAATCACAATCTGTGAAGCACAGCACAAAAGTGGAATCAATTATTATGGAACTCAAGCCAGTAGGGAGGAATAAGGTTGGAGAGACTTCTTCCAAGGATTTGAAACCTATGGTTCTCAAGCCCAACAACAGATCCAATAAGGACTCTACAAAGAATCCTCTGAAAGAAGTGGATTTTCCTCTTCCAAAGGCTGATGAGGACAAGCTTTTGGGTAGAAGTATCTCATATCTCAAAGAGACCATGGATGTGGCTGTAAGGAGAAACATGGCTATTATCTTCAGAGAGGGAAAGAGCATATGTGTGATGCAAGGACATCCCAAATTCTCAATAGCCAAGAGGGAAGAAACCAGAAGGTTGAAGGAAGAAGCCAAACAGCTAAAGGCTGACAAAAGAGCACAAGCAAAGCTTGAAAAACAGCTAAAGTCAAGTCAGGCTGAAGAACAGAAAGAAATTGAAGACAAAAGTGAAGATGAAGCTATGGGGGACATGGTTGGTACTGAGATGGAGGAAAGAAGTAAGGGAAGAGAAGAATGGCAGAAAGGGAACAGAAAGAAGGTCAATGCAAAGAGAAAAATGGCAGATAAGACTGAAGAAACCCAATCAATATCCAAACCACTACCCTCTATTCCTGAACCCATTATGCCTGACCCCTTCATGAACATTCATGGTGAAACAATCATTCCCAAGGAGGAACTAATTGATTGGGACACCATCAAATTGCCCACCTTCCTAACCTCTTCTCCACCATCAAAGAAGCAGAAAAGAAGAATTAAATCAACACCCTCTAGAGCCTCAATCAAATTCACACAGAAGCCTAAGCCTAAACCTCAAGCCTCTAAAGATGATTATGTTCACATCTATGACATAAAAGAATTTTCAGACATTGAACTCTACCTGGATGAGCTGGAGGAAGTAAGGGGAATAGCTGCCTACAGATAGCTACCAGAAAGACTAGTGTTCAAATACAAAGGAGATGAGGAGCTTCATGAATTCATGGACTTCATCAATTATTCTGAAAAGATTAATCTCGCATGCATGAACAAAAAGAACCTGAGGAGGGACTGGTTTTTTCTTTTTTATTCAGTAATAAGGGCCTTCACCTGCAGAAAGTCAGGGTTTGACAATATTTCAAGTGTTGTCCAGAAGCTGGTCTACTCAATGGCTCACAACAAGCAGATTAATGTAGGACACTACATCTTGGAGGAATTGAGCACCAAGCTAACAATGTCATCAACATCAAGAGGTAAGAAAATATTTCTTCCTAGATTCATTAAGTCTGCTTTAAATTATAAAGTAAATGATATATATATGCTGGATGGTGTAGATAGATCATTAATAGGCAATTGTAAGCAAGTGTCCAAAATTCTATTTGGATCACTAATTACAAAAAATAAGGTGCAGGTGGGTCTTAAATTAACTCCATTTATGTTGGAAAAATTTAGGACTTATCCCTATCATATGCTGGCGAATTCTTCATAAAAACGGATTCTTCCAACTCCCCATGTCCTCTTTACAGAATTCTGAATGAAGGCTACTCTACCTTGATTAGAGTCTACTCAGCCATACAAAGGGATTCTGGCTTTACCAGGACTGCCAAGACTGAGATTCTCAACAAGATTGCCAACATAAGGAAAACTTGGAGGGAGCCCAATGCTCTGCCTAGAACTTTACTCATTCAAGAAAGAGGAATTACAATTCACAAATCACCTCATTGGTTGATGGAGTTCAGAGATAACAAAGGAGTCAGAAGATTTTTCAGAATTGAAGATCAGCTCAAGATTGCCACTAATGAAACTCTCAAGGATATGCAATCTAAGTTAGACATCAATGAAGAAGATGAAGTTGAAATCTACAGACAACTTCAACTTCAAATAGAGGAGAATGACAGGAGGCTAGGAAAGAAAACAAGGAATCAAAGGAAAAGAAACTAATCTGCTCAGGCTAAAGGAGCACCCTTGGAAACAATGTAATTCTTCAATACCATCTCAGCATATACATTTTTGTAGCACTTTTTGAATTTCTGCTTTATTACAGTTTATATATTTGTCAAGTGTTTTGTTATCATCAAGCTAAACCCAAATTTATGCCTACAGTTCTAGTAGACATAAATAGGGGGAGATTGTTAGGAATATGTGTATTAGTTTGATGATAAGTTAAACAAAACACTTAAGTAGAAATCTAGTGTTTGTAGCCTCAACGGATAAGACCATCTTGGCTATCCGTTGAAGGAGTAGCTTTACTTAGCAATAAGTTTAGTATTGTAGCACATTTTATTCTCTGGTTTCAAGTTGTAATTCTTAGATGTTGTAGGAAATTATCAGTCATGTTGACTACTAATGGATATACAAATAGGAGGGCTAATTGTAAATATTTCATGCCTTGTAATTTTGTATGAGTGAAGAAGTATCAACAGATATTGAAGACCTTCAACGGATAAGAAACAAAGCTTCAACGGATGTCTCTAATGCTTCAACGGATAATATCCATCAACGGATAAGTGCTTCAACGGATAAAGACTTCAACTGATAATGCATCAACGGATAAAGCTTCAACGGATAAAGCCTCAACGGATAAGGCATCAACGGATGAAAGCTTCAACGGATGCTTGGTTCATTAGCAGTTGATAGTGACAATTCACAAGCTGACAGAGGCACATGGGTTGACAGAGACAAACTGGAATGTGGAAGCCTCTAGGAGGAATCAAGAAAATACAGCATTCCCATTCTGATGCAAACAAGGAAGTATTCAAAGATTTACAGATTATCCTAGATTGCATTGGATAGAGAAATGAAGAAGAAACATGTGAAGAATCCTTTTAATTGTATTTTACAGTTTTTGTCTTCACTTGTAAACTTGGTGATATATAAACCAAGTAGCAGCTAGTAATTAGATAAGAATTTTCATGAGCTGTTTAGAAATATCAAGAGAGAAAATCATCTAGTTTGTACTAGGAAGCAGCTGTGATTTAATTCTTTGAATTACAGATTTTCTGAAATAACACATCTCTGGTGGAACAACAAATCCACCAGAAAAGTTTTTTTTAAGTTATTTGTGTTCTTTACATTTGTGTTTGAATATATATATGTCTGTATCAGCTTCAAGCAATTCACACACATTTGTTCACTTAAACACTTAGCCTTAGAAACTGCTCAAAACTTGAAAAACTTTTAAGATTTACATTCAACCCCCCTTCTGTAAATCTCATTGTTAGTCCACTGGGAATAACAGACACTTCTAGTTCACTCTTAACAGATAAGCATTTGATTTTATTCTTTTCAAGCTCAATTACCTTACCCTCTAACATAGTATTCCTATCACTTAAAAACAAATTATTCTCTTTAATTCTCATATTCTCTTTAGTCAGTGATTTAAGGGAAATACATAAATGATACAGTTCAGTAGACATATCATTTATAGCTTTATTGCATTCATCTTTAGAAAGCTGAGAGAGGTCAGTAGTGATTACCCGGTTGCTTGATGAACTAGTTTTATTCTCATCAGAATTAGCCATCAAGTCTAAGTTGACATACTCCATATCATCATCTTCATTGGCTCCATCAGCTACCCAGTCATTTTCCTGAGTCAGAAAAGCCCTTTCCTTTTGTTTGAGCAATTTGAAATATTTCTTTTTGTAATCCACTTGCTCAAATTTCTTCTTTTCAGAAGTTGGCTTTATGCACTCACTTGCAAAGTGTCCACTTATGCCACAGTTATAACACTTGAACTTAGACTTGTCCACCATGTTCTTGTTTGGCTTAGTGGCTCTAGTGTTTTTCTTGAATTTCAACTTTGCAAATCTTCTGGACAGAAAGGCCAGATGTTCATCAACAACATCAGAGTCATCTTGACTGGAATTGTCTTCAACCTCAGCTGCTTGTCCTTTCCCTTGCTTGATTCCGATTTGCTTGTGCCAATTTTGAGACTTGGCATTGTCTTTTCTTCATTCCTGGCTTCAATTCTCTCATTTTCAGGTACAAGTGCAACTGATCCACCTTTTCTCTTTCCCTTCTCCAACAGCTCATCTTGCTCCATCTCAAGTTCATAGGTCTTCAAAATTCCATATAATCTTTCAAGTGTGAAGTCCTTATAATCTTGAGAATTCCTTAGTGAAACAGTCATAGGCTTCCATTCCTTTGGTAGAGACCTTAGAAATTTTAAGTTGGAATCCTTGACTTGGTACACTCTGCCATACAGCTTCAATTCATTCAACAGTTTTTGAAATCTATTGAAAGTATCATTCAATGATTCTCCTTCTTCAGAATGAAAATATTTATATTGTTGAATGAGAAGCTACATTTTGTTTTCTCTAACTTGCTCAGTACCTTCACAGATAAGTTGTACAATATCCCAAATTTCCTTAGAAGAGAGGCTATTAATGACATTATCAAATATATCTTTGTCTAGGCCATTAAACAGAATATTCATGGCCTTCTTGTCCTTGTGAACCTCTTCAATATCTTCAGGAGTCCATTCTGCTCTTGGCTTGGGAATAGACTGTCCAACAGCAACTGTGGCAGTAGCAGCTGTGGCCACTTTATGAGGGATGTGAGGACCATTCTCAATACAGTTTATGTAGCTTTCATCTTGAGAGAGAAGATGTAGATGCATCTTCACTTTCCAGTGATGATAATTATCTCTTTACAGGATTGAAATCTGCACTCCAATATCCTTCTTACTCATGATGTTACTAGAATAGATCTTTAAACTCTTTGTATGTCAAGAGCTTGCTCTGATACCAATTGTTATTCCAAAGGAACTAACAATGAGATTTACAAAAGGGGGGTTGAATGTAAATCTCAAAACTTTTTCAAGTTTTGAGCAGTTTCAAAAGCTAAGTGTATGATGAACAGATGTGTGTGAATTGCTTTAAGCAAGTGCAGACAGATGTATATTCAAAACACAAATATAAGGAATACAAAGGCTTTAAAAACTTTTCTGGTGGATTTGTTGTTCCATCAGAGATATGTATTTCAAAAAATCTGTGATACAAAAAATTGTTCACAGCCGCTTCCTTGTACAAACTAGATGATTTTCTCTCTGAATTTTCCTAAACAGCTCTTGAAAATTAATACCTAATTACTAACTACAACTTGGTTTATATATCACCAAGTTTTTCAAGTGAAGACAAAGATAAAATACAATTATAAAATAGTTCTTCACATGTTTCTTCTTCATTTCTCTATCCAATGCAATCTAAGATAATCTGTAAATCTGTGAATCTTTGAATACTTCCTTGTTTGCACCAGAATGGAAATGCTGCTTTTTCTTGATTCCTCCAAGAGGCTACCACATTCCAATTATCTCTGTCAACCCATGTGCCTCTGTCAGCTTATGAATTGTCATTATCAACTGCTATGAAACTGAGCATCCATTGAAGCTTCCATCCGTTGGTGGCTTTATCCGTTGATGCTCCTATCCGTTGATGCTTTAGCAGTTGAAGCTTTATCCGTTGATGCACTCATCCGTTGATGGATGTTATCTATTGAAGCTTTAGAGACATCCGTTGAGGCTTTGTTTCTCATCCGTTGAAGGTCTTTAATTTACCAGTTGATACTACTTTATTTATACAAAATTGCAAGGCATGAAATATTTACAATTAGCCCTCCTATTTGGATATCCACCAGTAGTTAACATGACTTATAATTTCCTACAACTTCTAAGAATTATAACTCATTTACAAAGACTGAAATGTGCTACAATACTAAACTTATTTCTAAGTAAAGCTACTCCATCAACGGATAGTCAAAGTGGTCTTATCCGTTGAGGCTACAAACTCTAGATTTCTATTTAAGTGTTTTGTTTAACTTATCATCAAACTAATACACATATATTCCTAACAAGCCTCATCTTTAGACTTTAGGAAATATGTCCAAGAGAACTTTGAGAAATTATTTAAAATAAATAGGAAAAATCATTTTCTTGAGATGGACAACACATTGACTGGTCCAAACAAATCCATATGTAGAAGTTGTAAAGGTTCTTCAATTGTTGAATCAAGCTTCTTTATGAATGATGCTTTGATTTGCTTTCCCTTTTGGCAAGCATCACACAGTCCATCCTTAGAAAACTCCACTTGAAGAATACCTCTAACCAGTTCTTTCTTTACAAGCTCATTCATGGTCTTGAAGTTCAGATGGGATAGCTTCTTGTGCCATAGCCAACTTTCATCTTGACTTGCTTTACTGAGAAGACAAGTAACAGATTCTGCATTTGATGAGTTGAAGTCATCTAAGTACACATTTCCTTTTCTCACTCTAGTGAGAACCACTTTGTTGTTCCTCTTGTTTGTCACAACACAGGATTCTCTATTGAAGGTTACCGAATTGCCTTTATCACAAAGCTGGATGATACTCAACAAATTGTGCTTGAGATCATCCACTAAGGCAACCTCCTCAATGATGACATTGTCTTTTGAAATTAATCCATATCCCACAGTATAACCCTTGTTGTCATCTCCAAATGTGATACTTGGGCCAGCTCTTTCCTTGAACTCTGTGAGCAGGGTAGAATCTCCAGTCATGTGTCTTGAACAGCCACTATCCAAGTACCACAGATTCTTTATGTTTACCTGCACACATTAAAATCAAATCAAGTTGATTTTGGAACACAAGTTTCCTTGGGTCCAGCCTTGTTTGCTTTCTTCTTTTGTTTTTTAGGTTTGATCTCATTTGACTTGGGGATATCAGATTCATCCTTAGTCATCTGAGTTAGGCCTTTGAAACCATTCATTAAAACAGAATTATCATGCACATTTTGATTAATAGGAAATGGCATGCCATTTGAAAAATGTTATTCCAGTAGGGCATGGTAAGTGGCATTTGAGGCATACTAAATGCAGCATAATAAGGATTAGGTGCAAATGGTATATTAGCAAATTGTCCATTCATATTCTGTGCAGACATAGCATTCATAGGCATAGAAGGCATAGCACTCATGTTGGGAAAAGAAGGTGGTACAATCATGGAAGTAGGCATGACAATTTTGCAATTAACAGACAGATGATTAACACAACCATACTTAACACAGATTTTTCTTAGAGCATATTCATCAGGTGTGTAGTTATTATATTTGTTAATCCCTACTTTCCCATTTCTATTGTTTTTCTTTTTAGCCTCTATTTTAACCTCAATCTTTTCTAGTATGTCATTCAATTGCTTGATGGACAGATGACCAACATTCACTTTCTTCTCCTTCTTCACTTGACTTGATTCTCCTGAAATAAAGTTTTTGGAAACTGATCCATATTTTTCATTTAACTTGGCAAGTTTGGTTTTACTCACAGGTTTGCTCATATCCGACAGATGAGGATTTATGTCACTCGACGGATAACCTTTTTGATTATCCGACGGATGACTCTCATCATCCGTCGAGTCTACATCTGTTAGCAATCCTTCAACCAAATTGGATTCCAGCTTCTCTTTACTCTTTTTCCAGGATGCATCACAGAAGGACTCAATATCTTGAACTTTGGTGATTTGAGCATGGACATCTCTAGATGATTTCCATGCCTTAATCACCTCTTGTTCACGATCAAGCTGCTTTTTCAAAATTTCTTCTTTCTTCAAGGACTCAGTTAATTCCTCCTTACTAATCTTACATTCTATTCTCAATTTTTCAAACTCAATAAACTGAGACTCTAGCACATTATTCCTCTCACATAAAAATAAATTGTTTTCTTTGATTTTAGCATATTCCTTAGTGAGGGACTTAAGTGTAACACGCATATGATATAATTCTGTAGACATCATTTATTGCATCATTACATTCATCTTTAGATAAATGTGCAAGGTTAGTGGTGATTACCTAATTACTTGAAGAACTTGTCTATCTTTCATCAGACTTGGCCATTAGGGCTAGATTGACATAGCTGACATCTTCATCCTCATCAAACCATCTGCTGCCCAGTCATTTTATTGTGTAATAAAAGTTCTTTCCTTTTGTTTGAGCAACTCAAAATACTTTTGTTTATAATTTACAGGCTCAAACTTCTTTTTGCTGGAATCTGACTTTCTACACTCACTGGCAAAGTGCCCTGCCAAGCCACATTTGAAACACTTGAATTTTGATTATCCACCATGTTTCTATTTGGCTTAGCTGCTCCAAAGTCCTTCTTGAACTTGAGCTTGGCAAATATTCTGGAAAGAAATGCAAGATGTTCATCAATATCATCCATATCACCTTGGCTCAAAGAATCTTCATTTTCTGCTACCAGCCCCTTGCCCTTGTTTTCACAGACCTTTGAGGTAGACTCAACAGCTTCTATCTCCATCTCCTTCTCTTTCTCTAACTCAGCAACCAGTGCAATGGACCCTCCTTTCTTTCTCCCTTTCTCCATTCTTTCATCTTGCTCTATTTCAAACTCATAAGTCTTGAGAATACCATACAGCCTCTCTAGTGTAAACTTCTTGTATTCTTATGAATTTCTCAAGGAGACTGTCATTGGTTTCCATGCTTTTGGAAGGGATCTCAGGAATTTGAGGTTAGAATCTTTGGTTTGGTAGACTCTTCCATGCAGCTTCAGAGCATTTAGTAGCTTTTGAAATCTACTAAAGATATCAGTGAGAGTTTCACCTTCTTCACAGTGGAAATGCTCATATTGCTGAATTAGTAACTCCATCTTGTTTTCTCTAACTTGTTCAGTGCCATCACAAATTATTTGAATGGTGTTCCAAACCTCCTTGGATGTCTTGCAATTGATGATGTTGTCAAACATGTCACCATCTGTAAGGCATATGTCATAGCCTATTTGTATATTCGAGGATTTAACTCAACTCAAATAAGAATGTAATAAGTAAATAGTGGTTCTACCGTCAAAGGGATCTCGCAAAGTAACATCTGTCAAAGGATTCAGAAACAACGTTCATCTACAGACTTGAGGAATTAATTCACTGGAAGAAGTTCAAGAAATTGATCAAGCCTCAGTAATACAAATAAAGATTGTGGATTTAATCAAGTGACAGAGATCTCGTCAGGGTATCAGATAATTACAGGGATTTAATCTGAAGAAAATCAAGTATCAAAGTCAAGACATGAAGAAACGTCACGGAAGTTAGTCACTCATGAACCAGACAGTACATCGAGTGTCAACATTGAAGTGGTGGAATTGATTCATAATTCTCAGTGATTTTCAGAAGATTTTCAGAAGAATGGTTGTTGTTCAAGATTAGTATTAATTCTCTATTAATTAATTAAGTCATATAGTTTAATTAAGAAAATAAATTAAATATGCAAAGATTAATTTATTGATTAATTGAATTAATTGATTAATTAATTCTGAATTAATATCAAGAATTTTTAGAATTTTAATTGGATTAAAATCAGTTTTAATTCAGCAAGACAATTGAAATTGAACTAGCATGACAATCTGGATTGTCATACCGATTGTCATGCCAGGTCATTTCAATTGTCTCACCGAAAGTTCTACTGGAAGGAGATAGTCTTGCTAGTTCAGTTTGATAGTCTTGCTAGTTCAACAGATGGTCTTGCTGAAAGTCATACTAGCTTAAACTGATTGTCATACTGAAAGTTCTATTGGTTCAGCAGATTGTCTTGCTAGTTCAACCGATTGTCATTCCAGTTCAAGTGATTCTGTTGATTGAATTAAAAAGACAGAAGCGGCAGAAGACACAATTATACAACAGAACACAAGTCAACCAACCAAGAACAAAAAGAAAAGAAGCAGACAATATTTCATTTTCATCTGCAAACTTCAAGATCATCATTTCTAGTTTTAAAGTTAAATCCAAACAACTAGAAATCATTCTTTTGTTCTTGTGTAACTATCTAGCGGATCAAAATCCCTAGAACTTAATCTCAAATTGCGTTTAGCATTTGAATCTTTTTATTGCAAAAATAGAAAAAGTTCATGTCAAATTTATTCTAGATTTGTGATAATTAATTTGAGATTAATCAACTCCTTGAATTTTTAATTATTTAAAAATTCATAATGACTTCACAGAAAGTTTGAACCGTTAAAATTCCACTATTTGATAAAGAAAATTATATTATGTAGAAGAAGAAGATGCTCTTGTTTTTACAAGTTGCAAATCCCAAATATCTGAACTTGTTAAAGAAGGGTCCAAAAAATCCGATGGTTATTGAACCAGAGGTGATAGTAGATGATGTTGTGATTACCAAAGCTAGAACCTATGCAAAAGAGCCTGAAGATTTTACTCCTGCTGAAAAGGAAGAAGCCTCATTGGATGCCAGCCTTCAATTAATTTTAATTGATTCCCTTGATCCCTTGATGAACAGACATGTGATGAACTGTAAAAATTCCAAACACGTGTGGGAAACTATTGAGGTGATTAATGAAGGCACAGAGGAAGTTAGGGAGAACAAGTTAGAGATCCTAACCTCTGAGTATGAACATTTTAAATCCAATCCAGGAGAAGGAATTACTGAAGTGTTTGAGAGGTACAATGCATTGATCAACAACCTGAACATAAATGGTAAATATTACTCATTCAGGGAGATCAACAAAAAGTTCCTTTTAACACTGCCAACTCATCTTGAACATAGAATCACTGCCACAAGAGAAGATAGAGATCTGAGTGAGATTTCTTTGGATAGACTCTATGGTGTGTTAAAAACCTATGAGTTGGAGTAGATTCAGCAGAAGGAAGTCTACGGGAAAGATAGAGTGGGCAGCACATCTACTGCTCTAGTAGCTGAAGGTCAACAACAACAACAACAACAACAATCTCAACAGTCAGAGAGAATGGTACAGTATTCCAAGGCTGAGGAAAATGTATTAGTAGCAGAATATGATCCTCCTATTAAAAATCAATCAGGTAATGATTTTTACTCCTTGGAAGAGCTGGAGCAATTGGAAGATGAGTCAATGGCCCAAATTGTAAAGAGATTCTCCAATGTCAGATTCAAGAGAAATCCCAAGTTCAAGCCTTACAGTCGAGATACTACGTAACCTCACAGCTTATATACTCTTTCTATAAGACCGTAGGTGCATAAGAAATCTCTTAGATAAGAAACCACGCTTTTTGCTTGAAATGCGATAAGTACAAGTTCAACTACAACATATTCCAGACAGGTGGATCTTCATCCTCTAACACCAGTAGTGGTGGATACAAAACAGGGATGGTTGATCGGAGCACCATTAGATGCTATAACTGCAATGAGTTGGGACACTTTGCCACAAAATGCAGGAAGCCAAAGCAAGTAAGGAAGAACTCTTATGATTCAAATCAGAAGAGTAACTCTGAAAGGGCTTATCTGGAAAAGGGAAGAAGCTGGGATGATACTGATAGTGAAGATGAAGAAGATGAGAATCTTGCTCTTATGGCTATTGATGGAAAAGCTTCATCGTCAAGAAAAGAGGTAAAATTTACTGATGCTGAATTAGTTTATCATCTAGGAGGTTCCTTAGATTGTGATCGTCGTGATAATGAATTGTTAAGTCAACAGATCAAAGAACTTGAGAAAGAGGTCAATGAATTAAGACTTGTGCATATTAATCAAGACAAGTTAGAAGAACAAATATCTTTTCTAGAGAATAGAGTTAACTGTTATAGACAACTCGAAACTATTCTCAAAGACAAGATCACCGGTCTTGAGACTAAGGTTGAAGCCTACTTCAATTCTTGTTCGAAGGCTAAAGAGTTCTACAGTAAGCAAGCTGTTATTCAAACATCTGGAATATGTTATGATTACAATGCTGCTATTGGAGAATTAGGCATAAACTCCCCTCCTCATGTCTGTGCTAAAGGTAGGGAAGTACCACATGTGCTTAAGGGTGTTGATAAACCCCTCTATAAAGCATCAATTGTTGAACCATTTGATGCGACCTCCTCTATTATTCAAGAAGAAATATGTGCTAAAGATCATGCTAATGAGAAGGTTGTTTCCGAGTCAAGTGTGTCAAAAGTTCCAGTCAAAGTTGTGAAAGCAACTGAGACTAACTCAGACACACATGAGTTGGATAACAAAAATGCCATGTCTATCATGCATAAATTGTCTGCTGTTAATCCCTCTCATAAAGCATGTGGTGCTGCTAATTGTATGTCTTGTGCTTTTAATTTGATGTATGCTTATTTTAATGATAAGCATGTTTCTAGTGATAAGACTGCTCCTCGTCAGCATGTGAATAATAGGAAGCATGATAGGTTTAAGACTGCTAGTCCTTCTAAGGCTAGAAAGGAAACATTTGTGTCTAAGCCTAAACAAAAATTTGTTAAGGCTGTTTACAAGGTCAAATGTTCAGTCATTGAGAAAGTTGAGACCATTAAAGTTAAGAATGTTGTTTTGCCTGACAAAGGTCAATTCTACAAGTATGCCGGGCCCAACCAAGTTTGGGTTCCGAAGAAGGTCTAATCCATTTGTAGTGCAGGGCATTAAACAGGTGGAACCGGTAGTGTGGATTCTTGACAGTGGATCGTCAAGACATATGACCGGAGATAGAGCCCTGCTATCAAATGTGGTTGAGAAAGATGGCCCACTAGTTACCTTTGGAGATAACAGCAAAGGTTTAACTGAGGGATATGGCCATTTGCTAGCTGGAAATGTTATCATTGTAAATGTGTATATTGTGCTAGGTTATTATCAGGAAGCAGTATCTAACATATAGCACCAGTGACGAGACTTGAGAATATTACGACATATCAGGCACCTGATGCACATTACACTTGGAATTGGACTCTAGTAAGATGTGTACAAGTGTACTCCTGGTTGGTGAGTCAAAAGAGGAAGTCAATGCACCAAAGTTCATGGACTTTGCGGTTGCAGATCTATTGGACTATGCAATCTCTTCTTCACAATCTCACTTCAGGTTGGTATGAACTAGTGTACTACTCAAGCAATCATCAAGAACATGGTATGGCACTCTAACTGAAGTTACAGTTTAATATGAACTAGTAGAGTCGTCATATTAATAATCTCTTATTATTAGGCACAAACATATTGTTTTATATGTGCAGTGAGTTTTAGGAGAAAATCAAACTTCTCTCTACATTAGAGATTTCTTATTTCATTAAAATCTTTTGAAATCACTAGTGTACATCATTTCTCTCAAAAGATTAAATGTATAATTTTCATTCCTTAAAGATCTTAAGTACATTTTATCTCTCTATTGCCATATGTTCTGTGATACAGGTTCAGTCTCCAATGGCTTTCTTGCATTGACAATCATGAGGTTGAAAACCCACAACATCTATCCCAGATTGTAAAGACAAACACAGAAACAGAACCAACCAACACTCTCTTACCACTAAAATGAAGTATGAGTGAGCGTGAGGGAGATAGTGCCTTAGTGCACCATATAAGGAAGGTTCTGTAGTCAACCCAGTAGCTCTATCTCCTACAAAGATGAGTAGTATTTTAAACTGAGACAACTGCTAGCTCCCATACATCTTCTCAAAAAGATGTAATGGCTGAAAAGGCTAAAAAATAGTTACTAGATTCATCCTCTCAACAGGGTGTGTCTATTGAAATTTGCCTGTCGGCCAGGGTATCCGATGTAGTGTCACCACTTCAAACATAAACAATTCTTGATGCACAAGGAAAGGTTACACACACAAAGGATGAGTTGACGGAATCAAGAGTTTCGACCATTTTAAGGTTAGATTCGATTGTTCAAGGTTCATTAATGGACCAATTGCCTTTACAGGTGTTAGGAGAGGATACTGATCCAAAAGCCATATGTTAGTGGTCAGTGTCTACCTCCCCAGGCTTAAATCCCCTGGATGCATCTGCGAATAGTGGATCTGACATAGGTGTAGATCGGCAACTTGTTGATAATGATTCAGATATTACCTGATGAGTCACAAGGAAATGTCTTCACATACATTAAAAGGGAACTTTGATCTTTATGCTAAATTCATTGGATCATTGTTTACCTTCCCAGAATTCAAATCTGGAACCCTAAAAGGGAAACTAGCAACTTGTAGATTATGACTCAGATTCATCTGACGAGTTTAACAAGGATGGGGATTTGCGAACTCCCATTGCACCACCTGTGACCTCCTTAAGGATGGCTAAGGTGATTTTCCTTGCAGGTACAGTTGAATGTTGGAGCTATGAGAGGAGTAATACACTTGTGAGAATGAGTGTAAACACGAGTGGAGAGAAGAGTGAAACACATGTGAGGTACACTAAACAGAATCACACACTCACATTGAGGAAGAAAGAGAAACTACTTGTTATTTCTTTTCCAACCAAGTGAAATATGAGAACTCCTTCAGACAACGGCATACATTCCTTCTCTAAGGGGGAGATAAAAGCTTGAGTAATAGTTTGAAGGATTCCTCAACTAAGGGGGAGAAATAGCAGGAAGGAAGAAAAAGATCCTATATATGTACACTACACCACACCATTTTTGTTTGTAACTACAGATCCTATTGTATGGGAGAGGTGGTAAATACAAGGTGATTTTCTAGTAAGGGGAGAAGTTGTTTTCCAAAAGGGGAGTACCATTGGCTTTTATCTGCGGATCCTATTGTACGGGAGATGTGGTAAACGAAGGTGATCTCCTTTAAGCAGTTGATTCTCATAGGGGGGAAGCAAGAGAAATATGTGCTTCTCAACAGGAAATGTGGTTGTACAAATGAAGATGAAACTATTTGAAGATATGTTCAATCTAGAGGAACATCTATTTCGAATCTGGAAAATGTTAAATGTTATCCAGAACTTTTCTGCTATTTACTTTGCATTTCTGATTAAATCTTTTTCTTATTTGTTAGTTGAGTTATCCTCTAGGTATTTGTTGTTATTGTCTAACAATCAAATAGGGGGAGATTGTAAGGCAGATGTCATAGCCTATTTGTATATTTGATGATTTAACTCAACTCAAATAAGAATGTAATAAGTAAATAGTGGTTCTACCGTCAAAGAGATCTCGCAAAGTAACATCTGTCAAAGGATTCAGAAACAACGTTCATCTACAGACTTGAGGAATTAATTCACTGGAAGAAGTTCAAGAAATTGATCAAGCCTCAGTGATACAAATCAAGATTGTGGATTTAATCAAGTGACAGAGATCTCGTCAAGGTATCAGATAATTACAGGGATTTAATCTGAAGAAAATCAAGTATCAAAGTCAAGACATGAAGAAACGTCACGGAAGTTAGTCACTCATGAACCAGACAGTACATCGAGTGTCAACATTGAAGTGGTGGAATTGATTCATAATTCTCAGTGATTTTCAGAAGATTTTCAGAAAAATGGTTGTTGTTCAAGATTAGTATTAATTCTCTATTAATTAATTAAGTCATATAGTTTAATTAAGAAAATAAATTAAATCTGCAAAGATTAATTTATTGATTAATTGAATTAATTGATTAATTAATTCTGAATTAATATTAAGAATTTTCAGAATTGGATTAAAATCAGTTTTAATTCAGCAAGACAACTGAAATTGAACTAGCATGACAATCTGGATTGTCATATCGATTGTCATGCCAGGTCATTTCAATTGTCTCACCAAAAGTTCTACTGGAAGGAGATAGTCTTGCTAGTTCAGTTTGATAGTCTTTCTAGTTCAACAGATAGTCTTGCTGAAAGTCATACTAGCTTAAAATGATTGTCATACCGAAAGTTCTATTGGTTCAGCAGATTGTCTTGCTAGTTCAACCGATTGTCATTCCAGTTCAAGTGATTATGTTGATTGAATTAAAAAGACAGAAGCAGCAGAAGACACAATTATACAACAAAACACAAGTCAACCAACCAAGAACAAAAAGAAGAGAAGCAGACAATATTTCATTTTCATCTGCAAACTTCAAGATCATCATTTCTAGTTTTAAAGTTAAATCCAAACAACTAGAAATCATTCTCTTGTTCTTGTGTAACTATCTAGCGGATCAAAATCCCTAGAACTTAATCTCAAATTGCGTTTAGCATTTGAATCTTTTTATTGCAAAAATAGAAAAAGTTCATGTCGAATTTATTCTAGATTTGTGATAATTAATTTGAGATTAATCCCTTGTAATCGATACCGTTGTTGTAACACCTTTCAAGTTTAATAATATTTTTATTTAACTTGAATTTTGTTTCAATTTTTTTATTCCGTACTAAATTTGATTATTCGGTATTGTTTGTATTCAACCCCCCCTTCTACAAACACATTGGGACCTAACACCATCAACTCCATTGAATAAAATATTCATGGCCTTTTTGTCTTTCCTGACTTGTTCAATATCAGGATCTGACCATTCATGCCTTGGCTTGGGAACTGATGGCTCATTTCCAGTTGCAACTCTCATTGGTACATGAGGACCTCTCTCTATGCAATCCACATAGGCCTCATCTTGAGAAAGTAAATGAAGATGCATCTTTACCTTCCAGTGATGGTAATTATCTTTGTCCAGAAAAGGAATCTTGACTCCAACATCCTTCTTGTTCATCTTGTTGTTTGTTGTGATCTTTAAACTCTTTGTGCTTCAAGAGCTTGCTCTGATACCAATTGTTAGTCCCTAACAATGCAGCAAGAATTACAGAAGGGGGGGTTGAATGTAATTTTAGTAAACTTTTTCTTAAACTACAAAATGTTCTAACTCAAATTATGTATATATATGTGTTTTGATTTGCAAGGTGCGGAATAACAAGTTAAGTGAATCAAAAAAACGAAATAATAAAAACACAAGCTTTTAAAACTTTCTGATGGATTTGAAAGTATCCACCAGATATATATTGTAATAACCCCAATTTTTGGAAATTTTTGAAACCCTTATGAATATAGTTTTTGCTGAATGGGAAAAATTTTCATGCCACACTATGTAGGGGTTCTGGTATGGATATTTTGAGATTTTATTAGTACTTTATATGGGATATAAGTGTATGTAAATATCGTCAGAATCCAAATTCTGAACACTTTCATTTTCCCGGAAATCCACTAGATACGGAAAGAATTGAGTATAAGGTAACATGATTAAAAGGATTTAAATTCAAGGATTATAAGAGAGGATCATAAAAGTAATATAATGTATGGAGAAAGGTTAAGGGAACCCAAGTAATAAGATCCCGGGTATGATCCCTCAAACGATAAACGAGAACGAAAGTTAAGCGAACCGTATAACAGATCAGCGGTCATTAGGCAAACAATTAGGAAGTTAATCAAAGAGATTAGAGGGGATGATGTCATCCAACCAATAGAAAGAGGACAAAGGAGGGGTGATGACATCACAAAGTGACACAAGCATGACATGGGAAGGAAGGAGGTGTGGTTGAATGAGAACCACACAAAGTCCAAGGTTAAATAGGTAATTAACTAAAACAAAAACAAAACCAACCAACCAAGCCAAATAATTCATTCTTCATCGAAACAAAAAGGAACCAAGGCATTATTTATTCATTTGCTCTCGGCTTTTTCACTTTTTAAAGGCAAGAATTTTCAAAATCCAAGATCCAAGCTTCCTAAATTGGTGAGTTAATTCCCTAATCATCCTTATGCATAGTTATGGCTATATCATGAGTTTAAGCCTTCAATTCTTTCTCAATCTTCTTCAATAAATCAATGAAGAAGACAATGAATAGTGTTTTCAAGGTTTTAACTTGAATTTTTTCTTGTTTTCCTTTAAGATCCAAGCATCCATAAGACTTCTCAAAGCTTCTTAAGGCTTCCTAGCTACTCCCACCACTTCAAGGAAGGTATATCATCTCCAAACCCTAGATTCCTATGTATAATAAGATGATTTTGATTATTATGGTGATATAGTAGCTTAATGTTTGTGGTTTAGAGTGTGGGTTGGAGTGGTAGTGAAATGGAATGGTGAATCTTGTTGTTTTGGTCAAAAGAACTTAAGTATAGTTAAATTCAAGCTTAGGCATAAGTATAAATGTTAATATTGAATTGATTGGGGCTGTTATGATGTGATAAGGATGGACTTTGGTTGTATGAATGGGTTGAGGTTGAATTGCGATGGTTTTTGAATGGTTTAAATTTGGGAAATCGCGTAAACATAGTCGTCGTAATGTCCGATTTACTTTAGACTGCTTTTGTTCATAACATTAGGACCCGAGAACCCCCTGCTAGATTTTGACCATTGCCATGTTTAGATAGCTCATGTTACGAGCTTCGTTTTGATATGTAGTTCATTCGATTCCGATGCACGGTTTAGGAGAAACGACCGTTTCAAGTAACGTCGTTTCGCGAACGAAACTTTTCCCCTCGCCTTACTTTGAAACATAGGTTAAAGACCAAAAAGGGTTAATTAATGTATGAAACAATTATGGTAAGTGTGTTAGGCAGTTGGTAAGCCACTCGTGAAAGAATCGCCTTAAAACTCGTAATGGTTAATTTATTAAAAATGGTGGAGCCGAGGGTACTCGAGTGACTTAAGAGAACCAGTAAGCGCAAAGCGAGCGTTAGAGTCTAATTTGGTTAGAGTATAGAATTACAAGTGATTTTGGTTTAATTCCAACTTACTTGTTGTTTATAGGTTACCAGACTCGTCCCGAGCCTTTTATCACCCCCAGTCGCTCAGGCAAGTTTTCTACCCGTTATACTGTTGTTGTGATGTATATTTGTATATGCATTATCTTGCGATAGATGCATGTTGGTTAATTAGCAAATGTTGCGATATATTGAAGCATGTTTATATGGTATATATATGCATGCCTGTTTCGTATTCTTGCCATATATATCTGTTGGTTCAGTTGATAATACCTATGCTAGAGGATAGCGGTAATTTGCATATACCCTTAGTATAGGGACCCAAGGGTGAAAACATTTTCTAAAATCGGGAGTCGAGGATCCCGAGTAGATTTTATATATATATATATATATATATATATTTATATATATATGGTTATAGTTTTCACAACTATTAATCGAATAAGGGTTATTCGATAACTTTATATTATTTATTGAATATTATTTCGAATATTCATTCGAGGGCTTATGACTCCTTTTATTTTATTAATTGAATATTATTTAAATATTCATTTGAGGATGTATGACTCCTTTATTTTATTTACTAAAATATATTCTTTATTTTATTACAGAATAAGGTGTCAATAATCAAACTTATTTTCGATTATTCAAATAAAGATAGTACTTTCATATAAGTATATCTTTGGTTATTTAATATCCATTTCAAGTATAAGTTTTAAAATTTCTGTTAGATATATTTGATAATGTCATGGCTAATATGTTTTATGTTTAGCTTTCAGATCTTACTGAACAGGATAAATCAGTACTTAACTGTTGATCAGTACTTATACTGGAAGTCAGGACTTAAGGATATCAGTACGTATGTTATCAGGAGATAATCATCAGAAGATAGATATCAGAACTTAAGTGCTGAAGGATAATCAGATAAGGACAGTAGCTGATTGAAGGAAAGAAGATTGAGATAAACATAAGAAGAGATATGCATGAAGAAGGAATTCCGTGAAGAATGGAATACTTGGAAGAAAAGATATCTGATTGATATATTTTAGGAAGCAGAATTATATTCCATATCAATTAGCGATTATCTTGTAACTGTGTAGTATATAAACACAGACATAGGGTTTACACTATAAGTGTTATCATTATTAGAAAAGATTATTCATTGTAACCCTAGCAGCTCTCGTGATATTTGTTCATCACTGAGAGGTAACAGTTCCATACTGTAACAGAGTTTATTGTTTCAATAAAGTTTGTTTTCTGTTACTTAAGTTCTTAAAGTTCGATTTGAGTGTGCTATACACTGTATTCACCCCCTCTACAGTGTGTGTGTGACTTAATAATTGGTATCAGAGCCTATCTGTTAACATACATACAGTTAAAGATCCAAACACAATCATGTCGGACACAGAAACTCCAACTAAGCCTACCAAAACTGAGGAACCACCAAAGACACAAATTCAGAGTCGGTATGAGACCATCAGAGTTCCCATACTGAGACCATCTGAATATTCCATATGGAAGGTAAGGATGACTATGTTCCTGGAAGCAACAGATCCAGAATACCTTGATAGAATCAAGGAAGGTCCTCACAAACCAACCAAACTCGCTGTTGCAGTTGCAGGTGAAGCAGCAAAGACCGTACCAAAGGAGAAGAGTGATTATGCTGCTGAGGACATAGCATCAATTGCTAAGGATGCTAAGGTACGACACTTACTGCATAGTGCCATTGATAATGTAATGTCAAACAGGGTAATCAACTGCAAGACTGCTAAGGAGATATGGGATGCTCTGGAAACAAGGTGTCAGGGAACTGACACAATTAAGAAGAACAGGAAGACAATACTCACTCAAGAGTATGAACACTTTGACTCAAAGACTAATGAGTCATTGAATGATTTATATGATAGATTTGTCAAACTTTTGAATGATTTATCATTGGTTGATAAAGAGTATGATATTGAAGATTCAAACCTTAAGTTCCTGTTAGCTCTTCCTGAATGCTGGGATTTGAAGGCAACGACAATAAGAGACAACTACAATCTTGATGAAACAACTCTTGACGAAATCTATGGAATGCTCAAGACTCATGAGCTGGAGATGGAACAAAGAAGCAAGAGGAAAGGAGGAAAGTCAAGGACAGTTGCTCTTAAGGCTGAAGAAGAATTCCCCAAAGCAGCTTCCTCAAAGAAAGACAAGGGTAAAGCTCTTTTCATAAAGTCTGATACTGAGTCATCAAGTTCTGAGAGTGATGATGACTCAGATTCTGAAAGCTTGCCTCAGACTGATGCTGATGAGGAGATGATGAAGCTGTGTGCTCTTATGGTGAAAGGAATCACAAAGATTGCATACAGGAAGTTCAGGAAGGGAAAGAAGTTTTCCAGGAAAGGCATAAGTTCTGATAAAAAGAATTTCAGAAGATCTGAAGGCAGAGGAGGAAAGTCTGACAGAGGAGATTACACCAATGTTAAATGCTATAACTGTGGTGAGAAAGGCCACATATCTCCTGACTGCAAGAAGGTAAAGGGTGACAAAGGCAAGGCTCTTGTCACAAAGCAGAAAAGCTGGACAGACACCTTAGACTCTGAAAGTGAGGAGAACTATGCATTGATGGCAAATGCTGATAAAGAAAGTTCTGAGAGCAGTTCTGAAGCTGCTGAAACAAAGGTACCTCAGACTACTTATGCTTTTCATACTGATGATATTAATGAGTTGAGAAGATATCTTAAAACCATGTTTTTTAGCTATAGAGATCAAACTTTAACATGTGAAAGATTAACTTCTGAAAATCTTGCATTTAAGAAAAGGAATGATTTCTTAGAAAAAGAGTTAGTCATGTTCCATCAAACTCAGAAGGATAGAGATGATGCTTTTTATGTTAGGAATGAAGTGCTAAAATTAAATGAATCTCTAAAAACTGAGTTAGAAAAGGAAAGAGAGATTATCAGGACTTGGACTAACTCTGGCAAAACAACTCAAAATTTGCTAAGTAGTGGAAACTGGAAAGAGGGCTTAGGTTATGGAAAAGATAAGAAAGATAAAGTAACTGAAGAAATTAAGCCTGTTGTTAAGCAAAAGCCAAAGTTTAAACCTGTTAAGTTTGTAACTGTAAAGTCTGAAAATGAGAAATCAGAAGTTAAAGAGGAATTAACTTTTGACAAACTAAAACAGGAAAAGACAGCTGAAGTGAACATAAGCTTAATGACAAAGAAGCAGCTTAAACATAAGCTGAAAGATGTTAAGAATGCAAACAAGGTAAAATCACCTAGGAAAAATAGGAATGGAAAGGAAGGTGTGAATAAAAGCAATGATTATAAACCTGTTCCTGATGCTCCTAGGAAAACATGTCATAACTGTGGAAGTTCTAACCATCTGGCTTCTTTTTGCAGGAAGAATAAGAATATTAACTCCTTACCTTCAAAATCAGGAGTTAAGAGTCAGTCTGTTAGATACAAACCACAAAATCCTTGTTTTCATTATGGTAGTTTATGGCATTCCATTTATACTTGTAAGGAATATCATAGTTTGTACTATGATTATTATCAAATAAAACCTTCTTTGAAGAAAGTTTCCATTGTTCCTTCTAGTGTAAATTCTGATTCAAAGTCTGATAGTGTAAGTTCTGATAAGAAAAATGTTAACATAAACTCTGATGCTAAATCCGCTGCAAATGTTAACAAACGTAATAAGGCCAAAGGATCCAAGCAAGTCTGGGTCCTTAAAACTAATAATTAGTGGTCTTTGTGATTGCAGGGCAACAGGAAAAATATTCTAGTTCTGGACAGTGGATGTTCAGGACATATGACTGGAAATAAGGCCCTGCTATCAGACTTTGTGGAGAAAGCTGGCCCAAGTGTTTCTTATGGAGATGGCAACATTGGAAAAACATTGGGATATGGCAATATCAATCTTGGAAATGTCATAATTAAACAAGTAGCTCTGGTCTCAGGACTTAAACACAACCTACTGAGTATAAGTCAAATCTGTGACAGAGGTTATCATGTTGATTTCTTTGAAGAACACTGTGAAATTGTGAGTAAATCTAAAGGCAAAGTTGTTCTGAAAGGATACAGGCGTGGTAAAATTTATGAAGCTAAGCTTTCAACAAGTACTGATGGTTCTGCAATCTGTCTGATGAGTAGAGCATCAATTGAAGAAAGCTGGAATTGGCATAAGAAACTCTCTCATTTAAATTTCAACAATATAAATGAACTGGTCAAGAAAGATCTTGTGAGAGGATTGCCAAACACAGTATTTGCTCCTGATGGTCTTTGTGATTCATGTCAGAAAGCCAAACAAAGAAAATCTTCATTCAAGAGCAAGACTGAATCATCAATTCTTGAGCCTTATCATCTAATACATGTTGATCTATTTGGTCCAGTAAATGTCATGTCTATTGCAAAGAAGAAGTATGCGTTGGTCATAATGGATGAGTTCACCAGATACACATGGGTGTATTTCTTGCACACAAAAAGTGAAACTGCATCTATCTTGATTGATCATGTCAAACAGCTGGATAAAATGGTCAAAGATTCTGTGAAAATTTTAAGGAGTGATAATGACACTGAGTTCAAGAATTTGATAATGAAGAGTTCTGCAAAAGCTATGGAATAAAGTAGGAATTTTCTGCTCCTGGAACTCCACAGCAAAATGGAGTTGTTGAAAGGAAGAATAGAACTCTCATTGAAGCTGCACGTACAATGCTTGAAGAAGCAAAGCTTCCAACCTATTTCTGGGCTGAAGCTGTGTAGACTGCTTATTTTACTCAAAATGCA
Source organism: Apium graveolens (assembly GCF_009905375.1). NCBI lineage: Eukaryota > Viridiplantae > Streptophyta > Magnoliopsida > Apiales > Apiaceae > Apium > Apium graveolens. Next base: position 188,630,199 of record NC_133657.1, read on the forward strand.
ACACTCATTAACAAGCATGGAAAAACACCATATGAGATGGTGAAGAAAAAGAAGCCAAATCTGAAATATTTTCATGTATTTGGATGCAAGTGTTTTGTTCTCAAGACTCATCCTGAACAGCTATCAAAGTTCGATCTAAAAGCTGATGAAGGAATCTTTGTTGGATATCCACTTTCCACAAAAGCCTTCAGAGTCTATAATTTGAGAACAAAAGTGGTCATGGAATCTATCAATGTCTCTTTTGATGACAAGAAGATTACTGGTCTTGAAGATTTCATTGACCATGATCAGCTGAGATTTGAAAATGAAGACTCAAATTCTGATACTGAAAATCCTGACAGTCTAAGTCCTGATACTGTAAACTCTGATGGATTAAACACTGATGTTATTGAAACTGTGGTGACTACGTCAAAGGAAGATGCACCTATGCAGGGGGAGCATACTCAAGATCCTACCACATCTCAAGAAACATCAGAACATGCATCTGGCTCTTCAAGTTCTGATTTGTCAAGTTCTGATAAGCCAAGTTCTGATAGTGCTGAAAATCTAAATACTGAAGAATCCAACTCAGAGAGCATAGTTTCAGGGGGAGCATCAGAAAATGAAAATGAAGATAGCATGGATCATGGGGGAGCATCCAGTTCTAGAGAAAACCTTCCATCTGCAAGGAAGTGGACAAAATCACATACACCTGATTTGATAATTGGAAATCCTGATGCAGGTGTCAGAACTAGAACAGGTACTTCAAATGAATGTCTTTACAATTCTTTTCTCTCTTAGACTGAGCCAAAGAAAGTGGAAGAAGCTCTTCAAGATGCTGATTGGGTGCAAGCAATGCAGGAATAGTTGAATGAATTTGAAAGAAACAAAGTCTGGACCCTAGTGCCAAGACCAAAGAATAGATATGTTGTTGGTACAAAGTGGGTATTCAGAAACAAAACTGACAGTGATGGCATAATTACAAGGAATAAGGCAAGGCTGGTTGCAAAAGGATATTCTCAACAGGAGGGAATTGATTAAGATGAAACATTTGCACCAGTTGCTAGGTTAGAAGCTTAGGGAAAATCTTGTATAAGTATTGATGTAATTTCCATTTCATAAATGTATTGTCTTGATATATTAATGAAAATTGTTTTTACTTCAAGATTTTGTCTCTGAGTTATTTTATCTTGTGTTGATAAATCCTGATTGATATTCTGATGACCATATAACTTTTGTTTTATATTAAGTTCTGATTCATTTTCAGCACTTACATATCTAATTTATCTTGGTCATTTTCATGTGATGTATTTTCAGAATTTCAATGATGCAGTGAAAAATAATTCAATCAGTGCTAACGGTTTAAATTTTGAATTAAAACTGTTTCTCTTGATAAATGGAACGGTTTTTCCTTCAAACTAGGCAACTGGGTAAGTAATGATTCCTGTTTTCTCGAGCCCAGTAACTGTCCGTTATTACTGCATGTCTGACAGGTGTCCAACGGTAACATTTTTGTTCAGAGTATAAGTACAACAGAGAGAAGATTTCTTTAATCTTTTATTTTCTTTATATTTTATCTCTCTCCTTACTTTTACTCTCTTTCTCCTTCTTTCTCACGTTGGTTTTTCATACAGACTTATCTCAAACACCTAACAGGCATACTTGAATCCTATTTTTTTTCACATGGCACCAAAGGATTTAATCATTGATGGAGCTAAGTTTGTCCCTAACAACTATGCTGCAGTTCTTGATCACAATGAAGCTCCATCTGAATTGCACTTTGTGCAAGATCTTCTTGCACATAGTGAGGTTGGGTATGCATTAACACAGCCTGAATTCTTTTCAAGCCAACAAGTTCTGAGGTTTTGGAGGACTGGACTTTTTGATGATGGTGGTCAGCGTGGAACTCCCAGTATTATCTTCCAAGTGGGTGATTCATCCTTTGTAGTCACTCCTGGTACAGTACGCATGGCTTTACATCTTCCAGAAGATTGTACTTTCTCAATTCCAGAGGACTCAGCCCTTCGGGAGTTAATGGCTGAATTGGGATATGAAAAGAGTCTGACGAAACTTGGACAGTTGAAACGGGCTAATATCAGAAGAGAATGGAGTTTCTTCTTTGATTGCATCACCAAAGCTTTTGGAAATAAATGTTCGAATTTTGATGCTATTCCCATTATGAGTCAGCACATCGGGTATGCAATTATCAATCAAACTCATTTTGATTTTGCAACTGCTTTAATTGGTTTTATTGGGGATAGGATGACAGAGGATCGAGATGTTGTTTATTTTGCAAGATTCTGTCAACTTATTTACACTTATTGTACTGATGAACCTCAGTTAGTCAGCACCCAAACCCCACATTTTAAGGTTGCAAAATGATACTTTAGTGACCTGGTAAATGCTGATACTAAGAAAAAAGTGCTTAGACCATTACAGATTCCTAAGTCAGTCAAACAGATCCTGGTAAGTGTTGATCCTGATACTTATAGATCTGTTTACTCTGATGTCCAACCAACTCCAAACATCCAAAATCCATCAACCTCAGTACCTACCTCTCATTCTACTCAACCTACCCTCAGAACATATCTCAAATCTATCTCTCCACTTCACAGACTGCTCAACTTTCATCTTCAGCACCTACTGTGAAGCCTTCATCTTCCAAGCCAAAGAGGACAAAGAATGTTCCTCAAATACCTCAAAAGAGAAGGAGGATTGCCTTGAGAGATGACTCTGATTCTGAGGAACCGGTTCCTGCTAGAGAACCTGTTGTAACTGAAGCTGAGAAAGAGGTTTCTCAGAAGGATTCTACAATTGGGGGTTCTAGGCTTCTCAAGAGGCTTAGACGAATGATAGTTCCTGAAACTCCCAAGGAATCCACATCAACAAGGAAGTACAAGAAACAGAGGGCACAAAGGCCAGTTTCAGATGATGAAGAGGAAGCAGCTAAGGAAGGGGATCAGGAATCTCTGATCTCACAAGACAAGGAATTTGCTCCAGTCACTTCTTCTCCATCAACTCCATCTCAGGAAGCTGTATCTGATAAGGCTAACTCACCATCGGTGTCTCTTGTTGATCCAGGCAGAAGTGCTGAAATTGATATTCAGAACCTGGTTGTGCCTGAAATACTTTTCTTAGAAGCTCCAAAATCATATAATCCTTTCACAACACCTGTTACTGATGCTGTTCAAACTCCAGAGTTATCAACAACACCTTCTCTGCATCAAGATGTTGATGATCGGACTTTAGGTGAGCATCAGGATTTGGCTGTTGATCAGAACTTAGTATCAGATCAGCAATTAGAGGATGCTGAAGCCTCCATTGCTACTCACACTGTTGTCTTATCAGAAGATACTGATTCTTTAAGTTCTGATGCTGCAAATGCTGGAGATACTGGTGAAGCTGCTCCAACTGTAGATGCTGATGAAGCAGGTCCTTCAGGACATACTCCTCAACAGACTCTTCCTAAGTCTGAACTGGCAGAGAAGTTTGTTATCAGGGATGCACCAGTACCTTGGAGTGAAACTCCTGCAGGTCAGGAGTGGACTAAGGAATGGAACTCAGTTTCATGTGTTCCAAATGCATTACATCTTGCTGAGCACTTGACTAAAGCTGATGAAATGTTAAATTCTGATGATTTTAAAACCCAGCTTAGAGTCACTGCATTGAGTACTAAACATCTACAAGGTCTTCATTCAACTACTCATGCAGAGCTACACAAGTTTCAGGAGAACTTTATCAAACAAGAACAATTTTGGAAAATTGATAAGAAAAAGTTCTTTCAACCTACCATTGACAGGATTGCTTATATTGAGAACACTCAAGAGAAACAACAAGCTCAGATTGATGACATTCTGACAAATCAAGCTTCTCAGCAATCTCAACTTACTGAAATCCAATCCTCAGTGGAATTACTTATCTCTCTTTTACTACCTGCTGATGCCAAAAAGGGGGAGAAGGTAATTAAGTCCAAATGCAAAACTAACAAGACACTGCAAGGAAAGGATGATGGAAATGATGATCAAGGATACTCTGGAATGGGTAGCGGTCATAGTCAAGGTAGAAGGCTTACATCAAGACAAGCTAGTCACATGACAAGTTCTGATACTGGGAAAAGAATAAGTTCTGCTGCTGGTAAAAGGATAAGTTCTGATGAACTTCTAGATCTTGATGAAGAAATGTCAAGACAGTTATTTCTTCAAGAAAATCCAGGAATGGACTTGGAAAGTTTAAAGGAAGAAGAAGCCAGACTTAAATCAGAAAAAGTCACATCTAAATCTGAAGCTTCTGGTAAAAAGTCACTTCCAAAACTTAAAGGCATTGTGATCAAAGAAAGGACACATGCTGAAGCAACATTGGCTAGATCACAACCACAGATAGATCCAAGATCCAAGGGTAAAGAAAAGGTTGGTGAACCTATCAAGGCTTATGTACCTCCTGAGGAAGAAGAAATTGCTGATAAAAAAGATGATCTTGCTCTGACTTCAAGAAAAGTTCTTAAAATAACCTCTGACATGGCTCAAGTTGTTCAGAGTCAAGAAATTGTAAGTTCTGATATTCAGAAGAAGCAAGTAACCTCTGACAGAGCTCAAGTTAACTTGATATCAGAAAATAGATCAAAGACACTCCTACCAGGATTCACTAAAGCAAAACAGACTCAAACTTTGAAGACTACTGCAAGTGGTTTTGAAGCAAGAGTAGTTACTGGAAAGGAAGCTAGAGATAAAACTGGATTGGGAAGTGCTGATGAAAGAAGAGTACACAACACTACCAATGATCCAACTTCCTTGAGTGAACCAGGTATTGGAGCAACTCCTGAGAGATTGAATCAACTGGAATCTGTACAGATGGTTTACCATACCTACTTGAAAGAATATATCATGTTGTATTTCATGACAGATGGTAGGGTTTATCATATAAGACAAAATGCCATTCCATTGAAGTATTTTGAAGAATTGGAGCATGTACTTTTCTTACTTCAAGTGGATGACAGAATAACAGAGACTGCTGCAAACTACTTAAAAGAACAGATTCAGAGACAGAAAAGGCTTTATTCTGTTAAGTCTGACAGCATATATGTTCCAAAGTACAGAGATCACAATGGTGATATTGTTGATATGAAGCCTAATACTGCACAGATCAGAACGTATCTTGGTATTAAGGGACTTGAATTCAATCTAGAGTCTGACAAAGCTTATGTTATAAGACTAGATCAGGAGTTGAGAAAAGCAAAGATCAATGATCTCAGAACTGCAATTTTTCAAACTGGTGAAGATACTGCAGAGCTTAAAGATGTTAAAAGGAGAATGATTGATGAACTAAGATATGATGAGAAATGTTTGTTGAAGAACTATCTCAGAACAACTCCTGACATCAGAGAGATCAGAAAATGAAGAAGCCAAGTCGAAGATCTACAACTGCTTAAATTCTGATATTTATACAGACTGAAGTTGTTATCAGAAGTTGAAATTGGTAAAAACTTTAAGGACTGTAAGTTGTAGTTATCTAGTCTAATTCTCATGCATTTGTACTTAATGTTTTTGACATCATCAAATATCTGTTAAACTTGTATATTATGTTAATTTACAAGTTGGGGGAGATTGTTAGATATATTTGATAATGTCATGGCTAATATGTTTTATGTTTAGCTTTCAAATCTTACTGAACAGGATAAATCAGTACTTAACTGTTGATCAGTACTTATACTGGAAGTCAGGACTTAAGGATATCAGTACGTATGTTATCAGGAGATAATCATCAGAAGATAGATATCATAACTTAAGTGCTGAAGGATAATCAGATAAGGACAGTAGCCGATTAAAGGAATAAAGATTGAGATAAACATAAGAAGAGATATGCATGAAGAAGGAATTCCGTGAAGAATGGAATACTTGGAAGAAAAGATATCTGATTGATATATTTTAGGAAGCAGAATTATATTCCATATCAATTAGCGATTATCTTGTAACTGTGTAGTATATAAACACAGACATAGGGTTTATACTATAAGTGTTATCATTATTAGAAAAGATTATTCATTGTAATCGTGATATTTGTTCATCACTGAGAGGTAACAGTTCCATACTGTAACAGAGTTTATTGTTTCAATAAAGTTTGTTTTCTGTTACTTAAGTTCTTAAAGTTCGATTTGAGTGTGTTATACACTGTATTCACCAACTCTACAGTGTGTGTGTGACTTAACAACTTCTACTTCGATTATTTTTATAAGGATTATCTTTCTGAGAATATTATTTAAATAATAATATTCAGATATTTTCTAATATATCGGGACTGATTTATTTTAATAAATCAGCAGTACTCCAAACATTCTTAAAAATGTTTTCGAGTCTTCAAAATGATTTTTAAAGTTAAAGTGGACCCCAAAACTCATTTTTTTTATATTTAAGATCTTCCTTTCAAAGGGGATTTAAATACTCGCTCAAAACCTGGGGGATCCAGCTCTGTGGTGCATTTTACATTCGCAACGTGATTGCTGTTTTGAGAAAACAAATGAATTGATTACTTAGCCAACGTTCAGGAAGTAAGCCCATCTAATTGAGTCGGCATAAGCGACAGGTCGGGGTACGGTCTATCAAAGTGTAAGTGGCTGGGTGGCAGTCCATCAACGCGTAAGAGGCCGGGTGGCGGTCCAGCACAAGGTCCTTATGTGGCCAGGGTGATGACCGGTGGGGGATTCATCCATCTACTAGTAGAAAAGGTTACTTATTGGTATCTTTGCCTGATCAGCAAGATATCAGGTTTATGCCAAAATTTCTTTTCTTTCCAAATTCATTGGATATTGAAACTCTGTTCATACTTTACATGACAGAGGTTTTCAGGAAATGTATGAGAGATATATATAGGTGTATATATATATCGGGACTTAATGAAGTATCTCGTAACTTCATTTCATTCAATAATATTTCAAAGATTGAATCTATTCAAGTATTATCTTGTAGTCTCATCTACGTGATGAACTTTTGAAACTAATTATAACTTGAACGGTGGTAGTTCAAGTAGTATTTGGAAAAGATATAAGTATATTGGAGTATCTTGTAACTTCATCTTTTAAACTTATATCTAGTAAATGATTATCTTATGCATGTCAAAGATTTTCAGAAAAACGTTGAGACAAGGTTAGATATATGAAATCACCTTGCAACGATATTTTTATACAGTTATACACTGGAACTCTGTGTGTATTATGCATGGAAGAGGACTTCCAATATTTTGAAAAGTATATATGTATATATATACTGAATATTTTACGACTTCATCGCATTAAGATATCAACTTGGTTCATTTCTTCTTAACCAAGACTTTCTTGAGTACTATGAGAATGCTCATATATTGTAAATTATTATACATATTATTTCGGTGGGCTTGTTGCTCACCCTTGCTTTCTTTTTTTCATCACACAACATCAGATAGATAAGATGAACAGGACCAAGCTCCCAATTCGCAAGTGGATAGGAAACGTTCCGCAGCTTTCGGGAAGCGTTGAGGCCGCTGTAGCTGAGGTAGAAATTACCAATAGGATAGGCTTTCAACTTTTGATGTACCAGATTATGTATATTTATGAATTGTAATAATGGCAAAGAAATGTAAATTTATTCAGAAACCTTTTTAAGGTGTATTGGCATATAATGGTGGAATAAAATGACTTGTGATTATTTTTGGATGTTCATCTCTGAGACTATAACGTGTGGTGTGTGTGTTTATTGTGGGGTCACAGTACAGAGTAGTTGATTAATTATTAAGATTGGGTGTTATTAAGGGAAATGGAACTCCTGACAACCCGGATCCCCGACCCCGGATTTGGGGGTGTTGCAGAAGTGGTATCAGAGCTAAGCGTTATAAACCTCAGAGATGATGTGACGTTAAGATAATAAGTTCACTAAGATAAATAAGAACTCTTGCCAAGTTCATAGTCGGACTACCTAATGTAGTACTGACAGTTAAAACCCTTATGGGAACCCTTATAAATGTAGCGATAGAAGCGTAGTTCGTTATCGTATATGGTAGCGGGACTCCGAACCCTGAGGTTGAGGAACAACAACGCGATGATGTTTTATTACTAATTGGAGATCGGATAGTGGATCCGATAGAACTTCCTAACGCAGGACCGGATGATGTTGATATTGAGGATGTAACGGTTGAGGATGTTGTCCTAGAAGGGATTGTTGCTGAGGAGGATCCGGTGAAGGATCCTGACAAGAATGAATAAAGGACCACTGAGGAATTGATGACCATGGTTAGGGAAACTACCAGAGGTAGGATTGGTCGATCACTACCAGAGGTTCGTTCAAGTTTGTAAAGATAGTAGCCCCCTTTAACGCGGCTTACTCGTAAGACTGAGAAGTTCGAATGGACAGAGAAATGCGAGAACAACTTTTAAGAACCGAAGCAAAGGTTGGTGACGGCCCCTATGCTGGCGTTGCCGGACGGAAAAGGAGATTTTGTGAAGTATAGTGACGCTTCACATAAGAAATTAAGGTGCTTCTTATACAGCACAGCAAGATAATCACGTCCGCGTCAAGACAATTAAGGGAATATAAAATTCGATATCCCCACCCATGAGCTTGGGCTCATGGCAATAGTTTTGCCCTAAAGATTGGAGGCACTACCTGTATGGATAGAAGTGCGAGATTTACACAAGCCATAAGTGCTCTAGTGCATTTTCACGTAGAAAGAGCTCAACATGTGCCAAATGAGGTGGTTAGAGCTAATCAAGAATTATGATTGGGAGATTCTTTATCATTCAGGGAAAGCCAATGTGGTGGCTGATGCCCTTAGTAAAAAGGAGAGACTCAAGATAATAATGTCTTTGGGAGAGTTTATAAGAGATTTTGAGAAAATGGAAATAGAAGTGAAGGTAACCGGAGCCGGTACCGAAAAGCTGTTTGAGATCGCTATGCGGTCTGAATTATTGGAAAATTTATTATTGTGCCAAGAAAAAGTGATGAATGAAGGCAGAAAGCCAACAAATAGATAAGAGATTAATACCGAGAAAGATGATAAGGGAATAATGAGGCATTCCTACAGAATTTGGGTTCCAAATGTTCAAGAACTTAAAGATGAGATCTTAGATGAAAGCTAGTTTGAGGAATAAGATTTAGAGCAAACCCTGAACGTGATAGTCAGGGAGGTCGCCATCAAGATAGAAGAAACCCATAACATGATGAAGTGGAAAATGAGGATTTAAAATATGTAGGATGACCCCAATTATGGGGAGGAGGAGGGAATGTTCAGACTAAGGAAACAGAAGTCGAGTAAGGAAAGGAGACCCGAGACGGTACTCCTATACGAAAATTTATGGACCTGTCTAGACAGAACTTATACTATTATCCCCAACCACCACCCTGAGGAAACAATGCGGTAAAAAATTCTTTCAGGTTCTTTAAGTCGCTAAGCTCTCAGAGTTCCAAGGAACAAGCTAACCCAGTCGAGGCAAGAGCCTGGCTAAAGGAAATATAGGAATCATTTGAGATTCTAAATGATTGACGAATCACAAAAGACTGTTTTATCACTTACCCTCCTAAGAGAGAGGCCACCCGCTGGTGAAAGGCCAAGGAAGGTACGGAGCAAGAGATTATAATAAACTGATTTAAGTTCAGTCAATTATTTTCAGGAAAGTACTTCCCAAGGTTATGGAGATAGTTTAAAAGCTTTAGAGCCAGAACAAAGGCAGACGAGTATGATGAATTATGAATTTAAGTTGTAAAAGTTATTTAGATTCGTTCTGAGGACACGAATCTAGAATGACGGGATGTTTGAAATCAATGCTTATGTTGTGTTGGTTCATGAAATAATGACAAGAGAAAGGAAAATAAAAAGAAATTGAAGTGGAAAGGAATATAACGACAATAGAGTTTGAGGAATGATAAGGGAGTTGGGTATGAGGAAACCCTAAAGACTCGTAGCAATAGAAATAGAAAAGTATGTAATCGTCAGGATAAGGGTGATTCACCATGAGTAAAATTGATGGTTGAGGGCATAAGAGATATATATATTTTATCCCCTGTGAGTTGGGAGGATTCGAGGAAACCTTGAGGTAATTCGAAGGATAAATAATGAGACGCGGATAGACTGAGGAGACAAGGAAGTAAGAAATTAGGAAAATTGGATGAAGGAAGTGACCTTCAAGAATATGAAGTGTAAGACCGGTGGCTTGATACCCAGAAAGGGAGACGTCAGGTATGAGAGATATCCCAACATTGAGATGACTGTTGAGATAAACAACAAAAGTAAATAAGGAATTATTAAGAAGAGGTTCACGTTGAATACGGCCAATATCTTCCAGAACATCCTTGTTATCGTTACCAAACTAGGCAAGAAAAGTGGATAACCGATTGTTATCTTTTGGAGGCCATATCGATTGACCTCATTTTGAATACAGATGTTATTGTGAAATTAGACATATACTATCGAGGTGGGAATGATGGAATAAGACACCCTTATCAGGGATATATGACTTGATTTATCCATGGAAGGATGCATGTACCTTTTTAAAGGTGGAATTAAGGATAGAACATCGGTAACTTAAAACGAATCCTAGGGGAATGCCTAAAGGTTGGCATTTCACCCTTAATAGGGATAGTATGAGTTTTGACAGTATGATTTGGAAAGGGGTTAAGGTAACAACAACCTTTAAGAATCAGGGGAGAAATTTTTCAGAAGTATATAGACAATGGTTCTAGTAATAGTAAATGGTATTTTGATATGCCCTGTATCTAGGGAATACAGGAGGAACGATTGAAGGATAACCTTAGAGGTTTTACAAGGAGAAAGGTAATATTCAAAATTCTCAAGAATAGAAATGTTGATAAAGGAAATATGACGTAATTATAATGTTGCCAAGTGGGGCACGTGTTAAACCACGAGAAAGTATGGATCGAACCAGTAATGGTCGAAATTGTTCAGGGCAATTAGGACTTAAGATGAAAGATGTTCTAAGTATGATTGAGAGTCAGTCATGACAGTGATTAACCTCTAAAGACTGAGGCAATAACTTATGGAAAAATGGTGATTTTTTTTTACTCATCAGATTTAAGGAAAACATCTTCACATAAGCTGTGATTGAAATGAGGTAGAAAATTTATTTGGAGGTGGTTAAAATGACATTGACTGTAAGGAAATTTTACTATCAGGAAAGGCCAAAGAGGTGGCCGACACTTTAAAGGTAAGAGGATAATTATAGGCGCTTGTGCCAAAGGAATACAGTGATGATGGTTAAAGCTATGAAGGTTGTATTATGGTTTGGAAGATTGACATTCCTTCTGATGACTGTGCAATACCCAACCGTAATAGTAGTTGGTAAAGGTTTAATTCGTGTAATCGCCATGAGCGGGCTATCTATCTCAGAAGATACTATCTTGAGATAAGCCAGGACCATGTTTCAAAAAGGACTAGACGAACCCTTGAGTTAAGTCTTCTATTTAAGGCATACGATTAAGAAGGGTATTAACCTGCTATCATTGCTTTGACTGAAACTCTTCTGCAATTTTATCTACTTCATGTCATGAAAGTACGCCAGTATCTGGAGTGTTCTCCATGAATCATGAATGGTGATTATGTTAACTCCTTAGAAGGATTCTATACGACATGTATGGACTCCGTATGGTTGGATATTAAGATTTCATGGAAAGTGAATGACGACAGTAGGTCAGTGGTGGACCATAGTAATGCAGCAATGATTCTGCGAGTAATGAGCTGATTACAACCGTGAGAGTTGTATTGGAATGGATGTTGAGGTTGAGTACCACTAATCGGGTCGTGGTGATGTATAAGTTATCATTGAATAGACTAATTAAGTAGATTACATACCTATTGAATATTTATTCCTCCTTATCAATAGAGGGTCGTATGACTATATGAGGAAGGTTGCGGTGCAAGCATAGAATTCTAGTAACGATGATGTCTAGAATAAGATCCCAGATTCGATTTTCAATGTCGAGGGAGTTTCAAAGGTGATTGTGTATAAGCTCGAGGAAGAGCATGGGTCCATAGAATGATGGACGGAATAGCAAAAATATTTAAGCATGTGAAATGCGATGCGATAATACTTGATGTTGATATATATACGTATATGTTTTGTTCTCCTATGACAAACCTCTATAGTTCAGAGGTAGATTCCAAGCCAGATATTTTATGGCAATATTTTTTTTACATATATACAATTCTCTTCAGTTCGTTCTTTTCTCTTCTTTTCATTTTATGTAAGCTGAGAAGAACAACCCTTCCAGAAGGGGAGGTATTGCCGAATGACTATCTATCTGTGTGATAGAAGCCTAGTAGGATACCACATGTTGTTTAATTGCTTGTCAAATACTAAAGGCTGGCCACCTTCTGTACTAACTATGCAATGTAACAAGTGTTCATGATCATAGTGATCTCTCAATAAATTCTTTTACTTCTATACGATGGATCAAGCTTCCAAAGATAGAAGCAGCTGATAAAGGAGTAGTAAAGTTGTGGTAGTATTCGGAATGGAAACACATTCGTGATACTAAGGGTGACGTGGTTATTAAAAGGTTATAGAACGCTAACGAGCAGAAGTATAACCAGTATAATATTAGGAACGGAAGGTAGTAGCGATTACGAACTGGAAAAGAATGGGTATTGAGAAGCAAAAGCTCTAATGCTAAAAGTTATAATGAGAGTCTGTGCAATAGATTTGAAAGAAATTGGAATGATCACTTAGCACGAATTGAGTTTTCTTATAACGATGGATGATATGGCAGTGTTGGAATGTCGCCTTACGAGGCCCTATACAGAAAGAGATGTCGATCTCCCTTGTATCAGAATGAAGTTGCAGAGTGCTAGATGTTCGGACCAGCAGTGGTCCAAGGGACCAAGGATATAATAGATCTAATCAGAGGACGGCTGGTAGTAGCCCAAGATGGACATAAGAAGTATGTTGAATTGACAACGAAAGGACAAGGAGTATGAAGTAGGGGACCTAGTATTGTGAAAGGTATCCCCTTGGAAAGCCTTGGAAAGGATTGATGAGGTTTGGAAAGAAAGCAAAGCTAAGCCCACGAATTGTTGGACCCTTGGATATATTAAGACGTATTGGGAAGATAGCATATGAGCTAGCCCTAACCCCGAACATGTAGCAGGTCGTAACGTATTTCACGTATCAATATTAAGGAAGTGTAATTCAGATGCCAGATAAATAGGGGCATATGAGCGCATAGACATGCAACCCGACGTAACCTATATGGAGCAACCAGGAAGGGTTATAGAGTGAAAAGGAACAAGTGCTTAGGAGAAGGATTATCAAACTAGGCAGAGTTTGGTGGTGGGACCACAATGTGGGAAAATTTACTCGGGAGTTAGAAAGTGCAATGCTAAGAGAGTATCCCTATTCATTTTCTATCGGATTCTGGGACGGAATCCTTTTAAGGAGGGGAGACTGTAATAACCCCAATTTTTGGAAATTTTTGAAACCCTTATGAATAGTGTTTTTGCTGAATGGGAAAACTTTTCATGCCACACTATGTAGGGGTTCTGGTATGGATATTTTGAGATTTTATTAGTACTTTATATGGGATATAAGTGTATGTAAAGATCGTCAGAATCCAAATTCCGAACACTTTGATTTTCCCGGAAATCCACTAGATACGGAAAGAATTGAGTATAAGGTAACATGATTAAAAGGATTTAAATTCAAGGATTATAAGAGAGGATCATAAAAGGAATATAATGTATGGAGAAAGGTTAAGGGAACCCAAGTAATAAGATCCCGGGTATGATCCCTCAAACGATAAACGAGAACGAAAGTTAAGCGAACCGTATAACAGATCAGCGGTCATTAGGCAAACAATTAGGAAGTTAATCAAAGAGATTAGAGGGGATGATGTCATCCAACCAATAGAAAGAGGACAAAGGAGGGGTGATGACATCACAAAGTGACACAAGCATGACATGGGAAGGAAGGAGGTGTGGTTGAATGAGAACCACACAAAGTCCAAGGTTAAATAGGTAATTAACTAAAACAAAAACAAAACCAACCAACCAAGCCAAATAATTCATTCTTCATCAAAACAAAAAGGAACCAAGGAATTATTTCTTCATTTTCTCTCGGCTTTTTCACTTTTTAAAGGCAAGAATTTTCAAAATCCAAGATCCAAGCTTCCTAAATTGGTGAGTTAATTCCCTAATCATCCTTATGCATAGTTATGGCTATATCATGAGTTTAAGCCTTCAATTCTTTCTCAATCTTCTTCAATAAATCAATGAAGAAGACAATGAATAGTGTTTTCAAGGTTTTAACTTAAATTTTTTCTTGTTTTCCTTTAAGATCCAAGCATCCATAAGACTTCTCAAAGCTTCTTAAGGCTTCCTAGCTACTCCCACCACTTCAAGGAAGGTATATCATCTCCAAACCCTAGATTCCTATGTATAATAAGATGATTTTGATTATTATGGTGATATAGTAGCTTAATGCTTGTGGTTTAGAGTGTGGGTTGGAGTGGTAGTGAAATGGAATGGTGAATCTTGTTGTTTTGGTTAAAAGAACTTAAGTATAGTTAAATTCAAGCTTAGGCATAAGTATAAATGTTAATATTGAATTGATTAGGGCTGTTATGATGTGATAAGGATGGACTTTGGTTGTATGAATGGGTTGAGGTTGAATTGTGATGGTTTTTGAATGGTTTAAATTTGGGAAATCGCGTAAACATAGTCGTCGTAATGTCCGATTTACTTTAGACTGCTTTTGTTCATAACATTAGGACCCGAGAACCCCCTGCTAGATTTTGACCATTGCCATGTTTAGATAGCTCATGTTACGAGCTTCGTTTTGATATGTAGTTCGTTCGATTCCGATGCACGGTTTAGGAGAAACGACCGTTTCAAGTAACGGCGTTTCGCGAACGAAACTTTTCCCCTCGCCTTACTATGAGACATAGGTTAAAGACCAAAAAGGGTTAATTAATGTATGAAACAATTATGGTAAGTGTGTTAGGCAGTTGGTAAGCCACTCGCGAAAGAATCGCCTTAAAACTCGTAATGGTTAATTTATTAAAAATGGTGGAGCCGAGGGTACTCGAGTGACTTAAGAGAACCAGTAAGCGCAAAGCGAGCGTTAGAGTCTAATTTGGTTAGAGTATAGAATTACAAGTGACTTTGGTTTAATTCCAACTTACTTGCTGTTTATAGGTTACCAGACTCGTCTCGAGCCTTTTATCACCCCCAGTCGCTCAGGCAAGTTTTCTACCCGTTATACTGTTGTTGTGATGTATATTTGTATATGCATTATCTTGCGATAGATGCATGTTGGTTAATTAGCAAATGTTGCGATATATTGAAGCATGCTGATATGGTATATATATGCATGCCTGTTTCGTATTCTTGCCATATATATCTGTTGGTTCAGTTGATAATACCTATGCTAGAGGATAGCGGTAATTTGCATATACCCTTAGTATAGGGACCCAAAGGTGAAAACATTTTCTAAAACCGGGAGTCGAGGATCCCGAGTAGATTTTATATATATATATATATTTATATATATATGGTTATAGTTTTCACAATTATTAATCGAATAAGGGTTATTTGATAACTTTATATTATTTATTGAATATTATTTCGAATATTCATTCGAGGGCTTATGACTCCTTTTATTTTATTAATTGAATATTATTTGAATATTCATTTGAGGATGTATGACTCCTTTATTTTATTTAATGAATATTATTTATAATATTCATTCGAGGTATTATGACTCCGCTTATTACTGAAATATATTCTTTATTTTATTAAAGAATAAGGTGTCAATAATCAAACTTATTTTCGATTATTCAAATAAAGATAGTACTTTCATATAAGTATATCTTTTGTTATTTAATATCCATTTCAAGTATAAGTTTTAAAACTTCTACTTCGATTATTTTTATAAGGATTATCTTTCTGAGAATATTATTTAAATAATAAAATTCAGATATTTTCTAATATATCGGGACTGATTTATTTTAATAAATCGGCAGTACTCCAAACATTCTTAAAAATGTTTTCGAGTCTTCAAAATGATTTTTAAAGTTAGAGTGGACCCCAAAACTCATTTTTTTTATATTTAAGATCTTCCTTTCAAAGGGGATTTAAATACTCGCTCAAAACCTGGGGGATCCAGCTCTGTGGTGCATTTTACATTCGCAACGTGATTGCTGTTTTGAGAAAACAAATGAATTGATTACTTACCCAACGTTCGGGAAGTAAGCCCATCTAATTGAGTCGGCATAAGCGACAGGCCGGGGTACGGTCTATCAAAGTGTAAGTGGCTGGGTGGCAGTCCATCAACGCGTAAGAGGCCGGGTGGCGGTCCAGCACAAGGTCCTTATGTGGCCAGGGTGATGACCGGTGGGGGATTCATCCATCTACTAGTAGAAAAGGTTACTTATTGGTATCTTTGCCTGATCAGCAAGATATCAGGTTTATGCCAAAATTTCTTTTCTTTCCGAATTCATTGGATATTGAAACTCTGTTCATACTTTACATGACAGAGGTTTTCAGGAAATGTATGAGAGATATATATAGGTGTATATATATCGGGACTTAATGAAGTATCTCGTAACTTCATTTCATTCAATAATATTTCAAAGATTGAATCTATTCAAGTATTATCTTGTAGTCTCATATACGTGATGA
Organism: Apium graveolens; assembly: GCF_009905375.1. Lineage (NCBI taxonomy): Eukaryota > Viridiplantae > Streptophyta > Magnoliopsida > Apiales > Apiaceae > Apium > Apium graveolens. The sequence continues at coordinate 188,646,828 of NC_133657.1, forward strand.
ACTTTTGAAACTAATTATAACTTGAACGGTGGTAGTTCAAGTAGTATTTGGAAAAGATATAAGTATATTGGAGTATCTTGTAACTTCATCTTTTAAACTTATATCTAGTAAATGATTATCTTATGCATGTCAAAGATTTTCAGAAAAACGTTGAGACAAGGTTAGATATATGAAATCATCTTGCAATGATATTTTTATACAGTTATACACTGGAACTCTGTGTGTATTATGCATGGAAGAGGACTTCCAATATTTTGAAAAGTATATATGTATATATATACTGAATATTTTGCGACTTCATCGCATTAAGATATCAACTTGGTTCATTTCTTCTTAACCAAGACTTTCTTGAGTACTATGAGAATGCTCATATATTGTAAATTATTATACATATTATTTCGGTGGGCTTGTTGCTCACCCTTGCTTTCTTTTTTTCATCACAGAACATCAGATAGATAAGATGAACAGGACCAAGCTCCCAATTCGCAAGCGGATAGGAAACGTTCCGCAGCTTTCGGGAAGCGTTGAGGCCACTGTAGCTGAGGTAGAAATTACCAATAGGCTAGGCTTTCAACTTTTGATGTACCAGATTATGTATATTTATGAATTGTAATAATGGCAAAGAAATGTAAATTTATTCAGAAACCTTTTTAAAGTGTATTGGCATATAATGGTGGAATAAAATGACTTGTGATTATTTTTGGATGTTCATCTCTGAGACTATAACGTGTGGTGTGTGTGTTTATTGTGGGATCACAGTACAGAGTAGTTGATTAATTATTAAGATTGGGTGTTATTAAGGGAAATGGAACTCGTGACAACCCGGATCCTCGACCCCGGATTTGGGGGTGTTACATATATATATATATATATATATCGATTTAGGAACTCTATGAAGAACAAGTTGTCTCACAGCTACAGAGAAATTCTTAACAATTACAGCCTTTCATATTTATCTTCTAAAAGTGTTTACTTAGTTATTTGTTTCACTAGCTACGCTTGGTTTATATATCACCAAGTTTATATGGTAATAAGATAGGACAATAAAACAAAACTATCAAGTCAAACTCCATGCTGCTTCACTACTCTATTCCAGCATCTTTGAAAATCTTCTTAGCTTGCATGGAAATGGTAATGCTACTTTGTTCTTCATTTCCTGTTAAACAGGCTCCCACATTCCTTTTGTAAACACCCAACATATGTGACTGTCTTGTCCTGTCAACAGATATTTGAATTGATCATCCGTCGGGTACATGCTTGTCATCCGTCGGGTTGCCTTGTTGATCATCCGTCGGGTAGCTTTGTTGATCATCCGTTGGGTAGTTATTTGACACTTAAATTCATTTCACTTATGCAAAATTACAAGACATCTTATATTTACAATTAATTAGCCTATTCTGCATATCTAATAATAGTCAACATGACTCATATGCTACTACAGGATCTATACAAAGTTTTTCACAGAAATGTGTTACAATACTTATTGTTACATAACTTACTCACTCGATGGATGTCAAATCATCATCCGTCGGGACTATATTGAGTCATCCATCGGGACTATATCTGATCATCCGTCGAGTGCTACATTTTTCGCTAAGTTAAATCTACTAAGGTGTTTTGTTAATGTAATCATCAAGTTCATAACATATTCCCAACAAAAATAGAATGCAAGATTGCTAAGGATGAACTAACTGAATCCTTAAAGAAAGGGGAGATTTTAAGAAAGCAACTTGAATGTGAACATGAAGTAATTAAGGAATGGAAATCATCTAGAGATGTCCATGCTCAAATTATTAAAGTTCAAGGTATAAAATCTTTATGTGATGCAGCCTAGAAAAATAAGAAGGATAAGCTTCATTCCAATCTGGTTGAAGGACTTTCAAAAGATGTGGATTCAACGGCTGATAAAATTTATCCGTCGAATAATCAAAAAGATTATCCGACGAAAGACAATGAACCACATCCGTTGAGTGCAAGTAAACCAGTTAGCAAAGCTAAGCTAACCAAGTTGAATGAAAAGTATGGATCAGTTTCTAAGAACTTTGTTCAAGGAGAAACAATTCAAGTGACTAAGAACAAAAGAGTTAATATAGGTCATCTGTCTATCAAGCAATTGAATGACAGATTGGAGAAAATTGAAGTGAAAGCAGAGTCAAAAATGAAAAATAATAGAAATGGGGAAGTAGGAATTAACAAACAAAAAAACTACACACCTGATAAATATGCACTAAGAAAAATCCTTGTTAAGTGTGGTAGTGTTAATCATTTGTCTATTAGTTGCAAACTTGCAATGCCTACTCCTATGTCTACACCACTTTCAATTTCCAGCATGCCTACAATGCCTGTTAATGTTATGCCTACACACAATTTGAATGCACAGTATGCTAACATGCCATTTGCACAAAATCTATATTATGCTGCATTTAGTATGCCATAAATGCCATTTAGCATGCCTTACTGGAATAACATGTTTGCACAAAGTATGCCTTTTCATGTTAACCAATCCGTGCATGATAATTCTGTAATGATGAATGGTTTCAAAGGTCCAACTCAAATGACAAAGGAAGAATTTGAAATACCCAAGTCAAATGATGTAAAACCTAGGAAACCAAAGAAAAAGACTAACAAGGCAGGACCCAAGGAAATTTGATTTGATTTTGATGTGTGCAGGGAAACAAAAAGAATCTTTGGTATCTAGATAGTGGTTCCTCAAGGCACATGACTAGAGATTCTACCCTGCTCACTGGTTTTAGAGAGAGAGTTGGCCCAAGTATTACTTTTGGAGATGACAACAAGGGTTATACTGTGGGATATGGCTTGATTTCAAAAGACAATGTCATCATTGAAGAAGTTTCCCTAGTGGATGGTCTCAAGCACAATCTATTGAGTATCAGCCAGTATTGTGATAGGGGCAACTCAGTTACTTTTAATGCAGAGGCCTGTGTTGTGACTAACAAGAAAAGCAACAAAGTGGTTCTTACTGGAGTGAGAAAATGTAATGTGTATCTAGCTGACTTCAACTCAACAAATGCAGAATATGTAACTTGTCTTCTCCGTAAAGCAAGTCAAGATGAAAGTTGGCTATGGCAGAAGAAGTTGTCCCATATAAACTTCAAGACCATGAATGAGCTAGTCAAGAAAGAATTGGTTAGAGGTATTCCTCAAGTGGAGTTTTCAAGGGATGGATTGTGTGATGCCTGCCAGAAAGGAAAGAAGATTAAAGCATCATTCAAAAAGAAGCTTGATTCAACAGTTGAAGAACCTTTGCAACTATTGCACATGGATTTGTTTGGACCAGTCAATGTGTTGTCCATCTCAAGGAAATGATATTGCCTAGTAATTGTAGATGATTTCTCAAAGTTCTCTTGGACATATTTTCTAAAATCCAAAGATGAAGCTAGTGAAATCATCATCAATCACATAAGGCAAGTCAACAATCATCCTGATTTCAAAGTAAGAAGAATCAGGAGTGACAATGGAACTGAGTTCAAGAATTCTATAATGAAATTATTTTGTGAAGATAATGGGATTATGCATGAGTTTTCTGCAGCTAGAACACCACAACAAAATGGAGTGGTGGAAAGGAAAAACATATCTCTTATTGAAGTTGCAAGGACAATGCTAGAAGAATCAAAGTTACCAACATATTTTTGGGCTGAAGCTGTGAATACTGTATGCTACACTCAGAATATTTCTTTGGTCAATCAAGCAAAATGCATGACACCCTACCAATTGTTTAAGAATATGAAGCCAACCCTAGATTTTTTTCATATTTGTGGATGTAAATGCTACATGTTAAGGAATCAAACTGAACAGCATGGAAAGTTTGATGCTAAAGCAGATGAAGAATCTTTGTTGGATATGTTGTAGGAAAGGCATATAGAGTCTAAAATCTAAGAACAAACATTGTTATGGAATCTGTACATGTTGTATTTGAAGATAAGAAGATTAAAGGACTAAAAGATGAAGGTTTCCATGATAGCCTCAAATTTGACAATGCTGAGATAATCTGTGATGACAGTGATGATAATAGTGATCAAGAAATAGTGGCTAAGGATAATGCAGAAAAGTCTATCTCCAATGATGCAAAAAATTCAGCATCAGTCAAGGTATAAAATACATTATCTGTCGGAAGACAGTCAGCTTCATCCGTCAGGATATAAAGTGCATCATCCATTGGAACAATCAGAGAAACTGAAAGTCAAAATAGATCACTTACAGAAAGAACTCCTTCTTCAAATCAAAGATCCACAAACTCAGGGGGAGTTTCTTCAAATCAAAACTCAGCCACACATCAAGACAACAATGAGGCCTCTTCATCTAGAGCTAATCTACCACAACATAGAAAATGGACTAGAGATCATCCTTTTGAACTCATTATTGGTGATGTATCTTCCAGAGTTCAAACAAAAAAAGCAACTCAAGAAGAATGTCTGTATAGCATCTTTCTATCTAAGGAAGAGCCTAAAAAGGTAAAAGAAGCTCTGTTGGATCATGATTGGGTTTTAGCTATGCAGGAGGAGCTAAAACAATTTGAAAGGAGCAAGATATGGAAGCTGGTACCCAAACCTAAAGAAAAGAATCCAATTGATACCAAGTGGGTATTTAAAAACAAGATGGATGAAAACGACATAGTTGTCAGGAATAAAGCTAGATTGGTTGCTAAGGGCTACTGTCAACAAGAAGGAATAGATTTTGATGAAACTTTTGCTCCTGTTGCAAGACTTGAAGCCATCATAATTTTCTTAGCCTATGCAGCCCATGCCAATTTTAGAGTCTATCAAATGAATGTCAAAAGTGCCTTTCTGAATGGAGATTTGGAGGAGGAAGTATATGTCAGTCAACCCCCTAGCTTTGAAGATCCAAATTTTCCAGAATATGTCTACTATCTTTTGAAAGCACTCTATGGATTGAAGCAAGCACCTAGAGCCTGGTATGACACTTTGTCAAAGTTTCTCTTAAAAAAATCATTTCACAAGATGTACTATTGACAAAATTTTATTCTTTAAAAATGTCAATGGCTCTAGTATACTTTTTTAAATTTATGTAGATGATATTATATTTGGCTCTACAGATGAAAAAGTTTTCCAAATTGATGTAGGATAAGTATGAAATGAGCGTGATGGGAGAACTAACTTACTTTTTTGGTTTACAAGTTAAGCAAGTTAGTGATGGAATATTTATTAGTCAAACCAAATATATTTATGATATTTTAAAGAAGTTTAATCTAATGGATTGTACATCTGCAAAAACTCCCATAGCCACTGTAACTAAACTTGAATTAAACACTACTGAAAAGTCTGTGGATATTTCAAGCTATAGAGGCATGGTTGGCTCTCTTTTGTATTTGACAGCTAGTAGGCCAGATATAATATTTGCTACTTATCTTTGTGCTAGATTTTAGGCTGATCCTAGAGAGTCTCATTTAATAGCTATAAAGAGAATTTTCAGATATCTCAAGGGAACACCAAAACTTGGCATTTGGTACCCTAGAGATTATGGTTTTGATCTAACTGGTTATTCAGATGCAGACTATGCAGGGTGCAAAATTGATAGAAAAAACACTACAGGAACCGGTCAATTTCTAGGAAACAAGCTAGTATCCTGGTTCAGTAAAAAAGCAAAATTCAATCTCTACTTCTACAACTGAGGCTGAATATATTGCTGCTGGAAGTTGCTGTGCAAAGATTCTATGGATGAAAAACCAATTGTTGGACTATGGTCTGCAAGTGGACAGAATTCCCATTTTCTGTGATAACATAAGTGCAATTTCCATGACTGAAAATCCAGTACAGCATTCAAGAACAAAGCACATAGACATCAAGTACCACTTCATTAGTGAACATGTAATAAATGGCACTGTGGAACTTCATTTTGTTCCAAATGAGAAGCAACTTACAGATATCTTTAGCAAGTCACTTAATGAATCCACCTTCTCTAGGTTGGTATGTAAGTTAGGTATGCTTAATAACTCTTAAATCATATTTGATTATCTTGCTAGTTGAAATGTAGCCGGAAACTTAATTTATTTTTCTGTTTTGAATGAAAATTTGGATAAGTCAAAATCTATATCTCGACGGATGTTTATTATCCATCGTGTTTGATCATCCGTCAAAATAGAATAACCTGGTAAAAATCAATTACTTTTCTGGATTATTTTAAACCCGACGAATAATTGCTTTATTCCCATCCGTTGAATTGTCAACATCTTAGCCGTTAAAGTTCTGAACATTATCCATCGGATTTACTTACAGTCTGTAAGTATATCACGATGGATAATTGAAAGAATTTTGACATTTTATTTTTACTTTTAAAATGGCTATTTTGGTCAATTTTCATTGGGTCTTTAATTTTTTACCTTTAAATTTTATCTCATTTTATCTGAGAATACATAAAAGCCTTATTCCAAGTTCATTTTAGCTTTTATCTTTCTCTATTGCAATTAACTGCTCTCTTCTTTCTTAAAGCAAAACCCCCTTTCCTTCTGCAACATTTCTTGCTTAACAATGGCACCAGTGGTCAAGATCATGTCCCAGACATGATTTATTTATGAAAAGAACAACTTTGTGGCTCTTGTGAACAAAGAAATTCCAGCCTCTGAAGATTATCACAAAATGATGGATTTTGTGAAGGGATGCAAGCTTAACTATGCCATGCTGGAATCACCCACAATTTATTGTGAAGGTCTGGAGGAGATGTGGATTAATGATGTGTATCAGGAAACTGATAAAACAATAACTCTCTTCATTAAAGGTAAGGAATTTTGCATTAACAGTGATACTATTCAAGCATGCTTTAAAATTCCTGAAAACACTACTAAACCACACACAAATGTTGATTTAGTTAACTTAATTCTATTGGCGATGCACTTCCTACCACTAAGTTAAGTGAGATTATGAGGCTAGGTCTTAGGAAAGAGTGGAGTTTTATGTGTGATTTAGTTACCAAGGTATTTTCTGGAAAGATAAGCAACTTTGATTCTATCAATACTACCATGCTTAACATGCTTTACATGCTACTTACTGACAATTACTATAATTTTAGTGATGATATCATGTTTGAGTTAGGCTACAAGTTAGGGGAGGTTAAAAAGAGATCTAGAAATGTTTATTATGCTAGATTCTTTATGATTATTGCTAACCATATTTATGAGGCTCTTGTGATTGAGAACCCAACCAACAAACTGGATTGTTGGGTTCAAGAAAGAAAAATAATTGCATATCTAAACAGAGCTGATCACCACAAGGAGGTGCCCCTTGTTTATTTGCCTATCATGGAGGGCCCTCGGGTAAGTGAGGTAAATGTTATTATCCCTATTCTTTCTACCTCTCAAGTTTCTTTGCCATTGACTGTGGCTATGAAATCGGTGTCAATGACCCAACAGATGCCTACCCAAGCCACAAAATACAAACCTTCAAAATCCAAATCAAAGAAACCACACTCTGGTGTCTCTCAAAATATGCCAGTTTCAAAATCTACCAAAAGCAAAGAGGGGAGTGTGGAGGATAAGATTGGTGAGGGACAGGGTGAATATAAAAGAAACCCTAAGAATAAGGATGGTGAGGTGAGTGTACCCAAACCTAGCCACACCATAGTTTCCCAACAAACTGTGGTGCTTAATAAGAAAATTAGCACATCTCTAGTTTCATCCTCTTAAAAGGATGCTACTGTTGAAACAAGCTCCCAACCAGGAGCACAGGTCAAAAGGGCTAGGGACACGGACTCACCATAAACTTATACAAGAAATAAGATATTCGGAAAATTTGGGGATACACAGGGATCAGACACAGTGCAAACTGCAGCTAAAGACTCAGTCACTGCACCTTCTCAAATTCAGTTTGATGTGACTCCAATAAATATGGAGTCAGAGCCAAAATCTTTAACAATAGAAGCACCTAACACACCAAACTTACCCACACATTCACTGAATGTAGTTATGATTCATACATCAATCCCTGATTTTCCTTCTTTAACTCTGTTGGAGAAGCCAAAACTCAGTACAAGTGAGCATCATCTTCTAGATGATTTATTGGCTCACTTTCCAATTCTTTCAGGAACTATTGAGACTTATGTGCCTAAATTATCATCAATCTGCACAGAGTCCATAATAGTTTCTACTCCAAACTCTATCATTTCCTCTATTACGGTGGATATTGTTCATCCGTCGGCTAGTGGTTGTATCCCGATGGATGTACCTAACAGCAGTCATCTGTCGGCTATCCTAACTACTACCCTGATCGATATTCTTCATCCGTCGATACTCACTACACAATCTGAATTTTCAACAATTGTTACAAGTGTAGATGAGTTAGTAGTTGTACAATCACTCCTATGATTGAGAAAAGTGAGTGAACTAAGTGAGAGGCTGAGTTCTTCTCAGGCAAAAGGAGAGGAAAATAGAGAAAATATGCAGGCTATTTCTTCCAGCCTGGAAAAAGTGAGTGAGGGGAGTTCCACCTTAGTAGGTGAAGGTGAGGGTGTGAGGGTGGTGAGCCAAAGGGAGCCCTTGATGCAAGAATATAGAGAAAATGAGAGAAATGCAGGTACAGGAGATATAAGGATGGAAGCCATTGCTAGTGAGTCAATGAATGTCAGTGATGCAGAAAAGGAGAGACAATTTCAGCAAGAATATCAAGACATTTACTCATCTTGTCCCAGCTTATCAAACTCTATATGAACAGGGCAATGAGGATGCTGAAAGGATGATCAACTTGGTGCATACTACTGCTTATATGCAAAGGGCCAATGATGCCATCACAGCCATGCCACCCATAGCTGGTGATGATATTGATTATGGAACTGGTGGTTCTGAGGATTTATTTGGGGATGAAGATGATGATGAAGAAGGGTTCATGGACATAGGGGAGAAATAGGCCCTATCTTAAGGTCAAACACTCCATCTTGGGTGTTTTCCAAAGAATGTGATGAGCAACATTTCAAGTCTACTCTCTTTCATATCATTCAACAAACTCAGACAGCTCTTCAAGCTACAACCAATGCCAACACCAAGAAGCTTCTTCAAGCACATCTTAATTCTCTTCAAATGCGCCAAATTAAATCTCTTCAACACAATCTGGATGTCACTGCAATTAAAATAGAAATTGATCAAGTCAAAAAGGATGTTTCTGAGAGACTGGATGCTAAATTTCCCAACACAACCATGCTTGACATCAATAGACAACTAAGAAAAAACTCTAATATGGCCAGCAAAGTGGACTCCTTGGACACAAGTCAAAACCTTAGAAGCTTCCATCACTGCAATCCATTTACATCAGGCTCAACAAACTCAGTTGCTTCAAAAGCTAGTGGCTGCATAGACTTCTACCTCTACTCAACTTGATGCTAACAAAAAGGGGGAGAAAGACTCAATTGTTCCAGTTAGCCAAGAGGAGCCAACAAGTGAGGGGAAGAATGTGCTAAACATACAAGTCAGTCAAGTAATTGTGTCAGGAATTACTTTTCCTAAGCCACCAGTCTTGGACAGCATTGATCTGATCCAGATAGCAGTTGCTAAGTTGGAATCAAATGAAAAATTCAAGAAGCTTGATGTTGCAGCAGTTGAGAAGGAACTGGATGAAAAATGGAAGAAAATTGATGAAGAGATAGGAAAGAAGTTTGGTCCAATTGAGAAGAAAGACAAGTTTGGTCCAAAGTCATCTGACAAGAACCCCTTGGACCTTATGTTTGAGACTCCAAGGCCGGATGAAAAGAAGTTGTTGGCAAGGTCCATTGCATTCTTCAAAGATCCAACTGACTCTGTGCTAAAGAGAACAATTGTTAAGATCTCCAGGAATGGGAAAGAAATCTGTGTGGTGGCTGGACACCCTCAGTTTACAAAAGCTAAGAAGGAAGAAAATGAGATAATCAAGCAAGAAAAGAAGCAAGCTGCTTTAGATGCTAAGAAACTCAAACAGAAGAAAAGGCAAGCTGCTATAGTAGCCAAGTTTCAAGCTGTGAAAACTGCAACTAAGATTTCTGAGAAACAACCTGTGGTAGCTAAAGATCGGGATCAAAAAATGCACAAGGAACCTCAACGGAAAAGGAAGTTCAGATACAAAATCCTTCCCAGAAGAAGATTGGACTTCAATGATGATCAGATGGAAGATTACATTCCCAACCAGTCTACATCTACAACTCAAACATCCAAGCCCTCACTGGTGCAGGATGAATCTAAGGTGGATCCTACAAAGAACTTTTATGGTGAGCCAATAGTTCCCAAGGATGAGCCTATAAACTGGGATAGTTTGTGTAATATCTGGGATATCGCGTGTAAGTATTTTTATCAATAAATGATTTTTATGTGATTATTATGTGATTTTTGGTGAATTATCTGATGATCAGTGTGGATATGTGGATACTTATATGTGGTAAAGTATAAGTATGTTAATTTTATTATGACCAGAATAAAATATAAATAATTACGGTATTTTTCTGGTAATTTTTGGACTGTTATATAATTTTATATTGATTTATGAATTTATTAGTTATTTTCTGAATAATTACAAAATTATGTTATAAAGTCGAGAATCGTCCAACTTCAACCGTTGTTACGTTTTTACAAACCGAAACTCTTCCGAAAACTCCTTCCTAACCAAATCTGGTAATTCCGGACATTTTCCGTGTTTTGACTTTTTCAATCCGGATTACGGTTTGACCCGTGCGTGGCCCGGCGCAAGATTTTCGATACGATAATCATTTCCGTGAATCAATAAAACCCGTATTCTCGAAATACGGGATAATATTATATTATGTTTGTATAAAATGTTTTATAAGAAGCGCGGTTTGGATAATTGTCCAATACGGGTATCAAATCGGATCGTTTTTGCATTTACTTAGCGGCTAAGTAACTAATTTATCGATCCAAAACGATCTAAAATGAACCAATATTCCATAAATATATATAGCCCTTTTATTATGTCATTTTATTTGTATAATCATAATCAGACAGTAAAAATTCCGTAAAATACAGAGAAAACGTCGAATTCATGTCGCGTTCTTGATAATCAAACCTGCAAACGAGGGCGTTATCAAACTCCGATTCGGGCGTGCCATATATCAAATCGAAGCTCTCGAAAAGTACTTTCATAATCAATCATCCGTTTTTACGCAGGACTCAAGGTATTTTCCTTATTTAAATAATTTATTTCGAATTAATTATAGATTAAATTATGAAAATTTGTTCTTGATATTGTTGATATGATTTGATAATTCCATCGTGTAGATAATATTTTTCTGGTCAATTTGGTATATTATATGTCAAAAACCAAGTTCAATAACATGTAGAAAAGATGGTTTCATTCTTGAAAATAAAAATTAGGGTTCTTGATATGAATGTTCTTAATTGAAATTTGGGCAATTCTTTGTTTGGGGTTATTAGATGTAATTGATTGTACCAATATGTCGATCGTGAAAAGACGAATCTATTGATATATATATGAAGAACAAACGATTACTGTAAAGGGATGATCAGAGTTTGGAACGTTTCGCCGGCGACGGATTTTCCCGTTGATATTCCGGCCAAACAATAAGGTATTTGATAGTTTGGTTTGCAGAATCGTGATTATCTCGTCGTGTAGAAGAAATATGCACATTTTCGTCGAGTTCTAGGCACGTCGACTCGCCAGCGGTAGTCGGAGACGGCGACGGCGACGTTGCCAAAGTGTAGTTAGGCCACTGATTTTTCAGTGTATTTTCATTTTAGTCCCTGACCTTTTCAGAAATTATAAAAGAGAGATTGTTGATTTAATTATTTTCAAAAATTGTATATTCTTTTATAATTATTTTCAAAAATTGATTTAATTGTTTTTTAAATTCAAAAAACTCATTATTTATTATTCTGAAAATTATTTTTATTTAAAAATAAATCTTAATTATTTAATTAATTAATTTTAGTTGATAATTAATTATTTAATTAGTCAATTAATTTAAATATTAATTGATTAATTAATTTAATTAGATATTAATTAATTTTAATTGATTTATTTTTAGATTTAATTATTTATTTTTGATTTAAAAATTCCGAAAAATAGTTTCGAGCCTTAAAATATTATTTTAAATTATTTTCAAGGCTCGATAATTATTATAAAATTATTTTAAAGACAGATTCGGGTGTTCGAAACTTATAATTTAATTATAAAATGATTCGGAGTCCCGTTTTAATTCCGAAAAATATTCAAAAATTCGTATTAAATACCTGGAAAATCATTTTGACTCCGAATCTTCTTTGAAAATGTATTTTGATTGAATATATTACATGCTATGTGCTACGTGCTATCTGATTGATGTGTTATATGCCTATGTGGTTATTGTCTGGCGGATTTTACTGTAACTTTCAATCCGTAAATCGGATTTGGATAAAACGAAGGGTAGGTAAAAGCTTATGACGTCTATGTGATGATTAGAATGATTTGAGATTGAGTATTGATAGACATTTGTGATGTCTAGCAGAGTAAGCGTGGCATAGAAAAGGAAACCATGATCCATAAATGGAATCGAAGCGTAGATAGAGAAGGCAAGTGATTGATGAATAAAAGCAAGGCATAGAAAACGAAAGAGTGTGATTGAAAAGTAACATTGTTAGATGAGTACAAGTAAAGTTGAAAATCATTTGTGATAAGGCAAGTACTTTTGAACCTTTCTTCAAGATATATTGCAAATATTTTCAAACTTTATCATAACATGTTGCTAGTATTCAAAATAAATCATGTTTTATATTGCAAGCACTTTAAACTATTCAACCTTGACCCTGATTCTGATTGATCTTGAGCCATAAGCCTTATTCTTCATAAACCATTGATTATTGAATTCTCAGATACGATCCAGACATATACGATACTAATCCACAAATACATATCTACCACATACTGATTTCTGATATCGAATTGCTTGACATACCAACCTTTATTCCTTGTTTAACAGAAGACCGATCCTTGGAACTCTTGAACCTTTGGTCATCTACTTTCTGATTTTTTTCTTGATTGAAAGCCAATCTTTTGAATTCCTTGTTATACCTTCATGGTATTGTGAATCACCCTATGCTTCAAGATAAATGTTATTTATGATTTAGCTCATTGAATTACATTGTTTATCATATTGCTCTTCTGGAATTGAATTGTTTTAAATGTGGACCAGATTCGTGGTCGGACCAGATTTGTGGTCATAATAGGCTAATGTGTTCCTTGGATTCAGTATATAGAGCAAAACTGGGAGCATTTCTCAGGTTTTAAATGAAAAGTGAATATCCAATTCTAATCATTGCTTATTCAAAAACTTGATCCTTCTGAATCATTTTAATTGGCTATTGTTTAACCTCAGTTATTGCTATTATGACTTGCTCAGCTAGTTAGCTCATTCTTGCAAATCTTTTTATGTTTTCAACAGTTAAAAAGGAAATTATTGGTAACGAGGATTCCCAGTCCAATGTGCGAGCTAGGATTCCAGGTTAAGTTGGATCGAGGTAGCAGTAGCTATATATTGTAGACGAGTTATATAAGATTGTAAGAGCGATATCATTATCAATTGTAAGTTGAACTAGTTGGGATTTGGTACGATGTAATAAAAGTTAAGGTTGTGGCTTATTTTCATACTTTAACCTGTTGTGATCCGTGGTTGTGTAAAGAAGGGTCAATGCATATAATGCTTTATATATAGGTTTATATTTTGTGGTGTGTGTGTTGTGAGCCCCAAACTTCTAACCCGGGTTTGGAGGGCGTCAATGTTTGCCTCTTCCTGAGCTTAATTTACCAATCTTCAACAAGTTAAAGAAGACAAAGACAAGAGCAATCAAGAAGGTCAAGCCTGTAAAACTCAAAACCAAAACCAAAACCTTAACCAAAACTCAACCAACTGTTAATAAGAGAGATCTTCTATATATCTGTGACATCAAGGAGTTTTCAAATATAAATCTCTACATGGATGAACTAGAAGTGAGAGAAATTGATGCTCACAGAAATATCCCTGAAAGACTAGTGTTCAAATACAAGGGTGGGAAAGAGATCATATGGCCCCTTCACAGGATTACTCAAGAAAGTTGTTCTGTTTTGATAAAGATCTTCTCATCATTCAAAAAAAGATTGGATTCAATGTGACTTCCAAAAGAATGATTCTAAAGAAGATAAAAGAACTAAGGAGCAGCAAAGCCTCAAATGCACCCCCAAGGACTTTATCAATTCCCTTCACAGGAAATAAAGTGCACTTAAGGCCTTACTGGCTGATGGAATTCATGGATGAAAAATGTGTTAGGAGATTCTTCAGACTGGATGACCAATTGAGCATCTCAAGCAATGGGACTCTATTGGAAATACAAGAAAAGCTGGATCTATCAAATGCTGAAGAACTTGAATTTCACAGACAACTCCAAAATCAAATAGAAGAAAACAACAGGAAGCTTGGCAAGAAATCAAGACAATCAAGGAAATAGATCACATCTGCTCATACTAGAGGAGGACCTTGAAATGATTGTGAGAACTCTTTGTACACTTTACTTTGGTAAAATTTCAAATAAACTGTAGCACTTACTAGTTTTATCTACCACTATTCAATCTGTAGATTTAGGGTGTTTTGTTATCATCAAGTTTCTCTTAATTTATGAATACAATTCCATTAGACATAAATTGGGGGAGATTGTTAGGAATATATTGTGAACTTGATGATAAGTTGAACAAAACACCTTAGTAGATTTAACTTAGTGTTTTTGTAGCTCTCGACGGATGTTCTACTATAGTCCCGACGGATGAACTTTATAGTCCCGACTAATGACATCTAAACATCCATTGAGAGTGTAGCTTATGTAATTATAAGTCCTGTAGCGCATGCCTGCAAACAACAATGTATTAGTAGATGTTGTAGGATTTTTTAAGACATGTTGACTACTAGATTGATATGCAGAATAGGTTGGCTAATTATAAATATAAGATGTCTTTTAATTCTGTAGAAGTGAAATAGAGACAGTGAAAGAAAGGCTCCTGACGGATGATCTATAAAGGCTCCGACAGGTAATCAACAAGGCTCCCGATGGAGGACCAACATAGTCCCGATGGATGATCATATTCAAAAAAGCAGTTGACAGTGACAACACAGTCACATGCGTCGGGTGTTTGCAAATGGAATGTGGCAGCCTAATTGCAGGATTTAGAGAACAAAGAAGCATTACCATTTTCCTTGCAATTATGAAGATATTCAAAGATGCTGGATAGAGTAATGAAGTAGCATGGAATTAGACTAGAAATAATTGTTGTTTTACTTGTTTGTGTTTTTATCATGTAACTTGGTAGTATATAAACCAAGTGTAGCAAGTTGAACAAACTAACTAAGTAAGCATTATTTTCAGAGAGATAGATAAAGATGTATCTATTAAGCATCTCCCTGTAATTCTGTAAGTTCACTTGTAAGCAGCTGTGTGTTATTCAAGCATCACAGAGTTCTCATCTTTATGTATATATATCTGGTGGATAAGTTCAAATCCACCAGAAAGTTTTAAAGCCTTGTGTTTTATTGCTTTGTATTTTGATTTCCATTTAACTTTAATTTCGCACTTTTAATAAAATCAAACACAATTATATATTAAGTAAGAACATTCTTAAAATCAGAAAAAGAAGCCAGAATTACCTTCAACCACCCCCCCCCCCTCTGTAATTCTTGTTGCATTGATTGGGAATAACAAGCCTGTTGACGTCAACATGCCACGTCAGCATGCCACATAATCAGTGGGCCAACTTGAGGGTCCCACATGTGCCACGTCAGCAAAAATTGACCCCCTCCTGTGGGACCCAAATGCCACGTCAGCATGCCCCGTCAACAACTATGGGTCCCACACGGGCCCCAACATGCCACCTCTGATTTGTTTTCCATGTCTGCATTTATAAAATAAAAAAATGTCTATTGCAATGCTATGACCTCTACTGTTGCATATTGCACAACACTAACAGTTATTAACAACGGTTGCTTCAATGTACTGCAACACTTTCTCCATTGTGTTGTAATATACTGAAAATTTTGTAGATAATGCAACCTTTTCGTGCAACGCTAGCTAAAAACGTTGTATATGTTCATTTATGGTGTAGTGACAGTTGGTCACTTGCCAAGGATTTGGTGGGAATTCTGGATCAAATAAGGTGTTTAATATAAAATACGTTGCTTCTTCTCTGCCAACACATTGTTATATTTGGTCGCTTAGTTCTGGAAGCTTTATATGGCATTATGATAGCTCAATCAAATTTTATGTTTTTCGATTAATTATATTCTTAAATTGTAATAGTATTTGGTTTGTGAATTGTCCAATTGAAATCACTTGTTCACTTGAGTAAATATTCTGCTTTCTCAACTTGATTGAGATTTTTTTGCTAGTCTATTGGTTGGATGATTTATTGTTAGCTAGTCTATTTGGTTGGATGCTTTTGGATTGATTTTCTAGGGATTTGACATATACAAGTCAAAATGTTTCTTTTTAACATTACTCAGAGACAACATTTAATCTCACAATCTATAAAACTATCTTCTACCTTTAGTTTAGACAACAGGGCAGAAGAACCAAACCATTGTGTATTTAAGTTTCCAACCTGTTTTTTTAACCTCAAAACGAAGTCTATTATTTGAGACATGATTATCGAAAATTGGTGCATTGTTAACCTTTGAAAATTAAATGAAATTTTTGGGGAAGATAAAATTAGAATAAGAGAGATAATGAAAAAATCATTTCAAATCACAACCTCTAAAATTATCTTTCTAACTGCGGTGTTTAGACTGTGAATACAATCTGCGATTAATACATACAATTGAAACAGTGTGTGCGAATAACAGTGTGCGAGTATAACTGTCAAAAATAGAAAAATAAATGAAAGAGATAAGGATATGAGAGGGCTCTCGAGTCCAGTTTAAAGGAACTGTCTCCTTAAAGCTATTTCGCCTCTCACCGTATGTGCGAGCCGACAACCCTCCAGGATGAAACGAGAAGACGGTGTGTTATGCAAGACATGCCTGTATCATAACAAGACTAAGTCATATTGACAACCCTAAGATTAGTTATATTGTAACCTTAATCTATAATTTATACTTGTAATACTTAATGTCTGTAAAATGTAAATGGAGCAGACTGGAGCATTTTTCCCTAAACAGTGTCAAGCCTAAGAATTATATCTGGAAGAAGATCAAGAAGGTCATACCTCAGAAGAATTATGAAGAAGCTTGGAGTTGAATAATTCTGTTTGGTGAAAAACATTCTAAGTCGAGGTCTCTACAAGTTACAGAATTAGTGTTATAGAGAACTCATTCGAGAACTCAGAAAGACCTATCGAGAACTCAGGAATTGCCTATCGAGAACTCAGGAAATTCTATTGGAGATATCGATAAGTCAGATACCCATTCGAGAACTCAGAGATATCGACAAGTATACATTCATTAGAGAACTCTGAGTTATCGATAAGCCAAAGTCCATTAGAGAACTCTGAGTTATCGATAAACTAAAATTCACTAGAGAACTCAGAGTTGTCGATAAGTCAAGTCAACAATGAAGTTTCAGAGATATCGATAAGTCAACATGCCTATCGAGATATCGAGTTCTCTACAGCTTAATTGGAGATCTCGAAGTGAAGAAATTTCTCTAAGTACAGAATTGCAGAACAGTTTAATATCCAAGGTTGCAAATCAACAAACAATTCACATAGCTGGATTGACAAGTCTACAAAAAGCAGCTTGAGAGATGTGCAACATTAATGGCAAAGATTAACTGACAGAGGAGATTAAAGTAAACACGGGATGCTAAAGATATGCTAAGCCAGAAATGGAAGATTTGCTTTTCTATAAATAGATATGACAAGTGACAGTTTAGAAAAGCTAATAGCATGTTTATTATCCACTGTGTAAACCAGCAGTTAACTGAGTTATAAAGTTAACACTGGTCCTCTAGTTAAAGTATAACAGTCAAGATAGAAAATCGAGTATTCTCTCTCAAGAAAGAAGCTAACTTCTAAAACAAGAACTTAGAGATTTTGTAGCAAAACACTGCTTGATTTTTAATATAAAATTAAGTGAGTTTTGAAGATCTTCGTTTTACATATCTGCATAGTTATTTATGTTTAACATCTATTCTACTAAATCATTGATAACAATCAACTGCTAAAGCCAAAGTCGATCAAAAATCAAACATTTAAGCCAAAACACATTCACCCCCCCCCCCTCTGTGTTGTATTCATACCTAACAAGTGGTATCAGAGCAAAATCTGAAAGTAAACAGATTAGATCTTGGAAAAATGAATACACAGAAAATCAGTAGTATCAAGATTCCTCCCTTTGATAAGGCCTACTACACTTTATGGAAAAAGAAAATGTTGCTGTTTATAAGAATGGCCAATCATCTTTACATTGGTATCCTCAAGAACGGGCCCTTCACTCCTGTGGTTAGAGTTGAGGAAACCACAGATGGAGACATGGTTATTCCAGCTCATTATGCTCCCAAGGATCCCTCTGAGTATACTGACCCCGTAACAGAGAAAGTTTCCCTAGACGGTGCTTTGCAACTGATACTAATTGAGTCACTTGACAATGTAATGTATAATAACATTATTAACTGTGACACTGCTAAACAGATCTGGGAAAAGATTGAGATACTCTATGAAGGAACTGAGGAGGTTAGATCAAATCAAAGAAGGATATTGATTTCTCAGTATGAGGGTTTTATGGCTAAACCAAAAGAGGGCATTACTGATGTGTTTGAAAGGTTTAATAAGCTGATAAATGACTTGGAGCTTCATGATAAATTTTATGATGTCGAAGAAGTGAATTTGAAGTTCTTGCTTACTCTCCCTGATCATTTGGAATAAAAGATCTCTGCAATCAGAGAAGGAAGGGATTTGAGTAGAATCACACTGGAAGTGCTCTATAGGGTTCTGAAAACTTATGAACTTGAATGATTCAAAAGAAATCATTAAGGGCTGGTCAAGGATATGTACTGGACGGCTCAAGTGCATTAATTGTGAATGATGGCCAGACCTCTAATGATGAGCAAAGATCCCAAACTCCAGAAGTTTCTACAAGTGAGAAAAGAGTCAATGACACTAAAGAACAAGTCATAGTGGAATTGGATGAAGAAGATGAATTCTACACTCTTGATGAGCTTGATGAGCTAGACAAATCAATGGCTTACTTGGCTACAAAATTCTCTAACATTAGAGTGAAGAAACCAAGATTCTTCAAGAGCAAAGGACAGTCCTTCAACAAAGACAGCAGCTGGAAAGAAAAAGGGAAGTACACTCTTGATAGCAAAAATGGCTACAAAACTGGATCTGTTGATAGATCAAAAATAAGGTGCTTTAATTGTGATGAGTTAGGGCATTTTGCTACAGAATGTAGGAAACCCAAGAAGGCAAAGAAAGACAAAGCCTATCTTGAATTGGAAGCAAAGTATGATGCTCTTCTAAAGAAGCAACAAGGGATAGCTTATATTGCTGAGGGTAAAAACTGGGATGATTCAGATAATGATGAAGATGAAGAAGTTGGAAACTATGCACTCATGGCCTTGGAGCAAGGAGACTCTTCATCATCTAAATCACAGGCACCAACTCTTACCACAATTAATTTAAATGTGAGTCAATATAAGGAAACGGTTGAAAAGATGAGCACAAAAATGTTCCACATTCATACAAGCATGGTTGTTGCAAATGAGGAAGTTAGCAGATAGAAAAAGATCAATGAAAAACTTGAGAGTGAAAAACAAGAGACTGAATTGTTACTGGTTGAGCTTGATACTGCTAAGCAAGAAAATACATACTTAAAGAACAAATTAAAATGTGCAAGTGAAATTGAAGCAGTATTGAGAGAAAGGCTGGAGAAGAATGAAGTGAAGCTGAAATCCTTCAAAAATGCTTCTGATTTGATTGGCCAATATCATGAAAAGAACAAGCCATGTGCAAACATTGCCATTGGTCTTGATTATGAGGGTTTCAACAACAAAAAGAAGTCTGTCAGTGATAAAGGAAAATCAACTGAAACTGAGGATGTTCCAATTATTTTGAAGAAAGTTGAATCACCTTTTTTCAAGGCATGTGAAGTGGACTTCAGTGAAAAAGAGTTGATTATAAAATAGGAGATGGCTGATGAGGACAAGGAAAAGAAAAATGATGAGATAACTCAGTCTTCCATCTCTGTTGAAACACCAAAAGCTAATCAAGAAACTAAGGAGCCTGTGAAGGAGATTAAAGCTGAACAGGTCAAAAAGAAAAAGAAGAATAGAAATGGAAAGATTGGGATAAACAAAAGCAATAATTTTGCTTATGTTGCAGATGCTCCTAGAAAGAGGTATGAGAATTGTGGATCAATGAATCACCTAACTCATCTTTGTAAAAAGATTGTTAGCAATCCACCTTAAGGAGTCTGCAAGTATAATGAATCTAAGGCTAATGATCCCTATTCATTCTGTGACAAGTTTGACTGCATTCCCTGTAACATGAAAGTGATGAAGAGTTGCCACAAATTGAGAATTGATCTCATAGAATCAAAAGTTGGTTCTATATCTAAAAGGGAAAATGCTCAACAGTCTATGAATTCCATTTTATCTGAAAATTCTCATTCTACTTCTGTTAAATCAGTTAACAAGAAGAAAGTGCCCAACACAGCTTGGGTAGCTAAACACACTTAATCCTCATTGTGTGCAGGGCAAAGGAAAGAAGGTCATATGGATCATTGATAGGTGATGTTCCAGGCATATGACAGGTGATAAGGCCCTGCTATCACAATTTGAGGAGATGACTGGTCCTTTGGTGACCTTTGGAGACAACAGCAAAGGATTTACAATGGGATATGGCAAGATTAATTATGGAAATGTTGTCATTGAAGATGTAGCACTAGTTGCTGGATTAGAAGTAAATCTTCTAAGTGTTAGTCAATTTGCAGACAGAGGTTTTCAAGTTGTTTTCAACAAAGAAGATTGTGCTTTTATTAGCAAAAAGACTGGTGAAATTTCTCTTAAAGGAGTAAGAAAGGGAAGTTTGTTTGTTGCAGACTTAGACTCAACAAATAAGGATGGAGTGTGTTGTTTCTACACCAAGGCATCAGAAGAGCAAAGAAAATTATGGCATCAGAAGCTATCTCACTTGAATTTCAAAGCAATCAACACCTTAGTCAAGAAGGAGCTTGTGAGAGACATGCCCAGTCTGGAATTTGCTCAACTGGAAGTTTGTGAAGCTTGTCAGAAAGGAAAAATGAAAAGATCTAGTCACAAGTCAAAATCTGTGAATTCTATAAGTGCACCTCTACAACTTATTCACATGGACTTGTTTGGACCAGTAAATGTCTTGTCCATTTCAAGGAACAAATATGCCCTTGTCATGGTTGATGATTTCTCAAGATACACTTGGTTAGAGTTCATGTACTCTAAAGATGAAACTCCAAACATTATAATTGAGCACATCAAGAAAATTGAGAAGCAAGCTGAAGGAGAAATTAGTGTGAAAAGATTGAGGAGTGATAATGGAACAGAATTCAGAAACTCAACATTAAGTGAATTCTGCAAAAGCAAAGGTATTGTTCAAGAATTCTCAGCAGCTAGAACACCTCAACAGAATGGAGTAGTTGAGAGGAAAAATAGAACATTGGTTGAAGCTGCTAGAACCTTGCTACAAGATGCTCAGTTGCCAACTAGTTTTTGGGAAGAGGCTGTTAATACTGCATGCTACACTCAAAACAGATATCTCATAAACAAAGCTCATGGCAAATCACCTTACTCAATCATGTCTAACAGGAAGCCTACAGTGAAGCATCTACATGTGTTTGGAAGCAAGTGTTATATTCTAAAATATAACTCTAAATATGTGGGAAAATTTGACTCTAAAGTTTTTGAAGCAATTTTTCTGGAATATTCATTGGAAAGAACAGCCTACAAAGTTTATGTGATTGATCAAAAGAAAATTATGGAAAGCACAGATGTGACTTTTGATGATGACAAGTGTCCAGGCTTGGAATGCCTTGATGTAAATGATGTTGAAACCCTTGCATTTGAAAATCTAACCATTGATAGTGATTCTGATGAGGAAGATGAAGTTGTGGCACAACAAGTGACAAATGAAGAGATCTCTGAACAAAATCATGGGAATAAAAGCTCTCTTCAGACACCTGAATTTGATGGCACAAACTCAAAGGGAGAAGAAGAGAATGGAAATGACAGTCATGGTAATACTGAAGAAAATGATGAAGGCACTAGTCAACAGACACACACTAGAAAGTAGGATAGTTGTCATATAGTAGAAGCTATTATTAGTGATCCCTCAGCTGGTGTGAGAACTAGGAGTGCAACTGCTAATGAATGCCTACATGCATGTTTTCTATCTCAAGTAGAGCCCAAGAAAACTGAAGAAGCCCTATTGGATCCTGATTAGATATGTGCTATGCCAAGAGGAGCTGAATCAGTTTGAGAGAAACAAAGTCTGGAAATTAGTTCCTGCACCAAAGAATAGAAGCATAATTGGAACTAAGTGGGTGTACAGGAACAAAATGGATGAAAATGGAATTATTACTAGAAATAAAGCAAGGCTGGTTACTAAAGGCTACTCACAAGAAGAGGGGATTGACTACGATGAGACTTTTGCTCCTGTTGCAAGACTAGAAGCAATAAGAATTTTTCTGGTATTTGCTGTACACTCAAATTTCAAGGTGTATCAAATGGATATCAAGAGTGCTTTTCTTAATGGTGAATTAGAAGAAGAAGTCTATGTGCAACAGCCACCTGGCTTTGAAGATCCAGAATTCCCTAAATTTGTTTACAAATTACTCAAGGCTCTATATGGACTGAAACAGGCACCTAGAGCCTGGTATGACACACTGTCAGAATTTCTACTCAAACATGGTTTTACCAGAGGTACTATTGATAAGACTCTCTTCTACAAGAAGCATGGTGAAGATATGATCCTAGTTCAAATCTATGTGGATGATATCATCTTTGGATCTACAAATGAAAAGCTTTGTGAAAGATTCTCTAGGCTAATGCAGAGTAAGTATGAAATGAGCATGATGGGAGAATTGAGTTATTTCCTTGGCCTTCAAGTTAGTCAAAGAAGTAATGGTATTTTCATCAGCCAAACCAAATATGTGAATGACTTGTTGAAGAAATTTGGTATGGTGGATAGCTCACCTGCATCTACACATATGTCTACTGCAACCAAGTTGGATGAAGACAAGAAAGGCAAGAGTGTGGATATTTCAAGCTACAGAGGGATGATTTGATCATTGCTTTATTTGACTGCTAGTAGACCAGACATCATGTTTGCTACTTGTCTATGTGCCAGATTTTAAGCCAATCCAAAGGAATCACATTTGATGGCTGTAAAAAGGATTTTCAGATACTTAAAGGGAACTCCAAACTTGGGATTATGGTATCCTAAGGGAACTGGTTTTGAAGCTGTTGTATACACAGATGCAGATTTTGCTGGTTGCAGGGTTGATAGGAAAAGTACTAGTGGAAGCTGTCAATTTCTTGGTCAAAGACTTGTATCCTGGTATAGTAAGAAACAGCAATTTGTGTCAACTTCCAAAGCTGGGGCTGAATATATAGCTGCTGGAAGTTGTTGTGCTCAGGTGCTTTGGATTAGAAATCAGCTAATGGACTATGGTCTAGTGTTACACAAAATTCCTATTATGTGTGACAATACTAGTGCCATATCTATAGTAGCTAATCCAGTTAACCATTCTAGAACAAAGCACATTGATGTTAGGTACCATTTTATCAGGGAAGATGCTGCAAATGGTACCATTGAGCTCATTTTTGTTCCAACAGAGAAATAATTAGCTGACATTTTTACTAAACCTTTGGATAAAGCAACCTTCACTAGACTTGTGAGTGAAATTGGAATGCTCAATTCTTCATCCTAAGGCAAAACTCAGCTAATGTGTTGCAGCAGATTAATTTCTAATAAATCAACCTAGTTTGATTTAATTGGAAATTAAATGAAATATGAATTATAAATATTTCAGAATCTATATATATATTTTTCTTAAAAATTCAAAAATTAACTTAAAATATTTCAAAATTCTAAGTAAACTGCTTAGTTGTTAATTTACATCTTAAATGCGTAAAATTAACACAAGGCAGAATTACAGTACTCAAAGGTATAGAGAACTGAGTTCTCGATAAGTCAAAATGACTTATCAACAAGTCATTTTAGAATTCTCGAGTGAGTCCTCGATAAGTCTATTTACAGACTTCTCGAATGACTTCTCGATAAGCTCCATTATGACTTATTGATAAGACCATGTAGAGTTCTCTAATAGTGTTAATTCACAGAGTTCTCGACAAGGATATTTTGAGACTTATCAATAACTCAGTACTAAAATAATTTAATTCAATGAATTATTTTAGATAAATACTTTTGGAAAATAATTATTAGAAGTATTTTAGTCCATTTTTGGACAAACTGGGCATTTATCAGAGTTCTCGATAAGTCATTTGACTTCTCGAACGTACCTTTTTCATATTCAAAATTACTTCTCGATAAGTTTAATATCAAACATTTATTTGACTTCTCGATAAGTATTTTACTTTTTCTATAAATACCCGGACTTCTCGATACATACACTGTACTTACACTTTTTCGAGATCTCAAGTGACCTAGCTTTCAGACAAAAGGCGACTTCTCTCTCGTTTTTGCTCATTTCTCAAAACTTTTTCTTACCCACTACTTCTAAATACTACAATGGCACAAAACATTGTTAGAGCTATCATTCCAGAGAAGGGAACTAACTTAATTGCTTTTCTTGATATTAACCAAGCCCTTGATAGTTTTAAGGGGTTTGTGAAGTTTCTTTCTGAATCCTATATTGCAGGTGCTTTAACTGCAAGTCATGTGTTGTATTTGGACGTTCTTCATGAATTTTGGACATCAGCTATAACTAGGACAGTTGTTCTAGAGAATGTCACTTCTATGGTGGTCACATGCATAATTGGAGGCCAGGAAATTGAGTTTTCAGCTGCTGATGTGAATACAGCCCTGGGATTGCCAACTGAGAACTATGGAGAGATGCCAACTGCAAATGAGCTGAGTGAATTCATGGACTTCATCAACTACAGTGGCTCAATCAACTTAGCAACCCTGAACAGGACAAACCTTAGGAAGGAATGGTCCTTTATGTTTGATTTTGTAGTGAGGGCTTTCACCTGCAGAAAAACTGGCTTTGACAACATCTCAAGTATAGTGCAGAAGCTGGTGTTCTCAATAGCTCACAACAGGCATCTGAATGTTGGGGCTCTAATTCGGGAGGAGCTGGCTACCAGGCTTACTATGCCTTTGAAGAATAGAGGTAAAGAAATCTTTTTGCCAAGGTTTATTATGTCTACTTTAGCTCATAAAGTAAATGCATACATTTGTTAGCTGGTATTGATAGTAGTAGAATTGGCAATTATAAGCAAATATCCAAAATAATATTTGGCTCATTTACTACGAAGAATAAGATAAGTGTAAGTCTTAGAATCACTCCATTTATGTTGGAGAGATTCAGGACTTATCCTTACACTATGTCAGACATGAGGGCTCCTAAATTTTCTAGTTTAGTTATGGTTCCTGAGCCTGTGGAAGTACAAACACAGGCACAACAAGGACCTTCCAAAGCAGCCCCTTTTTCTAAACCACTACATGTTAGCAAACCAACCACTTTAGTCTCTCAAAAGACTGAAGTGAGTACAAAGAAGAGAAAGGAACCAACCCTTGCTGTTGTAAATGAGAGTGAAACAGTTCAAACTGAACCAGAGTCACCCTTGGTCAAGAGACCAAAGAAGAGTAAGATACCTGAGCTGACCACTCAAAACACCTCTGTGTCCTCCCAAAAGGGCGCAGTTGAACAAATGGAGAATAAACAATTACTAGATGCATCCTCTCAACAGGGTGTATCTATTGAAAAGAGCATTCACCCCAATACATCATGTACTGGGTCAGCACAACCTGCACCTAGAGTGTATGGTAGAAGAAATAAGGATGGCACACACAGTGAGGGCACATCATTTGAAGCTCCCTCATTCATTCAGGGGGAGCTGCCAACACTCACAACTAAGCAAACTTCTCTAATCTCTCAAATTTCTTCACCATATAGAGCACTTGAATCTGATTCTCAAGTGCACCAACACTCAAGTGACATGGTTCATGAAACTGTGCTCACCACCCATAATTAACATCTAGATGGTGAGAGGCTACTAGCTGGGGTAGACCTTGATGATACCATCACAAATATGGGGGTTTCCTCAGTTCTTAATGAAGACCCCATGGTTACTCTTGCACCTTCATGTGCACAATCATCTTCACAAATTAATAGGTTTGAGGGTAGTACTCTTGAGGGAGAGCTATCTAAATCCTCTCCAATTCAATTGGAGGTTCCCCTAGAAGGAACAACTCCCCTCAAAACCCTAGCTGAAATTACCTTGACAGTTGAAGCTAGGAGTACAATTGCCAATGACCCTGTTATGGGAAAGGCAAGTTCATCACATTTATGTGACAGTGCTCTGCAAGGTGCACAAAGGTTTGAGGCTGGTGTACATGATAGTAACCCGGTCAAATCCTCTCCAATTCCATTGGAGGTTCCCACTACATGTGGTGAATAACAAACTGTCAAAACCACAGATTTATCTGTGAGTCAAACTGTGACTTCAGTCACAGGTGGTAATCTGGACATTTCTCAATAGCCATCCACATCTCAATCCAGCCAACCACATATCATGGCTCAATGGCTACAAGATATGGAAGCTCAGCCTTCTACAGTTAATGACATGTTGGTAGATCAAATCTCAGGCTTGGCCAATCTCTCTCAGCAATTGCTCACTTCAGACATGGGGAACCAAGACTATCAAGCTATATTGCTATGCTTCAATGAAGAGGTTGAACAACAGAAGGAAAAGATAGTAGATGAGGCTGAAGAGGATGGCAATGTAGATGCCTGGTTGTCTGATGATGACGTGGCAGAAATGGATGAAGTTTTGGCTAGATTCAGGAGGGATTACATAACTATCTTGGGAAGCAATGCTAAATCTCTCACTCCTCCTGAAGTCTATGATGCCATCATTAATGTGCACAAAGCTCAACTCAAGGCTTTCCATCTCTTTGGAAAGGCCCTTGAAGTAAAATTGACTATACATGAAGATAAAATCAGGATGCTGATCAAGGAAAAGATGGACGACATTGTGCCTTCTTAAAAGGACATCAAGAATCAATTCCAGTCTTTCACTGAGCAAATGTCAAGGATGGATCTGGCCTCCATTGAGAAGGAAGTGTCAAATATGAAGAGTTCTTTCAAGGCCCTGTTTCATCAAGTTCAAACTCCTATCACAAATTCAAATGATACCAGGGTCAAGCTAAATCAAATGTATACTGCTAGGTATGAGCCTTCATTTCTTCTCATGGAGGGTGTCAGAAAAGCTGTTGATGAACACTTTGGGTCCTTCTCAGCCAAAACCTCTACTCCTCAGATACAAGAACTCCAAGATCAAATTTCTTCACTTCAAGCTTCCAACTCAGATTTATCTTCACAAGTCAGAGCTCTAACCACATTGGTTGAGAGTTAACAACATGATATTCAGGCCCTAGTGGAGTCCCATAAGCATTTACAAATGCAGAATACAGTTGTTTTGGGAGCCATTATGGGAAAACTCAACATACCACTGTCAGCACTGCCTGAAGCTGTAAGACCTGAGATTCCTACTCCCCTACTCATGCCTGTCACCAAGACTAAGGGGGAGATAGATGCAAGGCTAGCACAATCAACACTCAATAGTCAAGAACAAGGTCTAGAACAAGAGAGGCTCCTTATGGCTGCTCAAGGTCCAGGAATGACACAAGAGTTTGACAACTTGCTCACTGGATTAAAGAACTCTCTCAACAAAAACTTTTTCACTTACAGAAAGAGCTTGGAAAAGACTATCAATTACATTAGGGTGCTGCAGATACCAGTCAAGGACCAATTTTTGGAGAAAAGGATAGTGATCAATCTTAATGATTCTGGTGTAGACAGATGTATGTAAGTCAACTTCAATTATCTAATTTCCAGAAGAGCATCTGAGGTGGATATTTTGATTAACAAGGTCAGGATAAGTAACAATGAAGAGAAAATGCTACTGGAAGAGTTGAAGAAGGCTCAAAAAGCTGCATTCCCAGAAGCTTATCTACACCCAAGCAAAGGTGTGCACTATATCTGCTCTACAACCAAGCAACTGAAACACTTCCAAGTACCCAAAAACTGTGTCATGGCCAACAGAAGACTGATAATGGTGCTTGAGTTTGAGTTGAAAAGTAAGAAATTAAAGACTAGTGAAGATGAAGCTATGATCAAGATTTTGAGGAGATACATTGATAACCCTGAAGCCAATTTGCCTAAAACTCAAATCAATCCAGATGACTTGGGTGATGATGAGCAGAAGAAAGATGGTCAAAATCCTTCTGGCTCAAACTCAAGTCAATCTAGCAAGGCAATTGGTGGAAAAGGTGATAGTGAGAAAGAGAAGGAGAAGAAAAGTGGATCTGAGACTCAAAGGAAAGGTGGAAGGAGACCAAGACAAAAGAATGATACCTCACAACCCCTCCAAACCCTAAATATCCAAATACCAATTGCTAAACCTTCACATTCAACCTCATCAAACACTGCTCAACCTCAAATCTCTATGCCTAAATATTTCTATAAACTCACTGCAAACTCTCTCCTCAAAACTCAAATTACTCAGCCATACTTCTCTGAAAAGACTCAAAAATGTACCTTCATTCAAGCCACCCCATAAAACACACTTCAAAACAGTTGGAGTTGGTCCAAAGGAAGCCAAGGTCAAGAGAAGACTCGGAAGACAAAGAAGACAAAGAAGAAGATAACTGACAGCTGAATTTCTCAATGATCATGGATTTGGTGAAAAGGCCATCTGGAACAGATATGATCAAGATGATTTCTAACCTCTAAATGTTGTGGATTCAGATGAAGACTACTTCCAACAACTAGCTGAAAGAATTGTCAGAGTTTGGGTTGTTAACATCAGAGAAGTCAGAATCTAATACAGTGATGGGTCCTTTGAAAAGCTTGGAGATAGACTAAAGAATTCTCTCTCAATTGTTGAACTGAAAAGGATGATAAGCTTGATGAATGGTAAAGATTCATCCACTAAGGCATGGAGAACAGTATTAGCAATGTTTGTGGTTAACAGAGAGGAGATGAGAGATAAGCATAGAGAGTTGCTAGCTGAAAGGAGGAGAAAGTATGAGCATGACATTGATGAGTATATCAGAAGATCAGAAGAGTTGAAGGCAGCAGGCAAGAGCAGAATCTCAAAGGATGGAAAATTTCTGAATGTAAAAGTTGGCTCTTTGTCAAGATACAGAATAGGGATGTTAGCTAGTTATCCTAAGCCAGATTTGCTGATACTAATAGAGGCTCTAACTGACACCCCCATCCTAGAAGAATTATAAATACTTGTGCAGATTAAGAACATAATTGAGAAAAAATCAAAAAGCTCGGTCTTTACTTAATTATTGTAAGCTGTCAAATGTTCAATGTACAAGTGTTGTATCAACTTTTGTATTGTTTTATTTTCATTATTTAACTTGGGCTTAGTCTTGTTAACAGGCATGAATTTGTGATAAGCAATCTTCTCCCAAATTGGGGGAGATTGTTGTGCAAGACATGCCTGTATCATAACAAGACTAAGTCATATTGACAATCCTAAGATTAGTTGTATTGTAACCTTAATCTGTAATTCATACTTGTAACACTTAATGTCTATAAAATGTAAATAGAGCAGACTGGAGTATTTTTCCCTAAACAGTGTTGTTAGATATATTTGATAATGTCATGTCTAATATGATTTATGTTTAGTTTTTTCAGATCTTACTTAAACAGGACAAATCAGTACTTAACTGAAATCAACACTTATACTGAAGTCAGAACTTAAGTCATCAGTGTTAGTGTATACTGAAAATATTTATTTGAAGTATATACATTTATTTCTGGCCAGTTTAATTGAGAATCATTTGAATATTTACATGTTGTCTAATATTATATATTGTGAACAATCTAGTATCAAATGGAATACAGAATATTAGATTGTTAAATACGGTTATATAGTATAATAAGGTTCACAGCACGGGTGGTGTTGGACAATCCACTGGTATGGCTGTAGTATTATTTAGATTAGTTTATATTGACTCATAAATAATGCTAGTAAGTTTGTGTATATTGAACAGGATCAAATTTAGAATTGTTCCCTTAATACTGATTAAGAAGGAGAACTAAGATTTTATGTTATTATTAATGCTTAGGTTCTTAATCCGGAAATAGTAATTGACACGTGTATATTATTTACATGCTTTGATTTATATATGAAATAATTCTTTTGAATTATATCATTATATTTTGGGTGATGGAATTATATACATGGTGGATATTATTTATTGAAGGAATCCATGTCCTGATAATATTCGGGTTAATGATGTCCCCTTGAAAGCTCAAAAAGATTTAATTATGTGAAACCCTGCAGGTGGAATTTATTCTGGAATAATTAAATAAAGGTTGAGTGGATGATCAAGGATAAAAGATATTAATTAAATAAATTATCAATAATTTATTTAATTAATGGACATATGATATTTTAAACATGGGGAATTTAATAAGCAAATAATATTGGAACCGAATTAATTAAATTATGGTATTAGGAAAGGTAGTGCAAATATTAATTCTTTAGTGAATTGAATTAATATTTAATTACATTGGGCTAGGCTCAAGATGTAATTAGAAGGCCCAACCTAATTATCCATGGTCCCTATTGTAGCCTATATATATTCTTATTCTCTTCTTGCTTGGCAATTGTGTGAAAACATATTGTAGCCACCAAGGAGCAAGAAGAGAGGATAACTTGAGAAGACGGAGGCCACACTTCGCTCAAGGGAATTTGGGAATACAATAGAAGAGCATGAAATCAACCATTAACAAGGTAATCTTCTTTTCGTAATCTTTATCGTAAAACGTAGTAACACCCCAAGTCTGTAGTTCCCAACAATTGGTATCAAGAGCCTGATAATGGGTTCTACGTTTTATGATATAATGTCCATGTCGTAATTATATATGCGTGTATATAGTGTTTTGCTTGTATTGGTTTTGATGCAGGTTGTTAATCCACTATTATGGCCATGTATATTTTAATTATGTGTTTGGATCCCATGTGGTTTAATCGTGGTTAATTTTTGTTTTGGTTTCCACGTGGTTTAATCGTGGTTGTAATTTATACGAGGGTTGATCATGTTAGAATAGATTTTACAAAATTAGTTTTGTATTAGATCTATTTTTTTATAATTGTTCCGGGTATTTTGTAATAGTTATGTGCGATCGGAAATCAATTTCGGTAGTTTTTTTTTGTTCCGCTGTGCGATTACATGGGGCTGCTGGGGCTGCTGGGGCTGCGGGGGGCTGGGGCTGCTGGGGCTGCTGGGGCTGCTGGGCTGCTGGGGCTGCTGGGGGCGTCGGGGCGCGCTTGGGGCAGATTTTTTTTTAGAGCTGGATTTTTTTTCAAGGGCCATAATAGTGGAAAATTTATTTTAATTTTTTCTATTAAATTTTAATTATTGCTTTAATTTATTGATTATGTGTGTCGTTAATTATGTGTGTAATTCTTTTAAAATTGCATGTTTAACTTAATTAGGACGACATGGACATAAATTTTATTTATTGCTTTAATTAAATGTTATATGTTGCTAAAATTATGTGTGTATTTTGAATGCATGTTTAGACATAATTATAACAACATAGGGCCCCATTTAATTTTAAAATTCCTCAATTTTAATAAAAAAAATTCTAAGTGGGAGAGGGAATTAATATGAAATTAAATCCCATGGTCTCATTATTGGTTGTAGGTAATTTAACATAAAGACGAATATAAATTATATATACGTCACCCATCGTGGCATGTAATTTATGGTGTCTAGAATGTTATAGAAATTACTAGAACAAACTTCTTAAATTAATAAATTTTAAAAGGAATAAATACGGATTTTCTTTATTTCTGATTTGGGGCGATTTTGTCAAAAACGGGTTCATCGAACTTGTAAGGCTGTGGGTTTTAAGCGAGACCGATGTGACTCCTCCACTACCTGGAAATCAAACCATTGATGAATATTGAATTGAAGTATTCTATTCAAGGCAAAATTACGAATATTGGAAGGTATACACGCCACCCATCGTGGCGTACCAAGTTCCATAGATTTCGAATAATTTAAGATTTGATGATGGTATACACTTAGCTATAAAAAATAATATAGTCCACCCCAACGTGGCATATTGTTTAGTAATAGGACCGAAGTAACATTTAAACAAAATTAGGTGGTATACATGTCACACATCGTGGCGTACCAGAAACTTATGGTGTTTAGATGTTAGTGCATTTAATTTTAAATAATTGTTAGAGGAATTAATAGCTCTTAATAATTAATGCACCCTTATTTATGTGATGTTTTTATGCATGATTCTCAGGATAAAATGGGCTTTAATCCACTATTCACCATACTTAAGGATAACAAACTTACCGGACCTAACTATATTGAATGGAAACGAAATTTGGACATTGTGTTGACTGTTGAGTACAAGTTTTGCACTTATGAACCCAAGCCTGAACAGCCTGCTGCTGATGATCCTGAAGATGAGAAAGAGTATTATAAACGGTGGATTAAGGCTGATGAGATGTCGCGATGTTACATTCTGGCAGCAATGTCGGGTGTTTTGCAGCATCAGCATCAGTCTATGGCCACTGCTTCGGATATGCTCTTTAATCTCAAGGAACTTTTTGGAGATCAGAATAGGGCTGCTAGGAAAGTAGCCATGAAGGCTTTAATGAACACTCAGATGGCTGAAGGCACACCTCGACAAACCTTTCTTTAGATTTACAAATTCCAATTCTTTTAAATTTTGAGTCCGGCCGCGAGGAGATCCTTGGTGCTGAACTTGACGGGGAAACCCAGATTGACATTATCCTTATGAGCTTGTCCAAGAGTTTTGAGCAGTTCCGCTTGAATTACAACATGAACAAGAGGCAGTATAGTCTCGCGGAACTACTGACAGAACTTCAGGCAGCTGAAGGATTATTTCGGCAGAGTGTTCAAGTGAATGTGGCTGAGAAAGGTTCTTCCTCTAAGCCGAAAGGTATTAAGAAGAAGAAAAAGGCTCAGACACAGAAAGCTGTGAAGGCAGTGGGAGTTCAGGGTGGTGTGAAAAAGCCTAAGGGAAAGTGCTTCTGATGCAAACAGTCAGGTCACTGGAAACAGGATTGTCCTCTTTCTAAGAAGACAAACAATACTGGTATGTCTCTTTCTCTAGTTATAGAAACATTTATAGCGGCTATATCTACGAGCACTTGGTGTGTAGATACATGAGCCACTGATCATGTTTGTAATTCTATGCAGGGGTTCCAACTATCCAGAATGCTTAGAGATGGTGAGATATACGTGTTCATGGGAGATGCTACGAAAGTAGCAGTAGTTGCAGTAGGAGTTATTCATTTATCTTTTGGTTCTGATAGGATTTTGGTTTTGAACAATTGTCTTTATGTACCTTCTTTTAGAAGGAATTTAATTTCGGTTTCTAAACTTGCTTTGGATGGTTATAATGTTTGTTTGGATCGTAATGTTTCTATTATGATGAATAAACGAATTATATGTTCTGGTACATTACAAGACAATTTGTATATAATTAATCCTAGTCAACCTGCACTGCAACTGCAATTTAGGGAATTGAACAACACATCTTCTAACTCTACTAAAAGAAAGGAACCTTCTAGTTTGAACCAAACATATCTTTGGCACTTGAGATTAGGTCATATTAACTTGAGGAGGATTCAAAGACTGGTAGTAGATGGGCCTTTAAGCTCATTGGCAGTGGAGCCATTTCCAGTTTGTGAATCCTGCTTGGAAGGTAAAATGACTAATAGGCCTTTCAAGGCAAAAGGGAATAGAGCCAAACAACTGTTAGAATTGGTTCACTCTGATTTATGTGGACCCATGAATATCCAAGCAAGAGGTGGTTATAAATATTTCGTCACTTTCATTGATGATTATTCTAGATATGGGTACGTTTATTTGTTGCACCGTAAATCTGAGTGCTTTGATAAGTTCAAAGAGTACAAAGCTAAAATGGAGAAGCGACTTAATAAAAGTATCAAGTCACTACGATCAGATCGTGGTGGCGAATACTTGCTTGGAGAATTTAGGGAATATTTATCAGAAAATGGGATAGAATCCCAGTTAACTGCACCAGGAACACCCCAGTAGAACGGTGTAGCAGAGAGAAGGAACCGGACTCTTTTAGAGAGTGTTAGATCGATGATGAGTTATTCGGATTTACCCAAGTCATTTTGGGGACATGCCTTAGAGACAGCAGCTTATCTTCTGAACTTAGTACCTTCTAAGTCGGTTCCTAAAACCCCCTTAGAATTGTGGACCGGGGGTAAACCGAGTCTAAGACATATTCGAATATGGGGTTGTCCAGCATATGTGCTGAACAAGAACGCGACTAAGTTAGAATCTCGTACAGAAGTAAGGTTGTTTGTAGGCTACCCCATGGGAACAACCACAACATAATGTACAACCTGTCACTAATACCGCACCAGTGCCTCGTCGTAGTGGGAGGGTTGTTCAACAGCCTGATAGATTCATGTTTTTGGGAGAGTATTCAGACTTGGTCTCTGGTGAACATGATGATGATCCCCGTACATACGAGGAGGCAGTACAAGACAAAGATGCAGATCTTTGGCAAAAGGCGATGGAATCTGAGATAGAATCAATGTATTCTAATCAGGTCTGGGAGCTCGTGGAACCACCCAAAGGTATAAAACCTATTAGATGTAAGTGGATCTACAAGAAAAAGAGGGGATTAGATAAAAAGGTGAAAGCCTGGAAAGCAAGACTTGTTGCGAAAGGGTATACTCAGAAAGAAGGTATCGATTATGAGGAAACCTTTTCACCGGTAGTCATGCTTAAGTCAATCTGTATTCTTTTATCTATAGCAGCTCATCTCGATTATGAGATTTGGCAAATGGATGTCAAGACAGCTTTTCTTAATGGAAGTCTTGAAGAAACCATCTATATGCAGCAACCAAAAGGATTCATTAAGGAAGGCCAAGAGCATCTGGTATGTAAGCTAAGAGGTCTATTTATGGACTTAAACAAGCTTCTAGAGACTGGAATATTCGTTTTTATCAGGCAGTCCAGTCATATGGATTTGATCAAAGTCCAAGCGAATCGTGCGTGTATAAGAGAAGTGAAGGTAATGCAGTGGTTTTTCTAGTATTATATGTAGATGACATTTTACTCATTGGAAACAATGTTGAGATGTTGTCATCAGTAAAGGCATGGTTGTTCAAACAATTTGACATGAAGGACTTAGGTGAAGCGGCATACATCTTTGGGATCAAAGTTATAAGGGATCGCAAGAAAAGGATGTTGGCTTTATCTCAAGAGCCCTACATTGATGAAGTATTAGCTCGTTTTAACATGCAGAACTCCAAGAAAGGTTTTCTACCTTTTAAGCATGGAGTTGCTCTATCTAAAAAGCAGTGTCCTTCGACACCTAAGGATATAGAGAGCATGAAAGCAGTTCCTTATGCTTCAGCATGTGGAAGCTTAATGTATGATATGTTATGTACGAGGCCTGACATCTGCTTTATTGTGGGCATGGTTAGTAGATATCAGTCGAACCCAGGTCAGGAACATTGGAGTGCAGTAAAAACTATACTCAAGTACCTGAGAAGGACTAAGGAGTATATGTTAATTTACAAGGCCTCAGATCTATTTCCTTTGGGATATACTGATTCAGATTTCCAATCAGATAGGGATAAGAGGTAATCAACCTCGCGATATGTTTTTACTTTGGGAGGTGGAGCCGTTATATGGAGGAGTGTAAAGCAGAAATGCATTGCAGACTCCAC
Source organism: Apium graveolens (assembly GCF_009905375.1). NCBI lineage: Eukaryota > Viridiplantae > Streptophyta > Magnoliopsida > Apiales > Apiaceae > Apium > Apium graveolens. Next base: position 188,682,733 of record NC_133657.1, read on the forward strand.
CATGGAGGCCGAGTACGTGGCGGCCTCTTAGGCTGCCAAGGAGGCTGTATGGTTGGACACATAGATTTTTATGTAATAGTGGATTAAATAAACACTGATATACACATAGAATATTTTGAGTATAAGTGGGAGATTGTTAGTGTATACTGAAAATATTTATTTGAAGTATATACATTTATTTCTGGCCAGTTTAATTGAGAATCATTTGAATGTTTACATGTTGTCTAATATTATATATTGTGAACAATCTAGTATCAAATGGGATACAGAATATTAGATTGTTAAATACGGTTATATAATATAATAAGGTTCACAGCACAGGTGGTGTTGGACAATCCACTGGTATGGCTGTAGTATTATTTAGATTAGTTTATATTGACTAATAAATAATGTTAGTATACTTTGTGTATATTCAACAGGATCAAATTTAGAATTGTTCCCTTAATACTGATTAAGAAGGAGAACTAAGATTCTATGTTATTATTAATGCTTAGGTTCTTAATCCGGAAATAGTAATTGACACGTGTATATTATTTACATGCTTTGATTTATATATAAAATAATTCTTTTGAATTATATCATTATATTTTGGGTGATGGAATTATATACATGGTGGATATTATTTATTGAAGGAATCCATGTCCTGATAATATTCGGGTTAATGATGTCCCCTTGAAAGCTCAAAAAGATTTAATTATGTGAAACCCTGCAGGTGGAATTTATTATGGCATAATTAAATAAAGGTTGAGTGGATGATCAAGGATAAAAGATATTAATTAAATAAATTATCAGTAATTTATTTAATTAATGGACATATGATATTTTAAACATGGGGAATTTAATAAGCAAATAATATTGGAACCGAATTAATTAAATTACGGTATTAGGAAAGGTAGTGCAAATATTAATTCTTTAGTGGATTGAATTAATATTTAATTACATTGGGCTAGGCTCAAGATGTAAATAGAAGGCCCAACCTAATTATCCATGGTCCCTATTGTAGCCTATATATATTCTTATTCTCTTCTTGCTTGGCAATTGTGTGAAAACATATTGTAGCCACCAAGGAGCAAGAAGAGAGGATAACTTGAGAAGACGGAGGTCACACTTCGCTCAAGGGAATTTGGGAATACAATAGAAGAGCGTGGAATCAACCATTAACAAGGTAATCTTCTTTTCATAATCTTTATCGTAAAACATAGTAACACCCCAAGTCCGTGGTTCCCAACAATCAGTACTTAAGGTTCAGGAGATATTTATCAGAAGATAATATCAGGACTTAAAGGAAATATTCAGATAAGGAAGGCAGCTGATTTACAGGAAGAGAAGATCTAGACAAACGTAAGAAGAGATATGCACGAAGAAGGAATTCCGTGAAGAATGGAATACTTGGAAGAGAAGATATCTGATTGATATATTTTAGGAAGCAGAATTATATTCCATATCAATTAGCGATTATCTTGTAACTGTGTAGTATATAAACACAAACATAGGGTTTACACTATAAGTGTTATCATTATCGAGAAGATTATTCATTGTAACCCCAGCAGCTCTCGTGATATTTGTTCATCACTGAGAGAGGATAGTTCCATACTGTAACAAAGTTTATTATTTTGAATAAAGTTTGTTTTCTGTTACTTAAGTTATTAGAGTTCGATTTGATTGTGCTATACATTGTATTCACCCCCCTCTACAGTGTGTGTGTGACCTAACAAGTGGTATCAGACCCTATCTGTTAACACACAAATAGTTTAAGTTCCAAAAACAATCATGTCTGAAGTAGAAACTCCAACTAAGCCCACCAAAACTGAAGAACCTCCAAAGACACAAATCCATAGCCGATATGAGGCTATTAGAGTTCCCATATTGAGACCATCTGAATATCCCATATGGAAGGTGAGGATGACCATGTTTCTGGAAGCTACAGATCCAGAATATCTTGATAGAATCAAGGAAGGGCCTCACAAACCAACCAAGCTCGCTGTTACAGTTGCAGGTGAAGCAGCAAAGTCAGTACCAAAGGAGAAGAGTGACTACACTGCTGAAGATATCGCATCAATTGCTAAGGATGCTAAGGTACGACACTTACTGCATAGTGCCATTGATAATGTAATGTCAAACAGGGTAATAAACTGCAAGAATGCAAAGGAGATATGGGATGTCTTGGAAACAAGATGTCAGGGAACTGATACGATTAAGAAGAACAGGAAGACAATACTCACTCAAGAGTATGAACACTTTGACTCAAAGCCTAATGAGTCATTGACTGATTTATATGATAGATTTGTCAAACTCTTGAATGATTTGTCACTGGTTGATAAGGAGTATGATCTTGAAGATTCAAACCTTAAATTCCTGTTGGCTCTTCCTGAAAGCTGGGATTTGAAGGCAACAACAATAAGAGACAACTATAATCTTGATGAAACGACTCTTGATGAAATTTATTGGATGCTCAAGACTCATGAACTTGAGATGGAATAAAGAAGTAAGAGGAAAGGAGGAAAGTCAAGGACAGTTGCTCTTAAGGCTGAAGAAGAATCCCCCAAGGTAGCTACCTCAAGGAAAGGCAAGGGTAAAGCTCTCTTCACAGAGTCTGATACTGAGTCATCAAGTTCTGATAGTGATGATGACTCAGAATCTGAAAGCTTTCCTGAGACGGATGCTGATGAAGAGATGATGAAGCTGTGTGCCCTTATGGTGAAAGGAATCACAAAGATTGCATACAGGAAGTTCAGGAAGGGAAAGAAGTTTTCCAGAAAAGGTGCAAGTTCTGATAAGAAGAATTTCAGAAAATCTGAGGGCAAATGAGGAAAGTCTGACAGAGGAGATTATACAAATGTCAAATGCTACAACTGTGGTGAGAAAGGCCACATATCTCCTGATTGCAAGAAAGTGAAGAGTGACAAAGGCAAGGCTCTTGTCACAAAGAACAAAAGCTAGACAGACACCTCAGATTCTGAAAGTGAGGAGAATTATGCCTTGATGGCAAATGCTGATATGGCAAGTACTGAAAGCAGTTCTGAAGCTGCTAAGTTAAAGGTACCTCAAACTACTTATGTCTTGCATATTGATGATATTAATGAGTTGAGAAGATATCTTAAAACCATGTTCATTAGCTATAGAGACCAAACTTTAACATGTGAAAGATTAACTTCTGAAAATCTTACTTGCAAAAAGAGGAATGATTATTTAGAAAAAGAGTTAGTCATGTTCCATCAAACTCAAAAAGATAGAGATGATGCTTTCTATATTAGGGATGAATTACTTAAAATGAATGAATCTCTAAAAGCTGAGTTAGAAAAGGAAAGAGAGATTATCAGGACTTGGACTAACTCTGGCATTAAGTAGTGAAAACTGGAAAGAGGGCTAGGTTATGGAGAGGATAAGAATGATAAAGGAACTGTAGATATTAAGCCTATAGTTGTTAAACAAAAGCCAAAGTTAAAACCTGTTAAGTTTGTAGCTGTAAAGTCTGATACTAAGAAATCAGAAGTTAAAAAGGAATTAACTTCTGACAAACTAAAACAGGAAAAGACAACTGAAGTAAACGTAGGCTTAATGACAAAGAAGCAGCTTAAGCATAAGCTGAAAGATGTTAAGAATGCAAACAAGGTAAAATCACCTAGGAAAAATATGAATGGAAAGGAAGGTGTGAATAAAAGCAATGATTATAAGCCTGTTCCTGATGCTCCTAGAAAAAGTGTCATAATTGTGGAAGTTCTAACCATCTGGCTTCTTTTTGCAGGAAGAATAAGAACATAAACTCCTTACCTTCAAAGTCAGGAGTTAAGAGTCAGTCTGTTAGATATAAGCCACAAAATCCTTGTTTTCATTGTGGTAATTTATGGCATTCCATTTATACTTGTAAGGAGTATCATAGTTTGTACTATGATTATTATCAAATAAAACCTTCTTTAAAGAAAGTTACCATTGTTCCTTCTACTGTAAGTTCTGATTCAAAGTCTGATAGTATAAATTCTGATAAGAAAAATGTTAACATAAACTCTGATGTTAAATCCACTGCAAATGTTAACAAACTTAATAAGGCCAAAGGATCCAAGCAAGTCTGGGTCCTTAAAACTAATCATTAGTGGTCTTTGTGATTGCAGGGCAACAGGAAAAATATCCTAGTCCTGCACAGTGGATGTTCAGGACATATGACTGGAAATAAAGTCAAGCTATCAGACTTTGTGGAGAAGGCTGCCCAAGTGTTTCTTATGGAGATGGAAACATTGGAAAAGTTTTGGGATATGGCAATATCAATCTTGGGAATGTCATTATTAAAGAAGTAGCTCTAGTCTCAAAACTTAAACACAATCTGCTGAGTGTTAGTCAAATCTGTGACAGAGGTTATCATGTGGATTTCTTTGAAGAACACTGTGAAGTTGTAAGTAAATCTACAGGCAAAGTTGTTCTGAAAGGATACATGCGTGGTAACATTTATGAAGCCAAGCTTTCAACAAGTACTGATGGTTCTGCAATCTGTCTGATGAGTAGAGCATCAATTGAAGAAAGCTGGAATTGGCACAAGAAACTCTCTCATTTAAATTTCAACAATATAAATGAATTAGTCAAGAAAGATCTTGTGAGAGGACTGCCAAAGTCAGTATTTGCTCCTGATGGCCTTTGTGATTCTTGTCAGAAGGCTAAACAAAGGAAATCCTCATTCAAGAGCAAGACTAAATCATCAATTCTTGAGCCTTATCACCTACTACATGTTGATCTATTTGGTCCAGTAAATGTCATGTCTATTGCAAAGAAGAAATATGTTATGGTCATAGTGGATGAGTTCACCAGATACACATGGGTGTATTTCTTGCACACAAAAAGTGAAACTGCATCCATCTTGATTGATCATGTCAGGCAACTGGATAAATTGGTCAAAGATTTTGTGAAGATAATAAGAAGTGATAATGGTACTGAGTTCAAGAATTTGATAATGGAAGATTTCTGCAAAAACCATGGAATCAAGCAGGAATTTTCTGCTCCTAGAACTCCACAGCAATATGGAGTTATTGAAAGAAAGAATAGAACTCTCATTGAAGCTGCACGCATAATGCTTGATGAAGCAAAGCTTCTAACCTATTTCTGGGCTGAAGCTGTGCAGACTGCTTGTTTTACTCAGAATGCAACACTCATTAACAAGCAAGGAAAGACACCATATGAGATGGTGAAGAAAAAGAAGCCAAATCTGAAGTATTTTCATGTATTTGGATGCAAATGCTTTGTTCTTAAGACACACCCTGAACAGCTATCCAAATTTGATCTAAAAGCTGATGAAGGAATCTTTGTTGGATATCCACTTTCCACAAAAGCCTTCAAATTCTATAACTTGAGAACAAGAGTGGTCATGGAATCTATCAATGTCTCTTTTGATGATAAGAAGATTACTAGACTTGAAGATTTCAATAATCATGATCAGCTGAGATTTGAAAATGAAGACTTAAATTCTGATACTGAAAATCCTGACAGTCTAAATCCTGATACTGCAAACTCTGATGGATTAAACTCTGATGTTATTGAAACTGTGGTGACTACGCCAAAGGAAGATGCACCTATGCAGGGGGAGCATACTCAAGATACAACCACATCTCAAGAAGCATCAGAACATACATCTGGCTCTTCAAGTTCTGATTCGTCAAGTTCTGATAAGCCAAATTCTGATAATTCTGAAAACTTAAATTCTGAAGAATCCAACTCAGAGAGCATAGTTCCAGGGGGAGCATCATAAAATGTTGATGAAGATAGCATGGATCATGGGGGAGCATCCAGTTCTAGAGAAAACCTTCCATCTGCAAGGAAGTGGACTAAATCTCATACACCTGACTTAATAATTGGAAATCCTGATGCAGGTGTCAGAACTAGAACAGCTACTTCAAGTGAATATCTTTACGATTCTTTTCTTTCTCATACTGAACCAAAGAAAGTGGAAGAAGCTCTTCAAGATGTTGATTGGGTGCAAGCAATGCAAGAAGAGTTAAATGAATTTGAAAGAAACAAAGTCTAGACCCTAGTGCCAAGACCAAAGAACATATTTGTTGTTGGTACAAAGTGGGTATTCAGAAACAAAACTGATAGTGATGGCATAATTACAAGGAATAAGGCAAGGTTGGTTGCAAAAGGATATTCTCAACATGAGAGAATTGATTATGATGAAACATTTGCACCAGTTGCTAGATTGGAAGCCATAAGGATATTTTTGGCTTATGCTGCTCACAAAAAGTTTACTGTCTTTCAAATGGATGTGAAAAGTGCTTTTCTCAATGGAGAATTGGAGGAGGAAGTATATGTTGAACAACCTTCAGGCTTTGTAGATCCCAAATATCCTAATCATGTCTACATGCTTGATAAAGCACTTTATGGCCTTAAGCAAGCTCCAAGAGCATGGTATGAGATATTAGCTCAGTTTCTTCTAGAAAGTGGATTTAACAGAGGAACTATAGACAAAACACTGTTCTACCTCAACCATGGAAAGGACTTACTTCTGCTTCAGATATATGTTGATGATATCATCTTTGGTTCTATAAATGACAGACTTTGCAAGAAGTTTGCCAAACTGATGCAGTCAAGATATCAAATGAGTATGATGGGGGAACTTAGCTATTTTCTGGGCCTTCAAGTCAAGCAGAATGAAGAAGGCACTTTTATTTGTCAAACCAAGTACACCAGAAATTTGCTGAAGAAATTTGGAATGCAAGATTATTCAAGTGCATCCACTCCCATGGCCACTGCAACAAAATTGGATAAGGATACTAGTAAATCAGTAGATATTACTGATTATAGAGGTATGATTGGCTCTCTACTCTATCTAACTGCTAGTAGACCTGATATCATGTATGCTACCTGTCTTTGTGCAAGATTTCAAGTAGATCCATGAGAACCTCACTTAACAGCTGTGAAAAGAATTTTTAAGTATCTTAAAGGAACAGCTGATCTGGGATTGTGGTATCCCAGAGAATCAGATTTTAAACTAATAGGTTACTCAGATGCAGATTTTGCAGGTTGCAAAATTGACAGGAAAAGCACAAGTGGAAGCTGCCAATTTCTTGGAGGCAGATTGGTTTTTTGGTTTAGCAAGAAACAAAAGTCAATTTCCACATCAACTGCAGAAGCAGAGTACATTGCTGCAGGAAGCTGTTGTGCACAGATTCTTTGGATGAAGAATCAGTTACTGGATTATGGGTTAACATATTTTAAAATCCCTATTTACTGTGATAATCAAAGTGCTATTGCTATGACAGGTAATCCAGTTCAACACTCAATGACAAAGCACATCAGCATTAGGTACTACTTCATAAGGGAACATGTGGATGAAGGTACAGTGGAATTGCACTTTGTTCCAACAGATCAACAACTAGCAGATATCTTCACAAAACCACTATGTGAAGCTACTTTTACAAGATTGGTAAATGAACTTGGAATGGTTTCGGGTTCTTTCTCTAAATCTGCTTAGCTCTTGTTCTGATGCATCAGACTTTATGATCAGTATTTACAGAAATTACTCTCTTTATATTCTGTGCTTGATTGAAAATTGTTTAAGTACTGATTGTTGTCTGATGTGAATTTCTAAACTCTGATAGTGATATGACTGTTTATGTGACTATTCAATCCTATGAGGATAACTATGCTAGATGTTGACCTACTAGTCTTTAATATATTAGAGATCCCACGTTAGAAGTAATTATTTATGTGGAAATCTATTGACACAAGCAAATTCTGATATTGAGCTTAGTCAAGTTTACTTTGTCTATCTTATTACTAAGTCAAAAACTAGAATAATGTTTCTCATTTGTTAAGTTCCGATGTTAGTAAATCTGTTGAATGTACTAAGTGCTGATAAACCTCACTTATCAAAAGAAAAAGGAAAAGAAACAAGGAATAAATATCAGGTACTCATTTGAGATTTAGAGTAAAAATATGGAAGGGACGACCCAAGTGCATTGCTGGTATTAAGTAATATGCATCAGAAAAAGCAAAAATAAATATTTTTCTTGGTGACTTTTCACACTCTATGATTACTGGAGAAATACTCTGATAATAGCATAAATTCTGATAAGCAGTCGTAACTCACTTACACTGAGAATCCACTGTAAAATGGAATTTCAAAAGATGCATAAAATAAGCACAACAACAGTTGAGGTGGTCTCATGCATGAACTCATTCAAAAGTAGGCTTCAGAATAATGACAGATTTTAAGTAAAGTTCTAAGTTATGCCTTATTTCTAAGATGTACTGAAGTGAATCAGACTTTACTCTTTGTCTGATATTTTGCTTAATGCACACACTTACACTCCATATGAATGATGAAAATTACTGTGGCATTCAATGTTGTTTTAGATGAACCGTTTATGTGTCAAATTGCATAAATTCTGAGGACAAGTTCTAATGGAAGTTCTGATGATTAAGTTCTGAAGAATCAACATCAGAATTTGTGTGAAGAATTACGGAGATAGGCATTCACTTTTTGAGTTAAGAAATCATGTTTAGATGACTATTAAGTTCTGATATAAGTCTAAGTGCTGATATTAAATTCTGATTCTTTACTTGACTTATTTGTGGTTAAAATCTGCAACAGTCTTATTTTAATTCAGAATATGTTTGGGTGGAATATTAACAGTCAATATAATTAGGGTTAGTGGAACACGTCCATGCACAGTAATATTTACTTGTTTCTTGTGCGCATTAAACCCTGTTTTACACTTCCAATGACTGTTTTTCTTCTTCCCAGTCTAGGGAGACGAGGTAGAATTATTTCTACCTGTCCGCATTAAATTATCCTCGCGTCTCCTGGCATTCTATTGCCTATATAAACCATCACCTCACATCAGTCTACACATCATTTCTTTTTTCACATACTCACTCTCTTTTCCTTCATACCAAAAAAATCATGGTTAACTACAATATGTTTTTAAACTATGAGACCTTCAACATGGAGTTGAGCTGTGAGGACTGGCAACAGGAATGACACGTAACTGTCATTCCAGATGAGATTTGGGACTCGGTTCCCCAGGAGGTTCTCACACACCTCCTGTTCTTTTACATGGACTACCATCGCCATCTGGAGCGATTGGAAGAACAAAGGCTGGAAGCTCTCCGCCAACATGAGCGAATCATTCGACTCGCTATTCTTTTTATAGAGAGTCGGAAGAAGAAATAATTTGTTTTCTTCTTCCTGTTTTTCTTCATCGTCAGCTTTGTCCGGCTTCTTAGCCAAGGACAAAAGCTGTTGATGTTAGGTTTAGTAGCTTAGGACAGTCTTGTAATGTTCTGATGTAAATTTCAATTTCATGAATTTATTCTATTAATATATTAATTGAATTTTATATTTTTGCAAGATTTTATCTCTGAGATGTTTTGCAATTCTATTGCATTGTAAAATCCTGACATATCCATATTCTGATGACCATTTTAATTGCTGATATAAATTAAGTTCTGATTCTGAAATGTCGGTACTTGTTTACTTGATTTATTTGTTGGTCATTCTCACACTTTATATTTTTCCAGAAAATGGGTTTTGCAGTAAAAATGATTAAAAAAAATGGGAACAGTTTAAATTTTGAATTAAAACTGACTTACCTCAATTAATGGGATTACTTGGTAAGTGGAACGGTTTTTTCCTTGAAAAACTGCATGTAATAAGTAATGATTACTGTTTTCCCGTGCCCATTAACTATTCATTATTGCTGCATGTCTGACAGGTGTCCAACGGTTATTTTTTTTAACCATGTATAAGTAAGAGAGAGAGAGAAGATTATACAATCTTTTATTTACTTTTACACTTTATCTCTCTTTCTTTACTTTTACTCTCTCTCATCTCCTGACGTTGGTTTTCATACAGACATTTTATCGAATACCTTACAGGCAACCTTAATTCTCAACTTTTTCTCATGGCACCTAAGGATTTGATCATAGATGGAGCCAAGTTCGTTCCCAAAAACTGTGCTGCGATCTTAAATCATGAATTTTGTGCAAGATTTTCTTGCACACAGTGAAATTGGGTATGCATTGACCCAACCTTCAGTCTTTTCAAGCCAACAAGTTCTGACATTTTGGCGGACTGGGCATTTTGATAATGGTGGTGCAACTGGTACTCCCAGCATTGTTTTTGAAGTCAATGATGATGAGCATGTGGTAACTCCTGGAACAGTTCGCAAGGCATTACATTTACCAGAAGGCTGCATTTTCTCAACATCGGAGGAACCATCTCTACAGCAGCTCATGGCCAATTTAGGGTATGAGCAGAGTTTGGCTAAGCTTGGACAGTTGAAACGAGCACATATCAGAAAAGAATGGAGCTTTTTCTTCGACTGCATCACTAAAGCCTTCGGGAATAAGTTTTCCAACTTTGATGCCATTCCAATAATGAGCAGCACATCGGGTATGCTATTAATAACCAAACGCATTTTGATTTTGCAAGTGTTGTGTTAGGTTTTATAGGGGATAGGATGACAGAGGATAGGAATGTTGTCTACTTTGCTAGATTCTGTCAGCTTATATATAATTTATGTTGTGCTGATGAACCCCAACCTACCACTGACTTATTTCCACCCTTTAAACTTGCAAAACGGGCTTTTAATGACTTGGTAAATGTTGACCTTAAGAAAATGGTGGTTAGACCTTTACAGATTCCTCAGTTTGTAAAACAGATCCTGGTAAATGCTGATCCTCAAACCTATAGATCTGTTTATCCTGATGTTCAACCTACCACCACATCCCAAACACCACAGCAACCATCAAAACATACCACACATACATTTATACCTCAACCCTCTCTCAGAACTTATCTCAAAACTTATCTCACACCTTCACAGACAGCTCAACCTTCAGCCTCAGCACCTACTGTGAAGCCTTCATCTTCCAAGCCCAAGAGGAAAAAGACTGTTCCTCAGACACCACAGAAGAGAAGGAGGATTGTTCTGAGAGATGAGTCAGACAGTGAGGAACAGGTTTCTGCATCAGAACCTGTTGTTAAAGAAGCTGAGAAGGTCCCTTCTCAGAAGGATTCTGGAATTGGGGGATCTAAGCTTCTCAAAAGGCTTAGAAGAATGACTTCTGCTGAACCTCCCAAGGAATCCCTACCTTCAAAGAGATACAAGAAACAGAGAGCTAAAAGGCCAGCTTCAGATGATGAGGAAGCAGCAGCTAAGGAAGGAGATCAGGAATCTCTGATCTCAAAAGAACTAGAATTTGCTGAAGCTACTGCATCTCCCTCTTCATTGTCCCCAACTCAGGAAGCTGCTACAGATAAGGAAAATACACCATCTGTGTCTCCTGTACATGAAACTGTATCTCCTGTAGACCCAGGCATAAGTGCTGAAATTGATATTCACAACCTGGTTGTGCCTGAGGTTCTCTACTTAGAAGCTCCAACAGCAATTAATCCATCAACAACACTTTTTCCTGATGTTACTCAAACTCCAGAATTGTCTACAGCACCTTCTCTGCATCTAGATGTTGATGATCAGAATATAGGTGAGCATCATGATATGGCTGTTGATCAGAACTTGGAAACAGATCAGCACTTAGAGGATGATGCTGAAGCCTCAATTGCTTCTCATACTGTTGTTTTATCAGAAGATGTGGATTCTGTCAGTTCTGGTGCTTCAAATGCTGATGATAATGGTGATGCTGCTATTAATGTAGATGCTGATGAAGCTGGTCCTTCAGGACATGCATCTCAACAAACTGTTCATAAATCTGAACTAGTTAAGAAGTTTGTTACAAGAGCAGCACCAGTACCTTGGAGTGAAACTCCTAGAGGACAGGAGTGGACTAAGGAATGGAACTCGGTTACCTTTGTTCCATCTGAAAAGATTCTTGCTGAGCACTTGGCAAAAGCTGATGAAATGTTAATTAATGATGATTTCAAGACACAGCTTCGAGTCACTGTATTGAGTACTAGACATCTTCAAGGTTCCATTCAACAACTCATGCAGAGTTATATAAAATTCAGGAAGAATTGCTCAAGCAAGAAATGACTCAGAAAATTGATAAGAAAAAATTCTTCCAACCTACCTTTGACAGAGTTGCTTACATTGAGAAGACCCAAGAGAAGCAACAGTCTCAGATTGATGATATTTTGAAAAATCAAGCTTCTCAGCAATCTCAACTCGATGAAATCCAAGCCTCAGTGGAATTGCTTGTCTCTCTTCTCTTACCTGCTGATGCCAAAAAGGGGGAGAAAGTAATTAAGTCCAAATGCAAAAATGTTAAGACACTGAAGGGGAAGGATGATGAAAAAGATGACCAGGGAAACTCTAGAATGGGTGGAGGTCATGGTCAAGGTAGAAGTTTCTCATCAAGAAGAGCTAAAATTACAAGTCACATGACAAGTTCTGATGCTGGAAAAAGAATTACTTCTGCTACTGGTAAAAGGATAAGTTCTGATGAACTTTTGGATCTTGATGAAGAAATATCAAGACAGTTATTTCTAAAAGAAAATCCAGGAATGGACTTGGAAAGTCTAATGGAAGAAGAAGCTAGACTTAAATCAGAAAAAGTCAATTCTAAATCTGAAGCTTCTGTTGGTAAAAAGAAACTTCCAAAGGCCAAAGGCATTGTGATAAAAGAAAGAACAAATCCTGAAGCAATTAAGGCTAAATCACAATTGCAGATAAATCCAAGGTCCAAGGGCAAAGAGAAAGTTGGTGAACCTATCAAGGTTTATATGCCTCCTATGGATGAAGAAATTACTGTTGAAGATGTTGATCTTGCTCTGACTTCAAGAAAAATTTCTAAGACAACCTCTGACATGGCTCAAGTTGTTCAGAGTAAAGATATAGTTAGTTCTGATATTTCAAAGAAGCAAGTAACCTCTGACATAGCTCAAGTTAACTTGATATCAGAAGATAAATCAAAGGAAACCTCTGACATTGCTCATGTTAAACCTTCAAAGATACTCCTACCAGGATTCACCAAAGCCAAACAGACTCAACCTTTGAAGACTGCTGCAAGTGGTTTTGAAGCAAGAGTGGTTACTAGAAAGGAAGCAAGAGATAAATCTGGATTGGGTAGTGCTGATGAAAGAAGAATACAGAACACAACCAATGATCCAACTTCCTTAAGTGAACCGGGTATTGGAGCAACTCCTGAAAGATTGAATCAAATAGAATCTGTACAGATGGTTTACCATACCTACTTGAGAGAACACATCTTGTTGTACTTCATGACAGATGGTAGGGTTTATCATATAAGGGAAAATGCCATTCCACTGAAGTATTTTGAAGAATTGGAACATGTATTATTCTTACTTCAAGTGAATGACAAAATAATAGAAAGTGCTGCAAACTATTTGAAGAGTCAAATTCAGAAACAGAAAAGGTTTATTTTGTTATGTCTGACAGCATATATCTTCCAAAGTACAGAGATCACAAGGGTGATATTGTTGAGATGAAGCCTAACTCTGCTAAGATTATAACTACCTTTCTGGGTTACAAGGCTGTGGAATTCAATCTTGAGTCTGACAAGGCATATTTGATCAGACTGGATCAGGACATAAGGAAAGCTAAAATTAATGATCTCAGGGCTGCAATCTTTCAAACTGGTGAAGATTCTGCAGAACTTAAAGATGCTAAAAGGAGGATGATTGATGAACTCAGATATGCTGAGAGATGTTTGTTAAAGAATTATCTCAGAACAACTCCTGACATCAGAGAGATCAGAAAGTGAAGCCAAGTCAAGATCTATAACTGCTCAAATTCTGATATGTATACAGACTAAAGTTGTTATCAGAAGTTAAAGTTGGTAAAGCTTTAAGGACTGTAAGTTGTAGTTATCTAGTCAAATTCTCATGCATTTGTACTTAATGTTTTTGACATCATCAAATATCTGTTAAACTTGTATATTATGCTAATTTACAAGTTGGGGAGATTGTTAGATATATTTGATAATGTCATGTCTAATATGATTTATGTTTAGTTTTTTCAGATCTTACTTAAACAGGATAAATCGGTACTTAACTGAAATCAGCATGTATACTGAAGTCAGAACTTAAGTCATCAGTACTTAAGGTTCAGGAGATATTTATCAGAAGATAATATCAGGACTTAAAGGAAATATTCAGATAAGGAAGGCAGCTGATTTACAGGAAGAGAAGATCTAGACAAACATAAGAAGAGATATGCATGAAGAAGGAATTCCGTAAAGAATGGAATACTTGGAAGAAAAGATATCTGATTGATATATTTTAGGAAGCAGAATTATATTCCATATCAATTAGCGATTATCTTGTAACTGTGTAGTATATAAACACAGACATAGGGTTTACACTATAAGTGTTATCATTATCGAGAAGATTATTCATTGTAACCCTAGCAGCTCTCGTGATATTTGTTCATCACTGAGAGAGGACAGTTCCATACTGTAACAAAGTTTATTGTTTTGAATAAAGTTTGTTTTCTAGTTACTTGAGTTATTAGAGTTTGATTTGATTGTGCTATACACTGTATTCACCCCCCTCTACAGTGTGTGTGTGTGACCTAACAAGTGTCAAGCCTAAGAATTATATCTGGAAGAAGATCAAGAAGGTCATGCCTCAGAAGAATTATGAAGAAGCTTGGAGTTGAATAATTCTGTTTGGTGAAAAACTACAAGCCACAGAATTAGTGTTATAGAGAACTCATTCGAGAACTCAGAAAGACCTATCGAGAACTCAGGAATTGCCTATCGAGAACTCAGGAAATTCTATTGAAGATATCGATAAGTCAGATACCCATTCGAGAACTCAGAGATATCAACAAGTATACATTCATTAGACAACTCTGAGTTATCGATAAGCCAAAGTCCATTAGAGAACTCTCAGTTATCGATAAACCAAAATTCACTAGAGAACTCAGAGTTGTCGATAAGTCAAGTCAACAATGAAGTTTCAGAGATATCGACAAGTCAACATGCCTACCGAGATGTCGAGTTCTCTACAGCTTAATTGGAGATCTCGAAGTGAAGAAATTTCTCTAAGTACAGAATTGCAGAACAGTTTAATATCCAAGGTTGCAAATCAACAAACAATTCACATAGCTGGATTGACAAGTCTACAAAAAGCAGCTTGAGAGATGTGCAACATCAATGGCAAAGATTAACTGACAGAGGAGATTAAAGTAAACACGGGATGTTAAAGATATGCTAAGTCAGAAATGGAAGATTTGCTTTTCTATAAATAGAAATGACAAGTGACAGTTTAGAAAAGCTAATAGCATGTTTATTAATATTTGGATGTTTACTTCTGATGAAAATGTGAATATTTTAATTTTTAATTATCCAGAATTAAATATAGATAATTTTGGTATTTTTCTGGTAATTTTTGGATTACCATATGATTTTTATACGGATTTATAGAATTAATAATGATTATTTTTACATAATTATAAAATGTATTTTTAAAATGAGAAATCGTTCCACTTCAATCGTTTTTGCATTTTTACAACCCGAAATCTTCCGAAAACTCCTTCTTAACCTAATCTGATAATTCTGAACACTTTTCATGTTTTGACTTTTTCGATCCGGGGTACGGTTTGACCTGTACGAGTCCCAGTGTGAAATTTCCGATACGCAAATCATTTTAGAGATCGATAAAAATCCGTATTTCTAAAAGGCGAGATACTATTACCTCATTTTCGTATAAAGTATTTTATAAGAGTCTTTGTTTTGATAATTATCCAATTCTGGTATTAAAATTGTATCGTCTTTTTAGTTACTTAGCGGCTAAGTAACCTATTTTCGGATCTGATGTGTAAATGTAATTATCAAATTATTAAATAAATAAGATATGTGATGGTTCTGTCAGCCTTGTGTTGTTGTATCATAAATTGTCCGTGATTTGTTGGACGCGAAGATTAATTTTATAATTAATTATCGAGCTGTATGCATTTAATTCATTTTAAAGTGATTTTATTGAATATTTATGCTAAAATTGTTTCTAAAATTAGTTTTATTGTTTTCTAATTTTACTTATTATTTTTAGGGGTTTATAAAATTTAGAAATTAATATTTTATTAATTATTCAATTTTAAAAGATTTTCTGATTTCAGTAAATCGTAAAATTATTATTTAATTTCAAAACATTTCAAATATTATGGAAATTTTATCTCGAGAATCTTCAAATATGTTGGAAAAATTTCGGGTTGTGGTTATCCGTAAATTACTCGTTGAAATCATTAAATTCGGCACGGACCAGGACATTAACGAGAATAAAATAACGAAGAAAAAAGATAATAAAACAATAAATAAACCACAAGAGCTCCCCTCCCCTGTGGCACCGCCTCCTGCACCGACTTGTTCATCTCATCTCTCACTGTTCTTTCAATCTCTCTCTCTGAAATCTCTCCTAATCTCTCTTTCTTTCTTTCCTCTCTGTCTCTCCTCATATGCTCTCTTATCTCTTCTCTGTTTCCCCGTTTATTTACTCTGTCGCCGCCGCCCCTTTCTTCTCCGATTTCCCCTGCTTCTCTGGTTGTTTCCCGGTGATTACTTCGGCCTATTCTGGTGAGGGTGGTGGCGCGTGGGGTGTCCCTGATTGTGTGTGTGTTGCATTATGTGTGTGTGTGTGTTATGGGTGTATGTGTGTGTAAGGGCCCTGAGGGCTGTTGTTTGTGTTGCTGCTTGCGTTTCCATTTGTTTTTCCGGCTGTGCTCCGTTTGTTGCCGGTTGGACTGCGGTGCGCGTGTTGTTTGTCTTGAAATTGTTTATTAATCTTATTTTTCCTTTTCTGCAGAAATTATTTGAAGAAATATTTGTGATATAAATAATTTCTTCGTATGGGAAAATAATTAATCGGGGAAATTCGTGTTGGACGCTCGTTATAAACGGGAACCCGCGAATTTTACCGCCGTTGGCGATGAGCCTCGACGAGCCAATGGTGGGCAATGATGATTTTTATCTGAGTCCTAAATTATAAATAAAAGTAGTTATGAAATTAATTTTGAAACGAAAAGAACAAAATAAAATACGAATAACAATAATTGAATTTATATCGGTGATTGGGATTGATAATCGGATTATAGATTGGATTGGTTGTTGTTGTTGTTGTGATTGACGTCGAAATGATTCGACGGGTAGGCCGATAAATAAAGGAGACGCTGCTCGATTTTCGGGAAATTAATTCCGAAAATACAGGAACATAACTTGTAGTTATCGGAAACGTCGAACGAGGATATGATTGAACTTTATGAAACCTATTTACGTAACGTGATAAGATATTTTGTGAATAATCGATTACCTTATTTTTTTTAAATGACAAATATACGTATTTTCTGAAATTAAATACCGAACCGAGTTTCAAAGATGTGAACCGTAATTGCTATGTGTATTTCGATAATACATATAAATATAAATTCGGTTATGAAATCGTATGGGTAGAATAGGATGACGATTGATGTTTAGCTTAAGCAGTTATCTGAATTAGGGTATTTCAACCCTGTAGGTTTAGACGAAAGACCCGAGACGTGACATCGGACTAGGAACGATCTAGTGGTTAGACGTCGAAATCAACGAAGTTCCAATTGAAGGGTCTGAATGTTGAGAATTGTATCCAGATTAGAATAGTGGTTTGACGATGAAGCCAAACGCTCAAGGCAATACAAAAGTCGACTGATAATAGGGGTTAACGCTTAGCGAGGCAAGTATTCTGGATTTTTCTTTTAAAATACTGCAAGTATTCCAGAACATTCTTTTAATCACTACAAGTATTCTGGATTTTCCTTTTAAATACTGCAAGTATTCCCGAACTTTCTTTTAAATACTGCAAGTATTTCTGATTTTCTTTTAAAATACTGCAAATATTTATTCGTTCATATTCTAAGTTCAGAATAGTTAACTGTTTTATATTTCGCTACAATTACTCTGATTATGCATGTCCTTTCATTCTTGTTCCTATAATTCGATTTCTCTCTTGAGCAAATACCCATTCTTTCGGGTTATTTGCGAACCCTGAATTGGGATGTTTTGAATTCAAAATGATTTGACATCAAAATACTCCATGGGCTGGATAATGATGATGTTTTGAGGATTAAGAGTGTCTTAATCCTGAGGACCGGGATGACTGGTGCCTCGAGATGGGCCGTAGTGCCTGGATATCCGACTAGATCTATATATTGAGATATAGATCTGCATTATATTCTGACTCATCAGCAGAATATAGATGCGAACTAGTGTTCAGTCTAATTTATTGTTGATCTCCATTAACGGCATTCTCTCTCGAATGGTTTTATGATTCCAAAATCGGACAAAACCCTGAATCAGGAGATGAATCGGGGAATAGGTTGTTATTTTTGAATTTTAGATAAAGGCTGGTGACAGCCAACGATTATTCGTTCAACTCACTCAAATAAATAGACTTGTTTAAAATTGTTTTAAGATTTTGTCCGGAAGTTTTCTTTTCATATTAATGCTTGAAACTCAAATTATATACTTGCTGGGCATTTTTGGCTCACTCTTACTTTGTCAATTCTTATTTCTGCCAGAAACAGATAAGGGTAAAAGTGAATAGCTTTGATAAACAGCAGAAGTTAGAGAAATTTCCGCTGCGAGATGTTGAAGATGTTAGAAGAATGTGACAAGAGCATTAGTTCAAAGGTATTTACACTTGTATTCTAGTTATTGTGAGTTGTAAAGGGTTAGATTCGTGTTTCATACCATAACCTGTAAACGATCCGGATTCAAGGGGTTATTTGAATATTCTTTTATTTTGTGTAAAGATTATTTAGTGACACCAAATCTTGACCCCGGATTTGGGTTGTTACATTCACCCCTCACCCTCTGTGTTGTATTCATACCTAACACGGTATCGTTGTACAAACAGCACCTCCGGTGAGCTAGAACAGAGCAAGAAACTATCACCGATGAGAGAGAGAAGGATAGGGTTTGTGTTTAGAGACGGCTGTGTATAAGATTATTAACCATAATCCCTATAACGATATTATATATAGACTCCGGATGACTTGTGCACTACTCTTTACAATTAATTAAACGCGTTAATTAATTGTCGATTAATAAATCAAATTCGTAATTGAATCAAATTTATTATTTCGTCAAATCAGATTATATTAATTATCCATATCAAAACTGGAATAATTATTTGAGCCCAAGCCCAGTGGAAATAAAATTAGCAAAACTAGTATGTGATTATACGGGCCCATTTTCTGCTACATTCGTGTCCGTACGTCGCACACGCGGGCAAGCCCGAAGGCTTCACAAGCCTCGGATTACCCCTCGAAATCCCACAATTTGCACCCCCCCCTGCACGCGCACGTAGGAGATGGAGCAACACCTTACTAACACTTTTAAACACTACTAAAGTGTTGTGTTATATAAAGCAATGGAAACCCCTTTTCCATTTCAATGTGGGATACAAGTTTTCACATCTACATTTCCACCTTCAAGGGACCAACTTTGAATAATCGTATCTCATTCATCCCTTAACCATTTTGAGTGTTTCAAAGTGCCTCGTAAAGCTCTCACGGAGGAGAACATACTCCAAGCGTCACCCACTCAAGAACGGCTCAAAATTACTTGACAATGTGGGGCTCAATACCCACATTTTCCAACAATCCCCCACATGGATGAGATTGATATTTCAGTAGCACGCACCAGACAGACAGACACAGAGTTTGACTTGATGATAGTTTCTTCGATCAAATATAGCATACGATAGGTAGAGAATGCTCCTTAAACTTTCGCTCGACTAAGCATACCGACTTTACTGGTAGACAGTAGACGTGCTTGTCCTTGAACTGTTCGACCGTTTATGTAAACGATGATATATTTATCACTATATTGTTTCTGACTCGTTCAGCTCTCATGAGTATGTCCATTTTGGCCATGGAACATCGTCTTGGTTCTGCATGAGTTTCTAAAGAATTTTGCCTCGCAATTCTCCTTTGAAGCGGCCCCACTTCTCTCCCACATAGGTGATCTTTATCTTATAGAGTAACCCGCATTTACTCAACTGAATTCCATGCGTTCACTCCTGAACTCCATGTATTCATCAAAGATCATTAAAAGCTCAAAGCTTAATCTCGTACCTTACGGGTCTCACTGTTTCCTCATCATAGGAACAGGCCAGGGGTTACCCCCACAGTGATTTGGTCATCATGATTTAGTTGTCCCATTGAACCAAGTTCTTGGGATCTCCAGTCAGCAATGGTTGGGTGTCCACCATGATGCCGTTAAGCAATAGGCTTAAGGTCTATCCCTCTCGATAATTTCTCAACCACTTCTCTTGATAACCCTTTGGTTAGTGGATCCGCGATATTATCTTTTGACGGTATATAGTCAATAGTGATAATTCTGATTGAGATCAATTATCTAATAGAACTGTGTCGTTATCGTATATGACGAGACTTTCCATTATACATCATGCTATGTGCTCTGCCAATAGCGGATTGACTATCACAGTGAATCCCTATTGCAGTTGCAGGCTTTGGCCATCTTGGAATATCCTCCAGAAACTGACGTAGATATTCAGCCTCTTCGGCGCATTTATCTAGTGCCATGAACTCAGCTTCCATCATGGAATGAGTTATCACCGTTTGTTTTGAGGATTCCCATGATATTGTCGCTCCAGCTAATGTAAACACATAGCCACTCGTAGACTTAAGTGCTTTCTTGCTAGATATCCAATTTGCATCAGCATATCCTTCTAATATTGTTGGGTATCTGTCATAGTGCAGTCCATAGTCTCGAGTTCCCCTCAAGTACCTTAGTACCCTTATGATCGCTTTCCAGTGATCAGATCCCGGATTACTCGTAAACCTACTCAACTTGCTAATTAAGTATGCAATGTCTGGTCTTGTACAGCTCATGAGGTACATCGGACTACCAATTATCCTCGAGTATTTCAATTGAGAAATAGCTACACATATGTCCTTGGATAGGTGCAAAGTCATATCCACAGGTGTCCTAGCTTTCTCAAAGTCATCCTTAAGAAACTTTTCAAGGATCTTGTCAACATAATGTGGTTGACTTAATGCAAGACCCTCTGATGTTCTAGAAATTTGAATTCCCGGAATTATATTTGTTAGTCCCATGTCTTTCATGTCGAATCTTGATTTCAACATGTCCTTGGTAGATTTAATCACTTTATCATTGCTTCCGGCAATAAGTAGATCATCTAAATATAGTGTCATCATGACATAACCACTCTCGTTATCCTTATAATAGGCACAGCTATCACATTCATTGATTTTGAAGCCATTGTCCAGCACGACCTCATCAAATTTTTCATGTCATTTCATAGGCGCTTGCTTCAAACCATACAATGATTTCACCAATCTACAGACTTTTCTTTCTTGTCCTGGGACAACAAACCCTTCGGGTTGTTTCATATAGATTTCTTCATCTATGTCTCCATTTAGGAAAGCTGTTTTCACATCCATTTGATGTACAGTTAGATTACGCATTGCAGCAATAGCAAACATCATCCTTATGGACGTTATTCTCGTTACAGGAGAATATGTATCAAAGTAATCAAGGCCTTTTTGTTGCTTGTATATTTTAATCACAAGTCTGGCCTTATATTTATCAATAGTGCCATCAGTTTTCAACTTCTTCTTGAAAACCCATTTGCTACATAATGGTTTGCAACCAGTTGGCAAGTCTACTAATTTCCAAGTATAATTCTGCATTATTGAATCAACTTCATTCTTGATGGCCTCTTTCCACATAGGCCCATCAGGTGAGGTAACCGCCTCCTTATAGGTTTTTGGGTCACCTTCTTTGAGCAAATGGGTCATAAAGCAAGACCCATAGGATTTCTCCGTTCGTTGTCTTTTGCTCCTTCTCACTACCCCACATTTTCGTCACTCTCATTATCGTCATCTACAGACTCATGAGATCGTCTAGACGTCGTAGGTTGTTGGTTTCCTGGATTACAGGGAAACATCATCTCAAAGAATGAGGCATTCCTTGATTCGATAATGGTATTCTTTTGAATATCAGGATTCTTGGACTCATGAACAAGAAACCGATATGCAGTACTGTGTGGAGGATATCCGATGAAGATACAATCCACAGTCTTAGGACCTATCTTCACCTTCTTCGGTGTAGGGATCAGTACATTTGCAAGGCACCCCCTCACTTTCAGGTGTTGGTAACTTGGTTTCTTTTTCTTCCACATTTCATATTGACTTACATCCTTATTCTTGCGCATCGTAATATTTAAAATATTATTTGCGCTTAAGATGGCTTCTCCCCACATCGATTGTGGAAGCCCGGAGCTTAACAACATCGCATTCATCATCTCTTTCAGAGTGCGATTCTTCCTTTCAGCCATACCATTTGACTGAGGGGAGTATGGTGTAGTGACCTCATGGATT
Source organism: Apium graveolens (assembly GCF_009905375.1). Lineage (NCBI taxonomy): Eukaryota > Viridiplantae > Streptophyta > Magnoliopsida > Apiales > Apiaceae > Apium > Apium graveolens. The sequence goes on from NC_133657.1 coordinate 188,705,040, forward strand.
ATACCATGTTGTGAACAGAATTCCCCAAATGGTATAATATATTCACCTCCACGATCACTTCGTATCGTTTTGATTTTCTCAGTCTGTTGTGTCTCAACTTCTTCTTTTTAGATTTTAAATTTATATATAGCTTCGTCTTTGCTTTTCAACAAATATACATAGCAGTATTTTGTATAATCATCAATGAATGTAATAAAATACTTGTTTCCTCCTCTTGTTGGAGCGAATTTTAAGTCACATACGTCGCTATGTATTAGGTCTAGCACTTTGGTGTTCCTTTCCACACGTTTAAATGATGATCTCGTTAATTTTGCCTCAACACAAGTCTCACACTTATGTTTTGAATCAATAATAAGTTTAGGTATGTATTCTTTTGCACTTAAACGTCGTAAAGTGTCATAATTTACATGTCTTAATCTAGCACATAGTTCCGACAGATATAGTCGGAGTGCTTCCAAGCATCAGCAGCATACACAATCTTCATGTTACTCTCAGCAGTGAGCAACGGTGGTTCTTCCTTAAGGAAGCGATCCATATGCAACGTGGTCAGATAAAAGTGTATCTTTTGTTGTCAATGTTTGAAGTTCGTTCCGTTGAACTTGTCAGGTTTTTCAGCATTTGCAGCAGGCACAGTTGGCATAACAGGTGCAGCAGGCACCACAGGTGGAACAGATTGTACGTGCGTCTGTACTACAGGTGTATGCACACCAGTAGGCACCGCAAGTATGATCGGAGGAGTGAATCCTGTCGATATATGTTCAAGAGGAACACTAAACTATCCGATGACAGTGTGTTCCACAGGCACATGTCCCGAAGGCACATGTCCAACAGGTGTTTGACCTCCATCAGATCCTACGATCTGTGCGTTAGGGTTAATCGCCTGCTGGTGAACCCCATCAGATCGTTCGATCTGTGCGTTGGGATCAGCTGTCACGTTTATAGCGTTAATCACAGTTTGGTTCTCCATCGATCTGTTACTCAACAAAATAAGCAGATACAGATTTGTCCGTCACAGATGTATAAAAATATAATAGTTTTAAGATTGTGAATACAATCTGTGATTAATACATACAATTGAAACAGTCTGTGCGAATAACAGTGTGCGAGTATAACTGTGAAAAATAGAAAAATAAATGAAAGAGGCAAGGATATGAGAGGCCTCCCGAGTCCAGTTGAAATGAACTGTCTCCTTAAAGCTATTTCGCCTCTCACCGTATGTGCGAGCCGATAGCCTTCCAGGATAAACGAGAAGACGGTGTCGTTGTACAAACAGCACCTCCGGCGAGCTAGAATAGAGTAAGAAACTTTCACCGACGAGAGAGAGAAGGATAGGGTTTGTGTTTAGAGACGGCTGTGTATAAGATAATTAACCCTAATCCCTATAACGATATTATATATAGACTCTGGATGAGTTGTGCGCTACTCTTTACAATTAATTAAACGCGTTAATTAATTGTCGATTAATAAATCAAATATGTAATTGAATCAAATTTATTATTTCGTCAAATCAAATTATATTAATTATCCGTATCAAAACTGGAATAATTACGGATTATACGGGAAATAAAATACGGGAAATTATATTTGAGCCCAAGCCCAGTGGAAATAAAATTAGCAAAACTAGTCTGTGATTATACGGGCCCAATTTCTGCTACATTCGTGTCCGCACATCGCACGAGCGGGTAAGCCCGAAAGCTTCGGATTACCCTCGAAATCCCACAATTTGCACCCCCTGCGCGCGCACGTAGGAGATGGAGCAACACCTTACTAACACTTTTAAACACTACTAAAGTGTTGTGCTATATAAAGCAATGGAAACTCCTTTATCATTTCAATGTGGGATACAAGTTTTCACATCTACATTTTCACCTTCAACTGACCAATTTTGAGTGATCGTATCTCATTCATCCCTTAACCATTTTGAGTGTTTCAAAGTACCTCGGAAAGCTCTCACGGAGGAGAACATACTCCAAGCGTCACCCACTCAAAAACGGCTCAAAATGACTTGACAATGTGGGGCTCAATACCCACATTTTCCAACATAGACAACGTGTCACAAATCCTGTTGTGTAAATCTTATAAATATAATGCTCGGAATGACCATTTCCTGTGACCTTTACTTTTAACAAATGCTATATGTGCATCGTTGTTTGATGTTTAATCAGACGAGTAAAAATAAACACTTGTCTAAATTACACAACATAAGTACGAAAATCATTATTTTAGGATGATATGAAGTTGTGATTTAACAACGATTTTAGGGTGTTGTCTTAACATTTTAAGATCACATTGTAGTTTAAGTACTGTTATCTGATTCCGGGGGACACAACGCAGACAATGATTTTTAAAATGATAGGTAATTATTATTTGTTCTGGAACTCACATAGCTATTTTTTCTACGAAATCAATTCACCGTTGTAGTATTTTTTTAAGATAACGATATTTATTTTAACAGTTGTCTGTCAACGTTATCTAATTACAAATTAGAAATTTCTTGTAGTGTAAGGCTTTTGAATAAATTAAAAATACATAATAAAAGGATTTTAATTTTTTTCCTAAAACCCGAAATTATGCAGTATTCATGAACCGGTTTCTAGAAACAGGAAAAAAATACTAAAAAAACAAAGATGATAAAAGGACGGAAAGGCTGTTTATAGAATCTACTTTTGAATGTAAAAGTAAGTTTGATGTTCTGGACAAGCATGCAATATAAACACGCACAGAAGAAATGCCCGGTTCACAAACTTCAAAGTTTCACCTTTTTTTCTTTTACATTTTCATGTTATAATTCAAACAAAGCCTGGCAATTTCATCACCTTATTCAACCAGGAATGTTCTCCAACACCTTCGACAATACATGCACTCACTCTGTGTGATTCACACCCTTATCCATATCATGCACACCCGTTTGTATGGTTCAACTATATTATAATTACCAAATATGCTAGAGCCTCCGAAATAGTTTTAAAATAATTTTCAAATATTAATTTGTAAAACCTATATTTAGAACATTTTCGATAATAAGTTGGGGCCTAATTTACGTACATATAAAATATAAATTAAAATGTGAACTGACAAGTGTTCAGTTGAAAATGTTGAAAGTAAATTAGATTATCTATAACTATTACAGTGACAATTTTTACTTTATGGAACACATTATCAACTATGAATTATAAATTTGTTACAAGGATCGATGGGAGCAATATTTACAAAGAATAGTAAAAATGAAGGGAAGAAAATGGAATGGAAGTTGGGGATAGATCTTGATTCTTGAAGGTGGTCCAAGAACATACATAGCTAGGGTTAAAAGATAGTTTACGAATACCCATGCAGCAAGCATATTACATAATATGACTGTCCTAATTTGACGTACATTTGACCGTATTCTATATTCTCTTGTACCCAATGCAATGACATTTACACACAAGAAATGACTAGTATACATATACACCTAGACCTAGTGGTCCAGTCTTGTTTGAGATTCTGCAGCTAGCAGAAGCAGAGCCTACCCCCTCATCATGATCATCACCAGTGAAATAGTACATGAAATACTATTCTTCTTTCTGCATCTTTTTTTTTTTACTTTTTCCGCAATCAATATCTATTTTCATCTACTTCACTATTCTTTCCCTTTTTAGGGTTTCTCAACCTTTTTTATTTCCATAAAGTTTAAAAGAGCTTAATAAACATTATTTATTTTCTCTATTTTTCTTACAAAATACGTGGATTATTTGATTAATATTGTTTAAGTTTGAGGTTTAGAGTTTAAGCAATTGTAGAGATAGAGTACAATAATTAAAGTCTGAAGCTATACCTACACCAGATGATACTATGAACAGCTGCTTCAGTTCCTTTTTTCTGTCAATTATAGCTAGGATTAACCTAGCCACATGTATGATTTCCATTCATTTTAATACCACCGGTATTTATGTTTAATAACTCCATGAACAGGGCTATTCATGAACCTAGGTGTTCGTAAACAAACTCGATCTCGGCTCGTTAAGAGCTCATTCAGTTCAATTCCTTAGTGAACTCGAGCTCGAATTCGAAAAAACAAATGTGTTCCGTAAGCAAAACGAGATCTAACCGAGTTTTGGGTTGTTCGGCTCCAACACACAAATGTGTTTAGAGATTAAGCTTCGTCTTTAACTAAAACATAAAATGAACAAATATAACTTATACTGGTTGACATCATTCCATATTAGATTCTATCGGAATTGATAATTTATGTTTCTATGCAATTGAGTAATTGTAGTTTTAAGTGACCCCTCTTTTGAATTTTATGATAATTTTTTAGAAAAATACTAAGTAACAACTTCATTAAGATGTTCTTGGACACTTGAAAATTTCTGAAAATGTAGTAAAAAAAAGGCATTAACTTAAGGTAATTTTACGCAATTATAAAAATAATTACAGGAGTATAACATTGGATACATTTTGGCAATACAAAGCGTTTTTAAATTAAGTTATACTAAGTTCACATACTATATATATATAGAGACGCATATGATTATCAGAATATAAATTGTATTAAGTCGAGGTGATTTTTGTGTAGTGCACCTTCTTGGAGAAAAGGACACAGGCAAATGGCTATCCCTATACATAACCCTATTCCCTATGACTCTATAAAAGGCTATTATCCCTTTCAAAACTTCTACATGACATCAACAAAACTCCAATTTACAAAGATCAAAGTTGATGAAAAGATCAAAATGTTGATATACAAACTCTTGTTAATGTTCATTATAATTGTAAATGAAGGGATTAACTACATGAAAATCATAGATTAATGCTTATCAACAATATGTCTCTCCTTTCTCGCAGCTTAAACTCATATATGCAATCTTATGTAAATGCCAAATAGCTTGGAAATATAGGTTTATATATATGTATATCAACTTCTGGTTGAACTCATACATTCAAATGGCTTCTGTTAACACCTGCAGCTAGATACAATGATTAGAGAAGACCATAACTAATGTGTTGCACATAGAAATCAAGAAAAATCAGAGGCAAAAACTCAAAAACCCAAGATATCACAAAGATATGAACAGGTAGTCTAGCTAGCTAGCTAGCTTATTTAAAATTTTAAACATCAAGATAGGCTTCAAACTCTACACAATCTACATTTCTTTCCAATGGTAGCTCTCATGATATCAAACTTACTACAACTATGCTTTCATAAAGAAGCAAAGAAAAGGACACATGCAGTAACCATTTAATACTATGGAGCACAAAATCTTTTGCTTGGCTTGTGACTACAAAATTTAACTAGCTACCCATCAGTTGCAGATAGGGTTTATATTTAAATTTCATCCCATATACCTTATTCAACACTCCTCATAATAACTAGCTAGAGGTTTGCTGAATAGTATGTACATATATCTATGTATAGTTCAAGAAAAGAAACCTAATATATCATAACTTTGTTTTTTATAATAATGTAGATGCATATAATACACATCTAAATCTAACAAAATGTAGTGATAGACAAAGTGGAACTGTAATTAGTGAAGTTAGTTGGGAGAATGATAAAATTGCAGAGGCTAACTACATATACTAGGTAGGTATTTCAAATTTATGTTGTTGAGAAGTTTTCATACAGGTAACATTGGGAATATAAGGAGTTTTCAAGTTGACACATAGAGCTTGTTCAGATTTATAATTTCATTACTCCACATGTAAATAAATATGCACAAGATGTGATATAACAGTCTTACATGTATGATTTCCCAGGACAAATCATGATGATACATGTCATTTCCAAGAAGTAGCAGAGAGCTAATAGTATTACTAGTCACTTCTATCATAGTATATCCTCTGTAAACATAAACATCACATCACACAAACAAAACCCTAACAAAAACGGTAAAATTAAAATGTAAGAACTAATTGATGTCCTACATCTTTTGATTATAGTAAACTAAAATTCTTAAATGTAACATAAAATATTAAAATTAACAAAAGAAAATATAGGAAAATGTATGTTTGTAATAAGTAAAGATATATACGGAATGAAGATTATGCTTGGCTCCTCATACGCCATTCACGGAGGCATCGAATTATCGATGAGATCTGCAAGTGGCATACAGGGAGCCAGGCATATGTAGATATATGTATACATCTCTATTTTATATAATGACAAGTAAGTTGTAACAATATTACCTTACTGGGGATATCACTTTGAGCAAGTTGAAGAAAGAGTATCAAAGGGTTAGCTTAATTGAGAGAGAGAGAGAGAGAGAGAGAGAGAGAGAGGATTAAACTAGGGTCTTAATCAGAAAGAGAGACCTAGCTGTGTCTTTATATACAAACATGAATAAGATGAACAAGATGAAATGGCATGGCCAAAGTGCAACGAGAAAGGGAAGCAGATGAGCTAAAGAGGGTTTGATTTTGATAATCTATGTGGGGTTTTAACAAATTTTTTAAAGGAGGGATTGAAGGGAAGATGTGGGGTTGGAGTTGCACCCTCCATAGTCTACCCACTAAATATAGACACGGAGGAGAAAGAGAGGGAGAGAGAGTATTTTACTAAGAGGAGGGAGAGAATGTTTCTAAGGAGAGAGGAGAGAGAGAATACAAAATGTTTTTATGCAGGTAAGCATGCAATTTCCCAAGCTATACACCACATTGTTTATGGTGTTTTGAAATCTCTTCTTTTTCTGGGGTCAGTAAAGCAAATGCTGCTTTTTCTCTTCAGAAGTGCATTTGTCTGCAAGTGCTTGGATTACATGGATTCCTCCTCCTCCTCTACTCACTCTCTCTTCTTTAAATAAACATAAAGTGAAAAAGATAGAGCATAACCATAATTTGTTATCTTCCTTTCTCCTTCCCACCCCCCTTATATGTATATCATGTGTGTGTCTTATTCTTCGCTCTTTTGCTACATTTTACTTCATTCTTGTTCAACCCCCATGTTCTTATATTTATTTATTTATGAGTCGATAAATTTAATTAGTAAACCAACTGGACCACTTAATTAGTTTCTCTTGTCTAAACAACAGCGGAAAAGGATGAAACTTCTTGTCTTAATTAACCATGGTCAATGCTACATAAAGTCGTTCTCATTAATAAGCGGCTAATAATAATTAATAGATTTTTCTATGTTGTGCCTATCGATATACAATAAACAAAAATTTTTATAATTAAATTATGTATGCTATACTGTGCATCTCGTATCTTTAACCGTTAATTATAACATTTCATGGTTAAAAAATGTGTTGCGATTTTACATTACGTATGATTATTATTTAAACTATGTAAATTATAACAGTTCATGGTTATTATATGAAATAATAAAATTTATGCTGCGTCATGCAACTTTACATTACATATCATTATTATTTAAACTACGTAAATTATAACATTTCATAATTATTATATGAACAAAATTATATGAAATTTATAACATTTCAATATTAGAATACAAACTACAAACCCATAAAAGTCACATGTTTAATCCGTTTCTCTCTCTTCCATGTGCACTATGTATTATTTTTTCCCTTCGTTTTTAATTTGACTTTTCCCGTTAATCGGTTAACTTTTTTAAAAATATAATTTTATCATATTTTTCTCCATCTCCCACTCATCAATTTGCATAACATATTTGCTATATTTTGACGAGAAATCAGTATTTAGCTTAACTGAATCACTAAGCTGAAATCGGTACTATTTCAGGAACCAATAGATTTTAGTGATTCTCGTAGGCATAATTACTGATTTATCACCAAAATATATCAAATATGGTATTCATACTGATTGTTGGAGAATGTAGAGAAATACAGTGAAGTTAGATTTTAAAAAGAATTCACCAATTAACGGGAATAATTCAATTAAAAATAAAGGGAATAAGGTGGAGTTGTGTGTGGGATGGTGTAGTTTGTAGTTTGTATTTTAATTTAGTTTGTATTGGAGTAAGACTCTCTCTCTCTATATATATATATATATATAGGGTGGCAATCCATGGAGGGCTCCCTTAGATAGAGGTCCGTAGAGAATCATTATTTAAAAAATATAAAATATATAATTTATTTCATTTTTCATCATATACAGTTACAAATTTTAATTACCAAATTAAAAACGAAGTTGCACAATTTTTTTATTTAAGATATTACTGAAATTTGATAAAATAGTTTAAAGTGGTTTTATAGTAGAATCACAGTCTAATCACATTTATCCAAAATTATTCTACAATATAATTAAATTGAAAATCAATTATTTTTTTTAAAATTTCAATTGTTAAACGTTTTATTATATTTAAATATAATTATTATTTTAGATTAGCAACAAATTTGATGAAATTCTATAATGGAATCAAGGGTTCTATACGGATCTCTATATAAGAGGGTTATCTCTTGAAGAAAGACCTATATATATATATATATATATATCACAAATTGTTTGTTAGAGGTGGAGATTATTAATAAATCAAGTTGTGCTCGAATTTTTAATGAATGTACACGAATCGAGTCCTACGCACTTAAAAAACAAGCTCATTAATAATGAAATTTTACATGAAAAAAGAAAAGTTCAAGCCTACTTGACCGAATGAAATATCAGTTTCGACTCAACCAAGTTTCAAGTTTTAATCATTTGTTTCCAAAATATTCGTGGATAAGATATTTAGATTTGAATTTTGAACTCAAAATGTTAAAATTATTATGAAATTTTATGATATATTTAACTTTTTCAAATCTCAATCGTCAAGTACGAGGCTAATAATTTCGAGAGATATCCAGCAAAATCGCTCTAAAACCTTAAGTGATAGAAAAAGACCCCAACAAGATAGTACAGTTCTGATACCATATTAGATAATCAATCGCTTTAAAATCTTAAGATGGTAGAGCAAGGTCCTAACAAGATCTTATACTCTTAACATTGATAAATTTTTCAAAAACCGTAGATTTCTTTTTCTCCAATCCTGTAAAACTCATAATTTGTTGTATGTAAAACTGTATATAACTGCAATGATAGAGAAATATGATAAAAGGTGTATTGTATTGATTGAGTGAAAACTGTACAAGAGAGTTGTTTAAATACAAGTCATTAGGCGGGAAAAGTGGTTGCTAACTAAGTGACTGATATAATCTTAAATGTATAACAATACTAGCTAGCTGGAATCTATCTGGCATCTATCTGTCATGTGACGTGTACAACAGCTCCCCTCAAGTTGGAAGGGGAGGAAACCATTCCTAACTTACAAAGAATATCATTGTGAAGAATCTCAGTGAGAGGTTTGGTAAGACCATCAGCCAATTGCTTGATAGTAGGAACATAAGACAGAGAAATGAGGCCGGAAAGAAGCTCAGTACGAATGAAATGGCAGTCTAGATCTATGTGTTTAGTGCGTTCATGAAAAACCGGGTTATTGGAAATGTATATGGCAGCCTGATTGTCACACTTAACAGGTACAGGGAGTATATTCGACACATCAAGTTCATGAAGCAGTCGAGATAACCAAGCCAGTTCTGCAGTAATTCGACGAAGTGACCGGTATTCAGCTTCAGCGGAAGATGAAGACGCTGTGTTGCTTCTTGGATTTCCAAGAATTGAGAGTACCACCCAGAAGTATAGCATAGCCACTGGAAGATTTGCGAGTATAAGAGCACGCAGCGCAATTGCGTCACAATACGCTTCCAGAGCAAAAGATGAAGATGAATTAAAAAACAATCCTTTAGAAGGATCATTTTTTAGAGAATGGAGAACATGTATGGAAGTAGTCCAATGAGGGGGGTGAGGAGAATCCATAAACTGGCTTAAATGTTGGACAGGAAAAGACAAATCAGGTCGTGTATATGTCAGAAAATTGAGCTTACCAACTAGTTTTCGATAAGCTGAAGGATCAGAATAAATGACACTCATGTCTGGTGTAAGCTTAGTATTTAAATCTAAAGGGGATACAATAGGAGATAAAGAATCACAACTAAATTCAGACAACAAATCTTTGGTAAACTTGTGCTGAGATAAAACAACTCCATTAGAGACTTGTTGAAGTTCCAACCCCAAATAGTAACGAGGAGTACCAAGATCTTTGATCTTGAAGGTAGAATCAGGAAAGGTTTTGACATGAGATATTTCGGCATTGTCGTTGCCAACAATTAAAATGTCATCAACATATATAACTAAATAGACAACTGATGACCCTGATTTCTTGTAAAGTAAAGAGTATTCATTTTTAGAAGTTGTGTAGCCCATGGAGAAAAGAGTAGTGGTTAGCTTTTCAAACCAATTAGCCTGCTTAAGACCATATAAGGACTTCAGGAGTTTACAAACTAGAGTAGGATCAGAAACATGAAGACCAAGAGGTATTTTTATATAAACATTCTCATAAAGATCCCCATGAAGAAATGTGTTACTAACGTCTAGTTGTGACATTATCCATCCCTTCTTAACAGCAACAACAATCAAACTATGAATGGTTGTCATTTTAACTACTGGTGAGAAAGTTTCAGTATAGTCTATACCAGCCTTTTGTGTGAAGCCTTTCACCACCAACCGAGCTTTATAACGCTCAATGCTACCATCTGAGTGATGTTTTACTTTGAATACCCACTTAGAACTGATTGCTTTCTTGCCAGAGGGCAAGGGGACTAAAGACCAAGTGTTGTTTGCCTCTAAGGCAGAAAATTCATTAGCAACTGCTTGTTGCCATTCAGGGTATTTTATAGTTTCCTCAAAACTACAGGGTTCTGCAGAGGGTATAGAAATAGAAGAGGGACTAGAGACATGGCAACAAACAGTATGTAAAGGCCCTGGAACAGAGTTGTTAACACGCAAAGAAGTAATAGTGTGATCACAGACAACATAATTATAAGTATGATAAGGGTGTATATAATCTTTGAGATAAGGAGGTAATTTAGACACTCTGGTAGATTATCTAGAAGGTGGAGGTGGAGGTATGACTGTAGTAGGTGGAGAAGAAGTATTAGGAGAAATAGTGGGAGATGGAATTGTAGTGTGAGTATTAAGTGGTGAGTGATTATTGTAATTAACAGGAGAAGATACAGTAGTTGTGATAGGTTCAGAGTTCTCTGTAGAAGAATCAGGAAAATCAGGAATGGAGTGGGGAATAAAGCAAGAAGTATTGATTTTGACAAAAGCAAAAAGATGTTCATGGAAAATGACATCTCTGGAGTATTGTATGGTGAGTCGAAAGATTTAACACCTTGTATGCTTTCTTGCCAAAAGGATAGCCGAGAAACACACAGGCATCTGCCCTCGGAGAAAACTTGTCTTTGTACGGTTTAAGTGTAGAGACATAACATAGACAACCCATAGGTTTAAGGTGTGAATAAGAAGGTTTGGAACCAAATAATAGTTCATAAGGAGATTTACCTTCCAACAACCTAGAAGGGAATCTATTGATGAGATATGTGGTTGTGAGAACACAGTCACCCCAATAAGAGAAGGGAAAATTTGATTGAAATAATAAAGCCCTAGAAGTTTCAAGTATATGTTTGTGTTTTCTCTTTACCACCCCATTTTGTTGGGATGTGTATGCACAAGAAGTCTGATGAAGGATACCTTTAGAAGAAAAATAAGAAGTAGTAACAACAGAAGATCCCAACTCAAAAGCATTGCCAGTTCTTATACATTGAAATGTACAATTAAACTGTGTTTTAACCATAAGAATGAAATATTTGATAAAGTCAAAAGCACTGCTTTTATTACTTAACAGATGTGTCCAAGTGCACCTTGTAAAATCTTCTACAATGGTTATAAAATATCTGTATTTATTGTAAGTAGAAACAACATAGGGACCCACAAATCAATGTATAAAAGTTGGAATTTAAAAGTACTTTTCATATTACTACGAGGAAAGGGTAACCTGTGTTGTCTAGCTTTTGCACAGATTTCGCAGGCAGAAAAATCAAGCATACAGGCATTTTCAAATTGACAAAGAGATAAGAATTTGAGTTTAGACATTGGTAAATATCCTAATCTAGAATGCCACAATAAGGCATCCTTAGAACAAGTAGTGTTGTGAACATCTAAAATGGAACAATCAGCAGCAATGGGAGAAGAAGGGACTGGTGAGAGTAAGTAAAGATCCTTATAACAATCAGCAGCAATGGGAGAAGAAGGGACTGGTGAGAGTAAGTAAAGATCCTTAAAGTTTCTACCAAGAACCAGAGGCTTCTTCTGAGAAGAGCCTTGCAAGTAGCAAGTATCAGAAGTAAAACTGACTAAACAATGTAACTGTTTTGTCAATTTAGAAATAAAAATGAGATTATATTTGAACATGGGGACATATAATACATCATTCAAGACAATGTCATGGGAAATGATGACTTTACCAATTGTTGTAATGTCTAAAGCTTGGTCATTTGGTAAAGAAACAATGACTGAGACAGAAAGAGTGTTTAACTGACTAAATAAAGATTTATCAAAACACATGTGGTCACTAGCACCACTGTCAAGAATACAAGTTGATTACGTTTTATCAGAAAAACATGCTATATGAGAATTAACAGAAAAGGTACCTGCAGAAGAAGGGTTTTCTGTGTTCTGGACAGATTTGAGCATGTTCATGAGTTGCGAGCAAAGTTCAGGAGTAAATCCTGATGGCAGAGAAATGGTGGATGTCACAGCCTTATCATCTCAACTTGAACAACAAACTTCTTGTTTTTAGTGAACTTGAAATCATAAGGGAAGCCATGTAGTTTATAACATTTTTCAATCAAGTGTCCTGGTTTCTTGCAGTAGTTACAGTGAAGAGAAGACTTCTCGTTGTCCGTGACTTTAGGCTTAAATGGAGGCCTTGAAGAGTTGACATTAAGAGAGGCCGAGTCTGTCTGAAAATGACTAGTAGAATGTATTTCTATTTGAGCTTCTTCCTGCAAAAGAAGGCTATAGACATGACCCAAGGTTGGTAATGGTGATTTCATAAGAATAGTACCTCTTATCATATGATAAGAATCATTTAGCCCCATGAGAAATTGAATAACACGTTGGTCTTGCTGGAATTGAGCAATTTTCTGAGTTGCTCCACAAGTGTAGCCACAAGTGCAAGTTGGAGCTAGACAAAGGGAATCAATATCATCCCACAAAATTTTGATTTTTGTAAAGTAACTTGAGATGATTTCATTTCCCTGAGAAACTTCTGTTAGCACTTTGTGCAAACCAAAAAATTGAGCACCATTAGAAACTCCATAACGCTCTTCAAGTTCGAGCCACATCTGATGAGCAGAAGAAGCGTAGATGACACTTCGACCTATAGTCTTAGATAAAGCACCAAGAATCCAGGATATGACCATATCATTGCACTGAGTCCAGCTCTTGTAAGTTGATGAATCAGTTTCTGGTCTTGGAAGGGAACCATCCACAAAACATAGTTTATTGCGTGCAGAAAGTGCAATAGTCATAGAGCATTTCCAGCTCCCAAAGCCAGTACCGTCAAAAGGATCACTCACTACTTTCATACCAGGACTATCAGAGGATTGTAAATGCAGAGGATTATCTAGATTCATTGAGGATGATGAATTTGAGGAAAAAATTTGACAGAATTCAAAGATTGATTGAGTATCTTGAGAGTCGTTTGTGTGAGAAGTATGAATGTCATTGGTTGCAGCCATTAATAAGAAAATTATAGGAGAAATTCACAGAGAAATTGAAACAAACACTTTGTGTGCAAATATCAGAAATGAGGATTTAAGGAAAAAACTGTAAGAAAGCCCCTGTCTAATCAAATTGATGCAAGATTCTCAATGAAATGATCACAACAAGTGCGTAATAACACAAAACTGGATCAGTTATACACAAAATAACAATTTCGCGGAACAAGATTGATAAAAGAAACAACTACGAAAAATAACGAAGTAGAGAGAATGAGCGAGCGAAAGAGAGAAAGGGAGATACACGAGTGAAATGATTCTATGTCACCATTGGAGATGAAGCTTGATCTTCAATCTCTACTCTGATACCATGTAAAACTCATAATTTGTTGTATGTATAATTGTATATAACTGCAATGATAAATATAGATGATAAAAGGTGTATTGTATTGATTGAGTAAAAATTGTACAAGAGAGTTGTTTAAATACAAGCCATTATGCGGGAAAAGTGGTTGCTAACTTAGTGATTGATATAATCTTATATGTATAACAATACTAGCTAGCTAGCTAGAATCTGTCTGGCATCTATCTGTCATGTGACGTGTCCAACAAACTACTGTTTGAAATTTAACAAAGAAAAATTAGTTGAAGTTTCTGCAGATCGAGATTCCAATTTGGAATTCAGTTGAGCAATAAGACGAATTCACAAATAAGGGGCAATAGTAAATTAGTGGTGCATCCGGCATGTAAAGAGCTTTTAGCTAGAAAAACAAATAAAAAAAATATTTGTTCGATATATGATCTATTTTAAATGGGTGCACAGCCCCAAGTGGTTCTAACAACCACCTGCCGCATTGAGGCAGCCCCTACAGCATTGTTTCATTGCAGCCAGTGCAATGAAACATTGCTGGAGGACACTGTTATGAAACATTGTTGGAGGACATTGTTTGCCTGCTTTATTTTTTCTAATTTATTTTTTTGTTAAAAATGAAATTTTAAATATTTTTTCGAACTTATATTTTGATATTTTTTAATTAATATTTTAAACTAAAATATTTAAATTTAATATTGAATTTAAAATTTTTGAGTGAAAAAATATTTTTTTAATTATTTGTTCGAAAATGTGGAAAACTAAAAAAAAAATTATCGATTTTTCGTTAGCTATAAAAAATATAAAATAACTCAGCCCGTGGAATGCTAAACATTTTTTCGTAACAAATAAAAAAAATACTCTATGCCACCTATAGCATTATTTCATTGCGGCTAGTGCAATGAAACATTGTTGTAGGTGGCTCTTTAACCACCCGCCGCAATATTTTATATGTGTTGGGGCTGGCTGAACACCTCCTGCAATGACGCATTGCGGGAGAGATTTTTATTATTATTTTGTCCTCATTTGTATTTTTTTAATTAAAAATTGTTTATAAAAAATATTTAATTCATCATAACTTCATTAAGGAGTACAAATGTGTTATTATACATAATTTTGACATATTTAAAATTTAAATTAAAATAGTTTGATTAGAATTTACTCAAAAAAGTTTTAGAGAAGACGACACATTTTGATCAATAAACAATCATACTTGCAATACTCCCTTCATACATTTCAGTTACTATCTTAGGTTTTTTATTTTTTTCATTAAAACTAATATTTTAACTATTTTTCCGATTATATATCTAATTTATTTTTAAATTTTTAACTCATTATACAATTGATAATAAATGGGAAGTAGTAATAAAATTAGAAATATAGAATAAATGATTGTTAAAATTAATTATATATTTTCTAACTCTGTTATTATCAAAAAAAAATTATTAAAATATAATTTTTTGTTATTTTAGAAATTAAATAAAAACAGGAATCCTGCCGTATTATTTTATTGTGATAGGTACCTCCCTCAATGTCTTATTGCTGGAGATCTGCTGTAATGAAATAATGCGGGGTACCCGGTGGTTACTACAACCAGCCGGGATTGTGGACCAAAACCCATTTTAAATACTGTAATATTTAACCTTTTTGGACAAGATATATGATTATTTCCTTTTACTAATGCGCATTACCTTTATTCCTTGGACGACAATGCACCCGAGCTACTTCTACTCTACCTGACTATGTAGTGTAATACAAAAAATGACACATACATGCATCAATTACGACTTAATACTATGAAAATAGACGTTTGTTACAGTGTATTTCCCCGCTTATTGTGAAAAAATTTCTACTGAAACGTTCCTTTTAATGATATATCTATATATAGAATAAATCATGTACATGTGTTTCACAAGGTCGTGTTTTCATGTGTTTCACGAGCTAGGTCTTACCTGCTAGGGACATAATGTTGAAATCCTAATATTCTTATTCTAATATTTAGGTCTGGTAAATACCATAATTATCGTAATTTAACCTATTATATGTATGATTTGTTTTAAAAGTCATGCTCGTTGAATTATATAAACTAATGTTAAGGTTTTTCTATACCAACTTAATACTCCCTCCTCCCTCCGTCCCGATTTATCTGTCATATTTGACTTTTGATGGTCAAATTGGCTCAACTTTGACCGTAAATAAAAACTCATTATTTCATCATTTTGAAAAATTAAAATATACATATAAAAGTAGATTAAACATATTTTTTAATGATAAATTTTATAAGTATTTTCGATATTATACTATATGAAATTTTCGGTCAAAGTTGGGTCAATTTGACCGTAAAAAGTCAAAAAAGACAAATAATTCGGGACGGAGGGAGTATATTAAAATCATTGATTAGTTAACATGAATCAAAACTCGATTTACGAGATATTTTCAGATTCGGATCTTTCCATCGTGATATTTATATATTTTTATATTATTATTCTAGTTTGGTGATTTATGTTATTGATTTGTTCCAAATGTTTCAATCTTACAATGAGGAAGGCATCGAAAACTAGAGCTCTTCACGAACCGAGCCGAGCCGAGTTTTGATCGAACTAAGCTCAGCTTTCATCTCGAGCTCGAGCTCGTTAACGAACGAGCCGAACACGAGGTTTTATCGAACAAAATCGAGCCAAGTCGAACCGAGCCGAACACGAGCTTTCTCCATCAAAACGAGCCGAGTCGAGCCGAGCCGAGCCGAACTGAATTAAAAAAATCTGGTCAAAACACCGGTTGATTGTTAAAATAACGAAACAAATACTTTTATTTTTTTCTAAAAATTTTGTCATATCACTAAAATATATTAATCTTAACATCTGTACGGTTGGATCATTCATAAATATTTTAAAAAAAATTGAAACATTAATATGATACTAAACACTAGTTACAAATACATGTCAAAACACCGGTTGACTGTTAAAATAACAAATCAAATACATTTATTTTTTTCTAAATTTTTGGTCATATCACTAAAATATATAGATTTTAACATCCGTACGGTTGGATCATCTATAAATATTTTTAAAAAAAATCAAAACATGAATACGAGACTAAACACTAGTTACAAGTATATGTCAAAACACCGGTTGACTGTTAAAATAACAAATCATATATATTTATTTTTTTCTAAAAAAAATTCATGTCACTGAAATACATAGATATTAACATCCGCACGGCGGGATCATTTGTAACACCCCCAGATCCGGGGTCGAGGATCCGGGTCGTCACGGTCTTTCTTTCCACAATATCACTTCACTTAATTAATAATAATAACCTTATGCTGTGACCCCACACTAACACACACCACAACCCGTTATAGTCTCAGAGATGAAATTTAAATAAGTACAAGTCTTTGAATCCACAATTTAAAAGTTATTACAACCCAAAATGATTACTTGATAAATTTACAGTTAATTGCCATTATCTGCCACAAGTTATAATTATACATAATTGATTCTCAAAAGTAGATGGTCTGATCTACAATAGATCTACCTCTGCAGCTATAGCAGCTACAACATCAACGGGAAGACGTGGGACGCTTCCCACGCGCTTGCGCTGGGTCTGCTGGAGTCTGGCCATCTTTCCTAACTGTTGTTGTGTGATGAAGAAATAAAGCAAGGGTGAGCAGCAAGCCCACCAAAATAATATGTATAATGATTTACAATATATGAGCCTACTCATAATACTCATGAAAGTCTTGGTCAAAAGAAATGAACCAAGTTTGATATCTTAATGCGATGAAGTCGCAAAATATTCAGTATATATACATATATACTTTTCAAAATATTGGAAGTCCTCTTCCATGCATAATATACACAAAGTCCCAGTGTATAACTGTATAAAAAAATATCGTTGCAAGGTGATCTCATATATCTAACCTTGTTTCAACGTTTTTCTGAAAATCTTTGTCATTCCTAAGACAATTATTAATTAGATATAAGTTTAAAAGATGAGGTTACCAAATACCCCAATATACTTATATCTTTCCCACTACTACTTGAACTACCACCGTTCAAGTTATAATCAGTTTCAAAAGTTCATCACATAGATGAGACTACAAGACAAGATTTGAATAGATTCAATCTTTGAAATATTATTGAATGAAATAAAGTTACGAGATACTTTATTTAGTCCCGATATATATATATCCACATATATATCTCTTAAACATTTCCTGGAACCTCTGTTATGTAAAGTATGAACAGAGTTTGAAACATCCAATGAATTTTGGAAAGGAAAAGAAAACCTTTGGCATAAACCAGATATCTTGCTGATCAGGCAAAGATACCCATAAGTAACCTTTTCTACTAGTAGATGGACGAATTCCCCACTGGTCATCACCCTGGCCGCATTAGGACCTATGCTGGACTGCCACTCAGCCACTTATGCATTTGATGGACTCCCACTGAGCCACTTACACTATCATGGACGCCCACTGAGCCCATGTTGCTTATGCCGACTCAATAGATGGACTTACTTCCCGAACGTTGGGTAAGTAATCAATTCATTTACCAAAACTGCAACCTTGTTGCGAAAATACACCACAGAGCCG
The DNA here is from genome assembly GCF_009905375.1 of Apium graveolens. Classification (NCBI taxonomy): domain Eukaryota; kingdom Viridiplantae; phylum Streptophyta; class Magnoliopsida; order Apiales; family Apiaceae; genus Apium; species Apium graveolens. The sequence goes on from NC_133657.1 coordinate 188,723,563, forward strand.
GATCCCTCAGGTTTTGAACGAGTATTTAAATTCCCTTTAAAGGAAGATCTTAAATATAAAAATGAGTTTTGGGATCCGCTCTAACTTTTAAAAATCATTTTGAAGACTCGAAAACATTTTTAAGAATGTTTGGAGTAATACTGATTTATTAAAATAAATCAGTCCCGATATGAAAGAAATATCTGAATATTATTATTTAAATAATATTCCCATAAGAATAATTGAGGTAGAAGTTGGAAAACTTATACTTGAATGAATAGCAAATAATCAAAGATATACTTATACGAAAATAATATCTTTATTTGAATAATCAAAAATAAGTTTGATTATCGACACCTTATTCTTTAATACAATAAAGAATATTATTAAGTAATAAGCGGAGTCATAATACCTCGAATGAATACTATAAATAATATTCATAAAATAAAGGAGTCATACATCCTCAAATGAATATCCAAGTAATATTCAATAATAATATAAACTGAGTCATAAGCCCTCGAATGAATATTCAAATAATATTCAAATAATAAAATAAACTGAGTCATAAGCCCTCAAATGAATACTCAAATTAATATTCAATTAAGTAAAATAAAGGTATCGAATAAACCTTATTCGATCCATAGTTTTAAAAACTATATTCATATATATATATAAATATATATATATATATAATATACTCGGGAACATCGACTCCCGGTTTAGAAATATGTTCACCTTTTATCCCCTATACTAAGGGTATACGCAACTACTTGCTTATTTCTAGCATAGGTATTATGCAACGAATAAGCATTTGAACCAACAGATATATAAATCAAGGATACGAAACAGGCATGCATATATATACCATATCAGCATGCTTCAATATATCGCAATATTTGCTAATTAACCAACATGCATCTATCGCAAGATAATGCATATACAAGTGTATACATCACAACAACAGTATAACGGATAGAATACTTGCCTGAGCGACTTGGGGGTGAGAAAGGCTCGGGACGAGTCTGATAACCTATAAACAACAAGTAAGTTGGAATTAAACCAAAATCACTTGTAAACCTATACTTTAACTAACTTAGACTTTAACGCTTGTTTTGCGCTCACTCATTTGCTTAAGTCACTCGGGTACCCTCGGCTCCACCATTTTTAATAATTTAACCTTTACGAGTTTTAAAGCGATTCCTTCGCGAGTGTCTTACCAACTGCCTAACACACTTACCATAAATGTTTCATACATTAATTAACCCTTTTTGGTCTTTAACCTATGTTTCAAAGTAAGGCGAGGGAAAAAGTTTCGTTCGCGAAACGCCGTTACTTGAAACGGTCGTTTCTCCTAAACCGTGCATCGGAATCGAACGTACTACATATCAAAACGAAGCTCGTAACATCAGCTATCTAAACATGGCAGTGGTCATAATCTAGCAGGGGGTCCTCGGGTCCTAATGTTATGCACAAAACAGTCTAAAGAAAATCGGACGTTACGACGGCTATGTTTACGCGATTACCAATATTTATACCACTCCAATTCTTTACCAATTCACTACAAACCACCCAACCATCATCAATACATCAAACACAACTTATATCAAGGCAAAGTCAGTCCATAATCTCAAGGTTTTCCAACTTATTCAACCGCAAACATGATCTACTAACCATAACTTAAGATTCATTAACCATTAACCAAGATTCATATCCAAAATCACCACAAATCCAACCAAACTATCTAACATACATGGATCTTGCTATACATACATGGATATTTCTATATATACATTAATCCATCCATGAACTCATCAAAACTCAAAGTTCAAACTATAAGTTAAAGGTGAAAGTTGTTTATACCTCCTTGAAGCTTCCTAACACAACCCAAGAGCTTTAAATGCCTAAAAGAACCTTGATCCTTGCTTGTATAACCTTAATCTTTCATAAAAATTCAAGAAAACTAAAGTTATTTCTTGAAGGTTACTATTCACCATCTTCTTCCTTGATTTATTGGAAGAGATTGTGAAGGAATTAGGAGCTTAAACTTATAGCATATCCATATCTATGTACAAGGAAGCTTAGATAATTACCTTGTGATTTAACAATGCTTGGAACTTGATTTTTGAAATTCTTGCCCTTGAAAAAGATGAAAAGCCGAGAGCAAGATGATGAGAATGAAATGATTTTGTGTTTTTTGATTTGTTTGGCTTAGCTTGGTTGCTTTTTGTTTTGTTTTTGGTTAATTACCTTAATAACCTTATATTTGTGTGGTTATAAACCAACCACACCTCCTCCTTCCCTATGTCATGCTTACATCACATTGCTATGTCATCCTCCCTTCCTTGTCCTCTTCTCATTGGTTGGGTGACATCACTTCCTCTAATCCATTTGCTTAACTTCCTAATTGTTTGCCTAATGACCACTGATCTGTTATACGGTTCGCTTAACTTTCGTTTTCGTTTATCGTTTGAGGGATCATACCCGGGATCTTATTACTTAGGTTCCCTTAACCTTTCTCAATATATTATATTCCTTTTATGATCCTCTCCTATAATCCTTTAATTTAAATCCTTTTTATCCTGTTACCTTATACTCAATTCTCTCCGTATCTAGTGGATTTCCGGGAAAAATCAAAGTGTTCGGATTTGGATTCTGACGATCTTTACATACACTTATATCCCATATAAAGTACTAATAAAATCTCAGAATATCCATATCAGAACCCCTACATAGTGTGGCATGAAAAATTTTCTCATTCAGCAAAAACACTATTCATAAGGGTTTCAAAAAATTTCCAAAAATTGGGGTTATTACATCATTCATAAAAAAAATTAAAAAAATTGAAACATTAATATGAGACTAAACACTAGTTACAAGTATTGTTCAAACAATTGGTTGATTGTCAAAATAACAAACAAAATAAATTTATTTTTTTCTAAAATGTTTATCATGACACTAAAATATATAGATATTAACATCTGTACGGTTGGATCATTCATAAATATTTTTTAAAAAATTGAAACATTAATATGAGACTAGACACTAGTTACAAGTAGTGTTCAAACAATTGGTTGATCGTCAAAATAACAAATAAAATAAATTTATTTTTTTCTAAAATTTTTATCATGTCACTAAAATATATAGATATTAACATCCGTACGGTTGGATCATTCATAAATATTTTTTAAAAAATTGAAACATTAATATGAGACTAAACACTAGTTACAAGTACTGTTCAAATAATTGGTTGATCGTCAAAATAACAAACAAAATAAATTTTTTTTTTCTAAAATTTTTATCATGTCACTAAAATATATAGATATTAACATCCGTACGGTTGGATCATTCATAAAGATTTTTTAAAAAATTAAAACATTAATATGAGACTAAACACTAGTTACAAGTAGTGTTCAAACAATTGGTTGATCATTAAAATAACAAACAAAATAAATTTATTTTTTTCTAAAATTTTTATCATGTCACTAAAATATATAGATATTAACATATGTACGGTTGGATCATTCATAAATATTTTTTAAAAAATTTAAACATTAATATGAGACTAAACATTAGTTACAAGTAGTGTTCAAATAATTGGTTGATTGTCAAAATAATAAACAAAATAAATTTATTTTTTTCTAAAATTTTTATTACGTCACTAAAATATATAGATATTAACATCCGTACGGTTGGATCATTCATAAATATTTTTTAAAAAATTGAAACATTAATATGAAACTAAACACTAGTTACAAGTAGTGTTCAAAATTGGTTGATTGTCAAAATAACAAACAAAATAAATTTTCTAAAATTTTTATCATGTCAGTAAAATGTATAGATATTAACATCCGTACGGTTGCATCATTCATAAATATTTAAAAAATTGAAACACCAATCAGGAAATAAATACTAATTACAAGTAGGGGTGAGCAGAAAACCGCACAAACCGCAAAAACCGCCCGCACCGCACCAAACCACACCGCAAAACGCGGTTTTTAATTTTCGTGGTGCGGTTGCGGTTTAAATTTTTAATAAACCGCGCGGTGCGGTGCGAGTTGTGATTTTAAATTTCTGAAATGTGGTTCAAACCGTATCGCACCGCAATATTTAATATATTATAAATATATATATATACACACACTTATATTCCTATCGGGTAAAATAAAGAACCATTTTATGTTCTTAGTTAAACTGAATTTCACCATATGGCCATAACATCCTTATTGAGTTAGAATTATATGTTAAATTCATTAAGGAATTCAAATGGACCACCCGATCTTCTGACAAATAAAAAAGAGACTGCACAATCTCTTGTTTGTATTTCTTCACTAGGAAAACCAAAATCCAAGTATTTATACTAGTGAACTAAGTTGTTGCATTCTGATTGACTAAAACTATTTTCAGAAATTTGATTAAATTTAAGTTTGTATTTATTTAATGTTTTTGAACTTGTAAAGTATAAACCGCAGTGAACCGCACCACACCGCACCACATTTTCGTGGTATGGTTTATGCGATTTTCGAGGGTACGCGGTGCGGTTGTGGTTTGGAAATTTGAGCAAACCGCATATGCGGTTTGGTTTGCGGTTTGAGGAAAAAACCGCATCGCCCGCACCGCGTTCACCCCTAGTTACAAATAGTAGTTAAATCACTTGTTAATTATTAAAATATCAAATTAAAAAAAATATTTTTAATATCTGAATTTTTTCAAAATATAGTTTGACATTCGTATAATTCAATAATTTAAAAATATTTATAAAAAATCTGATAAAAATTCATAATAATTAAATATATAAAAAATATTTTTTTAAATTTTTTTTCGAGCTCGAGTCGAACCGAGCTCGAGCCGAGCTCGAGCCGAACATGCCAAAAACTCGGCTCGAACTCGTTTTCTTAACGAACACATTTTTGTGTTCGAGGTCGAGCTCGAGCCCTTAACGAACCGAGTCGAACCGAGCCCTTAACGAGTTGAGCACGAGTTTGATCGCGAACAGCTCGGTTTGCGAACAGCTTTATCGAAAACTATAAAATCTTGTTGGTACCGTACACAACGTTGAGGGCAATTGGTTATTTCAAGATACTTTTATTTTACTTCTAGAAAACGAAAGAAAAAGGAAAAAAAATGGCATGGTTCAGTTAAAAATAGACTAAAAAGGATGTTCTACTGAGAATTTCTTGATAGATATATTATCATTTTCCTCTTAAATTTATATAATTTATTTTTCATCAACTTTCTTGTAACCAAATTAAAAGCTCATTTTCTTGACTAGTTACTTTATAAAAAACTTACGATCAGTTGAAAATAACATGTATATTTCGATTTATAAACTTCTTACCCGACATACTAAATAGGGTATAAAATATATTGTCCAAGATTTTGCGAAGTTGAAGTACTTTGCTGGTCAAACAAAAGTAAAAACACTACAGTGTCACAGTGTGAAGATTGGAGGAGATGAATGATTACAATTTACAAACATCATGAAGGGGGTCCTCGTATATGGTACCTTAATTCCGGAGAATTTACATTGTCCCGTATTGTCAATCAAAAGTTACACAAACACCAATCTGCCCCCCTCTCCCCCTCAAAAGATTTAGATCAATTGTTTCTTTCTGGGTCTCTGCTTGCACATTCAATGGCCAGGAATCAATCAATTATATAAAAACATCCCTCACCATGTGCATCATGTTAACTTAACATCATTCAACCCGGTCCGAGTCCGACGCGCGACTCTTCAAGGGCGGTTTAGTGTCGAGATTTGCCTAACCCATGTGCGGTCCGGCCCGAATCATACAGACCGCACAAGTGGCCAGCACTAAGTGTATCCCCTACATTTATATACTAGCTTAAACCCCTTCTATGCACCAGTTCCGTTAATATATAAATATTTTTAAAATTTTATTGATCTAATCATATTATAATATTAATTTTAATAATTTCATATAAATGTATATGATAATAATGGATTTATATTAAAATAATTATAATTAAATAGAAGATTTGTTTGTATTTTTAAGGACACTATCTAATATTTTAGTAATTTAGTCAATGTAAAACACTATTTATTTTTAATTATCAAAATGGGGATAACAGTTGAATCAAATTATATCTCATTTCGATTATAATATTATAGTATAGATACCTCATTTTTATTGGAGTTATGATCAAAATATCTTTATTAAACATAAAGAAATGTTGGAGTTAAATATGTGCATGATGATATTATGATCTTGATATCAATAAAATGTGCACTTATACAATAAGGTTATGTGTATATATTAGCTCCCTTCAAGAATCAGCAACAAATACTTTTAGCTCCAAATCATGATTCATCACTGGGTTTTTTTTAATCAAAATATCATATTTTAAATACTCACTTCGTCCCAAATTATCTGTCTTATTTGATTTTTTATGGTCAAATTAATTCAACTTTGACCGTAAATAAAAACTCATTATTTTATTATTTTGAAAAACTGAAAATTGCATATTAAAGTATATTAAATGTACTTTCTAGTGATATATTTTTTATACATATTTTCAATTATATGTTATATGAAATTTTCAGTCAAAATTGAGTCAATTTGACCGCAAAAAATTAAACAGAACGAAGGAAGTATAAAATACTTTTTTAAATTGGTTTGTTACTGTTTTGGAAGGACAATAATGTGACGAAAGAGGACTATCAGTGAAACGTAATATTATTAAGATATATTCAGTGAATAATTTTATGATGTTATCGTACAGTCAAAATCTAAGCAACGGAAATAATGAACCCTATTGGTGCGAATATAAGGACACAAATCGAATATTAGGGTTTTGTATACAGACAACAAAGCAGTCAGAATTTATGCACTATACTTGTCTATGCTATGTTTACCTTTGTGCCTTGTTTGTATTCCTATAAAAATATATACTGCTTAGAATTTGCGTCATGATTAAGTTATATGTCTTTTTAATATGAAATTCATGATAAATAAATGGCACCATCTAAGATTTCACAAGCCTAAGTAAGATAATTGTCCTTATTCTTGTAATCTTATTGCACTTAAATGTTTTTAAACGTTAAAAGTAAGATCCAATTTTACTTCTAATACGCGCTCTTCTGGGAAAAAGAGTAATATTTTACACTTGTTTCACTGCAAGCAAGAACATGGTTTTTTTCGACCACAAAATTGATCGATATAAATAGATTTCTGATCGATGTTAGAAATAATGACTTGATGTTGACGATTAGATTTAACATGACCGCCATTAATCAATTTGATTGTAATATTTATTGTTAATTGATGGAAGACCGACTTTTATAACTTTGTATACATGACACGTGAAAGAGGTGGAAGAGGCTCATCTAACATGTAGATAGGGGCACGTGTGATTGGATTCACGATAAGTTATATTGACCCGTTAATAATAGAAAATTTGTATTGAACAAACGGTGTTTACAAATTAAGATCAATTGTATTATATTGACATCATTTGGTTGATGTCTTAGATGGATTTACGGCATCAAGACTTTGCATACAAATTTTTTGTCAAGTATTTGTAGTTTTGATCAAGATAAGCGAGTGCGTAGTTACGACTTCCCAATTATCAAAAATTTACATGAATCGTGAGGTTAAACGGGTAATGCATGTTTTTAGAATGTTTGATGATATATCTAATTAGCTGATTTGTCCTTGTAATGAATCTGAATGGGTTGAAAAACGAATGCTATGATTTATAAACATTAATAGAGATGTTTCTATCAACTAACGGCTAATAACCAGTTATTTTACGGTCGAGTAGGATAACATTAACAACACCCAATAGACGGCCAAGTCACGAGAACTTCTAGCGAGTGTTTGTAAACTTACATTTTATTTTAAAAGAGTAATTTTGAATAACAGGATTTGAGGCGTCATTTCAAATTCTCATGTTTATACTTATATTTGAATGTTCTGGATTTTAAATTAAATCCAAATTTTCAAACAGCTTATTTGATCAAATCCGGAATTTCAAATGAAATCCAGTTTCCCAAACGGTCCATTAAATAATTTCTCATTTCTCATGCATCTACCATATTTAACTTGTCTAATAAATTAATAATCATTTGTGAAAATTTTGAAAACCTCGAACGAATTAAAACTTTGTGTTTACTAATAAATCAAAACCAACCATAGATATATCTTTTGGTCTTCTTGTATCTGAAATTATTGTTTATGTTTTTAGTAAAACAAATATGTTCTTAAAATATTCATTTTTTTAGTGCCAGGTGTTTGAATAAACGTACATAGTTTAATATTTCAATTTTCATAAATCAAACCGAATAAATTGAAATAATTAGGTTCAGTTTTCAATTTGGTTTATAAATAAGTTCGGTTCCGTTATAAAAAATAACAATTTAATTTTTGATTAATTCAATTTAGTTACTGACCGAACCGATCAAATATCAGCCCTACATATATTTATATAGTTATGTACGTTGAATTTATATTATATTTTTTTGCTAATTAAACACACCTGCTAGCGGTAATAGGAACAAAACTCAACTGCTGCCACGCCAAAACGAAAATATACGTGAGTTGATTTTGTTTGCAATCTCTATCTCAGCTGATTGATAAACGTATCCAAGGGTTAATCAAGTGCATGACTTAGGATAAAGACTGTACTTAACTTAATACAAGTTATAATCATCTCAATCATATAATCTCAGGACCTAAGACAAATCTTAAGCTCTAAACGCTACCATCATCAAAGTCAAATAAAGATCACATAAAGAACAGACAAGATATATTATGAAATATGAAGAAAGTGTCAAGTTGTTATTTTTTATATATATAGTAAAAGCAGCCCAGTAGGCTCATAAGTTTATTTTTTCCGGTGGAATAAAATTATAAAAAAGTTTACAAGTCAAGTCAATAAAATCACTTCCCAGTTCCCACTAGATAAATTGAAATGATGACTCAACAAAGGTGATGGAATTCGTAACATGCTTTGTCCAACTTGATTAGACAAATCATTCCAAAAGGTGAAATGGCTACTACTGGATTATTTTTACAGTTAAATTAGGGTCTTTTTCACGTGTAAAAACTCATTTAGGAATTCAAAATTTCATTATAGTCGTTAAAGAAATAATTTAAAAAGTTGTTTGTTCATCTGTTTGTTTGATAAATATTAATATGTTGAATTGGGGTTGAGTCTAAATTTCATGCTTTAGTTCAGTGTAAAGTAGCTGTTGTATATTGGAAGATTTTTTATCCAGAAATTAATACGAAAAAAATTATGGAATTTCCAGACCGGTTAAAACTAAATTTGAATGGATGGACAATCGATCAAGAATAAAGGAAAGATCTTTAGCCTTTGATGATCTATTTGGAGGGTCATAAATGATCTTGTATGGAATGGTAAGCGCAACCAGCTATGACAAGTGTTGGAAATGCTTCAGAATATTTTTCACAATGGGTTGTAAATACTCAGAGTCGGGGTATTGATGAACCTCTCACACCTACAATTGCAGGTGATGGTGCATTATGCTGGACAAAGACACAATTTGATGAAGTAAAGATTACAGTTGATGCAGCGATTTTTGCAAGTCCAGAAACCTCCGAAATGGGTCTTATTGTCAAAAATCATAATGGTCACTTAATCCTAACCAAGTCAAAAACTGAAGCAGAGGTATTGAATCCAATCCTGGCAGAGGCAATAGTAATCAAGGAGGCATTAAGTTGGGCTAAAGAAATGGAGTGGTATGCAATTACGTGAAATCTGATTGCCAGATAGTGATTCAGCTAATCCGGAGTCCCCATGAGATCCTGATTAGGTAAGGTGGTTGAGGAATGCAGAGATGTTTTAAGGTATTATAATGACGTTAAGTTATATTTTATCAAACGATCTGCGAATATGCCGGCACACGAGTTTGCACATGTGTCTCATATATAGTCTGATCGTACTTTGACTGAAGGTTTATTAGAGACAAAATAAAGTAGTGTATCCAACATAAAGTTTGAATAATAAATCCGCCTTTTGCCAAAAAAAATACTGAATTCTAGTGAACAAGAACTTATTAGAACATACTTTGTTTTTGTAATTTGACTATTCTGTCTACATAATTCTAATAAACTTTTCCCCTTCGTTCCTACTACAAAAATTTGTCAGCTTATTTTCCCTCCGTTCCACTAAATTATTTATATATATATTGGGTGACGTGAATTTGCACGTATTTTAAGACTTGCGTGAAACATGATTCTTTAAATAATTTTAAATACCTTTTTCTCTTTTAAATAAAAATATAATGTTTAAATTTTTATACAGAAAAAGAAAATTCTAAAAATAAATTATAAAATTATATTTTATAGTAGCTTTACAGTGTGTGCCAAACATGAGAATAAAGTATGTAAAAATCGAGTGGGACGGAGGGAGTATAAAATTACTACTCTCTCCGTCCCAATCATATCTTTACCTGCTTTTTTCCTCGTGACACTCATTATAAGATTACTATAAAGTATAGTTTTATAATTAATTTTTTAAATTTTCCTTTTTTGTAAAAAAATTTAAATATTATATTTTTCTTTAAAAGAAAAAATATATTTAAAATTATTTAGTAAACCATATTTTACGGAATACTTAAAATGTTTTCCGATCCCCCAATATAAAGAACCTGGAGGGACGGAGGGAGTATCATTTTATAAAAAGAATAAAAACAATTTATTATTTATTCATATTTCAATTGTGTAATGGAATTCTCTTTTCTCGAAAAATATAGAAGAAGCTCTCTTGGGCTTACTTGCAGAAGAAAATAAGAAAATAAACCCAAAGTGAAATGACTAATAAAAGCAGCCCAAATTTTCATAAGATTGATTATGTACTCATATAGTACTCAACCAAAACATTAAGCAAGATAATTGGGCTATTTTTGGCACGTCCAAAACCCAAACATCAAAAAATGTTAAGCAGAGACTAGAACCTTATTGGGCCTGTCATTGGGGCCATTGCAACTAAATTCAGCCCATTTAATATTTATCAATATATTTTTTTAAAAATATAATGGATATTTTGGCAAAAAAACTAAGCAATCCCCCCTTCCCCAGTTGAAGTAATAAAACAACAATCATTCGTAATTATCAACAACGATAATATTAGTGTTCCTAACAAGTCTATTTAGTGATAATGACTCATTTTCAACTATAATAATTGGTGGTTTATAAATAGATTGATTGTACACGTGGAAGCCCCAGCGTATGAGTATGGCTTGTCTCTTTTCTCATGGCCTTTATATTCCTTTCCTCTCAATTCATGAATGGTATTGTATCCCTGTTGCTGTTGGGTTAATAATTCATGTGTGTGCCATTCTCGAGGATTGTTGTTTGTTTTTAGCATTCAACCGATAATAAATTAGTGCTTTCTCTCTTAATTCACCCTTTTTATATCATTATGTCTACAAATTATGACTTGCTTTTTTCGTACAATGCACTCATAATTGCAGGCATTCATTTTTTTGTGTCATAATAAATAATAAATTTATTATGAGAATTTTGGGTGATATAGATCGAATTCGAATACTATGAAGACTCAATTTTGATAACATGTCAAGTAAATAGTTCGGTATTCGAGAAAGTTCCAAACAGTGTTATAATCTAACAATATAATAAAATATTTAATAATTGTAATATGGTTCGATTATTTAATGACAATTAGAATTTTCGTAAATGGATAAATATAATTAGATTTTTTTTATCGTAATTAACCCGCAACCGCTACCGCTACCTTTTGGGTGCGTACTGGGCAAACCTACATGAACCGAGATAAACCGCAATTAAGTGACAGACTCTGATTTAGGAATCATAATCATAAATTTAAATTCTCCTCCCGTGGGGATTCGAACCTGTTACCAAAAACATAGCTATCCCCTTTTTAATCAATTGCGAACCCGGGCAATATCATTAGATTTGACATGGATATTTCAAAAATTTATATTTAAGCTATTCTGCCTAAATATTTAAAATTCTAATCTTGTCAGCAGAAAATTTATGTACATAAAGCTAGTAATAAGTCAATACTATTTTGAATTGTGCAAAAAACTGCCGTTGCTCTTGGATTAACTACTCCAAATAATTGTATTTGTTTAGAACAAATAAACAATTTAGAAGATAATCCAAAAAAAACCCTACTAGTCATAATCATCATTATCCCCTCAATTATATTAAGCACAAGTTGGGTTGAAAGCTTTTGCGTACACTCAATTATAAATTTAGTAATTAAGATATATATTATGTACATATCCATATAAAGTCAAGAATGGAGTGTGAATGAGCATAAGGATTAGTTACTTTCAATTGGTTATAGACTTAAAAGTAGATTCCATTGCAAAGTTAGGTCTTTGTTTATTGATAAAGAACAAAATCATGCTTTAAAAGAGATACTTAAATGTCTAAACATAAACAAGTAGATTGTGTTATGTATCTACATTCTACAGTATGAACTAATCTATTGTTATCTCATTACCTAAATCCTCTTGTCTCTTTAACTAATCGACTAATCAATTCATGCTAGCATCTAAACAAGTTAAGGAACTGAAGTGATCGGCAATAATGATCGAGGAGAGGTTCATAAGAGACTCAAAACAGTATTTTTTTTTTGTTCCATCCGCAAAATATGTCATTTCGTTTAGTTTCGGGTAAAATATTTAAATTCGGAAATAATAGTTTACGATATGATCAAGCATTCACGGAAAAGTTATTGTGCTAAGGGAACACAAGATGGCAATGGAAGGAAAAAAAGAGGTACACTTTCTCAGCATACAAGCCCTCATAATTCAATATGAATTCATTCAAATGTTACATGATGTGTTTTCATTGCTTTTGACCTTGAACTAGTATTCACCATTATCTCAATCTATCTTTAGTTTTTCTCCATCCTCTTGGATCTATTTGATACATGGTGAAAAAGTGGAGTGGACATAACAATTGCCTGTACTCTGATAGGCAAAGAATCCCCACAAAGATCATCCATTAACATCACATCCCATCTTTCTATTTTTACAATTGCAGTTGAGTGTACCTCCCACCTAATGCTCTCCATCTTTCAGTACATTTGTATTCTCTTTCACTAATATAATTTCTTTTCTTCTCCATTTTTACAATATTATCTGTCCCTCACCTGCACATAACAAAACCTCTTTAGCAAGCATGCCAAGGGAGCAGCTTTCCAAAACACTAACATTGGGTAAAAGAATATGCATTATTCACAAAAGGCAAGCATGCTTCCGCTGAGTCTCACATCTCGCGACGAAAAATATTCACTAAGCTACAACGCTAGAGATAAATTAACATTAAACCATCCTAACCTTAAGTTTAATCACCGCTATGTTAAATTCAACATTCTTTAACTATAGACTATTACTAGTACTTACAAGTGATTAAGTGAACTCAGTGGAGGTAATTCACTGCCAAAAGGAGCAAAGTTACATTTTTTGAAGTTGGTGTCACGACATAATGTTTTTACTTTCTCTTCTTTTAAATAAAATCACTGGTATAAATTATTGGCTTTTGACCAACCATCTCTTTGCTGACTTTGGTAGGTAATGGTACAGGTGAATTTTATCCAGAATCTTCAATGAAATCAAAACATTCGTAATCATTCACCCATGCACCAACTTACTATCTACCCTAAATAAATATTTGAAAAATTAGAAAAAAGAATGATGAGAAAGAGGAGCAATGCAAGGCCTTCTGTTCTTTATTAGAAACTGATACACTAATATATTCCATATTGATTATTAACTGGTCACTGGTACTTCTTAATAAAAGATACAAAGTTATTAGACTTCACAAGGTGCAACAATTACTACTAGTATATAAATTTCATTTAGTTTTATTGAAGAGGTATTATTTCTTAATTACATAACTAAACTCGAATTTATCAGTGACAGATGACATTGATAAAGTTAAAGCTAAACCGGGTATATCAGGACACAAAGCTGGAAGCTTGAATAGGAAAGTAATGAACTTTATTTATAAAGTCATATGGGGCATTATTGAGGAAGCAAAAGTAAGTCTGTGTCTTGTCTCCTGGGCACCACCAAGATATGATTCTCTCACAAGTGTAAACAAGGCTCCCTTGCCATTACTTTTAAATTGTGGTATCTTGGGAGATTTCAATATGTGTGGTATATGAACATTTTGATCATCCCTAAAATGTTAAGCAAACACTTTTAAGTTTTATCAAACTTCAGACAATGAGACCCATAGAGGGAGAGGGAAGATGCTTGAATCTCACCTCGGGGATAGCTTATTCCTATCAATCAGGTCCTGTTTATATACCTACTATAAGATATGATTAGCCTATGCCCTTTATGTTTAACACCACATCTATATTTTAATTGTTATATCTTTCGACCCGTGAAAACGGCAAAGAGAACGACAATTGATTAGGAGCCCACCAGACACAACTAGATGATAACAGTTTCCCCTGTGATTAAATATGTAATGGGAAAGGATAGTTTGAAGTCGGTCCGTCTCTTTGATAAGGATGTTACCCATATAGGAACAGTAAAGAGGCGTAACATGATACTATGAATACTATGCGAATATGTGATGCCGTGATGGTGTAAAATTGAGTATGAAAAATGATTTAAAAATAGAAAGAGTACCGTAATTGAAAGTTTTTGAGAATCTTGCTAAGTAGGTTTCTGATTTGCTTGTTTAAAAGCAACAGTGGGAGCTATCCTGCAACTCCTCTTCTGATGCTCTGATACAAGCTCTCTTGCAAACCAATCGAGCTTCTCGAAATTGCTCTGCTCCCCAATCCTCTTACCCTCGAACAGCGAAGATTCTACGTTTTTCTGTTTCAGCATTTCATCACCTATTTCTGACAGCATTCTCAAGTTTTTAGGACTAGGGTCGAAATCCACATTAGCCCTGCAACGACTTAAACTAGATCCATTTGCCTGCCATACAAGTCTTCATATCAGTCTTCATATTATCAAAATTAAAAATATGCCAAGATCCAATGCACTTGCAAGAAATTCAAAGCTTGACAAATAAAAAAGTTGGTAATCATGAATTGAAGTTTATAGAACTAAAAAAGAATATGAATTACCACTCCATGCCTAAAACCAACAAAAAACAACATAGTGATTACAAACTTATTATGATATAGAGAACTTTTACAGAATCTTTTGCTAAGGCTTTTATTTTCCTCTTTAAAGCTTCCCATACTCTTTATGTAGCATATGTCTTATAAAAATACAAAGGCACATTTCATGCACAAGTTTTAGGTATTAAAAGTCGACACAAGGACGCAAGAACAGTACTCTAAATTTTAAAAGATTAGCAAAAAAAGGCAAAAAACACTCCAATAGTAAAACATACAAGAAACTATTATTGGTCCAAATTGTCAGCATGATTTTTTATGGTACATGACCATACTACCTCAGTAGTACTATATTTCTTGTGCATCATCATACAAAAACAGTAGCTAATTATGGAAACTCTGTCTTTCCTAAGCTTATCCATAACAATAAAACACTGGCACTCATGGTAAAGTTTAACCAGTTAGTTGGCCTAGCCAAACAAATTATTACAGGATAGAAGGAAAAAACAATAACCACATAAATAGCACTATTACCATGTTTTGTTTTAGGTGAAAGAAATTGAAAATGACATGGTACCACATGCTCACTTGAGCACAAAATAATTGTCTCCCACCTTAATATTTTATAAACAGGAAAAAGAGAATTAGAAGCTTTGTGAATATAATAATTCGAAGGGATAAACTAAACAAATTGCAAGATTAAAAAATTATACGGTGTGTTTCTTAAACTAGCAACAAAAGAGGAGGGGGGAGGGGGTATTGAACTGAAGTAATTTGCTATGTATTTGTTGCTTGCAGGGTGGTCTCGTAATATGCGGAAAGAGAATCCTTTAAATACATTGGAAGCAACTATTATTTTCTAGTGGCGTTGTAAGTTATTGCTGCATTTTGTTTCAAAACATTCTATTATATGCCTGTTAAAACTTAAAAGACATTGCAGATCCTGGGAAAAAAATCCAATTCTCTTGGGATAGAAATGTAACAGTCGAATCTTCTAAGTTCTAACTACCTAGCAATCATGCATTCATGCAGCACAAGACAAATCTACTTCAAGTCTATAAACAATGAACAACTTAAGAACATGGTGTGTTTTCATTTTATTGAGCTAAGCAATGTGACTGTTGGTGCAAGAAGAGAGGCAGGGACAAAGGAGCCTAAAAACAATATACTCCCTCCGTCCCTCCCAAATGTTTACATTTGGGTGGGGCGCGGAGTTTAAGAAAAATGATAAAATAGTGGAGGAAAGTTAAAAAAGTGAGTAAAGTAGTGGGACCGATTAATATTATATGTATAAAGTGGGTATAGTGGAGAGAAGTAGTGGATGTAGTTATTTTAAAAATTATAAAAACCTTACTATTTTTGGAAAGTTTTGAAATGTAAACAATTGGATGGGACATTCAAAAAAAGAAAGTGTAAACAAATGGGAGGGACGGGGTATTTGATTACTGTGAGCTATTTTGTCTCCACAAATTCCTTCACACAACTCAAGAACCCAAGAATGCACGGGCAAATTATACACTACAAACATTCCTATCCTACTAAGCAAAGACCCATAAACCCCTTTCTCTCTCCTGCCAAGCACCAGCCTGTTTTATGTAATCCAAGTGGCAAAATATGACAAACCCCAAAAACGTCCAAATCAATTCAAGACAAACTCATTATTAACTTAATATAGTACTAAAATCTTTAGCAAATAATTCGGTCTTTTAACCAAAGTCACAATCTGACTGCCCAACCTCCATACATGTTACAAGTACTTTACTACTTATCCCAGTAACTCACTCTTACAGCATTCCAAGTGCATAAACAGTCCAGCCTTTGAGCTTGCTTCCTAAAACGATCATATTTGACTTGTATTCAACTCCCGCACGAGTTTAAACATTTTTAGTTAAAATCGACATAATATTAGACTCGATTACGCCTTGCTACGTAAAAATAGTCTAATGTATGAGCATCTAATACTTAATCTCAAGCAAAAATATTCAAACAATCAAAACTACTAAACATGTTACTAACAAATAACTAAGATATATGCAAATTTTACCTGTATCCGAACGTAGTTACTACTATGACCGCTCCCAAACGCCATCGCAACCGAATGATCAACCAAATCAGCCGAACCATCACTGGAAATCCTCGCCATCGGCCTCGCCCAATCTTTCGCCTTCCACTTCCTCACTTCCTCGAACTCGAAATTCTCCTGAACCACGCCACTCCCAACCGAAAGCACCAAAATATCCTCAACTCCCCTGACAAACGGAAACTCCTGCTTATTATGCAACACATGAGTAATCGCAGCAGCCGTTGGATTAGTCATCACCAAACCTCCATCCACCGCAACACACCGTGTCGCGCCATCGACCGACCTCATCTCCACCGGTTCAAACAAACCCGGTTCAGCCGACGTGGCACGACACACTTCCCAAAGGCGAAAATCAAAGCTGTCAGACTCGATCGCATCAGCTCTCGAAAACAAAAACGGTGCTGAGCTGGACAAATCATAACACGGTATCAAAATCGGCTTCAACGTGTTCCGTAACGTTAAACACTTTCCGTCACTAATAAACGCCGATTTAACAACTTTCTCCATCGCTGCCGTGCTGCTAACTTTACCGTTACCGTTACCGTTAAAAATCCGATTCAGCAATTTACCTTCCGATTTACCTTTACCATAAATATTTTTACCGTGCTCAGTCATCATCCGCCACGTGTCATCCGCCGAAAAAATCGGACGGTTATCATCCTTCGTCCCGAACAACATCGCCGTAAAAATACCTCCGACGCCGGTTCCAGCAGCAACATCGAAGAAATCAGCAATTCTCGCGTCGGAATCGCCGGAAACATTCCGTAACGCATCTTCAAGATACGCCAAAGCTTTTCCAGCAATAATATTCCTCAATCCACCTCCATCAATACTCAAAATACAAACCTTACCTCTCTGATTCTTAAAATTACTCGCCGCAACATCTCCGATCACCGCCGGCACAACTTCCGGCGCCTTATGATCATCATTCGCCGGAGAAATCTGTTTCGGTATCCATAACTTTCTGTCGTCATAACCGAACAAAAACTTGCTTTCCAGAATAGAGAAGATTTCGTAGCTGAGCTTATCGGTATCTATGCTCGGCTCGTGCATTTGTGACGGAGTTGTAGCCATTGATGATGCTGATGATATATATCGATGATGCTGATATATATATATATATATGTATGTATAGGTGTGGTTTTGTTGTGTGTATATATATCAGGTCATAGAGGAAGAAGAGGATGAAGGTTGTTATGAATGAATGTAAGTATAGGTTGGAGGGTAAAAATGGGTGTGAAAATGTTTGTGTGTATATATTAAGGGAAGAGTGGCAAAGTCAAATTGTTGAGCAAAGTCTAAACGATTATTTGTGAGCAAAGTCTAAACGATTGTGAGCAAATTCTAAACGATTATTTGTGTAGTGCTTATAGAACTATCTATTTGTTTAAAAGAGGAGGTGCCTGAAATGACCCACTTTTTTAGCTCCTAATTTGATGGATTTAAAATTTACTTCGCAAGATTTAGCAAAAAAAGTATGAATAAATTTTCAATTTTCCCAGGTGTGTATAATTTTTGAAATATGCGGTTCCAAAATTGTTTCTGAATATTTATAAATTTAGGGGTTTGATATCTTTATTGATAATAAGATGAAATCCGATTTATATCTTTATGGATAATAAAATGAAATCCGTATGTATATATATTTTCTTGTAGTAAAATGATATTTGTGTGCGTAAATTTTTTGATAATAAAATAGAACCTGTAGGGTATAACAATATACCCTACAGGCTCACACAATAGTCTGCAAACCACGTGAACCAAGATAAACTGTATTAAATTGACAGACTCTGACTCAGAAGACATAATCATAAATTCTACTCACGTGAAATTCGAATCTGCGACCAAGAGAACAATTTTCCTCTATTTAACCATCTGAGTTAACCTTACGAGCTTGTTTTCGAAGAGATTCATCAAAATTTTGAAAGTACTCTAGAAGTAGAAATTCATTTAGTATGATTTTCGAACCCAAAAATATGATTAACGTGACTAAAATTTAGCTCACAGAATAAATTATATTCCCTCTATTTTAAATTAGTTATCTCATTTAATTTTTACATATAATTAAGAAATTATACGATCAATACGTCTTTAAATACTAAATACGTATATAATTTATCTATATGGATGGTGCGAGGGCGGCATAGAATTTGAGCGACTCCTGGGGGGGGGTGTTTGTTTACCAATTCATTTGTGAAGAGTCAAAACGAAGTTGGAGGCACGCAAAGACATACATTCGTTGTATACGTATGTGTGGATGTGTAAAGCACTCACCTATTTTTATTATTTTATTTTGTTATAATTATTACTCGTTTATGATAAGATTATTGACAATAAAGTACACATTCAGGTGAATAAAACAAGGTTTGGGCCCAAGTTAATTGTATCTCATGCTTTCACAATTCAAGGTGGCCCACTCGATAAGACTTTAAATTAGGGTAATAAAAGCCGTAGAAGAAAGTCTTTGGATTTGTGCGGCCCAATTAAAAGTTAAAGTTAAGACAGTGAAAATTAAATACCAAGTAAATAATTCATCCTTGTGAACGTTTTGTTTTAAAATGTTGAATTTTTGTTATTACATCAATAAGTTTCAAATCTTTTGCCGCCCTTTATTTTTACTACTGAAAAGTAAAATCTACTATGCAAAAGTTGGGCTAATGGGTATTTAATGATAATTTAATAATTTCGATTACTAAGAATTGGAATCTTGTTAGTGTTTAATTAGCTACTTGATTGCGTTTAATCTCATTTTCATCTATTTCATTTTTTTTTAAATAATTAGACTTATAAATGAGTATCCGTTCTCAAAAATCCCGAACAAGTAAAAATCGATCCATATCCTACGATGATAACTGACAAGCTCTACCACTTTAACTATCTTATCGCACTCTATCTATTTCATTTGAATGACTTGCATTTTTATTTTCGATTTTCATTTTCGATCAACCATCTGAAAGTCTTCTTAGTCGTATAATACCTTATCGGTATATTAAGCTCTCTTTTGGCAATGAGTCTGACTCATGAGTGTTTATCTGTTAGCTTAAGGATTAAAGGATAAGTTTAGAAGACATTGCTGCATAAAAGTGTCATTATTATTTTGAATGATCTTCTAATAATTTTGAAGAAAAGAGGGTTTTGGATAATTGAAAACAGAGTATTGTGACAACAAGTCAAGCATGAACAATAATGAAACATAACACCAAAAAGTAGTACTTATGTGCTATTTTTTCTAAACGGGGCTATTATTAAAGTTTGTCAAAACATTAAAATAAGTTAAACATGAAGTTGTGAACAATGTTGACCAGGCTAACTAAAGGTACCCAAACGGGGTCTAGCTTTCTCCATCAAACTGGCTGTCAAACAAGTATTCTTGAGAAACCAGCTCAATTTTTGACACACCTCTACCCTTATTAAGGTTCATAACTGTGGTCCTTGTTTTATGTACTACTGTCTACTGTCAACCCTATACTTACCTTACTGGATTTTGACATTTGCCCATGTCGCCTGTCCCTTACAAGCCTTATGTACAAAACTAGATTACTGGTCATATACGACATTTCCAAAATTAGGTGTTCATTAAATTGGAACGTCGGTCGAGATAGTAAGAATGTGGCTAAACTCGATCCTCAACATTCTCCTCTTGTTACTTATTATGACCGGCCACTATGTCCAAGACTAGGAGTTATAGACTTGATTCCGATATGAAATATTGCATGTGCTCTTGTTACGGGCTTTCACTATGTCCGCGACTAAGATTTATAGACTTGATACGAGATTTGAGGAACAATGCCTCGAGGTATGCATGACAATGAACTATTAAACTGCAAATGTAGTTTGAAAAACATGTCAAGTTGTTTCACTCCAGGCCAACTTTCCATGATCTCATCCTGTTTGACAATTAATGTCTTTCTCCTCAGGTTGCTCGCAGAGGCCCCTTGTTATCAAAGTGAGGTCCATAATGTCTGTAATGTGTAATGTTTTTGTTTTATTATATGAACCTCATTACTGTTTGTTACCCCCTCCCCTATGTCACATATTTCCGTTGGGTTTTAAACAGGGGACCAATGCCAGCTACTTTGGTAACAAAATCTCATTATTGTTTTGGCCATTCTGCAAGAAGAATGTGCTAGTAGTTGATAGCTACTCTCATTTGGATCCAATGTTCCACGCATTCCCAGTTCTCGCTGATAGCAGCACTCATAAGAAGCTTGGTGCAATGGTTTGAGATCGAGAACTCCTAAAACACGGTTCTATATTAGATAAACAACCTTTGATATCGAGAACTCCTAAAACACGGTTCCATGTTAGATAAACAACCAACTTTCCCAAAACAAAGTGGGTTTATGATGTACATATCATACTTGTGTTAGCAAAAAATTTCACTGAAAGGCATAGTTATACCTAAATTATCAGTCCGTTGGCTACAAAACAGAATAAAACAAATAATCCACCGAAAATTAAACACCGCTTAATAGAATATACATCAACATCATCAGTTGGTCACATTCACAACAAAACAAAGAAGTCACTGAATATTTAACAGCACCCAATTGAATGAACAAGCTTTGATAGTGATCGATAATGTAACTACTATAAAGACATGTTTACACAACTCTTCGTCGCTCACTTACTAGACAAGGTTTAAGGTAACAATACCAGTCTCCTGTTTATTACATCTCCAACTTTCAATGTATCAGATTTCAGGAGCTTGTTCAAATTAAACTGAACAAAGATTATATACTACACCAACGGCAATTTGGCTCTTGGAACCTTAAATAGAACAATGAACAAAACAGATTATTACTCATTACCGGCCACTTCCAACAACTTCAAGTTACAGGCTGCTTCCAAAAATTTCAAGTAAACCTTAAACCAACATGAACACAAACAGTAGTACGTCATAATTCTGGAAAAAATAATTACATCCACAAGGCTTAGTTGTGGCATCTATAAGCACTTGAACAAATGTAGATAGCAGAAAATAAATAACCCAGCAAACATCAACAAAGATGAATAAAATAACATGATAGAAAGAAACAATGAAACCAGCCAAGTACATGGGCTGTTATTCTCTGTCGGATAAATATTTAGAACATGGGGATTCCACTAGTACATTTCTGAATAGATACAAAGTTGATATTTATCTCAACACAATCATGGTCAACCACATGAAAGTAATAAAATAATAGGATACAACTCGCCATTTCTTCACCAGTCTACAAATATATAGAGAAACAGGAAACTGGGGAGATCTAGAACTCCTGCCTCAGATCCTTGAAAAGGATTTAGTTCTTTACGGTTGTCACATGCTTCAAAAGCATGTGGACAACATCCTGTGAAATTCGTGAAGCTTCAGCCTTTAAGTTATCAATCTTTGCTGCAGTTTCCTTCTCTAGACGCTTCACATTAGCACCTGAATCTCCACTACTCTGTTTATCAAAAGATAGAAGAGACATACCGCACGGTCAATATGTAAACCTCAAACATACTGACTTTTCCTTTAGAAACTAGTATCAAATTTTCTGTAAGTGTGTGTGAGCATGCAAGTGAGTGTGTCTGTGGACATAAATAATCTGCAACCTGACTTAAAATGAATTCATTTCATGTAACGACCATTATTTCAAACATCATCAAACACGGACATACTTCAACTATAATTCAAGAGTTTTTATAAGCAAAACAAACAATAGGGTTGACAAAGATACTACTTTATTACTGGATGTTGTAAGGCATGATCCCTTCAAACTACCTATACCTATGCTATGATATAGCTAGCACACACACACACACACACACATATATATATATGTATGTATTCCAAGTTACTTCAAACTAACTAAAACTTGCCGCATGTTGATTGCAATCCCCAAATTAACATACCAAGGACAGAGAAGTAGAAACAGTCAAAACTAATAGTTCCCCCTTCACCATTAAAAAAAGTAAAAATAATGAAAAAAAAAGAGAGGAAGTGGAATAGTTGATTAAATCACCTCTGCAACCTTCTGCTGAAATTCAAGTTCCATTTGAGCACGAAATGCAGCTACCTCCTTCTCAGCCTCATCTTTGGCTTGTTTAAGTCTAGCCAATTTTTCTGAAATTGAAGCCAAGATTATGCAATTTTGAATCAGTCTGAGCAATTACCAACAAGGCAATAATGCATACGATGATCTACTACATTATAAAGCCATAGAATTACTTATTCTTGTTGATAATGTACAATGCTAGTATAGACTTCACCAATTCATTCAAACGGATATATACTTCTTTGTCAATATATAAAACAAATTATTCAAATTCAAAAGTCAATTTACATGATTTTATAAGCATGCAACATTAAACTGAACCAAAAAGAAAACTAAAACAGAATCCCCGTCAAATTAACGAACAAACTGAAAAGAAAAGATGATTTACATTGAGCAAATTATCAGATCTACTAATTCCACCCTTCAACCTGATGGACAACTAAAAAGGCTTTTAATACTCTAACCTCGTGCTCATATCATCATTATCAATATCATAAGAAATAAGTATTTTTAGCTACAATCTACAAGCCAACACATTACCAAGAAGATCACATAAAAAAAAGGCAACAAAGTTCAGTGTAAACACTGACAATGCTTCCAAAATCTCAAACCTAAGTGAAGGGTAGGAAGTAGCTTGGTAATGTACGGATAACGCTGAGTAACGAAGGCTGCATAGGAGGGCCTTTTGATGCGTGGTGAATTGGAGGTTATATAGATAGGATTATTTTTAGGTCCTACTGGACATAGTCGGTGATAATAATAAGTGCATGCTGATAGAAGAAGCTATCTTTTTTTGTAAACTACAAGTAATGCAGAAAACAATAATGCATAGAATATTAGGTAAAATGCAAAACTTAGTCCACAGGAGGGTATGCCTGGATAAGGAAGAACTAAAGTTCTGGTGGGGCTTATATACCTGAATATAATTGTGCTCTAGAAATCATTAGTTAGCAGTATGCAGGGTAATTGACATGGAAATGGCCAAACAAGAAAGAAGAAATTTTGTGCTAAATAATCCCCATGTGGCCACATAATTCTTGTTAGGCAAGCAAGCATTAAACTCACAGTGCCATCACAGCTGCCCCGTGCATATTTTTTGGATTTCCATAAATATTAGCAACAATAAGTACTACTCCCTCCGTCCCACTAGATTGTTTACGTTACTTTTCGGCACGCTTTTCAATGCTCGTTTAAAATATAGTTTCATAATTTTTTAAAAATTTTTTTTTTTGAATAAAAGTTTTATGTTTAAACTTTTATTCAAAAAAAAAAATTTGAAAAAACATTATGAAACTATACTTTATAGAAGTCTCGAAATACGTGCCGAATAGTAACGTAAACATCCCAGTGGGACGGAGGGAGTAATACAATTGCACTTACACAGTTTACAATTGATATGTATAAACAACAAAATTTAATGCAAAACAAATTATTTTAACTCTACTTCCAAAAAGAATTTGTATATTCAAACAAGAACACAAAGTGAAACATCCATAAGGATATAAAATTCAGGAAAGGAATTGACAACTAAGAAATCACAACTACCATTTCTGGCTGCATTAACAATGCTTTGAGCCTCTTGTTCTGCAGCTAGCAAAAGTTGGATTCCATTTTGGCCCCTGTTGGTGTCCATTTGTGCACTAAATTAACTACAAAAAAAAAAAAATTGTTATGGTAATATAAGATTACATAAGTGGAAACATTAGAGTAAATGAAATTGACACTGTATTAATATATACATGACTATTAAGACATTTGATGCATTAAAGAGCTGCAACAAAATACTATTGATGATTGCTATGTTCCCAAAACATTAAAAAGGTTAAAATCAGAAAGCGGACACTATAATACGGAAAATAGACCACCAGGTAACCATTGCAGAATGTAAATACTATAGGAATATATCAACATACATTGACACTACCAACATCACCACGATTCCAATTATTAGTAAATACCTGTAAGTTATAGTAAGCGAAATATGTGCAAAACGAGCTTCATGTGCAGAAATGAGCAACAAAAGTCAATGAAGGAGTCATTAACACATGACATTAAGTCATGTTGTATTCACACAAATTCTCATTAAAGTTGAACGGCATTTCATGTATTTATATAGGCACCATATTCGTGTACAATTTTAGTGCGCATCCGGCTACTAAAATAAGCGTCATAATCATTTAATAATTTAAAAACAGGATAACAATAAAAGTTGAACAAAGTTAGTCAAAGTTTTTGGAAATACTTTCATTAATGTAAGAGAATTAGCAACTATTTTATTTAGTTCATTGTTTGCTAGAGTTGTTGATACGAAATTGAACTTTTATTACAACATTCACTCACTTCCGCTAGCTAGCGTATCATTTCTATTTATAACCAATTCATCCATTCCCATTCAAGTAGACACAACCTTACATCTTTACTTAACCCCGAACATACAAAAAAAACGCTAAACAATAAAACCGACACTATGCTTGACCATCCTATCATAACCAAATCAATTCAGATCCAATCAACAAACAATTCTCTAAATTCACGAGAAGCTAATCAAACTTCAAATAACATGACCGATAAATTCCAATTGCTTAACAATAGAAAACCTTCTGAGAAATCGATAACGATTTAAGAAACTAAACACACAAGACAGAATAACTTGAAAATCAATCAGATCGAGTAACTGTAACTGTTCAGCATCTAAAGCATCACAATCGAATAATTAAACACACGCATAACACATGGAAACGAACTTCAAAATGAGATCAAGTTAAAATAAATTGTATAGATCTAATAAAACAAAGCAAAATAGATTAAAAGCATAAATATATTAAAGCAATAAGTATGTGTATAATTGTAAAAGTAGAGAGATTGAAGGAAGAGTAAGGAGAGAAGAATACCTGTAGATCGGGGGGTGTCGAAGATTGATAAGGAGTGACTAGAGAAGACACTGATTTGAAGATGTGTTGTCCTGATTCACTCACGAGTCACGACCCCTTGCATCTCGCCTATTTATATTATCTCTATCTCTATGCAGGCTGACTTGGATATTTTATTTATTTTCTTTGCATATTTTGTTTTCATTTTATTCTTTTATAAAAAATAATACTTTCTCAAAATAAATATTGGGAAAATAAATTGAATAATCCTTTAACTATTGACGTTTTATTTTTTGGATCCATGAACTAAAAAAATTTGTATTTCAAGTGATTAAACTTTCAATTTTTCTAGTTCAAAACTTCTATTAGTGAATGAGTAATAGATGTTAATTTTTGCTGACATGGAACGCGCTTCTTTTTGAGTTCTTGAACTGTTCTAAGAATAGAAGGCCTGATTGAAGGTGGTAGTGAGCTCCAAGAGCATCTCCAACCGCTTATTAGTTTATTTTCTAAGTTTAATATAAAATATTGAATCTTATTAACTTAAGACACCAATAGCTAATCCCCCAATAACATTTTCTATATTCATTCCTTATACAATATTTTATCATTAAAAAGTAAGATTATTACATAAAGTGAAGAAAGAGAAAGTGTTTTTTTTTAAATATATATTATAAAATAAAAGTTAGACGATGAGTGAGGTTATCTAAAGATAAAGAATTGGAAAAAGATCTTAGTGGATTTTAATGATTTAAGAAATTATTAGGATACTAGCGGAGTAGTTTTTTTCTCCATATTCCTTATACTAGACTTTAAGACTCCAAATAGTTAAGTAGTTGTAGTTGCTCTAAATCACAAGTTTGACTGAAATTCAAATCAAACTCTACGTATTTTAAACCTCAGATTTTATGATCGGCGTAATTTCAAATTTGTTGAACTGTAATATTTGTTGGAGTTTTTTATTTTTTACCGAAATCCTAAATCGAGTCCATTTTTTTATTTTGTTGATGCATATATATAAAATTGTTAAAATACACATGAGGGTTTTATTTTTATTTAATGCTATTTTTATTTTAATTTTTGGAGATGTTTTAGTCTTACCCAGATTTTTCTCAGTTAAATTTTTTTCGTTGACCAAATTTTTCTGAGTAAGATTATGACGGCCATTGGAATCTTTTTAACGGAGAGACTTATTATAATAATATAGGAAAAATTGCCCAAACTACTCACTTTTTAAGGTATATATGCCCAAAATACCTGTTTCCGGGACGGGCGACCAAAATACCTAAGTTCTACGCTATATGACCAAAATACCTAAGTTCTACGCTATATCCAACGGCGTATCACTGTCATGCTATGATATAGTACATATACACAGCTTTGCCGACTAAAAACTCAAGGGCAAGTGACCATCATGAATTGAAAGTGTTGTTATTGATCTCTCATCACTCGATAGCGATGCATGGGATGGAAAAATGAATTCACACTTTGTCCCCTAAAATATTCAATCTACCTCTGTTGTTAATATGGGTTATAGTGAACAAGATACAGTTGCAGACTCATCTAGTGAGTCCAAGTGAGTCACGACTCGTATGTTCTCACAATTTGGGTGTCGCTTTCTGGACCAAAGATACGCCTTTATATGCAGCGTATTAGGCTAGTAATAGTGGTGTGTCTGTGGCGTATTCAAACAATACGCTTTGCACTGTGTCGTATTTAATCAGTACGCCTTCTTGGAGGGCGTATTTGACTGCGCGCTTTCGCATATGTCGCAAATTGTGGGCATATAGGGCGGTAATACCGGTAAATGAGTATTTCAGACTTGGTAATCCCAATAATGGGTATTTAAGTATTTCACCCATAATATAGATGGATTGATTGATAGTTTAAATAATATATTTATTATCTTTATTATGTCAACGAATTGGGATATTAAACTAAACAGATATACTAAAAAAGATATTAAACTCAACAAATATGATAATAGATAAACGAATAAGGAAAGTGAGGGTTCATCCCGGCAATGTTATATGCCAATAGATTCTATCTTTGTTTTAATTAAATTAATTAAAAAAGAAGCAAAAGTCGATTCCATTTTTAACTAGTTTACTAATAATAATAATAATAATAATAATATATTATTATTATTATTATTATTATTATTATTTAGTGATGGTAATTATGTGATAACCTGTGTTTTTATTTGTTAAATAAATAAATAAATAAATTAAAGTAATTTAAATTATTTTATTATAAAAAAATATATTATCATATGAATGACTTTATATATATATATTATTTTATTCATACTCCGTGCTTCAAATTAAGTTACTAAAAAAATGTATTATTTACGTTCATTTACTTAAATATGTACATATGTGTGCGTGTGTGTGCCAATTATTTTAGGTGTATACATAGGTCTAACTTGGTCAAAGAAAAAGTAAACTATCTTTTTGTGGGTGGATAAAGTGGATATGAATTTTAAATATGGGATGTACTCCAAGCACTAAATCAGGAATACGTTGAACCAATATTTCTATATAATCTTACATTAGTTTTACTTTATATACATCATTCTATATTTTATAATATTATATGCATGTTTCACTATGTGACTTGTATATATAATTAAATGATTCTTTTCCCATTTGTCGATGTATATATGTTTTGACACTAATAATTCATTTTCATGCTATTTTAGTCTACATGCCCAAATATCATTAGTATCACCTTATTCTAAATTAATTTTTCTACTGATATCAATTTGCACCAATTTTTCACTGTTAAACCATTTAGCCTTTTCAGAAGATGTTGGTAAATGCTTCCGCTTATAAATTCACGATATTTATAGAGAGAACCAACACTCTCTGAAAGGGCACCAACCTTTTGAAGTTTGCCTCCGTGATCATATCTTTAAGGTTAAAGTTTTTATCAGCAAATTTCAAAACCTTTTTTCCAGTTAACTCTTTCTGAGTTCTTTTGTTTAGGAAAAATTTAAGGAAAGTTAATACAAAAAGAAAAGAAGAAAAAGGCTCAAGAAGAAGGGAAAACAAGACGCGCCATGACAGGAGGATGCGTCAACACTTACTTGGATCAAAGTTAAAATGAACACGAGCCCTTTTCACGTTGTAAAGATAAAAGAACAATTCTTTATGATCCCTTTCTTGATTGATCTTAAATCATTGAAGTCCTTGTTGTTTAATCATTTGTTCACAACCAAAAAATGATAGCCAAAAATGGATCTTTTATTGTTGAATAAGAAACTAAATTCTTTCATCTAGGGCGCGCCCAACTCACAGTCATGATACATCATATAGAGGGCACATGCTAATTTGTAAGAGTTTGGAGATAGTTGTACTGGGGCGACATCATACCATTTGAGAATTCTTTTAATATACCGGTGGAAGGGCGCACCCACCCCAGTGATAATAGTTTTGGAGTTATCACCATTCTGGGAACTCTAAGATTTTTTATGTGAAAATATGGGGCCTCTTTATGGAGATGACACGCCCAGATCCCCTCGCATTCATAGTATTTCATACTCCACCCAATTTTCAAGTCACTGGCGGTGGAGTCAAGACCAACACAAGAAAGCTTTCCCTCTTTTTTCCTCCACACGTTTTTCACGGATTCATGAAGTGTGTCCTCAAGTTCTTTCCAATTGAAATCCGATTTCATATCCATGGGCACCTAATGTTCAAAGGGAGGATCATATTTTTGGGGAGAGTGAAGATAGGCACCAGGGGTTGTTAGGAAGAAAACACGCGCTAATATTCACGCAAGTATACACGATCGCAAGTAATATATAATTAATTCTAGTTCGTTCCCACAGAGACTGGTTTAGGTTAATTTTAATCAATTTACTTATGCAACAATGTTATGGTTATTATTCAATGCTAAGATGATCACAATTTGAGATTGTTTATAACTACGATTAACTAAGAGATTATACTAAAGAACATTAACTAAGAGATTAAAAGAGATTGATTACCAGATGACACAAACATGGGATTCTAACTTCATTAAATACTTCATTCAATAGCCTTTTTGTTCTTAACCTTAGCATGTAATGGTGATGCCACTAATCAGATAACACGAAACTAGTAAACGCCAACTTTCATTATACGAATACCTTACTACCAGATATCCACAAAAGAGATAGAAGCTAAATAGACACCAATTATATTGAGACCCTATATGTCTATAAAATTTGACAACATAACTGTTTAATATGCAAGTTATCTATCGGAATTATATAGGGCAAGTAAAATGATTAAAATTACCTACGAATTATGCATAACAATTATACATAAACCTATGCTAGCATGACAAGTTCTAAACCTCTAAATTCACTATCGCTTCATTAGAGATTAACACGCTATCTTATAAGTTCGCGACGCTCATAAGACGAATAAGTACAACCAATACTAGGACATCATACAATCACCACATACTAAGGTATGAAACATATTAACTATTGAAATTTATAAGTAAATCCGCTAGAACCCCACGATAACGATTAGCGCATAACCGAACTCATCATCACCGTGGGTTCCGATGAAAGCATGGTATAATAAACTAGGTCTTTATAAAACGAATAATAAACAAAGTACGTAACAAGAGTATAGGTTCAACAAACAAGAAACGAGCATTCAAGATTACAACTTAGAATAAAGAATCAAAAGAATAAACTAGGTCTTCTTCGTCTTCGTTGAATTGTGTTATAAGTCTTTAAGTCGTCTTTAAGTAGCAGTCCAATTAATCCAAAAGCCCAGAAAAACAGTTGTTAATCCAAAACAATGCAACAAGAATTACAGAAGGGGGGTTGAATGTAATTCTGACTACTTTTTCTGATTTTAAGAATATTTTTACTTAGTATATAACTTTGTTTGATTTGCAATAGTGTGGAATGAAAGAATTATAGAAATCAAAACACAAAGCAATAAAACACAAGGATTTAAAACTTTCTGGTGGATTTGAACTTATTCACCAGAGAAATATATAAAGTTGAGAACTCTGTGATGCTTGAATAGCACACAGCTACTTACAAGAGAACTTACAAAATTATAGGGAAATGATTAACATATACAGCTTTATCTATCTCTCTGAAAATAATGTTTACTCAATATATTGTTCTACTTGCTACACTTGGTTTATATATCACCAAGTTACATGATAGTAAGACAAGACAATAAGATAAACTCAACCTAGTCTAACTTCATGCTGCTACATTACTCTATCCAGCATCTTTGAATATCTTCATAATTGCATGGAAATGGTAATATTTTTTTGTTCTCTAAATCCTGAAATTAGGCTACCACATTCTATTTGCAGACACCCGACGCATGTGATTGTGTTATCACTGTCAACTGCTATTTTGAATATCATCATCCGTTGGGACTAAGTTGATCATCCGTCGGGAGTCTTGTTGATTATATGTCGGGAGTCTTTGTAGATCATCCGTCGGGAGTCTTTCTGTCACTCGATTCCATTTCACTTATGCAGAATTACAAGACATCTTATATTTACACTTAGCTAACCTATTCTGCATATCAATCTAGTAGTCAACATGACTTAAAGAATTCTACAGTGTCTACTCAACTGATACATTATTGTTTGCAGAAATGTGTTACAATACTTATTGTTACATAAGCTACACTCTCGATGAATGTTAATGGGTCATCCGTCGGACTATAAAGTTCATCCGTCGGGACTATATTAAAACATCCATTGAGAGCTACAAAAACACTAAGTTAAAATATACTAAGGTGATTTTTTTAATTTATCATCAAGTTCACAACATATTCCTAACAATCTCCCCCAATTTATGTCTATTGGAATTGTAGCCATAAATTAAGAGAAACTTGATGATAACAAAATACCCTAAATATACAGATAGAATTATGGTAGATAAAACTTGTAAGTGCTACAGTTTATTTGAAAATTGAACAAAGTAAAGTGTATAAAGAGTTCTCACAATCATTATCAAGATGCTCCTCTAGTCTGAGCAGATGTTTTCTATTTCCTTGATTGTCTAGATTTCTTCCCAAGCTTCATGTTGTTTTTTCTATTTGATATTGGATTTGTCTGTGAAATTTAAATTAAACCCAAATTTTTTCTTGAATGATGAGAAGATTTTTATCAAAATAGAATAGCTTTCTTGAAGAATCCTGTGAAAGGGCCATATGATCTCTTTCCCACCTTTATACTTGAACACCAGTCTTTCAGGGAGAATCTTGTGAGCATCAATTGCTCTCACTTTTTCTAGCTCATCCATATATAGGTTGATGTCTGAAAATTCCTTGATATCACAGATGTATAGAAGATCTCCCTTGTTGACAGTTGGTTTAGCTTTGGTTAGGGTTTTGATTATGAGACTCACAGGCTTGACCTTCTTGATTGCTCTAGTCTTTTTCTTCTTTAGCTTGTTGAAAATTGGTATATTAAGCTCAGGAATAGGCAAACTTTCCCAGTCTATAGGCTCATCCTTGGAAACTATTGGCTCACTATGAAAGTTCTTTGTAGGATCCACCTTAAATTCATCTTGTACTTCTGAAGGCTTGGATGTTTGGGTTGGAGTTGTAGACTATTTGGGAATGTAATCTTCCATCTTGTCATCATCAAAATCCAACATTCTTTTGGAATGGAGCTTGTATCTGAACTTTCTTTTCTATTGAGGTTCCTTGTGCATTTTCTTATCTTGATCTCCAGTTACCACATGTGGTTTCTCAGAAATCTCAGTTACAGTTTTCACAACTTGAAGTTTGGCTGCTATAGCAGCTTGCTCTTTCTTCTATTTGAGCTTCTTAGCCTCTAAAGCAGCTTGCTTCTTTTCTTGCTTGATTCTTTGTTTTTCTTCCTTTTTAGCTTCTGCAAACTGAGGTTGTCCAGTCATCATACATATTTCTTTCCCATTCCTGTAGATTTTGGCAATTCTTTCCTTTTGTACTAAATCAGTTGGATCTTTGAAGAATGCAATGGACCTTGTCAACAACTTCTTTTCATCTGGCTTTGGAGTCAAACATAAGATCCAAGGGATTTTTGTCAGATAACTTTGGATAATTTCTTTTGGGCTTTAAAACTATATTGGCTTTTGGAGACTTTATGCATGAAGGTTGGCCCTTTTCCAGATTTCCTAGACTCATTTCATCCACAGTAATTTGCTTGACTTGAAAGAAGTGATGAAAGATCTTGTTAGGTTTCTCAATGGGACCAAATTTCTTTTGAATTGCTTCATCAATCTTCTTCCATTTATCATCTAATTCGTTTTCAGCTGCTGTAACATCAAGCTTTATGAATTTTGACTTTGAATTCAACTTAGCAGCTGCTATCTGGATCAGATCAATGTTGTCCAAGACTGGTGGCTTAGGAAAAGTAATTTTTGGAATAATTACCTGAATGACTTGGATGTTTAGCACATTTTCCCCCTCACTTGTTGGCTCCTCTTGGCTAACTTGAACAATTGAGTCTTTCTCCCCCTTTTTGTTAGCATCAAGTTGAGTAGAGGTAGAAGTATGTGCAACCACCACCTTTTGAAGTAACTGAGTTTGTTGAGCTTGATGTAAATGAATTGCAGTGAGAGAAGCTTCCACAGCTTTTAATCTTGTATCCAGGGAGTCTACCTTCAAAGTTAGATCAGTATTTTTCCTGAGTTGTCTCTGTATGTCAAGCATGGTTGTGTTTGGAAACTTGGAATCCAATCTGTCAGAAATAACCAGCTTGACTTGATCTATTTCAGTTTTAATGGCAGTGACATCCTGATTATCTTGATGAGGCTGGATTTTGTGCAGTTGGAGAGAGTTGAGATGTGCGTGTAGAAGTTTCTTGGTGTTTGCATTGGTGGTGGCTTGAAGAGCTGTCTGTGTTTGTTGAATGATGTGGAAGAGTGTAGACTTGAAGTGTTTCTCATCACATTCCTTGGAAAACACCCAAGATGGAGTGTTTGAATTGGAACTAGGGGCTGCTTCTACCCCCATGTCCATAAACTCTTCTTCATCACCATCTTCATCCCCAAAAAGATCTTCAGAGCCACCAGTTCCATAGTTAACATCATCACTAGTTGGGGCTGGCATGGTTGGGATGGCATCTTTAGCCCTCTGCATTGAAGCTGCAGTATGCACCAATTTTAGTAGCTTCTCAGCCTCCTCATTGCCCTGTCCAACCAAAATTTGATATGTTGTAATGAGTAAATGTCTCAGCATCCAAAGAGATAGAATCTATTATAGCTTGATATTCTTGCTGAAATAGTTTCTCTTTTTCTGCATCACTGACATTCATTGACTCATTAGCAATGGATTCCACCCTTATCTCTCCTGTACCTATTTTTCTCTCATTTTCTCTCTCTCTCTCTCTCTCTCTCTCTCTCTCTCTCTCTCTCTCTCTCTCTTTGCATCAAGGGCTCCCCTTGGCTCACCACCCTCACACCTCACCTTCACCTACTAAGGTGGGACTTCCCTCACTCACTTTTTCCAGGCTGGAAGAAATAGCCTGCATATTTTCTCTCATTTCCTCTCCTTTTGCCGAGAGCAACTCAGCCTCTCACTCTGTTCACTCCCTTCCCACAAACCTAGGAGTGATTGTACAACTACTAACTCATCTACACTTGTAACAATAGTTGAAAAATCAGCTTGTGTAGAAAGTACCAACGGATGAGGAACATCCATCGGGGTAGTAGTTAGGATAGCCGACAGATGATTACTGTTAGGCACATCCATCGGGATACAATCACTAGCCGACGGATGAACAATATCCACTGAAATAGAGGAAATGATAGAGTTTGGAGTTGAAACTATTGTGGACTCTGTGCAGATTGATGATAATTTTGGCACAGAAGTCTCAACAGAACCTGAAAGAATTGGCAAGTGTGCCAACAAATCATCTAGAAGATGATACTCACTTGCACTGAATTTTGGCTTCTCTAACGGAGTTAAAGAAGGAGAATTAGGGATTGATGTGTGTATCATATCCACATCCAGTGAGTGTGTGGGTGAGTTTGGTGTGTTTGGTGCTTCAATAGACAAAGATTTTGGCTGTGACTCCACATTTATTGGAGCCACATCAAACTGAATTTGAGATGGTGCAGTGACTGAGTCTTTAGCTGCAGTTTGCACTGTGTGTGATCCCTATGCATCCCCAAGTTTTCTAGATTTCTTCTTTCTGGTATAAGTTTGGGGTGAATCTGTGTCCCTAGCCCCTTTGATCTGTGTAGTAACATCCTTTTGAGAGGATGAAACTATAAATATGCTAATTTCTTTATTAATCACCATAGTTTGTTGGAAAACTGTGGTGTGGCTAGGTTTGGGTACACTCACCTCTCCATCCTTATTCTTAGGGTTTCTTTTATGTTCACCATGTCCCTCACCAACATTACCACCCTTCACACTCCCCTCTTTGCTTTTGGTAGATTTTAAAACTGGCATCTTTTGAGAGACACCAGAGTGTCGTTTCTTTGATTTTGTTTTTGAAAGTTTGGATTTTGTGGCTTGGATAGGAATCTGTTGGGTCATTGACACTGATGTCATAGCCACAGTCAATGGCAAAGAAATTTGGGAGGTAGAAAGAGTAGAGACAATGGTATTTACCTCACTTATCTGTGGACCCTCCATGACAGACAAGTAAACCAGAGGCACCTCCTTGTGGTGATTAGCTCTGTTTAAATCTGCAATAATTCTCCTTTATTGAACCCAAAAATCCAGTTTATTGGTTGGGTTCTCAATTTCAAGATTCTCATAAAGATGATTAGCAATAATCATAAATAATCTAGCATAATAGACACTTCCAGGTCTCTTCTTAATCTCCCCTAGCTTATAGCCTAACTCAAACATGACAACATCACTAAAATTGAAGTAATTATCAGTAACTAACATGTAGAGCATGTTAATCATAGCAGTATTAACAGAATCAAAGTTGCTTACTTTACCATAAAATACCTTGGTAACTACATCACACAGAAAACTCCACTCTTTCCTAAGACCTAGTCTCCTAATCTCACTTAACTTAGAGGTAGGAAGTGCATAGCCAATATAATTGAGTAAGTTAACTAAATTAGCATCTGTGTGTGGTTTAGTAGTTATTTCCCAGTAAAGATACAATTGTTTAAGGGGGGTTGGATACAAATGTATAAATGTTTCGAACAAGTAATAAAATATAACAGCTTTTTATATATCTGATAAAAACTGTTACAAAATCCTCTCAAGAAATACCGATGTTCTTGAGAGCTGCTAGGTCGAATGATCTTCGAGTGTTGTTCACTAAGTGATGACCTAAACTGTTTTTATATACTACACAGCTACAACAGGATAATCTAAGATATGCATTATCAAAAACTAACTGAAACTGATACATATCTTAAATTAAACAGATTAAGTCCTATCTCTCAGACATAATAAATATCTGCTCCACATTATAAGGAACAGAACAAATCTTCTAATGCTGACTGTCTTCAAATATTGATGTCATACACATCCTGATGACATACCAAATCATGATGGTACATCTGATCCTGATGACATCCGAACAACCAGATCCTGAGCTTCTTCTTGATCATTGAGAATTCAATATGTAACAATCTCTCCCAATTTATGCTTAATGTAATGATGCATAAATTCCATTCTCAATGATGCCAAAACCAATCTACAAAATGTACAAGGAGTAAAGCTTACTTCAGTATCTTCAGATAACTGACAGTTGTTCCAAGAAAGTTCTTTAATCTTTTTTCCTCCTTGTCTCGTAGGACTTTAACAAGCTTTTTCTTCAACTCTCTCTTCTCTTCAGTGTCTTCTTCAAGCTGATAGATAGCTGATCTTAACTTAAAAATTGAACTTTTGCTTATCTCAAGATCACCAATCAACATGAAGCTTAAACTGACATCTTCATGATCAGTACTAAAGGATAACTGAGGACTGTTGAGAAAAACTTGTAGCACTGCCGCTCCCTTTTTCATCTGCATTTCTTGACCAGTATAAGTTCTGTACTTAAAAATATAATCACCATTGTATTTATCATCTTTTGTCATAATTCTTCTTCTGATCATTTCAAGTATCATAGAAGACCAGTTTCTGGTGACTTTGTTCTTAACTCTAAGAAGATAGTGAATGCATTTCAATTTTGTCATAATCTTCATTAAGAGTTGCTGTAATGTAAAGCTTTTTACTTTACCATCTCTGAAAAAGTACAAAATCTCTTATCTGACATCATTATCATTTATCTTTCTACGGACAATCTTCATAGCTTTAACTTTCTCAAGATGTGAAGGAGAAATTCTTTCACCAAGATTTTCTGTCAGAGTATCTGTATCAAGCAGATCATATTCCAAGATCTCCATGCTGGAATGACCAATGCCTCCTCTGGTTTGAGATTTGATAAGTTTCATTTTTTCATTGTATACTACCCAAGAAGGCTTCTTGATGGACTTATCAATATCTTCCTGTTTTAAAGATAGAATCTCTTAACCCAGCTGACACAAATTCAACATGCTTGAACCCTTTAGAATAATTGATTACATGGATGTCTTTCCATCTTCTATTCTTCTTGCCAAGAGGAACATAGCTTGAAGACAAATCATCAGTCTTCCCTTATGCTTTATGTCATAGCTCCCTTTTTGATATTAAAATCTCTGCAAATATTCTTTGCATGCTTGATCAGCTTCCCTTCTATTAATCTTTTTTTTTCATCAGCCTCTGAAATATGATGAGTGATTACCAAAGAAAGAGCTGACTCATTTAATGCTTTGATCACCTTTTCATCAGAGTTAAAATCAGTTATCAGGTTCACAGCATCATGATCTGCTTTTATCTCAGGATTTATGTCTACATCAGGAGTTACATTCTGATTTGCTGTATCAGCTTGATCAATGTCAGTGGCTGATCTTTTCTTCCTTGGTATAATCAACTCTTCTGGCTTCTAAACTTCTTTATCTCTTCATTTCCTTGTACAGAAACATAACCTTCTCTGAATAGAAAATTCAGAAAAGTAGAGTTGAAAGCAGTCACTTGCCTTGATCCATAAGTTCTTCCACCTCTTCATCTTCCTCTTCCTCTTGCTCTTGCAGATCTGCCACCTCTTCTTCCTCTTTCTTTAGAAGTCTTAGCTTTACCTTCAATTTGAGCCAAAAGCTCTTTTTGTTGCATAACTGCTTCTTTAGGTGTTAGATCAGGAAATTCTTCAGTTATATACCCAAGAGCACTCCTAGCATTCGTTTTCTCAAACTTCTTGTCTTTGTAGTACAAGACAATCTCTTTACATGTTTCCTTATGTCTGTAAGGAAAGAACATCCCTTTAGCTTCTGCTAAATTTGAGATTGTAACATCATCATCCTCAGGAGCACCAACAGTAGTCTTGTGCTTGGATTTATAAGCACCAGTAGACTTCCTTTGTCCTGAAGAATCATTCTTCTTAGAATGTTGAAGTTGTTGAGCAGTGGAAGTAATTTGAACATCTGTAACTGGATTATTCTTATCACTATCATCATCAATATCTTTATCCTTTATCTGAATAGAATCTGGTGTAAATTTTGTAGCAACTATCTTCTCCCCCTTTTTGGCATCAACATTTGAAAGAAGAGAAAATAGAGCATCCAGTTTGTCACTTATAGAAGAAACCTTGTCTTCCAAGGAGGAAAGTCTAGAGGTCATGCTGTCTTGAGATTTAACAACATCTTTGACGGTATTTTTCACACTTTTGATTTCAGCTGAGTTAGGTGTGTGAAGCAAAAATCCATCAATTTTCTCTTTGACACCAGCATGAGACTTCTTCATTTCATCAAGTTCAGAGTGAATTCCTTTAACAGAAATAGTTGTGGCCTCAAGATGCAACTTTAGATCAGGAGTTTGAATTTTATCATAAGCACGATGAATGTGTTGCATGCCAACAACAGATGAGATAGAAGTATTTGCAAGTCTCCATTTATAATTCCATTCGGTCTGAAATACTCAGCATCAGGATTGTAATAAGAAGGATTTTCAGTGAAGTGCAAAGAAGAACCAACATTGGACTTCTTAGATGCATCAGTTGCAGACTTAAGCGGAGCAGTATCAGGATCATCGTCATCACTATCATTGTCAGAGTCAGACAAGCCATCAGAAGAATATGCAGAATCAGACAGAATTGTCTTGCCTTTATCCAGTTTCTTTGCAAGAGATGCATGTGGTTGATGTGATCCTGAAACAGAAACATCGTAACACCTAAATCTCTCTGTTCTTTTCAAGTGATCTCATCACTTTTCAC
The DNA here is from genome assembly GCF_009905375.1 of Apium graveolens. Lineage (NCBI taxonomy): Eukaryota > Viridiplantae > Streptophyta > Magnoliopsida > Apiales > Apiaceae > Apium > Apium graveolens. The sequence continues at coordinate 188,762,808 of NC_133657.1, forward strand.
ACAATATATTACTTTTAATAGTAATATTATTCTCACAGAAGAAACTTTATAAGTAAAGAAAAACTTATAAGATTCTTGTCTCAAAACTTTCTCTCCTTTTTCCAGTACAGAAGACTGCCACTTAAAATATTTTTCATGTTTTTTATTTTTACACAGTCTCACAGAAAGGCTCAATCACACATATAGCAAATAAATAAGAGATGGCTGAGAAGAGTTGTATGCTTGTCATATAAATAGAGGTAACCTCACATAAGAGACTATTTATAATCATACAAACATGAGAATATATGAGAAGTTAACAATACCTGAAGGTGATTCCTCAAGTGGAAGTGATGAAAGTGGAGGAACAAACAACACATCAGGATGCTTTTTCAAACTAACAACTAGTAATGGATCATCAATTGTAGCTAGTGCAGTTGAAGGATGATTCTCAGTAGAAACTGTTGTATCATCAGGATTTGATCTGTCAGGAGAAGGTGAAAGACCAGCATCAGTACTTTGAACTGATGGTTCTTGTGGAGTCTAAGACATGTGAGCTGCTTCAGCAATGCTTGGTGAAGGTTCTTGTGTGCTCTTCTCAAAAATAGGATCATCAATGATTGCATCCACTCATGACAGTATCTCCTGATGAGTTTACTTTTCCTGAAGTAGTTGAACAGAGTCTGCAAGAAGATCACTCTGAGCAATATTAACAATGATTTGTGCAGCCTCAGTGTCTGCATCTTCCCTTTGAGAAGATGGTTCTTGTGTGACTGGATGTGTTGCAGTTTCTAAATCCCTTTGAAACCTAGGTTCTTGTGTACTAACATCCTTGTCAAGAGGCCGAATCTTCTTCTTCTTTCTGATATATCCAACTACTTCTTCACTTCTTCGTTTCAACTGACTCTTTGGAGTTTTCTTGTGTTCAGCAGTTGCTTCAATTACTGGAAGTTTGTCAAGCAGAGTACTAGCATCAGTAGTTGGCTCCTTGATTCCAATAGTGTCAATCAAGTCATCAGGATTTTGATCAATAGACTTCTTGATTTTTGACAGGGACCCTATTGGCATCTGATCATCTAATTCAGAATCTTCATGAATGATCAGTCTTCTTTTCCTGATTGGAAAGTAGTCTTCTTTCTTCTCATTCTCACTCAGTGAGACTTGTTTAGCTATTTGTCCAGATGTGACGGATTTCTTAAACAACCTTTTCTTTGTTACAACTGATGTCTTTTGAGAGACAACAGAGGAGGCTAATTTAGAGGCTTGTTGTGTTTGCTGTTTGGAAGAAGAAATGCTTGGGTTAGAAATAAGATGGGTGATTTCTTGAGTCTTAGCATCAGGAATTGTAACAGAGGTTTCAACATCAGGATTTGTAGGCACTTGTGCAGGAGTAGGTCTATTTCTCAACAGAAATTGCATGACCTCTCTATGAAGAAAGGGTGGTCCTGAAAATTTATTCTTTTCATCCCTTTTGATATGATCAGTGATTGCTTTTTCAGAAATTTGAAAACAGGGAGTAATTCATCATCATCAAAAATATCATTAGGGCATAGATAAGTGAAAATCAGTTGTAAAAATCTAGTATACCCTATTAATCCTGAAGCATCTGCTATCCTGGAAATTATGAATTATAATATAGTATTACCATAATCAAAATTACCAGAGTTAAGAAGAGAGTACACAATTCTCAGCGAAGTGGATGGAAGAGCATCAAAGCTTGTTGTCTTATTCAAGAAACATCTACTCATGCAGTCAAAGAAAAAGTTCCACTCACTTTTCAGTTTGGTTCTGACCAGTTTTCCAATGGTTGTGATTTTTCCTTGATAGCCTAAAGTCCTTAGCATATCAAACAGCTGCTCATTGGTGTGAGTATCATGAACACCATCAAGAGCATACAATCTTAAGGCTTAAGTAGAATGTCAGCATCAACTTCATATCTTTGGTCCTTATACTCAAAAGAAAATCCAGTATGTGTTGAATTTATCACCGCTATATTCCAGACCTGCATGACAGCCCTGTATGACACCTTAACAGGATTTGTGAGAGCATATCCAATTGGACATAGAAGGAGAAAATCCTGAATATCATGAAAAGATGATGGTAGCTGCTGATGTGTAAGCAGAGCTAAGTAATTGTTAGTGCCAAATGTATTTCCATGAAGGTTGTGGTTTGACTGAAGATTGGTGAAACTTCAGAAGTTGTCATGATGTGAATAGCTTGTGCGAGAGAGTAAGTGTGAGATGTGTGCAGTGAAACTATGTGTATGATGAATTGTGTCACATAATTTCTTCTGGTTTTATAGCTTCACTTTTCAGAAATATATTTAACACACTTGTATGAAGAAGGTAACCTAGCGAATTTGACTTCGAACAGGAAACAATATCTGAGTAATTGATTTTAACGTTGGAGGAAATTACGGAAGTAAATATAAAATACATACAGTTATATTAAGACACAACTGTAGAAATTTTTTTATCTGATAAGCCACCAATAATCATTAGTGGGACACTTAATTGCAACAATAAAGCTTACTCAGAGATTGATTAACACTAATAATCTGAATTAGAACGTGCTGACCTGTCATCAGAATTTGAGACCTTTATTCTGTCAGGATTTGACTAACTCAGGATATGTCGATTCAAATTCAACATTTGTTTGTCAAATCATCACAAATTATTAGTAACCACAATTTTGATCAAAACATTCATCAAGAAATACAGTTCAAGTAGATGAAGTAAAGATTAACAGGCTTCAATGAGAATATTCACATGCACATAATACGATATAAACAAAGACTAAATCTTGCAATCAAAAGAAATTTCATCAAAATATCAAAAGAGTACATTTTATGAAATTTGTAGATTATATGCAAAAGATTACAAGATAATCCTATTCTAAGATGGTGAACATCAACAACCTTGGTCTAAGAAGGAAAACTATCGACTAGTTCCTCCTGTTGTTGACAACTAGCACTGCAAGACGAATAATCCGTTCTTGCTGAAGAAGAGCCTCTCTCCGTTCTTCTTCCAAGCGATCAAAATGGAGTTGATAGTCCATCTCAAAGAACAAGAGATTTTTCCGAACCTCTTGTGGAACCAAGTTCCATATCTCATCAGGAATGGCAGTGACGTGCCATTTCTGTTCCCAGTCACCACAACTAAACTCGACGTTGAAGCTTTCATAGTTCATAAACATGTTTACAAGAACCATTTTTATGAAAGAAGAAAATAGTGAGGATTAAAAGAGAGAGAATGGTTTTGTGTGAGAATAGAAGATGATATGTCTGAGATGAAATGACGGTTAAATAGCCAATGGAATATCAAGGGACTAGAGGACTGATTAATGATTAAGTGTAGAGTTAACTTAATGAATTAACCAAAAGATTTCTTTTTAAGGCGCGTCTCCCTAGACCGATGTGAAATAATGACAGTGATATATTTATTCGGATATGCACAATTAGCAAATAAATTCATTTAATTTATCATGCATATAAAATAAAATACATCAAATATTTCTGGCTTAATATCTAAAAATCACAGCATTTGGGACATATCAGGATTTGATCAATATGCATCAGGATTTGATCAAATAGATAAAATAAAAATTTACTTGTCCCAATTAACCATACCAAGTTCATTCACAAGTTTTGTAAATGTTACTTCAGGCAATGGCTTTGTGAAGATATCAGCCAGTTGTTGTTCAGTATGAACAAAATGAAGCTCAATGGTTCCTTCCATGACATGTTCTCTTATGAAGTGATATCTGATATAGATGTGATTTGTAAGAGAGTGTTGCACCGGATTTCCTGTCATAGCAATAGAACTTTGATTATCACAATAAATAGAAATTTGTAAGAATGATAATCCATAGTCCATGAGCTGATTTCTCATCCATAACAACTGAGCACAGCAACTCACAGCTGCAATGTATTTAGCCTCAGCAGTTGAAGTAGAAATAGATTTCTGCTTCTTGTTGAACCATGAGACTAAACTGCCTCCCAAGAACTGACAGCTTCCTGAAGTACTTTTCCTGTCTATTTTACATCCAGCAAAATCAACATCTGAATAACCACATAATGCAAAATCAGCTTCTCTTGCATACCAAAGTCCAAGAGAAACAGTACCCTTGATGTATCTGAAAATTCTCTTTACTGCAATAAGATGTGGCTCCCTTGGATTTGCCTGAAATCTTGCACACAAACAAGTGACAAATATAATGTCTGGCATGCTAGCAGTTAGATATAATAGAGATCCAATCATACCTCTGTAGGTTGTCACATCAACTGTTGTACCTTCATTTGGATCAAGTTTTGTAGCAGTTTCCATAGGAGTACTTGCAGTTGCACTTTCTTGCATATTAAACCTCTTAAGCAGATTTCTTGTGTACTTGGACTGATTGATATAGATGCCATTATCAGTCTGTTTAATCTGCAAGCCTAGGAAGTAACTTATCTCTCCCATCATACTCATTTGATATCTTGATTGCATCAACTTTTAAAACTTATTACACAGTGTTTGATTAGTTGATCCAAAAATGATATCATCAACATAAATTTGAACTAAAAGCAAATCTTTACCTTTATTCAGATAAAATAGAGTTTTATCTATTGTACCTCTTTTGAATCCACTTTCAAGTAGAAACTGAGCAAGGGTTTCATACCATGCTCTAGGTGCTTGCTTCAGTCCATAGAGTGCTTTATCAAGTCTGTAAACATAATCAGGATGTTTAGGATCCACAAATCCTGGTGGTTGTTCAACATAGACTTCTTCTTCAAGTTCTCCTTTGAGAAATGCACTCTTGACATCCATCTGGAAGACTTTGAACTTCTTGTGAGCAGCATATGCCAAGAAGATTTTGATTGCTTCCCACCTAGCAACAGGAGCAAATGTCTCATCATAGTCAATACCTTCCTGTTGAGAATATCCTTTTGCCACCAATCTTGCCTTGTTTCTGATGATTTTTCCATCAGAATCAGTCTTATTTCTAAAGACCCACTTTGTGCCCACAATTGGCTTGTTCTTAGGTCTAGGCACCAGCTTCCATACTTCATTTCTTTCGAACTCATTCAATTCTTCTTGCATAGCCATGACCCAATATGCATCCTTGAGTGCATCTTCTACTTTCTTTGGCTCTTCTTTTGAAAGTAGATTATGATATAAACATTCATTCCGTGTTGCACTTCTTGTCTTTACACCATCGTCAGGATTTTCAATGATCAGATCAGGAGTATGATCCTTAGTCCATTTTCTGGCACTGGGAAATATCCTTCTGGAACTAGATGCTCCCCCTGAATTGTATGCCTCATCAAATCCATTTGAGGCTCCCCCTGAATCTATTGGGTTATTTCCTGATGAATTATTGGGACTTGACTCATGTTCTTCTGATGTTGAATCAGCATTGGATTGAGAAGAACTTTAAGATGATTCTTCAGTGTTAGTATCATCAACTGACCTTTGCTGTTGCTCCCCCTGCAGGCTCATTAGCACAATGATTATCTTCAGAATCTAAAAAAGTGTCAGAATTTAGATCATCAGGATTTGACAGTTCATTAGAGATTGATCCAGATTTCAACAATACATTTTCATTTGCAAAGATTAAACTTTCATGAGTGTCTTCTTCAAAACCAGGAATCTTCTTATCATCAAAAGATACATTAATGGAGACTACTACAGTGTGTGTTCTTAGGTTGAACACTCTGTAAGCTTTTGATGGTGAGTATCTAACAAAGATTCCTTCATCAACCTTTGATTCAAACTTTCCAAGCTGATCAGTACGAGTTCTCAAAACAAAGCACTTACATCCAAATACATGAAGATGATTGAGACTAGGCTTCTTTTATTTTAACATTTGATAAGGAGTAACACCATGTCTATTTATCAGAGTGACATTCTGAGTATAACATTTTGTATTTACTGCTTCAACCCAGAAGTAAGTGGGTAGTTTTGCTTCTTCTAGCAGAGTTCTGCCAACTTCAATTAAGGTTCTGTTCTTCCTCTCAATAACACCATTTTGCTAAGGTGTATCAGGAGCTGAGAATTGTTGCTCTATGCCTTTGTACTTGCAGAATTCCTCCATCTTTTAGTTCTTGAATTCAGTGCCATTATCACTTCTCAGGATTTTCACTTTGTGAGTAGATCCATTTTCAATTTGCCTTATATGGTCCAGAAGAATTTCTGGAGTTTCATCCTTTCTGTGTAGAAAATAAACCCATGTATAACTAATGAAATCATCAACAATTACAAGTGTGTACCTTTTCTTGTTGATGGACATTATGTTCACTGGTCCAAAAAGGTCCAGGTGCAGCATGTGATATGGCTCAGAGATAGAGAATTCTGTTTTGCTTTTGAAATATACTCTTCTTTGTTTAGACTTTCGGCAAGCATCACAAAGACCATCACTTGAGTATAACATGTTTGGCAATCCTCTTACAAGCTCCTTCTTGGCAAGTTCATTGATTGAGTTGAAATTGAGATGTGAGAGCTTCTTATGCCAGTTCCAGCTCTCATCTACTGATGCCTTAGAGATAAGACAAGTAGCTTCCTTTTCAATTTCATGTAGCCTTGCTTCATAAATGTTACCATGTCTGTATCCTATCAAGACAATTTTCTTTGACTTGTTATGAACAACTTCGCAATGTGAGTCATAAAATACAACATGATAACCTATGTTAGTGATTTGACTGATGCTCAGAAGATTATGCTTCAGTCCTTCCACTAGAGCTACATTCTCTATTGCTACCTTTCTAATTATCAAGTTGCCATATCCCAGAGTATGTCCTACATTTCCATCTCCATAAGATACATCTGGGCCAACCTTCTTCTCAAATTCTGACAATAGGGATTTATTTCCAGTCATGTGTCCTGAACATCCACTATCCAAGATAAGTGTATTTTTCTTGTTACCCTGCAATCAGAAGAATAATTAATTAGAAGGATTTTTAAGGACCCACACTTGTTGGGTCCTCTTTTTGGACAACTTAAGTCTTTGTGTGTCATGAGTACTTTTGACAGTCTTTCCTTTGTCAAGATTTGTCTTGTCAGAAGCAAGTTTAGTAAAACTAACAGAATTAATCACACAAGCAACTTTATTAAACTTAGGTAAAGGTTTATAGTAATTGTGATACAACTTGTGATAAGAACTACAAGTATAAATCGAATGCCAACTACTACCACAATGAAAACAAGGATTTTATGGTTTATAAAATACCGATCTACCCCTAACATCAGACTTAGAAATATCAATTTTCCTTTTCTTATTCCTCTTGAAATTTAATAGCAAGATGGTTAGTATTTCTACAGTTAAAAAAGTGTTCCTAGAAGCATTGGGAACAACCTTGTAATTTGAATCCTTAGAAATACCTTGTTTACCATTCCTGTTTCTTTTAGGACTTTTTACTTGAGGTTTGTCAGTAACCTCAGATATTTTCTTTTTCAATTGTCTTGTTGACAAAAGTCCTATGTTCTTTTCTTTCTGAACAAACTTAATAGTTTCCTTGCTTTTCTTTCTTTGAGTTTTATCATCTACCAGTTTTTCTTGTGATACTGATGTTGAACCCTTTTCAAAAGTGGATTTGGGTTCATCAGCTTCTGATGAAATAAACTTAAGGAGTTTTAAGGGAAATTTTATTTTCAGTGTCAACATCCTTAATTCCATCTTTATATCCTAGGCATTCTTTCCAGTTTTTTTTTTGAGATCATCTCATGAACCTTTTTGCCAGAATCAGTCCAGGCTTTAAGGGTTTTTCTTTCATTTTCTAGATCATTTTCTAGTATACTGTATCTAGCCTCGAGAATCTTAACTGTATGTTTAGCTCTCTCACATTCCTTCTTCAATTCTATCTGATGAATTAAGTCAGGCTCTAACTGATCATTCCTAAATTTTAAGGTGTTAATTTTAGTTATAAGTCTATCATTTTCTAAAGTCTTATTCTTAAAACTATCATGCAAAGATTTAAGAATAGATTTCAATTCAGATATATTTTCAGTATCAAAAGAGAAGAAAGGAGTTTGTACCTTAGGCTCAGAAGCAACAGTGCATATCATGTGTTTTCACCTTCAGAGTCAGAAGAGTCAATCCAATTCTTGCTTGAAGTGATCAGGGCTTTGCTCTTCCCTTTATCATGCTTTGTTTTCTTGCAATGTGAGGCAAAGTGACCAGGTTCATCACATTTGTAGCACTTAATCTTTGTCCTGTCTAGCTTCCCAGCTTTAGAGTCCTTTCCATCTTTTCTTCCAGTTGACTTCTTTTCACCTCCAGTGAACTTATTACTAAAGCTTCTGTTGTTCCTAGACTTCCTGAATTGCATTCTTCTGAAGCCCTTAACCAGCAATGTGGCCATTTGCATGACATCGGAATCTGTCATGTTCTCATCAGTTTCAGAATTAGTATCATCATCAGGATTTGATGATGAATCATCAGTATCTGATTCTGGAAAATTGTTCTTCTTTCGTACAGCTCCAACAAACTTTTCTTTTGAAGCTTTATCATTAACTTTCAAAGCAACAGATTTCCCTTTGCTACTTTTCCTCTCTCTCCTTTGCTGAACCTCCAAATCATGAGTTCTCAACATGCCATAGACTTCATCCATAGTAATTACGTCCAGATCATACTGATGTCGTATGATTGAAGTCCGAGTCTCCCATTCTTCACTCAAAGCTCTCAAAAACTTGGTGTTTGAATCCTCTCGATCATACACCTTTCCTACCAAAGACAGATTGTTTAGCAGAGTCAGAAATATGTCATAGATGTCAGTGAGACTTTCATCAGGATTGGCCTCAAAGTGTTCATATTCTTGAATCAGAACAGCCCTTCTGTTTTTCTTGATGGCCATGGTTCCTTGACATCGAGTTTCAAGAGCATCCCGGATTTCTTTGACAGTCTTGTAGGCTATGACCCTATTTGACATCACATAATCAAGACTATTATGCAAAATGTTTCTTACCTTTGCATCTTTCAGCACAACTACTTTCTCTTCTAGTGTCCATTCTGTCTTCTCCTTCAGTTGATAGTGTTCAGCAACAGTAGGAGTGGCAGGCACCAGTTTTGTTGGCATGAAGGGTCCATCATTGATTACATCTAGATAATCTGTATCTGTACCTTCCAGGTACATGAGCATCTTCACCTTCCATGTTGGATATTCAGTCTTTTTCAAAATGGGAATTTTAATGCTTTCATACTTGTTCAGAGACATGTTTAGATCATTTCTGATTGTAAATTTATCAGTGTGCTCTGATACCAATTATTGCCCAGTAAAGATACAATTGTTTAATGGGGGTTGGATACAATTGTATAAATGTTTCGAACAAGTAATAAAATATAACAACTTTTTATATATCTGATAAAAACTGTTACAAAATCCTCTCAAGAAATACTGATTTTCTTGAGAGCTGCTAGGCCGAATGATCCTCGAGTGTTGTTCACTAAGTGATGACCTAAACTGTGTTTAAATACTACACAGCTACAACAGAATAATCTAAGATATGCATTATCAAAAACTAACTGAACCTGATACATATCTTAAACTAAATAGATAAAGTCCTATCTCTCAGACGTAACAGATATCTGCTCCACATTATAAAGAACAGAACAAATCCTCTAATGCTGACTGTCTTCAAATACCGATGTCATATAAATCCTGACGGTACATCAGATCCTGATGACATCCGAACAACCAGATCCTGAGCTTCTTCTTGATCATTGAGAATTCAATATGTAATAGTAGTAGTGTTTTCAGGAATTTTAAAGCATGCTTGAATAGTATCACTGTTAACGCAAAATTCCTTACCTTTAATAGAGAGAGTTATGGTTTTGTTAGTTGCCTGATATACTGCAGTAGTCCACATCTCCTCCACAACTTCATAGTAGATTGTGGGTGATTCCATCATGGCATAACTGAGGTTACACCCCTTCGCAAAATCCATCATTTTGTGATAATCCTCAGAGGCTGGAATTTCTTTGTTCACAAGAGCTACGAAAGTGTTCTTCACATAGATGAATCCTGACCGGGACATGATTTTGACTACTGGTGCCATTGTTAAAGCAAGGAAATTTGCAGAAAGAAAGGGGTTTTGCTTTGAGAGAGAAGATAACAGTTAATTCCATAAGAGAAAGATAAAAGCAAAAATAAACTTGAAGTAAGGCATTTATGTATTCTCAGATAAAATGGGATAAAAATTAAAGGCAAAAATTAAAGACCCAATGAGAAGTGCTCAAAATAGCCATTTAAAAATAAAATAAACTATCAAAATCATGTCAATTATCCGTCGTTATATACTTACAGACTGTAAGTATATCCGATGGATAATGTTCAGAACTTTAACGGCTAAGATGTAGACAATTCGATGGATGAGAATAAAGCAATTATCCGCCGGGTTTAAAAATAATCCATAAAAGTAATTGATTTTTACAAAACTATTCTATTTCGACGGATGATCAAATTCGATGGATAATGAACATCAGTCAAGATGTAAAATTTGACTTAGCCAAATTTTCATCCAAAACAGAAAAATCAATTAAGTTTCTGGATGCATTACAACTTGCAAAATTATCAGAAATAATTAAGAATAATTAAGCATACCTAACTCACTTACCAACCTAGTAAAGGTGAATTCATCAAGTGGCTTGGTAAAGATATCTACAAGCTGCTTCTCACTTGGAACAAAATGAAGTTCCAGAGTACCATTTATCACATGTTCCCTAATGAAGTGGTACTTGATGTTTATGTGCTTCGTTCTTAAATGCTGTACTGGATTTTTAGTGATGGCAATTGCACTTATGTTATCACAGAAAATAGGAATTTTGTCCACTTGCAGACCATAGTCCAACATTTGGTTTTTCATCTATAGAATCTGCGCACAGCAACTACCAGCAACAATATACTCAGCTTCAGCTATAGAAATACAAACTGAATTTTGCTTTTTACTGAACCAGGATACCAGCTTATTTCCTAGAAATTGACAGGTTCATGTCGCACTTTTTCTATCAATTTTACAACCTGCATAATCTGCATCTGAATAGCCAGTAAGATCAAAACCATAATCTCTAGGGTACCAAATGCCAAGTTTTGGTGTTCCCTTGAGATATCTAAAAATTCTCTTTATAGCTATTAAATGAGACTCTCTAGGATCAGCCTGAAATATAGCACACGGACAAGCAGCAAACATTATATCTGGCCTACTAGCTGTTAAATACAAAAGTGAGTCAACCATGCCTCTATAGCTTGAAATATCCACAGACTTTTCAGTAGTGTTTAATTCAAGTTTAGTTGCAGTGGCCATGAGAGTTTTTGCAGATGTGCAATCCATTAGATCAGACTTCTTTAAAAGATCATAAATATATTTGGTTTGACTAATGAATATTCCAACACTAACTTGCTTAACTTGTAGACCAAGAAAGTAAGTTAGTTCTCCCATCATGCTCATTTCATACTTACTTTGCATTAATTTGGAAAACTTTTTGCAAAGTTTTTCATCTGTAGAACCAAATATAATACCATCTACATAAATTTGAACAAGTATACTTGAGCCATTAACATTTCTAAAGAATAAAGTTTTGTCAATAATACCTCTTGTGAAGTGATTTTCTAAGAGAAACTTTGACAAAGTATCATACCAGGCTCTAGGTGCTTGCTTCAGTCCATAAAGTGCTTTCAAAAGATAGTAGACATATTCTGGAAAATTTGGATCTTCAAAACCAAGAGGCTGACTGACATAGACTTCCTCCTCCAAGTCTCCATTCAGAAAGGCACTTTTGACATCCATTTGATAGACTTTGAAATTGGCATGGGCTGCATAGGCTAAGAAAATTCTGATGGCTTCAAGTCTTGCAACAGGAGCAAAAGTTTCATCAAAATCTATTCCTTCTTGTTGACAGTAGCCCTTAGCAACCAAACTAGCTTTGTTCCTGACAACTATGCCATTTTCATCCATCTTGTTTCTGAATACCCACTTAGTGTCAATTGGATTCTTTCTTTTAGGCTTGGGTACTAGCTTTCATACCTTGTTCCTTTCGAATTGGTTTAGCTCCTCCTGCATAGCTAGAACCCAATCAGGACCCAACAGAGCTTCTTCTACCTTATTTGGTTCTTCCTTTGAAAGAAAGTTGCTATACAAACATTCTTCTTGAGTTGCTTTCCTTGTTTGAACTCTAGAAGATGCATCACCAATTATGAGCTCAAAAGGGTGATCTTTAGTCCATTTTCTCAGTTATGGTAGATTAACTCTAGATAAAGAGGCCTCATCATTGTCTTGATGTGTGACTGAGTTTTGATTTGAAGAAACTCCCCCTGAGTTTATGAATCTTTGATTTGAAGAAGGAGTTCTTTCTGTAAGTGATCTTTTTTGACTCTCAGCTTCTCTCATTGTTTCGACGGATGATGCACTTTGTATCTCGACTGATGAAGCTGATTGTCTACCGATGAATCATGCATTATGCAACTTGACTGATGCTGAATTTTGTGCATCATTAGGGACAGTCTTTTATGTATTATACTTAGCCACTGTTTCTTGATCACAATCATCATCACTGTCTTTACAAATCATCTCCACATTGTCAAATTTGAGGCTCTCATGGAAATCTCCATCTTGCAGTCCTTCAATCTTTTTATCATCAAACACAACATGTACAGATTCCATAACAATGTTTGTTCTTAGATTGTAGACTCTATATGCTTTTCCAACAGCATATCCAATAAAAATTCCTTCATCTGCTTTGGCATCAAACTTTCCATGTTGATCAGTTTGATTCCTTAAGATATAGCATTTACATCCAAAGACATGTAAAAGTTTAATGTTGGCTTCCTGTTCTTGAACAACTGGTAGGGAGTCATGCATTTGGCTTGATTGACCAAAGAAATATTCTGAGTGTAGCATGCAGTATTTACAGCTTCAGCCCAAAAATATGTTGGTAACTTTGATTCTTCCAGCATTGTTCTTGCAGCTTCAATAAGAGACCGGTTCTTTCTTTCCACCACTGCATTTTGTTGTGGGGTTCTGGCTGCAAAAAACTCATGCATGATCCCATTCTCTTCACAAAATGATCTTATCACAGAATTCTTGAACTCAGTTCCATTGTCACTCCTGATTCTTCTTATTTTGAAATCAAGATGATTGTTGACTTGTCTTATGTAATTGATGATGATTTCACTAGCTTCATCTTTGGATTTTAGGAAAATTACATCGGCAATAATCCGGCAAAAGGGGGATTATTCAGGGCCTACCTGTGCATTTTGCTAACTCTCTATTGACTGCCCCCTAACCCCTAAAAGGAAGAAAATTGTCCAGTCCTGGCGCGAGAATTCTAAAATCTCCTCAAGTAGGATTTGAACCTACGACCAGTCAGTTAACAGCCGACCGCTCTACCACTGAGCTACTGAGGAACAACGGACTTAAGGAAGCCGGCTCTCCTTCTTTGGACCAACCTATGACCGAACAAAAAGGAGTTCGTCGCTCTTTTTCACATATACCGGGAGAATGGGTTACGATAGCATTCCTTTTTGCGTATGGCATCGCCACTCCCTTTGGCAGCATCCGCTAATTCAGAACTTAATTTGAAAGCCATATTTCAACCCGGATGTTTTCGGGATGCCGCTGATAACCAACAGTCCAAGAGAACTTTGAGAAATCATCTACAATTACTAGGCAATATATTTTCCTTGAAATGGACAACACATCGACTGGTCCAAACAAATCCATGTGCAACAATCGCAAAGGTTCTTCAATAGTTGAATCAAGTTTCTTTCTGAATGATGCTTTAATCTGCTTTCCTTTCTGGCAGGCATCACATAATCCATTCTTTAAAAACTCCACTTGAGGAATACCTCTAAGCAAATCTTACTTTACTGGCTCATTCATGGTCTTGAGGTTTAGATGGGACAACTTCTTGTGCCATAGCCAACTTTCATCTTGATTTGCCTTGCTAAATAGACAAGTGACATATTTTGCATTTGATGAGTTGAAATCAGCTAAGTACACATTTCCTTTTCTCACCCCAGTGAGAACCACTTTGTTGCTTCTCTTGTTGGTCACAACACAGGCTTCAGAATTGAAAGTGACTGAGTTGCCCTTATCACAAAGCTGGCTGATACTCAACAAATTATGCTTGAGTCCATCCACTAGGGCAACCTCTTCAATGATGACATTATCCTTTAAAATCAAGCCATATCCCACAGTATAACCCTTGCTGCAATTATCACAAAGCTGGCTCATACTCAACAAATTATGCTTGAGTCCATCCACTAGGGCAACCTCTTCAATGATGATATTATCCTTTGAAATCAAGCCATATCTCACAATATAACCCTTATTGTCATCTCCAAAAGTGATACTTGGGCCAGCTCTTTCCTTGAATCCAGTGAGCAGGGTAGAATCTCCAGTCATGTGACTTGAGCACCCACTATCCACATACCAAAGATTCTTTGTGTTTCCTTGCACACATCAAAATTAAATCAAGTTGATTTTGGTACCCAAGTTTCCTTGGGTCCTGCGTTGTTAGCCTTTTTCTTTGGTTTCCTAAGTTTGACCTCATTTGACTTGGGTATTTCAGATTCATCCTTAGTCATTTGAGTTAGACCTTTGAAACCATTCATTGAAGCAGAATTATCATGCACATTTTGATTAACAGGAAAATGCATGCTATGTGCAAACATGTTATTCCAGTAAGGCATGCTAAATGGCGTTTGAGGCATACTAAATACAGCATAATATGGATTAGGTACAAATGGCATATTAGCAAATTGTGCATTTATATTTTGTGCAGGAAAAGCATTCATAGACATGTTGGGAAATGAAGGAGGTGCATACATAGGAGTAGGCATATCAAGTTTTCAATTAACAGACAAATAATTAACACTACCATATTTAACGCATATTTTTCTTGGAGCATATTTATCCGGTGTGTAGTTGTTATGCTTGTTAATTCCTACCTTCCCATTTCTTGTATTTTTCCTTTTTGATTCTGCTTTAACCTCAATCTTATCTAATCTGTCATTCAATTGCTTGATAGACAGATGACCAACATTAACTCTCTTTTCTTTTCTCACTTGACTTGATTCTCCTGTAACAAAATTTTTAAAAACCGATCCATATTTATCATTCAACTTAGTTAACTTAGCTTTGCTAACTGGCTTACTAACATTCGACGGATGTGGCTCATTATCTTTTGACGGATAATCTTTTTGATTATTCGACGGATAATTTTCATCATTCGTCAAATCCACACTTGTTGAAAGTCCTTCAACCAGATTGGAATCAAGCTTCTCTTTGCTCTTTTTCTAGGCTATATCACAAAGGATTCTATACCTTTAACTTTAGTAATTTGAGCACGGACATCTTTAGATGATTTCCATGCCTTAATTACTTCATGTTCTCATTCAAGCTGCTTCCTTAAAATCTCTTCTTTCTTTAAAGATTCAGTTAATTCATCCTTAGCAGTTTTACATTCAATTCTCAATTTTTCAAACTCAATAAATTGAGACTCTAGCACATTATTCTTCTCACTTAAAAATAAATTGTTTTCTTTAATTTTATCATTTTCCATAGTGAGAGACTTAAGAGTTACACGCAAATGATATAACTCAGTAGACATATCATTGATGGCATCATTGCACTTAGATTTGGTTAAATGTGCTAGGTTAGTGGTGATTACCTGATTGCTTGAAAAACTAACTTCTGCTTCATCTGACTTGGCCATTAGGGCTAGGTAGACATAGCTTGTTTCTTCATCTTCATTCAATCCATCTCCAACCCAGTCATTTTCCTGTGTGATGAAATCCATTTCCTTTTGTTTGAGTAGCTCAAAATATTTTGCTTGTAATCAACAGGCTCAAACTTATTTTTACCAGAATCAGGCTTTCTACATTCACTGGCAAAATGACCTGTCAAGCCACATTTGAAACACTTGAATTTAGATTTATCAACCATGTTTTTGTTTGGCTTAGCTACTCCAAAATTCTTCTTGAATTTGATCTTAGAAAATCTCCTGGATAAGAATGCTAGATGCTCACTTATATCATCCATGTCATCTTGACTCAACTGTTCTTCATTTTCAGCTACCAGCCCTTTGCCCTTGCTCTCGCAAACCTTTGAGTTTGATACAGATTCCACAGCTTCAACCTTCATCTTCTTTTTCTTCTCTAGCTCAGTAACTAGTGTAATGGATCCTCCTTTTTTCCTTCCTTTCATATCCTTTCATCTTGCTCTATTTCAAGCTCATAGGTCTTTAGAATTCCATACATTCTTTCCAAAGTGAATTCCTTGTAATTTTGAGAGTTTCTTAAAGAGTCTGTCATGGGCTTCCACTCCTTTGGCAGAGATCTAAGGAATTTAAGGTTTGAGTCTTTTGTTTGATAGACCCTTTCATGTACCTTGAGAGCATTCAATATGTAATAACCCCAAAATTTTGAACTTTTTGTAACCCTTATGAATAGTGTTTTAGCTGAATGAGAAAACTTTTCATGCCACACTATGTAGGGGTTCTGTTATGGATATTCTGAGATTTTATTAGTACTCTATATGGTATATAAGTGTATGTAAAGATCGTCAGAATCCAATTCCGAACACTTTGATTTTTCCCGGAATACGGAAAGAATTAAGTATAAGGTAACAGGATAAAAAGGATTTAAATTAAAGGATTATAAGAGAGGATCATAAAAGGAATATAATGTATTGAGAAAGGTTAAGGGAACCTAAGTAATAAGATCCCGGGTATGATCCCTCAAACGATAAACGAAAACGGAAGTTAAGCGAACCGTATAACAGATCAGCGGTCATTAGGCAAACAATTAGGAAGTTAATCAAAGGGATTAGAGAGGATGATGTCACCCAACCAATGAGAAGAGGACAAGGAGGGGAGGATGACATCATGAGGATGACACAAGCATGACATGGGAAGGAAGGAGGTGTGGTTGAATGAGAACCACACAAAGTCCAAGGTTAATTAGGTAATTAACTAAAACAAAAACAAAACCAAATCAACCAACCAAAAGCAAAACAAAGCAAAACACAAAAAATCTCTCTTTCTTCTTCATGCTCTCGGCTTCTTTCTTAAAAAATGAAGATCCAAACTCCACCACTTACTATTTAGCAAGGTAATTATCTAAGCTTCCCCATGGATAGTTACATACTTCCTATAAGTTTAAGCTTCTAATTCCAAGCCAATCTTTTTCTATAAATCATGAAAGAAGATGGTGAATAGTGTTTTTCAAGAACTAAAATTTGTGTTCTTGAAGTTTTGTTTAGATTAAGCCTGGATAAGGACTTTAAGGGTGATTCCAAGCCATTCTCTTGATTCTCCACTCTCCAAGGAAGGTATAAACTACAAACCCTAGCTTTAGTTTTGAGTAATTAGGATTGAATATGATTGATATAGTATATGTGAAGCATGATGCTTGATTGTTTGAAGTTTGGTTGAGTTGTAGAGATTAGTTGGTTTTGTGGTATTGTTGGAGTTGTAAATCTTGATAATTAGTTAAAGAACCTAAGTAAAGCTTTTAGTTCATGTGGGGAATAAGTATAAATGGTTAATGTGGATTTTTTGGGGCTGTTATGATGTGGTTTGGAGGGATGTTGGTTGTATGATTGATTTGGGGTTGAATTGTGGTTGGTTTTGAATGGTTTAAATTTGGGAAATCACGTAAACATAGCCGTCGTAACGTCCGGTTTTCTTTAGACTGTTTTTGTGCATAACATTAGGACCCGAGAACCCCCTGCTAGATTATGACCATTGCCATTTCTAGATAGCTCGTGTTACGAGCTTCGTTTTGATATGTAGTTCGTTCGATTCCGATGCACGGTTTAGGAGAAACGACCGTTTCAAGTAACGGCGTTTCGTGAACGAAACATTTCCCCTCGCCTTACTTTGAAACATAGGTTAAAGACCAAAAAGGGTTAATTAATGTATGAAACAATTATGGTAAGAGTGTTAGGCATTTGGTAAGACACTCGTGAAGGAATCGCTTTAAAACTCGTAATGGTTAATTTATTAAAAATGGTGGAGCCGAGGGTACTCGAGTGACTTAAGAGAATCAGTAAGCGCAAAACGAGCGTTAGAGTCTGAGTTGGTTAGAGTATAGATTTACAAGTGACTTTGATTTAATTCTAACTTACTTGTTGTTTATAGGTTACCAGACTCGTCCCGAGCCATTCGTAACCCCCAGTCGCTCAGGTAAGTTTTCTACCCGTTATACTGTTGTGGTGATGTATATGTGTATATGCATTATCTTGTGATAGTGCATGATTGTTATTAGCAAATTTTGCGATATATTGGAGCATGCTGATATGGTATATATGCATGTCTGTTTCGTAATCTGGTTATCTATCTGTTGATTTCAATGTTTATAGTTGCATAATACCTATGCTAGAAATAAGCAAGTAGTTGCGTATACCCTTAGTATAGGGGATAAAAGGTGAACATATTTCTAAACCGGGAGTCGATGTTCCCGAGTATATTATATATATACATATATTTATATATATATATATATGGTTATAGTTTTTAAAACTATTGATCGAATAAGGTTTATTCGATACCTTTATTTTACTTAATTGAATATTAATTCGAGTATTCATTCGAGGGCTTATGACTCAGTTCATTTTATTATTTGAATATTATTTGAATATTCATTCGAGGGCTTATGACTCAGTTTATATTATTATTGAATATTACTTGGATATTCATTTGAGGATGTATGACTCCTTTATTTTATGAATATTATTTATAGTAGTCATTCGAGGTATTATGACTCCGCTTATTACTTAATAATATTCTTTATTGTATTAAAGAATAAGGTGTCGATAATCAAACTTATTTTTGATTATTCAAATAAAGATATTACTTTCGTATAAGTATATCTTTGATTATTTGCTATTCATTCGAGTATAAGTTTTCCAACTTCTACCTCCATTATTCTTTATGGGAATATTATTTAAATAATAATATTCAGATATTTCTTTCATATAGGGACTGATTTACTTTATTAAATCAGCAGTATTCCAAACACTCTTCAAAGTGTTTTCGAGTCTTCAAAATGATTTTTAAAAGTTAGAGCGGATCCCAAAACTCATTTTTATATTTAAGATCTTCCTTTTAAAGGGGACTTAAATACTCGCTCAAAACCTGAGGGATCCGGCTCTGTGGTGTATTTTATATTCGCAACGAGGTTGCTGTTTTGGTAAATGAATTGATTACTTACCCAACGTTCGGGAAGTAAGTCCATCTATCGAGTCGGTATAAGCAACATGGGCTCAGTGGGCGTCCATGATAGTGTAAGTGGCTCAGTGGGAGTCCATCAAATGCGAAAGTGGCTGAGTGGCAGTCCAGCATAAGGTCCTATTGCGACCAGGGTGATGACCAGTGGGGAATTCATCCATCTACTAGTAGAAAAGGTTACTTATTGGTATCTTTGCCTGATCAGCAAGATATCAGGTTTATGCCAAAATTCTTTCCTTTCCAAATTTATTGGATATTGCAATTCTGTTCATACTTTACATGACAGAGGTTTTCAGGAAACGTATGTATATATATAGGTGTATATATATATATCGGGACTTAGTGAAGTATCTCGTAACTTCATTATTTATAATGATATTCAAAGATTGAATCTATTCAAATCTTGTCTTGTAGTCTCATCTATGTGATGAACTTTTGAACTGATTATAACTTGAACGGTGGTAGTTCAAGTAATATTTGGAAAAGATATAAGTATATTGGGGTATCTTGTAACTTCATATTTTCAACTTATATCTAGTTAATGATTATCTTATGCATATCAAAGATTTTCAGAAAAACGTTGAGACAAGGGTAGATATATGAGATCACCTTGCAACGATATTTTTATACAGTTATAAACTGGAACTCTGTGTATATTATGCATGGAAGAGGACTTCCAAGATTTTGAAAAGTATATATGTATATATACTGAATATTTTGCGACTTCATCGCATTAAGATATCAAACTTGGTTCATTTCTTTTGACCAAGACTTTCATGAGTACTATAAGAAGGCTCATATATTGTTAATCATTATACATATTATTTTGGTGGGCTTGCTGCTCACCCTTGCTTTCTTCTTTCATCACACAACAACAGATAGAAAAGATGAACAGGACCAAGCTCCCGATTCGCAAGCGGTTATAAAACGTTCCGCAGTCTTCTGGAAGCGTTGATGCCGTCGTAGCTGAGGTAGGAGCTACCAATAGGCTAGGTTTGCAACTATTGATGAACCAGACTTATGTATAATATGAATTGTAATAATGGCAAGGAATATGTAAATTTATTCAGAACCTTTTTAAGGTGTAACGGTTTATAATTGTGGAATATAAGGACTTGTGTTATTTTTTGAGTGTTCATCTCTGAGACTATAACTTGTGGTGTGTGTGTTTATTGTGGGGTCACAGTACAAAGTAGTTGATTATTTATTAAGATTGGGTGTTATTAAGGGAAATGGAACTCGTGACAACCCGGATCCCCGACCCCGGATTTGGGGGTGTTACACAATAGCTTTTGGAATCTACTAAATATATCAGTGAGTGATTCACTTTCTTCACAGTGAAAATGCTCATATTGCTGAATCAAGAGTTGCATCTTGTTCTCTCTGACTTGCTCAGTACCATCACAAATAATTTGAATTGTGTCCCAAACCTCTTTAGCTGTTTTGCAGTTTATGATGTTGTTAAACATATCACCATCAACACCATTAAACAGTATATCCATGGTCTTTTTATCTTTCCTGACTTATTCAATGTTTGGATCAGACCATTCATGTCTAGAATTGCATGGAAATGGTAATGCTTCTTTGTTCTCTAAATCCTGCAATTAGGCTGCCACATTCCATTTGCAAATACCCGACGCATGTGACTGTGTTGTCACTGTCAACTGCTATTTTGAATATCAGCATCCGTCGGGACTAAGTTGATCATCCGTCGGGAGTTTTGTTCATTATCTGTCGGGAGTCGTTGTAGATCATCCGTCGGGAGTCTTTCTGTCATTGATTCTATTTCACTTATGCAAAATTATAAGACATCTTATATTTACACTTAGCCAACCTATTCTGCATATTAATCTAGTATTCAACATGACTTAAAGAATCCTACAGTGTCTACTCAAGTGATACATTTTTGTTTGCATAAATGTGTTACAATACTTATTGTTACATAAGCTCACTCTCGATGGATGTTAAATTATCATCCGTCGGGACTATAAAGTTATCCGTCAAGACTATATTAAAACATCCGTCGAGAGCTAAAAAGACACTAAGTTAAAATCTACTAAGGTGATTTGTTTAATTTATCATCAAGTTCACAACATATTCCTAACAACAGTCTTCTAATTGAAACAGGAATCTGGAATCCCGACCTGGTGAAGCGCGCGGCCGCGCCGACCCTCTGGAAAAATGCGCACGGCCGCGCTGACCCTTTGGAAAAATTCTTCCGCATGTTTTATTCAGCTGGTTCTTGACGGCTTTGCACGAGCAATCTTCATGACATATTCTTAACACCATTTTAGCAACAAAGCAATGTTAAATCTCCCGATTCCTCCAACTAGGCCTGAAATGCAAAAACACTACAAAACACATCAAAAATACAAATAACTTGAGTACAAAACTTCAATTCAAGCCTTTATAGAGCATTTAAGTGGACATAAATGCCACTTAACAAGGGTCTTCTCTCAAATTCACTCTCACTTTGAGGTGAGGGCGTGTCCTGCATGGGTGACGTGTCCTCATGCATTAACACGTCTTCATCATCTTGAATAGATGAATGTGATGATTCTGGATCATATTCTACCACTTGAGGTTCAGATATGTGAGAGGAGGAAGGGATAACCCCGTCGTTTGTCCAACCTTCTATAGCTAATATTTTTGTAACTTGATGGGGTCTTTTTCGTTTATGTTTTTTTGTTCATTCTTGAGATCAAGGGTACATCGTCAATAGATTCATGACTGGAAGTTGACATTATTGAATATTTAGACTTGAGTTCTTCAAAAACACGTGCCTCGGCTTCAAGAAAGGAGTCAGTCCTATGAGACTCAGGCAATTATGGGATAAATGGGATAGAAGATGGGGAATTGAACCCAAGTCGTATGTTGAAAGCCTCGAAATGGTAAAAAAGAGGAGATGGAGACGCTCCCTCACCTTCCAGTTGAAAATAAAAAAAAAAAGAAAATGCTGAAGGCGCGTTCATGATTTAAATAAAGATAAGAAAAGAGAGTAGGACGCATCCAGGAGAAAGGATGTGCCCTGACTTGCAGAGAAATGATAGAAAGCGCTCTAACAAGACGTGTCTTATTTATTATTGTGGATATGTTGTGAACTTGATGATTTCATTAACAAAACACCTTAGTAGATTTTACTTAGTGAATAATGTAGCACTCCACGGATAAGGAATATAGTCCCGACATATGACTCAATATAGTCCCGACGGATGATGATTAATTATCCATCGAGTGAGTAGCTTGTGTAATAATGAGTCTGTAGCACATTTCTGCATACACCTTGTTTAGATTCTGTAGTAGCACTCAAGTCATGTTCACTTTAATTAGATATGCAGAATATATTGATTAATTGTACATAGATGATGTCTTATAATTTTTGCATAAATGAAATGAAGTCAAGTGCCAGATAGCTACCCGACGGATAAACAACAATGCAACTCGACGGATGATCAATAAGGCAACCTGACGGATGATCATGTACCCAACGGATAATCAATTCAAACATCTTTTGACAGTGACAACACAATCACATGCGTCGAGTGTATGCAAAAGGAATGTGGAAGCCTATTCAACTGGGTTTTAGAGAACAAAGAAGCATTTCCATTTCCATGCTATTTTGAAGATATTCAAAGATGCTGGAATAGAGTAATGAAGCAGCATAGTATTAGACTTGATAGGTTTTGTTTTATTATCTTGTCTTATTACTTTGTAATCTCGGTGATATATAAACCAAGAAGTAGCAAATAAAACAATAAGAACGAAGACTAAGAACATTATCTCAGAGAAACAATTGTAAGCTGCATCCTTAGCATTTTTCTGTAAACTTAGTTGTTCATATTTGTAAGCAGTTGTGAGCTAATCTTGCTACACAGAGTTCTCTTAATATAATATATATCTCTGGTGGATACATTCAAATATACCTGAGAGTTTTTAAAGACTTGTGTTTTGATTTTACTAACTTCTTATTCCGCACTTTGTAAATCAAACACTTATATATTATTAAGATAGAACATTTTATATTTTGAAAAAGGTTCAAGAATTCCATTCAACCCCCCTTCTGTAATTCTTGTTACATTGTTAGGGACTAACAATTGGTATCAGAGCAAGCTCTTGATAAACAAAAAGTTTAAAGATCACAACAAAATAACAAGATGAACAAGAAGGATGTTGGAGTCAAGATTCCTTTTCTGGACAAAGACAATTACCATCACTAGAAGGTAAATATGCATCTTCATTTACTTTCTCAAGATGAGGCCTATGTAGACTGCATAGAGAGAGGCCCTCATGTACCAATGAGAGCTGCAACTGGAAATGAGCCATCTGTCCCCAAGCCAAGGCATGAATGGTCTGAAACTGATATTGAACAAGTCAGGAAGGATAAGAAGGCCATGAATATTCTGTCTAATGGAGATAATGGTGACATGTTTGACAACATCATCAATTGCAAAACTGCTAAGGAAGTTTGGAATACAATAAAGATTATATGTGATGGCACTGAACAAGTCAGGGAAAATAAGATGCAGCTGCTAATTCAGCAATATGAGCACTTTCATAGTGAAGATAGTGAGTCTCTCACTGACATTTTTAGTAGATTTCAAAAACTACTAAATGCTCTGAAGTTGTATGGAAGGGTCTAAGAGACAAAAGACTCTAATATTAAGTTCCTTAGATCTCTTCCAAAGGAATGAAAACCTATGACATTCTCATTGAGAACCTCTCAAGATTACAAGGAGTTTATTTTGGAGAGACTGTATGGCATCCTGAAAACTTATGAGCTTGAAATAGAGCAAGATGAGAGGATGGAGAGAGGAAAGAAGAAAGGAGGATCCATTGCACTAGTTGCTGAGTTAGAAAAAAAGAAGGAGATGAAGTTGGAAGTTCTTGAATCAACTTCAAAGGTCTGTGAAAACAAGGGCAAGGGGCTGGTAGCAGAAAATGAAGATTCTTTGAGCCAAGATGACATGGAGGATATTGATGAACATCTTGCATTTCTTTCCAAAGGATTTGCCAAGCTCAAGTTCAAGAAGAACTTTGGAGCAGCTAAGCCAAATAGAAACATGGTAGATAAATCAAAATTCAAATGTTTCAAATGTGGCTTAGCAGGGCACTTTGCCAGTGAGTGTAGAAAGTCAGATTCCAGCAAAAAGAAGTTTGAGTTTATGGATTATAAACAGAAATACTTTGAGTTGCTCAAACAAATGGAAAGGGCTTTCATTACACAAGAAAATGACTGGGCAGCATATGGTCTGGATGAGGATGGGGATGTCAGCTATGTCAATCCAGCCCTAATGGCCAAGTCTGATGAAACAGAGACAAGTTCTTCAAATAATCAGGTAATCACCACTAACCTTGCACATTTATCTAAAGCTGAGTGTAATGATGCAATAAATGACATGTCTACAGAATTATATCATTTGCGTGTTACACTCAAGTCTCTTACTAAGGAAAATGCTAAAATCAAAGAAAATAATTTATTTTTAAGTGAGAGGAATAATGTGCTAGAGTCTCGGTTCATTGAATTTGAAAAATTGAGAATTGAGTGTAAAATTGCTAAGGATGAATTAACTGAGTCCTTGAAGAAAGAAGAGATCTTGAAGAAGCAGCTTGAACAAGAACAGGAGGTGATGCGGTCTAGAAGAAGAATAAGGAGAAGCTAGAATCTAATTTGGTTGGAGGATTGCTAACATATGTAGACTCGACGGATGATGAGGGTCATCCATCGGATAATAAAAAGGGTTATCCGTCGAGTAATATAAATCCTCATCCGTCGACTGTGAGCAAACCTATGAGTAAAGCCAAATTTGCCAAGTTAAATGAGAAATATGGATCAGTTTCAAAGAATTTTGTTCCAGGATGTTAGATATATTTGATAATGTCATGGCTAATATAATTTATGTCTAGATTTCAGATCTTACTTAACAGGACAAATCAGTACTTAACTGTTGATCAGTACTTATACTGAAAGTCAGGACTTAAGGAAATCAGTACTTATATTATCAGGAGATAATCATCAGAAGTTAGATATCAGAACTTAAGTGCTGAAGGATGATCAAAGAAAGGACAGTAGCTGATTAAAGGAAAGAAGATCGAGATAAACATAAGAAGAGATATGCATGAAGAAGGAATTCCGTGAAGAATGGAATACTTGGAAGAAAAGATATCTGATTGATATATTTTAGGAAGCAGAATTATATTCCATATCAATTAGCAATTATCTTGTAACTGTGTAGTATATAAACACAGACATAGGGTTTACACTAAAAGTGTTAATATATTCGAGAAGATTATTCATTGTAACCCTAGCAGCTCTCGTGATATTTGTTCATCACTGAGAGGTAACAGTTCCATACTGTAACAGAGTTTATTATTTCAATAAAGTTTGTTTTCTGTTACTTAATATATTAAAGTTCGATTTGATTGTATTATACACTGTATTCACCCCCTCTATAGTGTGTGTGACCTAACAAGTGGTATCAGAGCCAATCTGTTAACACACATACAACTAAAGATCCATACACAATCATGTCTGACACAGAAACTCCAACTAAGCCTACCAAAACTGAAGAACCTCCAAAGCCACGAATTCAAAGTCGGTATGAGACTATCAGGGTTCCCATACTGAGACCATCTGAATATCCTATATGGAAGGTAAGGATGACCATGTTCCTGGAAGCAACAGATCCAGAATACCTTGATAGAATCAAGGAAGGCCCTCACAAACCAACTAAGCTCGCAGTTGCAGTTGCAGGTGAAGCAGCAAAGACCGCACCAAAGGAGAAGAGTGATTATACTGCTGAAGTTATAGCATCAATTGCTAAGGATGCCAAGGTACGACACTTACTGCATAGTGCCATTGATAATATAATGTCAAACAGGGTAATCAACTGCAAGACTGCTAAGGAGATATGGGATGCTCTGGAAACAAGGTGTCAGGGAACGGAGACAATTAAGAAGAACAGGAAGACAATACTCACTCAAGAGTATGAACACTTTGACTCAAAGACTAATGAGTCATTGAATGATTTATATGATAGATTTGTCAAACTTTTGAATGATTTGTCATTGATTAATAAAGAGTATGATCTTGAAGATTCAAACCTTAAGTTCCTGTTAGCTCTTCCTGAATGCTGGGATTTGAAGGCAACGACAATAAGAGACAACTATAATCTTGATGAAACAACTCTTGACGAAATCTATGGTATGCTCAAGACTCATGAGCTTGAGATGGAACAAAGAAGCAAGAGGAAAGGAGGAAAGTCAAGGACAGTTGCTCTTAAGGCTGAAGAAGAATTCCCCAAAGCAGCTTCCTCAAGGAAAGACAAGGGTAAAGCTCTTGTCATAAAGTCTGAAACTGAGTCATCAAGTTCTGAAAGTGATGATGACTCAGATTCTGAAAGCTTGCCTGAGACTGATGCTGATGAGGAGATGATGAAGCTGTGTGCTCTTATGGTGAAAGGAATCACAAAGATTGCATACAGGAAGTTCAGGAAGGGAAAGAAGTTTTCCAGGAAAGGCATAAGTTCTGATAAGAAGAATTTCAGAAGATCTGAAGGCAGAGGAGGAAAGTCTGACAGAGGAGATTACACCAATGTTAAATGCTATAACTGTGGTGAGAAAGGCCACATATCTCCTGATTGCAAGAAGGTAAAGGGTGACAAAGGCAAGGCTCTTGTCACAAAGCAGAAAAGTTGGACAGACACCTCAGACTCTGAAAATGAGGAAAACTATGCATTGATGGCAAATGCTGATAAAGAAAGTGCTGAGAGCAGTTTTGAAGCTGCTGAAACAAAGGTACCTCAGACTACTTATGCTTTTCATTCTGATGATATTAATGAGTTGAGAAGATATCTTAAAACCATGTTTGTTAGTTATAGAGATCAAACTTTAACATGTGAAAGATTAACTTCTGAAAATCTTGCATTTAAGAAAAGAAATGATTTCTTAGAAAAAGAGTTAGTCATGTTCCATCAAACTCAGAAGGATAGAGATGATGCTTTTTATGTTAGGGATGAAGTGCTAAAAATGAATGAATCTCTAAAAACTGAGTTAGAAATGGAAAGAGAGATTATCAGGACTTGGACTAACTCTGGCAAAATAACTCAAAATTTGCTAAGTAGTGGAAACTGGAAAGAGGGCTTAGGTTATGGAGAAGATAAGAATGATAAAGGAACTGAAGAAATTAAGCCTGTTGATAAGCAAAAGCCAAAGTTAAAACCTGTTAAGTTTGTAACTGTAAAGTCTAAAAATGAGAAATCAGAAGTTACAAAGAAATTAACTTCTGACAAACTAAAACAGGAAAAGACAGCTGAAGTGAACATAGGCTTAATGACAAAGAAGCAGCTTAAGCATAAGCTGAAAGATGTTAAGAATGCAAACAAGGTAAAATCACTAGGAAAAGTAGGAATAGAAAGGAAGGTGTGAATAAAAGCAATAATTATAAACCTGTTCCTGATGCTCCTAGGAAAACATGTCATAACTGTGGAAGTTCTAACCATCTGGCTTCTTTTTACAGGAAGAATAAGAATATTAACTCCTTACCTTCAAAATCAGGAGTTAAGAGTCAGTCTGTTAGATACAAACCACAAAATCCTTGTTTTCATTGTGGTAGTTTATGACATTCCATTTATACTTGTAAGGAATATCATAGCTTGTACTATGATTATTATCAAATAAAACCTTCTTTGAAGAAAGTTTCCATTGTTCCTTCTAGTGTAAATTCTGATTCAAAGTCTGATAGTGTAAGTTCTGATAAGAAAAATGTTAACATAAACTCTGATGCTAAATCCGCTGCAAATGTTAACAAACTTAATAAGGCCAAAGGATCCAAGCAAGTCTGGGTCCTTAAAACTAATAATTAGTGGTCTTTATGATTGCAGGGCAACAGGAAAAATATTCTAGTTCTGGACAGTGGATGTTCAGGACATATGACTGGAAATAAGGCCCTCCTATCAGACTTTGTGGAGAAAGCTGGCCCAAGTGTTTCTTATGGAGATGGCAACATTGGAAAAACATTGGGATATGGCAATATCAATCTTGGAAATGTCATAATTAAAGAAGTAGCTCTGGTCTCAGGACTTAAACAATACCTACTGAGTATAAGTCAAATATGTGACAGAGGTTATCATGTTGATTTCTTTGAAGAACACTGTGAAATTATGAGTAAATCTAAAGGCAAAGTTGTTCTGAAAGGATACAGGCATGGTAACATTTATGAAGCTAAGCTTTCAACAAGTACTGATGGTTCTGCAATCTGTCTGATGAGTAGAGCATCAATTGAAGAAAGTTGGAATTGGCATAAGAAACTCTCTCATTTAAATTTCAACAATATAAATGAACTGGTCAAGAAAAATCTTGTGAGAGGACTGCCAAAGTCAGTATTTGCTCCTGATGGTCTTTGTGATTCCTGTCAGAAAGCCAAACAAAGAAAATCTTCATTCAAGAGCAAGACTGAATCATCAATTCTTGAGCCTTATCATCTACTACATGTTGATTTATTTGGTCCAGTAAATGTCATGTCTATTGCAAAGAAGAAGTATGCGTTGGTCATAGTGGATGAGTTCACCAGATACACATGGGTGTATTTCTTGCACACAAAAAGTGAAACTGCATCTATCTTGATTGATCATGTCAAACAGCTAGATAAAATGGTCAAAGATTCTGTGAAAATTTTAAGGAGTGATAATGGCACTGAGTTCAAGAATTTGATAATGGAAGAGTTCTGCAAAACCATGGAATAAAGCATGAATTTTCTGCTCCTAGAACTCCACAGCAAAATGGAGTTGTTGAAAGGAAGAATAGAACTCTCATTGAAGCTGCACGTACAATGCTTGAAGAAGCAAAGCTTCCAACCTATTTCTGGGCTGAAGCTGTGCAGACTGCTTGTTTTACTCAAAATGCAACACTCATTAACAAGCATGGAAAAACACCATATGAGATGGTGAAGAAAAAGAATCCAAATCTGAAATATTTTCATGTATTTGGATGCAAGTGTTTTGTTCTCAAGACTCATCCTGAACAGCTATCAAAGTTTGATCTAAAAGTTGATGAAGGAATCTTTGTTGGATATCCACTTTCCACAAAAGCCTTCAGAGTCTATAATTCGAGAACAAAAGTGGTCATGGAATCTATCAGTGTCTCTTTTGATGACAAGAAGATTACTGGTCTTGAAGATTTCATTGACCATGATCAGCTGAGATTTGAAAATGAAGACTCAAATTCTGATACTGAAAATCCTGACAGTCTAAGTCCTGATACTGTAAACTCTGATGGATTAAACTCTGATGTTATTGAAACTGTGGTGACTACGTCAAAGGAAGATGCACCTATGCAGGGGGAGCATACTCAAGATCCTACCACATCTCAAGAAACATCAGAACATGCATCTGGCTCTTCAAGTTCTGATTCGTCAAGTTCTGATAAGCCAAGTTCTGATAGTGCTGAAAATCTAAATACTGAAGAATCCAACTCAAAGAGCATAGTTTCAGGGGGAGCATCAGAAAATGAAAATGCAGATAGCATGGATCATGGGGGAGCATCCAGTTCTAGAGAAAACCTTCCATCTGCAAGGAAGTGGACAAAATCACATACACCTGATTTGATAATTGGAAATCCTGATGCAGGTGTCAGAACTAGAACA
This sequence comes from Apium graveolens, assembly GCF_009905375.1. Classification (NCBI taxonomy): domain Eukaryota; kingdom Viridiplantae; phylum Streptophyta; class Magnoliopsida; order Apiales; family Apiaceae; genus Apium; species Apium graveolens. Next base: position 188,792,629 of record NC_133657.1, read on the forward strand.
GGTACTTCAAATGAATGTCTCTACAATTCTTTTCTCTCTCAGACTGAGCCAAAGAAAGTGGAAGAAGCTCTTCAAGATGCTGATTGGGTGCAAGCAATGCAGGAAGAGTTAAATGAATTTGAAAGAAACAAAGTCTGGACCCTAGTGCCAAGACCAAAGAATAGATCTGTTGTTGGTACAAAGTGGGTATTCAGAAATAAAACTGACAGTGATGGCATAATTACAAGGTATAAGGCAAGGCTAGTTGCAAAAGGATATTCTCAACAGGAGGGAATTGATTATGATGAAACATTTGCACCAGTTGCTAGGTTAGAAGCCATAAGGATATTTTTGGCTTATGCTGCTCACAAAAAGTTTATTGTCTTTCAAATGGATGTGAAAAGTGCTTTTCTCAATGGAAAATTGGAGGAGGGGGTATATGTTGAACAACCTCCAGGCTTTTTAGATACCAAACATCCAGATTATGTCTACAGGCTTGATAAAGCACTTTATGGACTTAAGCAAGCTCCTAGAGCATGGTATGAGACTTTAGCTCAGTTTCTTCTGGAAAGTGGATTCAACAGAGGAACAATAGACAAAACACTGTTCTACCTCAATCATGGAAAGGACTTACTTCTGGTTCAGATTTATGTTGATGATATCATTTTTGGGTCTACAAATGACAAACTTTGCAAGAAGTTTGCCAAACTAATGCAGTCAAGATATCAGATGAGTATGATGGGGGAACTTAGCTATTTTCTGGGCCTTCAAGTCAAGCAGAATGAAGAAGGCACTTTTATTTGTCAAACCAAGTACACCAGAAACTTGCTGAAGAAATTTGGAATGCAAGATTGTTCAAGTGCATCCACTCCTATGGCCACTGCAACAAAACTGGATAAGGATACCGGTAAATCAGTAGATATTACAGACTACAGAGGTATGATTGGCTCTCTACTCTATCTAACTGCTAGTAGACCTGATATCATGTATGCTACCTGTCTTTGTGCAAGATTTCAAGCAGATCCAAGAGAACCTCACTTAACAGCTGTGAAAAGAATCTTTAAGTATCTTAAAGAAACAGCTGCTCTGGGATTATGGTATCATAGAGAATCAGATTTTAAACTAATAGGTTACTCAGATGCAGATTTTGCAGGTTGCAAAATTGACAGGAAAAGCACAAGTGAAAGCTGCCAATTTCTTGGAGGCAGATTGGTTTCTTGGTACAGCAAGAAACAAAAGTCAATTTCCACATCAACTGCAGAAGCAGAGTATATTACTGCAGGAAGCTGTTGTGCACAGATTCTTTGGATGAAGAATCAGTTACTGGATTATGGGTTAACATATTTCAAAATCCCTATTTACTGTGATAATCAAAGTGTTATTGCTATGACAGGTAATCCAGTTCAACACTCTATGACAAAGCACATCAGCATCAGGTACCACTTCATAAGGGAACATGTGGATGAAGGTACAGTGGAATTGCACTTTGTTCCAACAGATCAACAACTAGCAGATATCTTCACAAAACCACTATGTGAAGCCACTTTTACAAGATTGGTAAATGAACTTGGAATGGTCTCAGGTTCTTTTCTAAATCTGTCTAGTTTTGTTCTGATGCATCAGACTTTATGATCAGTATTTACAGAATGTAATCTCTTTGTTTATTCTGTGCTTAATTGAAATACACATTTAAGTACTGATTGTTGTCTGATATATGTTTCTAAACTCTGATAAGTGATATATCTGTTCAAGTAACTATTCGATCCTATGAGGATAACTGTGCTAGATACTGACCTAGTAGTCTTCAATAAACAAATGATTCCACGTAAGAAGTAATTATTTCAGTGGAAATCTTATGACACTAGCAAATTCTGATAATTGAGCTTAGTTGAGTTTACTTTGTTTATCTTATTACTAAGTCACAAATTAGAATAATGCTACTCATCTGTTAAGTTCTGATACTAGTAAAACTGCTGATTGTACTAAGTGCTGATAAACCTCACTTATCAAAAAAAAAAGCAAAAAGATCAAAGAATAAAATCAGGTACTCCTTTGAGATCTAGAGTAAAAATGTGGAAGGGACGACCCAAGTGCATTGCTGGTATTAAGTAAATATGCATTAGAAAAGCAAATTTTCTTGGTGACTTTTCACACTCTATGATTACTGGAGAAATACTCTGATAATAGCATAAATTCTGATAAGCAGTCGTGACTCACTTACACTGAGAAGCCACTGTAAAATAGAATTTCAAAAGATGCATAAAATTAGCACAAAACAGTTGAGGTGGACTCAAGCATGAACTCATTCATCAGTAGGTTTCAGGACAATGACAGCTCTTTAGCAAAATTTTAGTTATGCCTTATTTCTAAGATGTACTGAAGTGAATCAGACTTTACTCTTTGTCTGTTATTTAGCTTAATGCACACACTAATCACTCCATCTGAATGATGAAAATTTCTCTGGTGGTCTATGTTATTTTAGATAAACAGTCATTGTGTCATTATTGCACAAATTCTGAGGACAAGCTCTGGTTGCATATTCCGATGATTAAGTTCTGAAGAGTATAACTCAGAACTTGTATAAGAACTTCTAAGATAGGCATTCCTTTTTCGAGTTAAGAAATTATGTTCTGATGACTGTTAAGTTCTGATATAAGTCTAAGTTCTGATATTACAATCTAATGTTTTACTTGACTTATATGTGAATAAAATTTGATAACAGTCTCAGTTAATATTTGAATATATTGAAGTGGAAGATTAATAGTCACTATGGTTAGGGTTAATGGTATTTGTACTTGAACAGTCCACTGTTACTTGTTTCTTGTGCGCTTTAAACCATGTTTCCTCTTTCCAATGAATGTTATTCTTTTTCAAAGTCTAGGGAGACGAGATAGAATTAATTCTACCTGTCAGCATTAAATACTTTTACGTCTCCTGGCATTCTCTTGCCTATATAAGAAGCCACTTCACATCAGCCTTCCCATCAAATTCTTTCTCACACACTTACCTTCATACTTTTTCTTTCAAAAACACAATGGTCAGATTCAACATGTTTTTGAACTACCAAAACTTCAATATGGAGCTACGCTGTGCCGAATGGCAGCAGGAATGGCACGTCACGGCCATTCCTGAGGAGATATGGGACTCTGTCCCACAGGAGGTACTGACCCACCTCCTGTTCTTCTATATGGATTACCATCGCCATCTGGAGCGAATGGAGGAGGAAAGACTGGCAGCTCTCTGCCAGCAAGAGCGAATCATCAGACTCGCCATTCTGTTTGTCGAGAGTAGGAAGAAGAAGAAATGATTTAATCTTGTCTTCTTCCTGTTTTTCTTCATCATCAGCTTTGTCAGGCTTCTTAGCTAGGACTAAGGCTGTTGATGTTAGGTTTCGTAGCTTAGGGAAATCTTGTATAAGTACTGATGTAATTTCAATTTCATAAATGTATTCTCTTGATATATTAATGAAATTTGTGTTTGCTTCAAGATTTTGTCTCTAAGATATTTGGTAATGCATTGCTAAATCCTGATTGATATTCTGATGACCATATAAATTCTGTTTTAATTTAAGTTCTGATTTTTTTATCAGCACTTACTCATCTCATTTATCTTGGTCATTTTTACGTGATTTACTTTCCGAATATTAATGATGCAGTGAAAAATAATTAACTCAGTGGGAACGGTTTCAATTTTGAATTAAAACTGTTTCACCTTGATTAATGGAATATCTGGGTAAGTGGAACGGTTTTTCCTTGAAAACAGGCAACTGAGTAAGTAATGATTCCTGTTTTCTCGAGCCCAGTAACTATCCGTTATTACTGCATGTCTGACAGGTGTCCAACGGTAACATTTTTGTTCAGAGTATAAGTACAACAGAGAGAGGATTTCTTTAATCCTTTATTTTCTTCGTATTTTTTCTCTTTACTTACTTTTACTCTCTTTCTTCTCACATTGGTTTTTCATACAGACATCTTATCAAACACCTAACAGGCACTTTTGAATCTCAATTTTTCACATGGCACCTAAGGATTTAATCATTGATGGAGCTAAGTTTGTTCCAAACAACTATGCTGTAATTCTTGATCATGCTGAAGCTCCATCTGAATTGCATTTTGTGCAAGATCTTCTTGCACACAGTGAGATTGGGTATGCATTAACTCAGCCTGAAGTCTTTTCGAGTCAACAAGTTCTGACGTTTTGGCGGACTGGGCACTTTGATGATGGTGATAAACATGGCACTCCCAGTATTGTTTTTGAAGTGGGTGATTCATCTTATGCAGTCACTCCTGGTACAATACGCAAAGCTCTACATCTCCCAGAAAATTGTACTTTTTCAACTCCAGAGGAATCAGCACTTCAGGAGTTAATGGCTGATTTGGGATATGAAAAGAGTTTGGCAAAGCTTGGGCAGTTAAAAAGGGCTAATATCAGAAGAGAATGGAGTTTTTTTTTTTGACTGCATCACCAAAGCTTTTGGGAACAAATGTTGGAATTTTGATGTTATCCCAATTCTGAGTCAGCACATAGGGTATGCTATTATCCATCAAACTCATTTTGATTTTGCAACTGGAATAATTGGTTTTATTGGGGATAGGATGACAGAGGATAGAAATATTGTCTATTTTGCTAGATTCTGTCAACTTATATATACTTTTTGTACTGATGAACCTCAATTAGTCAGTTCCTCAACCCCACCTTTTAGAGTTGCAAAACAATATTTTAATGATCTGGTAAATGCTGATACTAAGAAAAAAGTGGTTAGACCATTACAGATTCCTCAGTCTGTAAAACAGATCCTAGTAAATGCTGATCCTGATACTTATAGATCTGTTTACTCTGATGTCCAACCAACCACAAACACCCAAAAACCATCATCCTCAGCAACTACCACTCATACTACTCAACCGACCCTCAGGACTTATCTCAAATCCTATCTCTTTACTTCACAGACTGTTCAACCCTCATCCTCCAAGCCAAAGAGGACAAAAACTATTCCTTAAACACCTCAAAAGAGGAGGAGGACTGTACTGAGAGATGAATCTGATACCGAGGAATAGGTTCCTTCTTCAGAACCTGTTGTAGGTGAAGCTGAGAAAGTGACTTCTAAGAAGGATTCTGGAATTGGGGGATCTAGGCTTCTCAAACGGCTTAGAAGAATGACAGTTCCTGAAACTCCCAAGGAATCCAAATCAACAAAGAGATACAAGAAACAGAGGGCAAAAAGGCCAGTTTCAGATGATGAAGAGGAAGCAGCTAAGGAAGGGGATCAGGAATCTCTGATCTCACAAGACAAGGAATTTGCTCCAGTCACTTCTTCTCCATCAACTCCATCTCAGGAAGCTCCAACAACAAATATTCCTTCCATAACACCTGTTACTGATGTTGTTCAAACTCCAGAGTTATCAACAACACCTTCTCTGCATCAAGATGCTGATGATCAGAATTTAGGTGAGCATCAGGATATGGCTGTTGATCAGATGTTAGAACAAGATCAGCAATTAGAGGATGCTGAAGCCTCCATTGCTACTCACACTGTTGTCTTATCAGAAGATACTGATTCTTTAAGTTCTGATGCTGTAAATGCTGGAGATACTGGTGATGCTGCTCCAACTGTAGATGCTGATGAAGTTTGTTACCGGAGAAGCACCAGTACCTTGGAGTGAAACTCGTGCAGGTCAGGAGTGGACTAAGGAATGGAACTCAGTTTCATGTGTTCCAACTGACAAGCATCTTGCTGAGCACTTGACTAAAGCTGATGAAATGTTAAATTCTGATGATTTCAAAACTCAGCTTAGAGTCACTGCATTGAGTACTAAACATTTACAAGGTCTTCATTCAACTACTCATGCAGAGCTACACAAGATTCAGGAGAACTTTATCAAACAGGAACAAGTTTGGAAAATTGATAAGAAAAAGTTCTTCCAACCTACCATTGACAGGATTGCTTATATTGAGAAGACTCAAGATCATCAACAAGCTCAGATTGATGAAATTCTAAAAAATCAAGCTTCTCAGCAATCACAACTAACTGAAATCCAATCCTCAGTGGAATTGCTTATCTCTCTTCTACTACCTGCTGATGCCAAAAAGGGGGAGAAAGTGATTAAGTCCAAATTCAAGACTGACAAGACACTGACAGGAAAGGATAATGAAAAAGATGATCAAGGAAGCTCTGGAATGGGTAGAGGTCATAGTCAAGGTAGAGGATTCACATCAAGACAAGCTAGTCACAGGACAAGTTCTGATACTGGGAAAAGAATAAGTTCTGCTTCCGGTAAAAGGATAAGTTCTGATGAACTTCTAGATCTTGATGAGGAAATGTCAAGACAGTTATTTCTTCAGGAAAATCCAGGAATGGACTTGGAAAGTTTAAAGGAAGAAGAAGCCAGACTTAAATCAGAGAAAGTCACATCTAAATCTGAAGCTTCTGGTAAAAAGCCACTTCCAAAACTCAAAGGCATTATGATCAAAGAAAGGACACATACTGAAGCAACATTGGCTAGATCACAACCACAGATAGATCCAAGATCCAAGGGTAAAGAAAAGGTTGGTGAACCTATCAAGGTTTATGTACCTCCTGAGGATGAAGAAATTACTGATAAAAAGGATGATCTTGCTCTGACTTCAAGAAAAGTTCTTAAAACAACCTCTGACATGGCTCAAGTTGTTCAGAGTCAAGAAATTGTAAGTTCTGATATTCAGAAGAAGCAAGTAACCTCTGACATAGCTCAAGTTAACTTGATATCAGAAGATAGATCAAAGACACTCCTACCAGGATTCACTAAAGCAAAACAGACTCAATCTTTGAAGACTATTGCAAGTGGTTTTGAAGCTAGAGTAGTTACTGGAAAGGAAGTAAGAGATAAAACTGGATTGGGAAGTGCCGATGAAAGAAGAGTACACAACACTACCAATGATCCAACTTCCTTGAGCGAACCAGGTATTGGAGCAACTCCTGAGAGATTGAATCAACTGGAATCTGTACAGATGGTTTACCATACCTACTTGAAAGAATACATCATGTTGTATTTCATGACAAATGGTAGGGTTTATCATATAAGACAAAATGCCATTCCATTGAAGTATTTTGAAGAATTGGAGCATGTACTTTTCTTACTTCAAGTGGATGACAGAATAACAGGGACTGCTGCAAACTACTTAAAAGAACAGATTCAGAGACAGAAAAGGCTTTATTCTGTTAAGTCTGACAGCACATATGTTCCAAAGTACAGAGATCACAATGGTGATATTATTGATATGAAGCCTAATACTGCACAGATCAGAACATATCTTGGTATTAAGGGACTTGAATTCAATCTGGAGTCTGACAAAGCCTATGTCATAAGACTAGATCAGGAGTTGAGAAAAGCAAAGATCAATGATCTCAGAGCTGCAATCTTTCAAACTGGTGAAGATACTGCAGAGCTTAAAGATGCCAAAAGGAGAATGATTGATGAACTCAGATATGCTGAGAAATGTTTGTTGAAGAACTATCTCAGAACAACTCCTGACATCAGAGAGATCAGATGATGAAGCCAAGTCGAAGATCTACAACTGCTTAAATTCTGATATTTGTACAGACTGAAGTTGTTATCAGAAGTTGAATATTGGTAAAGCTTTAAGGACTGTAAGTTGTAGTTATCTAGTCTAATTCTCATGCATTTGTACTTAATGTTTTTGACATCATCAAATATCTGTTAAACCTGTATATTATGCTAATTTACAAGTTGGGGGAGATTGTTAGATATATTTGATAATGTCATGGCTAATATAATTTATGTCTAGATTTCAGATATTACTTAACAGGACAAATCAGTACTTAACTGTTGATCAGTACTTATACTGGAAGTCAGGACTTAAGGATATCAGTACTTATATTATCAGGAGATAATCATCAAAAGTTAGATATCAGAACTTAAGTGTTGAAGGATGATCAAAGAAAGGACAATAGCTGATTAAAGGAAAGAAGATCGAGATAAACATAAGAAGAAATATGCATGAAGAAGGAATTCCGTGAAGAATGGAATACTTGGAAGAAAAGATATCTGATTGATATATTTTAGGAAGCAGAATTATATTCCATATCAATTAGCAATTATCTTGTAACTGTGTAGTATATAAACACAGACATAGGATTTACACTAAAAGTGTTAATATATTCGAGAAGATTATTCATTGTAACCCTAGCAGCTCTCGTGATATTTGTTCATCACTGAGAGGTAACAGTTCCATACTGTAACAGAGTTTATTTTTTTAATAAAGTTTGTTTTCTGTTACTTAATATATTAAAGTTCGATTTGATTGTATTATACACTGTATTCACCCCCTCTACAGTGTGTGTGACCTAACACAGGAGAATCCAGTCAAGTGAAGAAGGAGAAAAGGCTAGTGTTGGTCATATGACTGTCAAGCAATTGAGTGATAGACTGGAAAAGATTGAGGTTAAAACAGAGGCTAAAAAGAAAAATAATAGAAATGATAAATAGGAATTAACAAGCATAACAACTACACACATGATAAATATGCTCCTAGAAAAATCCGTGTCAAGTGTGGTAGTGTAAATCATTTGGCTGTTAATTGCAAAACTGTCATGCCTACTTCCATATCTGTGCCACCTCATTTTCCCAACATAAATACCATGCCTTCTATGCCTATAAATGATATGTCTACACAGAATATGAATGCACAGTTTGCTAATATGCCATTTCCACCTAATCCTTATTATGATGCATTTAGTATGCCTCAAATGCCATTTAGCATGCCTTACTGAAATAACATGTTTACTAGTAGAATACCATTTCCTGTTAATCAAAATATGCATGATAATTCTGCTATAATGAATGGTTTCAAAGGTCCAAATCAAATGACTAAGGATGAATCTGATATCCCCAAGTCAAATGAGATCAAACCTAAGAAACAGAAAAAGAAAGCTAACGAGGCAGGACCCAAGGAAACTTGGGTACCAAAATCAACTTGATTTGATTTTGATGTGTGCAAGGAAACAGAAAGAATCTATGGTACTTGGATAGTGGATGTTCAAGATACATGACTGGTGATTCTACCCTGCTCACAGAGTTCAAGGAGAGAGTTGGCCCAAGTATTACTTTTGGAGATGACAGTAAGGGTTATACTGTGGGATATGACTTTATTTCAAAAGACAATGTCATCATTGAGGAGGTTGCCTTAGTGGATGGTCTCAAGCACAATTTGTTGAGTATCAGCCAACTATGTGATAAAGGCAATTCAGTAAATTTCAACTCAGAAGCCTGTGTTGTGACTAACAAGAGGAGCAACAAAGTGGTTCTCACTGGTGTGAGAAAAGGAACTGTGTACTTAGATGACTTCAACTCATCAAATGCAGAATATGTTACTTGTCTTCTCAGTAAAGCAAGTCAACATGAAAGTTGGCTATGGCACAAGAAGCTATCCCATCTAAACTTCAAGACCATGAATGAACTTGTAAAGAAAGAACTGGTTAGAGGCATTTCTCAAGTGGAGTTTTCTAAGGATGGACTCTGTGATGCTTGCCAGAAGGGAAAGCAAATTAAAGCATCATTCAGAAAGAAGTTTGATTCAACAATTGAAGAACATTTGTAACTGCTGCACATGGATTTGTTTGGACCAGTCAATGCGTTGTCCATCTCAAGGAAAAGATTTTGCCTAGTAATTGTAGATAATTTCTCAAAGTTCTCTTGGACATATTTCCTAAAGTCTAAAGATGAGGCTAGTGAAATCATCATCAATCACATAAAGCAAGTCAATAATCATCCTGATTTCAAAGTTAGAAGAATCAGGAGTGATAATGGTGAGTTCAAGAATTCTGTCATGAGAGCATTTTGTGAAGAAAATGGGATTTTGCATGAGTTTTCAGCAGCAAGAACTCCACAACAAAATGGAGTAGTAGAAAGGAAGAACAGGTCACTTATTGAAGCTGCAAGGACAATGCTTAAAGAGTCTAAGTTACCAACATATTTCTGGGTTGAAGCTGTAAATACTGCATGCTACACTCAGAATATTTCTCTGGTTAATCAAGCAAAATGCACGACTCCCTATCAATTGTTCAAGAACAAGAAGCCAACTCTAAATTTTCTTCATGTCTTTGCTGCAAATGTTATATCTTGAGAAATTAAACTGATCAGAATGGGAAGTTTGATGTTAAAGCAGATGAAGGAATTTTTGTTGGATATGCTGTTGGTAAAGCATATAGAGTCTACAATCTAAGAACCAACATTGTAGTGGAATCAATACATGTTGTGTTTGATGATAAAAAGATTGAAGGACTACAAGATGGAGATTATCATGAGAGCCTCAAATTTGACAATGTGGAGATGGTTAGTGATGGCAGTGATGATGAAAGTGATCAAGAAACAATATTAAAAGATAATGCAGAAAAATACACTACCAATGAAGCACAAAATTCAACATCTATCGAGTTATAAAATGCTTCATCCGTCGGGAGACAATCTGCTTTATCCGTCGGGAGACAACCAGCTTCATCCGTTGATACTCAAAATTCACCATCCATCGGGTCATCAAAGGAAGCTGGAGGTCAGAATAGATCACTTACAGAAAGTTCCCCTTTCATAAATCAAAGATCCTTTAACTCAGGGGGAGTTTCTAATAATCTAAACTCAGTCACACATCAAGACAACAATGAGGCCTCTTCATCTAGAGCTAATCTACCTCAACAAAGGAAATGGACAAAGGATCATCCCTTTGAGCTCATCATTGGTGATGTATCTTCTAGAGTTCAAACAAGGAGAGCAACTCAAGAAGAATGTCTATACAACAACTTTCTTTCTAAGGAAGAACCAAAGAAGGTAGAAGAAGCTTTGTTGGATCCTGATTGGATTTTAGCTATGCAGGAGGAGCTAAACCAATTTGAGAGGAATAAGGTATGGAAGCTGGTGCCCAAGCCTAAAGGAAAGAATCCAATAGACACCAAATGGGTATTCAGAAACAAGATGGATGAAAATGGCATAGTAGTTAGGAACAAAGCTAGATTGGTTGCTAAGGGCTATTGTCAACAAGAAGGAATAGTTTTGATGAAACATTTGCTCCTGTTGCAAGACTTGAAGCCATCAGAATCTTCTTAGCCTATGCAGCCCGTGCCAATTTCAAAGTCTATCAAATGGATGTCAAAAGTGCCTTTCTGAATGGGGATTTGGAGGAGGAAGTCTATGTCAGTCAGCCTCCTGGTTTTGAAGATCCAAACTTTCCAGAATATGTTTACTATCTTTTGAAAGCACTTTATGGACTAAAGCAAGCACCTAGAGCCTGGTATGACACTTTGTCAAAGTTTCTTTTAGAGAATCACTTCACTAGAGGTACTGTAGATAAAACTCTTTTCTTTAGAAATGTTAATGGCTCTAGTATACTTGTTCAAATTTATGTAGATGACATTATTTTTTCTGGCTCTACAGATGAAAAACTTTGCAAAAAGTTTGCCAAATTGATACAAAGTAAGTATGAAATGAGTATGATGGGAGAACTAACTTACTTTCTTGGTTTGCAAGTTAAGCAAGTTAGTGATGGAATATTCATTAGTCAAACTAAATACATTTATGATCTTTTAAAGAAGTTTGATCTAATGGATTGCACATCTGCAAAAACTCCCATGGCCACTACAACTAAGCTTGAATTAAACACTACTGAAAAGTCTGTGGATATTTCAAGTTATAGGGGCATAGTTGGCTCACTTCTGTACTTAACAACTAGTAGGCCAGATATAATATTTTCAACATGTTTGTGTGCTAGATTTCAGGCTGATCCTAGAGAATCTCACTTAGTAGCTATTAAGAGAATTTTAAGATATCTCAAGGGAATACCAAAACTTGGCATTTGGTACCCTAGAGATTCTGGTTTTGATCTAACTGGTTATTCAGATGCAGATTATGCAGGTTGTAGAATTGATAGAAAAAGTACAACATGAACCTGTCAATTTCTATGAAATAAGCTTGTGTCCTGGTTCAGTAAAAAGCAAAATTCAGTTTCTACTTCTACAGCTAAAGCTGAATATATTGCTGTTGGAAATTGTTGTGCACAGATTTTGTGGATGAAAAACCAATTGCTAGACTATGGTTTGCAAGTTGAAAGGATTCCCATTTTCTGTGATAACACAAGTGCAATTGCCATCACTGAAAATCCAGTACAACATTCAAGGACAAAGCACATAGACATCAAGTACCACTTCATAAGGGAACATGTAATGAATGGTACTCTGGAACTACATTTTGTTCAAAGTGAAAAGCAGCTTGCAGATATATTTACCAAGCCACTGGATGAATCCACCTTTTCAAGGTTGGTAAGTGAGTTAGGTATGCTAAATTACTCTTGAATCTTTATATAGATTGTTTGCAAGTTGTAATGCTGCCGGAAATTTAATTGATTTTTCAGTCATGGATGAAATTTTGGCTAAGTCAAAATTTACATCTCGACGGATGATCACTATCCATCGAGTTTGATCATCCGTCTGTATACTATTTGTTAATAAAATCAATTACTTTTCTGGAATATTTTATGACTCGACAAATAACTGATTTATCCTCATCCGTCGAATTGTCTTATTCTTAGCCGTTGATTCTCTGAACTTTATCCATCGAGTATACTTACAGTTTTTAAGCATAACTGTACCGAACAACCAACCAACTACCAAATAGAAAATATTTTTCTTATAATAGTATAGTTGTTATTTACTGTACCAAACAACTGTAATGAACAATCAACCAACTACCAAAGACCAAACAGTGAGTGTTCTGCTTATAATAATATAGTATAGATTAAAAAAAATCGCTTAGACCTTTATATATATCAAGGTTGGCCCTGCCACAAACCTTTCTTGTTTATACAAACCTTGAATATTGTAATAACCCCAAAATTTTGAACTTTTTGTCACCCTTATGAATAGTGTTTTTGCTGATTATGCTGAATAAGAAAACTTTTCATGCCACACTATGTAGGGGTTCTTCTATTGTTATTCTGAGATCTTATTAGTACTCTATATGGTATATAAGTGTATGTAAAGATCGTCAGAATCCAAATTCGAACACTTTGATTTTTCCAGAAAATCTACCAGATACAGAAAGAATTGAGTATAAGGTAATATTATTAAAAGGATTTTAATTCAAGGATTATAAGAGAGGATCATAAAAGGAATATAATGTATTGAGAAAGGTTAAGGGAACCTAAGTAATAAGATCCCGGCTATGATCCCTCAAACGATAAATGAGAACGAAAGTTAAGCGAACCGTATAACAGATCAGCGGTCATTAGGTAAGTAATTAAGAGTTAATCAAAGAGGTTAGTGATGACGATGTCATCAAACCAACAAAAAGAGGACAAGTATGGGAAGATGACATAAGAATGATGACCTAAGCATGACAAAAAGAAGTGTGTTGTTGGTTGATTGTGAACCACACAAAATTTACCATGGTAACAATCTAATTAACAAACAAAGTGGATCAACCAAGCCAAAAACAAATCATAACATCAAAAAACACAAAACACTTCCATTTTCAAGAAGAGCTCTCGGCTTCTTCATTTTTTCAAAGAAGAAAATTCAAAATCCAAGATCCAAGCATTGTTAAATTGTGAGGTAATTATCTAAGGTTCCTTGTACATAGATATAGATATCCTATAAGTTTAAGCTTCAAATTCCTTCACAATCTCTTCCTATAATTCATGGAAGAAGAGAGTGAATAGTGTTTTTCAAGAACTTAAAATTTTGATCTTGTGTTTTTGTTTAGATAAAGCTTTAGTAAGGGTTTTCCAAGGTTGTTCCAAGCTCCTTAGTTACTCTTACTCACCAAGGAAGGTATAATCTCATACCCTAGCCCTACTTTTGTATATTTAGGGTTTTTGTGTTTGGTATGGTTCATGAGAAGCATGATTATTGAATATTTAGAGATTAGTTGGTTTTGTGATGTTTTTGGAGTTGTAAATCTTGATTATTAGTTGATGAACTTAAGTAAGCTTTTAGTTCATGATTTAGAAGTAGTATAAATTGGAGAACTTGAGGTCTTGGGGCTGTTTTAGTATTGTATGGATGGAGTTTGTTTGTACAAATGATTGTGGATTGATTGTGGATTGATTTGGAGTAGGATAAAATTTGGTAATCGTGTAAACATAGCTGTCGTAATGCCCGATTTACTTTAGACTGTTTTTGTTCTTAACATCAGGACCCGATAACTTACTGTTAGATTTTGACCATTTCCATGATTAGATAGTTCATGTTATGAGCTTCGTTTTGATATGTGGTTCGCTTAAATTCGATGTACGTTTAGGAGAAACGACCGTTTTAAGTAACGGCATTTCGCGACCGAACCTTTACCCCTCGCCTTACTTTGAAACATTCGTTAAGGCCCTTAAATGACTAATTAGATTATGAAACAATTATGTAAAGTGGGTTAGACAGTTGGTAGGGTACTCGCGAAAGAATCGCCTTAAAACTCTTAATGATTAATTTATTAAAAATGGTGGAGCCGAGGGGACTCGAGCGACTTAAGTAAATCGTTAAGCGCAAAAGCGAACGTTAGGGTCTAATTGGTTAAAGTATAGATTCATAAGCGACTTTGGTTTAATTCCAACTTATATGTTGTTTATAGGTTACCAGACTCGTCCCAAGACATTTATCACCCCCAGTCGCTCAGGCAAGTTTTCTACCCGTTATACTGTTGTTGTGATGTAAATATATGTATATGCATTATCTTGTGATAGATGCATGATGGTTAATTAGCAAATCTTGCGATATATTGGAGCATGCTAATATGGGATATATGCATGTCTGTTTTGTAATCTTGATATCTATCTGTTGATTCCAATGCTTATAGTTGCATAATACCTATGCTAGAGATAAACAGTAATTGCGTATACCCTTAGTATAGGGGACCCAAAGGTGAACATTTTCAGAAACCGGGAGTCGATGTTCCCGAGTATATTATATATATTTATATATAAATATATATATAGATATAGATATAGTTTTCAAAACTATTAATCGAATAAGGTTTATTCGATAACTTTATTTTTATTAGTGAATATTATATTTGAATATTCATTGGAGGACTTATGACTTGGTTTACTTTATTTAATGAATATTACTTTGAATATTCATTCGAGGACTTATGACTCGGTTACTTTATTTCATGAATATTACTTTGAATATTCATTCGAGGACTTATGACTCAATTTATTTTATTTAATGAATATTACTTTGAATATTCATTCGAGGACTTATGACTCAGTTTATTTTATTTAATGAATATTATCTTTGAATATTCATTTGAGGACTTATGACTCCGCTCATTTTATTTAATGAATATTATTTTGAATATTCATTTGAGGACTTAGGACTCCATATATTTTACTAAATAATATTCTTTATTTTATTAAAGAATAATGTTTCGATAATCAAACTTATTTTCGATTTTTTAAATAAAGATAGTACTTTCGTATAAGTATATCTTTGGTTATTTATTATTCATTTCAAGTATGAGTTTTAAAACTTCTACATCAAATCATTTTTATAATGATTATACTTATGGGAATATTATTTAAATAATAATATTCAGATATTTTCTAATATATCGGGACTGATTTATTTCATTAAATCATCATTACGCCAAACATTCTTAAAAATGTTTTTGAGTCTTCAAAATGATTTTTAAAAGTTAGAGTGGATCCCAAAACTCATTTTTATATTTAAGATCTTCCTTTCGAAGGGGATTTAAATACTCGCTCAAAACCTGAGGGATCCGGCTCAGTGGTGTATTTTACATTCGGAACGAGGTTGCTGTTTTGAGAAAACATCCTGATTACTTGCCCATCGTTCGGGAAGTAAGTTCATCTATTTGAGTCGGCATAAGCAACATGGGCTCAGTGGGCGTCCATGAAAGTGTAAGTGGCTCAGTGGGAGTCCATCAAATGCGTAAGTGGCTGAGTGGCGGTCCAGCATAAGGTCCTATTGCGGCCAGGGTGATGACCAGTAGGGAATTCGTCCATCTACGAGTAGAAAAGGTTACTTATTGGTATCTTTGCCTGATCAGCAAGATATCAGGTTTATGCCAAGGTTTTCTCCTTTCCAAATTTATTGGATATTGCAACTCTGTTTATAATTTTCATAATAGAGGTTTTCAAGGAGTGTATGAAATGTATATATATATAGGTGTATATATATCGGGACTTAATGAAGTATCTCGTAACTTCATTATTTATAATGATATTTCAAAGATTGAATCTATCCAAGTCTTTTCTTGTAGTCTCATCTATGTGATGAACTTTTGAAACTGATTATACCTTGAATGGTGGTAGTTCAAGTAGTATTGGGAAAAGATATAAGTATATTATAGTATCTTGTAACTTCATCTTTTAAACTTATATCTAGAAAATGATTATCTTATGCATGTCAAAGATTTTCAGAAAAATGTTGAGACAAGGTTAGATATATGAGATCACCTTGCAACAAATTTTTTATACAATTATAAACTGGAACTCTGTGTATATTATACATGTCAGAGGATTTCAAAGATTGTGAAAAGTATATATCTATATATATACTGAATATTTTGCGACTTGGTCACGTTAAGATAACAAACTTGGTTCATTTCTTTTTTACCAAGACTTTCATGAGTACTATGAGGATGCTCACATATTGTAAATCATTATACATATTATTTTGGTGGGCTTGTTACTCACCCTTGCTTTCTTCTTTCATCACACAACATCAGATAGACAAGATGAACATGACCAAGCTCCCAATTCGCGAGCGGATAGGAAACGTTCCGCAGTTTCCTATAGGCATTGATGTCGCTGTAGCTGAGGTAGGAACTACCAATAGGCTAGGTTTTCAACTTTTGATGTACCAGACTTATGTATCTTTATGAATTGTAATAATGGCAAAGAAATGTAAATTTATTCAGAAACCCTTTTAAGGTGTAATGGCATATAATTGTGGAATAAAATGACTCGTGTTATTTTTGGATATTCATCTCTGAGACTATAACTTGTGGTGTGTGTGTTTATTGTGGGGTCACAGTATGAAGTAGTTGATTGTTTATTAAGATTGGGTGTTATTAAGGAAAATGGAACTCGTGACAACCCTGATCCCCGACCCCGGATTTGGGGGTGTTACAGAAATGGTATCAGAGACAAGCGTTATAAACCTCATAGATGATGTGACGTTAAGATAATAAGTTCACTAAGATAATAAGAACTATTGCCAAGTTCATAGTCGGGCTACCTAACGTGGTACTGACAGTTAAAACCCTTACGGGAACCCTTATAAAATTATGATAGTAACATAGTTCGTTCTCGTATAGGGCAGCGGGGCACCGAACCTTGAGGTTCAGGAGCATCAGTATGAGGATGTTTTATTACATATTAGAGATAAAATTGTGAATCCAATAGAGTACCCTAACGAGGGATCGGATGAGATTCATATTGAGAATGTTGCGGTTGAGGATGTTATCCCAGAAGGGATTGTTGCTGAAGAGGATCCCGTGGAGGATCCTGACGAGAATGAAGAGAGGACCGCTGAGGAATTGATGACCGTAGTCAGGGCGACTACCAGAGCTAGAATGGCCGCGAGGGTGGTACTAGAGAATGAAGAGTTACCAAGGGCACAAAGGATAATGAGGGCAGAAGGACTGGGGCCTTTCACGGCACCAATTATACCAGTGTCAGACCCTCTTCTAGAGGTTCCTGTAGACATCCATGAGGTTCCACCAATTCCTGTTCCCTCCCCTATACAAAGCCCAGCACCTACTGAGGAAATGCCACCTTTATCTCATGCACCATTGTCACCTGATACCGTGCTTGGTTATCCATTTGGATCTCTGGGTCTGCACCACCTTGCACCCCATGGACTACTAGATACTACCACTCAGGCTTTTCTTATCGCCGATTATTATATGACTTTGGGTGGCCTGTCTGAGGCCCGTAATGTTAGGAGTGATCTATTGGATCGACTTACTGCACCAAGGATTGAGGGCGGGGTACTTCCGGAAGGATTAGCTTATAGCATGGAAAGGATTGAGGCTACCACCCGAACTACAACCAGAGGCCATCTTGAGGGTCAGATTGATCCAGATCTACTTACGACTATCTTAGACCTCATCACCGCTTTAATGGAGCAGGTTAGGGATGTCTTGCGTGCCCGCATTTCTTGATCCATGGTAGTGTGCAGAGTCTGAGCAATCAGACAAGAATTACATGCAACACCACTTTTGGAGGATCAGCCTAAGTTATGAATGATTAAGTTTTTATTGACTAGATGATTATCTGTGGTAGTACTTTTGGGATAGAAGTGATTAGGCCAAATGATGTAATTCTCTTTTATGTGTTTAGTTGTTGTACCCTCGAACAAATGATTATGTATATATTTGTTCCTTTCAGTTCAGATCAGTTTGTTTGTGATGAGTTCATATTGTTAATTGCACTATTAACACTTAAGAGTGTCATGAAGTTTATAGAACTTGAGAATTCATAAATTGCGATCATGTAAGGACTGAACGAGGGAAAAGATTAAGCAAAGTAAGTAAGACAAATATAAAGAGATTCCTAAATATATTTTTTTTCCAAGCATTATACCCCCACGAAGAATAAGATTTGGGGCAAACCCTGAATGTGATAATCAGGGAAGTCGCAATTAAGATATAAGGGACTCGGAACATAATGAAGTGGAAAACAAGGATTTTAACGTATAAGATAACCCCAAGTATGGGAGAAGGATGAAACATCTCATACTAAGGAAACAGAAAGTCGAGTAAGGAAAGGAGACCCGAGACGGTACTCCTATACGGAAATTCATGGACCTGTCTAAAAAGAACTTAGACTATTATCCCCAACCACCACCCTGAGGAGACAGTGCGGTGGGAAATTCTTTCAGGACCTTTAAGTCGCTAAGCTCTCAGAATTCTAAGGAACAAGCGAACCCAGTAGAGGAGAGAGCCTGGCTAAAGGAAATATAGGAATCATTTGAGATTCTAAATGATTGATGAAGCACAAAAGACTGTTTTTGCCACTTACCTTCCTAAGAGAGAGGCCACCCGCTGGTGTAAGGCGAAGAAAGACACGGGGCAAGAGGTTATAATAAAATGATTAAAGTTTAGTCAATTGTTTTCGGGAAAGTACTTCCCAAGGTTATAGAGATAATGTAAAAGCTTTAGAGCCAGAATAAAGACGAACAAGTATGATGAATCATGAATCTAGGTTATGAAAGTCGTCAAGGTTCGTCTGAAGGACACGAATCCAGAATGACGGGATGTTTGAAATCAATGCTTATGTGGTGTTGGTTCATGAAATAGTTGTAATAGAATTGAAAATGAAAGACTGAAAAGGGAAGGAGTATAAAGGGATATAAAGGAAATAGAGTTGAGAAGTGATAAGGGAGTTAGGTATGGGAAACCTTAAGAAACCCTTGCAATAAATATAGAAAAGTGTTTCATCATCAGCGTGACGGTGACTGATCATGAGATAAAGTCAATGTTTGAAGGCGTAAGCGATACGTATAGTTAATTCCCTTGAAGTTGACAGTATTCGATGAAAATTTGAGATAGATCGATTGATTAATAAGGAAACACGGATGGACTAAGGAGACAAGAAAGTAAGAAATTAGGAAAATTGGATGAAGGAAGTGAACTTCAAGAATGTGAAGTGTAAGACCGGGGGCATGATACCCAGAAAGGGAGACGCCAGGTATGAAAGATATCCCAACATTAAGATGACTGCGGAGATAAATAAAAGAGGTAAATGAGTAGTTAGACTAAAAGGTTCACGTTGAACACGACCAATATCTTCCAGAACATCCATGTTATCATTACTAAATCAGGCAAGAAAAGCGGATAACCGTTGTTATCTTTTGGAGGCCATATTGATTGATCTCATTTTGAATAAGGATGCTATTGTGAAATTTGGTATAGACTATCGAGATGGGAATGATTAAATAAGATAATCTATCAAGGATATATGACTTGATTTATCCATGAAAGGATGCATGTACCTTTTTAAAGGTGGAATTAAGGATAGAACCTCGGTAGCTTAAAATGAATCCTAGGGGAATGCATAAAGGTTGGCATTTCGCCCTTAATAGGGACAACATGAGTTTTGACAGTATGAATTGGAAAGGACTAAGGTAACAACAACCTTTAAAGATCAGTAGAGAAATTTTTCAGAACTATATAGACAATGGTTCTAGTATTAATAAATGGTATTTTGATATGCCCTGTATGTAGGGAATACAGGGGGAAGGATTTCAGGATAACCTTAGAGGTTTTACAAGGAGAAAGGTAATATTCAAAGTTCTCAAGAATAGAAATTTTGATGAAGGAAATATGACGTAATTATAATAATGCCAGGTGGGCACGGGTTAAACCATAAGAAGTATAGATTGAACCAATGAAGGTCAGAATTATTAAAGCAAGAAGGGCCCAAGATAAAAGACGTCCTAAGTATGATCGAGAGTCAGCCATGATAATGTTTACATTTAAAGACTAAGGCAGTGACTTATGGAAAAATATGGTAATTTTTTTTACTTATTTTATCACAAGGACTTAAGAAAAGCATTTTTACATAAGCAGTGATTTGAAATGAGGTAGAAAATTTAGTTGGAGATCGTTCAAAAGACATTGATTATAAGGAACTATTACTATCAGGAAAGGCCAATGAGGTGGCCGACACTTTAAATGTAAGAGGATAATTATAGGCGCTCGTGCCAGATGAATACAGTGATGATGGTTGAAGCCGTGAAGGTTGTATTATGGTTTGGAAGATTGACATTCCTTCTGATGATTGTGCGATACTCAACAGTGATAGTAGTTTCGCAAAGATTTAATTTATGTAATTGCCGTGAGCGGGCTATCTATCTTATAAGGTCATATCTTGAGATAAACCAGGACCATGTTACGAAAGGTCTAAATGAACCTTTGAGATTTATGTCTCCTAATTAAGACATATGATTAAGAATGGTATTAACCTGCTATCGTTGCTTTGATTGAAACTCTTCTGCAATTTTATCTGCTTCATGTCATGAATGTACGTCAGGATATGGAGTGTTCTTCATGAATCATGAATGGTGATTATGTTAACTCCTTAAAAGATTTTGATACGGCAGATATAGACTCCGTATGATTAGATATTAAGATTCCGAGAAAAGCGAATGACTACAGTAGGTCAGCGATGGACCATAGTAATGCAGAATTGATTCTGCGAGTAATTAGTTGATTACAACCGTAAGAGTTGTATTAGAATGGATGTTGAGATTGAGTACCACTAATCGGGTCGTGGTGATTTATAAGTTATCATTGATAGACTAATTAAGTCAATTATTTACCTATGAATATTGTTAGGTCACACACACTGTAGAGGGGGTGAATACAGTGTGAAGTACAATCAAATCGAACTTTAACAATTCAAGTAACAGAAAACAAACTTTATTGAAACAATAAACTCTGTTACAATATGGAACTGCTACCTCTCAGTGATGAACAAATATCACGAGAGCTGCTAGGGTTACAATAAATAATCTTCTCGAATATGATAACACTTATAGTGTAAACCCTATGTCTGTGTTTATATACTACACAGTTACAAGATAATCGCTAATTGATATGGAATATAATTCTGCTTCCTAAGATATATTAATCAGATATCTTTTCTTCCAAGTATTATATTCTTCATAGAATTCCTTCTTCATGCATATCTCTTCTTATGTTTATCTCGATCTTCTTTCCTTTAATCAGCTATTATCCTTATCTGAACGTCTTTCAGTACTTAAGTTCTGATATCCATCTTCTGATGATTATCTCCTGATAATATAAGTGCTGATATCCTTAAGTCCTGACTTCCAGTAAGTACTGATTTATCCTGTTTAAGTAAGATCTGAAAACTAAACATAAATCATATTAGCCATGACATTATCAAATATATCTAACAATCTCCCCCAACTTATAAATTAGCATAATATACAAGTTTAACAGATATTTGATGATGTCAAAAACATTAAGTACAAATGCATGAGAATTATACTAGATAGCTACAACTTACAGTCCTTAAAGCTCTACCAATCTTTAACTTCTGATAACAGCTTCAGTTTGTACAAATATCAGAATTTAATCAGTTGTAGATCTTGACTTGGCTTCATCTTCTGATCTCTCTGATGTCAGGAGTTGTTCTGAGACAGTTCTTGTAATAACCCCAATTTTTGAGAAATTTTGAAACCCTTATGAATAGTGTTTTTGCTGAACGAGAAAACTTTTCATGCCACGCTATGTAGGGGTTCTGTTATTGATCTTATGGGATATTATTAGTACTCTATGTGGTATATAAGTGTATGTAAAGATCGTCAGAATCCAATTCCGAACACTTTGATTTTTCCCGGAAATCCACAAGATACGGAGAGAATTGAGTATAAGGTAACAGGATAAAAAGGATTGAAATTAAAGGATTATAGGAGAGGATCATAAAAGGAATATAATATATTGAGAAAGGTTAAGGGAACCTAAGTAATAAGATCCCGGGTATGATCCCTCAAACGATAAACGAGAACGAAAGATAAGCGAACCGTAAAATAAATAAGTGACCAAGAGACAAGCTTGTACAAGAAGCCAGGGATTGTGACATCATCAAACCACAAGGTGTGGACAAGTGGGAGCATAATGACATGTGCAAGGTGACACAAGCATGACATAGAAGGGAAGGAAGTGTGGTTGAATTATAACCACACAAAATCAAGGTTAATTAAGTCATTAACCAAAAACAACACAAAAATCAACCAACCAAGCAAATCATTTCATTTTCATCAAACAAAACACAAAAATATCTTCTTCCCAAGCTAGCTCTCGGCCCATTTCTTAAAATTTGAAGATCCAAGCTCCACCACTTACTATTTAGCAAGGTAATTATCTAAGCTTCCCCATGGATAGTTACATACTTCCTATAAGTTTAAGCTTCTAATTCCAAGCCAATCTTTTTCTATAAATCAAGGAAGAAGATGGTGAATAGTAACCTTCAAGAAATAACTTTAGTTTTCTTGGATTTTTATGAAAGATTAAGGTTATACAAGCAAGGATCAAGGTTCTTTTAGGCATTCAAAGCTCTTGGGTTGTGTTAGGAAGCTTCAAGGAGGTATAAACAACTTTCACCTTTAACTTATAGTTTGAACTTTGAGTTTTGATGAGTTTATGGATGGATTAATGTCTATATAGAAATATCCATGTATGTATAGCAAGATCCATGTATGATAGATGGTTTGGTTGGATTTGTGGTGATTTTGGATATGAATCTTGGTTAATGGTTAATGAATCTTAAGTTATGGTTAGTAGATCATGTTTGTGGTTGAATAAGTTGGAAAACCTTGAGATTATGGACTGACTTTGCCTTGATATAAGTTGTGTTTGAGGTATTGATGATGGTTGGGTGGTTTGTAGTGAATTGGTAAAGAATTGGAGTGGTATAAATATTGGTAATCGCGTAAACATAGCCGTCGTAACGTCCGATTTTCTTTAGACTGTTTTGTGCATAACATTAGGACCCGAGAACCCCCTGCTAGATTGTGACCACTGCCATGTTTAGATAGCTCATGTTACGAGCTTCGTTTTGATATGTAGTTCGTTCGATTCCGATTTACGGTTTAGGAGAAACGACCGTTTCAAGTAACGGCGTTTTGCGAACGAAACTTTTTCCCTCGCCTTACTTTGAAATGTAGGTTAAAGACCAAAAAGGGTTAATTAATGCATGAAACATTTATGGTAAGTGTTTTAGGCAGTTGGTAAGTCACTCGCGAAGGAATCGCTTTAAAACTCGTAAAGGTTAAATTATTAAAAATGGTGGAGCCGAGGGTACCCGAGTGACTTAAGCGAATCAGTGAGCGCAAAACAAGCGTTAGAGTCTAAGTTAGTTAAAGTATAGATTCACAAGTGACTTTGGTTTAATTCCAACTTACTTGTTGTTTATAGGTTACCAGACTCGTCCCGAGCCATTCGTAACCCCCAGTCGCTCAGGCAAGTTTTCTACCCGTTATACTGTTGTTGTGATGTAAATATATGTATATGCATTATCTTGTGATATTGCATGATTGTTATTAGCAAATTTTGCAATATATTGGAGTATGCTAATATGGTATATATGCATGCCTGTTTCATATTCTTGAAATATATATCTGTTGGTTCATTTGATAATACCTATGCTAGAGGATAGTTGTATCTTGCATATACCCTTAGTATCGGGACCCAAAGGTGAAAATATTTTCTAAAACCGGGAGTCGAGGATCCCGAGTAGATTTTATATGGATATGGATATATATATATTTATATATATATATTTATATATATATATATATATGGTTATAGTTTTCCAAACTATTAATCGAATAAGGTTTATTCGATAACTTTAAACTTCATTTTATTATTGAATATTATTTCGAATATTATTCGAGGGCTTATGACTCTTTATTTATTTATTTGAATATTATTTCGAATATTATTTGAGGGCTTATGACTCTTTTATATTATTATTGAATATTATTTGAATATTCATTCGAAGGCTTATGACTCTTTTATATTATTTATGAATATTATTTGAATATTCATTTGAGGATCTATGACTCCGATTATGTGCTGTAATATATTCTTTATTTTATTAAAGAGTAAGGTGTTAATAATCAAACTTATTTTCGATTATTCAAATAAAGATAATACTTTCATATAAGTATTTCTTTGGTTATTTAATATTCGTTTTAAGTATAAGTTTTAAAACTTCTACTTCAATTATTTTTATAAAGATTATTCTTTATGGGAATATTAATTAAAATAATAATATTCAGTCATTTTCTAAAATATTCTGGGGACTGATTTACTTCATTAAATCAGCCTTACTCCAAACACTCTTTAAAGTGTTTTCGAGTCTTCAAAATGATTTTTAAAAGTCAGAGCGGATCCCAAAACTCATTTTTATATTTAAGATCTTCCTTTTAAGGGGATTTAAATACTCGCTCAAAACCTGGGGAATCCGGCTCTGTGGTGTATTTTATATTCGCAACAAGGTTGCAGATTTGGTAAATGAATTGATTACTTGCCCAACGTTCGGGAAGTAAGCCCCTCTCATTGAGTCGGCATAAGCGACAGGCCGGGGTACGGTCTATTATTGTGTAAGTGGCTCAGTGGGAGTCCATCAAATGCATAAGTGGCTGAGTGGCAGTCCAGCATAGGTCTTAATTATGACCAGGGTGATGACCAGTGGGGAATTCGTCCATCTACTAGTAGAAAAGGTTACTTATTGGTATCTTTGCCTGATCAGCAAGATATCGGGTTTATGCCAAAATTCTTTTCCTTTCCAAAATTCATTGGATGTTTCAAACTCTGTTCATACTTTACATAACAGAGGTTCCAGGAAATGTTTAAGAGATATATATATGTGGATATATATATATATCGGGACTAAATAAAGTATCTCGTAACTTTATTTCATTCAATAATATTTCAAAGATTGAATCTATTCAAATCTTGTCTTGTAGTCTCATCTATGTGATGAACTTTTGAAACTGATTATAACTTGAACGGTGGTAGTTCAAGTAGTATTGGGAAAGATATAAGTATATTGGGGTATTTGGTAACCTCATCTTTTAAACTTATATCTAATTAATAATTGTCTTATGAATGACAAAGATTTTCAGAAAAACGTTGAGACAAGGTTAGATATATGAGATCACCTTGCAACGATATTTTTTTTTTTATATACAGTTATACACTGGGACTTTGTGTATATTATGCATGGAAGAGGACTTCCAATATTTTGAAAAGTATATATGTATATATACTGAATATTTTGCGACTTCATCGCATTAAGATATCAAACTTGGTTCATTTCTTTTGACCAAGACTTTCATGAGTATTATGAGTAGGCTCATATATTGTAAATCATTATACATATTATTTTGGTGGGCTTGCTGCTCACCCTTGCTTTATTTCTTCATCACACAACAACAGTTAGGAAAGATGGCCAGACCCCAGCAGACCCAGCGCAAGCACGTGGGAAGCGTCCCGCGTCTTCCCGTTGATATTGTAGCTGCTATAGCTGCAGAGGTAGATCTATTGTAGATCAGACCATCTACTTTTGAGAATCAATTATGTATAATTATAACTTGTGGCAGATAATGGCAATTAACTGTAAATTTATCAAGTAATCATTTTGGGTTGTAATAACTTTTAAATTGTGGATTCAAAGACTTGTACTTATTTAAATTTCATCTCTGAGACTATAACGGGTTGTGGTGTGTGTTAGTGTGGGGTCACAGCATAAGGTTATTTATTATTAATTAAGTGAAGTGATATTGTGGAAAGAAAGACCGTGACGACCCGGATCCCCGACCCCGGATCTGGGGGTGTTACAGAAATGGTATCAGAGCTAAGCGTTATAAACCTCAGAGATGATGGGACGTAAAGATAATAAGTTCACTAAGATAATAAGAACTCTTGCCAAGTTCATAGTCGGACTACCTAACGTAGTACTGACAGTTAAAACCCTTATGGGAACCCTTATAAATGTAGCAATAGAAGCGTAGTTCGTTATCGTATAGAGTAGCGGGACTCCGAACCCTGAGGTTGAGGAGCAACAGCGCGATGATATTTTATTACTAATTGGAGATCGGATTGTGGATCCGATAGAGTGTCCTAATGCAGGACCGGATGATGTTGATATTAAGGATGTTGTCCTAGAAGGGATAGTTGCTGAGGAGGATCCCATGGAGGATCCTGACAAGAATGGATAAAGGGCCACTGATGAATTGATGACCATGGTTAGGTCAACTACCAGAGGTAGGATTGGTCGATCACTACCGGAGGTTCGTTCAAATTTGTAAAGATAGTAGCCCCCTTTAACGCGGCTTACTCATAAGACTGAGAAGTTCGAATAGACAGAGAAATGCGAGAACAGCTTTTAAGAACTGAAGCAAAGGTTGGTGACGGCCCCTATGTTGGCGTTGCCGGATGGAAAAAGGAGATTTTGGTGATTTGTAAGTGACGCTTCGCATAAGGAATTAGGGTGCTTCTTAGCGCAGCAAGATAATCGCGTCTGCGTCAAGACAATTAAGGTAATATGAAATTCGATATCCCCGCCCATGAGCTTAGGCTCGTTGCAATAGTTTTACCCTAAAGATTGGAGGCACTACTTGTATGGAGAGAAGTGCGAGAATTACCTAAGCCATAAGTGCTCTAGTACATTTTCACGTCACAAAGAGCTCAACATATGCCAGAAGAGGTAGTTAGAGCTAACCAAGAATAATGATTGGGAGATTCTTTATCATTCGGGGAAAGCCAATATGGTGGCTGATGCCCTTAGTAAAAAGGAGAGACTCAAGATGATAATGCCTTTTGGAGAGTTTATAAGAGATTTTGAGAAAATGGAAATAGAAGTGAAGGTAACCGGAGCCGGTACCGAAAAGCTGTTTGAGATTGCAATACAGCCCGAATTATTGGAAAAGATCATATTGTGCCAGAAAAAGTTATGAATGAAGGTAGAGAGCCAACAATTAGATAAAAGATTAATATCGAGAAAGATGATAAGGGAATAATGAGGTATTCCTATAGAATTTGGGTTCCGAAAGTTCAAGAGTGTAAGGATGAGAACTTAGATGAGAGCCATAGTTGAGGAATAAGATTTAGAGCAAACCCTGAACGCGATAGTCAGGGAGGTCGCCATCAAGATAGAAGGAACCCATGACATAATGGAGTGGAAAATGAGGATTTTAAATTAAAAGATGACCCCGATTATGGGGAGTAGGATGAAATATTTCATAATAAGGAAACAGAAAGTCGAGTAAGGAAAGGAGACCCGAGACGGTACTCCTATACGGCAATTCATAGACATGTCTAGACAGAACTTAGACTATTATCCCCAACCACCACTCTGAGGAGACAGTGCGGTGGGAAATTCTTTCATGACCTTTAAGTCGCTAAGCTCTCAGAGTTCCAAGGAACAAGCTGACCCAGTCGAGGCAAGAGCCTGGCTAAAGGAAATAGATGAATCATTTGAGATTCAAAATGATTGACGAACCACAAAAGACTGTTTTGTCACTTACCCTCCCAAGAGAGAGACCACCCGCTGGTGAAAGGCCAAGGAAGGCACGGAGCAAGAGATTATAATAAACTGATTAAAGTTCAGCCAATTGTTTTCGGGATCGTAATTCCCAAGGTTATGGAATAGTGTAAAAGCTTTAGAGCCAGAACAAAGGCAGACGAGTATGATGAATTATGAATCTAAGCTGTAAAAGTTGTTAAGATTCGTTCTGAAGACGCGAATCCAGAATGACGGGATATTTGAAATCAATGCTTATGTTGTGTTGGTTCATGAAATAATGATAAGAGAAAGGAAAATAAAAGGAATTGAAGTGGAAAGGAATAAAAAGGCAACAGAGTTTGAGGAATGATAAGGGAGTTGGGTATGAGGAAACCCTAAAGACTCCTATTAATAGAAATAGAAAAGTATATGATCGTCAGGATGAGGGTGATTCACCATGAGTTAAAGTTGACGGTTGAAGGCATAAGAGATGCATATAGTTATCCCCTGTAAGTTGGGAGGATTCGAGGAAACCTTGAGATAATTCGAAGGATAAATAATGAGACGCGGATAGACTAAGGGGATAAGAAAGTAAGAAATTAAGAAAATTGGATGAAGGAAGTGACCTTCAAGAAGGTGAAGTGTAAGACCGGTGGCATGATACCCAGAAAGGGAGACGCCAGATATGAAAGATATCCCAACATTGAGGTGACTGTTGAGATAAACAACAAAAGTAAATAAGGAATTATTAAGAAGAAGTTCACGTTGAACACGACCAATATCTTCCAGAACATCCATGTTATCGTTACCAGATTAGGCAAGAAAAGCGGATAACCGTTGTTATCTTTTGGAGGCCATTTTGATTAACCTCATTTTGTATACAGATGTTATTGTGAAATTAGGCATTTACTATCGAGGTGGGAATGATTGAATAAGATACCCATATCAGGGATATATGACTTTATTTATCCATGGAAGGATGCTTGTACCTTTTTAAAGGTGGAATTAAGGATAGAACATCGGTAACTTAAAACGAATCCTAGGGGAATGCATAAAGGTTGGCATTTCACCCTTAATAGGGATAGTATGAGTTTTGACAGTATGAATTGGAAAGGATTAAGGTAATAATAACCTTTAAGGATCAGTGGAGAAATTCTTCAGAAGTATATAAACAATGGTTCTACTATTAGTAAATGGTATTGTGATATGCCCTGTATCTAGGGAATACAGGAGGAACGATTGAAGGATAACCTTAGAGGTTTTATAAGGAAAAAGGTAATATTCAAAATTCTCAAGAATGGAAATGGGGATAAAGGAAATATGACGTAATTATAATGATGCCAAGTGGGGCACGTGTTAAACCACGAGAAAGTATGGATCAAACCAGTAAAGGTTGAAATTGTTCTAGGCAATTAGGACTTAAGATAAAAGATGTTCTAAGTATAGTTGAGAGTCAGTCGTGACAGTGATTAACCTCTAAAGACTGAGGCAATAACTTATGGAAAAATGGTGATTTTTTTTTTACTCATCAGATTTTAAGGAATACATCTTCACATAAGCTGTGATTGAAATGAGGTAGAAAATTATTTGGAGGTGGTTAAAATGACATTGACTGTAAGGAAATTGTACTATCAGGAAAGGCCAAAGAGGTGGTCGACACTTTAAAGGTAAGAGGATAATTATAGGCACTTGTGCCAAAGGAATACAGTGATGATGGTTAAAACTGTGAAGGTTGTATTATGGTTTGGAAGATTGACATTCCTTCTGATGACTGTGCAATACCCAACCGTAATAGTAGTTAGTAAAGGTTTAATTCGTGTAATCGCCATGAGCGGGCTATCTATCTCAGAAGATACTATCTTGAGATAAGCCAGGACCATAGTTCAAAAAGGACTAAACAAACCTTTGAGTTAAGTCTTCTATTGAAGGCATATGATTAAGAATGGTATTAACCTGCTATCATTGCTTTGAGCGAAACTCTTCTGCAAATTTTATCTGCTTCATGTCATGTATGTATGTCAGAATCAGGAGTGTACTCCATGAATCAAGAATGGTGATTATGTTAACTCCTTAGAAGAATTAGATACGACATATATGGACTCCGTATGGTTAGATATTAAGATTTCATGGAAAGTGAATGACTACAGTAGGTCAGTGGTGGACCATAGTAAGGCAGTAATGATTCTGCGATTAATGAGCTGATTACAACCGTGAGAGTTGTATTGGAATGGGTGTTGAGATTGAGTACCACTAATCGGGTAGTGGTAGTGTATAAGTTATCATTGATAGACTAATTAAGTAGAGTATCTACCTAGTGAATAATTATTCTTTCTTATCAATAGAGAGTCGTATTATTATACGAGGAAGGTTGCGGTGCAAGCATAGAAATTCAAGTAACGATGATGTCTAGAATGAGATCCCAGATTCGATTTTCGATGTCGAGGGAGTTTCAAAGGTGATTATGTATAAGCTCAAGGAAGAGTGTGGGTCCATAGAATGATGGACGGGATAGCGAAAATATTTAGGCATGGGAAATACGAGGCTATAATGCTTGATGCTGATATAAATACGTATATGTTTTGTTCTCCTATGACAAACCTCTATAGTTCAGAGGTAGGTTCCAAGCCAGATATTTTGTGGCAGTATATTTTTTTCATATATACAATTCTCTTCAGTTCGTTCTTTTCTCTTCTTTTCATTTCATGTAAGCTGAGAAGAACAACCCTTCCAAAAGGGGAGGTATTGCCGAATGACTATCTATCTGTGTGATAGAAGCCGAGTAGGATACCAGCTATTGTTTAATTGCTTGTCAAGTACTAAAGGCTGGCCACCTTCTGTACTAACTATGCAATATAACAAGTGTTCATGATCATAGTGATCTCTCAACAAATTCCTTTACTTCTATTTGATTGATCAAATTTTGGAAAATAGAAACAACTGAAAAAGGAGTAATAAAGTGGTGATAGTATGCGGAATGGGAACACATTCGTGATACTAAGGTTGACGTGGTTATTAAAAGGTTATAGAACGCTAACGAGCAAAAGTATAACCAGTATAATATTAGGAATGGAAGGTAGTAGTGATTACGAACTGGAAAAGAATGGGTATTGAGAAGCAGAAGCTCTAATGATAAAAGCTATAATGAGAGTCTGTGCAATAGACTTGAAAGAATTTGGAATGATCACTTAATTCGGATTGAGTTATCTTACGACAATAGATCATATGTCATTATCGAGATGTCGCCTTATGAGATCCTTGAGGGAAGATAATGTCGATCTCCCTTATGTTAGGATGAAGTTGTAGAGCGCAAGATGCTCGGACCCGCAGTAGTCCAAAGGACCAAGGATATGATAGATCTAATCAGAGGACGGCTGGTAGTAGCCCAAGATGGACATGATAAGTATGTTGATTTGACACGAAAGGATAAAGAGTATGAAATAGGGGACCTAGTAATGTTATAGGTATCCCTTGGAAAGGATTGATGAGGTTCGGAAAGAAAGGAAAGCTAAGTCTACAATTTGTTGGACCCTTGGATATATTAAGACGTTTGGGAAGTTAGCATATAAGCTAGCCCTAACCCCGAATATGTAGCAAGTTCATAACGTGTTCCACGTATCAATGTTAAGGAAGTGTAATTCGGATGCCAGTCAAATAGGGGCATATGAGCGCATAGATATGCAACCCGACGTAACCTATATGGAGCAACCAGGAAGGGTTATAGAGTGAAAAGGAACAAGTGCTTAGGAGAAGGATTATCAAACTAGGCAGAGTTTGGTGGTAGAACCACAATGTGGAAAATTGACTCGAGAGTTAGAAAGTGTAATGCTAAGAAAGTATCCCCATTTGTTTTCTATCTGATTCCGGGACGGAATCCTTTTAAGGAGGGGAGACTGTAATAACCCCAATTTTTGAGAAATTTTGAAACCCTTATGAATAGTGTTTTTGCTGAACGAGAAAACTTTTCATGCCACGCTATGTAGGGGTTCTGTTATTGATCTTATGGGATATTATTAGTACTCTATGTGGTATATAAGTGTATGTAAAGATCGTCAGAATCCAATTCCGAACACTTTGATTTTTCCCGGAAATCCACAAGATACGGAGAGAATTGAGTATAAGGTAACAGGATAAAAAGGATTGAAATTAAAGGATTATAGGAGAGGATCATAAAAGGAATATAATATATTGAGAAAGGTTAAGGGAACCTAAGTAATAAGATCCCGGGTATGATCCCTCAAACGATAAACGAGAACGAAAGATAAGCGAACCGTAAAACAAATAAGTGACCAAGAGACAAGCTTGTACAAGAAGCCAGGGATTGTGACATCATCAAACCACAAGGTGTGGACAAGTGGGAGCATAATGACATGTGCAAGGTGACACAAGCATGACATAGAAGGGAAGGAAGTGTGGTTGAATTATAACCACACAAAATCAAGGTTAATTAAGTCATTAACCAAAAACAACACAAAAATCAACCAACCAAGCAAATCATTTCATTTTCATCAAACAAAACACAAAAATATCTTCTTCCCAAGCTAGCTCTCGGCCCATTTCTTAAAATTTGAAGATCCAAGCTCCACCACTTACTATTTAGCAAGGTAATTATCTAAGCTTCCCCATGGATAGTTACATACTTCCTATAAGTTTAAGCTTCTAATTCCAAGCCAATCTTTTTCTATAAATCAAGGAAGAAGATGGTGAATAGTAACCTTCAAGAAATAACTTTAGTTTTCTTGGATTTTTATGAAAGATTAAGGTTATACAAGCAAGGATCAAGGTTCTTTTAGGCATTCAAAGCTCTTGGGTTGTGTTAGGAAGCTTCAAGGAGGTATAAACAACTTTCACCTTTAACATATAGTTTGAACTTTGAGTTTTGATGAGTTTATGGATGGATTAATGTCTATATAGAAATATCCATGTATGTATAGCAAGATCCATGTATGATAGATGGTTTGGTTGGATTTGTGGTGATTTTGGATATGAATCTTGGTTAATGGTTAATGAATCTTAAGTTATGGTTAGTAGATCATGTTTGTGGTTGAATAAGTTGGAAAACCTTGAGATTATGGACTGACTTTGCCTTGATATAAGTTGTGTTTGAGGTATTGATGATGGTTGGGTGGTTTGTAGTGAATTGGTAAAGAATTGGAGTGGTATAAATATTGGTAATCGCGTAAACATAGCCGTCGTAACGTCCGATTTTCTTTAGACTGTTTTGTGCATAACATTAGGACCCGAGAACCCCCTGCTAGATTGTGACCACTGCCATGTTTAGATAGCTCATGTTACGAGCTTCGTTTTGATATGTAGTTCGTTCGATTCCGATTTACGGTTTAGGAGAAACGACCGTTTCAAGTAACGGCGTTTCGCGAACGAAATTTTTTCCCTCGCCTTACTTTGAAATGTAGGTTAAAGACCAAAAAGGGTTAATTAATGCATGAAACATTTATGGTAAGTGTTTTAGGCAGTTGGTAAGTCACTCGCGAAGGAATCGCTTTAAAACTCGTAAAGGTTAAATTATTAAAAATGGTGGAGCCGAGGGTACCCGAGTGACTTAAGCGAATCAGTGAGCGCAAAACAAGCGTTAGAGTCTAAGTTAGTTAAAGTATAGATTCACAAGTGACTTTGGTTTAATTCCAACTTACTTGTTGTTTATAGGTTACCAGACTCGTCCCGAGCCATTCGTAACCCCCAGTCGCTCAGGCAAGTTTTCTACCCGTTATACTGTTGTTGTGATGTAAATATATGTATATGCATTATCTTGTGATATTGCATGATTGTTATTAGCAAATTTTGCAATATATTGGAGTATGCTAATATGGTATATATGCATGCCTGTTTCATATTCTTGAAATATATATCTGTTGGTTCATTTGATAATACCTATGCTAGAGGATAGTTGTATCTTGCATATACCCTTAGTATCGGGACCCAAAGGTGAAAATATTTTCTAAAACCGGGAGTCGAGGATCCCGAGTAGATTTTATATGGATATGGATATATATATATTTATATATATATATTTATATATATATATATGGTTATAGTTTTCCAAACTATTAATCGAATAAGGTTTATTCGATAACTTTAAACTTCATTTTATTATTGAATATTATTTCGAATATTATTCGAGGGCTTATGACTCTTTATTTATTTATTTGAATATTATTTCGAATATTATTTGAGGGCTTATGACTCTTTTATATTATTATTGAATATTATTTGAATATTCATTCGAAGGCTTATGACTCTTTTATATTATTTATGAATATTATTTGAATATTCATTTGAGGATCTATGACTCCGATTATGTGCTGTAATATATTCTTTATTTTATTAAAGAGTAAGGTGTTAATAATCAAACTTATTTTCGATTATTCAAATAAAGATAATACTTTCATATAAGTATTTCTTTGGTTATTTAATATTCGTTTTAAGTATAAGTTTTAAAACTTCTACTTCAATTATTTTTATAAAGATTATTCTTTATGGGAATATTAATTAAAATAATAATATTCAGTCATTTTCTAAAATATTCTGGGGACTGATTTACTTCATTAAATCAGCCTTACTCCAAACACTCTTTAAAGTGTTTTCGAGTCTTCAAAATGATTTTTAAAAGTCAGAGCGGATCCCAAAACTCATTTTTATATTTAAGATCTTCCTTTTAAGGGGATTTAAATACTCGCTCAAAACCTGGGGAATCCGGCTCTGTGGTGTATTTTATATTCGCAACAAGGTTGCAGATTTGGTAAATGAATTGATTACTTGCCCAACGTTCGGGAAGTAAGCCCCTCTCATTGAGTCGGCATAAGCGACAGGCCGGGGTACGGTCTATTATTGTGTAAGTGGCTCAGTGGGAGTCCATCAAATGCATAAGTGGCTGAGTGGCAGTCCAGCATAGGTCTTAATTATGACCAGGGTGATGACCAGTGGGGAATTCGTCCATCTACTAGTAGAAAAGGTTACTTATTGGTATCTTTGCCTGATCAGCAAGATATCGGGTTTATGCCAAAATTCTTTTCCTTTCCAAAATTCATTGGATGTTTCAAACTCTGTTCATACTTTACATAACAGAGGTTCCAGGAAATGTTTAAGAGATATATATATGTGGATATATATATATCGGGACTAAATAAAGTATCTCGTAACTTTATTTCATTCAATAATATTTCAAAGATTGAATCTATTCAAATCTTGTCTTGTAGTCTCATCTATGTGATGAACTTTTGAAACTGATTATAACTTGAACGGTGGTAGTTCAAGTAGTATTGGGAAAGATATAAGTATATTGGGGTATTTGGTAACCTCATCTTTTAAACTTATATCTAATTAATAATTGTCTTATGAATGACAAAGATTTTCAGAAAAACGTTGAGACAAGGTTAGATATATGAGATCACCTTGCAACGATATTTTTTTTTATATATACAGTTATACACTGGGACTTTGTGTATATTATGCATGGAAGAGGACTTCCAATATTTTGAAAAGTATATATGTATATATACTGAATATTTTGCGACTTCAT
This sequence comes from Apium graveolens, assembly GCF_009905375.1. Lineage (NCBI taxonomy): Eukaryota > Viridiplantae > Streptophyta > Magnoliopsida > Apiales > Apiaceae > Apium > Apium graveolens. Next base: position 188,828,186 of record NC_133657.1, read on the forward strand.
CGCATTAAGATATCAAACTTGGTTCATTTCTTTTGACCAAGACTTTCATGAGTATTATGAGTAGGCTCATATATTGTAAATCATTATACATATTATTTTGGTGGGCTTGCTGCTCACCCTTGCTTTATTTCTTCATCACACAACAACAGTTAGGAAAGATGGCCAGACCCCAGCAGACCCAGCGCAAGCGCGTGGGAAGCGTCCCGCGTCTTCCCGTTGATGTTGTAGCTGCTATAGCTGCAGAGGTAGATCTATTGTAGATCAGACCATCTACTTTTGAGAATCAATTATGTATAATTATAACTTGTGGCAGATAATGGCAATTAACTGTAAATTTATCAAGTAATCATTTTGGGTTGTAATAACTTTTAAATTGTGGATTCAAAGACTTGTACTTATTTAAATTTCATCTCTGAGACTATAACGGGTTGTGGTGTGTGTTAGTGTGGGGTCACAGCATAAGGTTATTTATTATTAATTAAGTGAAGTGATATTGTGGAAAGAAAGACCGTGACGACCCGGATCCCCGACCCCGGATCTGGGGGTGTTACAGTTCTTCAACAAACATCTCTCAACATATCTAAGTTCATCAACCATCCTCCTTTTAGCATCTTTAAGCTCTGCAGTATCTTCACCAATTTGAAAGATTGCAGCCCTGAGATCATTAATCTTAGCTTTCCTTATATCCTGATCCAGTCTGATCAAATATGCTTTATCAGACTCAAGATTGAATTCCACAGCCCTGTATCCTAGAAAGGTAGTTATAATCTTAGCAGTGTTGGGCTTCATTTCAACTATATCACCCTTGTGATCTCTGTACTTTGGAACATATGTGCTGTCAGACTTAACAGAATAAAGTCTTTTCCGTCTCTGAATCTGATCCTTCAAATAGTTTGCAGCACTTCCTGTCAATCTATCATTCACTTGAAGTAAGAATAGTACATGCTCCAGTTCTTCAAAATACTTCAATGGAATGGCATTTTGCCTTATATGATAAACCCTACCATCTGTCATGAAGTACAACAAGATGTGTTCTTTTAAGTAGGTATGGTAAACCATTTGTACAGATTCCAGTTGATTCAATCTCTCAGGAGTTGCTCCAATACCTGGTTCACTCAAGGAAGTTGGATCATTGGTAGTTTTCTGTATTCTTCTTTCATCAACACTTCCCAATCCGGTTTTATCTCTTGCTTCCTTTCCAGTAACTACTCTTGCTTCAAAACCACTTGCAGCAGTATTCAAAGGTTGAGTCTGTTTTGCTTTAGTGAATCCTGGTAGGAGTGTCTTTGATTTTTCTTCTGATATCAAGTTAACTTGAGCTATGTCAGAGGTTACTTGCTTCTTCAAAATATCAGAACTTACTGTCTCTTGACTCTGAACAACTTGAGCCATGTCATAGGTTGTCTTAAAAACTTTTCTTGAAGTCAGAGCAAGATCATCCTTTTCATCAGTGATTTCTTCATTCTCAGGAGGCACATAAACCTTGATAGGTTCACCAAATTTTTCTTTACCCTTGGATCTTGGATCTATCTGCGGTTGTGATTTAGCCAATGTTGCTTCAGTATTTGTCCTTTCTTTTATCACAATGCCTTTGAGTTTTGGAAGTGTCTTTTTTACCAGAAGCCTCAGATTTAGATGTAACTTTTTCTGATTTAAGTCTGGCTTCTTCTTCCATCAAACTCTCCAAGTCCATTCCTGGATTTTCCTGTAGAAATAACTGTCTTGACATTTCTTCATCAAGATCTAAAAGTTCATCAGAACTTATCCTTTTACCAGTAGCAGAACTAATTCTTTTTCCAGTATCAGAACTTGTCCTGTGACTTGTGATTTCAGCTTTTCTTGATGAGAAATTTCTACCTTGACTATGACCTCTACCCATTCCAGATTTTCCTTGGTCATCCTTTTCATCATCCTTCCCCTTCAGTGTCTTATCAGTTTTGTATTTGGACTTAATTACTTTCTCCCCCTTTTTGGCATCAGCAGGTAATAGAAGAGAGACAAGCAATTCCACTGAGGCTTGGATTTCATTAAGTTGAGATTGCTGAGAAGCTTGATTTTTCAGAATATCATCAATTTGAGCTTGTTGTGTCTCTTGAGTCTTCTCAATATAAGCAACTCTGTCAAAGGTAGGTTGGAAGAATTTTTTCTTGTCAATCTTCTGAACTTGTTCTTGCTTAATGAATTCTTCCTGAATCTTATGTAATTCTGAATGAGTAGTGGAATGAAGACCTTGTAGATGTTTAGTACTCAATGCAGTGACTCTAAGCCGTGTTTTGAAATCATCAGAAATTAACATCTCATCAGCTTTAGTCAAGTGCTCAGCAAGATGCTGTGCAGATGGAGCACAGGTAACTGAGTTCCATTCCTTAGTCCACTCCTGACCTGCAGGAGTTTCACTCCAAGGCACTGATGCTTCTCTTGTAACAAACTTCTTAATAAGTTCAGATTTAAGAATAGCTTGTTGAGGAGCATGTCCTGAAGGACCTGCTTCATCAGCATCTGCACTTGGAGTAGCATCACCAGTATCTCCAGCATTTGCAGCATCAGAACTTACAGAATCAGTATCTTCTCATAAAACAACAGTATGAGTAGCAATAGAGGCTTCAGGATCATCCTCCAATTGTTGATCTGGTTCCACGTTCTGATCAACAACTATATCCTGATGCTCACCTATTTTCTGATCATCAACATTTAGATACAGAGAAGGTGTAGTAGATAATTCTGGAGTTTGAACAGCATCAGTAACAGGTGTAGTTGATGGATTAGTTGCTGTTGGAGCTTCTAAGTAAAGGACTTCAGGCACAACCAAGTTCTGGATATCAATATCAGTACTTGTACCTGAATTAACAGGAGATACAGTATGAGGAGACATAGATGGTGTGTTGGCCTTTTCAGTAGCAGCTTCCTTAGTTGGAGTTAATGGAGAAGCAGTGGCTTGAGCAGATTCTGGTTCTTGTGAGATCAGAGATTCCTGATCTCCTTCATTAGCTGCTGCTTCCTCATCATCTGAAACTGGCCTTTTTGCCCTCTGTTTCTTGTATCTCTTTGAAGATATGGATTCCTTGGGAGTTTCATCAACAGTCATTCTTCTGAGCCTTTTGAGAAGCCTAAATCCCCCAATTGCAGAATCCTTCTGAGAAGGAACTTTCTCAGCTTCTTTGACAACAGGTTCTGATGTAAAAACTTGTTCCTCACTGTCAGATTCATCTCTCAAAATAATACTTCTTCTCTTCTGAGGTGTTTGGGAAACTGTCTTTGTCCTCTTAGCCTTGGAAGAGGAAGGTTTCACAAGAGATGCTGAGGATGAAGGTTGAACTGTCTGTGAAGTGGAGAGATATGATTTGAGATATTGTCTGAGGGTAGGTTGAGTAGTATGAGTGGCATGTGAAAGGAATATGTCCTAAGTCCAATCATGTATTAGGATTTAGGAATAACTTTTATGTAATCTGTTTTTGATTTCATTGATATTAATAAAAGACTTGTTTTGTTTTTATTACGGGCTCTATCTATTTAAGTGTTTAAATAAGATATACCATAGTTTAGAGTAAAGCTTTTATGGATTATGATGAGATCATAATAGTGAGACCTAAAAGTTGATAACTCTAAACTTAAATAGTTCCTGGTCATAGGATTACTAACTGGTAATTAATAATCCGCAAAGATCGGTACATACTATGCTTGCTTCATTTTGAAGGATGTCTGTTCTCATAGATATTTGTGTGGTGACACTATAGCTAGTATGTAGGTGCTTATTATAGAATAAGTTTACTAAACATGACTCGCACAGCTGAACAACTGATGGAGTTCACTAACGTGTCAGCAGTTGTTCACATAGTGATAGTTGTACAAGTATCCTTAGACTTGAGGTCATCATAGTCATCTTGTGTACACTGAACTATGCTTTGGTTTAGTTCTTAGTCTCCAGGGATAATTATTAGGGCTCTACTGGGTATAGAAATTTGTACACGAAGATAGTGTATGATCAATAAAGGATCTACCCCTTCCAGTGAAGGAAGCGAATGTTCAAGGTTGATCCACTTATGCTAGTTCAGGAATCTCTGGCCAGAGTGAATGAAATTAGAAAGGAGTTTCTAATTTGCATAGAACTAAGCATAGTAAATGGTAATCAAGTGATTAAATTAGATAGGCTTGACACGAGATCCATGCCTTGTATTTAATCAAGACATTGTAGGGTAGAAGGAGAAAATTATACGGTAACTATTCACTGAATAGGTTCTTGGTATTCTAAGCAGTGAATTCGTATTATCCGGATAGTCGCGATATGCTGAGAAGTATCCCTCACGATGTAGAATAAATATGATTAATTAATTAATCATATTTAATAAATTAGAGAATTTATATAAATAATGATAAAATAGTTTTATTATTATTTATTTCTACTACCGGCTTAATATTGAACCTACAAGGTCACACAATAAAAAGAGAATGATTTATTGGTGGAGGAATTAATTAATAATGGTTGATAATTATTTATTTATGAAATAAATAATTAATTGGCAAATTTAATAATTGATTAAATGAGATTTAATTGATTATAAATTAATTAAGAAAAGTTTTTAATATTATTAATTAAGAATTTAATTTTTTAGAAATTAAATCAAGAGAGAGAATTATTTCTAAAATGTTTAGAAAAAGGATTAATAATTAAAATGTGTTTAATTATTAATGAGAATAATAAATGGGTTAATAATAATAATATTTTATGGGAAAATTTCAGCTGAAAATTTTGCCTATAAATATACTATTATAAACCCTATTTTTATTCTAACCCCAACCCAAAATTTTTCAGAAAACCTAATTCTCTCCACCTCCTCCTTCTCCTTAGCATCGTTTTCTTGGTGGATACCGGTGGAGTGCTTCACGTTTGAGGAGCAGCTGCTAAGGATCTCCGATCGTTGCTTTTGGATCGCTATTAAAGGTTAGTAATCGATTCATATGTTTTAATCACGATTTATATGCTTTTATTTGGATTTTATATGTGTAAAAGTGTTTTACCATGCCTCCGCTGTATTATAAATCCAACATTGGTATCAGAGCATAGGTTGTATGCATATAGATCTGTGGTAACAATTTCAGAATTTTATGTGCTTGTATGAATTAATTATGATTTTTACAAGTTATATTATGGATTAATTTTATCTGATGAGAAATCGTTTCTCAGAATAATTTTGAATGTTGATCTGGGTTCTACAAGTGTTGTAGATCATCTGGGTATTTTTTTCATAATTTTATGATGTATAGATTTTTTATTATGAATTTTTGAAGTTGTTACAATTAAATTCGTAATTAAATAATCATATATATATATATATAAATTGTAAGTATATATATATTATGCATCTGCTGCTTGTCTGCTGTTGTCTGTTGAAAGCAAAGCAAGAAGGGCGAAGGACCGCGCGTCTGCAGTGCGCGCGTGGGGTACACGCGCCCGTGTACCACGCGCGGCGCGTGGCAGACACGCGCTGGTCAACGTGCTGACGTCATGCTGACGTCATCGTAGGGTCGTAGGCGCGTGAAGCGCGTGGAGCGCATGGGCGGTGTTCTGACACGCGCATGACAGCGCGTGTGTGCGTGGCCGCGCGTGGGGGACCTTGTTTCGGCGCGTGAGGCGCGTTCCAGCTCAGAATTGGGTGTTTTTGGTGCCGTTGGATTCATCTTTTCGAGACGCCTCTAATGGTATATTATATGATATTTTATGAAATTGTTTCGAACTGTTTATAGCTAACAGAAGTGTTTTAAAGCTGTTTTTGACTGTTTTAATAGCTTTTAAATGCTTCATGTGATACATAGTGATGTATAATGCTTAGACCAATATGCTAGATGATGTAACATGCCTACCTTGATGTTTATTCATGTTGATATATGTGATATATGCTTAGTTTATCATGCGATGATAGATTTAGGTGAACTTAAATGAACATAAGGCGCTTGTTAGACAATCTAGTATAGTGAAATTGTTTCATAACCTTAATAATAATATTATGAATACAATCATGAGATTCTTGTGTTTATAAAACACGTAATTGAATATTAATTTTCGATATGAGAGAAAGGATGATTCTGTCAATAACAGATTTCTATCTGTAAGAAAGGGTTATTAAGTGACTCCTCTTGACAATGCTCCACCCGATCTGGGAATCATCTAATTATCGATTATTGATTTAAAATATTTAATTTAAAAGGAAGAATCTCTTTATAATATGATTATGATTATAACGTAATATAATCCCTCTAAAATTAAATAATATCAAGTAGTAATTGGCCAATGACACAACGGGCTTGTGTCGGTCATAGCCTTCCAACATGATAGAAAAGTATTTCTTATTTTTGAATCATTGTCGGTTCGTGCTACAGCCGAGGGCTTTGATTTCAAAATAAGAAATACTTGTCTATTACATAGAGATGTGTACATTGAATTAGAATCTAAAGGTCGGTACGTGCCACAGCCGTGGGCCGTTGGGGACTGATTCAATTGTACGGAATGTTGGGTTAGACTTGACTTAGAATATTGAGTTTGTCGTGCCACAGCCGTGATTCAATTATTCAAGAGGCTAAAGTTTGATTAGGGAATAACATAAGATGTAATTGACAAGAGTTGTCTGCCTATTGAACATTACATGGCGGTTCGTGCTACAGCCGGGGTTGTGTAATGGAATGTAGGATCCCTATTCCCACTAGCATTATGAATGCTTAATTTTTCACGTAGGGGGTTGAATAAATTAGATAAACTAGTGGGAGCCACTTATGAATAAAGACCCGATTCATATAGTGTTTTAAAATGAAATCGAATATTTTCTAAGTGTTGTTATGTGTTTATCATTTACAGATTTACAATATACATTATGTCTTCTGCACTATCACTCAGGAGCATACTGGATGCTCACAAGTTGACTGGTCCTAATTATGCTGACTGGCTTCGAAACTTGAGAATTGTTCTCAGGATTGAGAAGCTGGAATACGTGATTGACTCACCTAAGCCTACTGAACCTGCTAGTGATGCACATAATGATGAACATGTTGTGTATCGTAAGTGGGTAGATGATGCAAATGTTGCTCAATGCATCATGCTAGCTTCCATGAACATTGAGCTACAGAAGCAACATGAGCATATGGATGCTCACACTATCCTCATGCATCTACAAGAGTTGTATGATGTGGCAGGGAGGACAGCTCGATATGAGATATCGAAGGAGCTGTTCGGTTGTAGGATGTCTGAGGGATCATCTGTGAATGACCATGTACTTAAGATGATCAATTTGATTGAACGTCTTGGACAACTTGGTTTTGCCATGGATGGAGAGCTGAGCCAAGACTTGGTCTTGCAATCGCTTCTGAGTTCGTTCTCGCAGTTTGTTGTGAACTTTCACATGTATAAGTTGGATGTCAGCCTGCCTAAACTCCACAACATGTTGAAGACTGCGGAATCGAATTTTCCCCCTAAGAAGAGTTCTGTTCTTCTAATTGGTGAAGGTTCCAATCCTAAGAAAAGGAAGAGGAACCCTTCCAAGAAGAAGAAAGTAGGTGAGAAAACGCCGGTTCCACCAAAAGCTGAAGACCCCAAGAGCAAAGTTGTTTGCTTTCACTGTAACAAGGTGGGGCACTGGAAGAGAAACTGCAAGGTTTACCTTGCAGAATTGAAGAAGAAGAAGGGTAGTGAGACTACCGCTTCTGATTCAAGTATGTTCATGATAGAAGTGAATATGTCATTAAATCAAATTTCTACTTGGGTATTAGATACCGCCTGTGGTTCTCATATCTGCAATTTGTTGTAGGGACTAAGGAGAAGTAGGACTCTTGAGGAAGAGGAGGTGATTCTACTGATGGGAAATGGAGCAAGAGTTGCTGCTAAAGATGTAGAATCATTTCATTTACATATGCCAATGGACAAGACTATTGTTTTAAATAATTTTTATTTTGTTCCCTCGATTGTGAGGAATATTATTTCTATTCCCATGTTAGACTTGGCTGGATTTTCATTTATTATTGAGAATAATGAATGTTCTATTCTTAGAGATAATATTCTCTATGGACGTGGTACTTTAAATAATGGTCTGTATAAATGTGACATAATTTACTTCAGATTGAACAAACTAATAAAAGAAAAGGGATGATGAAAATATCACTTCATTGTGGCACTACAGTCTCCATTTAGTAGATATGGAGAGAGGGCTGCAAATTTGCTAGGAATGGTACACACAGATTTATGTGGACCAATGTCTACGCAAGTCATGGGTGGATTTTCATACTTCATTACTTTCATGGATAATAGATCTAGATTCGGATATGTGTTTGATGAAACACAAGTCTGAAGCCTTTGAAAAGTTCAATGAAGTATAAGTATGAAGTGGAGAAACAAACCAAACATAGTATTATAATTCTTCGATTAGATCGAGGTGGTGAATACTTGAATGGAGAGTTTCTGGATTATCTCAAAGTAAATGGTATAGTCTCCCAGTGGACGCCTCCAGATTGGTATCTGAAAGGAGAAATCGAACTTTGTTAGACATTGTTCGGTCCATGATGAGCTATGCGAATCTTCCAGTATTCCTATGGGGTTACGCATTGGAAACCTCAGCATATTTACTGAATAACGTGCCTTCCAAATCTGTTCCTCAAACTCCGTATGAGATATGGAAAGAAAGGAAACTGAGTCTTAAACACGTTAAGATTTGGGGATGTCCAGCTTATGTCAAATAAGTTGACCCAGATAAGCTGGAATATCAATCCATAAAATGTAGTTTTGTGGGATATCCTAAAGAGACTTTAGGGTATTACTTTTACACCGATCATCGGGTGTTTGTCTCCAGACATGCTACCTTCTTGGAAAAGGAGTTTGTCCTTGAAGGAAACAGTGGGAGCAAAATTGAACTTGATGAAGTTCAAGAAGCACAAACTACTACGGATCAAGTGGAAACACCTGTTCTGACTGAACAACCTTCTGTGGAACAGCCCATTCGTAGGTCAGGGAGAGTGTCTCGCCAACCTGAGAGGTAATATGGCCTTGTCATTGAGAATGACAATGAGTTGTCGATCATTGATGATGACGACCCTGTGACCTATAATGAGGCTATGAGTAGTGTTGACTCAGAGAAATGGCATAGTGCCATGAAATCCGGAATGGAATCTATGTATACGGGATACAAAAGAATGATTAGAGCAGATGGCCAGGTGGAGACCTTTAAGGCCAGGCTTGTGGCAAAAGAATTCAAACAAAGGCAATGGATTGACTTTGATGAAACCTTTTACCTGTAGCCCTGTTATAATCAGTTCAGATTTTGCTTGCGAATGCTGCTTACTACGACTATGAGATCTGGAAAATAGCCAGATGGTTTTCTTTCCAAGAGAAATGAAAACCTAGTGTGTAAGCTACTGCGAACCATATGTGGTTTAAAGCAAGCTTCTCGTAGATGGAACATCCATTTTGATGAGACAATCAAAGAGTTTGGTTTTATGAAAAACGTAGATGAACCATGTGTCTACAAAAGGGTTAGTGGGAGCGCGATAACATTTCTTGTGTTGTATTGAAATAGAGTTGACATACATAACAACATAGCAGACCCACTCACAAAACTACTTTATGAAAGTCACTTTGACCGTCATAAAGACTAGATGGGTATTAGATACCAGAGTGATTAGCTTTAGTACAAGTGGGATATTGAAAGGAATATGTCCTAAGTCCAATCATGTATTAGGATTTAGGAATAACTTTCATGAAATATGTTTTTGATTTCATTGATATTAATAAAAGACTTGTTTTGTTTTTATTACGTGCTCTATCTATTTAAGTTTTTAAATAAGATATACCATAGTTTAGAGTAAAGCTTTTATGGATTATGATGAGATCATAATAGTGAGACCTAAAAGATGATAACTCTAAACTTAAATAGTTCCTGGTCATAGGATTACTAACTGGTAATTAATAATCCATAAAGATCGGTACATACTATGCTTGCTTCATTTTGAAGGATGTCTGTTCTCATAGATATTTGTGTGGTGACACTATAGCTAGTATGTAGGTGCTTATTATAGAATAAGTTCACTGAACATGACTCGCACAGCTGAACAACTGATGGAGTTCACTCACGTGTCAGCAGTTGTTCATATAGTGATAGTTGTACAAGTATCCTTAGACTTGAGGTCATCATAGTCATCTTGTGTACACTGAACTATGCTTTGGTTTAGTTCTTAATCTCCAGGGACAATTATTAGGGCTCTACTGGGTATAGGAATTTGTACACGAGGATAGTGTATGATCAATAAAGGATCTACCCCTTCCAGTGAAGAAAGCGAATGTTCAAGGCTGATCCACTTATGCTAGTTCAGAAATCTCTGGCCAGAGTGAATGAAATTAGAAAGGAGTTTCTAATTTGCATAGAACTAAGCATAGTAAATGGTAAGCAAGTGATTAAATTAGATAGGCTTGACACGAGATCCATGCCTTGTATTTAATCAGGACATTGTAGGGTAGAAGGAGTAAATTGTACGGTAACTATTCACTGAATAGGTTCTTGGTATTCTAAGCAGTGAATTCGTATTATCCGGATAGTCGCGATATGCTGAGAAGTATCCCTCACGATGTAGAATAAATATGATTAATTAATTAATCATATTTAATAAATTAGAGAATTTATATAAATAATGATAAAATAGTTTTATTATTATTTATTTCTACTACCGGCTTAATATTGAACCTACAGGGTCACACCATAAAAAGAGAATGATTTATTGGTGGAGGAATTAATTAATAATGGCTGATAATTATTTATTTATGAAATAAATAATTAATTGGCAAATTTAATAATTGATTAAATGAGATTTAATTGATTATAAATTAATTAAGAAAAGTTTTTAATATTATTAATTAAGAATTTAATTTTTTGGAAATTAAATCAAGAGAGAGAATTATTTCTAAAGTGTTTAGAAAAAGGATTAATAATTAAAAGGTGTTTAATTATTAATGAGAATAATAAATGGGTTAATAATAATAATATTTTATGGGAAAATTTCAGCTGAAAATTTTGCCTATAAATATACTATTATAAACCCTATTTTTATTCTAACCCCAACCCAAAATTTTTCAGAAAACCTAATTCTCTCCACCTCCTCCTCCTTAGCATCGTTTTCTTGGTGGATACCGGTGGAGTGCTTCACGTTTGAGGAGCAGCTGCTAAGGATCTCCGATCATTGCTTTTGGATCGCTATTAAAGGTTAGTAATCGATTCATATGTTTTAAACACCATTTATATGCTTTTATTTGGATTTTATATGTGTAAAAGTGTTTTACCATGCCTCCGCTGCGTTATAAATCCAACAGTATGTGCTGATGAGTGTTGTGGTGTTTGAGATGTGGTGGTTGGTTGGACATCAGGATAAACAGATCTGTAGGTATCAGGATCAACATTTACTAAGATCTGTTTTACAGATTGAGGAATCTGTAAGGATCTAACCACCTTCTTCTTACCATCAGCATTTACCAAATCATTAAAGGCTCGTTTTGCAATTTTGAAAGATGGAGTTAAAGCAGTGGTAGGTTGGGGGTTATCAGCACAACAATGATTAAAAATAAGCTGACAAAATCTAGCAAAGTAGACAATATTCCTATCTTCTGTCATCCTATCCCCAATAAAACCTATCACAGCAGTTGCAAAATCGAAATGAGTTTGGTTAAGAATTGCATACCCGATGTGCTGACTCATTATAGGGATTGCATCAAAGTTGGAACACTTGTTCCCAAAAGCTTTAGTGATGCGGTCGAAGAAGAAGCTCCATTCCTTTCTGATATGAGCCCGTTTCAACTGCCCAAGCTTAGCCAAACTCTGCTCATACCCCAAACTAGCCATGAACTCTTTAAGAGCCGATTCCTCTGGGGTTGAAAAAGTACATCCTTCTGGTAGATGTAGGGCCTTGCGAATTGTACCAGGAGTTACCCCATATGTAGAATCACCCACTTCGAAAACAATACTTGGAGTACCATTGTGACCACCATTATCAAAGTTTCCAGTCCTCCAAAATGTTAGAACTTGTTGGCTTGAAAAGGTTGAAGGTTGGGTCAATGCGTACCCGATTTCACTGTGTGCAAGAAGATCTTGCACAAAATATAACTCAGACGGAGCTTTGGCATTATCAAGAATTGCAGCATAGTTATTTGGAACAAATTTAGCTCCATCAATGATCAAATCCTTAGGTGCCATAAAAATAATCGAGATTTAAGAGTGCCTGTAATCATTACTTACCCACTTGTAGTTTTTCAAGGAAAAAATGTTCCACTTACCCAGTAATTCCATTAATCAAGGTAAATCAGTTTTAATTCAAAATTGAAACTGTTTCCACTTATTCAATTATTTTTCACTGCAACACCAATATTCTGAAAAAAAATTCGAGTGAGAATGACCAAAATAAATCAAGGGAACAAGTACTGATAACGGAAAATCAGAACTTAATTTAAATCTAAATTTTAATGGTCATCAGAACATGAATATTTATCAGGATTTATCAATGCATTTCAGAACATCTCAGAGACAAGAACTTGCAGAAAAAAAAAGAAATTTCATTAATATATTAAAAGAATACATTCATGAAATTTAAATTACATCAGAACTTTTACAAGATTATCCTAAGCTGCTAAACCTACCATCAACAGCTAATGTCTTGAGCAAAGAAGCCTGACAAACCTGATGATGAAGAAAAACAGGAAGAAGAAAATAAATTATTTCTTCTTCCTACTCTCGACAAAGAGAATAGCGAGCCGTATTATTTGCTCCTGCTTTCGAAGACGACGAAGGTGAAGTTCTCTTCGAACTGCCAGCAGATCACGTTTAATAGCCGCTGGAAATTGAATCCAGAGATTGTGAGGGATGTTGACGATAGGGTATGGAGTTGGAATCCCATTTAAAAAGACATGTACAGTCTCATCGCCATAGTTGTAAAACCAGCCAAATGCAGCCATTTGTGGTGGTAAATGTAAAATGAGAGTGAGTTTGTGATTAAAGAGTTGATGTGAAGGCTGATGTGAAGTGGTTGTTTTTATAGGCAAAAGAATGCCAGGAGACGCAAAGAAATTTAATGCTGACAGGTAGAATTAAATCTACCTCGTCTCCCCAGACTTGGAAGAAGGAAAACAGTCATTGGAAGTTTAAGTCAGGGTTAATGATATTGACTGTTAATATTCTACCCAAACGTAGTTTGATTTAAAATGAAACTGTTTTTAGATTTTATCCACAAATAAGTCAAGTAAAGAATCAGAATTTAATATCATAACTTAGACTTATATCAGAACTTAACAGTTATCTGAACATAATTTTTTAACTCGAAAAATGAATGCCTATCTTAGTAATTCCTCGCACAAATTCTAATTTAGATTCTTCAGAACTTAATCATCAGAACATGCAATCAGAACTTGTCCTCAGAATTTGTGTAATGTGACACAGAAACTGTTCATCTAAAATAACATAGATCACCACAGAAATTTTCATCATTCATATGGAGTGTTTAGTGTGTGCATTAAGCTAAATATCAGACAAAGAGTAAAGTTTGATTCACTTCAGTACATCTTAGAAATAAGGCATAACTAAAACTTTACTAAAAACCTGTCATTATTCTGAAACCTACTATTGAATGAGTTCATGCTTGAGTCCACCTCAACTATTTTGTGCTAATTTTGTGCATCTTTTTAAATTCCATTTTATAGTGGCTTCTCAGTGAAAGTGAGTCACGACTGCTTATCAGAATTTATGCTATTATCAGAGTATTTCTCCAGTAATCATAGAGTGTGAAAAGTCACCAAGAAAATATTTTGCTTTTCTGATGCATATTTACTTAATACCAGCAATGCACTTGGGTCGTCCTTTCCACATTTGCACTCTAGATCTCAAAGGAGTACCTGAATTTTAATCCTTGATTCTTTTCTCTCTCTTTTTTCTTTTGATAAGAGAGGTTTATCAGCACTTAGTACATTTAACAGATTTACTAGCTTCAGAACTTAACAGATGAGAAGCATTATTCTAGTTTATGACTTAGTAATAAGATAGACAAAGTAAACTAAACTAGGCTCAATATCAGAATTTGCTTGTGTCAATAGATTTCCACAGAAATAATTACTTCTAACATGGGATCCCTAGATTATTGAAGACTACTAGGTCAGCATCTAGCATGGGTATCCTCATAGGATTGAGTAGTTACATTAACAGACATATCACTATCAGAGTTTAGAAACTTACATCAGACAACAGTCAGTACTTAAGCAAATTTTCAATTAAGCACAGAATACACAAGAAGAGTAATTTCTGTAAATACTGAGCATAAAGTCTGATGCATCAGAACAAAACTAAGCAGATTTAGAGAAAGAACCTGAAACCATTCCAAGTTTATTTACCAATCTTGTAAAAGTAGCTTCACACAATGGTTTTGTGAAGATATCCGCTAGTTGTTGATTTGTTGGAACAAAATGCAATTCCACTGTACCTTCATCCATATGTTCCCTGATGAAGTGGTACCTTATGCTGATGTGCTTTGTCATAGAGTGTTGAACTGGATTACCTGTCATAGCAATAGCACTTTGATTATCACAGTAAATAGGGATTTTAAAATATGTTAACCCATAATCCAGTAACCGATTCTTCATCCAAAGAATCTGTGCACAACAGCTTCCTGCAGCAATATACTCTGCTTCTGTAGTTGAGGTGGAAATTGACTTTTGTTTCTTGTTAAACCAAGAAACCAATCTGCCTCCAAGAAATTGGCAGCTTCCACTTGTGCTTTTCCTGTCAATTTTGCAACCTGCAAAATCTGCATCTGAGTAACCTATTAGTTTAAAATCTGATTCTCTGGGATACCATAATCCCATATTAGCTGTTCCCTTAAGATACTTGAAAATTCTTTTCACAGCTGTTAAGTGAGGTTCTCTTGGATCTGCTTAAAATCTTGCACAAAGACAGGTAGCATACATGATATCAGGTCTACTAGCAGTTAGATAGAGTAGAGAGCCAATCATACCTCTGTAATCAGTAATATCTACTGATTTACCAGTATTCTGGTCCAGTTTTGTTGTAGTGGTCATGGGAGTGGATGTACTAGAATAATCTTGCATTCCAAATTTCTTCAGCAAGTTTCTGGTGTACTTAGTTTGACAAATAAAAGTGCCTTCTTCATTCTGCTTGACTTGAAGACCCAGAAAATAGCTAAGTTCCCCCATCATACTCATCTGATACCTTGACTGCATCAGTTTGGCAAACTTTTTGCAAAGTCTGTCATTTGTAGACCCAAAAATGATATCATCAACATAAATCTGGACCAGAAGTAAGTCCTTTCCATGGTTGAGGTAGAATAGTGTTTTGTCTATTGTTCCTCTGTTAAATCCACTTTCCAGAAGAAACTGAGCTAAAGTCTCATTCCATGCTCTAGGAGCTTACTTAAGTCCATAAAGTGCTTTATCAAGCCTGTAGACATAATCTGGACATTTGGAATCTACAAAGCCTGGAGGTTGTTCAACATATACTTCTTCCTCCAATTCTTCATTGAGAAAAGCACTTTTCACATCCATTTGAAAGACAGTAAACTTTTTGTGAGCAGCATAAGCCAAAAATATCCTTATGGCTTCTAACCTAGCAACTGGTGCAAATATTTCATCATAATCAATTCCCTCCTATTGAGAATATCCTTTTGCAACCAGCCTTGCCTTATTCCTTGTAATTATGCCATCACTGTCAGTTTTGTTTCTGAATACCCACTTTGTACCGACAACAGATCTATTCTTTGGTCTTGGCACTAGGGTCCATACTTTGTTTCTTTTAAATTCATTTAACTCTTCCTGCATTGCTTGCACCCAATCAGCATCTTAAAAAGCTTCTTCCACTTTCTTTGGCTCAGTCTGAGAAAGAAAAGAATTGTAAAGACATTCATTCGAAGTACCTGTTCTAGTTCTGACACCTGCATCGGGATTTCTAATTATCAAATCAGGTGTATGTTATTTAGTCCACTTCCTTGCAGATGAAAGGTTTTCTCTAGAACTGGATGCTCCCCCATGATCCATGTTGTCTTCGTTTTCATTTTCTGATGCTCCCCCTGAAATTATGCTCTCTGAGTTAGATTCTTCAAAATTTAGATTTTCAGAACTATCAGAACTTGGCTTATCAGAACTTGACGAATCAGAACTTGAAGAGCCAGATGTATGTTCTGATGCTTCTTGAGATGTGGTAAGATCTTGAGTATGCTCCCCCTGCATAGGTGCATCTTCCTTTGGCGTAGTCACCACAGTTTCAATAATATCAGAGTTTAATCCATCAGAGTTTGCAGTATCAGGACTTAGATTGTCAGGATTTTCAGTATCATAATTTGAGTTTTCATTTTCAAATCTCAGCTGATCATGATCAATAAAATCTTCAAGTCCAGTAATCTTCTTGTCATCAAAAGAGACATTAATAGATTCCATGACCACTCTTGTTCTCAAATTATAGACTCTGAAGGCTTTTGTGGAAAGTGGATATCCAACAAAGATTCCTTCATCAGCTTTTAGATCAAATTTGGATAGCTGTTCAGGATGAGTCTTGAGAACAAAACACTTACATCCAAATACATGAAAATACTTCAGATTTGGCTTCTTTTTCTTCACCATCTCATATGGTGTCTTTCTTTGCTTGTTAATGAGTGTTGCATTTTGAGTAAAACAAGCAGTCTGCACAGCTTCAGCCCATAAATAGGTTGGAAGCTTTGCTTCTTCAAGCATTGTACGTGCAGCTACAATGAGAATTCTATTCTTCCTTTCAACAACTCCATTTTGCTGTGAAGTTCCAGGAGCAGAGAATTCCTGCTTGATTCCATGATTTTTACAGAACTCTTCCATTATCAGATTCTTGAACTTAGTGCCATTATCACTCCTTATTGTCTTCACAGAATCTTTGACCAATTTATCCAGTTGTTTGACATAATCAATCAAGATAGATGCAGTTTCACTTTTTGTGTGCAAGAAATACACCCATGTGTATCTGGTGAACTCATCCACTATGACCATGGCATATTTCTTCTTTGCAATAGACATGACATTCACTGGACCAAATAGATCAACATGTAGTAGGTGATAAGGCTGAAGAATTGATGATTCAGTCTTGCTCTTGAATGAGGATTTTCTTTGTTTGGCCTTCTGACAGGAATCAAAGAGGCCATCAGGAGCAAATACTGATTTTGGCAGTCCTCTCACAAGATCTTTCTTGACCAACTCATTTATATTGTTGAAATTTAAATGAGAGAGTTTCTTGTGCCAATTCCAGCTTTCTTCAATTGATGCTCTACTCATCAGACAGATTGCAGAACCATCAGTACTTGTTGAAAGCTTAGCTTCATAAATGTTACCACGCCTGTATCCTTTCAGAACAACTTTGCCTTTAGATTTACTTACAACTTCACAGTGTTCTTCAAAGAAATCAACATGATAACCTATGTCACAGATTTGACTTATACTCAGCAGATTGTGTTTAAGTCCTGAGACCAGAGCTACTTATTTAATGATGACATTCCCAAGATTGATATTGCCATATCCCAATGTTTTTCCAATGTTGCCATCTCCATAGGAAACACTTGGGTCAGCTTTCTCCACAAAGTCTGATAGCAGGGCTTTATTTCCAGTCATATGTCCTGAACATCCACTTTCCAGAACCAGGATGTTTTTCCTGTTGCCCTGCAATCACAAAGACCACTAATGATTAGTTTTAAGGACCCAGACTTGCTTGGATCCTTTGGCCTTATCAAGTTTGTTAACATTTGCAGCAGATTTAGCATCAGAGTTTATGTTAACATTTTTCTTATCAAAATTTACACTATCAGACTTTGAATCAGAATTTACACTAGAAGGAACAATGGAAACTTTCTTTAAAGAAGGTTTTATTTGATAATAATTATAGTACAAACTATGATATTCCTTACAAGTATAAATGGAATGCCATAAACTACCACAATGAAAACAAGGATTTTGTGGCTTATATCTAACAGACTGACTCTTAACTCCTGACTTTGATGGTAAGGAGTTTATGTTCTTATTCTTCCTGCAAAAAAAGGCCAGATGGTTAGAACTTCCACAGTTATGACACGTTTTCCTAGGAGCTTTAGGAACAGGCTTATAATCATTGCTTTTATTCACACCTTCCTTTCCATTCCTATTTTTCCTAGGTTATTTTACCTTGTTTGCATTCTTAACATCTTTCAACTTATGCTTAAGCTGCTTCTTACTCATTAAACCTATGTTTACTTCAGCTCTCTTTTCCTGTTTTAGTTTGTCAGAAGTTAATCCCTTTTTAACTTGGATTTCTCATTATCAGACTTTACTGCTACAAACTTAACAGGTTTTAACTTTGGCTTTTGCTGAACAACAGGTTTAATTTCTACAGTTCCTTTATCACTCTTATTCTCTCCATAACCTAAGCCCTCTTTCCAGTTTTCACTACTTAGCAAATTTTGAGTTGTTCTGCCAAAGTTAGTCCAAGTCCTGATAATCTCTCTTTCCTTTTCTAACTCAGTTTTTAGAGATTCATTCATTTTTAGCACTTCATCCCTAACATAAAAAGCATCATCTCTATCCTTCTGAGTTTGATGGAACATAACTAACTCTTTTTCTAAGAAATCATTTCTTTTCTTAAAAGCAAGATTTTCAGAATTTAATCTTTCACATGTTAAAGTTTGATCTCTATAACTAACAAACATGTTTTTAAGATATCTTCTCAACTCATTAATATCATCAGTATGAAAAGCATAAGTAGTCTGAGGTACCTTTGATTCAGCAGCTTCAGAATTGCTTTCAGCACTTGCTTTATCAACATTTGCCATCAAAGCATAATTCTCCTCACTTTCAGAGTCTAAGGTGTCTGTCCAGCTTTTCTTCTTTGTGACAAGAGCCTTGCCTTTGTCACCCTTCACTTTCTTGCAATCAGGAGATATGTGGCTTTTCTCACCACAGTTATAGCATTTGACATTGGTATAATCTCCTCTGTCTGACTTTCCTCCTCTGCTCTCAGATCTTCTGAAATTTTTCTTATCAGAACTTGTGCCTTTCCTGGAGAACTTCTTTCCCTTCCTGAACTTCCTGTATGCAATCTTTGTGATCCCTTTCACCATAAGAGCACACAGCTTCATCATCTCCTCATCAGCATCAGTCTCAGGCAAGCTTTCAGAATCTGAGTCATCATCACTTTCAGAACTTGATGACTCAGTATCAGACTTTGTGAAAAGAGCTTTACCCTTGTCTTTCCTTGAGGTAGCTGCCTTGGGGGATTCTTTTTCAGCCTTAAGAGCAACTGTTCTTGACTTTCCACCTTTCCTCTTGCTTCTTTGTTCCATCTCAAGTTCATGAGTCTTGAGCATTCCATAAATTTCATCAAGAGTTGTTTCATCAAGATTGTAGTTGTCTCTTATTGTTGTTGCCTTCAAATCCCAGCATTCAGGAAGAGCCAACAGGAATTTAAGGTTTGAGTCTTCAAGATCATACTCCTTATTAACCAGTGACAAATCATTCAAGAGTTTGACAAATCTATCATATAAATCAGTCAATGACTCATTAGCCTTTGAGTCAAAGTGTTCATACTCTTGAGTGAGTATTGTCTTCATGTTCTTTTTAATTGTATCGGTTCCCTAACACCTTGTTTCCAGAGCATCCCATATCTCCTTTGCAGTCTTGCAGTTAATTACCCTGTTTGACATTACATTATCAATGGCACTATGCAGTAAGTGTCGTACCTTAACATCCTTAGCAATTGATGCGATATCTTCAGCAGTATAATCACTCTTCTCCTTTGGTACAGTCTTTGCTGCTTCACCTGCAACTGCAGCAGCGAGCTTGGTTGGTTTGTGAGGTCCTTCCTTGATTCTATCAAGATATTCTGGATCTGTAGCTTCCAGAAACATGGTCATCCTCACCTTCCATATGGCATATTCAGATGGTCTCAGTATGGGAACTCTGATGGTCTCATACCGACTTTGAATTTGTGTCTTTGGAGGTTCTTCAGTTTTGGTAGGCTTAGTTGGAGTTTCTGTGTCAGACATGATTGTGTTTGGATCTTAAACTGTTTGTGCGTTAACAGATAGGCTCTGATACCACTTGTTAGGTCACACACACTGTAGAGGGGGTGAATACAGTGTGAAGTACAATCAAATTGAACTTTAACAATTCAAGTAACAGAAAAAAAACTTTATTGAAACAATAAATTCTGTTACAATATGGAACTGCTACCTCTCAGTGATGAACAAATATCACGAGAGCTGCTAGGGTTACAATAAATAATCTTCTCAAATATGATAACACTTATAGTGTAAATCCTATGTCTGTGTTTATATACTACACAGTTACAAGATAATCGCTAATTGATATGGAATATAATTCTGCTTCCTAAGATATATCAATCAGATATCTTTTCTTCCAAGTATTCTATTCTTCATAGAATTCCTTCTTCATGCATATCTCTTCTTATGTTTATCTCGATCTTTTTTCCTTTAATCAGCTGTTATCCTTATCTGAACGTCTTTCAGTACTTAAGTTCTGATATTCATCTTCTGATGATTATCTCCTGATAATATAAGTGCTGATATCCTTAAGTCCTGACTTCCAGTAAGTACTGATTTATCCTGTTTAAGTAAGATCTGAAAACTAAACATAAATCATATTAGCCATGACATTATCAAATATATCTAACAAATATTTATTCCTTCTTATCGATAAAGAGTAGTATTACTATACGAAGAAGGTTGCGGTGTAGCAATGGATTCCAGTAACGATGATATCTAGAACGAAATCCCTTATTCGAGTTTCGATGTCGAGGGAGTTTAAAAAGTGAGTGTTTATGAGCTCGAGCAAGAGCATGGGTCCATGGAATGATGGACGAAATAGTAAATATTCTGCCACGTGAAATGCGATGCTATAATACCTGATATTGATATATATACGTATATATTTTGTTCTCCTATGACAAACCTCTATAGTTCAGAGGTAGATTCCAAGCCAGATATTTTGTGGCAGTATATTTTATATATATACAATTCTCTTCAATTCATTCTTCTCTCTCCTTTTCATTTTGTATAAGCTGAGAAGAACAACCCTTCCAGAAGGGGAGGTATTGCCGAATGACTATCTATCTGTGTGATAGAAGCCTAGTAGGATGCCACATGTTGTTTAATTGCTTGTCAAGTACTAAAGACTGGCCACCTTCTGTACTAACTATGCGATATAACAAGTGTTCATGATCATAGTGATCTCTCAATAAATTCTTTTACTTCTATATGAAGGACCAAGCTTTTGAAGATAGAAGCAGCTAGAAAGGAGTAGTATCAGCGCGGTGGTATTCCGAATCTAAGGCGTTCATGATACTAAGGTTGACGCGGTTATTAAAAGGTTATAGAATACTAACGAGCAAAAGTGTAACCAATATAGTATTATGTACGGAAGATAGTAATGACTACGAACTGGAAAAGAGTGGGTAATGAGAAGCAAAAGCTGTAGAGCTAGATGATATAATGAGATCTGTGCGATGGACTTGAAAGAAATTTGGAATGATCACTTAACGCGGATTGAGTTTTCTCACGACAATAGATCGTATGTCAGGTATCGAGATGTCGCCTTATGAGATCCTTGAGGGAAGACAATGTCGATATCCCTTATGTTAGGATGAAGTTGTAGAACACAAGATGCTTGGACCCGAAGTGGTCCAATGGACCAAAGACATAGTGGATCTAATCAGAAGATGGATGGCAGCAACCCCAGGATGGATAAAAGAGGTATGCTGATTTGACTCGAAAGGACAAAGAGTATGAAATAGGGGACCTAGTAATGTTAAAGGTATCCCTTGGAAAGGATTGATGAGGTTCGGAAAGAAAGGAAAGTTAAGTCCACAATTTGTTGGACCCTTGGATATATTAAGACGTATTGGGAAGTTAGCATATGAGCTAGCCCTACCCCCTGAACATGTAGCAAGTTCATAACGTGTTCCACGTATCAATGTCAAGGAGGTGTAATTCGGATGCCAGACAAATAGGGGCATATAAGCGCATAGACATGCAACCAGACGTAACCTATATGGAGCAACCGGGAAAGGTTATAGATTGAAAAGGAACAAGTGCTTAGGAGAAGGGTTATCAAACTAGTCAGAGTTTGATGGTAGAACCACAATGTGGGAAAATTGACTTGAGAGTTAGAAAGTGCAATGCTAAAAAAGTATCCCTATTCATTTTTATCTGATTCTGGGACGGAATCCTTTTAAGGAGGGGAGACTGTAATAACCCCAAAATTTTGAACTTTTTGTAACCCTTATGAATAGTGTTTTTGCTGATTATGCTGAATAAGAAAACTTTTCATGCCACACTATGTAGGGGTTGTTCTATTGTTATTCAGAGATCATATTAGTACTCTATATGGTATATAACTGTATGTAAAGATCGTCAGAATCCAAATTCGAACACTTTGATTTTTCCCGAAAATCCACCAGATACAGAAAGAATTGAGTATAAGGTAACATGATTAAAAGGATTTTAATTCAAGGATTATAAGAGAGGATCATAAAAGGAATATAATGTATTGAGAAAGGTTAAGGGAACCTAAGTTATAAGATCCCGGGTATGATCCCTCAAACGATAAACGAGAACGAAAGTTAAGCGAACCGTATAACAGATCAGCGGTCATTAGGCAAGTAATTAGGAGTTAATCAAAGAGGTTAGTGATGATTATGTCATCAAACCAACAAGAAGAGAAAAAGTATGGGAAGATGACATAAGAATGATGACCTAAGCATGACAAAAATAAGTGTGTTGTTGGTTGATTGTGAACCACACAAAATTTACCATGGTAACAATCTAATTAACAAACAAAGTGGATCAACCAAGCCAAAAACAAATCATAACATCAAAAAACACAAAACACTTCCATTTTCAAGAAGAGCTCTCGGCTTCTTCATTTTTTTCAAAGAAGAAAATTCAAAATCCAAGATCCAAGCATTGTTAAATTGTGAGGTAATTATCTAAGGTTCCTTGTACATAGATATAGATATCCTATAAGTTTAAGCTTCAAATTCCTTCACAATCTCTTCCTATAATTCATGGAAGAAGAGAGTGAATAGTGTTTTTCAAGAACTTGAAATTTTGATCTTGTGTTTTTGTTTAGATAAAGCTTTAGTAAGGGTTTTCCAAGGTTGTTCCAAGCTCCTTAGTTACTCTTACTCACCAAGGAAAGTATAATCTCATACCCTAGCCCTACTTTTGTATATTTAGGGTTTTTGTGTTTGGTATGGTTCATGAGAAGCATGATTATTGAATATTTAGAGATTAGTTGGTTTTGTGATGTTTTTGGATTTGTAAATCTTGATTATTAGTTAATGAACTTAAGTAAGCTTTTAGTTCATGATTGAGAAGTAGTATAAATTGGAGAACTTGAGGTGTTAGGGCTGTTGTGGTATTGTATGGATGGAGTTTGGTTGTATAAATGATTGTGGATTGATTGTGGATTGATTTGGAGTAGGATAAAATTTGGTAATCGTGTAAACATAGCCGTCGTAATGCCCGATTTACTTTAGACTGTTTTTGTTCTTAACATCAGGACCCGATACTCATTGTTAGATTTTGACCATTTCCATTATTAGATAGTTCATGTTACGAACTTCGTTTTGATATGTGGTTCGCTTGATTCCGATGTACGGTTTAGGAGAAACGACCGTTTTAAGTAACGGCGTTTCGCGACCGAACCTTTACCCCTCGCCTTACTTTGAAACATTCGTTAAGGCCCTTAAATGACTAATTAGGTTATGAAACAATTATGTAAAGTGGGTTAGACAGTTGGTAGGGTACTCGCGAAAGAATTGCCTTAAAACTATTAATGGTTAATTTATTAAAAATGGTGGAGCCGAGGGTACTCGAGCGACTTAAGTGAATCGTTAAGCGCAAAAATGAACGTTAGGGTCTAATTGGTTAAAGTATAGATTTATAAGCGACTTTGGTTTAATTCCAACTTATATGTTGTTTATAGGTTACCAGACTCGTCCCAAGCCATTTATCACCCCCAGTCGCTCAGGCAAGTTTTCTACCCGTTATACTGTTGTTGTGATATAAATATATGTATATGAATTATCTTGTGATAGATGCATGATGGTTAATTAGCAAATCTTGCGATATATTGGAGCATGCTAATATGGGATATATGCATGTCTGTTTCGTAATCTTGATATCTATCTGTTGATTTCAATGCTTATAGTTGCATAATACCTATGCTAGAGATAAGCAGTAATTGCGTATACCCTTAGTATAGGGGACCCAAAGGTGAACATTTTCAAAAACCGGGAGTCGATGTTCCCGAGTATATTATATATATTTATATATAAATATATATATATATATATATATATAGTTTTCAAAACTATTAATCGAATAAGGTTTATTTGATAACTTTATTTTTATTAGTGAATATTATATTTGAATATTCATTCGAGGACTTATGACTCGGTTTACTTTATTTAATGAATATTACTTTGAATATTCATTCGAGGACTTATGACTCAGTTTACTTTATTTAATAAATATTACTTTGAATATTCATTCGAGGACTTATGACTCGGTTTATTTTATTTAATGAATATTACTTTGAATATTCATTCGAGGACTTATGACTCAGTTTATTTTATTTAATGAATATTATCTTTGAATATTCATTTGAGGACTTATGACTCCGCTCATTTTATTTAATGAATATTATTTTGAATATTCATTTGAGAACTTATGACTCCACTTATTTTACTAAATAATATTCTTTATTTTATTAAAGAATAATGTTTCGATAATCAAACTTATTTTCGATTATTCAAATAAAGATAGTACTTTCGTATAAGTATATCTTTGGTTATTTATTATTCATTTCAAGTATGAGTTTTAAAACTTCTACTTCAAATCATTTTTATAAAGATTATCCTTATGAGAATATTATTTAAATAATAATATTCAGATATTTTCTAATATATCGGGACTGATTTATTTCATTAAATCAGCATTACGCCAAACATTCTTAAAAATGTTTTTGAGTCTTCAAAATGATTTTTAAAAGTTAGAGCGGATCCCAAAACTCATTTTTATATTTAAGATCTTCCTTTCGAAGGGGATTTAAATACTCGCTCAAAACCTGAGGGATCCGGCTCAGTGGTGTATTTTACATTCGCAACGAGGTTGCTGTTTTGAGAAAACATCCTGATTACTTGCCCATCGTTCGGGAAGAAAGTTCATCTATTTGAGTCGGCATAAGTAACATGGGCTCAGTGGGCGTCCATGAAAGTGTAAGTGGCTCAGTGGGAGTCCATCAAATGCGTAAGTGGCTGAGTGGCGGTCCAGCATAAGGTCCTATTGCGGCCAGGGTGATGACCAGTGGGGAATTCGTCCATCTACTAGTAGAAAAGGTTACTTATTGGTATCTTTGCCTGATCAGCAAGATATCAGGTTTATGCCAAGGTTTTCTCCTTTCCAAATTCATTGGATATTGCAACTCTGTTTATAATTTTCATAACAGAGGTTTTCAAGGAGTGTATGAAATGTATATATATAGGTGTATATATATCGGGACTTAATGAAGTATCTCGTAACTTCATTATTTATAATAATATTTCAAAGATTGAATCTATCCAAGTCTTTTCTTGAAGTCTCATCTATGTGATGAACTTCTGAAACTGATTATACCTTGAACGGTGGTAGTTCA
Organism: Apium graveolens; assembly: GCF_009905375.1. Taxonomy (NCBI): domain Eukaryota; kingdom Viridiplantae; phylum Streptophyta; class Magnoliopsida; order Apiales; family Apiaceae; genus Apium; species Apium graveolens. The sequence continues at coordinate 188,853,900 of NC_133657.1, forward strand.
AGTAGTATTGGGAAAAGATATAAGTATATTGTAGTATCTTGTAACTTCATCTTTTAAACTTATATCTAGAAAATGATTATCTTATGTATGTCAAAAATTTTCAGAAAAATGTTGAGACAAAGTTAGATATATGAGATCACCTTGCAACGAATTTTTTATACAGTTATAAACTGGAACTCTGTGTATATTATACATGTCAGAGGATTTCAAAGATTGTGAAAAGTATATATCTATATGTATACTGAATATTTTGCGACTTGGTCGCGTTAAGATAACAAACTTGGTTCATTTCTTTTTGACCAAGACTTTCATGAGTACTATGAGGATACTCACATATTGTAAATCATTATACATATTATTTTGGTGGGCTTGTTGATCACCCTTACTTTCTTCTTTCATCACACAACATCAGATAGACAAGATGAACAGGACCAAGCTCCCAATTCGCGAGCGGATAGGAAATGTTCCGCAGTTTCCTATAGGCGTTGATGTCGCTGTAGCTGAGGTAGGAACTACCAATAGGTTAGGCTTTCAACTTTTGATGTACCAGACTTATGTATCTTTATGAATTGTAATAATGACAAAGAAATGTAAATTTATTCAGAAACCCTTTTAAGGTGTAATGGCATATAATTGTGGAATAAAATGACTCGTGTTATTTTTGGATATTCATCTCTGAGACTATAACTTGTGGTGTGTGTGTTTATTGTGGGGTCACAGTACGGAGTAGTTGATTGTTTATTAAGATTGGGTGTTATTAAGGTAAATGGAACTCGTGACAACCCTGATCCCCGACCCCGGATTTGGGGGTGTTACAAATATGTTCGACATTTATTAGACACATTTAACTTCAACTTCATAAGTGATAACATTTTAATTACTCACCCACCTGACAGTGGTCTCATCTCCATTAAACTAGCTGCTGGAACAAGTTCAAGAATCAAGAGACTGAGGATCCCGGTAATCAATTGTGTCACATTCATTTAGCTCTTTACACTATGGCCATGTTTGTATCATTAGCAATGTTTGTATCATGGTATTAACTAGGGGATAAGATTGTAGTTCTTTAATTTTTTCAATAAATGTTTATTTCGTAAATAAATAGTGAATAGTTATACACAGATAATAATCCTCTAAATTATCTCATCCCTTGTTTATTTTGTTGGAGTAGAGGATAAAATTATACCCCCCTCTAATACTTGAGGGGAGGAGGTATTGTTTTATCCCTGTTAGAACATCTCCAACCATATAGAACCCTTAGCTAAAAATCATTAAAAAAATACTATAAATAAAAAAATATAGAGATTATGTAAAAAAAAATTATCTCCAATGGTACATTCCTTATAAATATAGTCGACATCTTGATGTTGATTATATTTGTTGAACCTCTACAGATCTGTTAGAAAACTGTAAAATAATTTCTAATCATTAATTACCATTTTAAAGTAATATATTCTATTTATAATAACATAGATTTTAATAACATACTATTTTTAAAATGTAGCTAACCAATATAGCCAATACCATCGAAGGTACAATGTCTTACATATTCAACAAATTTTATATATTGTCCTACAAGTCCAATTTAGCCAACTAATTATATCCAACACCATTGGAGATGCTCTTACAAGTCATTTTTTAAAGGATTAAAATCCCCATATAATCTCATGAAACAAACAAAAGATTGAAAAATTTAAAGCAATGTATTTCAATCCCAAATACTATCCGTCAAAAAAAATATTGGATAAAATTTTAAGGGATTATTTTAATCTTACACTTGATCCTTCCAAATAAACATATGATAAGATTATTTAATCCATAAGACTAATTTTGATGAGATTAGTTATCCCCGGATTATTATCTCAATATTATAATCTCATGAAATAAACATGGCCCTGGTATTAAGTAGGGATAAAATTGTAATCCTTTGTATTTTTCAATCCATGTTTGTTTTATAAAAAAATTAGTGAAAGGTTATTAAAAGTATAATCTTTTAAATTATCTTATCTTATGATTATTTTGTTGGAGTAGAGAATATTATTATCTCTTCTTAAAATTCATTTTTTAAAGGATTATAGTCCTCTCATTGTAATCTTATGTGAAATAAATTTAGGATTGAAAAATTTTAAGGATTATATTACAATCCCCGAGATTATCCTTCCAAACAAATATAAGATAAAATTTTAAAGGGTTACAGTACAATACTACACTTAATCCTTCTGAACAAATATAAGATAAGATTATTTAATCCACATAACTAATTTTGATGAAATTAGTTACCCCATTATTATCCCGGGATAATAATATCATGAAACAAATATGGTCTAATACTTTTCTCCGGGTAACTAGTAAAATGCCCAAGGATATTGATTCACCGTTTGTATTTTTTCGCAAAAATATTATACAGATTTCTTAGGTTTCAAGAAGGTGAAATATCTTAGGTTCCAAGAACTAGTCTGATCTCTGCAGAAAATGATGAATATATTGTTAATTTGATATTATCCAACGATGCATGTATATTGTTGTAAATTGTAATACAATGCTTAAATTTATATAAAATGAATCATCCAACTCGAATAAGCATGCATATAATATTTAAATAACTTTATCCTCACAACAAGTAGTAAGTGGTGTCCGCCAAAATGAATGAACAACAATGGAAAGTATAGATGAAATCATATTTCTCATGGAGATACTCACCTGAATTAAGTAATAAGTTGCACAGAGTTAATGAATTGTGATTGTCGAATTTTTAATGACATTTTACATACACCATACCTCCAAATTCAAATTCCACTAGTGCAACACCAGCAATGACTACAAATGCAAGATTAGCTAGCCTTTTGTCCACCATTATTCCTTTAATTTGATAGCTCTTTATATTTGAAATTTTCACAAGTACGCGTGTATGAAGTTCAAGGAATATTAACACCATCCCAGACATATACATGGTATAGAATTGATATACCAGAAGTGGTTGCCTGAGCAACTATTTCATTTTCAATCGGCTTGAAGATACTCCTTAGAGTATCAGATTTAGTTGGGGCATTCTCACACCTTAAAGTACTTAACATGTTATCAGAGTTCGATTTATGAAGAACTCGACTCATCCTATTTATTTAATTTAAATATTTTTTATTGATATGATTATTGGTATTAGTTATATTTGTTGTTGTTAATCGCAGCGAAACGTATCGATTGAGAAAAGTGTTAAAGAATATAAAATATCAATGGGGTCTTCCTACCACCTCACAGTTTTAGAGCGATTAGTTACTTAACGGTCCGAAATAAGAGTGACAGAGTTGGTGAGCCCTCCAAGTCCATCGACTTGAATTCCCGAAAAATCAACCTTTTTTCTAGAACCGGAGTGTGTTGTTTTGGAAGTGTTAATATTAAAAAAAAAACGCGACAGACATCATTTTGTTTTGTCAATGTCAGCAAATAGAAAAAATTATCACTACAGAACTACTTGCGAGTCGAATCAAAGGATTAGATTTTCTTGTATTTAGATCCGAAGATTATAGCGTATATTATTCCTGACTAATCTTGCAGCAACAGTAATATGACATAACTGTTTCCTTGAGTTTTCTAGCCTAAGAAAACTGAGTTCAATTACACAAACAACAGAATTAATATCAGAGATGCACAGCTCAAATCATCCAAGATTGAATCTAACCATCATGCCAAAAGTGCAATCATGCCTTTTATGCAGTCATTTACACCAGTATTTATGTGACAATTGATTATAAGAACTAGTGAGCAATGATAGCAATAATAATACGGTTTGTTTCTTAATGACAAATTTTCCTTAGGGCGCTCTTACTTGTCTTAGCTTTCATAATTAAATTCTTAGATGAAATAAATAATATAGTGAGATATTAAATGAAACTATGATATTATAAAATGTGTACTTTGAAGCGCAAGATTGAAAGACTCAAATCAGAGTCAGATTTATATATCAAAGGTGTATTCAATAATTAATAGAATCAGTATTGTTATTTATGTTGAATCTACTGAATTTGATTGGAGTGTTTGAAAAAAATGATAAAAATTCATCAATTTATAAGATTAGAAAAAAGTTTCCAGAGTTCTTGAATACCATCAAATCTTGACTTTGATTTTGGAGTATTTGCAGGGGCATGTGTTGGAGTATACTAGTGTGCGCACAACTGATATAGCGCACAAAATTTTGAATTTTTGAAAGATTGGCATGATAAAGAGAATAAAGTAGCAAAGTCTAAGCATATATTAGGTATTGGTGGTTAGGCCATCTCCAACAATTACTCTATTTTAAAATAATTCATGTTTAAATTTTCACCTTTTTAAGGAGGAGATCTCTATGCTCTATAGTTTGATAACAATATGATAAAAGTGTCAATTTAATGATTAAGGTTCAGTCTTTTATTTGATAGCTAATTATATTTGGCTCTTTTACAAGAACACGTGTATAAAGTCCAAGAAAAATGAACAGCATACCAGATACATACAAGGTAAAGAGTTTAGCCAGTTTTGCTAAAAAACATGAATCCAGAATACAAAATATTGATATATCAGAAGTGGTTGCATGAGCAGCTATACAATGTGAATGTGATTTCTTCTCGACAAACATCCTTTTCTTTTGTTATTGTCCGAAAATAGCAACTTTGAATCAAAGGATTTCATTTTCTTCTATTTATGAGAGAAGATGATAGCATCTTCTTTTCCTGACTAATTTTGCAGCATAAGTATTCAGAAATAAATGAATCCTTGAATTTTCTAGCCCAAGAGAATGCTAGTGTTGACTTCAAAACTACAATATTGATGAAAATTGATCTACTATCAAATGGATTTTGAATAATTAGAGCTTCTTTTACACTCTGATATCTGAAGTATGATAACAGATACATTCAGACATCCTCCAAGACTCTGTAATCTTGGTGCAAGCAAGTGTCCTTTAAATTGTCTCTGTTTTGTAACCTGTACACATATAAAGTTCACCTACATACCCTTGTCTCATTAACTAATATACATGGGGCGTGTGAATGCGGTTCGGATCGGATCGGTTTTAGGTTAAAAGTCGAACCAAACTGCAAAGAGCGGTTTTAGAAAATTGTCATCGGTTGCGGTCAGTGTCAATTGCGGTTGCGAATTTGCGGTTATTGCGGATCGGTTTGCGGTTCAACCACTTATTTTAAAATAATTAATAATTTGCAAAAAAGTAAATTCAAAATATTAATAAATTCAAGTTTAAGTTATGTGATAAATTTACATTCAAAAATAAAATACAAACTAAAGGATATTAAAAACATACAAAAATATGGAGGCGAGAAAAGAAAAAAGAAAAGGATAAAAAAAAATTACATGTTGATTACATTTTTCATTTGTTTGGTTATATATCTTATAATCATTGTGAATCTTGTGAACGAAATCCTAACATTAACCTAAGATTAGTTAATAAATGTGTATACTTATTAATTTATATGATATCACCTGCATTTTTGAAAATATATTTTATTATAAATATATGTTGCGATTTACAGTTACGATTGTGATTTTCAAGAATTTAAAACCGCATCCAAACCGCGAATGAGCGGTTTTTAAAATTTTAATCCATAATCAACCCGCATTTCGTGATTATCCGTAAAATGCGGTTGGTTACGAGCGGTTGAGCAGTTCGTCTGTACACCCCTGAAACCTAGATTAATAAAAAAATATATAATTTAGTGAAAAAAGTAAGAAAAGTAAAGAATGTATTTTAGTGTGAATTTTTTTAAAGTTTCCATATATAGAAAATATACTAAAAAAGAAAGAGAATCTAATTTTTTACCTCCTTGTGAAGGTCTCAGTTGGTTAGATCACTCGTATAAGGCCATCTTGAACAGCTGTTATCCAAAAATCCAAATTTAGATCACCAACTGATCCAAATACTGATCCAAATTTCTGACAAATTCTAACAGTGTGATCCAAATATTTGATCCAAGTTACTTTTTATATATAATAATATATAAATATCATATTAAGCGTTTTTATCTTAAATTTATCATTTAATCACTATTAACAATTTATATAATATTTCATAAATTAATTAAATTAAATAAAATTAATACACATAAAAATATTAAAATTGTGCACTTAATTCACGAAAAACATGTTTATTGCAATAATTAACATACAAAATATCATTAATACACACTAATATTCCGAATTAGTACATTCTTTCCACAAATGCTCAATTAATGCATCTCTAAGTGTAATATGTGCCTCTTTATTTTTTATTTTTAAATTTTAATAAAATTATATTTTCACATTATTTTAAGTTTTATTTTAAAAATAAATTTTGTTAACTATTATTTATATTCTGTAATTAATTATATAATTAAATAATCCAAAATCAATTTAAAATCTCATAAACTATAAATAACAAAACTATTATTTTATATTAAATCAAGTGATCCAAATTTGTATTTGATTTGGATCACTACTGTTCACTGATCCAAATTTGGATAACCATTTGGATTATTGTTGGAATGAAATTTGGGGTAATTTGCTCCAAATTTGAATTTTTAATCATTGTTGGATTTGCCCTAATAAACGGAGTCGCATGTTCAAGTTATATTTTCATGCGAGAGGGAAGAGCACAATGTTCAACAAGCTAACTATGTAGAAGTGATTGGAAGGATTCTAGTTTCACCAATGACCTTTCTTGTTTTTTATAGCCTGAAGATGATCGGTTCTCAATGTGGTAATGCCCCAAAGATGACCCACGACTTCTTCGATATCGCAAGGTTTTTACTAGTTCCTTAACACTCATTTTCAGTCGAATGTTAAACTAGTTGTAGTGATGAGGATTTAGGTAATCAATTTTGCCACGTTAGAGTTAATGCTTTTTTTCAAGTAATTTAGTTAAAAATGCATGAGGGTACTGATTCACGATTTCTATTTTTTTTCTCAAAAAATGATAAAATTATTTTAGGTTCCAAAAACGTTAAATATCTCAAGTCCCTAAAACTGGTGTGTTCTGTGCAGATAATTATGTTGATGTACAATGTAACTGAGTGCTTGATAAATTGGTTTGAATCTTCAAATTTGGATCACTAACTGATCCAAATTTCTGATCAACTCCAACAGTGTGATTTAAATATTTGATTCAAATTACTTTTTACATATAATAATATATAAATATTATATTAAATAATTTTATCTTAAATTTATCGTTTAATCATTATTAACAATTTATATAACATATCATAAATTAATTAAATAAATAAAATTAATACACATAAAAATATTAAAATTGTGCACTTAATTCACGAAAAACACACTTATTGCAATAATTAAAATAGAAAATATCATTGGTACACAATAATTTTCCGAATTAGTATATACTTCCCACAAATTAATGCACCTATAAGTGCAATATGTGCCTCTATATTTTTTATTTTTCTATGGCGGTTCAGGAATTTTTGAAATCGGATATTTTAATGAAATTATGTTTTCTTATTATTTTAGGTTTTATTTTAAAAATAAAGTTTGTTAACTATTAATTATATTTTGTTATTAATTATATAATTAAAAAATTAAAAAACAATTTAAAATCTCATAAACTAAAAATAACAAAATCATTATTTTATATTAAATTAAATTATCCAAATTTGGACCACTATTAAAATGGAATTTCAATGTGGGATTTGACTAATGGCTATATATATTTGGCTTTCTACAAGAACGCATGTACAAAATTCAAGGAAAATTAACAGCATCCCTGAAGCAGACATATACATGGTACAAAATCTCATGCTAGTCCTGACTTCAGAACTACAATATCGACGAAAATTGAATAGTTTAGGATTCTTGCATTCTCAAATCTGAAGTATCTGATACATTCATAAATCCTCTATCGAGGACTCCCTACTGATATATTTGTTAAAAAATGGAAAGTTTGAGGCATATTTTATATATATTCTTGATATTATTTCCGGAAACTAACACTTGGAGTTGTTCCTTGACATGAGAACTTAAATTTTCATATTTGGATCTAAGACATTTTCTTAGTGGAATCCATGAATATATTGTGACAAAGTTGTTTGTTTGAAATGGGTTATGGGATTTTGTCCCACATTGATATTGTAAAAAAAAAGATATTAAGTTTATATAGTATCTTGTGTTAGTGTTGTTTACAACTACTAGCATAAGTGGAATGCTTGTGTGGCCTAGTGCTAGTGGGAACTCTTATATATTTTTCTTTTCTATTACAAGTTTAATTATTTATATTGATTATTTAATTATTAATATAAAATATATTGAGTAAAGATTATTTTAATCATACTCTGAATATATTTTATAATATTAATATTAAGTAATCTGGATATAATATAAATAATAAGGAAAACCCATTTTGTTTACTTTTTCTATTTTGTTACTTGGTGTACCACATCGAGTAAAATAGAAGAAGAGTAACTTGAGATGCCTATATATTGAGAGGTATACTTGAGATAAAAATGATACAAGTCTCGGTGCCTAACTCGCAAACATATATGAGTTGCATAGGTTTTTTGTGCAAACTGAGGTGCGAATCGCCGTTGATCATTGTTGGTTTTGTGGCCAGATTGATCTGTTGTTGTTTTATCCTGGAAGCGATATTGCTGCATTCCATCACAGCTTAAGTGGGGGGCAATAATCTCTTCAAGAACAGTCAAATCCTCTTGAAGGGTTTGGCGACGTTGTGTTCTTCTTCTTATCAGAATTTGGAAAGCGATAAGAGATAAGTTTTCTTTACTTTCTTTGTCAATTACAGTCTTTATAGTTTGTTACTGCCTTCGTGTTTTGTTTCGTTAGTTGGTTATTTGCCATGTTCTTGTTATTATATATATAACTGCCCATTGTTGCTGTGTAGTTAGAATTATACCCAACAATCTTGAAGAGATTATCTGTGTTATATATTAATTAGTAAGATGGTTAACGAAACTGCTGATGTTCCTAAAATTGTTGAGACTGGTTTTGGTTCTGGTGGTACTACTACCATTGACTGGACCACGTATCGTTTTCCCCATCCAATTGATTTATCGGGTATGTCTAATAAATTTAGTGGTGGAGCTTCTTTTCTCTTTGGCAGAAAAAGACGAAGCTCTAGTTAACGGTTAAGGGTCTATTGTTAGTGGTACAGTATGATCCTCCTGGGTAGGATCAAGAGAAAGCTGAATCTCTTAAGGTTTATGCTTTATGGGCTGAAAAGGATGGGGTGGCTAGGGCAGCCAATTTTGGCATCCTTGGAGAACACCTTGTTCGATGTTTATTCATCAGATGCCTATATTGCTAAAGTCTTATGGGATAAGCTGGACCAAACCCATAATACTGATTCTCAAGGATTTGAGAAGTATTCTGTGGCAAGGTTTCTTGATTTTAAGCTGGTGGATGGAAAATCCATGACTGAACAGGTTCATGAGTTTGAGATGTTAGTTCATGATTTGGGTGAGTCCGGTATGGTCTTGCTTGAGAAGTTTCGAGTGATGTCTGTGATTGAAAAGCTCCCTAAGTCTTGGGAAGAGTTTGCTCTCTCCCTGAAAAGACAGAAAGGAGAGATCACATAGACTAACTTGATGTTGGACATCTCAGTACAGGAGCAGTACAAGTCCAAACAGGGACATGTGTTGCCTGTGGAACATGGGAGCTCGAAGGTGAATGTAGTGACTGTAAGACAGAAAAGAAAGGTAGTCACTAAGAATACTAAAACTAAATGACAAGAACAAGGCTAAGAAACCAAAGACGAACAAACCATGTTGGTCTTGTGGACGGGTTGGTCATTGGAGCAAGGACTGTACAAGTAAGAAAGCTAAGAAAGCTGGAGTGGTAGCTCAAGCAAATATTTTGCTTGGACTTGGAACCACGAATGGGCCAGTAGCTAACATGGTCATTGGTGAGGTTGTTGCCTCTGGAACCGATGACGTGTATGTTACTTACAACCCTGTACTACTTTCCACTTATATGTCACATGAGTGGTTGATTGATATTGGAGCTAATGTACATATTTGTGCTGATATTAGCTTGTTTGTATCTTATCAACAGAGTCATGGAGTGACAGTGACGATGGTGAATGCTAGTGCTGCACAAGTGCTTGGAATAGGAAACGTGGACCTGAAGTTTGCTTCTGGGCGGATTCTATCTCTCACTAGAGTGTATCATGTTCCCTCTATTCGTAGAAATATTATAAGTGGAAGTTGTTTAGTTAAAAACGGCTTTGAACTTTCTTTGAAGTGTAATAAAGTAGTTATTACTCATACTGGTACATTATTTGGCAAGGGTTACTTGTCTGATGGTTTGTTTTTAATAAATGTTTAACCCGTTTTGGGTGGTTTTATTAATGATAGTGTTGCACCTTCTGTTAATTGTGTAGAATCATCTGATTTGTGGCACTTACGACTTGGTCATTTAAATTTTGGCGCTCTAAAGATTATGATGAATTTAGAGTTGATTCTAAAGTACGCCATTGATAAGAAATCTAAGTGTCAAGTGTGTGTAACTCCTAAACAAACAAGGAAACCTTTTCATAATGTTGTTAGGGATTCAGACTTGTTAGATTTAGTACACTCAGACATATGTGAATTTGGCGGTGTGTTGACTAAGGATCACTGTAGATGATTGTAGTAGATAGTGTTATGTTTATTTGCTTAAACATAAGGATGAAGCACTAGATAAATTCATTATGTATAAAAATGAAGCTGAAACACAAATTGGCAAATTACTTAAACGTTTGAGGTCTGATAGAGGTGGTGAGTATACGAGTACTTTGTTTAATGAATTTTGCGCAAACAATGGTATAGTTCATGAGGTTACTCCACCATACACACCTGAGTCTAATGGGTGGCAGAACGAAAGAATAGAACTTTTAAAGATATGATTAACAGTATGCTAATTAATTATGGGTTGCATAAGTACATGTGGGGAGAGGCTCTGAATACGGCTTGTCATATTCTGAATAGAGTCCCTCTAAAACATATGGACAAGACACCATATGAATTATGGAGAAAGCGTAGGACAATTTTGAGTTATCTTCGTGTGTGGGGGTGCCTTGCTAAGGTGCTTTTTCCTGAACACAAGAGAAAGATACTGGGTCCGAAAACTGTTGATTGTATCTTTCTGGGCTATCTTGAAACCACAACTGCTATGAGATTTTTAGTATTAAAATATGACATAGATGGTATTGTGGCGAATACGATAGTTGAGTTTCGTGATGCAACTTTCTTTGAGGAAGTATTCCCAACGAAGACTGGTATATCTTTGGGTAGTTCTGAGGATGATCCCATTCACACATCAAGTTCTATTCCTGATCATGTGGAAAAGATGACAAATGTGGGGGTGGATCCTGGTAGTAGCTCTACTCCTAACAAAGTAGAGGAACCTAGAAGGAGTAAGCGTGCAAAGGTAGTCAAGGACTTTGGAAGTGACTTTATCACTTACAATGTTGAGGATGAGCCTTTAACTTTCCGTCAAGCCAAGGATTCTTCAGAGTCAAGGCATTGGAAAGGCGTTTTAAAGAGTGAAATTGACTCAATTGTTTCAAACGGAATATGGGAGTTACTTGATCTCCCTCCAGGGTGTTCTACTATTGGATGTAAATGGATCTTCAAGAGGAAGCTAAACCCTGATGGCTCAATAAATAAGTACAAGGCTAGGCTAGTTGCTAAGGGCTTTAGGCAAAGGGAAGGCATTGATTATTTTGATACATATTCTCCAGTTTCCCGAATGACAACAATCAAAATGCTTATTGCATTGGCTTCTGTACATGGTCTTATCATCCATCAAATGGATGTAAAGACAACTTTTCTTCATGGTGACCTTGAAGAAGAGATTTATATGGATCGGCCTGAGGGATTTGTTGCTTCTGGTAATGAGAGGAAAGTATGTAGACTAGTCAAGTCCATCTATGGCCTTAAACAAGCACCTATAGACTGGCATAAAAGTTTGATGAAATTATTTTAGACTTCAAATTTTTTAGTTAATGAAAGTGACAAGTGTGTCTACTATAAGGTTAGAGGTAATGATTGTGTGATCGTGTGCTTGTATGTAGATGATATCTTGTTGTTTGGAACCAATATTGAGATTATTAACGAGACAAAGAGTTTCTTGAAGATGCACTTTGAGATGAAGGATATGGGTGAAGCTAGTGTGATTCTTGAGATCAAGTTGACTCAGTCAACTGATGGAATAACTTTGTCACAGTCTCATTATATAGAGAAATCTATACTTGAGATGTATGGTTATTCAAATTTTAGAATCGCTAGTACACCATATGATTCAAAAGTTGCCTTAGTCAAGAATAGTTCAGGAGTTCCTGTGTCTCAGTTAAGGTATTCTTAGATTATTGGGAGTTTGCAATATCTTGCTAATGTGATTAGGCCAGATATTTCTTATTCTGTGTCTAAGTTGGCTAGATATACAAGCTGTCCAAACAAGACTCATTGGGAGGCACTGGATAGAGTTCTTAGATATCTAAAGGGAACTATTTCCCTTGACTTGCATTACCGGAGATTTCCGGGGGTACTCGAGGGGTACAGTGATGCAAGTTGGATAGCTAAGAAATCTGGTTCCAATGGAGTGACTGGATATGTGTTTACCCTTGCGGGTGGAGCAGTGTCCTGAAAGTCTTCTAGACAGACTTTGATTACCCGGTCTACTTTTGAGGCTGAGTTGTGTGCACTTGATGCCACGGGGACGGAGGCTGAATGGTTACATGGACTCATGAGTATGTTACTTGTAGTAAGCAAGTCGTTTCCTGCCATTTCTGTTCATTGTGATAGCCGTACAACTATCGACAAAGTCAGAAGTGTAAAGTATAATGCTAAAACAAAGAGACACATCCAAGTTAGACTAAAGTCTATAAGGGGTCTTGTGTCTGATAGGATTATTGCTATAGAGTTCATAGGAACTCAGGATAATATAGCTGATCCGCTGACTAAAGGGATTGAGCATGCTATAGTTCTTAAGTCGAGGTTGGGGATGGGACTGGTAACCCATCATAATTCATCAACAGCGAGAACCCAATACACCTGAGAGGAGATCCCTCGAAGTGTATTCAATGTGGTAATAACAAGTTGTAAGGATGAATTAGTAATACCTCTACCATATACATTTAGATACTTATGTATCTGATTCGATCCCCTATAAAACTTAAGAGGTACTTGAACTGCTAGTTAGCAAGAGTTATTTGAACTCTGAATGAGGTCAAGTCGTTTGACGAGATGATAGCAGTACATCTCTGGAGATGCCCAGCTAAGTGAATGTAATTGTGTGGTCGCAATTAGAGGAAAGTTTTATTCCTCGAAACATTCAACGAACATGATCGAGACATGACCATTAACGTCTCAAAGCCGTAGATTGGCACCATAGCCTTTGACTTGTCGTCGTCTATGGAGTGTGGTTACACCCAACGGATAAAGATTCAAGGTGAAACATTCCATCTGTATCCGGTAGCCATCAAAGTAGAGGACTTAGGAGGGTTCAAACCCGGAAGGGTACCGACTCTGAAAAATATGTCGTGTATAAATCTCGTATGCAATTTGATTATGGATTTGTGGGGGATTATTAGAAAATGGAAAGTTTGAGGCATATTTTATATATGTTCTTGATATGATTTCCGGAAACTAACACTTGGAGGTTGTTTCTTGACACGAGGACTTAAACTTTCATATTTGGATCTAAGACATTTTCTTAGTGGAATCCATGAATATATTGTGACAAAGTTGCTTGTTTGAAATGGGTTATGGGAATTTTGTCCCACATTGATATTGTAAAAGAAAGATATTGAGTTTATATAGCATCTTGTGTTAGTGTTGTTTACAACTACTAGCATAAGTGGAATGCTTGTGTGACCTAGTGCTAGTGGGAACTCTTATATTTTTCTTTTCTATTACAAGTTTAATTATTTATATTGATTATTTAATTATTAATATAAAATATATTGAGTAAGGATTATTTTAATCATACTCTGAATATATTTTATAATATTAATATTAAGTAATCTGGATATAATATAAATAATAAGGAAAACCCATTTTGTTTACTTTTTCTATTTTGTTACTTGGTGTACCACATCAAGTAAAAGAGAAGAAGAGTAACTTGAGATGCCTATATATTGAGAGGTACACTTGAGATAAAAATGATACAAGTCTCGGTGCCTACCTCGCAAACATATATGAGTTGCATAGGTTTTTTGGGCAAACTGAGGTGCAAGTCGCCGTTGATCATTGTTGGTGCTGTGGCCAGATTGATCTGTTGTTGTTTTATCCTGGAAGCGATATTGCTGCATTCCATCACAACTTAAGTTGGGCTCTTCAAGAACAGTCAAGTCCTCTTGAAGGGTTTGGCGACGTTGTGTTCTTCTTCTTATCATAATTTGGAAAGCGATAAGAGATAAGTTTTCTTTACTTTCTTTGTCAATTACAGTCTTTATAGTTTGTTATTGCCTTCGTGTTTTGTTTCGTTAGTTGATTATTTGTCATGTTCTTATTATTATATATATAACTGCCCATTGTACCTTTTAGTTAGAATTATACCCAACAATATTAACCTCCTTTTTTACCATAAAGGGCTTCTGCTATTTGTCTGCAAAGCACCAGACAAGTGGCCTCTTCAAATGACATTCTTAAACTCATGAAGAATGTACATAAATCGTCCCTACGGGTTGCTCTGCAAAAGTGTCACTAAATATGAAAGTGATATTACTGCAACGCAACACGGCGTAAGTGGGATAATATTCTCTTTAAAAACAGTCTATACTTCTCGAAGGTTAGGCGTCTCAGCTATTGATAGTTCTTTTTTACAGAGTTGATAAGGCTTCTGTTAGAGCTGAATATTCTATTCTCTTTTTGTCAATTCAGTTACTGATCATATCTTATTATTTTTTGCTTTCGTATTTTATTTTATTATTTGGTTTATTGTGTGTTCTTACTTAATCCTAATTATATAACTGTACAGTTATTATTACGTGCGGTGTTAATTATACCTGACAGAATCAATATCAGCAAAAGTGTCACTAAATATGTTCATGCCATATATGCAGTCATTCACACCAGTAGTGTGTGACAACTAATTATAAGAACTATGAGCAATGGTAGCAATACAGTGTGTTGATTATTGACAATATTTTGTTAGTGCGCACTCGCCTTTCTATTAGACGAAATAATGTAGTGAGATATTAAATGAAACTAACATCTAAAAGATGAGTAGGGACCCGAGTAGCATTTAAGTGTAGGATCCATAATTTTACTGTATAAACTTCTCTGAGTGGTTGTTAATTATGTAATTTTACGGTATAAACTTCTGTTAGGGGTTATTAATTATGTATAAATTCTGAGAGGTGCTATTTATAATTTTTGAATTTACTTTTTAAAGAATTGTTATTAAATTAATCTCTCTGAAATCTCTTAAAGTGGATGTCTAATGGAATATTTTCAAAATCAAGATTTAGAGGGAAAAAAATAGAAAATGCACTAGCAAATATTCAAATTCATCATTTAAAAAAATCTCTAATTGATACCATCAAATTTTGACCCTATTTTTTAAAATTCATATCTAATTTCGGTCAACTTTTAAAGTACAAATTTAAATACACTTATATATTGGATTTTAAAATTTTCAGTGTATTTAAATTAACTATACTCAAATTTGTAAAATCCAATTTTTCTTTTGAAAATTCAGAATGGATTGTTTCTAAGTTACATGTATAATTTCCAGAAAATTGAAATACTTGTATTTGATTGAATACAACGTACCTATGCCGAAAATTAATTATTTGAAATGTATTAAGATATAATAGATCATGTGTTTCAAAAAAAAAAGATATAATAGATCATTTTAACTGCATCCCTATAAAAGCAAAAACCAAGATCATTTTATTAGCGCAACAACATAGAAGTTCCACCAAAAAAGAATGAACGAAAAAGTAGAAGTAAAAATGATCAAGAAAATCAAATTTGTCATGGAGATGGTCTCCTCACAAATGCAGAGCCAAGCTGCACAGAACCAATATTTCGTGACCGTCTAATGTTTTTACGACGCTTAGCGTAAACCATTCCTCCAAACCCCAACAGAGCAGCACCAGCAATGACTCCAAATGCAAGGCCGGCCTTCTGCCCGCCACTCATTCCTTTCGAACTGCCTTTAGACTTTGCTGATCGCGGTGATGGTGATGGTGGTGAATCTCTTTTATTATCATGAGACGGGGTTGGACTCGGTGAGGAGGGCATATATGTTGGAGTCGGCGAGGGTGCATTTAATGATGGACCGGACGCATGTGGTAATGGTATAGCACTTAGAATTGTAAAATGTTGAAAGATTAGTGTGACCAGAAGAAGAAAGTAGTAAACTCTAGACATTTTTAAGGTATTGAGGGTTAGCAACTATAACAATTTTATCAAAGTTTCAAGTGAATTTATACAAGTCTTGTTTCGATAAGAACAATAATGATAAAGAAAACAATTGAACATTGAGGAGATCCCTATGGTGTGCTTACCTTTAAATAAAGCGCTGGCTTCGTTATTAGGTTCATTTTTTGTTTTGCAGTTATTTGTCTAAGACAGTTTCACAAGAACTCTTTTATAAGAGTGAAGCAAATTAAAACAGCATCCCAGTAATTACACACATTAGACAAATAACTAAAGTACAACCTTAATAAGTTGCTGAAAACAACAATTTTGATATATCACAAGTTAGTTGCAGGAGCAGCTATGCATTGTATTTTTCTAACACGGCTCAAATCACACCATTACCTGGAAATTCTCGAAACAGAAAACAATTGATGTAGCAGCAGCATACGATTTTAAGGTTTCTTACCTCAGAGTAGTGCGGCAAAATTGATGAATATAGATCTAGTATCATTTGGTAGATGTACATCAACTTGATAACCTGGCAGATCAACCTAATTTTCATAGTGAAGCAAGTTGATTTTAGAAGTTTTTGATTTCATACACCTAGTTAAACACCTTTATTTTATATTTGTTAGTGTCTGCAAATAGAAACATACGCCCATAGTTGCTAGTTTTATTAAAGGACCTCATCTTCAGTTAATGGAATATTAAACCTTCTTAAAAAGCATATGATTTTCATTCACTGATTTTGCAGCTTGAATGATTGGACTAAATGCTCCCTTCCGGTTTTCTAACCTCAGGAGATGTTCGTCTTTGAGTTCAGAAGGTAGTTCGGATTCAGAAATTTAAAAAAAAAGAGACCTTATGAATATATAGAGGACCTGAAATGACATGTTTGCATTATCTCTGTTCTACCATTTTATCAAAATCCGCAAGTTTAGAAGTCCTGAAATAGGAAAAACCACAAGATTTAACAAGCAAAGTAGAAATAATTGGATGAATTCTGGTTTCCTTAAAAACCTGTCTTTCCATGCATATAACCTCTTAATATTTTGCTCACCAAACTGAAAGTGGTCTTATTCCAGTCAAATAATCAATTGTGCCACATTCATTCAGTTCTTTGCACTGTGAATCAATAATTTTCTCCATATAATCAGTAGAAAGTTCACTAGGATGTTGATTCACGGTTTCTATTTTTTTGGGTTGTAATATAATACATCTTAGGTCCCAAAAACTCGAAATATCATAGGTTCCTAAAACTAGTATGTCCTCTGCAGATTCTAGTTGAAATATTGTTAATTTGATATATCCAACAATGCCTGTATACAATGCTTGCTACAAATATATAGAAACATAATTTTAATTAACTTTATTTTCACAGCAAGTTAGTGGTATCCACCAAAATGAATGAACATAAATGGAAGTAAAAAAGAAATCATATTCCTCATGGTGATACTCTCCTAAATGGAGTAGCAAGTTGCACTGAATCGATGAATCGTGATCGTCGAATGTTTTTACGACGTTTTGCATACACCATACCTCCAAACCCTACTAGAGCAGCACCAGCAATGATTCCAAATGCAAGACCAGCCTTTTGTCCACCACTCATTCCTTTTGAACTGCCTTTAGACTTTGCTAGTTGAGGCGGTGGTGACACTGATGGCGATGAGGGAGGTGTTGGTGGTGAGTCTACGTTGTTATGGTGAGACGGGCTTGGTGAAGATGTCGTAGGCTGGGGCAAGGGAGTGAGTGCGGGAGCTAGTTTTGGAGTATATGCAGGCACATATGCTGGAGTAAATGCAGGCGCATATCCGGGAGTATATGCAGGTGCATATGTTGGAGAGGACACAGGCGAAGTAGCACATAAAATTGTGAAGTCTTGAAAGATGAGCGTGATTAAAAGACTAAAGTAGCAAACTCTAGACATTTTTAAGGGTATTGGAGGTTAATTAGCAAATATAACTATATTCTTGATATAGAAAGTTTTAACTTATAAGTGAATTATATATAGGTTCAGTTTCGGTACAAACAATAATGTGAAGGAAACAATTGAAACTTTGAGGAGATCACTATAGATTGATAACCTTAAGTAAGTTTTTAACTTGGTGATTAAGGCTCAACCTTTTATTTGTTAGCTGTTTATGTTTGACATTTTCACAAGAACTCTTCTATAAAATGCAGAAAAGTTTCAGAGTATCCCAGAAATTACATATACATAGTACAAAGTTTAGCCAGTTTTGCTGGAAAAGCATGAATCCAGACTACACATTTTGATATATCAGAAGTGGTTGCATGAGCAGCTACACCAATGTGTTCTCTTTTCAATTGGCTTTAAGATACCAGGTACTTGCTCTAAATCATACATAACTTACGAAATTCTGTAACAGAAAACAATTGATGTACCAATTATATCATATTTGTAGGCCTGTAAGTACATCAACATGATTCCCTGGAAAATCAACCTTTTTGAAAGTGTTAATATTCAAATAACGCGACAAACATCCTTTTCTTCTGTTAATGGCTGCAAATAGCAACAATTACTCATAATTGCGAGTTCAAACAAGGACCTCATTTTCATCTATTTACAACAGAAGATTATAACATCTTCTCTTCCCGACTAATTTTGCAGCTTGAGTAATAGTGATGGATACAGATAAAGTAATATTAACTAACAACAACAATGACTAAACTTACTTCAGTGTTATTTCTGAATAGATGGAATTGAAGAGTGTTGCAGAAACAAACTACATGCTGTTGTTTTAAACGTGAAAGACTACCTATAAACCAGGTACTACATACTTGGCTTATCTCCACTACTTCCCTAAATAAACTCAACCTCTAAGACTTATTCCAACTACATATAACGTCCAACATTACATGCATAAATAATAAAACAGATAATTATATTTAGATTAAATATTTATTCTAACAAACTCCTCCTTAATCTAAAAATGATTAAGGTCCTTGACTCCCAGCAATTTACACATTCTTTCGAACTTAACAATCGACATGGGCTTCGTGAGGATGTCTGCTCTCTGCAACTCAGTGCTAACATGTTTGCTGACTATAGGACCCTTCTCTACGCATTCTCGGATGAAGTGATAACGAACATCTATGTGTTTGCTGCGTCCATGAAACACTGGGTTTTTAGCAAGATCAATAGCAGATTTATTGTCAATATAAAGCACTACTGGCCCAGCTCTAACATTCATAATCTGACTTAACAGACTGTGCAACCATATTCTTTGACACACTGCAGCCGTAGCTGCCATAAACTCAGCTTCGCAGGATGATAATGCTACACATCGTTGTTTTTGAGATACCCATGTGATTAACGATTCATCGAGATAAAAAGCCATACCACCTGTAGATTTCCTATCCACAACATCACCTGCAAGGTCACTTTATGAAAAATCAGACAACATATAATCACCACGACCTCTAGTGTATACTAACCCGTAGTTCAGTGTCCCCTTTACGTACCTCATTATTCGTTTCACTGCATTTTGATGCAACACTGTTGGCCTTTCCATGAATCTGCTTACCAGTCCTACTGCATATGCAATATCAGGACGCGTATGCACTAAATACCTCAGACCCCCCCCCATGCTCTTATAGTCTGTGGAGTCGACCACCTTTCCGTTTTCATCCTTGTGTAACTGGATCTTTGGTTCCATTGGAAACCTAGTTGGATTACAATCTGACAGACCAACTTTTTCTAGTACCTTCTTTGCATAAGCAACCTGCTTTAACTCAATATGCTCCTCTCCTTGTTTCACCTCAATGGCAAGGTAATAGTACAGCTTTCCCAGGTCTGACATATCAAACTCTTTGCTCATCTGCGACTTAAAACCATCAATACTGTTAACATCCGTACATGTAATGATCAAATCATCCACGTATACGCCTACAATTAGTGTCTCATTTCCCTCCCTTCTTGTGTACACAACATGCTCCAGGGGACACTTAATAAATCCCAGCTTCTCAAGACTTTTATTCAGCTGGACATACCAAGCTCGGGGAGCTTGTCTGAGTGCGTACAATGCTTTGAATAATCTGTAGACTTTTCGCTCTTGTCCTGTCTTTTCGTAGCCTTCAGGTTGCTGTACGTACACCTCTTCATAGAGTTTGCCATTCAGGAAAGCCGATTTGACGTCCAAATGACGGACTTCCCTCGAGTTTTGAGCTGCCAGAGCTAGTATAAGACGCACTGTTTCCATCCTTGTCATCGGGGCAAAAACCTCTTCGAAATCTATGCCATACTTTTGCACATACCCTTTCGCGACTAACCTCGCCTTGTGCCTTAGTATCTTCCCTTCAGTATCCCTCTTGACTTTGTATACCCATTTAAGAGCAATCGCCTTGTGACCTGGAGGTAAGTCTGTCAATTCCCAGGTCCTATTCTTTTCTATGGAACTGATTTCGCAGTCCATGGCCTGTCTCCGACAATTCTCCTTTACTGCCTCTGCGTAATACACTGGCTCATCAATTCCAGCAAATAACAACTCATCAGCCATGTATTCATCTAACTACACCTCATCTGTTTCATCGTATATATCACGAAGAGATCGAAAATGACGAGGTGACACACTGCCATCATAAGTGTTGTCAATATTATCACCTGTGTGTCATCGACTTGCACTACTATCACCACGAACTAGCGAACTTTGTGATGACGCCGTCTGAGGTGATTGTGTAGAGGACTGTGACACATTCTGAGTTGACTGTGTGGGTGAAAGGTAATTATCTCCTGAGCCTGCACTTTCACCGTGGAAACCACCATCATCACTGTTATTACCGTCTTCGTTAGTATCTTCGATACTGGATAGTACCTCATCCTGAGTTGCTTCACTGAAAACCCCTGCTACAACAAAAGACGAGGGTGATACAATATTTTCGTTTTCTTCGTTTTCATCATTCCAGTTCCATCCATTTGCTTCGTCAAAGACAACATCACGGCTGACGTGCAAACAACCTGTGTCAGGATTGAACAAACGGTAGGCCTTTGTTCCTGCTTCCCGACCGAGATGAATAACACGTATACTTCTGCTATCCAACTTTGTTGTATGCACATTAGGAACCTTTATATATGCAATGCAACCAAAGATCCTGAGATGCTCAAATTTTGGTTTCTTTTTCGACCATATTTCATAAGGTGTAGCTCCCTCAACTGCTCTAGTTGGAGGTCGATTTAGCAAATAAACAACATGTCTTATAGCCTCTCCCCACATATTTGAAGGCATGTTTCTTTCTTTCAAAAGGCTCCTTCCCATGACAACCACAGTCCTGTTGCGTCGCTCCACAACTCCGTTATGTTGTGGAGTGTAAGGGGCTGTAAAGTGATGAGTAATGCCCTTTTCTTCACAGAATTTTATGAAATCATGGGAGCAAAACTCTCCTCCTCTGTCTGTGCGAAGTACTTTGATGACCTGGTTCGATTCCTTTTTAACTTGTGCCTTGAACGTCTTGAAGTGTGCAAGTGCCTCGTCCTTTGTCCTGAGCATATAAACCCACATAGCACGACTAAAATCGTTAACAAATAACAAAAAAAATCTATTACCAACTCAAGTTTGTGGTGATATTGGACCACATATGTCTCCATGGATGAGTTCAAGACGTTCTTTGGCATAGAAATTTGACTGTGCAGGAAACGGACGTCTAGCCTATTTGGACACTAAGCAGCCTTGACATATGCCCTTCTGGTTTGAGAAGGTTGGTAGCCCAAATCCCATGTTATTCTTAGACATCAAATACATGGAATTAAAATTCACATGACCGAGCCGTGAATGCCACAGCCAAGTCATTTCATCAGCTTTTGTTAACAGGCACATACCATCAGTATCATTCATCACCACCTTATATAATCTATTATTTGCTCGCTTCACTTGCATTATCAAGACATTTTCTTCATTATACACCCATAAGAAATCTCCCTTAATCAGTATTTTGCTACCATTCTCAGACAATTGACCCAATGAGATAATATTATTGCATAAACTTGGAATGAAATATACCTCCCTGAGAGTACATTCTTTGTCATCCTGAGTTGTTAAATTGATTGATCCCCTGCCATGTATTTTGACTGTAAAGCCATCCCCGAATTTGACTTCACCTTGCACTTTTTCGTCCAAATTAGTGAACTTGGAACGGTAACGTGTCATGTGGTTACTGGCTCCATTATCAAGATACCACTCACTTGTATCCTTTTGCCTTTCATGACCTGTTTCATTCAACATTGGGTGCATTCCTTCATCATTCAAAAAGATCATTTCATCCTTAATCAGCTCACATTCTGCCAACAAAAGGGTAGGTTTATCATCGTTTATCTGGGTCAAGTTCACCTCATGTGATTAATCCCTCGCTCGCCTGGGCTTACGGCACTCTACAGCATAGTGACCGTAAGCACTACAATTGAAATAACGAATTTTGGCTCTGTCCTGGCTACCCCTGGAAAAATCTTTGCCCCTGGTTTCATCTCTTCCCCGTGAGCTCCCCCTATTTGCTCGTTTCAACCACTCATCTCTCGTGAGTAGTAGCTGGCCATCTTTGTTCTCATTCTTTATCCATTCCTCTTCGGTTAGAAGGAGCTGCTGTTCACTGTTCTCAGTTTTCCCACGTACTCGTTCTTCGTGGGCCTTGAGACAACCCACGGTTTCCTCGACGGACATCTGTTCCAGATTACCAAATTGCTCGATGGCTGAGGCTATCTGCAAAAACTTCGTGGGTATAGCTCGCAAAATCTTTTTGACCACGTACGCTTCTTCAATCGTCTCTCCTAAGGCACAAATTTTGGTCACCAAACCGTTCAGCCTCATACAGAAATCGTCTAGTTGTTCAGTATCCTTCATAGTGAGAGCCTCAAACTTGGATTTTAGAGTCTGGACCTTCGCTTTCTTTACTTTATCTGCACCTAAGTGTACCGTCTTGATCGTCTCCCACGCCTGCTTTGCACTTTTCTTGCCTGCAATGGATAACAGTAAGTCTTCAGCGATTCCCTGCTATATTATGGCCATTGCTCGTTTATCTATCTTATCCTCGAGAGCTGCCTTAGGATCTTTAGGCTCTATGGCATCCCACACACCATGGGCTTGCATGAATACTTTCATTTTGAGTGACCATGCCGTATAGTTTGTCTTGGTAAGCATCAGATAGCTTAGACCAAAACTCTCTTTTCCCTTGCCAGCTTCCATAGAGTAACAGGTTACGTGGATGACTATGTAAGCTCTGATACCAGATGATGGATACAGATAAAGTAATATTAACTAACAACAATGACTAAACTTACTTTAGTGTTATTTCTGAATAGATGGAATTGAAGAGTGTTGCAGAAACAAACTAAATGCTGTTGTTTTAAACGTGAAAGACTACCCTATAAACCAGGAACTACATACCTGGCTTATCTCCACTACTTCCCTAAATAAACTCAACCTCTAAGACTTATTCTAACTGCATATAACCACATACATACACAGCTGATTTAGTCCAACATTACATGCATAAATAATAAAACAGATACTCATATTTAGATTAAATATTTATTCCAACAAATAGGACTAAATATTTCCTTTAGTTTTTCTGGCCTAAGAGACTTTGAGTAATCTAGACTTGAATTCAGAACTTGAACTTCCCTCTAATTTTAAAAAAAATGGAACAAGTGGGAAAGATTTGAGTACTTTAAATGATCTGCTTGTAATATTTATTCTATCGATATTTAAAATCCGGTGGTGACTTTTGAAATTTATTAAGAGTTGGGCTGAGCATTCAGTCCGTTCGGTCCAAAATCGGACCGAAAAATCGAATATTCAATTTTTTAAGGACCAATATATTACGAACCGGACCGAACCGAAATAATTCGGTTCGGTCCGGTTTTGGACCGAACGGACCGAATTTTTTTAAAAGAAAATTACATAAAAAATTAAATTACAAATTATAAAATTTAAAATATAATTAAAATAATATGATATGTAGAGTTCTAATAGTGTATAAATACAAATAAAAATTAAAAATTATGATTATAATTTTTAAGATATATGTAAAATGTATAAAATATGAAATTATAGTATTTATGATTTGGTCTATTCGGTCCAGACCGAAATATTTTGTAAAAGAACCGAACCGAACCGAATTAGCACGGTTCGGTTCTGTTTTTCGATTTCGGTTCGGTTTTGCTCAGCCCAAATTAAAAAGGCAAAATTGCAGTTTTTAAAAAACCTTGTAGCACTAATAACCCAATTAGACAGGAATGAAGTCCAAACTTAAAAAGTTCTGTCGAAATCATGAAACTGAAAAACACAAGGCTGATATATATCAGAAGTCAGTTGCATGAGGAGATATAAAATATGTTTTTCATGAATCAGCTTAAAAAATACCAGGAACCAACGCAAGATCACAACCGCAAATCACCATGACAGTAACATTTCCATAAGTGAAAACAATTGATTTAATAAACAACATACAGTTTGACGTTTCCTTGCTCAGAGTAGCAAGACTGAATTGATGAACATTGGTGATTTAGTATCCAATATATCTTATGTAATTGGCCTAGACGTAATTAACTTGATTCTCTAGCAAATTAACCAAAATTTAAACTGGAGTAAGTTGATTTTGAAGTACTAATATTCACACTAGGCAACAAGCACCTATTTTTTTTTGTGCAAACGGCAACAAAGTACCATAGTTGCGAGTTTAATTTAAGAACCAAATTTTCAGCTGATTGAAGACTATAACATCTCTTTGTAAAGCAAATGTTTTTCGTTGTTGATATTGCACCATGAATGATAGAACCTAATGTTTCGCTCTATTTTTCTAGCATAAGAAGATGGCTGTGAGTTCAAAATTTGGTTCTGGTTCTGGAACTGTTGGTTATAGGCCCAACAGGGCCCATCGAACGAAGGCCCACTATGCGACTAAGCTACCGGGCCGAATGACCTTCAGGCCCGCAAGAAAAAGGCCCACGGAAGTCCCAGGACAAGGCCCACTCTTCTTCAGACCGTTGGAAAGCACAAGGGGCATAACGCCCCCTTTTCACTCCCTCCATAATGATGAGTAACGGATGAGCATTCAAGGCAGAATTGGGTATAAAAACCCTTATAAAGTAAGACAAAACATACACACTCTCACATACACTCTGCTTTTCTTGTATTATTACCACACCCTTACAACCAGATTCTTATTCTCACACCGGAGGTGAATCGGGGGTACAAATCCTCGCATTCTCTTCACTTTCAGGTATAAGCCGAAGCCACCTTCAGGGCAGCCGAAGCCTGTTCAAACTCCCGAAGGAATCTGGGCGTAACATTTGGCGCCGTCTGTGGGAATACGAGAGTTAGAAGCTGAGAACGAGATCATGACAGAAACAATTCACGAACATTCACCACCGTCTGGTTTTACCGACAAAGGACAACCGTCCTCCCTAGTGGATGAGGACGGGGTCATCACATTGACTCCTGAAGAAGAGGCCTTGCTCCTAAAGATCCGGGTAGAAAAGGCCGCAGAGAAGGTCAAGGCCAAAACTGATCAAGTTGACAAAGAAGCGGAAGCGCGAACGAAGAAAAGAGAGGCTGATGCGCTCCGGCTAAAGGCCCTGCAGCTCCAAAGGGAGGAGATTGAACTGCAAGAACAAGCCTTGTGCGAAGCAATGCGGGCCGACAAGTATGGCAGAACGAATAAGGATAGAAGAGAACGTCGGGTGCATGACGAAGAAGATGAGTCAGACTCTGATTCACATCCCCGAAGGAAAAGGACCAGGCAACCCTTTTCGTCTGATTCGGATGAGGAGCCCGATGGATCCAGCCTCAGGCTCAATCGCCTAGAGAAGGCCATGTTCGGTGATAGAAGGCCAGATCGAGAACCGGTCGTGACACAAGAAATTGAGCAGTATCGACCCCCCCGGGCGAAGAGAGGCAATTCCCTAAGCGAGTTCAATGAAAAAGGAGACCCCGAGGACCTTTGTGAAAAATATGAACTCCTGATGGTTGGGATGGGTCACAATGATATTATGTTGTGCAAAATGTTCAAAACTTATCTCAAGGGGTCGGCTTCGATGTGGTACAAGTCCCTCAAGCCCCAATCCATTGGGTCCTACGAGTAGTTGAAGAGGAAGTTTTTGAAGTACTACCCGCACCTATACCGAAAGGCGAAGGATACTGAAGCCCTGGTCCACTGCAGACAAAGGGCGAATGAAGAGCTGGGGTATTATCTCGCTCGGTTCGAGGAAGAAGCTGGGATGGTCACTAACCTGGACAAAATCAAAGCAATGGGCTTCCTAACGACTGGGCTGGACCCCTATGAAGGTAAAAAGCTTCACTCGTCTCTTTACGATTTTCCCCCGAAATCCCTTAATGATATATATGTAAGAGGCGAGAACATTCGCCGAAAGATGGAAAGTATTGGGGGGTATAAAGATTCAAGAAGAGACGACCGATCAAAGAGAGCCGACAAATATGAGGGCTCAAGATCAGGCTCTGACCAAAGGGATAGGAGGAAAGAAGGAAGGAAAGAAATGGATCGCGGGGCCGAACGGCGACGAGATAGAGATTCGACCGTGTTCACCCCTTTGAATGCGCCGATCTCCAAGATTCTCCATGAGATCAAGGGCAAACCAGGATTGTCCACCCCGCCAAAATGAAGGTCCCAAACCACAAGAAGAATCCTGATAAATACTGCGACTATCACAGGGACAAGGGGCATAACACCGATGAGTGTTATCACCTCAAAAGCTCATTGAGCGCATGATCAAAGACGGCGAACTTAATCAGTTCGTTCGAGATCTGAGAGATAGGTTGGGGCCGAAGGAGAACCAAGAGGAGGAGGTAGAGGCCGATGAGCCAGAGCGAAGGGACAGGATAAGGGGCGAAGTAAAAACTATATCTGGGGGAAGCATCCTGGATAAGGATAGTAAGACAACAAAGAAGAAGTATGCCCGAAAAGTGTACAATCTGTATCAGTTCGGATAAGCAAAGCCCCATATGCCCATGACCTTCAGCACTGAAGACTACGAGGATGTCATTCGCCCGCACGAGGACCCTCTAACCATCAATCATATCATCGGGAAAAATAAGATATGCAAAGTAATGGTGGATACAGGCAGCTCGACCAACATACTGTTCCACAAAACCTACTGCAAGATGAACTTGGCTGGAGAGAAACTAGAGCCCTGCAACAAGGCTCCCCTTTATACCATTGGAGGGCATCCCATTCCGTTCGAGGGAACAATTACTCTACCGGTCCTCCTAGGCAAGTTGCCGTATACCGTCGAAAAGTCGGTGAAGTTTTATGTAGTTCGGATCGAAAGCCCGTACAATGCAATATTTGGCAGGCCCTTCTCATCAACCTGTGAAGCAGTGGAGTCTATACCCCACCTTAAACTCAAGTTCCCCCCCCCCCCGAGAAAGGGGTAGGAGAAATGAGAGGCGATCAGAAAACCGCCCGAATCATAATGCTGGAAGACCTTATGAAGGATCAGGAATATGAAGGACCGGATGGAACCGGAAAGAGGAAGTGGGTTGAGTCCGAGCCCAGCGGAAGCCGAGAAACATTGAACACTGAGTTGGAGAAATTTGGGGCCGATCTCTCGAGCCCGATTGCCGAAACCGAAGAAGTGGAATTGTACGCGGGCCATTCGGAAAAAATGGTTCGGATTGGAAAAAACATGGGGTCGGATCTGAAGACGAAGGTAATAGTTATCATTCGGCAATACCATGACGTGTTCGCCTAGGGGCCGGAAGACATTCCTGGATTGGGTCCCAAGACGGCAAAGCACTGCTTGAATGTGCAGCCCGAGGCCAAGCTTGTGAAGCAGAAGAAGAGGACATTTGCAGCCGAACGACCAAAGGTCATAGAGGCCGAAGTAGAAAAATTGTTGGAAGCCAAATTTATCGAGGAAATCGAATATCCCGACTGGCTGGCCAACATGGTGGTCGTTAAGAAGTCGAATGGGAAGTGGAGGATGTGCGTGGATTATACGGATCTCAATAAAGCATTCCTGAAGGATCACTATCCCTTGCCCAGTATCGACCAACTGATAGACGCCACGACAGGATGTGAGGTACTTAGTTTTTTTGACGCTTTTTCTGGCTATCATCAAATTTCTATGAATGACGAGGATGTGCCCAAGACATCGTTCATAACTCCGAAGGGGACTTATGCTTATATCAAAATGCCCTTCGGATTAAAGAACGTTGGAGCCACATTCCAGCGAATGGTAAACAAATTCTTTAAAGAGCAGATCGGAAGGAGCATGGAAGCATATGTGTATGACATGATTGTAAAATCACTGTTCCAAGATCATGCCGAAGACTTAAAAGAATGCTTCGAAACGCTCCGAAAGAACAACATGAGAATCAATCCGAACAAATGTACCTTCGGAGTCTCTAGTGGCAAGTTTCTTGGTTACATGGTCAGTGCCCGGGAAATAGAGGCGAACCCAGAGAAGACCGAGGCAGTTATTAATATGGAACCTCCCAAATGCATCAGAGACATCCAGAAATTGACAGGCCGGCTCGCCGCCCTTCGGAGTTTCATTTCCCAGTCAGCCGAGAAGGCACTCCCTTTCTTCGCCGTGCTCAAATGGTCAAAGAATTTTGAATGGGGGCCTGAATGTCAAAGGGCATTCGAAGAAGTAAAAGAATATCTTACAAAGGCACCACTCTTGATGAGGCCCGATCCGAAGGAGACCCTTCAGCTTTATCTAGCCATTTCTGACAGAACTCTGGGGGCAGTACTTGTGAAAAACCATGAAGGCAATCAGCATCCCATGTTCTACGTGTCTCATGTCCTCAAGGATGCAGAGACAAGGTACCCCAATGCCGAAAAATTCGCATATGGGTTGGTTATGGCCTCCCAAAAATTGTGACATTATTTCCAAGGCCGGACGATCCAAGTTATTACCAGCCAACCTCTGAAAAAGATTTTAACAAGGCCCGAAGCCTCTGGAAGAGTCGTTGCATAGTCCATCGAACTCGGGGAATTTGATCTCGAGTACGTTCCCCGAACGGTAATTAAAGCTCAGGCTTTGGCCGACTTCATGGTTGAATGCACATTCTCGGGTCCGAAGGATCTTTCACCCGACGAACAACTAATCCGGATCCCTGGGAAGTGGAAACTTTTTGCAGATGGGTTGGTAGCCAGAAAAAAGTGTGGGGCCGGCTTAATCCTCTCCAGCCCCGAAGGATTCGAGATATGCCAAGCCATAAGATTCGACTCTCCTTTGACAAATAATGAAGCCGGATACGAGGATCGAGCTGGCCCGAAGCCTTGAGGCGAAGCACCTAAGGGCCTTTAGCGATTCCATGCTGGTTGTAAAACACTTCACCGGGGAATATGAGCAAAGAGATCCCCGAACGAAAGCCTATGCTGCAAAGTTAAAAAATGCTTCTTTATCATTTGAAACCTTTAAACTAAGTCAAATTGGCAGAGAAAATAATGCTAGGGTAGAGGCCCTTTCCAGGCTAGCTTCGGCCGAGACACAGAAATTAACTGATTCTATTTACCTCACCGAAGCCAAGATGCCCTCGATCTCGAGAAGAAAGAATGTCTTGAAATCCACCAGGGGAGCGATTGGATGACCCCCCTCAGGAACTTTCTGGAGAAAGGAATTCTACCTCCAGACCGAAGGGAAGCCCTAAAAATTAAATACAAAGCATCGAGCTACACAATCATTAATGGGTGGATGTATCGCCGATCAGTCAGTCAGCCCCTTCTGCGATGTTTGAACACCGAAGAACAACGACAGGCTCTGGAGGCGGTGCACGAAAAAATTTGCGGCGAGCACCTGGCTGGTCGGTCACTCGCCTTTAAAATTCTCCGACAGGGATTCTTCTGGCCCACTCTGAAGGTCGACGCCAGCAACTATGCCAAAAGGTGTGTATAGTGCCAGCTGTTCGCCACTATCCCGAAACAGCCCCCAGAAGAGATGACGTCGGTGCTAAGTCCCATTTCGTTCACCGTGTGGGCTGTGGATATTGTGGGCATTCTCCCGAAGAGCACGAGGCAAGCCAAATACTGCATAATTGCCATCGATTATATGGCCAAGTGGGTTGAAGCACGACCTCTCTCCGCCATTACCGAAGAAGCAACAAAGAAGTTCTTCTTGGAACAGATTATTCTCCGGTTCGGGATCCCGAAGATCTGCATCTCTGACAATGGGACCCATTTTATTGGGAACAAATTTCGTAAGTTCCTGCACCACTTCGGAATTGAACAGAATTTTAGCTCAGTCGCCCACCCGCTAGGGAAGGGGGTCGTAGAAGCGGCGAACAAAGTAATCTTTCAAGGAGTAAAGAAGAGGCTGAGAGAAGCTAAAGGAAGATGGGCGGAAGAACTCCCTTGGATCTTATGGGCTTACCGAACGACCCCTAGGACATCAACATGAGAAACTCCCTTCAAAATGGCATATGGAACTGAAGCCCTAGTTCCAGTCGAAGTAGGCTTGGAATCATATCGAACTGAGACCTACAATGTATGAACTCATAGCTTCGGGCTGAGGGCGAATGTAGACTTATTGGAGGAAGAAAGAGAAGTCGTCCACCAAAGGAACATGAGGTACTTGCTACAAGCGGCACAACACTATGACTCCAACGTCAAGAAGAGGTCTTTCGGAGTCGGAGACCCAGTCCTAAGGGAGCTAGCCGCATCTATACCGGCCAAACAAGGAAAGCTTTAGCCTAACTGGGAGGGGCCCTATAAGGTGATCGAGGTCGTTCGTCCTGGAACGTACAAGCTTGAAATATTATCGGGCGAAGCAATCAAAAACACTTGGCACGCCAGTCGCCTTCGAAAATTTTATCAGTAAGGAACTTCTTTAAAGTTTGTACTTGAATTTTTATATGATGTAAGCAGTTCGATTATAAATAAAGATGCATTTTCCTGTCACGTTTCTTTATTTACCAACTCCGCGGCTGCACGCGTATTATCTGAGGGCGATCCCGAAGACGATAAACCCTACGTCCGCCGCCCTTGTCTAATTTGTTAATGAAGCATGTAACATAAGGGGCAATCACCCAAAAATCAAACATCCTTCACTACACTATTATGATTTAATTTACACATGGTAAACACGAATTAAGGGCCTTAAGGGGCAATCCTAGAATAACGCCCTATCCTTCATCTTTCCCTTGTTCATGTGCTATTAAAAAAGTCCGAAGGAAACCCTGTCCAGGGGCAATCTAAAAGAAGAACATGGTCCTTCGGCCTAAATCACGTGTTCTAAACATAAAAGGACAAAAACCCGGTCTAGGGGCAATTCCGAAGAAGACCTCTTATTGACCGAACGAACAATGACATGCTGATCTAGGGGCAATCACTGAACGATCAGCATCCCTGTTCCTTCTCCCAAGTGCAGTAGAAGAATTAACAGCCTGAAGTCACCTTCGGCCTTTAACCCTTAGGGCCATAGGGGGTAGTAAGGCAACAATTCATTTTATTAAGATCGTTAAGGCAAATGAATAAGCCGAAGATACGATTCATTTTATTAAAATTATCAAAATTGCTAAGGCAAAAGCCGAAGATGCGATTCATTTCATTAAAATTGTTAAGGCAAATAAAGTCGAAGATACAATTCATTTTATCAAGATCGTTAAGGCGAATGAATGTGCCGATGATGCGATTCATTAAAATTGTTAAGGCAAATAAAGCCAAAGATATAATTTATTTTATTAAAATCGTTAAGGCGAAGCCGAAGATGCGATTCATTTTTAATCGTTAAGGCAAATCAATAATGTCGAAGAGGCGATTCATTTTATTAAAATTGTTAAGGCGAATGGAGCCGAAGATACAATTACTAGAATCGTTAAATAAAAGAGACAATGTTGATGAAAGATGAAAGATGCATTAAAATATAAAAGCCCGAAGGCTAGTTAAATTACAAAAGCTCGAAGGCAGGAGTACTAATTATAAAAAATAAAAATACAAGTCAAAAAGATGAACGAAGAATGTCACTGCAAGAGTTGGGTATGACCATAGAAATACCAACGGCAAACTTCGCAACAAGATCATCTTCCGTCATATCAAGCACCTCAGTGCTGAAAGCTTAGGCCTGAGGGTCTTCATCTGAGAGCTCTTCGTCTTCGCCGGAGGAGACAGGAGAGGCTTCAACTGCCGGCCGGCCGATAGGATCCTCCAGGCTGTCGTCCAGCAACTGCTTATAGTCCCAGTTCAGGCCATGGGCCTTCTCCAGGACATAGTCAGTGCCGAACTGAAAGCAGCGCTCTTCCGTCTGGTCCAGCTGCTTCTGCTTCTTCCGAAGCTCCTTGCGGGACCTCTTCAACTGGACGTTCTGGTGGGAGATCCTCCGGTTCGCCTTCTCCAATTCGGTCTCCAGCCGAGACTTGTCCTCCCTCAGTACGGTGGCCATGCCATCCAGGACCTCATTCTGGGCTTTCACCCTTACAAGTTCCTCCTCGGCCGCCGTGGCCCTCCTCTCCAACTCCTTCACCTCGGCCATCCGAGTCTCAATGTCCCGAACTTTATCCTCCACGGCCGCGGCCCAAGGAGCAGCCTGCAAAAAAGACAAGACAAAAGCATTAGAAAAGGTGTTGAAGGAAAAAAGGATGAGCAAAATAAAAAATGAAGAAAATTTAAAAACATACCAGGGACAAAAAGGACAGAAGCTCAGTGCAAGCCTCGGTCGGAGAAGCCGAAGCAAAGGCCGACAGATCGGCCGGGAGCTGGAGACCGTGCCAGAGGTCCGAAGCAACCTCCTTCGTGGACTGCCTCGCTGGATAGACGGTGTGGTCGGACGTCAGCACACCCCATCCAGGGAGATAGGAGTGAACGACCCCCTCCCGGCTATGGGTCCTCTTGGAAGGATTCCATTCCCTCACCACCACCGGCTCGTCATCATCCGCATCAGAGGCCGCCGGAACCTGACGGAGCGGCGTGACCCTCTCCGCATCAGATCTATCCTCCGTCTCCTCGGAAGGATTCGGCGTGGACCCTCCATCAGCAGCCTTCTTCCTCGCCGCCTCTTCTGC
The DNA here is from genome assembly GCF_009905375.1 of Apium graveolens. Taxonomy (NCBI): domain Eukaryota; kingdom Viridiplantae; phylum Streptophyta; class Magnoliopsida; order Apiales; family Apiaceae; genus Apium; species Apium graveolens. The sequence goes on from NC_133657.1 coordinate 188,887,210, forward strand.
GGCCCTCTTTTCGGCCGCCCTGGCCTTCTTCCTCTCAATCAGGGCCTCTCTCGAAGATACTGAAATGTAAACAGGAGGCAAGTTAGCACGAGCATGTATAACAATGATAAATTATATAGGCGGTGGAACAAAACTAATTAAAGAAAGAACAAAGGAAGAAGTTTTGTTACCCCCACCCCACAAGCTGCGGAGCCAGTCTCTATCCCGAAACTCCTCGGGACCCAGCTTGCTAACATTGACGTCTACTAGGGCCGCGTAGTCCTCCTTTTCCCTCTCTGTTAGACTCAGAGCGAGGAGCAGCGAAGGGTTCACGTCCCGCCAGACGGATAATGGGGCCAATTTTCGACCACTCATAAAGCACCAGTGAGTATGGGTCTGGTTATTACTGGAATTGGTGGCCGTCCAATCTGCCCGACCAGCCCGACGAACAATGGTGTAAAAGCCCGGGCTCTTCGGGTTCTTCCGGAAGTCATAATGCCACTAGAATAGCCTCGAAGTTGGACGAACTCCAGCATGAAGACACCTATTCTGGAAGCAATTGATATGGATGAATCCATTGGGATCCATCTGCCCCAGAGCGATCCCCATCTGTCTGAAGAGATACTTCACCATCTTCAGAATCGGCACTCTAAAACCACACTTGAAGGCCGCCTCCGAGATCCCGACGGCACAGCCACCGTACCCTTCCGGCACTCCCGACGTGTCGTAGATTCGTTCATTCTCCTTAGGGGCATAAAGCCAGAAGAAATTCCGAGGGACAAAGAAATCAGAATACATCTGAACTACCCTCTCCTTCGACAATTCTGACCGGTTATTCACCACCGGGTAATTCGCCGCCGATCCGAAAAGGTCTCGGCCCGTTCTCTCGGGACGAATAAAAGACGTTCCCACCAAAGTGCTCGACCTTGGGTCCCAAGTCTCTAGGGGGCGGTTCGCTCGGTCCATCTCCCTGTATTCAGAAACAGAGTGACGTTAGTCCATGTACTCGGGACAAGACAAAGGAAAAATGAAAAATATTAGAGGGCCGAGTACATGTCCCAAAACCGATCGAACAGTAAAAAGATCCGGAGTCGGCTCCCGAAGGCTGTTTAAAAGGGCAAGTCTCCCGAAGGGCGTACTCGCCCCTAGAAAACCCCTCGCCTGCCATCTTTAAACTCCGAACCGCCCATCAGCCCCCGGGTCGGCTCCCGAAGGATGTTCTTAGGCCAAGAACCCCCCGAAGAGAGTTCTTGGCTAAAAAACACCTCGCATGCCATCTTTAAACCCATGGGGAACCCAGAAAAACTTCTATTTCCTACCCAGAAATGCCCAAAAAACCCCAAAGACGCAACAACACACGCGTAGAACCCAGAAAAATCCCCTAAACTCAGAACTTAGACAAGGGCCATTGAGCAAACATGCAAATGCCATAAAATACAAAAACTTGCATGTAAATGTACAAGGAAACTGAAAAGCAAGAAAAGGGACTCACTGATTTGAAGGTGTTCTTGGACTGAGATGGGATAATCTGGGAAGACGGAGTTGTTGTTGCCCGTGATTGAAAAATTCGCCGCAGTTCTTTGCTGTGTGTGGAGAAACTTGAAGTGATAAAAGGAAAGGAAATGCACAAATAGGCTTATATAGGCGCCTAAAATGAATTCATAAAGGCGATGTTTGGGGGTTTTTAAAATAAACGACCCAGATTAAAACGGTTGAGATTCAACGGCTGAGATTGAGCCATGGAAAGACGTGCCAACAGCTGTCGCGTTAATGCACTACAAGTTCCCACAAGCTTGCCACGTGTACGACCGAAGATCGAGGCGGAACCGAGGGGGTCGCCCTAGGGTTTCTTCACCCCAATATGGGCCGAGACCGGTGTTTATCGGCCGGCCCGAAGGCCCAGCCGAAGGACAGGGACATGTTGGTTATAGGCCCAACAGGGCCCATCGAACGAAGGCCCACTATGCGATTAAGCTACCGGGCCGAATGACCTTCAGGCCCGCAAGACAAAGGCCCACCCACTCTTCTTCAGACCGTTGGAAAGCACAAGGGACATAACGCCCCCTTTTCACTCCCTCCATAATGATGAGTAACGGATGAGCATTCAAGGCAGAATTGGGTACAAAAACCCTTGTGAAGTAAGATAAAATACACACACTCTCACATACACTCTGCTTTTCTTGTATTATTACCACACCCTTACAACCAGATTCTTATTCTCACACCGGAGGTGAATCGGGGTACAAACCCTCGCATTCTCTTCACTTTTAGGTATAAGCCGAAGCCACCTTCAGGGCAGCCAAGCCTGTTCAAACTCCCGAAGGAATCTGGGCGTAACAGGAACTATAATAATAAAACCTAAATTAGGAAACATTAGTACCTCAAATGCTTTGTTTGTAATTTTGTTTCACCAGTTTTTCGAAATCCACAAGTGACTCATGACTTCCTGTGAGAGGCAATAGCACATTACTCGACCAACTATGTTAGAACTTAGAATTGATTAAAGGGAAAATGAATTTTTCCGTCACCCAATTTATTGTATGTTTAGAAATTTACCACTCAACTATAATTTTTTTTTGTTTTACTCGCTAATGTTAGGTTCGGATTTTTTTTAGTCACTAACGTTAGGTTCGGATTTGATTATTAGTATTTTGTCAATTTTCTATAGCATTATTAAAATATAGTGATAACCAATACAAAAAGTGTCATATGTGTCTTATAAGAAAGTTTATATGTGTCTGAGTTTGCTAGATGCATATGGAGGAGTCGTATAATGTCTGGATTATATACGTATGTTATAGGAAGGCCGCATATTATTTTAAAAATCTGATCAGAACAGATGTATATACATTGTAAACAAACGCATAAAATCAGTTCTTATACGTCTTTTATTTTTTAAGTGAGGCACTAAACTCAAAACCAAAATTATGAGGAAGAAACATCCCAATCCGTACTAAAATTATTGGGAAATAAAAAAATAAAAAATTCAATATAATCAAATTAGCAAACTGATCATAAAGTACTAAAACACATTAAAAAATTACATATCAATATTTTATTAAACGACATTTTCAAAAACCAAATGAAATTACAAATCACAACTCTCACAAGATATTTTTCTTACAAACATAGTTTTATAACTTATTTTTAAGATTTTTTTTGTATATAAAAATTTAAACGTTAAATTATTATTCATATTTTTTTTTAAAATAATTCATAAAACTACATCTTTTAGAAGTCTTACAATGCTTGTCAAACTCTCATCACCAAGGTAAACGTCTTGGAGGACATACGAGTACTATATATAAAGATATAGACATATATCAAATAATTAAAATATTACAGATTACCACTATATTTTAATAATGATACAAAAAATTAACATAATGCTAATAATCAAATTTGAACCTAACATTAGTGACTAAAAACAAATATGAACCTAACATTAGTGAGCAAAAGAAAAAAAATAATAGTTAAATTATAAGTTCCTAAAAACACGTTAAGTTAGGTGACGAAAAAATCCTTTTCCTTTGATTAAATGAATTTTGGTTACGCATTTTTTTGCCCTTCACTCACAAAATTGAAAGTGGCGGGCGCATAAATTTTCTTTCATGCCCACATTAAATTGTGAGAACGTTGGGGGCGACTGAAAATAGAACCTTAGTCCTCTATTGTGAGAATGTTGGGGGTGGTTGAGAATCGCACATTAGTCCTCCAGCCGCCTAAATTCTGATACAACTCATCTAAAACCTTAAGGTATCAGAGGAATACCCAACTTGATCTATATTTTAACTGTCTTTGTCACATTCATACAGCTTTTCGCCATGTAAATTCACGCTTTTTTTTTTGCTAGTTATGTAAATTCACACTTTCTTTAAACTTTCAATAGGAAATGAACAGAAGTATTTATTTTTTATGGCTTCTTTTACACTCTGATATCTGAACTCTGAACAATGATAACCTGATAAATACATTCTGTAATCTTATCCTCAAACTCACATATCAGACTCTTTTTTCTTCACAGCCCAGTGACATTCAATAACTTGAGGTAACCGTGATGTTAGCTTATATTTTTACTTGTATATAGGGTCGGTTTGTCAATTCCGTTAAAGTGGATTTATTGGCTTATAAGCCCGTAACAACTTATTGACGAGTGTTTGTCGACCCAGCTTATAAGTTGAATTTATAACTTATGAATTTATAACTTATAAGCTGATAAGTTGAATGTTGGTAACGATGTATTTTTTCACAACTTATTTTTGATTTTTCGTTTTTTTATCAATTTTAATTTTAGAATATATTTTTTTAAATGTTAATATATCTTAAAATATAAGAATTAAGATAATTATATATAAAAATTATTTATTTTAATTCATTTAAATAAAAACAATTCTGACTTATAAGTTAAATTATCCAAACACTTATATAACTTATAAGTATTTATTAACATATCATTTATTACTAACTTATTCATTTTAAGTCATAAGTTACTTATTTTAAGATTTCTTAAACGGGCACATAATCTAGATTTTTTCCTCACAGACAAAGACAATCCGCTGTATTATTCCAGTAGCCAGGCTTTCAACGACATGCCTATCCCGAATTTCTTAAATTCATTAACAGTTTCTGGCACTAAGAATGTAAAACTTCCAAAATTTGCCAAAGATTGCAAATGAATGGTTTTGTAACATTTGTCATTGTCTCTCTTTCAATCATCCAACATTTCTTCCAGTCGACACACTTCAAGACTTTGCGTTCTTTCCAGAACAATTTGGTCAATAACAAGATATTCTGCCCTGGCATGAGACAAAAATCTATCATCTAATATTTCTTCATCAGTCTAAAATCATCAGCACAGCTACGCTTAAAGCTAGTTTTCTTTACATTCAGATTCAGATTCTTTCTTCATATATACAAATTATTGATTGATAGTCTCATTACATTGTTAGCTTGAAATATCATAATAAAATTCGTGACCCGTTTTCCATTTGAAATTCTGGATTTGATCAAATAAGCTGTTTGGAAATTTGGATTTAAATTTTGAATTTTATTGAAAATTCAGGACATTCAAATATGAGTATTTGAAATGATAACTGAAATTCTATCATTTAAAATCCCTCATTTGAAATAAAATATAAATTTTCAAACGGCCTCTAAAACGTTTCAGTTTTAACCCTCACTATTATAACATAAGCATTGCAACATTCATTCTTTCGGTGCGAATGCATGCCTAAACTTAAACTCATTCTTTAATTTCTCCATTATCTCATGCTCATTCTCTTTGGTTGAACTCTTTATTTCTTATCAACGCGCCTTGTAGAAGATCTTGGTATCTATCAAGTTTACTACAACTAGAAAATTTGCGCAATTATTTTTTAGGACAAAACTTTTTGTTTATTTTCAAATAAAATCATAACAACACTTTGTGCCCGTTTAAAAAATTTTAAAATGAGTAATTTATGACTTAAATGGAATAAGTCACTTATAAGTGATAAATTAATAAATGTTTATAAGTTATACAAGTATTTGGATAATTTAATTTATAAGTCAATTTTTTTATTTAAATAAACCAAAATAAATAATTTTTAAATATAATTATCTTAATTCTTACTTTTTAAGTTAGATTAACAGTTAAAAAAAATATTTTAAAACTAAAATTGATAAAAAAAATCAAAAATAAAAAATAAATTGAAAAAAAGTAAGTTGTTATTAACATTCAATTTATTAATTTATAAGTTGTAAATTTAGCTTATAAATTGTGTTAACAAACACTAGTTAATAAGTGTTGCAAATTTATAAGCCGGGAGTTTGACAAACGGTCTATCAGAATCATAGCAAGTCCATAATGTTTAGAACTTCTGTTTACGCACTCAATCTGCAAGTCAGTTGCTCTTTTTCAAAAATAAAATTATGTGATATAACGTACGTGTTGATTTGGCCTACTCGATTAGTCCATCTCTAGACCATACATTTTAATAAGCTTTGTACAAGCCATGCCATCGAGATTTTCAGTCATTGTATACATGTTTATCTGGTCATCTTAATTCTCTGATTCTTTTTTTCGGTATTCATTTACATTTAACTCATCATATTCCATATAGAACATGTAATATTTAATGCATGAGATCAGGCTGATCAGCTACACAAGAAATTTGTGAGAAAGTTCATGTTAACTTGTTAAGTGGGGCAGAAAGTTCATGTTAACATGTTAAGTGGGGCGGAAAAGAGTGGCACAGACACTATCATTTCAAAGACAAAATGAGTAACGAACAGCAAGTGGAGTTTACTTTCAAACCTTTTTCTTCCTTCTAAATCAAGCAATACTGCAATAGTAGATGAATATACTTTAGTCTTTTAGTAAATGGTAAGTTTCATTTCACTAACCAAGCTACTGGAAAGTGAAAATATTAAATTCCAGCTAGCTATGATACTCTGTGCAGTGTACATAGCCATCATTCATTGGAGTAGTTGCGCCAGTTATTGCACACATACACCACACAGATAAGGATTAAGGTCCGGGTCCTTGCTCAACGATTGTTGCAACATATCATTCATCCTTACGGCAATTAGGACAAACTTTCAGAATATCCATATTATCTGTTTATTGTTCGTAGGAAGTATAATGTAACAATCATCTGTCCTCGAGGGAGTCCATCCATACATATATCACAAAGTACATTATTGTGATGTATTTGGCTAGAGTCCAATATATGTCCACATCATGCTGAGTCAGAAATATAGCAACTGCATATGAACTATGGAGAGGTAGATCTTAAACTAGAAAAGTTGAGATTCTGCATAGATGAACCTAAATGTCACTATAAATTTTTCCTCTGACAAAATGATGTGAATCTAACTCTGAGATTGAGAGGTGACTTACATATTTGCATTTGGCTTTAAAATCTCAAATATGACAATAGACCAACTCATCCATTAATAACTCAAAGACATGATCAATACAACAAGTGGTAGGATTCAAAAACAAGGGCCAAGGACAAAAGCAAAACTTCACATGGTCTCACTTGATTTCACAAACCTTAAAGAACAAAAACTATGGAACACTCAAAAACTACTCCATTAACAAAAACAAACACAACAAACATTACAACATTATTATTCTCCTTAAAAATACAGATACACTTGTCTTCCATAAATACTTTCTTGCTAACTTAACAAATCAAGAAGATACAAAATATCACTTTCACATTAATAATCAAGCATTGCTCCTGAATGATCCAAGGGCTTTGACTGCACCTGCTCTCAGGATAAATTGGTGATAAAATGCAGCTATTGCTGCGCCAATGAAGGGTCCAACCCAGAATAGCCACTACAATAACATTACAAAAAAAAAATCAGGATCATTGTAATTTTCCAAGGAAACAAAAATTATCAAAAATTGACAGTATTTTCTTAAAAGGTATACTGACATGATCATCCCAAGCCTTGTCCTGGTTGTAAATTACAGCAGCTCCAAGACTCCTGGCAGGGTTGATACCGGTGCCGGTGATGGGAATGGTGGCAAGATGAACCATGAAAACAGCAAATCCAATAGGGAGAGGTGCCAAAACCTACATTTTATTTTCACATTTTTAGCCAACTAGTGTTTTCTGTATTGCATTATTAGTTTACATAAAAATGGAATTACTTATCAACTAATATTAGTAGCTAACTATCTAATACATCTCTTCAAGCAAGACCAACATGGCTAGCAACCTTTTTCACTTGCAAGTTGCAACATGTGAGAGTAGGTATTTCACCACTATAATAATGAGATGAAGAATGTATAGTGAAAATGAAAGTAACTAACAAATATGTTATTTTTTCCAATGAGATAGAAAAAATGAAGGATAGCAAATAAATGGCCAAGATTTCCTTATTATATTTATATAAAAACAGCAAAACATGGAGTGTTTTGTAGGTAGAAAAAAACAGTGAAATCATGTCCTGTCTCTCTCCTCGTCTATGTGATCTAACCACAACCACATAATCTCCGGTCCAACTTAATGCTGCACATGCAGATGCAGGACATGAAAGTTGCTGTAAATTTGGCCATTTTTTTCTGTGTCATAAGAAAACAATATTTACCTACAGGCTACAGCATATTGATGCAATAATACAAATGAGTACCATACCAAAGCATGGTCAGTATTAGTGCAAGTGTCTCTCCGGAGTATAGGCCAGGAAAATGTAACAAATTTATGCAAACTGCCCTGAGAGAGCTGACTGCCCATCATTGGGAGCCTACTTTTGGGTCGATATCGAGGGTGTACGGGAATCGAACTTCAAATACCCGTTAATCTAAATTCTGATATCAAGTTAAATAATTAATTTATCTAAAACCTTCGCATTAAGATATTCTTATGTTATATACCAAGTTTCTAGCAGACCTATCTATATAGGATACACATATTGTATTAAAGAGGCCGGTGATTTGTAGTTGAATTTTATGCATGACCTGTGAATACTTTGTGCAATTTGAATAAGTTAGGTGTTATATAACATAACCATATGTTATCGAAATGAAGTGAGGAATACATGGTACATACAGGAACGTGCGAGTCTCTAGCATTTCTCTTTGGATCAGTGGCTGAGAAAACAGTGTAGACAAGAACAAAAGTTCCGATAATCTCAGCGGCTAATCCAGTGCCTTTACTGTAGCCGTCGGCTAGCTCATTGGCTCCTCCGCCGTACCTCTTGTAGTACGGCTGCTGGAATGCCTTCACTAACCCAACACCGCATATGGCTCCTAAACACTGAGCCACCATGTACATCAATGCTCGAATTAGCGACACTTTTCGAGCCAAGAATAGCCCGAATGTCACTGCTGGATTAATATGACCCCCTGCAACAAATCAAAAATATGTCAATTAAATTTTACTTATATCATGATTCATGACACAACTGATAAATTATTATAAGTCCCGATAAAACAAAAATAAATTTTAATTTTATGGGACTTATAAATTATTTCTAATAAAATTTATCAGTTGTGTCTTGCGCAACAATAATTTTTTTAGTCAAAAAATTACGAGATGAAATGTGAAGATAATTACCAGAAATACCGGCAGTGCAGTAGACAAGAACGAAGATCATGCCACCGAAAGCCCAGGCAATGCCGAGAATGCCAACGCCACCACACTGATCACCACCATCAGCATCTAAATCTGTCTGTCTTTTGTAGCCAATAACAGTCAAGACAGTTATGTAAAGGAAGAGAAGAGTTGCTATGAACTCCGCTATGACTGCCCTGTAAAATGACCATTTAGTGAGCTCATGAGGGTCTACTAGTGGTACTGGTGGTGGCTCAACGTAGTCTTTGCCGGAGAATGAACCTTTCTCAGCCACTTCTACGTCTTTTGTCATGATAAATTGTGATATTTTATGATCACAATATAAATGTGAGGAGTGAAAATGTAATATCGAGGGGAGGAAGCAGAGTTGGTATGGATAATTTGTGGGAAATGAAAGGAGGAAAGATGGGGTATATATGGAGGAAAAAAGTGAAGTGGTGATTAAACCTATTTATTTTTAATTTCCTTTTTAATATAAGTTTAATATATCTGTACATTTATTATAGATATAAAATATCTGATAAGTGAAATTCGAATATAAAATTTATTTATCATCATACAAAAGAATGTATTCCCTGACTACCCAGCCAAGTTAATGATAAGTAATTATACAAAAAATAAATGAACATAACAAAAGATGCACTGTGTATGCATGATTATATGAATTTTGTCTTTTAAAATAAAAGGTCACGATTCACTATCATCATTTTAAATATGAAAAAGTATCAGACTGATTACCAAAATATTTACTAAATGTCACGTACCATTTTTTTATTTATTAAATAAAAATATCATATATTCACGTCAATAATATCAATTAAATAATTACTTATTATCACATTAAGTATGTAATAATTTTTTCTACTTTTTTTTTTGCCTTTAACATTATTCTTTAAATATTTTAATTAAAAAAATGATAAAGTAACCAAACCTTTTGAGTAACGAATATTAGGCGTTGTTTGTTTATACGAAGATAATTAAAAACTCTGTTTAATCGGCCATTATACAATTTAAGTTACACTCTTAGTTTGGATTACTTTTTAAAAAAATTACATTTTATATTACTAGTAATTCTAGTGACATAAAAATATATAATAAATTTATTATAAAATTGCTATATTGAAAATAAAAAGCGAAAATATTTAACATATCAAATAAATATCTATCTATCCCAAATTATCCTAGAACTAAATAAAAAAATCACCTATAACAAGGACAGAGAAATAATTGATTATAAATTATTACAAAACTGCTATATATAAAGTAAACAATTCTATTTTTATAATCAAAATCTTAAAATAATATTTTTAAATAATTAATCAAGGAGAAAGTATGTATAAAAAGTTCTCACCTGTGTTGGATTGTGAATTCTTTTTTTTAAAAAAATAAAATAAAATTTGGTACCACAGAAAAAAATAAACTTCTTTGAAATGAAATTATGATAACCTAATTATTTTTGGGATAGAGTACTTCTCCATCCCTAGTGACTTTTTCCAACTAGTTTGTGTATAAAAACAAATTCCAGCATATTTTTAAAAATTGCTTCTTAAATTAAAATTTAATATTTATATTTTTATTCATAAAATATTAAAATAAAAGATTATTTCTCGTGAAATTATCTTTTTTATCCAATTTAAATCTTAAATAAAAAGTCAACTAGACTTTAGTAACGACTATCTCGTAAAAATTCACCGACCTCGAGAATTGTTTGAGATTATAATGCAATGGTGTCCCTTTACTACAGTAGAGTAAATAATTGTCGACACGTGTATGACGTTAGATCACTTGTCGGTAGAATTTTCGAGATGTTTCGAACTCCGTATCTTTTCACTGCACCTTAGATTTAAATATGTGGCCTCCAATTATTTGCCGGTTTATTTATTTCCGCGTGACTAAATTGTAGTAATATTTTTAAAAGTATTTATTTAATCTTTTTTAATCTTTATGATTAAAATGTATTTAAATTATTAGTACAAGTCTTCTGTTAGAAAATAAGCATTCAAGATGTAAAAAATATCTAGATAATCAATTTTAATGTTATGCTTATTAAGCATACCTTTTTTATTTGAAAACAAATAATGAGAAATGTTATATAATTCATTAAAAATATTACAGTATTAGTTTCTCTGTTTACTATTTTTTTATAGTAACTCGTAGGAGTAAATCACTCGCTCTCATGTTTCAAAATATTATTTCTTTCGATATCTAAGCTACACACATACGCGGGAATATAAAAATAATATTAATATGTAAATAAAAGATGTCCGAATAATTAATCTTTTTAGTCGCCTCCCTCCTTTCTCCTCTCTCCTAAGATTTGTCAATTTTCAAGTAAATCGAGGGGTTTTTACTGGTTTTCTCCAGTGGAAAGCCCCAATCCCTTTTTTTTTTATTCTCGTTGATTTATTTTCAATAAAACCCAATTCTTGTGGGTATTTGTATGTCTCTCCTCTTGAAGTGTGTATCCGTCTCTCCTTTTGGAGTGTTTGTTATGTTTTTGCTTAGTCATGCTTGGGTTAATCTGGTATTAGATCTGTTGAGGACGAAGTTGCTGATATTTTTGTTGACTTATATCGAATTTGGGACGGTGATAATTATTGCAAGAGCTCGCCTTTCACAACCAAAGATTGTTCATCTTTTATGGGTTTACAATTTCGGCATGTCTATAGCTGGTATCCGGCATGTAGATAGCTGGGGTGTCTTCGGCATGTCTATAGCTGGTGTCCGGCATGTAGATAGCTGGGGTGCCGTTTCTCCAATCTCATTTTATGCGATTGTTGTTTCTGAACATTGGGCTAACCATAGTTTTTACGTGATATGGTCAATTGCGATGTTGCTATCTTCGGAGATGCTGGTGCAATTTGGATCGCCTGAGATATCTTTGATTTCGTTTTTAACTTCAAAATTTTTTAAATTCTATGTGTTAAACGATTAGAAAACAAATCATCTAATTTATTTTAGTATGTTATTTGTTTTATTATCCGGTTGTATCGATAGTTGGGGGTTTGTCCCGGCTATATTATATTCAATTTATAATTTAATGAAAATCTTCTTCATTTGTCAAAAAAAAAAGATGTCCGAATAAAATCCGGACTGGTCAGCCCACGTGCCTAAGACGGGTTAAATATTTTTGAGAAAATTCGGTTCAGCCCATTTTTTTAAAAAGTCCAATCCGATTTTATTTTTAAAAAGAAAAACAAACGCTGAGCCTGATGAATTTTTTTTACATCTAACCTAGACTGTGAGGAAGTTTTAGGTTTCAATGCCATTATTCAAATCAAAATTATAATTTTAAATATATATATATATATGCTTAAAACTCGTGTGATGCACGAGTTTTTTTAATATTATATATTTTTTTTAAAAAAGTTAATTTGAATTGAAATATTGAGTTTGCTCATTTAAATTTTTTAAATGATATAATTTCATGATAAATATATTACCGGTATATGTTCATGATTTGTTTAATAAAAGATATTTAAAAAAGACAGTGATTTTTTTTTGGAAGTTAAAAGACAATGCTACTTATTGACCGATATGATTTTATTGATATTTAAAAAAAAATTGACCAAGAGGCCATGCATAACATCGATTTATTTTGTTTATGATTTCGATTTGTGCTGAAGTCGACCATGAATGTGTATTGGTGTCTTTTTTAATTTGTGTTTTATTTCATACTTATAATAGAAAAATAATTTTTTTAAAAAAATTTATTAATAAGGACAATTAAATAAATTTAGCGTGTACCAAAAAACAGGTACCGTATCAAAAAAATTAATATTTAATCTTTTATATAATAGTAATAGCAATAGATAGAGATATAAAATATATGTTCCCATCATTTACATCTACTATATTTAATATTTATTAGGTATTCTCTTTTGGAGGGCTTAAAAAGATTTGGGTCCCACAGACCCCGGCTTGCTCGTAAGGTGCCCGGTCAAAGAGTTTAGTTTAGATTCACTTAGTAGATTTGGTTAATTAATCAGAAATAATCAGATTGTCATCTCAATAGTTAAGCTGACTAATTTTAAAACCAAAATTTGGAACAGCCATTACAATGACCACAACTAGATTACACCTAACGTACACATGCAACGTTCACTATACCAACAAGAACGCCGTTAGTGGGGGGCCCCCATTAAAATTTAAACGATTACTCCGTATCACAATTCACAAGCCATGGCAGCATTCCAATTTTTCATTTCATGTAGGCATAAATGTTTTGTATACATGTATGTCATATGAAGCCGTGAACAATCTATTCTACCCTACACTGATTGTCTCTATCCCCGGCTGCATCTTTCTATTTCTATTTAATTTTTTTGTTCCAAGTTTTGGTCTTGATGATCCAATCAATATATGATGTCCTAGTCGACCTAGAATGTTACTCCATTCTTCCCATATTATATTTCATGTTTTGACTTTTTATATTATTCATAATAAATGATTAATTACTAATTTATGTCTAATCTATAAGATCAAATATAATCATAAGTAATCTTGTTGGATTCCTATTTATGAGTATTTTAATATAATGAAAATTTTTATATTCAATACTAATACATTTTTAGGGACGGAAGGAGTATTTGTACGCAACCGACAAATTGGTCATGTTACTTGTCAGTATCCAAATTAAGCAAATTATGGTCGAAATTCAAATGTTTTTGGTCATTTTCAATATGTTTTTTGATTCCTTTTATATTATATTACTAAATATTAGTTTTTTAATTATTTAATTTCTGATTTAAGATAATATTACTATCAATATATTAAATATGACTCAAATTATCAATAAATTAGATATGACTCAAATTATGAAAGATTTACTAATATCATAAAGACAGTTACCTTTTTTAGTGGATACATTTTATAAAATATTTATAATTATATCTTAAATTTTTAATTTTGATTTCATACAGGCATTTATAACGGCGTCTATATAAATCCCACCTTGTTAATTTGTACGAGAAATTATAAAATGACGAATGTAAAAAAGTTAGAATTTTGGGTCTATGGTTTAATTATTAATTATTTAACCGACTTTCTGACGGCAAATCGAAGGTTGGGAAAAATCCATTACAAAGGTTCATCATATAAAACAGAGTCCTCAATCTTTCATACGCAACATATACTTACAGATCGATCGCACTATATCAAGTCGTGTCAATCATCGTCTTTTTCCTGATTTTCTCCAGGTCGCCGTAACTCAAAGATTAAAATATTAATATTTTCAATCAAGTTCAATTTCATAATATTTTACTTATCAGGAAATTTTGAGTAAAGTACGTTTTGTTTATTTGCAATTTGGCTTTCAAACCATTTGTGGTGATACTCACATTCAAAAACTACCAAGTGCTATACCAGATTTTGAAAATTTTAACAGTTTGTTGTTTTCCGTGAAGTCCATTCAACTCTGTTAGTTCTGTTAAGGATATTTCAGTCTTTTCATTCATAACACGTGGGCTTATAGCAAAGACGGCTCATTTCCTTATTATAATACCTCTCCCGCTCATTCCATATCAAGCTCATAAACCGGAATCGTGTAAGTTCTTCGTGTTGCTACAATGACGTGGATCCTTAGAGACCCGAATGATAAAGATATTTACAAATCTAAAGAGGCTCCCAATTACAAAGGTAAATTTCCTTATATTGTAATTAGGGTTTATAAACCTAGTATGAATTAGAGGTTTGTAGTGAGGTATATGAATTAAAGGTTTATCTGTGTGGATTAGGGTTTTACTGGGACAAAAATGATGCATGTGAAGGTTTTTTTTGTCAGTTAGTACCTTCCATGTGATTTGAACTTTATATGTGTATGTGGTACCTTGTGTTTTCACTGTATATACTTGTTTTATGTGGTACCTTCGTGTTGGTTTAGATGGTTGTCATTTAAAGGGGTCATACGGGGGCAACTATTAGCTGCCATTGGTACAGATGCCAATTATGGCATGTACTCCATAGCATGGGCAATAGTGGAAGCTGAAAACTCTGATAGATGGAATTGGTTTCTACAAAATCTAAAGGATGATCTTAATAATGACAATGATGGAGGCTGGACATTTATTTCTGATCGGCAAAATGTATAGATATAGGTTTAAACATGTACTGTGTATATGTGGTTGGAGGGTATTATAATTAAACTAATCTCCTTAGTATTAATTTGTTTGTAGGGCCTTACAAATGCATTGGAGACTGTTTTCCCAAATACAGAGCACAGATTTTGTGTCATTCATTTATACTGAAATATGTGGAAGGACCACAAGGGGATTGGTGTGAGAATGTGTCTATGGTTGGCTGCTAGGGCCACAACAAATTACACATTCAACAAGCACATGGAAGAACTTAAAAAGGTCTTGCAATTATTTACTTCTACTTCTGTATATAATGCACAATATGTCTGTCACTCAAATGCATTTTTTATTGCATATAATGTAGAATATATCATATGTCTGCCACCGATATGCATCATTCCTACAGCTATCAAAAAAATGTTATGAGTGGATATCAGAGAAGCCAAGATCACAAAGGACAAGGAGTTCATTTAGAACAATTTTGTAAAAGTGATAGCTTTGTCAATAATCATTGCGAGATTTTTAACTGTTCCAAAAGAAAATATAGGGACCTCCCTATAATTTCTATGCGTAAAGTTATTCACAAAGATATCATGAGAAGGATACAACAAAGAAGGGACAAGATGTTCAACAACTATGCCTTAAATCCAATCTGTCCCAATGCAATGAGAAGAGTAACTAAGTAAGGATCACTAATACCTTCACTACTGAACCCTAAATCTCATATTTCCTTGTTAATATGTATTTTAATTTGAATACATGGCAATTGACTAAAGTAAAGCGTGTCATGTCATATGGAGTGGTGGTGCAATATATCTGGTAACAATGACTGTAGGTGGGTATGAAATGGTTGTTGATTTGGAAGCACATAAATGTGCATGTAGGAAGTGAGAGTTATCAGGGGTACCATGCTATCATGCGTGTGCATGTATAACATGGAGTAAGAAATTTTTTGAAAGTTTCATTCACAACTGTATTCACAACTGTTATAGTAAGGACATGTTTCTTGAGTGTTACAAGTATATTGTAAAGCCTATTTGTGGTGAAGAATAGTGGAAAGAAACACCATATCCAAAACCTCAAACAAGTAGACCTAAAAAGAAAAAAAAACAAGTCGACTGACATTGTTGGTAATGATGTTACAAGGCTGAAAAGATAAAATACACAAGTTAAATGTACCTACTGCAGTGAGTATAGTCACAACAGAAGGACATGAAAAACTAGGGTAACCTATCTAACTTTTTCATTAGGTGTGTACTTGATCTATAATTTAAGATATCTGATAGTTACATTGTTTATTTTAATAGGCATCTGACATTGTCAACGGTTGTGAGAAAGTGGTACTAGACCGAGAAGAAGAATGCAAAGAAGGACAAAGTTTAGGGGAAACCTAATGCAACACCTCAACCTCGGTCACAATAGGCTCATGAGGTTCCACCAAGTGTCCGTTTCAAAATTTTTAAAATAAGTAATTTATAATTTAAAATGAATAAATAATTTATAGATAAAAAGGTTAATGAATGGTAATAAGTTATGACCGTAGCTCTACAATCATGGTAACCAAATCAACGTTTTAAGTAACATTTTACTTCGTGTCTGTTACACTAAACCAAAACACTTGTTTTTATCTCAAAAAGCAACTGGATTTGTGTAGTATATTTGACTCATTTAGGTATTATGCGGGATCGAAAGAGCAACAAAATAAAACAATCAAGGTATGAAAGGCAGGGAATCTTGGAAACTTTTGAGGCAAAGTTTTTTCTACCCTGACATTGAGCTTCTTCATGAGTAAGTCGAGTACAAGATGGAAAATATATATAGCCATTGTTATAATATAACATAAAAAATGGTTTGTTTTTTGTGCTAAAATAGCACTTGCACTCAGTGTTCTAAAACCCCCGATATTTTTAAAATCCCCGATTAATCCTTAAAAAATATTTGACCGATTTAATTTATGAAATCCGATTAAAATTTATAAATTATTTTGGAATTATATATTTCATAAGAAATAATGTAAATATATTAAATATTATTAAAATATTTAATTATATCCAAATTTTGTTCGGATTAATCCCCGATTTACCGATTAATCCTATAGGGTCATGTCGCCGATTTTCTCCGATTACCAATTTCTGTAACAATGTTTGCACTACAATACTAGTTGTATTTATAACCAAATTGTTATTCCCTAACAATACAGCAAGAATTATAGAAGGGGGGTTGAATGTAATTCTGGCTTCTTTTTTTAGATTTTTAAAACAATTCTTACTTGATATTATATAAGTGTTTGATTTGCAGAGTGAGGAATAAATACTTTATATGAATCAAAACACAAAGTAATAAAAACACACAAGCTTTTAAAACTTTCTGGTGGATTTGAAAGTTTCCACCAGATATATATATATATATATATATATATATATATATATATCGAATGAGAACCCTGTGAAGCTTGATTAGCTCACAGCTGCTTACAAGTATGAACAACTAAACTTACAGAGAAATGCTACATAATACAGCTTGAAAATGTTTCTCTGAAAATGTGTGTGCTTAGTTCGATAATTGTTCTACTTGCTACACTTGGTTTATATATCACCAAGTTTACATGACAATAAGACAAGATAATAAAACAAAATATATCTAGTCTAACTCCATGCTACTTCACTACTCTATTCCAGCATCTTTGAATATCTTCATAATAGCATGGAAGTGGTAATGCTTCTTTGTTCTCAAATTCCTGCTAAACAGGCTGCCACATTCCTTTTTCAAACACCCAACGCATGTGACTGTGTTGTCACTGTCAACAGATATTTGAATTTGATCATCCGTCGGGTACATGCTTGTCATCCGTCGTGTAGTTTTGTTGATCATCCGTCGGGTAGCTTTGTTGATCATCCGTCAGGTAGCTATTTGTCACTTGACTCCATTTCATTTATACAGAATTACAAGACATCTCATATTTACAATTAATCAACCTATTCTGCATATCCACTAGTAGTTAACATGACTCATATGCTCCTATAGAATCTATACAAAGTTGTTTGCAGAAATGTGCTACCATACTTATTATTACATAAGCTACTCACTCGATGGATGTCAAATTATCATCCGTCGGGACTATATTTAATCATCCATCGAGTGCTACAAAATTCACTAAGTTAAATCTACTAAGGTGTTTTATTTAATTTATCATCAAGTTCACAATATATTCCTAACAATCTCCCCCAATTTATGTCTACTCAATTTATGTCTATGGGAATTGTATCCATAAATTAAGAGAAATTTGATGATAACAAAACATCCAAAAGATACAGAATAAAGATAGTAGATAAAACTGACAAGCGCTACAATACTTATTGAAAATTGAACAAAGCAAAGTATACAAAGAAGTTGCTCACAATCAAAATCAAGGTGCTCCTCTAGTCTAAGCAGATAAGTCTATTTCCTTGATTGTCTGGATTTCTTCCCAAGCCTCATGTTGTTCTCTTCTATCTGATTTTGGAGTTGTCTGTGGAACTCAAGTTCATTAGCTTCTGAGAGATCTAGCATTTCTTGCATTTTCAATAGAGTCTCATTGCTAGAGATACTCAACTGGTCCTCCAATCTGAAGAATCTTCTTACTCCCTTTTCATCCCTGAATTCCATCAGCCAATAGGGCCTCAAATGCACTCTCTTTCCTGTGAAGGGAATTGACAGAGTTTTTGGTAGTGCATCTTTGGCTCTATTACTCCTCAGCTCCTCAATCTTCTTTAGAACTAATCTCCTTGCAGTCACATTGTATCCAAAGTTCTTTTTGAAAGATGAGTAGATCTTTATTAGAACAGATTGGCTTTCTAGAAGAATCCTGTGAAGTGGCCATGTCATCTCTTTCCCTCCCTTGTATTTAAATACCAGTCTTTCAGGAAGATGTCCGTAAGCATTAATCCCTCTTACTTCTTCCAGTTCATCCAAGTAGAGATTCAAGTCTGAAAACTCCTTGATATCACAGATATACATAAGATCTCCCTTGTTGACTGTGGGTTGAGATTTGGTTAGGGTCTTGGATCTTAGAGACACAGGCTTCACTTTATTGATTGCTCTAGTCTTTGTTTTCTTTGGCTTATTGAAGATTGGAAAGTTTAGTTCAGGAATTGGCAAACTATCCCAGTCTACTGGCTCATCCTTAGGAATTATGGGTTCACCATGAATGTTCCTAGTTGGATCCACCACCTTGAATTCTTCAAATACCACTGAGGATTTTGATATCTGAGTTGAAGTTGTAGGCTTTTTGGGAATGTAGTCTTTCATTTCCTCATCACTAAAGTCCAATTTTCTCTTGGAGGGTAGCTTGTATCTGAATCTTCTTTTCTGTTGTGGTTCATCTTGCACTTTTTGATCTTGAGGTTCATCAATTATAGATGATTGTGCAGAAATCTCAGTTGTGATCTTTACAGCTTGAAGTTTGGCCAAGATAGCAGCTTGCTTCTTCTTTTGTTTGAGCTTCTTAGCATCCAGAGCAGCTTGCTTCTTTTCTTGCCTGATTCTTTCCTTCTCTTCCTTCTTAGCTTCCACAAACATAGGGTGTCCAGCCACCACACAAATTTCTTTACCAATTCTATAAATCTTGGAAATTCTTCTTTTAAGTGTTGAATCAGTTGGATCATTGATAAATGCAATTGACCTAGCCAACAGCTTCTTCTCATCTGGCCTAGGTGTTTCATACACAATATCCATAGGATTTTTGTCTGAAAACTTTGAGTAGTTTCATTTAGGCTTCATGATCAGCTTTACTTTTGGAGATTTGATGCAAGATGTTTGACCCTTTTCCATATAATTCAAACTTATTTCTTTCACAGAGATGTGCTTGACTTGAGAGTAATGATTAAAGACTTTATCTGGTTTCTGAATTGGTCCAAATTTCTGTTGAATTTCTGCATCTATTTTCCTCCATTTTTCTTTTAATTCCTTCACACCTGCTACTACATCAATCTTTAGCAGTTTATCATTTATTTCCAGTTTTGCTACATCCAGATTGATGATGTCAATGTTGTACATGGCTGATGGCTTTGTGAAAGTAATTGTAGGCACAATTACTTTACTAACTTGAATGTTGAGCTATTTCTCCCCCTCACTGGATGAGCCTTTCTCCCCCATTTTGTTAGCATCAAGTTGGAGAGTGGAAGGGAGTTGAGCAGCCACCAACTGTTAGAGAAAAGCAGTGTGAGTTTCTTGATTCGCAAGTATATTGGCCATTGACTTCTCCACATCAGATACTCTAGAGTCCATGGCCTCAACCTTTCTATTGAGATCAGCCTCTTTCCATAGCTTCTGAGCTATCTCAGTCATGGTGGTTCCTGATAAGTGGCATTTTATACCACTTAGAACGCCTTATTATGGCTTGAATTGATGTCTTGAAATCAAGTATTTTGTGTATTTGATGCGTTTTTCTAGTGTCTTTGCATTTCAGGGTATAACTTGCGTAATTAGGAAGATTTCATCATAATAAGCCTAGGGAAGTACTTGGAACCAGTTGCGGGGAGTTGTGCGAAGAAATCAGCAAAATCAGGAGCAGAAAGTGGATTTTTCCATAAGCAGTGCAGGCGCCCGCCTGGGATGTGAGGTGACCGCCTGGAGATGCAGGCGCCCGCGTGGGAGCTGAGGCGGCCGCCTGGGGTCGTAATTTTAGAATCTGGATTTTTTAATTTGACTTCTATTGGGTTTCTGAGACTGCTGTTTCTGGTGGACTCTTATATAAGCAATCTTGAGAGACGTTTCACAATAACAAGTATCAAGTAAGGAGCAAGGAGGGAAGATTAAGAAGACCGTTTTAGCACACCACAACGAAGAATAGGAAGCATGCGTTATCTTGTGATTCTTTTATTCGTTGTAACAGTGGATGCTAGTTTTCTTTAATTTAAACCTTAATACTCTTGTGACGTACTCTGGTTTTAATAAGTATTTTATTAGTTTATATTGTTGTGTTATTATCATATTTTCATATGAACCCATGGTGACGATGAGTTCTATCATGGGCTAATCGTGATCATGGGGTCGTAGCGAATTTACTATGGATTTCTTTAGTTAATTGTTTAATACCTTGGTATGTGATGATTGTATGATATCTAGCATATGTTGTGCTTATTCGTCTTATGTGCGTCGCGAATATATAAGATAGCATGTTAACTCTTGTGAAGCGACAGTGAATCTTGAGATTTAGAACTTGCCATGCTTGCATAGGTTCATGTATTGTATGCATGATTAGTGGGTAACTCTAACCGTTTTACTTGCCCTGTGTAATCATAATGAATAATTTGCGCTTAAATCGTTATGTTGTCAAATTCTGTAGACATATAGGGTCTCAACATAATTGATGCCTATTCAACTTCTATCTTAATTGTGGATGCTTGGTAGAATGGTATTTGTGCAACGAAAGTTGGCTTTTATCAGTTTCGTGTTGTTTGATTAATATCATCACATTTACATGCTAAGGGTAGTAACAATGACTATTGAATGAAGTAGTAATGAAGTTATGATCTCATGTGTGTTTAATATTGTTAATTCAAGTGTTAATTTAAGTGTTTTATTCTCGTAGTTAATCGTAGTTAATAATTAGTTAATCAACCTTAAGTGTTATTATCTTGACATTGAGAAGTAATCATACATTGGCGAGTAAGTGTTAATTGAGCATAATTAGTTAGAGTCTTTGTGGGAACGAACTAGAAATCATTCTATATTACTTGCGAATGTGTATACTTGCGTGAATTATTAGCGCATGCTTTGTGCCTAACAAGTTTTTGGCGCCGCTTCCGGGGACTCGGTGTTAATTTGTTAGTTTATGTACTTGCCATCAGTGGTCATTAGGACTCATTGATTAAGACTTGTTACTTATTGTTTCCGGTTGTGTTTCAGGTACACTAGTGAGCGTATATGCAAACACATTCTCGCACTCGCAAGAGGACTCTAGATACGGCTGATGAGACAAATTCACTTCTTGACATTCCGGAGAAGTTAGATTTTGAAGATTCAGATAAAGACAGTGAAAAGCAAGAACCTGTAACAATGGGTGATCGTATAGTTCCAGCAGATCCAGCTCTTATGGACTTTTCTCGTCCTAAAATTGATGACATTCAGTCAAGCATCATTCATCCAGCTATTCAGGCCAATACTTTCGAATTTAAGCCGGGCACTATTCAGATGGTGCAGAATTCTGTTTCTTTCGGAGGTGCTGCAACTGAAGATCCCAACATGCATATCAGGAATTTTGTCGAGATCTGCAGTACTTTCAAGTATAATGGTGTTACTGATGAGGCTATCAAGCTGAGGCTTTTCCCATTCTCTCTGAGAGATAAAGCTAAGGACTGGTTACATTCTTTACCAGCTGGGTCTATCACTACTTGGAAAGATCTTGCATAAAAGTTTCCGGTGAAGTTCTATCCAATGGCCAATACTGCAACTATGAGGAGTGCTCTTACTCAGTTTGCGCAGCAACCAACAGAATCTATGTGCGAAGCTTGGGAGCGCTATAAGGAGATGTTGAGAAAGTGTCCACATCATGGTATACCTGACTGGATGGTGATCACTGTGTTCTATAATGGTTTGGGGGCCCAATCTCGGCCCATGCTTGATGCAGCTTCTGGAGGCGCCTTGTGGGCCAAAAGCTATACTGAGCCCTATAATCTCATTAAAACTATGGCTGCGAACGAGTATCAAAACCCAACTCAAAGGATAATGCCTGGGAAAGTAGCAGGTATTCTGGAAGTTGATGTAGCTATAACAATTGTAGCGCAGCTCCAAGCGCTGTCTATGAAGGTCGATTCTTTAGCCAACTATGGAGTCAATCAGATAGCTATTGTCTGTGAGCTTTGTGCTGGCTCTCATTCTACAGATCAATGTTCTCTTATTAATGAATCTGTTCAGTATGTGAACAATTATCAGCGACCTCAGCAGCCTGTGCCAGCTACTTATCATCCTAATAACAGAAATCATCCTAATTTCAGCTGGAGCAACAATCAGAATGCTGTTCAGCAACCCTATCAGCAAGCTGTGAGTAAACAGTTTAATCCACCTGGATTCCAACAACCTCAGCAATATGCTCAAAGGCAATCATATCCTCAACAAGGAGGTGCTGCTCCACCTTCTAGTGTTGATTTCGAGAAGCTAAATCTATTGTGTAAAAGTCAGGTTGTTTCTATCAAGACCTTGGAGAATCAAATCGGTCAAATAGCCAATGCCTTGCTCAATCGTCAACCTGGCACACTTCCCAGCGATACTGAAGTGCCAGGCAGGAAGGAAGCTAAGGATCAAGTCAAAGCTATTACCTTAAGGTCTGGAAAAGTTGTTGAAGCTGAAAAAGCAAAAGATGGAGAAGTTGAAGTTATAGATGAAGAAGAAAATCAAAAGGAGGAAGAGGGGGAACCAAGGAAGACTACTGTTGAACACACTCTGCTTGAGGGTAATACAGGGGAGAAACAGCTCTATCCTCCACCACCTTTTTCTAAGAGATTGCAAAAGCAAAAGCTGGATAAGCAATTTGGTAAGTTTTTGGAGGTGTTCAAGAAACTTCACATCAACATACCTTTCGCTGTGGCTCTGGAGCAAATGCCTAGTTATGCAAAATTCATGAAAGGTATTCTTTCAAGGAAGGTGAAACTGAATGATCTTGATACCGTTGCTCTAATAAAAGAGTGCAGTGCTGTGTTGCAACAAAAATTACCTCCAAAGCTTAAGGATCCAGGTAGCTTCACCATTCCTTGCACCATTGGCAAGTTGTCATTTGACAAGTGCCTTTGCGATTTGGGAGCAAGCATCAATCTGATGTCGTTGTCTATCTTCAAAAAGCTGAATTTGCATGATCCAAAGCCCACCTACATGTCTCTACAATTGGCTGATTGTTCTATTACATACCCACGAGGCATCGTGGAGGACGTGTTAGTAAAGGTGGATAAACTCATCTTTTCTGTAGACTTTATCATTCTGGATTTCGAGGAAGATAAGAAGATTCCCATAATTTTGGGAAGACCTTTCTTGGTTACAGGACGTAACTTGATAGATTTGCAAAAAGGTGAAATTACGATGCGGGTGCAAGATCAGGATGTAACATTCAATATATTCAAGGCAATGAAATTCCCTACATAAGATGAGGAGTGCTTCAAGGTGGATTTGATTGATTCTGCGGTAACTTCAGAACTTGATCATGTGCTAAGGTCTGATGCCTTAGAAAAAACCTTATTGGGGGAATTTGACAGTGAAGATGAGGAAGGCAATGAGCAACTACAATATCTAAATGCTTCTCCTTGGAAGCGAAAGCTAGACATACCATTTGAATCTCTTGGTAATTCTGATCTCATGAATGCTGAGGGAAAACTCAAACCATCTATTAAGGAAGCACCTACTTTGGAGATTAAACCATTGCCTGAACACTTGAGGTATGCTTTTTTAGGTGATGCATCTACTTTGCCTGTTACTATTGCATCTGACCTTTCAGGAAGTGACGAGGACAAGCTCTTGAGGATCTTGAGAGAATTCAAATCGGCCCTCGGATGGACTATAGCAGATATAAAAGGGATCAGCCCTTCGTACTGCATGCATAAAATTCTGCTAGAGGAAGGTAGCAAGCCGACTATTGAACAACAATGAAGACTTAATCCTATTATGAAAGAAGTGGTGAAGAAGGAAATTCTAAAGTGGCTGGATGCAGGAATCATATATCCTATTCTTGACAGTTCTTGGGTGAGCCCCGTGTAATGCATACCTAAGAAAGGAGGTATTACTGTGGTAGCAAATGAGAAGAACAAGCTCATCCCCACTCGAACAGTCACAGGATGGAGGGTATGCATGACTATAGAAAGTTGAATAAAGCCACGAGGAAGGATCACTTCCCTCTTCCATTTATTGATCAGATGCTTGACAGGTTGGTTGGTCATTAGTATTATTGTCTTCTGGATGGCTATTCGGGCTACAATCAGATTTGCATTGCACCAGAAGATTAAGAAAAGACTACTTTCACGTGTCCATTTGGCACGTTTGCTTTTCGCAGAGTTTCTTTTGGATTATGTGGTGCACCTGCCACTTTTCAGAGATATATGATGGCTATATTCTCTGATATGATTGGAAATAATGTCGAAGTGTTTATGGACGACTTCTCCGTCTTTGGACATTCATTTGATGAATGTTTGAATAATCTCCGTTTGGTGCTCAAAAGTTGCGTGGAAACGAATTTGGTGCTCAATTGGGAAAAATGTCACTTCATGGTGCAACAAGGCATCATTCTAGGACATAAAGTCTCTAGCAAAGGCCTTGAGGTGGATAAAGCCAAGTTGGGGGTCATTGAAAATCTTCCGCCACCTATTTCTGTAAAAGGAATCCGTAGTTTTCTTGGTCATGCGGGTTTTTATCGGCATTTCATCAAGGACTTCTCTAAGATATCTAAGTCGTTGTGCAACTTGCTCGAGAAAGATGTGCCTTTCAAATTTGATGATGAATGCTTGGCAGCATTCGAGACTCTCAAGAAGAGTTTAATAACGGCACCTGATGGGACAGAACCTTTTGAGATGATGTGCGATGCAAGTGATTTTGCATTGGGAGCAGTTCTTGGGCAGTGCAAGAATAATATCTTTCATGTGGTCTACTATGCTAGTAAGACGCTTAATGGAGCTCAAATGAACTACACCACTACTGAGAAGGAGCTCTTGGCTATAGTTTTTGGTTTCAAAAAATTTCGATCTTATCTACTTGGGACAAAGGTGACAGTATTCACTGATCACGCTGCCATTCGCTATCTGGTCTCAAAGAAGGATTCGAAGCCTATACTTATTCGTTGAGTGCTCTTGCTACAGGAATTTGAGTTAGAGATCAAGGATCGAAAAGGTACTAAAAATCAAGTAGCCGACCATCTCTCTAGATTGGAGAATCCCGATTCTACTTCACATGATAAGACATTGATCAGCGAATCTTTTCCAGATGAGTAGTTGTTCGCAGTTCAAGAGGAAGAGCCATGGTTTACAGACATTGTGAATTATCTTGTCAGCAATATAATGTCTCCTAATATGAATGCGGCTCAAAAGAAGAAGTTTCTGCATGAGGTGAAGTGGTACACGTGGGATGAACCATATTTGTTTTGATAAGGAGCTGACCAGATCATCAGGAGATGTATCCCATTTTGTGAGACGGAGGGGATATTACGAGACTGTCATTCCTCAATTTATGGTGGACATTATGGTGGTAAAAAGACAGCAGCTCATATTCTTCAAGCAGGTTTTTTCTAGTCTATGTTGTTTAAGGATGCACATCAGTTCATTTTAAGGTGTGATCGTTGCCAAAGAATTGAGAATCTTACTAGAAAGGATGAGATGCCTTTAAATGTGATGCTTGAAGTTGAGGTCTTTGATGTTTGGGGAATCGATTTCATGGGACCATTTATCTCGTCTTGCAATAATCAGTACATCTTGCTGGCAGTCGATTATGTCTCGAAATGGGTAGAAGTCAAGGCTCTACCGATGAATGATGCAAAGGTAGTGTTGAGTTTTCTTCATAAGAAGATATTCACAAGGTTTGGAATGCCACGAGTTATCATAAGTGATGAGGGGTCGCATTTCTACAATCGTAAGTTCACTTCTATGATGCAGCGCTATAATATGAATCATCGTATTACTACTTCCTATCATCCGCAAACTAATGGTCAAGCTAAAGTGTCTAATAGAGAGATCAAGCGCATTCTAGAGAAAGTTGTTTGCCCGTCAAGGAAAGATTGGTCTTTAAAGCTCGATGAAGCTGTCTGGGCTTATAGAACATCATATAAGACTCCACTTGGGATGTCCCCGTTTCAACTTGTCTATGGTAAGGGATGTCATTTACCTGCGGAGCTTGAGCATAAGGCTTATTTGGTATTGAAGAAGTTAAACCTTGATCTAGATGCAGCTGGGAAGAAGCGAATGCTTCAGTTAAATGAACTTGATGAATTTAGACTTCAAGCGTACGAGAACAACAAAATGTACAAGGAAAAAGTAAAAAGGTGGCACAATAGGAAGTTATCTCCTAAGTTATTTGTGCCGGGGTAACAAGTTCTTCTATTCAACTCTCGTCTCCGACTTTTTCCTGGAAAGTTGAAATCAAGGTGGTCTGGACCATTTATCGTCAAAACTGTGTTTCCACATGGAGCGGTGGAGATTTTTGAGAACGATCCAGACCAAGCATTCAAAGTAAATGGTCAGAGATTGAAGCACTATTATGGGGATACGGCAAACCGGGAAGTGGTGAGTGCCGTTTTATTGTCAACTTAATCGAACTACTCTACGTCAAGCTAATGATGTAAAAGAAGCGCTTCTTGGGAGGCAACCCAAGATATGACGTAAAAGAAGCTAATGAAGTAATGAATAACTTGCGCTTAAATCGTTATGTTATCAAATTCTGTAGACATATAGGGTCTCAACATAATTGATGCCTATTCAACTTCTATTTTAATTGTGGATGCTTGGTAGAATGGTATTTGTGCAACGAAAGTTGGCTTTTATCAGTTTCGTGTTGTTCGATTAATATCATCACCATTACATGCTAAGGGTAGTAACAGTGACTATTGAATGAAGTATTAATGAAGTTATGATCTCATGTGTATTTAATATTGTAAATTCAAGTGTTAATTTAAGTGTTTTATTCTCGTAGTTAATCGTAGTTAATAATTAGTTAATCAAACTTAAGTGGTATTGTCTTGACATTGAGAAGTAATAATACATTGGTGAGTAAGTGTTAATTGAGCATAATTAGTCAGAGTCTCTGCGGGAACGAACTAGAAATCATTCTATATTACTTGAGAACGCGTATACTTGCGTGAATTATTAGCGCATGCTTTGTGCCTAACAGTTCCAGGAAGTCTAGCATCCAACCTTGCTATGAAATCCTGTTTTACTTCAGAAACTTCCTGCTTGATTTCAGCAACACTTTGACTGTGTTGGAGAGCTTGAATCTTATGCAGCTGGAGTGCTTCAAGATGTGTTGTAAGTAGCCTTTTGGTGCTGGCATTTGTAGATGTCTGAATGGCTGTTTGGGTATCATGAATTAGCTTGAATAGTGTTGATTGAAGATGTGAGTAGGAACATTCTTTTGTTAGCATCCAGGCAGGAACAACTGCATCTCCCCCTATGCTCATGCTGTCTTCCTCATCATCCCCACCAGCATCCCCAAATGAGTCTTCAACTAGTTCAAAATCACTGCCAGTAGTTGAAGGCATAACAGTGTTTGCATCTTTTGCTCTTTGTAGAGATTGAGTAGTATGCACTAAATTAAGAATTATTTCAGCCTATTTATTGCCCTATACAACTAATGTTTGATAAGCTGTAACAGGGTGAGTAAATGTCTCAGCATCTAGAGAAACAGAATCTATGACAACTTGATATTCTTGCTGAAATAGTCTTTTCCTCTCTGCATCATTGACATTCATTGACTCACTTGCAATGGTGTCCATCCTTATCTCTCCAATACCTGCATTTCTCTCATGATCTCTCTGTTTTTGCATCAAGGGCTCCCCTTGGCTTCCCACCCTCACACCCTCACCTTCACCATCTAATGTGGGACTCCTCTCACTCACTTTTGCCAGTCCTGAAGAAATGGACTGCATTTGTTCACTCATATTCTCTTCTTTTGCCTGGGAGCAACCCAGCCTCTCACTCAGTTCACTCCCTTCCCTCAGTTCTAAGAGTGATTGCACTACCACTAAGTCTTCTGCACTTGTGAGAATTGAAGAAACTTGAAGTTGTGTAGAGATACCCGACGGATGATGAATATCCATCGGGATAGTAGTATGGCTATCCGACGGATGACTGCTGTTAGGCTTATCCGTCGGGATACAATCACTACTCGACGGATGATGAATAACCATCGGGATAGAAGAAATGAATGAGTTTGGAGTGGAGACTATTGTAGACTCTGTGCATATTGATGAAAATTTT
Organism: Apium graveolens; assembly: GCF_009905375.1. NCBI lineage: Eukaryota > Viridiplantae > Streptophyta > Magnoliopsida > Apiales > Apiaceae > Apium > Apium graveolens. The sequence continues at coordinate 188,916,253 of NC_133657.1, forward strand.
AGCACAGATGTCTCAATAGACTCAGAAAGAAATGGCAAGTGAGCCAACAAATCATCTAAAAGATGATGCTCACTTGATTGGATTTTTGGCTTCTCCACAAGAGCTAAAGATGGAGAATTTGGAAGTGATGTATTGATCATGTCAACATCCAGTGAGTGTGTGGGTGAGTTTGGTGTTCTAGGTGCTTCAGTTGATAAATGTGTCGCCCTCCAAACCCGGGTCAGAAGTTTGGGGTCCACACACACACCTTAATTATAACCTGCTTATAACCACAATAAAGATAATAATAATATATGCAATGACCCTACTTACCAACCACCACGGACCGCAACAGGTTAAAGTATGCACACAAGCCAAACACACTAATATATTACAAATCGTTCAAATCCCAACTATTTCAAACTCAAACTGAGTATTAAACATTATTACAAACTTTTACAAACTTAAATTATTCCAAAAGAAGCCTACTAGCTCAGCTTTCTCAATCTGAACCCCTAGCTCTCGTGCTGGACTGGGGATCCTCTTTACCAACTGGTTCCTTTTTAACTGGAAAGAATATAAACAACATCGCACAAATGAGCTAACTAGCTCAGCAAGTCACAATGACAAAACTGAGAATAATGATCATCAGGTGAATATGGTTATGATATCAAGTGAACAATGGATTATGATTTAGAATTGGATATTATACTTTTAATTTAAAAACCAAGGTTAGGCTGCTGATCAGTCACGCACTAACCCCGAGCAAGGCACACATCATTGCTCTAACTACTGGATCCAAGGCACACATTGGCCTAACTTGACCATTATATGGTCTGACCACGAATCTGGTCCACAATTTTATAAAAAAAATCCAATTCTAACATAATAACAGAATATGCAATAATAAACAATAACCGAAATCATTAACAACAATAAATGTTTAACAATGAAAGGGTTTCAATCCTTGTAAGGATCAATAAGGCAGTTTAAAAGCTTGGATGCTGGGTAATGAAAGAATTGGATAACAAAGGAATCAACATTTCAAGGTTTCAAGGATTTGGTCTTTCCAAGTATAAGATACCATGGGTTGAGTATATAATAGTTCATTTCAGTGTTTGGTATTTAGTTTGTATGTATTTGTGGAGTAGTATCGTAGATTTGTGATTCTTGTTTGGGTATACAATAATCAATGGATTAGAAAGAATATGATTCATGGCTCAAGAATAATAACTGAAATCAGGATTTAGGTTTCTGTGCTTCAAAGCACTTGCAATATCACAGGATTATCAAGTACTACAATATCTCGAGAAAGTTTAGAACACTTGCCTGGTATTAGCTTACTACACTGCACTCGCTTCCAATCACAACCGTTCTACTCCTCAACTACCTGTTTCCCTTTCTTACGTCTTGCCTCTTCTGCTCACATATCATAAGCATCTATCAATAATTTACTCATGGAATTCTATTCAACACATACTTCTATCTACCCTTCGTTTTACCCAAATCCGATTAACGGATTGAAAGTTATGCAATAATCAAGTAAACACCGAATATATAGACCGATAGTCAATTAACAAGTCACATATAGCACATAATACATCACGTAATCAATGATATATTATTTATAAAGAAGTTTCGGGTCATAAATAGGCTTTCTGGTATTTAAAATGATTTTTAAAACATTTTTCGGAATTAAAACGGGTCGTTGAATCAATTTCGGGTTAATAAACAGGGTTCGGTTGACCCATTCTGGCTCCGAAATAATTTTAGAATAATTATCGAGCCTTGTAAATAATTTAGAATAATATTTTAAAGCTCGAAACTATTTTTCAGAATTTTTAAATCATTTTTAAATAATTAAATCTAATTAAATAATTAATTAAAATCAATTAACAATTAATTAAATCAATTAATCAATTAATTTTTGAATTAATTGACCAATTAATCAATTAGAAATTAACTGAAATTAATTAACTAATTAATTTAGATTTATTTGTGAATTAAAAATAATTTTCAGAATTAAAATAATAATTTTTAGAATTTTCAAAAATTAAAAACGAATTTTTATAATAAAAATAAATAGGAAATATGATTTTTAAACATTTTATAAAAAAGAATCCTAAATTTGCAAAGTCTGGAAACTTCAGGGACCTAACTGTATCGTCCCCAAAAGTCCAGGGACCAAACTGCAATTTTACACCCCGTCGCCGGAAAACAGTCGGGTTCGCCGGAGAACACGATTCCGACCTCCTCACCTTACCACAAACTCCAGATCACATCTACAAATTACCAGGAATACAATCATGCAATCAAAACAACCTAACAATCCCTGAGTTGGCCGGAATTTGGCCGTGAAGTTTTCCAGTTTCCGACGAACATCGGAAAACTTCAAAACACAACTCCCTTCTCTACAGATCTCGTTGGTTCATGAAACTTATATGACTAGATTGCAAATTTCACAGAGAACACAACCCAGTATAACACAACATCGATCTATCACAGAACAAGAAACCCCCAAATTTCAATTAAGAACATTCATACGGGTTATAAACCCTAATTTTGAAATTCGAAAATTAAACCCACTTTTGAGCATGTTATTGAACTCCAAATCAGATGTATGACATATGAAAATCATCATGAAAACAAGCTCTACAACATGAAATCATCAAATCATACAAACAATCATCCGAACAAAAATTCATATTTTTAATAAAATAAATTCGAAAATAAATAAATTTTTAGAAAAATAACCTTGATTTCTGCAGTGAAACAAAGCTCAGAATCTGATAGAACACCTCAAATCCTTCGTTTTGGTTACTCAAGCTTTGAAAACAGAGATCGGTAACGCCTTCATTTTGCTGTTTGATTCTTAGAACAGTTTATGTAATTAGGGCTTTTCTCTGAAAATTATATAATAATCTGTCTGCAAATGATTTTGATACGAAATAAAATACGGTAAAAGGCTATTTATAATTACGGAAAATTAGTATCCCGTTGGATCATTCCGGATATAAAACGGTACGTTTATTTGTAAAAACTGATCCAAACGGTATCGGTTTTCGGGATAATTATCCAAATCAGTACAATTTGTATTGCGGTCTTGGTCTCAGCGCCTGGTTACACGTATTACGAAGTGATAATTGGGATAGTTTAATAAAAAGCTCCCGTTTATCGAAAATACGGGTTTTATTGATTTACCGAAATGAATATTGTATCGAAAATGTTGCGTCGGGACCCGCGCAGGACAAACCGTACGCCGGATCGAAAAAGTCGAAACATGGAATATGCTCGGAATATTACAATTAGGTTAGGAAGGAGTTCTCGAAAGAGTTTCGGGTTCCAAAAACGTAACAACGGTTGACGTCAGTTGGTTCCCGTTTTTATAAAATAGATTTTAATTACCCGGAAAAAGATTTTAGAAATTTCATATGATTCTTATAAATCCATAAACCAACATAAAAATAATTAGGAAGATATGACAATTATCTATATTTTATTTAGGACATATAAAAGTTAAAATACTCAATTAATATTATTTTTGAATATTCAAGTACAGATAACACTTAACCATTAGCTCACAGAATAGATACTGAACACCCATAACAATTATATAATAGCAAAAATAATTACATGATATATCCCGGATATTACAATAAAGATTTTGGCTGTGACTCCACATTTATTTGAGTCACATCAATCTGACTTTGAGAAGGTGCAGTGACTGGGTCTTTAGCACCAGTTTGCACTGTGTGTTTTCCCTGTGCATCCCCAAGGTTTGTTGATCTTTTCTTTCTAGCATAATTTTATGGTGAACTTGTGTCCCTAGCCCTCTTGATCTGTGCTCCTGGTTGGGAGCTTGTTTCAATAGTGACACCCTTTTGGGAGGATGAAACTAGAATTGAGCTAATTTCCTTATTAATAACCACAGTTTGTTGGGAAACTGTGGTGTGTCTAGGCTTGGGTACACTCATCTCACCAGCCTTATCCTTAGGGTTTCTTTGATTTTCACCCTGTCCCTCACCTTGCTCACTCACCTTCACACTCCCCTCTTTGTGTTTTGTAGATTTTGCAACTGATTTCTTTTGAAAGAAACCAGAGGGGCCTTTCTTAGTTTTAGATTTTGAAATTGTTGGTTTGGTAGCTTGGGCAGGCATCTGTTGGGTCATTGACACAGATGCCATATCTACACTAGAAGACAAAGAAATGTGTGAGGTTGGAAGAGTGGAGACAATGGTGCTTACCTCACTTACCTGAGGTCCCTCCATGACTGGAAAATAGAATAAGGGTACCTCTTTGTGGTGATTTGCTCTATTAAGATATGCAATAATTCTTCTTCTTAAACCCAACAATTCAGCTTGTTGGTTGGGTTCTCAATTGCAATGTCCTCAATAAGATGGTTAGCAAGCATCATAAAGAATCTAGCATAATAGACATTTTTACCTCTCTTATTGAGTTCTCCTATCTTAAAACCTAACTCAAATATGATTAAGTCACTGATGTTAAGGTACTTATCAGTAACTAGCATATAAAGCATGTTAAGCATGGAAATGTTAACAGAATCAAAGTTACTAATCTTTCCAGAAAATACCTTAGTTATCACATCACACAAAAAGCTCCATTCCTTTCTAAGATCTAACCTCCTAATTTCACTTAACTTAGAAGTAGAAAGTGCATAGCCCATGGAATTTAGCATGTTAACTATATCAGTGTCTGTGTGTGGAATAGTGACAGTGTTATCTGGAATTCTAAAGCATGCTTTGACAATGTCACTATTAATACAAAATTGTTTACCTTTGAGATTGAAAGTTATGGTCTTGTCAGTTGAGTTGTACACGACAGTTGTCCATATCTCCTCTACAACCTCACAGTAGATTGTTGGAGATTCCAGCATCGCATAGTTGAGTTTACAGCTTTTCATAAAATCCATCATTTTGTGAAACTCTCCAGACTGTTGAATCTCCTTGTTTACAAAAGTTGTGAAGTTGTTCTTTTCGTAGATATATCCAGTTTGAGACATGATTTTGACGACTGGTGCCATTGTTAGAGACTGAGTAATTTGTAGAGAAAATATTTGCTTTGGAGAAGAAAGGAATTTAGAGCAATCGAATTGAGAATGATAAAAGAGTAGAATAAAAATGAATTCTACTTTTATACTATCTCAAAAATAAACTGTCAAAAATAATAAAGTGAAATAAAGTAACCAATCAAAATAGCCCAAAATAGCCGTTTAAAAATAAATAAACTGTAAAAATTATGTCACTTATCCGTCGTGTCATGCTTACAAACTGTAAGTATACTCGATGGATAGTGTTCAGAGTTTTAACGGCTAAGATTGAGACAATTCGATGGATGAGAATAAATCAATTATCTGTCGAGTTATGAAATAATCCAAAAAAGTAATTGATTTTTATTAACAAATAATATTCCGACGGATGGCCAAACTCGATGGATAATGAGCATCCGCCGGGATGTAAATTTTGACTTAGCCAAAATTTCATCCAAAGCTGAAAAATCAATTAATTTTCTGGCTACATTAAAACTTACAAAAATATCTGAAATGATTCAAGAATAATTAGGCATACCTAACTCACTTACCAATCTTGAAAAGGTGGATTCATCAAGTGGCTTGGTAAATATATCTGCAAGCTGCTTTTCACTTGGAACAAAATGAAGTTCCACAGTACCATTCATTATATGCTCTCTAATGAAGTGGTACTTGATGTCTATGTGCTTTGTTCTTGAATGTTGCACTGGATTTTCAGTGATGGCAATTACACTTGTGTTATCACAGAAAATGGGAATTCTATCCACTTGTAGACCATAGTTCAACAATTGGTTTTTCATCCACAAGATCTGTGCACAGCAACTATAAGCAGCAATATATTCAGCTTCATCTGTAGTAGTAGAAACTGAATTTTACTTTTTACTGAACCAGGACACAAGCTTGTTCCCTAGAAATTGACAGGTTCCTGTTGTACTTTTTCTGTCTATTTTACAACCTGCATAATCTGCATCTGAATAACCAGTTAGATCAAAACCAGAATCTCCAGGGTACCAAATGCCAAGTTTTGGTGTTCCCCTGAGATATCTGAAAATTCTCTTAATAGTTACTAAGTGAGATTCTCTAGGATCAGTCTGAAATCTAGCACAAAGACAAGTAGCAAACATTATATCTGGCCTACTAGCTGTTAAGTACAGAAGTGAGCCAACCATGCCCCTATAGCTTGAAATATCCATAGACTTTTCAGTAGTGTTTAATTCAAGCTTAGTTGCAGTGGCCATGGGAGTTTTTGCAAATGTGCAATCTATTAGATCAAACTTCTTTAAAAGATCATGAATGTATTTAGTTTGACTAATAAATATTTCATCACTAACTTGCTTAACTTGTAAACCAAGAAAGTAAGTTAGTTCTCCCATCATGCTCATTTCATACTTACTTTGCATCAATTTGGCAAACTTTTTGCAAAGTTTTTCATCTGTAGAGCCAAATATAATATCATCTACATAAATTTGAACAAGTATACTAGAGCTATTAACATTTTTATAGAATAAAGTTTTATCAGTAGTACCTCTTGTGAAGTGATTTTCCAAAAGAAACTTTGATAAAGTGTCATACCAGGCTCTAGGTGCTTGCTTCATTCCATAAAGTGCCTTCAAAAGATAGTAGACATAATCTGAAAAATTTGGGTCTTCAAAACCAGCAAGCTGACTAACATATACTCCTCCTCCAAATCTCCATTCAGAAAATCACTTTTGACATCCATTTATAGACCTTGAAATTGGCATGAGCTACATAGGCTAAGAAGATTCTGATGGCTTCAAGTCTTACAATAGGAGCAAAGGTTTCATCAAAATCTATTCCTTCTTGTTGACAGTAGCCCTTAGCAACCAGTCTAGCTTTGTTCCTGATCACTATGCCATTTTCATCCATCTTGTTTCTGAATACCCACTTGGTGTCAATTGGATTCTTTCCTTTAGGTTTGGGTACCAGATTCCATACCTTGTTCCTTTCAAATTGGTTTAGCACCTTCTGTATAGCTAAAATCCAATTAGGATCCAACAAAGCTTCTTCTACCTTCTTTGGTTCTTCCTTAGATAGGAAGATGCTATACAGACATTCTTCTTGAATTGTTCTCCTAGTTTGAACTCTGGAAGATGCATCACCAATGATGAGCTCAAAAGGGTGATCTTTAGTCCATTTTCTTTGTTGAGGTAGATTAGCTCTAGATGAAGATGCCTCATTGTTGTCTTGATGTGTGACTGAGTTTTGATTATTAGAAACTCCCCCTGAGTTTGTGAATCCATGATTTAAGAAAGGGGAACTTTCTGTAAGTGATCTATTCTGACTTTCAGCTTCTCTTAATGTTCCGACGGATGATGCACTTTGTGTCCCGAAGGATGAAGCTGATTGTCTCCCAACGGATAAGGCAGATTGCCTCCCGACGGATGAAGCATTTTGCAACTCGACAGATGTTGAATTATGTGCTTCATTAGTTGTAGATTTTTCTACATTATCCTTATTCACTATTTCTTGATCACTTTCATCATCACTGTCATCACTAACCATCTCCACATTATCAAACTTGAGGCCTTCATGGAAATCTCCATCTTGCAGTCCTTCAATCTTTTTTGTCATAAAACACAACATGTATTGATTCCATAACAATGTTGGTTCTTAGATTGTAGACCCTATATGCCTTTCCCACAGCATATCCAACAAAAATTCCTTCATCAGCTTTAGCATCAAACTTTCCATTTTGATCAGTTTGATTCCTCAAGATAAAACATTTGCGGCCAAAGAAATGAAGAAAATTTAGAGTTGGTTTCTTGTTCTTGAACAATTGGTAGGGTGTCATACACTTTGCTTGATTAACCAAAGAAATATTCTGAGTGTAGCAGGCAATATTCACAGCTTCAGCCCAAAAATATGTTGGTAAATTTGATTCTTCAAGCATTGTCCCTGCAGTTTCAATAAGAGATCTGTTCTTTCTTTCCACTACTCCATTTTGTTGTAGAGTTCTTGCTGCAGAAAATTCATGCATAATACCATTCGCTTCACAAAATGATCTCATCACAGAATTCTTGAACTCGGTTCCATTGTCACTCCTGATTCTTCTTACTTTAAAATCAGGATGATTGTTGACTTGCCTTATGCGATTGATGATGATTTCACTAGCTTCATCTTTAGACTTTAGGAAATATGTCCAAGAGAACTTTGAAAAATCATCCACAATTACTAGGCAAAATCTTTTCCTAGAGATGGACAACACATTGACTGGTCCAAATAAATCCATGTGTAGCAATTGCAAAGGTTCTTCAATTGTTGAATCAAGCTTCTTTCTGAATGATGCTTTGATCTACTTTCCTTTCTGGAAGGCATCACACGATCCATCCTTAGAAAACTCCACTTGAGGAATGCCTCTAACCAGTTCTTTCTTGACAAGCTCATTCATGGTCTTGAAGTTTAGATGGGACAGCTTCTTGTGCCATAGCCAACTTTCATCTTGACTTGCTTTACTGAGTAGACAAGTGACATATTCTGCATTAGATGAGTTGAAATCAACTAAATACACATTTCCTTTTCTCACTCCAGTGAGAAACACTTTGTTGCTTCTTTTGTTTGTCACAACACATGCTTCTGAATTGAAGGTTACTGAATTGCCCTTATCACAAAACTGGCTGATACTCAACAAATTGTGCTTGAGACCATCTACAAGGGCAACCTCTTCAATGATGATATTGTCTTTTGAAATCAAGCCATATCCCATAGTATAACCCTTGCTGTCATCTCCAAAGGTAATACTTGGGCCAACTTTTTCCTTGAACTCTGTGAGCAGGGTAGAATCTCCAGTCATGTGCCTTGAACAACCACTATCTAAATACCAAAGATTCTTTCTGTTTCCCTGCACACATCAAAACCAAATCAAGTTGATTTTCATACCCAAGTTTCCTTGGGTCCTGCCTTGTTAGCTTTCTTCTTTGGTTTCTTAGGTTTAATTTCATTTGACTTAGGAATTTTTGATTCATCCTTAATCATTTGAGTTGGACCTTTGAAACTAGTCATTAAAATAGAATTATCATGCACATGTTGATTAACAGGAAAAGGCATGCTGTTTGCAAACATGTTATTCCAGTAAGGCATGCTAAATGGCATTTATGGCATACTAAATGCAGCATAATATGGATTAGGTACAAATGGCATATTAGAAAATTGTGCGTTCATATTCTGAGTATACATAGCATTCATAGGCATGGTAGGCATAGAAGTCATGTTGGGAAAAGAGGGAGGCACATACATAGAAGTAGGCATGGCAAGTTTGCAATTAACAGACAGGTGATTAACACTACCACACTTAACACAGATTTTTCTTGGTGCATATTTATCAGGTGTGCAGTTGTTATGTTTCTTAATTCTTACTTTCCTATTTCTATTATTTTTCCTTTTAGTTTCTGTTTTAACCTCAATCTTTTCTAACCTGTCATTCAATTTCTTGATGAATAGATGACCAATATTGACTTTCTTCTCCTTTTTCACTTGACTTGATTCTCCTGGAATAAAATTTTTGGAAACTGATCCATATTTCTCATTCAGCTTGGCAAGCTTAGCTTTGCTCACAGGTTTACTCACAGCCGACGGATGTGGATCTTTGTCACTCGACGGATAATCCTTTTGATTATCCGACGGATGAGTCTTACCATCCGTCAAGTCCACATCTGTCAACAATCCTTCAACCAAGTTGGATTCCAGTTTCTCCTTACTCTTTTTCCAGGCTGTATCTGAAAGGAATATGTCCTAAGTCCAATCATGTATGAGGATTTAGGAATAACTTTTATGTAATCTGTTTTGATTTCATTGATATTAATAAAAGACTTGTTTTGTTTTTATTACGGGCTCTATCTATTTAAGTGTTTAAATAAGATATACCATAGTTTAGAGTAAAGCTTTTATGGATTATGATGAGATCATAATAGTGAGACCTAAAATATGATAACTCTAAACTTAAATAGTTCTTGGTCATAGGATTACTAACTGGTAATTAATAATCCGCAAAGATCGGTACATACTATGCGTGCTTCATTTTGAAGGATGTCTGTTCTCATAGATATTTGTGTGGTGACACTATAGCTAGTATGTAGGTACTTATTATAGAATAAGTTCACTGAACATGACTCGCACAGCTGAACAACTGATGGAGTTCACTCACGTGTCAGCAGTTGTTCACATAGTGATAGTTGTACAAGTATCCTTAGACTTGAGGTCATCATAGTCATCTTGTGTACACTAAACTATGCTTTGGTTTAGTTCTTAGTCTCCAGGGACAATTATTAGGGCTCTACTGGGTATAGGAATTTGTACACGAAGATAGTGTATGATCAATAAAGGATCTACCCCTTCCAGTGAAGGAAGCGAATGTTCAAGGCCGATCCACTTATGCTAGTTCAGGAATCTCTGGCCAGAGTGAATGAAATTAGAAAGGAGTTTCTAATTTGCATAGAACTAAGCATAGTAAATGGTAAGCAAGTGATTAAATTAGATAGGCTTGACACAAGATCCATGCCTTGTATTTAATCAGGACATTGTAGGGTAGAAGGAGTTTATTGTACGGTAACTATTCACTGAATAGGTTCTTGGTATTCTAAGCAGTAAATTCGTATTATCCGGATAGTCGCGATATGCTGAGAAGTATCCCTCACGATGTAGAATAAATATGATTAATTAATTAATCATATTTAATAAATTAGAGAATTTATATAAATAATGATAAAATAGTTTTATTATTATTTATTTCTACTACCGGCTTAATATTGAACCTACAGGGTCACACTATAAAAAGAGAATGATTTAATGGTGGAGGAATTAATTAATAATGGCTGATAATTATTTATTTATAAAATAAATAATTAATTGGCAAATTTAATAATTGATTAAATGAGATTTAATTGATTATAAATTAATTAAGAAAAGTTCTTAATATTATTAATTAAGAATTTAATTTTTGGAAATTAAATCAAGAGAGAGAATTATTTCTAAAGTGTTTAGAAAAAGGATTAATAATTAAAAGGTGTTTTAATTATTAATGAGAATAATAAATGGGTTAATAATAATAATATTTTATGGGAAAATTTTAGCTGAAAATTTTGCCTATAAATATACTATTATAAACCCTATTTTTATTTTAACCCGCAACCCAAAAAGTTTTTAGAAAACCTAATTCTCTCCACCTCCTCCTCCTCCCTAACGTCGTTTTCTTGGTGGATACCGGTGGAGTGCTTCACGTTTGAGGAGCAGCAGCTAAGGATCTCCGATCGTTGCTTTTGGATCGCTATTAAAGGTTAGTAATCGATTCATATGTTTTAATCACGATTTATATGCTTTTATTTGGATTTTATATGTGTAAAAGTGTTTTACCATGCCTCTGCTACGATTAAATTCCAACCGCATCACAAAAGGACTCAATACCTTGAATTTTAGTGATTTGAGCATGGACATCTCTAGATGATTTCCATACTTTAATCACTTCATGTTCTCGTTCAAGCTGCTTCTTTAAGATCTCTTCTTTCTTCAAGGACCCAGTTAATTCATCCTTAGCAATCTTACATTCAATTCTCAATTTTTCAAATTCAATAAACTGAGACTCTAGCACATTATTCCTCTCACTTAAAAACAAATTGTTTTCTTTAATTTTAGCATTTTCCTTAGTGAGGGACTTAAGTGTAACACGCAAGTGATATAATTCTGTGGACATGTCATTGATTGCATCATTACACTCAGATTTAGATAAATGTGCTAGGTTAGTGGTGATTACCTGATTACTTGAAGAACTTGTTTCTATTTCATCATATTTGGCCATCAGGGCTAGGTAGACATAGCTTGTTTCTTCATCTTCATCCAATCCATCAGCTGCCCAGTCATTTTCTTGTGTAATGAAAGCCCTTTCCTTTTACTTGAGAAACTCAAAGTATTTCTATTTATAATCAACAGGCTCAAATTTCTTCTTGATAGAATCTGACTTTCTACACTCACTAGCAAAATGCCCAGCCAAGCCACATTTGAAACATTTGAATTTGGATTTATCCACCATGTTTCTACTTGGCTTGGCTGCTCCAAAGTTCTTTTTGAACTTGAGCTTGGAAAATCTTCTGGAAAGGGATGCTAAATGTTCATCAATATCATCCATATCATCTTGGCTCAAATGATCTTCATTTTCAGCTACCAGCCATTTGCCCTTGCTTTCACAGACCTTTGATGTAGACTCAACAACTTCTACCTTCATATCTTTCTCTTTCTCTAACTCAGCAACCAGTGCTATGGACCCTCCTTTCTTCCTTCCTTTCTCCATCCTCTCATCTTGCTCTATTTCAAGCTCATATGTTTTCAGGATGCCATACAGTCTCTCCAAGGTGAACTCCTTGTAATCCTGTGAATTTCTCAATGAGACTGTCATTGGCTTCCACTCTTTTGGAAGAGGTCTAAAGAACTTGAGATTAGAGTCTTTTGTTTGATAGACTCTTCCATGCAACTTCAGAGCATTTAGTAGTTTTTGAAATCTACTAAAAATATCAGTGAGAGATTCATTGTCTTCACGATGAAAGTACTCATATTACTGAATTATCAGCTGCATCTTATTTTCCCTTACTTGCTCAGTACCATCACAAATAATCTGGATAGTGTCCCAAACCTCTTTAGTTGTTTTGCAGTTAATGATGTTATCAAACATATCACCATCAACTCCATTGAACAATATATTCATGACCTTCTTGTCTTTCCCGACTTGCTCAATATCAGGGTCTGAGCATTCATGCCTTTTGGAACAGATGGCTTATTGCCAGTTGCAGCTCTCATTGGTACATGAGGACCTCTCTCTATGCAATCCACATAGGCCTCATCTTGGGAAAGAAGATGTAGGTGCATCTTCACCTTCCAGTGGTGATAATTATCTTTGTCCAAAAAAGGGATTTTAACTCCAACATCTGTTCATCTTGCTGTTTGTTGTGATCTTTACACTCTTTGTACTTCAAGAGCTTGCTCTTATACCAATTATTATTCCTTAACAATACAACAAAAATTATAAAAGGGGGGTTGAATGTAATTATGGCTTCTTTTTCTAGATTTTTAAAACAGTTCTTACTTAATAATATATAAGTATTTGATTTGCAGAGTGCGGAATAAATACTTTATATGAATCAAAACACAGAGTAATAAAAACACACAAGCTTTTAAAACTTTCTGGTGGATTTGAAAGTTTCCACCTTATATATATATATATATATCGAATGAGAACCCTGTGAAGCTTGATTAGCTCACAGCTGCTTACAAGTATGAATAACTAAACTTACATAGAAATGCTACAGAATACAACTTGAAAATGTTTCTCTGAAAATGTGTGTGCTTAGTTCGATAATTGTTCTACTTGCTACACTTGATTTATATATCACCAAGTTTACATGACAATAAGACAAGATAATAAAACAAAACATATCTAGTCTAACTCCATGCTACTTCACTACTCTATTCCAGCATCTTTGAATATCTTCATAATAGCATAAAAGTGGTAATGCTTCTTTGTTCTCAAATTCCTGCTAAACAGGCTGCGACATTCCTTTTGCAAACACCCAACGCATGTGTGTGTTGTCACTGTCAACAGATATTTGAATTTGATCATCCGTCGGGTATATGCTTATCATCCGTCGGGTAGCTTTGTTGATCATCCGTCGGGTAGCTTTGTTGATCATCCGTCGGGTAGCTATTTGTCACTTGACTCCATTTCATTTATACAGAATTACAAGACATCTCATATTTACAATTAATCAACCTATTCTGCATATCCACTAGTAGTCAACATGACTCATATGCTCCTACATAATCTATACAAAGTTGTTTGCAGAAATGTGCTACCATACTTATTATTACATAAGCTACTCACTCGATGGATGTCAAATCATCATTCGTTGGGACTATATTGAATCATCCGTCGGAACTATATTTAATCATCCGTCGAGTGCTACAAAATTCACTAAGTTCACAACATATTACTAACACAAATAATTCCATATTTTATCCAACTCATTCACTTTAATTTAAATCTAAAGTGGACCTCTTTGCACTCTATTTTAGTTATTTGATTATGTGGCAAAGATGACTATAGTCATTCTTCTTCTCAAATATAAGACCAAATATTTATTTATGCATTTATCCATCAATGTCTAGCAATGCATTGGAGTTGAGTTTTATAATTTTAGTCATATATTATAACTATAAGATTAATATAAGTATGTATTGGACTTGCCATTACATTCTCCCAGACACATATCAGCACTTTGTGTCCATTTTCTGAAATGGGTGTAGTTCTGATTGTTTTAAAACAAGTCTTTTCAAAACTTTTATAAAGTATAGAATATGAGCATCACTTACCCACCACTTCCCTGGATTCTTATTAGATATTATATCCCTACATTCTTGATATCACATACTAGTTCTACGTCCCTTATAACATCACACATTGTTAATAATAAGAGTATGCGTAGCATTTATAGATACAAGTTAGCTGTATCAAATTGTTATCTTTTTGGAACTGACATGTGATAGATTGTTGGATACGATATGAATTCGTATTTCAACTCGATTTCAATTTTAAACGCATCGAGTCGAATGTTTTGACGAACTGAGTTCTTTGTTATATGAAATATGTGATATGTGCCTTATGTATTTACGTGTTATGTAAATTGTGAGTCCACGTGTCTTTTAAACTCTTAATGATTAAAGGTGATCCTTATCTGTTATTATCGTGTGGGTAGACGATAACGATAAACGTATAATAGACAATTATATATTGTCGATTAATTAAAATAGTATCTTTTATGATAGATACATATAGTTCGAGACGTGCAAAGCCAAAAAGTGATAGTAAGAGTAAAGCCTGATTATGTATGGTAATGAGACGAGTGGATACAGAGTAGAGGTGAACATAGAATGGTGATTGAAAGTTAGAAAGCGGGTCAATTGAGGCAAGTATTTCTTCCCTATTCTAAATCCAAAATAGTTAAATATTTTATATTTCGCTGCAATAAATCTTGATTATGCAATGTTCTGCTTTTTAAATCTTTACTTTTTTTGGGGTAAAACAATGTTCATATCAAAATTGATGTTATTTGCTATTGTGACCATAACCAACTAGATTATTTACATGGTGTGATCGTGCCCTTAGTTATAAATTTTTCTTGAACATCAATTGGAAAAACAATGCAAGCTTCTAAAATTGTGGCTAGACTCTTAATCAAAATTAGGTGGACAGTAAAATCTAGTGTGCATTATTATACATAAGTGGAAGCCCGTATTACCTCAGCACCTGATTTACAGGTGAAGTACAATGGCGAATGACTTTTTTGGATTTATAATTTCTTTTCTAGATTTAAAACTCTTTCCAAATTACTTTTTGACCTTTCTTCTACGATTATTCAACAATGTTGTATCTAAAAAAGTATTATTTGTTATAATTGATTGTAATTTTTAAGTCAATGATAAAATAGTAAAGCTAGTCTTAGGAGTAGAAATTTTGACAATGCATTGAATATTTTTGTTCTTCAATTTGGCTATAAATACATGGCCTTGGTGAATGTAAAATTTGCACCAAGCATCCTAATATATGCTCTCTATCTCCCTCCAATTATTATTATTTCCCTCTCATATTTAGTAGCCCCTTCTAAAATATTAAAGCTAGTATATTACAACACATTATCAGCACGAAGCTCTGCCGAAACTGAGAAGGTATAATTTTAATTTAAATATACATATATATGAGTAGACATGGTTACACCCTCTACATATAATTCAAATATATATAACCGGAGTAGACGTGGTTACACCCTCTACTAATAATTTAAATATATATGGCTGAGCACCGCCTATTAAAATTATTTTACGGTACCATTTAATTTTGGGTAATACAGAAGTATAGTGGGAACCTTAATTTATAAATTGCATACTTATCGGATAATAATATTTTGCCCCTAACTAACTTATGCAGGATTGTCCATTTTAACTTATTATTGGTCGGAGATAACCTGCAAACGCAGACGTCCGTATGGCGGGTGAAAATCCATTTATCATTTTATATATAGATCTGTTTATAATATCAATGATAATAATGATATATACATTGATTATTGCGTACTTGTTAATGCACCCGATTAACTAGGATTTTATGTAATATTTACATTGATGAATTAAGATTTAATAATTTTCGTGTTAATTCAGATTTGGTATGACAAATATTACAAGCTTGTCGTTCATTTCCTTGGACATTTCTGGTGATAATTATTTATCATGGGTACAAGATGTAAAGTTGCACTTGGGTTCAAAGAAATTAAACGATACAATAAAGGCAGAAAATAAATCCATGGCCGAAGAAAACTTTACCTCTATAATTTTTCTCCGACACCACATGCATGAAGATTTAAAATCTGAGTACTTAGAAGTCGAGGATCCCTTTATTTTATGAGAAAATCTAAAGGATAGGTTCGATCACCAGAAACTAGTTTATCTACCTGCAGCTGAAAATGATTGGGCTAATTTAAGACTTCAGGATTTTAAGAGTGTCCGAGCATATAGCTCTGCTTTGTTCAAAAAATGTTCTAGGCTTATTATGTGTGGTGAGAAAGTTACGGAAAAAAGAAAAATCGATAAAACACTATCAACTTTTCACCCCAACAATATCAACTTAGCAGAGATGTACATGGAACGCAAATTTACTAAGTTCGGGGATCTTCTATCAACTTTCCTCGTTGCTGAACAAAATCATGAATTGGTGATTAAGAATCATCAATCCCGTCCAATAGGATCTGCCCCATTACCTGAAGTAAATAACATGTCATTCCAACAGAATGTACATGGAAAAGGGTATAGAGGTGGGCGGTGCCAAGGGCGGTACCGTGGACGAGGTCGGAGCCACGGGCATTTTCGTCCATATAACAACTCTGGTCATCGGAAGTGGCAATCTGAATCACAGAGTAAAAGAAAGGCACCACGAGGAGGAAAAACTGAAAATGTTTGCTATAGGTGCGGCATGGATAGGCATTGGACACGTAATTGTCATGCCCCTGATCATCTTGTTAAGTTATACCAATCTTCTCAAAAATCAAAAGAGAAAATGGTAGAAACAAATTTCGCCAACAATAAAATAGATGATTTCCCGAGAATCACAACTGGAGGAATAAGCATTAATGGTCTGAATGAACCTAACGAAACTCCCATATGGGAGGCTGAAATTTAGTTTCATATATTACTATAGTAGTGTTTATTGTGTGCTTTATTTTGTTTGAACTATGTAGTGTGTTATGTTCTTATCAAATAAATTATGTTTCTTAATTATATACAGAATGGATTCTGAAGATATATGCATTGCTGATTGTGGTACAATTCATACAATTCTACATAACCGAAAATATTTTACCCAAATAACCAAAACCAAAGCTCAAGTCGGAACGATTTCCGGCGTATCTAATATAATCGAAGGTTTTGGAAAAGCTAGTTTTATCCTCCCTAATGGTACCCATATACACATTCCAAATGCATTATATTCTAGTAAGTCTACTAGAAATCTTCTTAGTTTTAAAGATATCCGACTCAATGATTTTCACATCGAAACTACCTCTGAGGCTGATAGAGAATATCTTCTTATTACTTCCGCTAATTCTACAAACAAGAAAATCTTAGAAAAGTTTCACTCACTTTCCTCAGGATTATATATAATGAAAATTAGAACTATTGAGTCACACAATGTCATCGCTTCCAAACTCATAGATCCAAAATCTTTTACACTTTGGCAAGAAAGATTAGGTCATCCTGGAGTCTCTATGATGCGTCGTATTATAGAGAATTCTACTGGTCAACCTCTTAAAGATTTTAAAGTTCTTTCCAACAATGACCTTCCATGTTCAGCATATTCTTTAGGAAAATTGATTACTCGACCATCCCCTACTAAAGTTCAGCTTGAAAACCCCACTTTTCTAGAAAGGATCCAAGGCGACATATGTGGACCTATACACCCGTCATCTGGCCCATTTAAGTACTTCATGGTATTAATCGATGCCTCAACTAGATGGTCTCATGTTTGTCTTCTCTCAACTCGTAATGATGCTTTTGTAAAATTACTTGCCCAAATAATCAAATTACGAGCTCAATTCTCAGATCATTGTATTAAGTCAATTCGTTTAGATAATGTCGGCGAATTCACATCTGCAACTTTTGTCGACTATTGCATATCTGTAGGAATCTGAGTTGAACACCCAGTTCCTCATGTACATACCCAAAATGGGTTAGCCGAGTCCTTTATCAAAAGACTCCAAATTATTGCAAGACCGCTGTTGTTGAAAACAAAATTACCTACATCTATTTGGGGTCACGCAATACTTCATGCTGCTAATATTATTAGGATTATACCAACTTACTGCAACCAACATTCTCCGCTACAACTAGTACTTGGTCAAGTTCCTAATATTTCTCACTTCAAAATTTTCGGAAGTGCTGTATATGTACCGATTGCTCCACCACAACGATCGACGATGGGAGGTCAAAGAAGAGTAGGTATCTACGTTAGTTCTGATTCCACATCTATAATTAGATATCTGAAGCCTCTAACCGGAGACTTATTTACCGCAAGATATGCAGATTGTCATTTTGGTGAGTCTATGTTTCCTCCCTTAGGGGGAGATAAACATTCAAATAAAGTTAATCTTGACATAAAATGGAATGCATCAGGATTATATTTTCTAGATCCACGTACCGGTCAATGCGAACTTGAAGTTAAAAGAATTATTCATATGCAAAATATCACAAACCAAATGCCTGACGCATTTAACGATTCTAGAAATATAACTAAATCTCATATACCTGCAGTAAATACTCCAGCTAGAATAGATATACCAATACAAAAATCAGATACAAAAGAATTGGTTACAGAATCAAAGCCACGCCTGAAGCGTGGTAGACCGGTCGGTGTAAAAGATGTTGCACCACGAAAAAGAAAAATAAAGAAAATTGCCCCTGAAGTGGCACTTCCTCCAGAAGAAGCAAATACCCATAAAGTAGTATTATCTCCTGAAGAGATTCCAGTCCTTGAAGATACAGGATTAAACAATCATGAAATTTCAATAAATTATGTGCATGATATGAAATTATGGGATCAAAGTAAAGCCATAATCGATGATGTATTTGTGTATTCTGTAGCATTGGATGTAGACATAAATTCCGATCCTGAACCACAAAGTGTGGATGAATGCCGTCGAAGAAAAGACTGGCCAAAATGGAAAGACGCAATCCAAACAGAATTAAATTCATTACGTAAAAGAGAAGTATGTGGACCTGTTGTCCAAACACCAATCGGTGTGAACCCTGTTGGGAATAAATGGGTATTCATAAGTAAACGAAATGAAAAGAATGAAATTATGAGATATAAAGCCCGACTTGTAGCACAGGGGTTTTCTCAAAGGCCTGAAATTGATTATCAATAGACATACTCACCAGTGATGGATGGAATTACTTTTAGTTTTATATTAGGTATGACATCTAAAGAAAAATTGGAAACACGTCTTATGGACGTCGTTACTACTTACCTATATGGTTCACTTGATAGTGAAATTTTTATGAAAATCCAGGAAGGGTTAAAAATGGATGAGTTCAAGAAACCTCATCATATATACTCCATTAAACTTCAACAGTCATTGTATGGACTGAAACAATCTGGTCGTATGTGGTATAACAGACTAAGTCATTATTTACAAAAGAATGGGTATATTAGTAACCAAATTTCTCCATGTGTTTTATCAAAAAATCACAATCTGGTTTTGTGATTATTGTTGTATATGTGGATAAAAAATCTTGTAGGAACAGCTACAGAGGTTAATAATGCTTTCATATACTTAAAAACAGAGTTTTAAAGGAAAGATCTTGGAAGGACAAAATATTGTCTTGGGATACAAGTCGAGCACTTGTCAACATGAATTTTCCTCCACCAATCCACATATACAGAAAAGGTTTTGAACAGATTTTACATGGATAAATCTCATCCATTGACTACTCCCATGGTGGTTAGATCTTTAGAGCCTGATAAAGATCCATTTCGATCACGAGAAGATGATGAAGAGGTTCTTGGTCCTGAAATCCCATATCTAGGTGCAATTGGTGCACTTATGTATCTTGCAAATAATACAAGGCCAACTATTATATTTGCTGTGAATTTATTGGCTAGATTTAGCTCTGCTCCGATGGACAGACATTGGAATGGGATCAAACATATATTTTGTTATCTTCGTGGAACAACAGGCATTGGATTATTCTTCCCGAAAAAATCAACATCTCAGTTGATTGGATATGTAGACGCTGGATATTTGTCAGATCCTCATTTTGGTAAATCACAAACTGGTTATGTATTTACATATTGTGGTACAGCCATTTCCTGGAAATCCACGAAGCAAACTAAAGTGGCAACCTCAACAAATCACCTAGAACTCATTGCAATTCATGAATCCAGTAGAGAATGTGTTTGGTTGCGATCTATCATCAAGAATATTCGGGAATCATGTGGATTACCAGACATCACTAGAAGTCCTACCATTATGTTTGAGGATAATACTGCATGCATTGATCAACTCAAGGAAGGATATATCAAAGGAGACAGGATGAAACACATTTTACCAAAATTCTTCTACACTCATGAGCTTCAAAAGAATGGTGAAATTGATGTTCAGCAAATTTGGTCATGTGACAACCTTGCTGATTTATTCACGAAATCATTACCAAATTCAACGTTTGGGAAGTTACGACATAACATTGGAATGCGTCGACTCAAGGATTTGTTACAACAAAATTCAGAGAATGATTAGTTTTTCCAAGGGAGATTGTACTCTTTTTCCTTCGTCAAAATTTTTATCCCACTGAGTTTTTCTTTGAACAAGGTTTTAACGAGGCAATCTATGATCCATGTTAAATGACAATCAAAGGGAAATGTTGTAATTGATTGTAATTTTTAAGTCAATGGTAAAATAGTAAAGCTAGTCTTAGGAGTAGAAATTTTGATAATGCATTGAATGTTTTTATTCTTCAATTTGGCTATAAATACATGGCTTTGGTGAATGTAAAGTTTGCACCAAGCATCCTAATATATGCTCTCTATCTCCCTCCGATTATCATTCTTTCCCTCTCAGATTTAGTAGCCCCTTCTAAAATATTAAAGCTAGTATATTACAACATTATTTGTTTTTTTAAAAATATTTTCTGAAAGAACTTGATAAACAGTCTTGACACATTAGTTTCAAGGAAAATTTTATCAGGGTTGTGTTCTTTTTTTAACATCAGGGTCGTCTTCACAAATTAAATTCTCTTAGCTTCTTCGGCATTTAGTATTAACACTAACTTCCATAAATTGGTTAAATATCACACTTTTGTTTGATATTAAAAATATTGATTGATAATTTTTCAATAATTGTTTTTTCAAAATAAAAGATTCATTTCATTAAATCATCAAAATATCCAACAAATAGTGTCTTCAAGAAAGTTAATTGTATTTATAAAAATGATTCAAAAATAGAAATATATTTATTGATAGTGTATTTAAGAACTTGAGCAATCGAAGGAAGATAAACAAGGAACGACCCAGATACCTGTCTCATTAGTGTAGATTACTATAAAAATTGAAAATTTCCAAACAAGAAATGTAATAAAATTAGAGTAAATTGTACTTTGCACCCCTTAAAAATATTCACTTTTTTGGTTTGATCTTAAACTTATAATTTTGGCAGAATGTATCGCTCAGTTTTAAATATGGCACTAGCTACAAGTGGGTGCTTTTAACACAAATGTTGCCAAAAAAAATTAAGATTGGTAAAGAAGCGTATACAACACAACAAAAAAATGACAAGACAATAATGCAATCTGTAAGAAAAGATTAAATGAACGCTGACTATCACGTAAGAATTAATAACACTGTATGTTATAATCAGGAGCAACGTAAAAGAACACTAACATGAATTCACGGATCTTGAACTATATGATCATCACAGATAAGTAGAATACATACCTGTTGACATGGCTATGATTATTTGAGTGCAACAAGGTCTTGTATGTAGGTGCTTCAATGGAGATGTATGAGTTTCTCTCTCTTTTCTATATACATCAATTATGTGTTACTTTGCAGTTTTCATAAGTCCAACACTTTTGATGGAAAAGGTGGATATATATATAGATAGAGAAAGGACCATCCATCTCACCTAATTTATTTACCCCTTAATTAATTATCCATCAGAATTAATCAGGTAAGTTTTTCAACCCTTGAGTTTCCTATAGACCACTTTATGAGGAAGGAAAATTTATAGGAATAAATATATAGATTCCTTACAATAATATAAATTTTTCTTACAGTCTCCCACTTGGTCTTATAGGAAACACGTCATGAATGTGCACAGAGACATTAGTTATCCTTCAAGTCCTTAGTTGATAGATTAAAAGATGCATGAGTCATGGCGTGCACATGTTGTTGTACAACACGCTTACTTCCATGTACTACCGCATATGCAATTTTCACAACCAGGTCATAATGAGAATGGCTTAATGGTCACCTAATATTTCATTCATCTTGAACATAAGTGTGTACACCTTTATAATGAAAAAACAGAAAACTTCAGATGTTATACATTAAGAGCTCGGTAATTGTCTTTCACATTTACATACATAAAATAAGCGACATAATCAGTAATTTAGGAACTGTCCAGGAGACCTAAAATTTCAACATGCCTTTCAAAGGTCTTAATTGGCAATCCTTTTGCAAATATGTCTGCTACTTGCAAGTCAGTGCATATGGACTCAATTTTGTTTAACATCTTGCTTTAACAACAGGTATTTTAGGTCTATGTGTTTTGAACCATCAGTAATCCTGTCATGCTTAGAAAAGAACGTCGCAGCTTGATTGTCACAACAGATCGATAATGGTTCAAAGATAAAATTTAAGTCTCCAAACTGTGACACAAAATTGCGCAGCCATGTTCCTTGAATGGAAGCTTCATAACATGCCACATATTCAACCATCATGGTGGAACCGAAAATCATTTCAGATTTTTGACTTTTCCATGAAATGACACCTCCACACAAAAGAAATGTATAGCCAAGAGTGCAGAGCCTAGTATCAGGACATCCAGCAAAATCCGAATCAGCATAACCAATCATCTATGGATGATTTGATTTTCTGTATGTGAGCATACAATTTTTAGTCCCCTTTAGGTATCTCATAACTTTCTTTGCAGCTTTCCAATGAGCATCCCTGGGTCACTCTGAAACCTTCCCAACACGCCAACGGTATGGCTAATGTCAGGTTTGGTGCAAACCTGTGCATACATCAGGCTCCCCACGAGGGATGCATAAGGATAATTCTGCATTTCCTCTCGTTCCATAGGTGTCCTCGGACATTGCTTAAGAACAAGTTTGTCTCCTTTATGCAATGGAACAGGACTAGCGGAACAAGAATCTATGTTAAATCTCTTAAGAACTTTATCGATATAGGCCTTCTGAGACAAGCCCAAAATTCCTTGTGTTCTATCACGGAAAATCTCTATGCCTAGAACATAGGAAGCCTCCCCCATATCTTTCATTTCAAAGTTCTTTGAGAGATAATCTTTAGTTTCTCGCAACAAACTAAGGTCACTACAAGCCAATAGTATGTCATCAACATATAGAATCAAAAATATGAATTTGCTCCCACTGAATTTAAGATATATGCAGGTATCAACAACATTTTCAATGAAACCAAAACTTGTAACGGTTTCATGAAATTTTAAATACCAATCTCTGGAAGCTTGCCTTAGTCCATATATTGATTTCCTAAGTTTGCAGACCATATGCTCTTGCCCTTCAATTATGAAGCCTTCAGGTTGACACATATATATTTCTTCTTCCAAGTCTCCATTCAGGAACACGGTTTTGACGTCCATTTGATGCAACTCGAGATCATAATGAGCTACTACTGCCATGATGATTCTAAAAGAATCTTTTCTGGAAACTGGAGAAAAAGTCTCGAAATAATCGATGCCTTCTTTCTGATTAAAACCTTTGAACACAAGTCGAGCTTTACATCGTTCAACATCACCTTTAGAATCACGTTTAGTTTTGTATACCCATTTACAACCAATTGCTTTATGACCCGGTGGGATTTGAACAATTTCCCAGACTTGATTATCACTCATAGATTTTAATTCATCCTTCATTGCATCAATCCATTTGTCAGAATCAGGGCCTTTAATGGCTTGAGCATAAGAAACTGGATCCTTATTTTCATTAGCTTCTATGAGATAAAGCAAGAAATCATCAGAAATAGCCGATCTCCTTTGTCTCTGAGATCTCCTTAATGTTGTTTCTGATGAATCTCTATTATTATTTTCATTTGTGAAAACCTCATCAGGGAGCTGATCATTCATTGGGATCTCCTCAGTGTTCCCTTGTTCGTTCCTAGAGGGATTCCCGACATCTTTCGAAATAATAGGTAATAGAACTTGTACCCTTACTTCTTGAATGATCACATCACTTTGCTTTATGCTCCTACTGGTCTCATCATTCTCATAGAACTTGGCATTATCAGTTTCAACTATTCTCGTACTATGGTTAGGACAGTAAATTCGATATCCTTTTGTATTTTCCGGATATCCAATAAAGTATCCACTCAATGTTCTAAAATCCAATTTTTTTTCTTGTGAATTGTATATTCTAGCCTCAGCCGGACAACCCCAAATTTGGAGATGTCTTAAACTAGGTTTCCAGCCTTTCCACAGTTCAAAAGGTGTATTTGGAACCGCTTTGCTTGAAACCCTATTTAAGATATAAACGGCTGTACGTAAGGCTTCCATCCACAAGAACATTGGCAAATTAGCGTGACTCATCATAGATCTAACCATCTCCATATATGTACGATTCCTTCTTTCAGCTACACCATTCTGCCATGGAGATTCAGGCGTTGTGTACTGAGCAATAATACCAAACTTCTGGAGAAGTTTAGCAAAAGGTCCAGGGTGTTCCCCTATTTCATCATACCTTCCATAAAATTCACCACCTCTATCCGACCTAATGATTTTCATCTTTTCTTTTGTTTGTCTTTCTGCCTCGGTGATGAATACTTGTACAGCATCCACGGATTGAGATTTTTCATGTAATAGAAAGACATAACAATAGCGTGAATAATCCTCGATAAATGTGATGAAATACTTTTCTCCTCCAAAAGTCGGAACATCAAAAGGTCCGCAAATATCTGTATGTATTATTTCAAGAAGCTGGGTACTTCTTGTGGCTCCTTTCTTTGTGTTCTTTATTGTTTTTCCCTTTATACGATCAACACATGTTGGAACATTATTAAAATCCATTTGTGGAAGAATACCATCCTTAATTAATCATTTGATTCTTTCACTGGATATATGTCCCAGCCTTTTATGCCACACGAAGTAAGTGTCATCTTTGGATGACCTACGTTTTGTTTCTTTATCATGCAGGGGAAAATTTATTTCAGCGTTGGGAGTTTTAAGTTCTAGCTTGTAAAAACCATCAATCAAAATTCTGAAACCAATACAACTAGAATTTTTAAACAAGCTGAAATTTCCATTGCCAAACTCAAAAGAATATCCAACCTTATCAAGTGCGCTTACGGAAATAAGATTACGGGAAATAGACGGTACATAAAGTATTTGACACAAGTCCAATACATAATCACTACATAAATTAAGACGATAAGTTCCAATAGCTTTCACCGGAGCCTTGTCTTTATTTCCCATAAAAATAAAATCCTGATCACTTGGATTTGTAATTTGGATCGTACTAAATCCCTACATGGAATTCGAAACATGAACATTAGTACCGGTGTCTATCCACCAAGTAGAGGAAGGTACATCAGTTAGCTTTGATTCGAAATAACTTACAAAACCCATTGGGTTACCTTTCTTTTCGAACCAGGCCTTACGTTTATTGCAATCCACCTGGAAATGTCCAGGCTTCTTACAGAATTTGCAAAGATTATCCTTCCTTTTCTTCTTTAATGGTTGATCAGACTCATCAGACTTAAATGGTGTTTTTTTATGAGCAATATTGTTCTTTTTCCCAGCCTGCTTAGCAGTTCCTTGAGTGAAATGAGCTACCTTAATACCTTGTGATCCTTGCCTAGATTCCTCCTGAACTAATTTATTAGTCAATTCATTCAAACTCCACTTTTCCGTAATAGTGTTGTAATGAATCTTGAATGGTTCATATTACGGAGGCAAACTAGTCAAAATAAATTGGACAAGGAAAGCATCATCCATTGCCAATCCCAATTCTTAAGTTTGGCAGCAAGGTTGATCATTTCAATAACATGAGCATTCAAGGTGCGAGAACCATCAAACTTCATGGTTACAAGATCTGTCATCAGCTTCCCCGCAAAGGATTTATCTGCTGTCTTGAACCTTTTCTCAATATTCTTTAAGTATTCCTTAGCATTATCAGTGGTAGGAAGTGACGACTTAATGTTGGTGTCAACCACCATCCGCATAAACATCGTGCTCAATCTATTGGATCTTTCCCAATCATCATAGACCTTTTTCTCTTCGGGAGTGCTTGATTCAGTAAGTGGACTTGGTTTATCTCTTAGGAGAGCCATGTCCAATTCAAGAACTCCCAATGAGAATTCAACTTGCTCTTTCCATTCTGAGTAGTTGGTTCCATTAAGCTTAACAATAGATGTAGCGTAAGAATTAAGGGCCGAAGGTGTATTGACTGCGCAAAGAAATACAAAAATTAAATCATAAGATAACACATAAAATAAATCTTTCAGTTTAAGAATTTTGAGCACTCTTGTGGGTAGTTCTCAAAACCTTTCATAAGCTTAAAATTTAAATACTCATGTGGGCAGTACTTAAATTTATTCGTTAGTTTAATATTCCAAGTACTCCTGTGAGTGGTTCTCAAAATAATCCATAAAATTCAACAAACACAATAACCAAATATTACCATGTGAGATTATAATCATAATCTGGAGTCAAGATAATATCTCCAGGAAATAGTCTGATCAATACATAATATATATAGCAATCACATAATAATCAGATGAATACTAATTGATGATGATTATAAGCCCAGAAAATATCATTATATTCATGTATGGATGCTACTTATATTGATGGGAATGATCATATGTTTCGTAACCGTTGGCTCTGATGCCACATGTAAGAAAAGATTAAATGAACGCTGACTATCACGTAAGAATTAATAACACTGTATGTTATAATCAGGAGCAGCGTAAAAGAACACTAACATGAATTCACGGATCTTGAACTATATGATCATCACAGATAAGTAGAATACATATATGTTGACATGGCTATGATTATTTGAGTGCAACAAGGTCTTGTATGTAGGTGCTTCAATGGAGATGTATGAGTTTCTCTCTCTTTTCTATATACATCAATTATGTGTTACTTTGCAGTTTTCATAAGTCCAACACTTTTGATGGAAAAGGTGGATATATATATAGACAGAGAGAGGACCATCCATCTCACCTAATTTATTTACCCCTTAATTAATTATCCATTAGAATTAATCAGGTAAGTTTTTCAACTCTTGAGTTTCCTATAGACCACTTTATGAGGAAGGAAAATTTATAGGAATAAATCTATAAATTCCTTACAATAATACAAATTTTTCTTACACAATCAACCTAAGTTGTGTTTAGTTGGGTTAAATCTAACATGTTTTTTCTAGTGTGTACTCAAAGACAAATAATAAGTACTAAATTTTATAAGTTTGACGATCATCAAATAAATTGAAACTATATACAAATGGTTAAATGTTTAAAATTCTCACTTGCTCCTCTATCACATTCCTAACAACCTAAATTATAGCTCAGACCTCCCAATTTGAGAAAAAATGATCCATTCTTCACGGGGACTTTCCTCCCAAATCTCATCTTAAAAATAAATTATTTTTTTTGTAATCTACTCCATTGATTCCCTTTAATTCAATTCTTTCTATTCTTCTAATCAAATACAATATTTTATTATATTGTTACCCCAGCTTTCAATATGAAATGGGATATCATTATAAGAGTACCTCCGGGATCAAGCCAAATTGCTGCATTGAACCACGGAAAATGATCTGGGCGTCCCTTTTTCTACAAACCAAGCATGGGAGCAACAAGTAAAAAAGGGACTTGCCCACCAAAGTGGCCACTGGCTGACACAATTAAATATTATATTATTATATTTCACTCAATGTTAACCTGTTCTTATTACATTCCTGAAAACAACTGAAATCTTGCAACGTTTATATATCTAAATATAAATACGTATAATTAATTAATTAAATTAAAAAAATTATTTTTACAAATATATAAAAATTATTAAAAATGCATATTTAATAAGGAAAATATATTTTCATTTTATTTCGTAAACATATAAAATACATTAATACACACTAATTTTTCAAATTTCTATATTTTTCCAATAACTACTCAATTATCACTTCAAATTGTATTATTATAATTTAAATATTATTGAATAAAATCCAAATTACATTATAAGATATTACTTAATTTAAAATATAATATCTTGGCAAAAAAAAATAAAATAGAATATAATATAAGGCAAAGGGTCCTACAAAATGTGAGAAATGGGCACTTGGGTTGGAGAAAGTTGGTCACTTCGTTTTCAAACCCAGTTTCTCCTATGTGACCCGACAATTTTGACAAAATAAAAGGAAATGGGTTTGTAGCACTGGAGGTGCTCTAAAGGACATTAAACTGAGATCAGAGTTATTTCGATATGATGGATTTAAGTTCTAGTACATATGCTGAAGAAATTAATGATCTATGGAATGCCGGTTTTACCAGAAAAGAGCAACAAACACACTCTAAGATTAATTAAAACTAGGGTTTTACTTTAGTGACCAATTTAAAAATTTCCCCCCCAAAAAAAATAGATTATTACACAAAAACTAAAATAATGGATGTTACAGAAAGCATGTGGAAATGATAAAAAAAAAACTTACAGAATGACATAACAATAAAATTTTCCAAAAACTATCCTAATTATAATTTGATGGCCCCTCTTCTTCTTCTTCTCCTCACCAGTTTCTTTCTCGTCTATCCGTATTAAGGTCTCAGCTGTCTTCCCCTCAATTCACCAGTGTTTTAGCAAACCACCTCAACCCTTTCCTTGCAACAACTTTATTCCTGATATCGATGCATTTAACTTCTATAACAGTTTTAGCAACCATCAACTGACAGACTGTATCAAACTTTAAAAATGGACATGTTTATATCATATAAAATCAAATAGTAGCTATTACACAGATGAGTACAGGCAAGAATAAGTAATATATAGCGCTACCTATCTACTAAAACCAAGAAGTGGAGCTATACAATTAGAATATATAATTAGAAGAATGAGAATGACGATAGGACACAGCAAAAAAAAAAAGCAACACCATTGTAATAGTCCAGTAAGTTCACATTGAGCCAACATTTCTCGGTCACAACTCAAGTTTGCATACAAAGCTAAGTTTTTACATAAATTAAAATCCAAAAGATCAACTTCGCTGCTGACGATACCAAAGTAAAATAACAAAGAAGCATAACACCAGAAATTAACAGGCCACGATTGTTTCGCGCTTCACTCCTGCCAGAACCACCCATCTAGCAGCAGAGTTAAAGATGCCACAGCGATTCCGAATCCCTACACAGGTATACAGTCCTTCAAATGAGAATCAAAATCAAGAATACAAACACCACATGGAGAAAGACCGACTTAGAAATAGAACACAACAAATGACAAGCCATTTTATTTACCATTATTTTTTTGTTAATTTACAGAAAATCTTGGTATTGAAGAACCATAGCACAGAAACTTTAAGACTACCGAGATAAATAACATGGCATGTTTACTTGCACCTACAAATGTTGCAAGGAAGTAACACAATAGCCTGTCATAAATAGAAGCGTATCATGGAACAAAATAGTTTACTTTTACAAAAGCATGTCTTTAGCCACTAAAAGTAAGAATCAATTGTGGTATTCTATCTTCAAGGATAAGGGCTCCTGGATAACCTATCATAACTGAAGGAAGCAAAAAAGGTGATCACCTCAATTAAGTAGACTGGATCACAAGATTGAGTCAACAGGCACAGCACACACATTGAACTGAATGTTTCAAAACACAGAAATGCTCTTAAAATGTTCTATGCCTTTCATCTTTTCAATTTATCTTTTCTTGCTTGTTACATTATGAGAGTCATGTAAGTTATCATCAAACTAATGTGCGGCTACGAAATAAAGCACTACTGTACACATTCTAAATTCTTATATTATATAATTTAGCAAGGAAAAACGGAAAAACTCAGTCAGTACATTAAGAACGTTTGAGACAACTTCTATACGACTATACCTATTCACCAATAGTGTAGTAACTAAATGCAAAAAAATTACAGCAAAAACAGAACCTAATTAGATTTTTTGAAAGGCACGTTCGACCAGATTTTTAGACATAAAGACAAAAACTACATATAGGAATTCACAACAAGAACCTCAATCCAATCATGAAGTCTATGCACAAAATACAAATACAGACATACAAAATACATATACAGCTTTGACTGCTAACAATCTTGCTTCCCTTGAGGTTGCAATTTTATTCATCATGATACATTACTAACTTATGGGAGCTATGGGAACAAATTGACAAGGGCTCAAGGGACTAGAGATATTTGAATTAATCAATTGGTCTACTCCGTAACAAATTGAAAGAAAGCATGCACCACAGTGGAACAAAATGGCTTTTAATACAATTAGGATTCTTGGATACAGATCCAAAGTTGGACACGGGTGGGTGCGGGGACTCAACATGTTAAGCTTAAGACAAGTAAAACTTTACATGGACTGGTTCATTGTAGATTGTTAAAATTTGTTATGCATAAATCACAGATACTTAATTATTTATGTTAAATTGTAGAATAAAATCAAGAGTAACATGTAAACAAGATCCACAGGCCTTGCTCTCCATAAACAAGTTGCAAGCAGGCCTTAGTATTCATTTTGAACTAGGATGCTACAAGGTGAAGCGTAGAATTATAATAGAAGGATCTGACTCAAATCCTATATCAAGTCCCACACCCATGTCATGTCCGTGGACACAAGCACAAGCTGTGCCTATGTAACGTCAATCACTTAACAGATGCATGCACCAATCAAAGCTAACAGAGTCCAGAACCAGAACTCCAACAGTCAAATCAGCAAACACACATGGTTTAATTTACTACGAGTGAAATCTTGTAAACAAGGTCAATTAGAAATAACATATAGGGATAAAAAATATACACTAATTGTCATGTATATGTAGATACAAATCGAATATAGGTACAATGACCACAATTTCCACTTTTTTTTAGCTGATAACTTTGATTTTGCAGGATGTAAACAGGAAACATGGAGCAATATGCATTGTCAATTAAGTTACTCAAATTAATGGTCGAAAATTTAACCACATGGAAACTAAGTACAGGACATATGGACCAATAAACAAGAGCAGAATGAATAAAATGTGGAAAATGACCCAAAAAAAGGGTAGTAAAAGGTTTGTCCTAGAACAATCTTACCGAACACAAAGAGCTTGAATTTGAGTTAATAAAGTGGTAGTAATGCTAGATATCGGGCATAAAACAGCAAGATAAAGAGTTGGATAACAAGATACACTGTAGATACATGGAAAGCAACAAAGTTGATCACATCGATAAAACAGAAATGGGATCAATAATAAATATGAAAGAGGCTAGATACATGCATGATTACAAAATTACAGCTAAAATGGTGGAGCTGAATAAACATGTTTTCTGGTGATGGTGGAGCTAAAATTTTTGGAGAAGGATTTGCTTTCAATTTTGTCCCAAATGACATGTCATGAACCTAAGCAAGGAACAATCGGTGAAACACATATATATACTCAGGAAAAATAATCACCTGCTTGAGTCCAATGATGTAATATTTTTTGCACATCAAGCAACCTTCACCAAGGTACGAGGATGCACTACTGAGATTGTGTGTACAATGGAAATATCAAATAATATATTGAATAGAGATCACATATTTCTATTTGTTTAAGCAAAAGGTGTCAAAAACATGAATGTCGTGTTCAAATATAAGTAGATGAGTACTTGAACACGTCTAAGTTCTAGCATATTTTTTTACTGAATAAGTACTAACCATGTTGCATAATACAGAAGATTAATATTTTGAATCAAGACTCTAAACTTACAACTATCCAAATATAAACTTCGGTCAACAACGAAAAAATGAACATATGCACCTGCTAGCACACCCTGTGTGTGTGTGTGTGAGAGAGAGAGAGAGAGAGAGAGATCATACCAATTGCAAGAGACACAGGATTTATATCATATTTTCCCGCAATGGCAACATATGCCTGCAAAATTAGGTTAGTAGTACATGAGTTTGCAGTGAAATAAGCATGGTTTTGTAACTTAATATGAAGTTGAGGGTATATTGAGTTTCTAGAAAAAAGAGATCAACATGAGAATCAACCTCTAGCTATGGGCTTTCCTGAATCCTGATCATCTACTATACTCAATATGAAAGTACGACCATAGAGAGCAATGTTTAAAACTATTCAAGTTTTAACAACAGGACACAAGATCATACAGTATTACAGTTTACCAATGATAATTGCATGTTAAACAAGTTCACAAACAAAAGATCTTAGTAATGTGAAAACCAACAGAAAATTATGCAATTCTCCGGCTTTGTATATAAACATTGAAAATATGTAACTGTGCAGTATATTTATGTCTATGATAAAAAATTTAATAAAAAGATAAAATAAAGCTATTTAGCATACCTTAGTAGCTTCCAGCCATCCTTAATAGAGGAGCTATTATACCTTGGATTTCCAGCATTGATTGCTGGCACCGTATCTCTTCCTCAACAGAACGCTTTAAGTTTCTAATATGACCCTTTAAATCATCTGATGCTCTTACGTCTTCAGCTCGCATCTCCACAACTTTCTTTGATAGGCCCATCAGTAAACCTGCATATCTAGGCACTGTGGAGTTCCTCTGCAGAAACTGTAACAACAGTCCAAGCTCCTCTTTCTCCAAATTCGAAACACATTTCAACAACCTCCTCCTAGCTACCAATTCCTCCATAACTGCCACCACATTCCCCGCGTTTTTCCCACTCAATGCAGATACCAGGGCATCCTTATGCCTAAACTTTTTCAACAAATTATCATGTTCCATAAGTTTCACCCTTTTTGGAGCCATAACCAGATAATCCCCCTCTGTTGGTTTCGCGGTCTTCCCTCGATGAAAGTACCTAACACGTGCAGGCCTCAGCTCCCTCTTCCTATGCACCTCAACACCCTCAACTTTCCCCATTTCAACTCCCACATCCTTTTTAACTTTCCTCTTCCCTGCATACAAAACTCCATTCGAAGCACCAATCACCCTTGTCGAACAATCAGGTGAAAATGCAACCGACATTAGCGCAGCAGGATACCTCATCGAATGAGTAACCTTAAGCTTAGCATAATCAAAAACCTTCATATAACCATCCAACCCCACACTCAAAATCCTATACTCCTGAGCTTCTTCCCCACTCTCCCGCCCCATCTTCCCCACACAAATCGACGTAACCGTCTTATTATGACTCTCCATCGAATACAACAACTTCCCACCTCCAATAACATCCCAAATCTTCACACAACTCCCCCCAGCAGTCGCAACCAACCCCCCAGACGGCAAATAAACAACATCCTCAACCGGCTTCCCATGATTAAACTCCACCACACTCCCCCTATTTCCCACCCTAACATCCCAAACCTTAACACTATGATCATACGACCCCGTAACAAACACATCATCACTCACACTCGAAAACTCCCCCGCCCTAACATAATCCTTATGGCCAACAAAATTCCCCACCACAGTCTCCGACGCAACATCCCAATACTTAACAACCGCATCATCCCCACCCGAAAACAAATGCAACTTATCCGCCCTCGGGTACTTAACAACATGAACAGGCCTAGTATGCCCTCTTAACTTCCTAAGCGCAACACGGGTCTTAACATCAAACACCTGGCAAACACCAGACAATGACCCTGCAGCAATTAGTCTGCCATCAGCCCGAAAAGACGCACAAGTGGCAGTATCTTTAAACCCCGAAAGAGTTGATTCAGGCAAAAGGGTATCAGCAGAAAAGATAGATACAGTCGCAGAATGAGTGGCGGCGAATTTGAGGGGCTGAGTAGGGGAAAAACAGAGACAAGTGATGGATGAAATAAGGGT
This sequence comes from Apium graveolens, assembly GCF_009905375.1. NCBI lineage: Eukaryota > Viridiplantae > Streptophyta > Magnoliopsida > Apiales > Apiaceae > Apium > Apium graveolens. The sequence continues at coordinate 188,950,580 of NC_133657.1, forward strand.
GTGAGAGGGGTTATCTTTGGGGGATTTGAATGATTTCCAGTATTTAGATTCCGGGGTTGGTGTGGATTTGTTTAGGGTGGGTTTTAACTTTGGTTTTACCGGGAATGTTTTTGAAATTGATTTCTCTTCACCCATTTTCTCCAGCTTTCTTGACCCTGATTTTTTGTTGGCTAGGGTTTAGGGTTTAGGGTTTAGGAGAAGAAGCTTAGATCACTTTAGGTAATACCACGGCGTTCCACAAATACTGCTCTGGTTTGGCATTTTACAGGGTCAAAAACTAGGCCCATCCCAACAACCCAAAACTCTGTAAATTAATCATCGATAAATTAATAATCTTTATTATTTAATAAATTTTTATAGTTCTGACTTCTGATCCACGTCCTTATTATAAATTAATAATTAATTAAATTTATAAAATAATATCTTTTTATTAAAACATATAAATCCTGTGTAATATATAAATTAATAATTCTATTATATATCAAAATTATATATTTATTCGTAGATATATATATTTAAAACAAGACTGTAACATAAGTTGATTTTTTTTAATTGATTTTTCCGAACTTCATCATGTATATTTCTTACATTATGGAGCTATAGTATGTTATTTTTGCTTTATATATATATTTTCGAGATATCAGAACTCATAAATATTGTCGCCTTTCATTTCATAAAAATGTGCTAATTATTTTTTCGAACGTCTAACAATTTTGTCATTATTTCACTTTCGCAAAGATAATTAATTAATTTTTTCGTCATCCATTACGTCACGATAATCAATAATTTTCTTAACATTTATATATGTAAATATAAGTTTAAAGATATTAAAATTATATATATCAATAAATAAATACTTATTAATAGTCGATTAATTAATAAATTATTAATTGATCGACTAATTAATATTTTGATTTATAAATTTTTCGGATATCTACACTATTAGTTTATCGAGATTTACCTGTATATTTATAAGAAATTATTGATGATATTTTTTTATTTTTTTTTACAATTGTACTATCTTACAAAAATATTTACAAAAATACGATGAAACCAAAGTAAATTAGGTAAGTTGCATCTATTTTTTTGGCATTCCAGATTTTTTTCATGGAGTTTTGGAAGTTGCGTAAAAATCGTATTTTTGTCGAAAATTTTGAAAAATTGCAAATTTACAAATAAAAATTTAAAACGTATTATATAAATTTTCAAATAATAATACTTTAACAAATATCTTTTTGAATTTGGGAAATTTTATAAAAAATTCTATAAAAAAATACAAATATAATCCCTTCGCTCCATTACAAGTGTCTCTTTGACTTTTTTTCACATACTTTAACTGTATAAGAATCATAATTTCCCGGACCTTTTTAAAAAAAATAAATTTAAATTATATAAACTTTTATTCGACAAAAAATAAATTTAAAAAATAATTCTACGAGATAAAAATGAAGGGAAACATATTTTGGGAAGAATTACTAAAAGAAATTACATAAAAATTGACTTAAACTCTACTTACCGTTTTACTTGTATCTTCTCTTGTGCGGGGCAAATCGCCATATTTTTGGATGAAAACTTAGGGTTCTAATTCAACAAGTCATCATCCCCAGGTTGATTTGTATTTTATTGTTTCTTTTAATAATTTATATATAAACTTTGTATTACTTTTCCATTAGAAATTTGATTACGCTTTATTGTTTGTGAAGTAGAAGGTAACTTAACCGAATAGTGAAGATAGTTGATGTGTTATTTCTTTTTTATTTTTTCTAATTGCAATTTCATTGTATGTGATCAAACGATGACACATTATATATCAGTAGACAATGTACAATGCATTTCAGGGAAACTAAGCGGGTGGTCTTAAGTTTGGTTTGATATTTGATTATTAGTTTTTGTGGGCTTTATTAAGCATAACTCGAGTTTGTAAGCCCAATCATTGGTGTTTTAAACATTGACAAATTTTAACAAGTGCTTTCTCAAAAATTCACTTTCTTAGAACACAATGGAGATGCAAATGCAGCACCAGTCGGTAGAATATATGAGTTGGAAACCTACAAACTACATGTGGCTGATGCCTTAAGTTTAGTTTACTTGCACATAGAATCTATAAATTCAAATCTGCTGCTAATGTTGTCAAATTTCTTTTAGCCTTGGTTTTAGTGGTTGCTAAATAATATGCTTAATAATTTCCTGCTGCCTTGCTTTTACCAGGCCTATCAAAGACATTTGGTGGTAATGTCCAGTAGTGACGACGTGGATGATGTATCTGCAAATTCATATAAGGATTTGAAAGATCTATCTTTTCGACTTTCTGGTACTTATGTTGGTGCTGCTCGAAGCAAATATAGAGCAGACATTTCGAAAATCGTAAAGAATGGTATTGAGTTTGCTTTTCTGGATGCACCAAAGCATTTGTTGTTTTTAGATTGCGTTGTTGATTTTGTTTACAAGCTTCCTAGTCCTACACCTGATATTTGGGACATGTAAGGGTTCTCCTCTTTAGCACAGATCTATAAAAATATTGTAATTCGTTTTCCGAAATGGGGAAGTTAATGCTAAATTGTTTTTTCAATTAGTTTGAAGGATGTCCAAAAACGAACTGAGAATGTTGACACAGACATAGATCCCAGTGGTTGGCGCCCGTACTACACATTTAAAGACAGCCTACAGGAGAAGTATTCGAAAAATGAAGATTTACTAGGTAATTCTTTACTGCAGCTCCAATTTATGTGAAGAAATTCTTGGTAAACTTATTTATGATAAGAGAATATTACTTTAGTGATACAGTAGTTTCGCACCACAAATGGGGAAATCTAAATTTCTTACGAAACCATATTAATCCTTCCTTAGAGCAACCTGTTTGTCTTTTTAAGAAAAAATTTTCTAGATCGCATTGAAATGACTTTTTGGTGTCTTACTGTCTATAGTGTGGAATGTACACAATTTTTATTTAAGTTGAAACATCAATCCACTTATCAGATGAGAGACGGCCTTGTTCCACTAGAGTGAGACTCATATATCATCCTACAAACTACAACCCGATCACAACTGTCTAATTTTTTAATCAAAAAATTCAAAATACTATGGTTATAGTTAACATCATTCACCGCCAAAACTTGGATGTCAATTAATTTATTAAGTGAATTAGTTTCAATTATAAGAAAACACTTGTATTTCAAATTAACATATATATCTCTTAACCTCATCTGATTAACTAAACATTTTATGTTTCGGTTAAAACTATGCTGCTTTTGTGAAAGTTGATAAAAGGTTGGATGTACGTATTAGTTTTCGCTATCAGTAGGTAACATCCTTGTTTAGTCATGCACTTGTGGCTGTTTTTATTTATCCCTGTTCCTTATGTATTGCCTGCTTTTCCAAATCATTACCGACCTTTATATTTTCTTGAATCAAGAGCTCAAAATTATTTTTATATACCCTGTTTTTTATGTTCATGTTCATAAGATAAAAGCATTTTTTAAGCTCACGTTTGTTATGTCCTTTATTCTATTGTTTAACTGGTTATATAATATTCATTTTTCTCATTTTTGGCTTACTGCGGATTTTCAGTAGACTGGTTAAAAATTAAAATGGGAGAGGGAGTGAGGATGTGATCCCATGACCTTGGTCATGGGCGGAAGCTTGCCACTAGGCTATCATAAATCCTCTATCTAAACCTTGCTCCAAATTTTGGGTCATGAAAATGATCATGAGAATTGGCATTGGGTTGTAGATGACAAACCAGGGACTTCAATGAAACGCCGTGGTCGGCCTCGTAAGAAAGATAATATACATGGAAAGAAACTCTTTGATGAGCAAATTTCAAGTGAAGAAGAGGACCCTATCAGTGTAGATGACCATAATGATCAAGATGAAGAAGAAGAGGAAGAGGAAGAGGAAGCTCCTTTAATACACTCACTTCGAGCATCCCAGAAGCTCAAGTCACTAAGAGTTTCAAGAGAGGAAAGGAAAGGGCGAACAAGTACGGGGAATTCTGGGCTAGTTATTGAGAACTTGGCAGCTTCTAGAACATCAGGTATGCGATGACTGTAAGCTTACTGTGTCGTACTGTTTAAGTGCTTTGATGATGAGTCTACAAGTCAGTTCTAGTTCTGTATTCCCCTCGATGCTTATTATGCACACAATGACCCTACCAAGGGTTGAACCCAATCTCTTAGTAAATTTGTACTCGAGGCTACCAGTGGGGCTATAATCTACTTGTGGAATGTGTTTTGGCAAACCTCTATTGACGTGTGGCCTTTCTTCTTCCTGAGGGTGTATAATATCATTTTTTTCTAGTTATTTTTGAAAATGGGTTGGGTTTGGTTGGGGGAGGGGGGAAGAGGTGAAGCTGATAGTTCTTAATTTCCCATTTATCTTTTACAGGGGCATCCAGCTAAGAATACCAGGTTCTGCAAGAAGCAAAAATTTCAATGTAGCATAGACTGTGCTGAAATTAAATGAAGCAGGAGGTTAGTTTTGTTGAAGTTGGTAACGGTTCCTCTTGCAGGGCACAAGAGCCATTAATTGTTGGGGTTAAGTGGAAGTTAGGTCACTCAACTCACTACTAACTTTTAGTTGGGTCATTTAACTCAAAAAGCTTTCGGTCAACTCATAAATCTCTTTAAAATTTTCACGTAGGTCACTTGCCTTTACTGACGTTAAATCTTGGATAGAAAAATGACTCAGCAATCTGACATGGCTGATTTGTGTCCAGTCTGGCATATGGACCTCATCTAAACCTTGTACCTGACCCAAATATTATATAACCCAGTATATCATCCCTCTTTTATAAACTCTCCCCCTTTTATACAAAATTAGGGTTCATATCAATCTCAAACCATCTGCTATGTCGAGTACGAAGAGCAGTAATTCGTCAGTTAGAAATCCGTTCGGAAGTAGCAGTAACTCCTGAACGGGTGGGAAACATATCAAATGCAAGTGCGATCTTGTGCCACCATGTCAAGAAACTTGGAAAGAAGGGACATTGGACCCGAGAAGAAGGTTTTTCGGTTGCAGTCAATGGAAGGCAAGTGTATTTTGTATTGTTATCTTATTTAATGCTTAAATGTATTTAGCTAACTTGGCTTATATTTTGATTAGGATTCAAGGAAAAAAGGTAACTTTTTTCTATGGGCTGATCCTCCATACACCGATAGAGCAAGAGAAGTTGTTCAGGAATTGAAGGCAAAAGTGAGAGTCAAAGATGATCAACTGGAAAGAGCTATAGCAGAGTTACGTTTTGTCGAAAAAAAATGTTGGTTTTGAACGAAGAATGTATGTCACTTCGTAAGAAAAATGGTGAATTAGCAAACAATGTTTTTAGTAACAAACTAAATGGTAGCAAAATAAAGAAGTTAGTATTGCTTATAATTATAGCTTGGTTTGTTTTTAGGTTCTTCAAGTAATGATGAACATTGGTTACAATGTTCTTAGTGATTTCATATAATTTATACTTCATGTAATGGATGCTATTAATGCATATAGAGAACTCGACATCTCGATAGGCATGTTGGCTTGTCGATATCTCTGAAACTTCATTGTTGACTTGACTTATCGACAACTCTGAGTTCTCTAGTGAATTTTGGTTTATCGATAACTCAGAGTTCTCTAATGAACTTTGGCTTATCAATAACTCAGAGTTCTCTAATGAATGTATACTTGTTGATATCTCTGAGTTCTCGAATGTGTATCTGACTTATCGATATCTCCAATAGCATTTCGTGAGTTCTCGATAGACAATTCCTGAGTTCTCGATAGGTCTTTCTGAGTTCTCGATAGGTCTTTCTGAGTTCTCGAATGACTTCTCTATAACACTAATTCTGTGACTTGTAGAGATCTTGACTTAGAATATTTTTTACCAAACAGAATTATTCAACTCCAAGCTTCTTCATAATTCTTCTGAGGCATGACCTTCTTGATCTTCTTCCAGATAGAATTCTTAGGCTTGACACTGTTTAGGGAAAAATGCTCCAGTCTGCTCCATTTACATTTTACAGACATTAAGTGTTACAAGTGTAAATTACAGATTAATGTTACAATACAACTTACTTAGGGTTGGCCCCAAGCTTAACTGATTGCTAATGACATTGTCAGCATCAGTAATCTTTGACATCATCATGTTAATGACATTGTTAGCTCCAATAATCTTTGACATCAGATCATTGAAGATTAATGACATTGTTAGCTCCAATAATCTTTGTCATCAGATCATTGAAGATTAATGACATTGTTAACTCCAGTAATCTTTGACATCATCTATTATATAACTGATTGTTAATGACATTGTCAGCATCAGTAATCTTTGACATCATCTATTATATATTACAATCTCCCCCAACTTGTTCATTATGAAATTATGCACAAGTTCTGATTGATGATGTCAAAACTTTAACTAAATGCAGAAACCAAAACCAATCTTCCCATCAGGTCTTCTTTTGTTGAGTTGCGTTTAGATTTATTCAACATCCATTAGCTGTTTTGGCATTTAGATATATATTCTCCCCCTTTTTGACATCATCTCCAGGAAGAAAGATCCAGCTAAATGCACATTGTTCAAGATGCTGTCATTGTCCATTGGGAACACTGTCTGCAGCTTTAAGCTTCATTGAGATTCATGGTGATGAGTTTATCAAAAAGAATAGAAGTTTTACTTAGATCTGCAGAAAAAGTCTGTCAGTGATAAAAGTCCTAAGCTCTCTGTTCTTTTGAATAAGTAGTCTCACCAATTCTCACTGCACTAGTCTCATGACTTTTGAGAGTCAGAGTTCCCTCACAAGGATTACTAAATCCATACACTCATCTACCTCTCCTTTTGCCAGGAAGGATCATGCCTCTCTTATTCTTTGTTTTTCACTCAATCTTTTCTCTTATCCTCACATGAAAGGCTCAAATGTTGTTTGACCTACAGAAATAAGAGGTGGCTGAGAAGAGTTAATCCGTGATCATATGATTAGAGGAAGACCATATAGGGCTAATCATACTCATTTCACCAGAAAAATGAGTGCATAAGCATCTATGACTGGGGTCACAATTTGACTCACAGATTGCTCTGTGGTTGTGACAGTGTATTGTCCTCTACTTGTAGTGGGAACCTCCAATTGAATTGGAGGGGATTTGACTGGGTTACTGTCATGAGCACCAGCCTCAAACCCTTGTGTATCTTGCAACACACTGGCACTTGAATGTGCTAAGATTGCTCTTCTTATGACATAGTCATAGGCAATTGTTCTTCTAGCTTTGACTGCTAAGACAGCTTCTGCTAGAGTTATGAGGGGAGTTGTTCCTTCTTGAGGAACCTCCAATTGAATTGGAGAGGATTTAGATAGCTCCCCCTCAGGAGTACTACCCTCAAACCTTTCAGTCTGTGAAGACTGTTTTGCACATGAAGGTGCATAAGGAATACTCATGAAATATTCAGTAAACTGATAAATTTTCATGTTTGGTGGATTCTTTTCTCAAACAACAGAACAATCTGAAGAACATCATGAAATTGTTGTCCTTTTGTAAAACAGGTGGCTTTTGAGAGTCACCTGAATGGGATTGTGTTTGAGTTTGTGTTTGTGTTGCTGTGCCTTGGTAAACCGCAGTTTGGTTTTGAAATGTTTTAGCTGCAGTTTTAGCATTAATACCTGTGAATTGATTATTTGAATTCCCTGTTGATGTCTTGTATTAGACCTGTAATGCATTGAATAAATGTATCTTTTTGGAGTTTCATTAGACAAATACATTGTAAGATATTTTAGTTGCAAGCATTATTGCAGAGAAGACAAAATTTAATATAGATATAAGCATATAGTAATTATTACACAAATAAGATATTGCTAGACAAGAATCAGAACTTTCATTAAAAATGGAAACATAGTACATTAAGACATAGATTTAACAAGTAAATCCTAATCCTAACTACTCTAATTCAGACTCCTTCTTCTCGGCCTCCAACCTCCTTGCCCTGCCCTGGTAAGCTCTGGACATGGAGTGTGCAAGAGAGATGATCCTCTCCTGCAACTCCAAAGCAGCAAGGCGTTGCTGCTCAGCCACCCTTGCACGTCTCTCCATCTCCAGAGAGACTTCCTCTTCAAAGAAAAGAATGCTGAGTTGATCATTCCACGAGAGTTCGTAAAAGAACTCAAGTGGAATATCAAAGGGGCTGTAAACAACCCCCTTGAGACGGACACGAAGTCCGATAGGATCAAAATAAACTAGGTCATCATCCAAATGATTGACCGGTTGGTAAACTCCATGAATAAGTTTGTAAAAGACCGGGGCATCCATTTGAGTGAGAGAGAGAGAGAGAGAGAGATGAACAGGAGGTGAGTTTGAAAGTATGTTTGTTGAGAATAAGAGTAGTGATAAATGATAAAGAGTGAAGCGTTTTAATTTATAGAGGGAGTAAAGATAGAAACCAAGAGACTCTTGAGTTGCCCGGATAATAAAAGTAATAATCACATAAGCATACTTGACAGCTAGAAATGACTAGTTACTGTTCCCCATGCAAGTACTCAAGAATATTAGTTTACTTTAAAGAGTAACTATTCCCCATGCAAATAAGCACGTACTCCCTATACAAAAAGTAACTCATCCTATCAGCAATCAGTCAAATAAATTAACCACTATCAGCATACTCAAAACAACACAAATAATGTACTAGTCTACTAACATTGGACTAACTTAATTTCACGTAAACAAGAAATCATGTAACCATGTAAATATGTCAATAAGTCAGAGAAATTAGAGACAAAGTATGTCAAAAGTAGTTTTATGAACAAAATTTATGAATTAAATTTGTTCAGTTTTTCATACTTTTTGCTTCTTTTGATCTGTTATTTATTAAGTTCATATACTAGAGATATGAAGTAATAAATATTCAGCTTACTTAGAAATTTGAGAAATTCCAAGTTAAAATTAATCGAGAAGTCTAGATATTTATAGAAAAAGTAAAATACTTATCGAGAAGTCAAATAAACGTTTGATATTAAACTTATCGAGAAGTAATTTTGAATTTGAAAAAGGTACATTCGATAAGTCATTTTATTAATTCTTTTCGAGAACTAAGAAATGATTTATCGAGAACTCTGATAAATGCCCATTTTGTCCGAAAATGGACTAAAAATGATTCTAATTTATTTGAATTGAATCAAATTGAAATCAGAATAAATTTTCCAAAAGTATTTGTCTAAAATAATTTATTGAATTAAATTATTTTAGTTCTGAGTTATTGATAAGTCTCAAAATATCCTTGTCGAGAACTTTGTGAATTAACACTATTAGAGAACTCTACATGGTCTTATCGATAAGTCATAATAGAGCTTATCGAGAAGTCATTCGAGAAGTCTGTAAATAGACTTATCGAGGACTCACTCGAGGACTCTAAAATGACTTGTCGATAAGTCATTTTGACTTATCGAGAACTCAGTTCTCTATACCTTTGAGTACTGTTATTCTGCCTTGTGTTAATTTTACACATTTAAGATGTAAATTAACAACTAAGCAGTTTACTTAGAATTTGAAATATTCAAAGTTAATTTTTGAGTTTTTTTAAGAAAAATAAATATACATAGATTCTGAAATATTTATAATTCATATTTCGGTTAATTTCCAATTAAATCAAACTAGGTTGATTTATTAGAAATTAATCTGCTGCAACACATTAGCTGTGTTCTTGCCTTAGGATGAAGAATTGAGCATTCCGATTTCACTCACAAGTCTAGTGAAGGTTGCTTCATCCAAAGGTTTAGTAAAAATGTCAGCTAATTGTTTCTCTGTTGGAACAAAAATGAGCTCAATGGTACCATTTGCAACATGTTCCCTGATAAAATGGTACCTAACATCAATGTGCTTTGTTCTAGAATGATTAACTGGATTAGCTACTATAGATATGGCACTAGTATTGTCACACATAATAGGAATTTTGTGTAACACTAGACCATAGTCCATTAGCTGATTTCTAATCAAAAGCACCTGAGCACAACAACTTCCAGCAGCTATATATTCAGCCTCAGCTGTGGAAGTTGACACAGATTGTTGTTTCTTACTATACCAGGATACAAGTCTTTGACCAAGAAATTGACAGCTTCCACTAGTACTTTTCCTATCAACCCTGCATCCAACAAAATCTGCATCTGTGTATCCAACAGCTTCAAAACCAGTTCCCTTAGGATACCATAATCCCAAGTTTGGAGCTCCCTTTAAATATCTGAAAATCCTTTTCACAGCCATCAAATATGATTCCTTTGGATTGGCTTGAAATCTAGCACATAGACAAGTAGCAAACATGATGTCTGGTCTACTAGCAGTCAAATAAAGCAATGCCCAATCATCCCTCTGTAGCTTGAAATATCCACACTCTTGCATTTCTTGTCTTCATCCAACTTGGTTGCAGTAGATATTGGTGTAGATGCAGGTGAGCTATCCACCATACCAAATTTCTTTAATAAGTCATTCACATATTTGGTTTGGCTGATGAAAATACCATCACTTCTTTGACTAACTTGAAGGCCAAGGAAGTAACTCAATTCTCCCATCATGCTCATTTCATACTCACTCTGCATTAGCCCAGAGAATCTTTGACAAAGCTTTTCATTTGTAGATCCAAAGATGATATCATCCACATAGATTTGAACTAGGATCATATCTTCACCATGCTTCTTGTAGAAGAGAGTCTTATCAATAGTACCTCTGGTAAAACCATGTTTGAGTAGAAATTCTGACAGTGTGTCATACCAGGCTCTAGGTGCCTGTTTCAATCCATATAGAGTCTTGAGTAATTTGTAAACAAAGTTAGAAAATTCTGGATCTTCAAAGCCAGGTGGTTGTTGCACATAAACTTCTTCTTCTAGTTCACCATTAAGAAAAGCACTCTTGACATCCATTTGATACACCTTGAAATTTGAGTGTGCAGCAAATGCCAGAAAAATTCTTATTGCTTCTAGTCTTGTAACAGGAGCAAAAGTCTCATCATAGTCAATTCCCTCTTCTTGTGAGTAGCCTTTAGCAACCAGCCTTGCTTTGTTTCTAGTAACAATTACATTTTCATCCATTTTGTTCATGTACACCCACTTAGTTCCAATTATGCTTCTGTTCTTTGGTGCAAGGACTAATTTCCAAACTTTGTTTCTCTCAAACTGATTCAGCTCCTCCTGCATAGCACATATCCAATCAGGATCCAATAGGGCTTCTTCAGTTTTCTTGGGCTCTACTTGAGATAGAAAACATGCATGTAGGCATTCATTAGCAGTTGCACTTCTAGTTCTCACACCAGCTGAGGGATCACCAATAATAGCTTCTACTGTATGACTCCTATCCCACTTTCTAGTGTGTGTCTGTTGACTAGTGCCTTCATCATTTTCTACAGTATTACCATGACTGTCATTTCCATTCTCTTCTTCTCCCCCTGAGTTTGTGCCATCAAATTCAGGTGTCTGAAGAGAGCTTTCATTCCCATGATTTTGTTCAGAGGTCTCTTCATTTGTCATTTATTGTGCCACAATTTCATCTTCTTCATCAGAATCACTATCAATGGTTAGATTCTCAAATGCAAGGGCTTCAGCATCATTTACATCAAGGCATTCCAAGCCTGGACACTTGTCATCATCAAAAGTCACATATGTGCTTTCCATAATTTTCTTTTGATCAATCATATAAACTTTGTAGGTTGTTCTTTCCAATGAATATCCCAGAAAAATTGCTTCAAAAACTTTAGAGTCAAATTTTCCCACATATTCAAAGTTGTCTTTTAGAATATAACACTTGCTTCCAAACACATGTGATGCTTCACTGTAGGCTTCCTGTTAGACATGATTGAGTAAGGTGATTTGCCATGAGCTTTGTTGATGAGATATATGTTTTGAGTGTAGCATGCAGTATTAACAGCCTCTTCCAAAAAACTAGTTGGCAACTGAGCATCTTGTAGCAAGGTTCTAGCAGCTTCAATCAATGTTCTATTTTTCCTCTCAACTACTCCATTCTGTTGAGGTGTTCTAGCTGCTGAAAATTCTTGAACAATGCCTTTGCTTTTGCAGAATTCACTTAATGTTGAGTTTCTGAATTTTGTTCCATTATCACTCCTCAATCTTTTCACACTAACTTTTCCTTTAGCTTGCTTCTCAATTTTCTTGATGTGCTCAATTATAATGGTTGGAGTTTCATCTTTAGAGTACATGAACTCAACCCTACTGTACCTTGAAAAATCATCAACCATGATAGGGGCATATTTGTTCCTTGAAATGGACAAGACATTTACTGGCCCAAACAAGTCCATGTGAATAAGTTGCAGAGGTGCACTTATAGAAGTCACAGATTTTGACTTGTGACTTGATTTTTCATTTTTCCTTTCTGACAAGCTTCACAAACTTCCAGTTGAGCAAATTCCAGACTGGGCATGTCTCTCACAAGCTCCTTCTTGACTAAGGTGTTGATTGCTTTGAAATTCAAGTGAGATAGCTTCTTATGCCACAATTTGTTTTGCTCTTCTGATGCCTTGGTGTAGAAACAACACACTCCATCCTTATTTGTTGAGTCTAAGTCTGCAACAAACAAGCTTCCCTTTCTTACTCCTTTAAGAGCAATTTCACCAGTCTTTTTGCTAATAAAAGCACAATCTTCTTTGTTAAAAACAACTTGAAAACCTCTGTCTGCAAATTGACTAACACTTAGAAGATTTACTTCTAATCCAGCAACTAGTGCTACATCTTCAATGACAACAGTTCCAGAATTCATCTTGCCATATCCCATTGTGAATCCTTTGATGTTGTCTCCAAAGGTCACCAAAGGGCCAGCCATCTCCTCAAATTGTGATAGCAGGGCCTTATCACCTGTCATATACCTAGAACATCCACTATCAATGATCCATATGACCTTTCATTTGCCCTGCACACAATGAGGATTAAGTGTGTTTAGCTACCCAAGTTGTGTTGGGCACTTTCTTCTTGTTAACTGATTTTGCAGAATTAGAATGAGAATTTTGAGATAAAATGGAATTCATAGACTGTTGAGCATTTTCCCTTTTAGATATAGAACCAATTTTTAATTCTATGAGATTAATTCTCAATTTGTGGCAACTCTTCATCACTTTCATGTTGCAGGGAATGCAGTCAAACTTGTCACAGAATGAATAGGGATCATTAGCCTTAGCTTCATTGTACTTGCAGACTCCTTCAGGTGGATTGCTAACAATCTTTTTATAAAGATGAGTTAGGTGATTCATTGATCCATAATTCTCACACCTCTTTCTAGGAGCATCTGCAACATAAGCAAAATTATTGCTTTTGTTTATCCCAATCTTTCCAATTCTATTCTTCTTTTTCTTTTTGACTTGTTCAGCTTTAATCTCCTTCACATGCTCCTTAGTTTCTTGATTGGCTTTTGGTGTTTCAACAGAGATGGAAGACTGAGTTGTCTCATCATTTTTCTTTTCCTTGTCCTCATCAGCTATCTCTTGTTTGATGATCAACTCTTCTTCACTGAAGTTCACCTCACATGCCTTGAACAAAGGTGATTCAACTTTCTTCAAAATAATTGGAATATCCTCAGTTTCAGTTGATTTTCCTTTGTCACTGACAGACTTCTTTTTGTTGTTCAAACCCTCATAATCAAGACCAATGGCAATGTTTGCACATGGCTTGTTCTTTTCATGATATTGGCCAATCAACTCAAAAGCATTTTTGAAGGATTTCAGCTTCACTTCATTCTTCTCCAGCCTTTCTCTCAATACTGCTTCAATTTCAGTTGCATATTTTAATTTGTTCTTTAAGTATGCATTTTGTTGCTTAGCAATATCAAGCTCAACCAACAACAATTCAGTCTCTTATTTTTCACTCTCAAGTTTTTCATTGATCTTTTTTAATCTGCTAACTTCCTCATTTGCAGCAACCATGCTTGTATGAATGTGGAACATTTCTGTGCTCATCTTTTCAACAGTTTCCTTATATTGACTCTCATTTAAATCAATTGTGGTAAGAGTTGGTACCTGTGATTTAGATGATGAAGAATCTCCTTGCTCCAAGGCCATGAGTGCATAGTTTCCAACTTCTTCATCTTCATCATTATCTGAATCATCCCAGCTTTTGCCCTCAGCAATATAAGTTTTCCCTTGTTGCTTCTTTAGAAGAGCATCATATTTTGCTTCCAATTCAAGACAGGCTTTGTCTTTCTTTGCCTTCTTGGGTTTCCTACATTCTGTAGCAAAATGGCCCAACTCATCACAGTAAAAGCACCTTATGTTTGATCTATCAACAGACCCAGTTTTGTAGCCAGTTTTTCTATCAGGAGTGTACTTCCCTTTTCCTTTCCAGCTGCTGTCTTTGTTGAAGGACTGTCCTTTGCTCTTGAAAAATCTTGGTTTCTTCACTCTAATGTTAGAGAATTTTCTAGCCAAGTAAGCCATTGATTTGTCTAGCTCATCAAGAGTGTAGAACTCATCTTCTTCATCCAATTCCAGTATGACTTGCTCTTTAGTGTCATTGACTCTTTTCTCACTTGTAGAAATTTCTGGAGTTTGGGATCTTTGCTCATCATTAGAGGTCTGGCCATCCTTCACAATCAGTGCACTTGAACCATCCATTACATATCCTTGACCAGCCCTTAATGATTTCTTTTGAATCATTTCAAGTTCATAAGTTTTCAGAACCCCATAGAGCACTTCCAGTGTGATTCTACTCAAATCCCTTCCTTCTCTGATTGCAGAGATCTTTTGTTCCAAATGATCAAGGAGAGTAAGCAAAAACTTCAAATTCACTTCTTCAACATCATAAAATTTATCATGAAGCTGCAAGTCATTTATCAGCTTATTAAACCTTTCAAACACATCAGTAATACCCTCATTTGGTTTAGCCATAAAACCCTCATACTGAGAAATCAATATCCTTCTTTGATTTGACCTAACCTCCTCAGTTCCTTCACAGAGTATCTCAATCTTTTCCCAGATCTGTTTAGCAGTGTCACAATTGACAATGTTATTATACATTACATTGTCAAGTGACTCAATTAGTATCAGTTGCAAAGCACTGTCTAGGGAAACTTTCTCTCTTTCAATATCAGTATACTCAGAGGGATCCTTGGGAGCAAAATGAGCTGGAATAACTATGTCACCATCTGTGGTTTCATCAACTCTAACCATAGGAGTGAAGGGCCCATTCTTGAGGATCTGAATGTAAAGGTGATTGGCCATTCTTATAAACAGCAACATTTTCTTTTTCCATAAAGTGTAGTTGGCCTTATCAAAGGGAGGAATCTTGATACTACAGATTTTCTGTGTATTCATTTTTCCAAGATCTAATCTGTTTACTTTCAGATTTTGCTCTGATACCACTTGTTAGGTATGAATACGACACAGAGGGGGGGTTAATGTGTTTTGGCTTAAATGTTTACTTTTTGATCGACTTTGGCTTTAGCAGTTGGTTGTTATCAATGATTTGGTATAATAGATGTTAAACATAAATAACAATGCAAATATGTAAAACAAAGATCTTCAAAACTCACTTAATTTTATATTAAAAATCAAGCAGTGTTTTGCTACAAAATCTCTAGGTTCTTGTTTTAGAACTTAGCTTCTTTCTTGAGAGAGAATACAAGATTTTATATCTAGATTGTTACAACTGACTAGAGGACCAGTGTTAACTTTATAACTCAGTTAACTGCTGGTTTACACAGAGGATAATAAACATGTTATTAGCTTTTCTAAACTGTCACTTGTCATTTCTATTTATAGAAAAGCAAATCTTCCATTTATGGCTTAGTATATCTTTAGCATCCCGTATTTACTTTAATCTCCTCCTCAGTTAATCTTTGTCATTGATCTTGCACATCTCTCAAGCTGCTTTTTGTAGACTTGTCAATTCAGCTGTGTGACTTGTTTGTTGATTTGCAACCTTGGATATTGAACTGTTCTGCAATTCTGTACTTAGAGAAATTTCTTCACTTCGAGATCTCCAATTAAGCTGTATAAAACTCGACATCTCGATAGGCATGTTGGCTTGTCGATATCTTTGAAACTTCATTGTTGACTTGACTTATCGACAACTCTGAGTTCTCTAGTGAATTTTGGTTTATCGATAACTCAGAGTTCTCTAATGGACTTTGGCTTATCGATAACTCAGAGTTCTCTAATGAATATATACTTGTCGATATCTCTGAGTTCTCGAATGGGTATCTGACTTATCGATATCTCCAATAGCATTTCCTGAGTTCTCGATAGACAATTCCTGAGTTCTCGGTAGGTCTTTCTGAGTTCTCGATAGGTCTTTCTGAGTTCTCGAATGACTTCCCTATAACACTAATTCTGTGACTTGTAGAGATCTTGACTTAGAATGTTTTTCACCAAACAGAATTATTCAACTCCAAGCTTCTTCATAATTCTTCTAAGGCATGACCTTCTTGATCTTCTTCCAGATAGAATTCTTAGGCTTGACACTGTTTAGGGAAAAATGTTCCAGTCTCCATTTACATTTTACAGACATTAAGTGTTACAAGTGTAAATTACAGATTAAGGTTACAATACAACTTACTTAGGGTTGGCCCCAAGATTAACTGATTGCTAATGACATTGTCAGCATCAGTAATCTTTGAAATCATCATGTTAATGACATTGTTAGCTCCATTAATCTTTGACATCAGATCATTGAAGATTAATGACATTGTTAGCTCCAGTAATCTTTGACATCAAATCATTGAAGATTAATGACATTGTTAGCTCCAGTAATCTTTGACATCATCTATTATATAACTGATTGCTAATGACATTGTCAGCATCAGTGATCTTTGACATCATCTATTATATATTACAATCATCCTTCAACTGCACTAGCTACAATTGATGATCCATTACTAGTTGCTAGTTTGAAAAAGCATCCTGATGTGCTGTTTGTTCCTCCACTTTCATCACTTCCACTTGAGGAATCACCTTCAGGTATTGTTAACTTCTCATATATTCTCATGTTTGTATGATTATATATAGTCTCTATCTCATCTATTGTTGGCCTGCAACACATTTATCGTGCTTATGATGAAATTCAAACTCCTGATCTGAAGTTGCATCTTAAGGCCACAACTATTTCTATTAAAGGAATTCACTCTGAACTTGATGAAATGAAGAAGTCTCATGCTGGTGGCAAAGAGAAAATTGATGGATTTTTGCTTCACACACCTAACTCAGCTGAAATCAAAAGTGTGAAAAATACCGTCAAAGATGTTGTTAAATCTCAAGACAGCATGGCCTCTAGACTTCCTCCTTGGAAGACAAGGTTTCTTCTATAAGTGACAAACTGGATGCTCTATTTTCTCTTCTTTCAAATACTGATGCCAAAAAGGGGGAGAAGATAGTTGCTACAAAATATACACCAGATTCTATTCAGACAAAGGATAAAGATATTGATGATGATGGTGATAAGAATAATCTAGTTATAAATGTTCAAATTACTTCTACTGCTCAACAACTTCAACATTCTAAGAATAATGATTCTTCAGGACAAAGGAAGTCTACTGGTGCTTTAAAAGTCAAGCACAAGACTACTGTTGGTGCTCCTGAGGATGATATTACAATCTCAAATTTAGCAGAAGCTATAGGGATGTTCTTTCCTTACAGAAATAAGGAAACAAGTGAAGAGATTGTCTTATACTACAAAGACAAGAAGTTTGAGCAAAAGAATGCTAGAGTGCTCTTGGGTATATAACTGAAGAATTTCCTGATCTAACGCCTGAAGAAGCAGTTATGCAACAAAAGGAGCTTTTGGCTCAAATTAAAGCTGAAGCTAAGACTTCTAAAGGAAGAGGAAGAAGAGGTGGTAGATCTACAAGAGCAAGAGGAAGAGGAAGAGGTAGAAGAACTTCTGGATCAAGGCAAGTGACTGCTTTCAACTCTACTTTTCTGAATTTTCTATCCAGAGAAGGTTATGTTCCTGTACAAGAAAATGAAGAAGATAAAGAGGTTCAGAAGCCAGAAGAGTTGATTATATCAATGAAGAAAAGATCAGCCACTCACATTGATCAAGCTGATACAGCAAATCAGAATGTAACTCCTGATGCAGACACAAATCCTGAGATAAAAGCAAATCCTGATGCTGTGAATCTGATAACTAATTTTAACTCTGATGAAAAAGTGATCATAGCATTAAATGAGTCAGCTCCTTCTCTGGTAATCACTCCTCATATTTCAGAGGCTGATGAAAAAGAAAAGATTAATAGAAGGGAAGTTGATCAAGCATGCAAAGAATATTAACAGAGAGTTTTAAAATCAAAGAGGGAGCTATGACATAAAGCAGAAGGGAAGGCTGATGATTTGTCTTCAAGCTATGTTCCTCTCGGAAAGAAGAATAGAAGATGGAAAGACATCCATGTATTCAATTATTCTAAAAGGTTCAAGCATGTTGAATTTGTGTCAGATGGGTTAAGAGATTTTGTTGGATATATTTGAGATGTCATGTCTAATATGTTTCATATTTAGTTTTCAGATCTTAATTAACAGGAAATATCAGTTCTTACTGGAATCAGGACATACTAGAAGTCAAGACTTAAGGATATCAGGACTTAGATTATCAGAAGATAATATCAAAAGATGGATATCAGAACTTAAGTACTGGAGGACTAACAGTTAAGGAAGGAAGCTGATTTACAGGAAAGAAGATCGAGACTAATTCAAGAAGAAGATATGCATGGAAAGAGTTAGAGGACTAGAAGAATTATATAAGATATCTGATTGATATATTTTAGGAGACATAATTATATTCCATATCAATTAGAAGTTATCTTGTAACTGTGTGTCTATATAAACACAGACATAGGTTTACTTTAAAAGAGTTACGATCATCGAGAAGATCATACAATTGTAACCTAGTAGCTCTCGTGATATTTGTTCATCACTGAGAGAGGGCAGTTCCATTATAACAGAGTTTATTATATCGAATACATCTGTTTTCTGTTACTTGTGCTTTAAATCGATTTGATTGTATTCTACACTGTATTCAACCCCCTTCTACAGTGTTGTGTGACCTAACAAGTGGTATCAGAGCCTATCTGTTAACACACATACAGTAAAGATCCAAAATAATCATGTCTGAAGAAGCAGAAAATCCAACCAAGCCCGCCAAAACTGAAGAAACTCCAAAGACTCAAACCCACAGTCGATATGAGACTATCAGGGTTCCCATGCTGAGACCTTCTGAGTATCCCATATGAAAAGTGAAGATGGCTATGTTTCTGGAAGCTACAGATCCAGAATACCTTGACAGAATTTATGAAGGACCGCATAAGCCAACCAAGCTCTCTGTTGTAGTTGCAGATCAACCAGCAAAGACCATACCAAAGGAGAAAAGTGAATACACAGCTGAAGATATCTCATCTATTGCCAAGGTTACAAAGGTAAGGCATCTGCTGCATAGTGCCATTGATAATATAATGTCAAATAGGGTAATTCAATGCAAGACTACAAAGGAGATATGGGATTCTTTGGAGACAAGGTGTCAGGGAACTGATGCAATCAAGAAAAATAGGAGGATTATACTCACTCAAGAGTATGAGCATTTTGACTCAAAAAGTGATGAGTCATTAACTGACTTATATGACAGGTTTGTCAAACTCTTGAATGATCTGTCACTGGTGGACAAGGAATATGCCATTGAAGATTTAAATCTAAAATTCCTTTTAGCTCTTCTTGAAAGTTGGGATTTGAAAGCTACTATTATAAGAGACAATTATGCTCTTGATGAAACTACTCTTGATGAAATTTATGGAATGCTCAAGACTTATGAACTTGAGATGGATCAAAGAAGCAAGAGACATGGGAGAAAGTCAAGGACAGTTGCTCTTAATGTTGAGGAGGAATCCCCCAAAGTGGTTGTCTCAAAGAAAGGAAAAGGAAAGGCTCTCATCATAAAGTCTGATTCAGAATCATCAAGTTCTGATGATGATGATTCAGAAACTGAAAGTCTACCTGAAGTAGATGCTGATGAAGAGATGATGAAGTTGTGTGCTCTTATGGTGAAGGGTATCACAAAGATAGCCTACAGGAAATTCAGAAAGGGAAAGAAGTTTTCCAGGAAAGGTAGAAGTTCTGATAAGAAGGGCTTCTGAAAATCTGAAGGCAAAGGAGGAAAGTCTGACAGAGGAGATTACTCAAATGTCAAATGCTACAACTGTGGTGAGAAAGGCCACATATCTCCTGACTGCAAGAAAGGAAAGAGTGATAAAGGCAAGGCTCTTGTCACAAAGAAGAAAAGCTGGACAGACACTTCAGATTCTGAAGATGAGGAGAACTATGCCTTGATGGCAAATGCTGATAGCAGTTCTGATGCTGCTGAGTTAAAGGTACCTCAAACAACTTATGCCTTTCATACTGATGATATTACTGAGTTGAGATTATATCTTAAAATCATGTTTATTAGCTATAGAGATCAAACTTTAACATGTGAAAGATTAACTTCTGAAAATCTTGCTTTTAAAAAGATGAATGATTATTTAGAAAAGGAGTTAGTTATGTTCCATCAAACTCAGAAGGATAGAGATGATGCTTTCTATGTTAGAGATGAAGTGCTAAAAATGAATAAATCTCTAAAAACTGAGTTAGAAAAGGAGAGAGAGATTATCAGGACTTGGATTAACTCTGGCAGAACAACTCAGGATATACTAAGTAGTGGGAACTGGAAAGAGGGCTTAGGTTATGGAGATGAGAAAAGTGAAAAAGGAACTGAATGAGTTAAGCCACTTATTGTTAAACAGACTACTAAGCCAAAGGTAAATTCTGTTAAATTTGTAGCTAAAACTGTAAAGACTGATTCTGAAAAGATGAAAGACATTGAGACAAAAGTGATAGCAGAGTCAACTTCTGACAAATTAGAACAGGATAAACCAACTGAAGTTAACATAGGCTTAATGACAAAGAAGCAGCTTAAACATAAGCTGAAAGAGATTACCAGTGTAAACAAGGTAAAGATAGGTAGGAAAAATAGGAATGGAAAGGAAGGTGTGAATAAAAGCAACAATTATATGCCTGTTCCTAATGCTCCTAGAAAGAAATGCTATAACTGTGGAAACTCTAACCATCTGGCTTTTTTTGCAGGAAGAATAAGAATATAAAGTCCTTACCTTCTAAGTCAGGAGTTAAGAGTCAGTCTGTTAGGTTTAAGCCACAAAATCCTTATTTTTATTGTGGTAGTACATGGCATTCTATTTATACTTGTAAGGAATATCATAGTTTGTACTATGATTATTATCAGATAAAACCTTATTTGAAGAAAGTTGCTTTAATTCCTTCTAGTGTAAAGTATGATGCAAAGTCTAATACTGTTAATATTGATAAGAAAAATGTTAGCATAAACTCTGATGTTAAATCCGCTGCAAATGTTAACAAACTTAAAAAGGCCAAAGGATCCAAGCAAGTCTGGGTCCTTAAAACTAACCATTGGTGGTCTTTGTGATTGCAGGGCTACAGGAAGAACATCCTAGTTCTGGACAGTGGATGTTCAGGATATATGACTGGAAATAAAGCCCTGCTATCAGATTTTGTGGAGAAAGCTGGCCCAGAAGTTTCTTATGGAGATGGCAACATTGGAAAAACTCTGGGATATGGCAAGATCAATCTTAGGAATGTCATCATTAAAACAGTAGCTCTTGTCTCAGGACTTAAACACAATCTGTTGAGTATAAGTCAAATCTGTGACAGAGGTTATCATGTGGATTTCTTTCAAGAACACTGTGAAGTTATAAGTAATTCTACAGGAAAAGTGGTTCTGAAAGGATACAGGCATGGTAACATTTATGAAGCCAGACTTTCAACAAATTCTGATGGTTCTGCAATCTGTCTGTTGAGTAGAGCATCAATTGAAGAAAGCTAGAATTGGCACAAGAAACTATCTCATTTAAATTTCAACAATATAAATGAGCTTGTAAAGAAATATCTTGTGAGAGGACTGCCAAAAATAATATTTGCTCCTGATGGCCTTTGTGATTCATGTCAGAAGGCAAAACAAAGAAAATCCTCTTTCAAGAGCAAAACTGAGTCATTAATTCTTGAGCCTTATCACCTACTACATGTTGATCTATTTGTTCCAGTCAATGTCATGTCAATTGCAAAGAATAAATATGCTATGGTTATAGTGGATGAGTTCACAAGGTACACTTGGGTGTACTTCTTGCACAAGAAGACTGAAACTGCATCTACCTTAACTGATCATGTCAGACAGCTGGATAAATTGATCAAAGATTCTGTTTAAATCATAAGGAGTGATAATGGCACTGAGTTCAAGAATTCAATCATGGAAGAGTTCTGCAAAAATCATGGAATCAAACAGGAATTTTCTGCACCTAGAACTCCACAGCAAAATGGATTTGTAGAAAGAAAGAACAAAACTCTCATTGAAGCTGCACGAACAATGCTTGATGAAGCAAAGCTACCAACCTATTTTTGGGCTGAAACTCTGTAGACTGCTTGTTTTACACAAAATGCTACACTTATAAACAAGCATGGAAAAACACCATATGAGATGGTGAAGAAAAAGTAGCCAAATCTGAAATACTTTCATGTATTTGGTTGCAAGTGTTTTTTTCTTAAGACTCATCCTGAACAGCTGTCAAAATTTGATCTAAAAGCTGGTGAAGGAATTTTTGTTGGATATCCACTTTCCACAAAAGCCTTTAGAGTCTACAATTTAAGAACAAGAGTTGTCATGGAATCTATCAATGTCTCTTTTGATGATAAGAAGATTACTGGACTTGAAGATTTCGATGATCATGATCAGCTGAGATTTGAGAATGAAGATTTAGATTCTGATTCTGGAAATTCTAATGACTTAAATCCTGATCCTGTAAGTCCTGATGTCGTTGAAACTGTGGTAACAACTCCAAAGGAAAATGCACCTGTCCAGGGGGAGCAAGCTGAAGAACCTACCACATCTCAAGACTCTCAAGAAGCATCAGAACCTGTCACTGGCTCTTCAAGTTCTGATTCATCTAGTTCTGATGAGCCAAATTCTGATAATTTTGAAAGCTCTGATTCTTCAACTCCTGAAAAATCAAATTCAAATTCTAAAGTCTCAGAGAACATAACTACAGGGGGAACATCAGAAAATGTTGATGGAGACATCATGTATCATGGGGGAGGATCTAGTTCTAGAGATCAACTTCCATCTGCAAGGAAGTGGACTAAAGCACATACACCTGATTTAATCATTGGAGATCATGAAGCAGGTGTCAGAACTAGAACTGCAACTCAAATGAATATCTATATCATTCTTTTCTATCTCATACTGAACCAAAAAAAGTGGAAGAAGCTCTTCAAGATGCTGATTGGGTGCAAGCAATGCAGGATGAGTTAAATGAATTTGAAAGAAATAAAGTCTGGACCCTAGTAACAAGGCCAAAGAACAGATCAGTTGTTGGTACAAAATAGGTGTTCAGCAACAAAACTGACAGTGATGACATAATTATAAGGAATAAAGCAAGACTGGTTGCTAAAGGCTACTCTCAACAGGAGGGTATTGATTATGATGAAACATTTGCACCAGTTGCTAGATTAGAAGCCATAAGAATCTTTTTGGCTTATGCTGCTCACAAGAAGTTTAAAGTCTTTCAAATGGATGTGAAAAGTGCTTTTCTCAATGGAGAATTGGAAGAAGAGGTATATGTTGAACAACCTCCAGGCTTTGTAGATCTTAAATTTCCCAATCATGTCTACAGGCTTGAAAAAGTACTTTATGGTCTTAAGCAAGCTCCAAGAGCATGATATGAGATTTTAGCTCAATTCCTTCTGGAAAGTGGATTTCACAGAGGCACAATTGACAAGACTTTATTCTACCTCAACCATGGAAAGGACTTACTTTTGGTACAGATATATGTTGATGATATCATATTTGGTTCTACTAATTCTAAACTGTGTGAGAAGTTTGCAAAGCTAATGCAGTCAAGATATCAAATGAGTATGATGGGAGAACTCAGCTATTTTCTGGACCTTCAAGTCAAGCAAACTGAAGAAGGCACTTTTATCTGTTAATCCAAGTACACCAGAAATTTACTGAAGAAATTTAGAATGCAAGATTGTTCAACTGCATCCACTCCCATGGCCACTGCAACCAAGTTAGATAAGGATACTGGTAAATCAGTAGATATTACTAACTACAGAGGTATGATTGGCTCCTTACTCTATCTAATGCAAGTAGACCTGATATCATGTATGCTACCTGTCTCTGTGCAAGATTTCAGGCTGATCCAAGAGAACCTCACTTATTAGTTGTGAAAAGAATTTTCAAGTACCTTAAGGGTATAGCTGATCTAGGATTGTGGTATCCTAGGGAATCAGATTTTAAGCTAATTGGTTACTCAGATGCAGATTTTGCAGGATGCAAAATAGACATGAAAAGCACTAGTGGAAGCTGCCAATTTCTTGGAGGCAGATTGGTTTCTTGGTTTAGCAAGAAACAAAAGTCAATTTCCACATCAACTGCAGAAGCAGAATATATTGCTGCAGGAAGCTGTTGTGCACAGATTTTTTGGATGAAGAATCAGTTACTGGATTATGGGTTAGAATTTTCTAAAATCCCTATTTACTGTGATAATCAAAGTGCTATTTCTATGATAGGTAATCCAGTTCAACACTCAATGACAAAGCACATCAGCATTAGGTACCATTTTATAAGGAAACATGTGGATGAAGGTACAATGGAATTGTATTTTGTTCTAACAGATCAACAACTAGCAGATATCTTCACAAAACCACTATGTGAAGCTACTTTTATAAGATTGGTAAATGAACTTGGAATGGTTTCAGGTTTTTTCTCTAAATCTGCTTAGTTTTTGTTCTCATGCATCAGACTTTATGATCAGTGTTTATAGATTGTATTATCTATATGTAATATGTGCTTAATTTGAAAATTCATTAAATGTTGATTGTTATCTGATGTGGATTTATATATTCTGATAAGTATTTTGAATGTTCTGTGGCTATTCAATCCAATGAGGATAACTATGCTAGATGCTGACCTAGTAGTCTTTAACATTCTAGAAATCTCATGTTTGAATTAGTTGTTTATGTGGAAACTCATTAACACAAGATTCTGATATTGAGCTTAGTCAAGTTTACTTTGTGTATCTTATTACTAAGTCATAAACTAGATTCTTGTTTCTTATCTGTCAAATTCTGATGTCAGTAAATCTTAAGAATGAACTAAGTGCTGATAAGCCTCACTTATCAAAAGAAAAGAAAAGAATAAAAGTCAGGCACTCCTTTGAGATCTAGAGTAAAAATGTGGAAGGGAAGACCCAAGTGCATTGCTGGTATTAAGTAATATGCATTAGAAAAGCAAAAAAAATTCTTGGTGACTTTTCACACTCTATGATTACTGGAGAGTAATGTGCATTAGAGTAATGTGCTCATTAACTCTTGCTTTAGATCTTTTACTGACTGTTATTATTACACATCGGTCTAGGGAGACGAGGCTTCATTGTTTTTACTCTTAATTGTTAAACAATCCTCGCGTCCCTTGGTATTTCATTGCCTATTTAAATGACTGATCATTCATCAGTAAAATCACATCTTTTCATTTCTCTCAAACAATGGCACATTATAGTTGGTTTTACTACTATGGCACGAAAACTGTGACCATTTTTCGAAATGAAATCCTGACTCTATATCCTATCAACAACATTCCATTCGACAACTGGATTCAACTTCCAGGCAACATTAAAAATGATCTGATGTCTTTCCAAAGAGAAGTTCATCTTCGTAGTCTTATACAGCAGGAGTAAATTATTCGTCTTGCTGTTCTCTTTGTTGAAAGTAGGAAGAAGAATTAATTGTCATCCATTCATTTCTCTTCACCGTCAGCTTTGTCAGGCTTCTTAGACTAGGATAAGGCTGTTGATGTTAAGAATCTTAGAATAGGATTATCTTGTAATTTTTGCATGTAATTGATAAATTTCATGAAATGTACTCATCTGATATATTAATGAAATTTCCTTTAAATTGCAAGATTTGGTCTTTATTTCTCAAATTATGTGACTGTGCATGTTTAATTGCAATCTGTCAATCTTTACTTCATCGATTTTTAATTTATCCTGTGATGAATGTTTTGATTAAATTTTGTTGATTTGAGGAAATATTTGAAGCACGAGTTCATGCATCTGAACCTGTGATAATTGAAGCTGAGAATGTTACTTCTCAGAAAGAGAAAACAGCTCAAAGTTCTGATACTTTGAAAAGGAAATCTGTAAATTCTGATGTTGTTGAAGCAACTCCTTCATTGGCAAGGAGATTGAAGAAAATAAAGGCTAGGAGGTATTTGGCTAAGGCTATATCAGAAGATACTGAAGAAGCTGAGGAAGGGGATCAGGAATCTCTGATCTCACAGGAACCAATTATCATTGAAGCCCTTCCAGCTCAAGCCAAAGACACTGCTAATGACACCGTTGTTACCCCTCCTGTCTCTCCTATTAAAGCTACAGTTGATGCTAAAGAACAAACTGATAATTCTGAAATAGATATTCATAATTTGAATATACCCGAAGTTCTTTATCTGGAAGCTCCATCTATATCAAAGACACCAGCTCTGGAGATAAATTCTGCTGATCAGAATTTAGATGATGTTATTCCTGAATCTCCAGTTGCTTCACACACTGTTGAGCTATCAGAATAGAATGAGTCTTCCTCAAGTTCTGATGACAGTGTTTCTGTTGAGACTTCAGTACCTACTCTGGGCAAGGAAGAATTAGTGAAAAAATTTGTTAAAAAGGAAGCACCTATTCCTTGGGAGGATACTCACAGAGGTGTTGAGTGGACTAAGAAGTGGAATGAATCAGATTTTATTCCATGATCTACAATTTCGACAGAGCATATTGCAAACGCTGATGAGTTGCTCACAAATGTTGATTTCAAGACACAACTCAAGATCACAACTCTGTCTACAAAACATCTTCAAGGTCTACATACTTCTACTCATGAAAAGGTTGATACACTCAGGGAACAAGCTGATAAGTTTAATCTACAGATCAAGCTTGACAAGAACAGGTATATCAGACCTATTTCTGAAAAGTTGCAGCCATTGAGAAAACTCAAGAGAAGCAACATGCCTAAATTGCTGAGGTTCTTGCTAATCAAGCTTCTCAAAAAGCTCAATTGGATGAAATCCAATCTTCAGTTGAACTTCTTTTTTCTCTCTTACTTCCTGATGATGCCAAAAAGGGGGAGAAGGTAGTTAAGTCCAAATGTTCACCTACTCAAGAACTGAAGAAAAAGGATGATAAAGGTGATGATCAGGGAAACTCTGAAAAGAGCAGAGGTCAAAGAAAAGTTCTAGGAAAATCTTCTATTCAGAACAAGTCAAGTTCTGATGCTGTGAATGCTCAAAGATTAAAGTCAAGTGGTGATAAGCAAAGTCTGATGTCAAGTTCTGATATTCTGATTCAGTCAGGATCTGAAGACTCTCAGAAGTTTTTGCAAACTCTGAAGTTAAAGGGGAAGCAGACTACTGTTTATTACAAATATCCTAAAATCCAGACACTTGATGAGGAGATAGCAAGAAGATTATTTCTGAAACACAATCCAGGAATGGATTTAGAAACTCTCAAGGAGGAAGAAGCTAGATTTGCTGCTGAGAAGACAAATCCTAAGTCTAAAGCTTCTGATGCAAAGAAACCTCTAAGGCCTAAGGAAAAAGGCATTGCGATCAAGGAAAAGTTAAATTCTGAAATTTCAAAGTTCAAGACTAGATCACAGACTGAGATTGATCCCAAAGACAAAGGGAAAGGAAAAATTTATGAACCAACCAAGTCACTGGACTTGAAAACTTCTCAAGATCTTATGAAACTAGTGTGTAAAATGGTTCAAGTAACTAATGATAATCTTGTTGAAGATGAAACTGTTCAAATTCTAAAAAGAAGAAAGATAAATGAAGATTCTAAAACAACCTCTGACACTGCTCAAGTTGTTGTTCAGAATAAAGGACAGGAAGGTACAGAAGAAACAACAAATTTTGATCAAGCTATCAAGACATCAACTACTGACAATGCTCAAGTTGATTTGGGTAAAATGACAATTGCTGATAAGAAGAAGCTATTATGGAAGAAAGCTACTCCGGTTGAACCAAAATCCAATCTCGTGATTAATCAACTCGCTACATTTGGGTTGAGAGCCAAGCAACCTAGAGATAGAGCTGGATTAGGTTCTGACGAGAAGATTCAAACAGGAGTAGAGCTTACTCTAAGAGATCCTTTCATATTGATAGACAAACCATATGAACAAATCAAACAAAGGCATCTTGACAAGGTGTTGTCTGCTCAAATTGTGATAGATGTTCATGACAAAGAGAATCTAATAGAGAAATTGATCTTATTTCTCAATGATGAAAGGACTTATAGATTAGTTGATACTGATGTATTAAAGAAGTCTATCAGAGAACTTCAACATATTCACTATCTTCTGGAAGTAAAATCTGATATTACAAGAAGATGGTCATAATACATTTTGAAGGCTATAAGAGATCTATTCAGAATCTCTGGTACAAAGACTTCTCATTACAGTCCAATGATTACTGAAGGTGATGGAAGAGAAATTCCTATGCTGAAGAATTCTGCTAAGGTGGAAGTTATTCTGAAAGGAAGATGCTTATGCTATATTGAAAACTCTTCACATCCTAAGGTTATCAGACTTGGTGATGGACTTGAAAGAAAATCCATTCAAGCTCTCAGAACAACCATTTATCAAATTGGTGATAGTGAATAAGAAGAACTGATGCAGGTCAAAGCACAGTTAGCTGAAGTTCTGAAGAAAGCTGAAGATAATCTGATAAATGACTTTGTTAAGAATCATTATGGATTCAGATTGATTCAGTGATGTTAGTAAAGCTGGATGTTTTGTAAGTTGTAATTAATAGTCTTATTAAACTTTTATTGCATTTGAACTTAAATGTTTTTGACATCATTAAATCTATTAACTTGTATATTCTTGCATAATTTACAAGTTGGGGGAGATTGTTGGATATATTTGAGATGGCATGTCTAATATGTTTCATGTTTAGTTTTTAGATCTTAACTAACAGGAAATATCAGTTCTTACTGGAATCAGGACTTACTGGGACTTAAGGATATCAGGATTAGATTATCAGAAGATAATATCAGAAGATGGATATCAGAAATTAAGTATTGGAGGACTAACAGTTAAGAAAGGAAGCTGATTTACAGGAAAGAAGATTGAGATTAATACAAGAAGAAGATATGCATGGAAAGAGTTAGAGGACTAGAAGAATTATATAAGATATCTGATTGATATATTTTAGGAGACAAAATTATATTCCATATCAATTAGAAGTTATCTTGTAATTGTGTGTCTATATAAACACAGACATAGGTTTACTCTAAAAGAGTTACGATCATCGAGAAGATCATACAATTGTAACCTAGCAGCTCTCGTGATATTTGTTCATCACTGAGAGAGGACGGTTCCATTGTAACTGAGTTTATTATATTGAATACATATGTTTTCTGTTACTTGTGCTTTAAATCGATTTAATTATATTCTACACTGTATTCAACCCCCTTCTACAGTGTTGTGTAACCTAACAGATTCTATCTCAGAATAGGAAGATGTTGATAAGTCCATCAAGAAGCCTTCTTGGGTGATATACAATGAAAAACTGAAACTTATCAAATCTCGAACCAGAGGAGGCATTGGTCATTCCAACATGGAGATCTTGGAATCTGATCTGCTTGATATAGATACTCTGACAGAAAATCTTGGTGAAAGAATTTATACTTCACATCTTGAGAAAGTTGAAGCTGTGAAGATTGTTCATAAAAAGATAAATGATAATGATGTCAGGGAAGAGATTTTGTACTTTTTCAGAGATGGTAAAGTAAAAAGCTTTACATTGCAGCAACTTTTAATGAAGACTGTGATAGAATTGAAATACATTCACTATCTTCTTAGAGTTGAGAACAAAGTCACCAGAAACTGATCTTCTATGATACTTGAAATGATCAGAAGAAGAGTCATGCCAAAAGATGATAAATATGTAGGATTTTTAACGCATCGGGGGCATGGTAAAACACTTTTACACATATAAAATCCAAATAAAAGCATATAAATCGTGAATAAAAATTCGAGGAATCGAATCTAACCTTTTAAAATTATTCGGAGATAACGATCAGAGATCCTTAGCAGTTGCTCCTCAAGTGTGAAGCACTCCACCGGTATCCACCAAGAAAATAATGTTAAGGAGGAGGAAGGAGGTGGAGAGAATTGGGTTTTCCAAAGTTTTTGGGTTTTGGGGTTCTCAGGTTCAAAAAAAAAAATAGGGTCTATAATAGTGTATTTATAGGTAAAATTTTCAGCTGAAATTTTCCCATAAATATTATTATTATTATCCCATTTATTATTCTCATTAATAATTAAAACACCTTTTAATCATTAATCCTTTTTCTAAACACTTTAGAAATAATTCTCTCTCTTGATTTAATTTCCAAAAATTAAATCCTTTAATTAATAATATTAAGAACTTTTCTTAATTAATTTATAATCAATTAAATCTTATTTAATCAATTATTAAATTTGCCAATTAATTATTTATTTCATAAATAAATAATTATTAGCCATTATTAATTAATTCCTCCACCATTAAATCATTCTCTTTTTATGGTGTGACCCTGTAGGTTCAATATTAAGCCGGTAGTAGAAATAAATAATAATAAAACTATTTTATCATTATTTATATAAATTCTCTAATTTATTAAATATGATTAATTAATTAATCACATTTATTCTACATCGTGAGTGATGCTTCTCAACATATCGCGACTATCCGGATAATATGAATTCACTGCTTAGAATACCAAGAACCTGTCAGTGAATAGTTACCGTACAATAAACTCCTTCTACCCTACAATGTCCCGATTAAATACAAGGCATGGATCTCGTGTCAAGCCTATCTAATTCAATCACTTGCTTACCATTTACTATGCGTAGTTCTATGCAAATTAGAAACTCCTTTCTAATTTCATTTACTCTGGCCAGAGATTCCTGAACTAGCATAAGTGGATCAGCCTTGAACATTCGCTTCCTTCACTGGAAGGGGTAGATCCTTTATTGATCATACACTATCTTCGTGTACAAATTCATATACCCAGAAGAGCCCTAATAATTATCCCTGGAGACTAAGAACTAAACCAAAGCATAGTTCAGTGTACACAAGATGACTATGATGACCTCAAGTCTAAGGATACTTGTACAACTATCACTAAGCGAACAACTGCTGACACGTGAGTGAACTCCATCAGTTGTTCAGCTAGGCGAGTCATGTTCAGTGAACTTATTCTATAATAAGCACCTACATACTAGCTATAGTGTCACCACACAAATGTCTATGAGAACAGACATCCTTCATAATGAAGCAAGCATAGTATGTACCGATCTCTACGGATTATTAATTACCAGTTAGTAATCCTACGACCAGGAACTATTTAAGTTTAGAGTTATCATCTTTTTAGGTCTCACTATTATGATCTCATCATAATCCATAAAAAGCTTTACTCTAAACTATGGTATATCTTATTTAAACACTTAAATAGATAGAGCCCGTAATAAAAACAAAACAAGTCTTTATTAATATCAATGAAATCAAAATAGATTACATAAAAGTTATTCCTAAATCCTAATACATGATTGGACTTAGGACATATTCCTTTCAATCTCCCACTTGTACTAAAGCCAATCACTCTGGTATCTAATACCCATCTTGTCTTTATGATGATCAAAGTGACTTTCATAAAGTAGCTTTGTGAGTGGGTCTGCTATGTTGTTATGTGTGTCAACTCTAATTCAATACAATACAAGAAATGTTACCGCGCTCCCACTAACCCTTTTGTAGACGCATGGTTCATCTACGTTTTTGATAAAATCAAACTCTTTGATTGTCTCATCAAAACGAATGTTCCATCTTTCGAGAAGCTTGCTTTAAATCACATATGGTTCGCAGCAGCTTACACACTAGGTTTTTATTTCCTTTGGAAAGAAAACCATCTGGCCATCTGCCAGATTTCATAGTCGTAGTAAGCAGCATTCGCAAGCAAAATCCGAACTGATTTTAACAGGGCTACAGGTAAAAGGCTTCATCAAAGTCAATCCATTGCCTTTGTTTGAATTCTTTTGCCACAAGCCTGGCCTTATAGGTCTCCACCTGGCCATCTGCTATAATCTATCTTTTGTATACCGTATACATAGATTCCATTCTGGATTTCATGGCACTATGCCATTTCTCTGAGTCAACACTACTCATAGCCTCATTATAGGTCACAGGGTCGTCATCATCAATGATCGACAACTCATTGTCATTCTCAATGACAAGGCCATATTACCTCTCAGTTGGCGAGACACTCTCCCTGATCTATGAATGGGTTGTTCCACAAAAGGTTGTTCAGTCAGAACCGGTGTTTCCACTCGATCTGTAGTAGTTTGTGCTTCTTGAACTTCATCAAGTTCAATTTTGCTCCCACTGTTTCCTTCAAGGATAAACTCCTTTTCCAAGAAGGTAGCATGTCTGGAGACAAACACCCGATGATCGGTGTAAAAGTAATACCCTAAAGTCTCTTTAGGATATCCCACAAAACTACATTTTACGGATCGATATTCCAGCTTATCTGGGTCAACTTACTTGACATAAGCTGGACATCCCCAAATCTTAACGTGTTTAAGACTCGGTTTCCTTTCTTTCCATATCTCATACGGAGTTTGAGGAACAGATTTGGAAAACACCTTATTCAGTAAATATGCTGAGGTTTCCAATGCATAACCCCATAGGAATACTGGAAGATTTGCATAGCTCATCATAGACCGAACTATGTCTAACAAAGTTTGATTTCTCCTTTCAGATACCAATCTGGAGGCGTCCACTGGGAGACTATACCATTTACTTTGAGATAATCTAGAAGCACTCCATTAAAGTATTCACCACCTCGATCTGATCGAAGAGTTATAATACTATGTATGGTTGTTTCTCCACTTCATACTTATATTCTTTGAACTTTTCAAAGGCCTCAGACTTGTGTTTCATCAAACACATATCCGAATCCAGATCTATCATCTATGAAAGTAATGAAGTATGAAAATTCACCCATGGCTTGCGTAGACATTGGTCCACATACATCTGTGTGTACCATTCCTAGAAAATTTGCAGTCCTCTCTCCATGTCTACTAAATGGAGACTGCATTGCCACTATAAAGTGAGATTTTCATCATCTCTTTTCTTTTATTAGTTTGTTCAATCTGAAGTAAATTATGTCACATATAAACAGACCATTATTTAAAGTACCACGTCCATAAAGAATATTATCTCTAAGAATAGAACATTCATTATTCTCAATAATAAATGAAAATCCAGCCAAGTCTAACATGGGAATAATATTCCTCACAATCGAGGGAACAAAATAACAATTATTTAAAACAATAGTCTTGCCCGTAGGCATATGTAAATGAAATGATTCTACATCTACAGCAGTAACTCTTGCTCCATTTCCATCAGTAGAATCACAAACTCTTCCTCAAGAGTCCTACTTCTCCTTGGTCCCTGCAACAATTGCAGATATGAGAACCACAGGCGGTATCTAATACCCAAGTAGAAATTTGATTTAATGACATATTCACTTCTACCATGAACATACCTGAATCAGAAGCGGTAGTCTCACAACCCTTCTTCTTCAATTCTGCAAGGTAAACCTTGCAGTTCCTCTTCCAGTGCCCCACCTTGTTACAGTGAAAGCAAACAACTTTGCTCTTGGGGTCTTCAGCTTTTGGTGGAACCGGCATTTTCT
The DNA here is from genome assembly GCF_009905375.1 of Apium graveolens. Taxonomy (NCBI): domain Eukaryota; kingdom Viridiplantae; phylum Streptophyta; class Magnoliopsida; order Apiales; family Apiaceae; genus Apium; species Apium graveolens. Next base: position 188,984,351 of record NC_133657.1, read on the forward strand.
CACCTACTTTCTTCTTCTTGGAAGAGTTCCTCTTCCTTTTCTTAGGATTGGAACCTTCACCAATTAGAAGAACAGAACTCTTCTTAGGGGGAAAATTCGATTCCGCAGTCTTCAACATGTTGTGGAGTTCAGGCAGGCTGACATCCAACTTATTCATGTGAAAGTTCACAACAAACTGCGAGAACGAACTCGGAAGCGATTGCAAGACCAAGTCTTGGCTCAGCTCCCCATCCATGGAAAAACCAAGTTGTCCAAGACGTGCAATCAAATTGATCATCTTAAGTACATGGTCATTCACAGATGATCCCTCAGACATCCTACAACCGAACAGCTCCTTCGATATCTCATATCGAGCTGTCCTCCCTGCCACATCATACAACTCTTGTAGATGCATTAGGATAGTGTGAGCATCCATATGCTCATATTGTTTCTGTAGCTCAATGTTCATGGAAGCTAGCATGATGCATTGAGCAACATTTGCATCATCTATCCACTTACGATACATAACATGTTCATCATTATGTGCATCACTAGCAGGTTCAGTAGGCTTAGGTGAGTCAATCACGTATTCCAGCTTCTCAATCCTGAGAACAATTCTCAAGTTTCGAAGCCAGTCAGCATAATTAGGACCAGTCAATTTGTGAGCATCCAGTATGCTCCTGAGTGATAGTGCAGAAGACATAACGTACAAAGTAAATCTGTAAATGATAAACACATAACAACACTTAGCAAATATTCGATTTCATTTCAAAACACTATATGAATCGAGTCTTTATTCATAAGTGGCTCCCACTAGTTTTCCTAATTTATTCAACCCCCTATGTGAAAAAATTAAGCATTCATAATGCTAGTGGGAATAGGGATCCTACATTCCATTACACAACCTCGGCTATAGCACGAACCGCCATGCAATGTTCAATAGGCAGACAACTCTTGTCAATTACATCTCATGTTATTCCCTAATCAAACTTTAGCCTCTTGAATAATTGAGTCTAGGTTGTAGCACGACAAACTCAATATTCTAAGTCAAGTCTAACCCAACATTCCGTACAGTTGAATCAGTCCCCAAAGGCCCACGGCTGTAGCACGTACCGACCTTTAGATTCTTATTCAATGTACACATCTCTATATAATAGACAAGTATTTCTTATTTCAAAATCAAAGCCCTCGGCTGTAGCACGAACCGACAATGATTCAAAAATAAGAACTACTTTTCTATCATGTTGGAAGGCTATGACCGACACAAGCCCGTTGTATCATTGGCCAATTACTACTTGATATTATTTAATTTTAGAGGGATTATATTACGTTACAATCATAATCATATTATAAAGAGATTCTTCCTTTTAAATTAAATATTTCAAATCAATAATCAATAATCAGATGATTCCCAGATCGGGTGGAACATTGTCAAGAGGCGTCACTTAATAACCCTTTCTTACAGATAGAAATCTGTTGTTGACAGAATCATCCTTTCTCTCATATCGAAAATTCATATTCAATTACGTGTTTCATAAACACAAGAATCTCATGATTGTATTCATAATATTATTATTAAGGTTATGAAACAATTTCACTATACTGGTTGTCTAACAAACGCCTTATGTTCATTCAAGTTCACCTAAATCTATCATCGCATGATAAACTAAGCATATATCACATATATCAACATGAATAAACATCAAGGTAGGCATGTTACATCATCTAGCACATTGTTCTAAGCAATATACATCTCTATGTATCACATGAAGCATTTAAAATCAATTCAAACGATCAAAAACAGCTTTAAAACACTTTATGGAATATAAACAGTTCAAAACTTTTATATAAACTAAAATTGATCACTCCATTAGATCCGTCACGGAAAAACGAATCCAACGATATATTGCACGCCCAAAACGGAGTTACGAAACTCCCATAAAATCAATTTTAAAATCAATAGACGGGCTGTAACGCATTACAGGAACGCGTTACAAGCCCTGTAACGCCTTCCGGTGATGCGTTACAAGGGTGTAACGCATTCCGTGAATGCGCCACAGGTGTGTACCGCATTCCCGGAATGCGTTACACCCCTATTATTTTATTTTTTTTTATTTGAGCAGCCGCCGTTGCTTGTCTCGAACGCCGTGCGCCGTCATTCTCTGTCTTCTTCCTTACAGGACAACACAGACAACAGCACAGCAGATGTACTAATAGCAGAAGTATTTATGCTGATGTACAGATATATATATACATACTAACAAACAATAATATATATATATGAATAAATTTATTTAATTACGAATTTAATTGTAAAAACTTCAAAAATTCATAATAAAAAATCTATACATCCTAAAATTATGAAAAAAATACCCAGACGATCTACAACACTTGTAGAACCCAGATCAACATTCAAAATTATTCTGAGAAACGATTTCTCATCAGACAAAATTAATCCATAATATAACTTGTAAAAATCATAATTAATTCATACAAGCACATAAAATTCTGAAATTTTTACCACAGATCTATATGCATACAACATATGCTCTGATACCATTGTAGGATTTTTAACGCAGCGGGGGCATGGTAAAACACTTTTGCACATATAAAATCCAAATAAAAGCATATAAATCGTGAATAAAAATTCGAGGGATCGAATCTAACCTTTTAAAATTAGTCGGAGACAACGATCAGAGATCCTTAGCAGTTGCTCCTCAAGTGTGAAGCACTCCACCGGTATCCACCAAGAAAACAATGTTAGGGAGGAGGAAGGAGGTGGAGAGAATTGGGTTTTCCAAACTTTTTGGGTTTTGGGGTTCTCAGGTTCAAAAAAAAAATAGGGTCTATAATAGTGTATTTATAGGCAAAATTTTCAGCTGAAATTTTCCCATAAATATTATTATTATTATCCCATTTATTATTCTCATTAATAATTAAAACACCTTTTAATCATTAATCCTTTTTCTAAACACTTTAGAAATAATTCTCTCTCTTGATTTAATTTCCAAAAATTAAATCCTTTAATTAATAATATTAAAAACTTTTCTTAATTAATTTATAATCAATTAAATCTCATTTAATCAATTATTAAATTTGCCAATTATTTATTTATTTCATAAATAAATAATTATTAGCCATTATTAATTAATTCCTCCACCATTAAATCATTCTCTTTTTATGGTGTGACCCTGTAGGTTCAATATTAAGCCGGTAGTAGAAATAAATAATAATAAAACTATTTTATCATTATTTATATAAATTCTCTAATTTATTAAATATGATTAATTAATTAATCACATTTATTCTACATCGTGAGTGATGCTTCTCAACATATCGCGACTATCCGGATAATATGAATTCACTGCTTAGAATACCAAAAACCTGTCAGTGAATAGTTACCGTACAATAAACTCCTTCTACCCTATAATGTCCCGATTAAATACAAGGCATGGATCTCGTGTCAAGCCTATCTAATTCAATCACTTGCTTACCATTTACTATGCGTAGTTCTATGCAAATTAGAAACTCCTTTCTAATTTCATTTACTCTGGCCAGAGATTCCTGAACTAGCATAAGTGGATCAGCCTTGAACATTCGCTTCCTTCACTGGAAGGGGTAGATCCTTTATTGATCATACACTATCTTCGTGTACAAATTCATATACCCAGAAGAGCCCTAATAATTGTCCCTGGAGACTAAGAACTAAACCAAAGCATAGTTCAGTGTACACAAGATGACTATGATGACCTCAAGTCTAAGGATACTTGTACAACTATCACTAAGCGAACAACTGCTGACACGTGAGTGAACTCCATCAGTTGTTCAGCTAGGCGAGTCATGTTCAGTGAACTTATTCTATAATAAGCACCTACATACTAGCTATAGTGTCACCACACAAATGTCTATGAGAACAGACATCCTTCATAATGAAGCAAGCATAGTATGTACCGATCTCTGCGGATTATTAATTACCAGTTAGTAATCCTACGACCAGGAACTATTTAAGTTTAGAGTTATCATCTTTTTAGGTCTCACTATTATGATCTCATCATAATCCATAAAAAGCTTTACTCTAAACTATGGTATATCTTATTTAAACACTTAAATAGATAGAGCCCGTAATAAAAATAAAACAAGTCTTTATTAATATCAATGAAATCAAAACAGATTACATAAAAGTTATTCCTAAATCCTAATACATGATTGGACTTAGGACATATTCCTTTCAAAATACAATGGTGATTATGTTCCTAAGTACATAACTTATACTGATCAAAAAATGCAGATGAAAAAGGGAGCTGCAATGCTACAAGTTTTTCTCAACAGTCCTCAATTATCCTTCAGTCCTGATCATGAAGATGTCAGTTTAAGCTTCATGTTGATTGGTGATCTTGAGATAAGCAAAAGTTCAATTTCTAAGTTAAGATCAGCTATCTATCAGCTTGGAGAAGACACTGAAGAGAAGAGAGAGTCGAAGAAAAAGCTTGTTAAAGTCCTACGAGACAAGGGGGAAGAAAGATTAAAGAACTTTCTTGGAACAACTGTCAGTTATCTGAGGATACTGAAGTAAGCTTTACTCCTTGTACATTTTTTAGATTGGTTTTGGCATCATCGAGAATGGAATTTATGCTTCATTGCATTAAGCATAAATTGGGGGAGATTGTTACATATTGAATTCTCAATGATCAGAAAAAGCTCAGGATCTGACTGTTCGGATGTCATCAGGATATGATGTACCGTAAGGTTTTGGTATATCATTTGGATTTGTATTACATCAGTATTTGAAGACAGTCAGCATTAGAGGATTTATTATGTTCCTTATAATGTGGAGCAAATATCTGTTACGTCTGAGAGATAGGACTTTATCTGTTTAGTTTAAGATATGTATCAGTTTCAGTTAGTTTTTGATAATGCATATCTTAGATTAATCTGGTGTAGCTGTGTAATATATAAACATAGTTTATGTCATTACTTAGTGAAAAAAACAACACTCGAGGATCATTCGACCTAGCTGCTCTCAAGAACATCAGTATTTCTTGAGAGGATTTTGTAACAGTTTTTATCAGATATATAAAAAGTTGTTATATTTTATTACTTGTTCGAAATATTTATACAATTGTATCCAACCCCCCTTAAACAATTATATCTTTACTGGGCAACACACGCTATGTCCCGGATATTACAATATAAATATCACAAACCCCTAAAAATTAATGTATAATTTATTGGTGCAATTATTAATACTTGATAGGAGTATCTTACGATGTTACAAACTTGTCAACCTAAATTGCTAACGAGGTGTTATGAAAAATGACAAAATATAATGTGTATCATGTTCAAACTAATTTCTAAATACCGATGTATAATTACAAGTAATTCCACGATCATGACAAGTATTTGACCTAGCTATAACTTTAAGCTTTTTAGCTTAGTAAAATTCTTTAAACAATATAGGGAATTATTTTATTTTTCTAATTTGTTTGATGTTAAGTTTTAACTACTGATATGGCCATGACATTAGTTTATATACAATTCGGATTGAGTTGCGTAAACTTCCTTGTCAAATGTCAATAACTTATTTTTTTGATTTTAAATCTATTGACTTGTAGATGATTATTACAAATTGATTGGCAAATAATTTGGAACTTGTAACTATTGAAACTAACACTAAGAGCATCCGCAGCGCCAAAACTGTTTTTATCTTTTTTTTTATCCCAACCGCATGCCACGTAGAGAAAAGAGGTATAGGAAGAAAAAGTGGCGAACTTACTCCAGTCGTCCAACCCATTTCACACTTTTCAATACATGTTTTTAATGTATTGTGTACCATGCTTTCGTTTTTAAACAATTATACTGTACTCGTTATGTCATAATAGATTTTTATCGTTTCTTTTACAATGTTCGACATGCATTTTAAGGCGCATATAAAGTATAATTAAATAACTTTTTTTCAATTTTTTTCTAAATAAAAATTTAAATATTGAAATTTTTTCTCACATTTTGTAGGATTCGTTATATTGTTATTATAATATAAATTTAATAAAATAATTTTATAATTTGATTTTAATTTAATCTTTAATTTTGAAATTTTAATAATCAATTAAAGTGATTAAAAATTTAAACAAAATTTATTAGAAAAAAACATGTATAATTTTGGTAGGGAGAATTTTGTGTAGGTGATTATTCAGTTTCAATTTGTGGATTTGAAAAGGTAGGAAATGGAAATTGGTAGGGAGAATTTTGAGGATATGAAAATGGAATTTGAGAATTCTGAAAAGGTGAAAATTGGTATTGAGAATTTGGAATTTGAGAATTAAAATTAAAATTCTCGGGGGTGAGCGAGGATCGAACCCAGGACCTGGGCCGACAGAGGATAAACTGTTAACCACTTGAGTTATCCAACCGTGCTCATTTGGGATTCATATTTTGATAACAAATGAAAGCTAAAATTTTTGGGAAGTGAATGTATGAATTTTAGGATATGAATATCTTGTATTTATTGTAAATAAATTATTACCGTTAGAAAATTAACGTTAGAATGTATACGTTACAACAGACAGTTTAGCAGCAAAAGATAAAAACACACTGCTTCAACACATGTCTCACCTGCAAAGTTAGAATAAAATAATAATATAAAATTGAAATGGGCAGAACCGGGTCAGCCCACTATGATGGGACTGACCAATTTTCCTCCCGTTCGTCCAACGCGTGAAAGCAATAAAATGGGAGCCCAGATCCTTTTTGAAAGTCCCTAGGAACAAAGTAGTCCTCCACAGCTGATGGTCTAATAGTCTACCGATAGTAGTCTAGCAGTAGTACTCCTACTACAACAAATAACAAACAAACACACGCAGGATACAACTGGATACGCCATACCAAAGCCACTGTACCACCGTCCATCAGTGTCAATCTTGTCAAGTCTTGGCGGTGATCCCATTACCAACTTTCATCCACTCTTTCATTAAACAGTCATAATGAACATTACTCTGACGCCATCTGCAATAGTGGCCCCGTTTTTTTTCCTAAATCTTTGTCTAAATTTGGATGGAGACAACTCTCTATTCCAACAGTTCGGTCTAAATTTTGGTCCAAATTCATATATCAATATTTTATTATTTCAACTATTAATATATTGTTATTTTAATGTGTTGATACTAATTTACGTACTTATTAATTCAATTAGACCCAGAATGAATAACATCATATTAATTTCAAACGTAATAAATTTATTAAATTAGAAAAACCTTACACTTAAACAAGAAAAATAAAGAAAAATGAAATTATATTTAATTAACTAAAAAAATAAAAAATATTAAACTATTCTGAATTAGTATATTATTCTCACAAATGATCGATTAATGCATATCGAAGGTAATTTAGGCCGACACTATTTCCCACAAATGCTCGATTAAAGCATGTCTCATACTATTACTATATATTACGTGTCATGTTTTAACCAATCATATCATATATTTGAATTTTGACCGCAAATTATACTTAATATATAATTAAATAAATTTCAAAATATATATTATTAGGAAATATATTCTACTATTTTTATTAAATATTTTTTAATTTAAAATATTATACATGAATTTATGATCAAAATATGAACTTATCTATGTAATTGTCAAAAATATATATATAATATGACATGCTGGGAGCAGATGACAAATAGATGGAGGGAGTACATTACAAATAGAAAAATGAAGGTCTATCTCAGACTAAATGGCCATTTTACATCAAAGCTGTATTCATGGAGAAAAATACCCCACTACTTATTAATGCAAAAACATGATCATTAGTAATTAAATCATGGACCACTTAATCGCCCTCCTAGGTTTCTAGATTCTATATATTTATATAAAGGAAAAACACGCATGACCCACGTGTGCCCTTTGAAAGCCTCCTATCCTAATATTCTGATATCTCCAATTTCTGTCATTTTTCAAAAAAAATTAATTAATCAATAACCACATTTTGGGTTGATCTTTGTTTACATATAGGCGAACCTTTCCGCCTCCCCGTGGCCTCTGAATAAAGAGCAATTAAGAGAACGCCGGTTACAACCCCCTCATATGCCCCGCAATCACTATATATGTTGTGGCGCCATGCCGTTGCTTGGCCTTATCTGGATTGTTTCACGGCGCTGTCTCATCCAATAGGTGATATTCTGCTTATATTTTCATATATTGTCCACCCATGATTGTACTTTATCATTTGTTGCAATTGCAATTACAATGTAATTTTAATGTATTGTAATTCTATTTGTTCTTGTATTTCTTAATTTCTAAATGTTGCCCCTCTGTAATGTTTATGCTTTATCATCATTTTATTGTATTGTAAGTCTAATTTCTGGCTCAGCCCTTCTAGCCATGGATGAATTAGGTTATTTCGGTATTCTATTATATCTCCTTGGTGGTAATGTTTAGCTTAGTTGTATATTTGAATTTGTTATGGACTGATAAAGTCATGAAACTAATATCATTTATGATTCTGTTAGTTATATGTCTTTGTTTCTGATCTCGCTCCTCTATAATGAGCTTCTTTTGTGGATGCCATGGTTTTTTAGAGAGAAGGGGGTAAAGTGGGCCCACTGTTTTAACCTTTAATTGCCTGGTGAAGGAGCACCAGATGGCAAAAGTTCATTATCATGGACTTGGAATAACACATTTCTGGAACTAAAAGGACCGACATAAGAATGAACCATCAGTAAAATAGGGCTCATTGATGTCTATATTTCTTATACTATTCAAATTTATGAACCATTCTTGTGACGCCCTCAATCTCGGGGTTAGGAAATGAGGACTCACACACCTCTAATCTAGTAATTAAATAAGCATAAACCTCGATTAACTACTAACAGGATCAACAGGATAAAGTATGAGACAAGATTACAACTACCAATCATAAAATATAACTTACAACCCAAAATATTATTAAATAAACAATATCGATTCCGGCTGGGAACCGAAAGATAACCCATTGTATCTTTAAACATTTCCTTCTAGGCGCGAGCTCACTCTTAATTACCACTAACTGCTCTGGCAACCAGAAGCCCTCAACACGGTAGGGACCACCAGGTACGCTCTTACGAGCAGTGCGCCTAAGCCTGGCCATCTTCTTGCTTAACTGCCATGGTTAGATTAAAACAAAACAAATGAGTATAAAACTCAGCAAGTAACTATATAGCAGTTCTACAATATCAATTCACAATATGCTTTACTAAACTCAGGGCATTCTACTTTATTTGATCTAGGTGGCAGATTTCCAGCTTTGGGTTAAGGAAATATTTTGAAGGATAATGTGGGGCTTTCAAGGAACAAGGCTCAAAGCAGGACGAAAGCCGACATTCATCACAAATCATTAAAGGATCAGAATAGATCTTTCGATAGAGGAAAGCAACAGTATTTCAATATATGGAATCAATCATATGATCAACAAATTCAAGAATCAGGGTTCTCGAGCTTTAAGCTTCACAATAACATAATCAACTCTTTTCAAAGCAATATAAACCATTTTTGTTTTCAAGAATCAATTTGCTGAACAGAAAGTTTCAGTTCCCTTTTTAAATAATCATTTAGAACCCTTGATTGGATCACTTTATCTTTCCATTTCATTATATACGGGTGATCAGCCCGTACCGACCTCCATTCCGGTCTTTAAGGTACCAATCGGCATAATTTCAGCCTTAAGTTGGACTAGCCTCGCTAGCCTCTTACCACGACTGGACTAGTCCCACTAGCCTCTTACGTCCCAATCCAATCCATCAGGAATTCATTTGGAACACCTTGAGTTGGAAAAACAAATAGGTTTTCTAAAATTCATTTTATCATTACCAAGAATTTTGAAATCATTCGGACTCTTTCAAGTCGAAACTCATTCTTAATTCAGATTCTAAGGAAACAAAGTTCAGGGAGTTATTCAAAGATAAACAAGGAACAATTCATAAGGATTCTGTATCAAGGATAACAAGGCACTTAAGTTAGAAGGATCAACATCTGTTTAGGGATCAATAGGGTGATTGGGAAAACAAGGTATCATTAAACAGAGTTGACAAGGATAATCAGAGGGTTCAATATAATCCATGGCTTAATAGATAACTTGAACAGAAAGGACATATTATCATAGGGTTGAATCATTAAGCTTATCAATAACAGTTTATCAAGAACAAAGGCAGGGTATCAATATCAGGGTTCCATAATTAAACAGTTCAATACTCTACATGGTATGAACAACATTCTTTTATAACCATTTACACAAGTAATCAGATTTACTTTCCTGAATTTGCTTTCCTGAAGGTTGAACTACTTCCACCTAGTATATCCTTTCCTTTCCTAGCCTGAATGCCCTCACGTTCCGAATCTACAATCAAAACCAAAACCTTAATCAGTTTCTCAACTCTCGTTCCCGGAACGATCACTCGATTATACTCTTGACTCAAATGTACGAGTATAGCTTATACACATAAGCACATAGCACATCATATAGTATATTATTATCCATTTCACCTTTATATATATATATTCGACAATCGACTTATAAACATCCATATCTCGACTCAAAATCAAATCGTACTCTATATTGGTACACGTAGCTCCTTATACTTGAAATTCTTATACAAATAAACAAACGACAAAACTTATAATGACAACCATAGTTATCACAGATCAATCATTCCCCTTTCTCTTATACTTTAATTCGAACCAACATAGCAAATTAGGCAAAAATCTCACATACAATCCTTAACTAATCTCCATGATCGATTCAAGCACTTAAATTAGAATTTGACCTTTTAAGTACTATAAACCATTCGGCCTTTCTATAAACACCTTCCAAATTCAAGCAAATTTTCATACCAAATCCACATAACATATAATCAATCAAACCTTCACTTAATCCAACTTAATATTTCCAATTAAAACAACCATATCATTTGAATTTTCAAGAACAATGACATGCATTTTAATTTTTGATCTTATACATAGCATGCAAGCATCTTTCCATAGTTTTAATCCTAAATCCTAATGAATCCAAGCAAGAACAACACACCAATTTACTTCTTCTTTCTTATCAATAAAATTCGAACCAAGGCAACTTACAATCTCATATTTATGTTCGAATTTCTCATCCCTAATACCATTAAATACTCTATTTAACTTATCATTTTCAAACAACCATCAAGCAATCTCTCTTTTTTTTATCAACTAAAATCAATTCATTCTTGATAAATCAAAGCCCTATGCGGCTTTTACTTCACATAAACACATGCATGGTCTATTTTTTCTTTAAATTTATCCAATCATTCAAATCAAATCATAATTTATAAACTTAAACTTCAACAACTCATTCCTACCAAGTATTTATCTACTTAACTAAAAAAAATATCAAAACCCTTTTTTTTAAATTTCAAACCAACCAAGCATGCAAGCACAAAATAGTCTATTAAATACTAGAGCTCAATGTTTAACATCATTGCTCACCACCGGTTCACCGGAGTTCATCACCGGTGGCGGTGGCATTTCGGTGGTGCCCCCATTCGGGGGTTTCCAACCATCAACCACCAATTTTCTCAAGTAATACACACATGCAAACACATATCTTGATTCTAAATCATTTAAGAACAAAAACCCTTTTTGTTTCCATGAAAACCGAATTCAAAACCACCAAATCCAACTTTGGTTTTTCTCAAAAACTTGAAGATAGTGACATGCATGTATGTATATAGGTAGATATCACAAAGTCTCACACAATCATGGTTCTTTAACCGAAAAAGAGCAAAGAACAAGTGAGAGATCGAAGGAGAGTGTACCGAGAGAGAGAGAGAGAGAGAGAGAGAGAGAGGGGGAGAGAGAGAGAGAGAGAGAGAGAGAAATCCCGAGAGGATTGAAGAAAACGAGAGAAAAGAAAGAGAAAGAGAAGCTCGGGTGAAAAGAAAGAAAAGAGAGGGTGGGTGTGATTATATACTACCAAGGGAGGGGTAGTATGGTAATTGGGTTATCTTGTTTCTGATTTGCTTTTTATTCTTGAAAGAAAATAATTTTGATCTGCAAATATCTCTCTCGGAAAAGATGAATTTAATACGAATGATAATTTTAAAACGTAAATCTCGAAATTAGCTTTTTAACCATTACTCATAATGGATTTTTGAGCGGACGGTTGATTTTATATGAATTTCGCAAGTTCGCTTTAATAATAACATTTTCCACATAAAAATCAATTTAAAATACAAGGACCACCAAATAAATCCACTCATCATTTTTAAAAAGTCTCTAGGACCACTATGAAGATAACATAACAAATCCCATGTTTTTTATCTTACTCGGATGATTTTATAAAAATGCGCGAAGATTAAATAAATCCTTACATAATTCTCTTAATTCCATAAAAATGTCACAGGGCACATAGTCATGCACACAGTCAATCAATCACACATATACAATCACATAACGACTCAGGTCTGATCATAGAATTTATCCCTCTTTAATCTTTTATCCTTTTTACGCGTACAGGGTCACGTTCAGCCTGACGGCCCGACGCTCAGCGTTTCGATTACGCTTCTCATTGTCATTATCAATCGACACGTCACTTAGGACGAAATACTTTATTTAAACATTCATTTCATTCAATCACACATAATTCACATTTTATATTCTTTACTCCTTATTAGGACGGGTTCCGTTCTACCTGACGGCCCGACACCACGGCTTAACTTCTAAGCTGACTCTTTAAATTGGAACGTTTTTATCTACGCTATATTCTAATATACAGAAAAGACAATTAATCAGCATTTAGTCACATAATTATAATCACATCACATAACACATACTTTATTGACTTAATTACGTCACAAAATTCTCAGTCGTCACAATCTACCCTCCTTAAAAGGATTCTGTCCCCAAAATCTAATCTAAGCAAATAGATGGGGATACTTTTCTTTCATTTTGCTTTCTAATTCCCAAGTCGATTCTTCGACTAATGGATTTCTCCATAATACTCTAACTAGAGGTACAACTTTATTTATAAGCGTCCTCTCTTTTCGATCCAAAATTCGAACTGGCTGTTCCACATAGGACAAATCTGGTTGGATTTCCACTGGCTCCAACTCGATCACATGGCTCGCATCAGCATTATACTTCTTCAGAAGAGATACATGAATTACTTTGTGCAGATGTTGCATTTGCGGAGGTAGCGCCAATTCATATGCCAATTTCCCAACTCGACCCAATACTTCAAATGGTCCAACGTACCTAGGACTCAACTTTCCTTTCTTTCCGAATCGGGTTAAACCTTTCCAAGGTGATATCTTTAACAAGACTTTGTCTCCAGATTCAAATTGTACATCTTTACGTTCTTGATTTGCGTACTTTGCCTATCGATCTTGAGCTGCAATCAATCTCTTTTGAATTATTTCGACCTTTTCCTTCGTTTATTGAACTAGCTCTGGGCCAATTAGCTTGCGTTCACCAACTTCGTCCCAATAAGTAGGGGACCTACACTTTCTTCCATACAACGCTTCATAAGGCGGCATGCCAATACTCGCGTGATAACTGTTGTTGTAGGAATACTCAATTAAGGGCAAATGATCGTCCCAATTTCCTTTAAAATCTATTGCACAGGTTCACAACATATCTTCAATCGTCTAAATTGTCCTTTCACTTTGTCCGTCTCTCTGCGGATGATATGTCGTACTCATTTTTAACTTAGTTGCCAAATGATCATGGAATTTTCGCCAAAATCTCGAATTAAACCTTGGGTCTCTATTAGATACGATAGATACAGGAACTCCGTGGCGCATCACAATCTCATCCAAATACAATTTGACCAACTTTTCCAACGAAAACCTTTCATTTATCGGCAAGAAATGTGCTGACTTTGTCAACCGATCGATGACCACCCAAATCGCATCATGATTTGACTTGGTTTTAGGTAGTCATACCACGAAATCCATCGCTATATGCTCCCATTTCCATTCGGGTATGTCCAGTGGCTGAAGCAATTCGCTTGGCCTTTGATGTTCCGCTTTGACTCTTTGGCACGTGTAACATTTACTTATCCATTCCGCAATTTCCTTTTTCATGTTTGGCCACCAATAACTTTCTTTTAAATCTTGGTACATCTTTGTACTTCCAGGGTGAATTAAAAATCTCGAGTTATGCGCTTCTTGCAAAATCTCGTGCTTTAGTTCCATGACATTAGGTATCCAAATACGTGAGTTAACACGGTATATCCCTTTTCCATCCTATTGAGCTTTAATTTCTTCTCCCGTCAACTTATCCTTTTCGCGATTCATCACTTGCTCTTTACAGCATCGAATCTTTTCCAAAATCTCGGGTTGAAACAACATTGCATATATAGCTTCACCTCCATATTCTGGAGTCTGCACCTCTATTTCCATCTTTTTAAAGTCCTTGATCAATACTTCTAATGACGTTAACATATTCAACCTTTCTTTTCGACTTAAAGCATCAGCTACCACATTTGCCTTTCCAGGATGATAGTTTATCGCACAATCATAATCTTTTGATCAATTCCAACCACCTTCTTTGTCGCATATCCAATTCTTTCTGAATAAAGATATACTTTAAACTTTTATGATCCGTATAAATCTCGCACTTTTCCCCGTACAAATAATGCCTCCAAATCTTAAGGGCAAACACAATTGCTGCCAATTCCAAATCATGTGTTTGATACTTTTGCTCGTGCAGCTTGAGTTGCCTTGATGCGTATGCTATTACCTTCCCGTGTTGTATTAATACACATCCAAGTCCTTTATATGAAGCATCACTGAATATCATAAATTTCCCTTTATCATCTGGTAATACCAACACCGGGGCGGTTACCAACCTCTTCTTTAACTCTTGAAAACTTTCCTTGCACTTTTCTGTCCAAACGAACTTCTCGTTCTTTCTCTTCAACTTTGTCAACGGAACGATAATCTTAGAGAAATCTTACACAAATCTCCTGTAATATCCGGCTAATCCCAGAAAACTTCTGACTTCTGTAGGAGTCTTGGGTCTTTCCCAATTCGTTACAGCTTCTATCTTGGCTGGGTCTAATTTGATTCCTTCTTTATTAACTACATGACCAAGAAATTGCACTTCCTTTAGCCAAAATTCACACTTTGAAAACTTAGCATACAACTTCTCTTTTCGCAGAATTTCTAAGGAAATCCTTAAATGCTCCTTATGATCTTCTTCCATCTTGGAGTAAATCAGTATATCGTCGATTAACACAATAACGAACTTATCCAAATAATGCTTGAACACTCTGTTCATAAGATCCATAAATGCAGCTGGCGCATTCGTCAATCCAAATGCCATTACCAAAAACTCATAATGTCCGTATCTCGTTCGGAACGCTGTCTTGGGTATATCTTCCACTTTGATCTTTAACTGATGATACCCAGATCTTAAATCAATCTTGGAGAAACACGAAGCTCATTTTAACTGGTCAAACAAGTCATCGATCCGCGGTAGAGGGTACTTATTTTTGATCGTCAACTTATTCAGTTCGCGGTAATCTATGCACAACCTCATATTTCCATCCTTTTTCTTTACAAATAACACCGGTGTGCCCCACGGGGATACACTCGGTCGGATCACTCCTTTGTCCAATAATTCTTGCAACTGAGCTGCCAATTCCTTCATCTCGACCGGTGCCATGCGATAGGGAGCTTTTGACACTAGTTCCGTACCAGGCGCCAAATCAATCGTAAACTCGATCTCTCTGTCTGGAGGTAGGCCAGGCAATTTTTCGGGAAACACGTCTGGAAAATCTCTTACTACCAGAATATCCTCGATCTTCACAGATTCTTTCTCCACGTCCACGACATGAGTCAAATAAACTTCGCATCCTTGACGTATTAATCTTCTTGCCTCAATAGCCGTTAGAAATTTCTTCTCTTGCCTCTTTCCTTTAAATATCACTTCTTCACCATCCTTGGTTTTTAACTTCATTTTTTTACTTTTACATTCTATTTGCGCTTCATGGTTTGACAACCAATCCATTCCTAGTATGACTTCAAATTCTCCTAACTTAAAAGGAATTAAGTCAGCAGAAAAGTGGCGACCTTCTATAGTCACATCACATTCAGGACAAATCTTGCTAGCAATAACTTTCTCTTGATTTGCTACCTCTATAATCAAATTAGGTTCTAGAGGGTACGCAACACAATTTAACTTATCAAGAATACTTTCAGAGATAAAAGATCTAGTTGCTCCAGAATCCATCAAAACTTTTACTTCTACTGAATTAATAACAAGCATACCTGCTACCACATCCACATCTTGCACCGCATCTTTCATCGTCATGTTAAAGGTCCTAGCTCTAGGTTGAGCTGATGGTGCTGGGAGAGACGGCGGTCCAGCAATTTTAAGAACATTAGCCTTCTGAACAGGCTCCTTGCAATTCCTGGCCATATGGCCCACTTTACCACACTTGAAACAAGCCAAATCAGGCTTCCTCGCTCCACTTGGGCATTCTGAAGATTAATGCCCCTTCTGGTTGCACTTAAAACACGTTATATCTAGCTTATTACACCTTCCCGGGTGTCTCTTTCCACAATTCCTGCATTCTTGAATCTGGGGTCTGCTATCCTTCCCCGGTTGTCCAGTTTTCTGGAAGCGGTTCTTCTGAGCTCCATTGTCGGGTTTAAACTTCTGGAACTTTTGGTTCTGACCTCCACCACTCTTTCCAAACCTTCCTCTAAACTTTGAGCTTCCTTGCTCTTGCTCAGAGCTTTCAAACTTCCTTTTTCTTGCTTCGTTTTCTCTTCTTGCAGCTTCTCACTCACCTTCCACTATCATTGCTTTTTGAACCAAAGCAGCATAATTCTTGATCTCCAATATTGCTATTTGACTCCTAATCCACGGCTTAAGTCCCTGTTGGAACCTCTTAGCCTTCTTCACCTCTGTATTCACGTACTCAAGTACGAATCTAGACAATTTTGAAAACTTCACTTCATATTCCGCTACTGACATATCCTCCTGTCTAAGATCCAGAAATTTTATTTCCAACTGGTCTTGCATATAGCTTGGCAAATACTTCTCCATAAACATCTCGGTGAACTTCTCCCAAGATAAGTCTTTGCCTTCTAGCAACGCCTTTGAAGACTCCCACCAGAAACTTGCTTCATCTTTCAGGTAATAACTTGCATACTAAGCTTTCTTATCCTCCTTAACTTCTGCTAACTCAAAAGCTTTTTCCATTTATCTCAACCAAGACTTAGCTTTAATCGGGTCTGGCAAACCCAAGAAATCTGGGGGATGAATAGATTGAAAGTGCTTAAAGTTTCCAACTTTAGGGGCCACAGGTTGTTGCAAAAGCTGAGCAAGTCTGCTCATCATGGTGGTTTCTGGGTTTACTTCTGGGTCTTGGGTGGGAATTTCTTCTTCTTGATGATCGGGTGAGTTGGCCATTTCTTACAAACCTGATTGAGCAATTATTTAGCAATACGATGGCATGGCATATATATATAACAACAGTTTCTATAAAATCTCTTTTATGGGTTTTAAGTTTTACCCAATTTGCACATGCAATCCTATTACTACATAATTCTCATATCAGTTTTGTTTTATCATGGCACATAATAGGGTTTTATGAGTTTTAAACATGGTTATACGAAAATATGGTTGTATTAAAACATGGTATTGAGAACATTTTATGAGATATTTAAGGTGCACAATGGAAAGCAAGACAATGGATTTATTTAAAAAAAGGGTACATAAAGATAGTTCTGGCTATCACAGGTTCTGAAATAAGGTACAATAATATAGCAGGGTTAAAGAGAGGAAAAACTGGAAAATATCCCCCTATCGACCCCTAACTTCCAACAACTACTATTATGATACAGATCTGAAATACGACAAAATAAATGAAAAAGGGATCCCGGCATCTGACCAAGTATCCCAAAGCCTACTGGCGCTGAAAAACAACAATCTACGGGCTCAACCAACAGTCCCGTCTAATCATCTAGTATCTCTCTCAACACAACCAACATCCAGCGAATGATCTTATGCAGCCTCCAGGCCTCAGCATCAGCATCACTAGTGGATGGTCCCTCATCCAATCTCCTCCTGGCAACCTGCTCCACCATCTTTACCCGAACTCGCCACTCATCATCCATAACTGAAGCATTCTGCCTAGACTCTCTGGCTAGCCTATCCACCAAAGCTCCCAACTCAGGAATGCGGGAGTACACAAAGTCTCGATCCTGGGCTAACTTGCCACCAACACTGACAGGTACAGTCTTAGGCATCTCGGACTCTGACTCAGGGGCAGGGGTCTCTGAATCTAACCTCAAGGGTGAAATCTGCATAGGGATCTCACTACTCTCAGAAGGGTCCTCCTATGGGTCTGAACTAACATACACAGGCTCCTCTGGAGAGGGTGGAATGGGGTCCACAGGGGTACCAGTCAAACTAATCTCTGAGTCTGAGTCACTACCACTACTAGGATCCTGAGAGAAAATACAAAACAACAACCAAGAAACAATGTCAGGGTTAAATAAAGCTTCCAGCTAACTCACACCCTAACTCTAGTTTCTACTTCACCAATAAACACTTTCCTTAGACTATACCTAATAGTCTAACTCAACTCTATATGAGTCGAACTCTCTCACGATATAGATATATTCCCAAAATACCCTTTTTAAATCATAACTTGTCTCAGGGACTAGATCCTGTAGCTCTGATACCAACTTGTGACGCCCTCAATCTCGGGGTTAGGAAATGAGGACTCATACACCTCTAATCTAGTAATTAAATAAGCATAAACCCCGATTAACTACTAACAGGATCAACAGGATAAAGTATGAGACAAGATTACAACTACCAATCATAAAATATAACTTACAACCCAAAATATTATTAAATAAACAATATCGATTCCGGTTGGGAACCGATAGATAACCCATTGTATCTTTAAACATTTCCTTCTAGGCGCGAGCTCACTCTTAATTACCACTACCTGCTCTGGCAATCGGAAGCCCTCAACACGGTAGGGACCACCAGGTACGCTCTTACGAGCAGTGCGCCTCAGCCTGGCCATCTTCTTGCTTAACTGTCATGGTTAGATTAAAACAAAACAAATGAGTATAAAACTCAGCAAGTAACTATATAGCAGTTCTACAATATCAATTCACAATATGCTTTACCAAACTCAGGGCATTCTACTTTATTTGATCTAGGTGGCAGATTTCCAGCTTTTGGGTTAAGGAAAGGTTTTGAAGGATAATGTGGGGCTTTCAAGGAACAAGGCTCAAAGCAGGACGAAAGCCGACATTTATCACAAATCATTAAAGGATCAGAATAGATCTTTCGATAGAGGAAAGCAACAGTATTTCAATATATGGAATCAATCATATGATCAACAAATTCAAGAATCAGGGTTCTTGAGCTTTAAGCTTCACAATAACATAATCAACTCTTTTCAAAGCAATATAAACCATTTTCATTTTCAAGAATCAATTTGCTGAACAGAAAGTTCCAGTTCCCTTTTTAAATAATCATTTAGAACCATTGATTGGATCACTTTATCTTTCCATTTCATTATATACGGGTGATCAGCCCGTACCGACCTCCATTCCGGTCTTTAAGGTACCAATCGGCATAATTTCAGCCTTAAGTTGGACTAGCCCCGCTAGCCTCTTACCACGACTGGACAAGTCCCACTAGCCTCTTAAGTCCCAATCCAATTCATCAGGAATTCATTTGGAAAACCTTGAGTTGGAAAAACAAATAGGTTTTCTAAAATTCATTTTATCATTACCAAGAATTTTGAAATCATTCGGACTCTTTCAAGTCGAAACTCATTCTTAATTCAGATTCTAAGGAAACAAAGTTCAGGGAGTTATTCAAAGATAAACAAGGAACAATTCATAAGGATTCTGTATCAAGGATAACAAGGCACTTAAGTTAGAAGGATCAACATATGTTTAGGGATCAATAGGGTGATTGGGAAAACATGGTATCATTAAACAGAGTTGACAAGGATAATCAGAGGGTTCAATATAATCCATGGCTTAATAGATAACTTGAACATAAAGGACATATTATCATAGGGTTGAATCATTAAGCTTATCAATAACAGTTTATCAAGAACAAAGGCAGGGTATCAATATCAGGGTTTCATAATTAAACAGTTCAATACTCTACATGGTATGAACAACATTCTTTTATAACCATTTACACAAGTAATCAGATTTACTTTCCTGAATTTGCTTTCCTGAAGGTTGAACTACTTCCACCTAGTATATCCTTTCCTTTCCTAGCCTGAATGCCCTCACGTTCCGAATCTACAATCAAAACCAAAACCTTAATCAGTTTCTCAACTCTCGTTCCCGGAACGATCACTCGATTATACTCTTAACTCAAATGTACGAGTATAGCTTATACACATAAGCACATAGCACATCATATAGTATATTATTATCCATCTCACCTTTATATATATATATTCGACAATCGACTTATAAACATCCATATCTCGACTCGAAATCAAATCGTACTCTATATTGGTACACATAGCTCCTTATACTTGAAATTCTTATACAAATAAACAAACGACAAAACTTATAATGACAACCATAGTTATCACAGATCAATCATTCCCCTTTCTCTTATACTTTAATTCGAACCAACATAGCAAATTAGGCAAAAATCTCACATACAATCCTTAACTAATCTCCATGATCGATTCAAGCACTTAAATTAGAATTTGACCTTTTAAGTACTATAAACCATTCGGCCTTTCTATAAACACCTTCCAAATTCAAGCAAATTTTCATACCAAATCCACATAACATATAATCAATCAAACCTTCACTTAATCCAACTTAATATTTCCAATTAAAGCAACCATATCATTCGAATTTTCAAGAACAACGACATGCATTTCAATTTTTGATTTCGTACATAGCATGCAAGCATCTTTCCATAGTTTTAATCCTAAATCCTAATGAATCCAAGCAAGAACAACACACCAATTTACTTCTTCTTTCTTATCAATAAAATTCGAACCAAGGCAACTTACAATCTCATATTTATGTTCGAATTTCTCATCCCTAATACCATTAAACACTCTATTTAACTTATCATTTTCAAACAACCATCAAGCAATCTCTCTTTTTTTTATCAACTAAAATCAATTCAATCTTTATAAATCAAAGCCCTATGCGGCTTTTACTTCACATAAACACATGCATGGTCTATTTTTGCTTTAAATTCATCCAATCATTCAAATCAAATCATAATTTATAAACTTAAACTTCAACAACTCATTCCTACCAAGTATTTATCAACTTAACTAAAAAAAATATCAAAACCTTTTTTTTTTAATTTCAAACCAACCAAGCATGCAAGCACAAAATAGTCGATTAAATACTAGAGCTCAATGTTTAACATCATTGCTCACCACCGGTTCACCGGAGTTCATCACCGGTGGCGGTGGCATCTCGGTGGTGCCCCCATTCGGGGGTTTCCAACCATCAACCACCAATTTTCTCAAGTAATACACACATGCAAACATATATCTTGATTCTAAATCATTTAAGAACAAAAACCCTTTTTGTTTCCATGAAAACCGAATTCAAAACCACCAAATCCAACTTTGGTTTTTCTCAAAAACTTGAAGATAGTGACTTGCATGTATGTATATAGGTAGATATCACAAAGTCTCACACAATCATGGTTCTTTAACCGAAAAAGAGCAAAGAACAAGTGAGAGATCGAAGGAGAGTGTACCGAGAGAGAGAGAGAGAGAGAGAGAGAGAGAGAGAGAGAGAGAGAGAGAGAGAGAGAGAGAGAGAGAGAGAGAGAGAGAGAGAGAGAGAGAGAGAGAGAGAAATCCCGAGAGGATTGAAGAAAATGAGAGAAAAGAAAGAGAAGAGAGAAGCTCAGGTGAAAAGAAAGAAAAGAGAGGGTGGGTGTGATTATATACTACCAAGGGAGGGGTAGTATGGTAATTTGGTTATCTTGTTTCTGATTTGCTTTTTATTCTTGAAAGAAAACAATTTTGATCTACAAATATCTCTCTCGGAAAATATGAATTTGATACGAATGATAATTTTAAAACGTAAATCTCTAAATTAGCTTTTTAACCATTACTCATAATGGATTTTTGAGCGGACGGTTAATTTTATATTAATAACATTTTCCACATAAAAATCAAATTAAAATGCAAGAACCACCAAATAAATCCACTCATCATTTTTAAAAAGTCTCTAGGACCACTATGAAGATAACAGAACAAATCCCATATTTTTATCTTACTCGAATGATTTTATAAAAATGCGCGAAGATTAAATAAATCCTTACATAATTCTCTTAATTCCATAAATATGTCACAGAGCACATAGTCATGCACACGGTCAATCAATCACACATATACAATCACATAACGACTCAGGTCTGATCATAGAATTTATCCCTCTTTAATCTTTTATCCTTTTTACGCGTACGGGGTCACGTTCAGCCTGACGGCCCGACGCTCAGCGTTTCGATTACGCTTCTCATTATCATTATCAATCGACACATCACTTAGGACGAAATACTTTATTTAAACATTCATTTCATTCAATCACACATAATTCACATTTTATATTCTTTAACTCCTTATTAGGACGGGTTCCGTTCTACCTGACGGCCCGACACCACAGCTTAACTTCTAAGTGGACCCTTTAAATTGGAACGTTTTTATCTACGCTCCTATATTCTAATATACAGAAAAGACAATTAATCAGCATTTAGTCACATAATTATAATCACATCACATAACACCTAATTTATTGACTTAATTACGTCGTAATATTCTCAGTCGTCACAATTCTCCAATGCATTTTAGAATCATAACATTAAAGAATTAGTGTCTAAACTTTTCTGTTAAAATTTGAACACAAGTATGTAAGAAATGCTTTTTAGTTAGTACTGTCAATCATGGTTGTTGGGAGAAAGGGTAGGTATCAGTTTTTAAGCATAGTTTGAATGGCTTTATAGTTGAATAAAAGAAATTAATGGTCAAAGATAAGAGCAAGGTTGAATGTTGACTGTGTTTAGTAGTATTTTATTGTGATTTGTGAATCGGAATATATAGACAAAGAAGGTAGCTATAGGGGCCAAAAAGGATGTGATGGTTCCAGGTAACAGCATGCAAAATTTATTCAATTTGCATGATGTGATCGTTCTGTGATGTATGAATTTGTATGTGTGCGACTATTTTTAGACTCAGCCCTTTGTCTTTTGATTATCATGTTTACATTTGTTCTAAACTTACATTATTTGTCGTGATTCTATTTATTCATATCATGGATAAGTTGTGTTGCTTTCGGTCTTGTCATGTATCTTCTTGGTGATAATGTATGGCTTTGTTATAAACTGATGCAGCTATGGAGTTTTCTTATCTTTCCGATATTGAGGGTGATGCGGAGGAATTGTTGATTAGGGCCCGCGTTTGCAAGATGTGGGATGCTGTCAACACAAAGGACAACAGCTTGCTTAGCATAGATATGATCCCGGTTGATGAAAAGGTACGGATTCCTTCATTGCCCTCTGATGGCCTCTACTATTTTAGGTTTTTTGCTTTGTTACATTAGATTCCCTATTTATTCTAGGAAAATCTTATGCATGCTGCTATCCGTAAGCATTTGGTGCCTCGATTCAGGCACCAAATCAGTGAGGGCCTGGCCTACAGTCTCCGAAATGTCAAGGGTGCGATGAATACCTCCCACTATAGGCCACTGGCTAGCAATCAAAGGCTGCTTTTCTTTCCAGTTGCCGAGGTTGTGCAGCTAGATGAGGATGTTGTGCGCATCCCAAGATACAGATTCCAGTTTGTTAATTTGCCCAAGCTTCAGGCCCGTGCTGGTGACGTGTCCACTCTCTCAGGTAAATTTCTTGGAATAAGTTTCTTTTCTTTGGTTAAATCCTGTGTTGAGTTGGTTATATCTGAAAACCCAATTTTCTCCATTTCATCCTGGCCTGACATAAGTGTTCCAAATAGGAATTAATGCCTGGTAGGTCCATTTGAATTAAATAAATTCAGAAGATAATATTTTTAAGATTGAAATTAGAAATTTATAATGCATTTAGCTATTTATGCGCAGCACCTTAGATCTTATTTATATAAACAATGTATCATGCATGTATTTATGATAGAAAGCTTTGTATTGTCTACAGTCCATGTTTGCTATTGTGTGATAATATCGATTTATTTTAGTCTAGCTTCCCTTGCTCCATTCTTTAAAAGCCATGGCCAGAATGGGTTAAATTTAGGAGGTTATATTTTGCGAATTAAAATTAGCTCATTATACTGTATTTATCTATTTGCACAGCACCTTGAATTTTATTTATGCGAAGAATATGTATAATATGTTTTTATAAAGGAAAGTTTTGTGCTATTTGAAATCCATGTTTACTGTTGTATGAAAATATTGGCTTATTTTAGTCTTACTCCCTAATATACACACGGTTCTTAGCAAACTTATACGTTGGATCCATTTAAACTCATTACCTTAATTTACCCGGTCTGCTATTACACAAGTTGTGCTGCAATTAAAACCTTTTACTTGTTGCAGATATTGTGGGATGCTTCTGCGGTTATGGTGAGGTAGAGGTTGTCGGGGCTGGCTTCAAAAAAAAGGATATTAGAATTTTCACAGATTAGTAAGTGGGGATTGCTAATAAAAAAATTGGTAATTTACCAAGTATTCAACCTGACATATTTACCTCCTTCCTGTTTTGTAAGCTCTGTCACCAGCACCGTCACTCTGTGGGGTAAACTAAGCGAGCAGTTTGATCTTATACTGTATATTGGAGATGACGCGCCCTATGTTATCGTGATCTCCTATGTCACAGTCATGACCTTTCAGCGTAAGAGCTATGCTTCTTAGAAGTAAAAATATTTAGTCAAGTTGTGAGAAGAAGGTTATTCTGCAATTTGTATGACATTTCTCAATATTTATAAAATAGCTATAATGCCCCCCTTATGTCACACATGTGCTTTAACTTTCTCTATAACTAGCGCTAGAAAAATTTATGTTAACCCGGAGGTGGAGCATGTCTCCTCTATAAGGGAGAGGTTCTCGGCCTTACCACCAGCTGTCGTGGCTATTGAAGGCCCCAGCTCTGCCAAGTTACCCCTGAGGAAGCAATGTTTGTTAATCAAATGACCGCGGAATCCCTGGTCAGAGCTACATGTGCTGGTGAACTACAGGTATATGCTAAACTCCACCTGAAATCTCACGGTATCCCGCGTTAATCAATATAAAATGTTCTATATTCTCATAAGGTTTTTTTAATCTTAACCTATGACAGGTTGATATTGTGACCTTGAAGGCTACCATAACTACCATCAACAATCACTTTGGATGGTATTATATATCGTGTGAGTCATGCGTGAAAAGGGGCACTCTTCGGGATGGGGTTTTTATCTGCAATAATTGCAAGCAGCCAATTAAGTACCCTTTGGCCATGTAAGGCGACATGGTTACAGTTAATCACGTGTAAATCTGGGCCTTAGATATTATTTAACTAAATGCATAGTTCCCCCAACCCTTTCAGGTTTTGCATTAATCTACGAGTGGAGGATCCCACCGGAACTACGACTGTTGTTTTACTCAATTCTACTGCCGAGCGCTTGCTAGACGTCTCAGCCAAAAAACTAATTAATAAAATGCCAGAAGGGGATACTTCTGTGCCCTTGGAGCTGCAAGCCCTTGTGGGTAAGGAATTTATTTACAAGCTGAAATTGAACAAGTACAATCTGGTCGAAGGGCTGCAAGACTACGGTGTGTCGGCGGTTTTCGCTCCCGTGGAAGAACTGGAGATTGCTTATGAAAAAAATGCTCAAGCACAGGTCAGTCATCATCCCATCATATGTGCTTACCCTTTTGTTTAAACCACCGTGGTATGCAGTTCATCAACTTCCAATTTATCTTATTCTCCTATGCTACAGGCTTCTTAGAACCGTGACAACTGCTCCTCCAGCTCTCAAGCGGGCGGTAGCAATGAACGTAAGCGAAAGCTATCTACTGGTATCGAAGTTGTTGAAGCTGCCAAGGGAGGCGGCAATGGCGCCCCTTAGACTAAGTGCCACTATGCTTGCTGCAAGAGCATTAAAATAAACTGCTTCTTTATCTTTTCAAATGAATAGCTGCTTGCAACTCTTTAGTTTAGCCTTTTAGTGGATTGAACCTTCTGATGCTCCACAGACATGCAGGCAATAAATAAAAAAGACCGATTTGCTTATGATATTTTTATTTATTTTAAGTTTTGACCATTCCCTGAAAATTGCGTTGGCTTTTTTCTTGCTTGAATGTTTTCACCCCTTCTTCTAGATAAAAGGGAGAGGGAGAATAAGTTCTAGCATTTCTGGCGCCAGCACTTTCCTTAGGTTATCGTTTAACAACTTTAGCTTTCTCCATAATTAGTCATTTAGCTGCAGATTTTTTTTAGCTGCACTTGTCTCAATTTATCCTTGTGCTTCTTCAGACCTTTTGTTACTTTATCTTACATCTCCTCCTTTGCTATAAATTTATAGACTCTTTTACTTACAAAGTTTTTAGGTTTCTATAATTGTCTGCAACCTCAATTTCTTGCACTTTCCCAAATTACAGTTTTTTCTGTTCTTATTGTAGTTAGGTAATATGCACAATTATGATAATAGAAATAGAGCTGAGCCGAAAACTTGAATTTGTTTCTATTTTAAAACTGACATTGGAGTCTGGATAACATAGTTGATATTTAGATAAATTATAGAGCAATTTTCAGAGTGTGCAGACTATGCTATGGTTGGCTGAAATGCTCCAAATGATAAGCAGCAAGGCTCTAAGTTAGTGTCTTCCAAAGAATGGAGTTCTTTGTGTTGCAGTGAGTGTATTGATGCAGGAATCCTGCGCCTTATGCTATAGACATAAATATCTACCAACTATTGATCTTTTAATTACTGTTGCCTTCATATTTGGTGAGTTTGGAAAAAGTTATTTGTTTGACTTGAGGTCTTGAGGATCCAAGAGCCAGGGCTGTGTTAATGATGTTGTTACCTTTACTTAATTTTATCAGCAGTCTTCCTGAATAGGGAACATGTTTGGTTATCTCAGATTGTATAGGCTGCTTAAGTGATATTAAATAATCAGATATAATTGTGTATTGTACCTTTGGCAAGTAGGCTAAATATTTAATTTTGCTTTCGTTGCATGCTTGCCAATTTTCATAATATGTGTGCCTCTCTGTTGCAAGAAGTGTTGAAATATACATGCACATTAATCCATAGCATATGACATTTTTCTTTACATTCAAATAGGGGAGTCTATCCTTCAGAAATTATCCCCCTTATAATGGAAGCTTCTGCTGATGATAAACAAAAGTTCTGCTGGGAGCAATTTTTAGCTGAAGTTAAACCTGTTGTTCAGAGTCTTAGAGTTGGAAATCTAAGAATTATACGAGCATGTAGGTGCATTTCTCAGGTCTTTGAAGCGACAAATTGTTAGAGAATTATTTGCATCTACCATGGAGAACTGAAAAACAGGAACGATTAGCTGGCGGGGGATAATTTTAGAAAGTTCAGTTTTACACCTTGAAAATACTAAATTAGCTTGAAGTTATTTTTACAAGTTTAAAACTTCAAAATTTTGAATAAGGACATAAGTTTATCTCTGATATAAATGAAAAAATAGTCATTTAGGAATAAATTTTGGTAATCCTTTATTTTGGTCAAATGTAAAATAGCTTGCTTTTTAAGATTAAGGTAATATTAAAATTAACATCCTGATAAATTATATACATAATGACTGATTATATATCCAAATTTTATGTCAGAATATTATGGCACAATAACTAAAAAAAAATTAATCAAGGCTCCCATAAACTAAAATCAGATTGGTGTACAAATATTTTATATCAAGGTTATAGTACTCAACTCAGATTAAAAAATTTGGATCACGCTCCCATATTAAATTGAATTATTTTAAATATAATAATATATTAAGTTTAAGTTGAAACATTAAGTAGAAAATAGACTTAAGAAATATTGAGTACCCTTTACCTTGGTAAAATGTAAAATAGGTGCAGCAAACTTTTTAGAATTAATTTAAAATATTAAAATTAACATGCTAATAAATTATGTGCATTCCAAGAAATTAAGTGCCAATATTTTATATCAAAATAGTTTACCTTACATACAATACTAAATAAGGGGAAAAAATTGATTTCTATATTTGATTTCTTATAATTTTTAAATTCTCTTATTTATTTATAGAAAGGGTATCATATATTTAAGGTAAAAATGGTGAATTTTTCCTAGGCATATTGGTGCTTAAAAATTAAAAATGTGTGTAGATGTGGGTCCTATTATTATAATTTACGTGCTCAGATAGATACAGGGGAGCTGTTAGAATTTAAAACATCAATATCTTGAGTAACTGAAGCCTGTTTGGTTTCCTCTTCTCTGTTCTGGTGCTGTAAGATTTGTTCACAAATTATTTAGTCTATGTGGTCGTCATCTTTATGCGGCAAATAAAATAGGTAGAGCCAATGGAGCCATTTATTCCTACTAACAATGATTATCAACCTTTGGGTGCTCTCTGCCTGCAGAACTCAAGTTTCCACCGCTGGTTATCTTCCATTGCGCGGCACGAGAGGACTCTCAAGATCCGCCTTAAGCGGCAGATGGCAACTAACTCCCCAGGTGGAAGCATTCACACTGCTTTCCTGAAAAAAATGATTGCCAAACAAGCAAGGATGAGGAGAAAAATTGTTATACTTAGTACAAAGCTACAGACTAACCAAGGATTGCCTTACTTCTCCGCAATGCAAATTATGCAAATGTGCTCGCAGCATCCCTCCCAGCTTCTGCTTCCGCTCCATTGCACTGAGTTGGCGCCATCAAATGGTATTGCCCTTTCTTTAATTGATATGAATGAACTTCCATATTTAGCTACTTAGTATGACCTAAGAATGATATTTCTTTCAAGCCTGGTAGACTTAAAAAACAGGCACTAACAGAGCTAACTCGTATCACAATTTTAGTATTGCGATACTGCAACTTCCAAAACTTGTATTGAACAAAAAAAACTAATAAAGAAGATGGAAGAAGATGATAAGTTAGG
This sequence comes from Apium graveolens, assembly GCF_009905375.1. Taxonomy (NCBI): domain Eukaryota; kingdom Viridiplantae; phylum Streptophyta; class Magnoliopsida; order Apiales; family Apiaceae; genus Apium; species Apium graveolens. The sequence continues at coordinate 189,013,434 of NC_133657.1, forward strand.
TGACCAGATAGCTTGTAAAATTAACTGGAGCTTATAAAATCAGCTGGTAACCACTAGAAACCAATTATTTCAGTGCACAATTGAGGTGCATATTATCATTTAGTCTGTACCACACTATTTTGACTGTTGGAAGTGGTGTATATAGTTGAAATAGCTATATCGTTTAGTTGCTAGGGATTTGATTAATACAACCGGAGCTTCTATAATACAAAAAACCTCCAAAATAATCAGTGATTACAAGACTTGCAGTGTCGATCATAGTATTCTTTTCAGTGCTCAGGCTACTTTACAAAAAACGGCAACCTATAGCTCGGTTATTAATATCTTAGTAGGTTGCGCTATTTAGCCTAACAATTTTACTACTTGCTTATTAAAGTAGTAGACAACAATGTGTTCAGATGTTATTCAAAACTAATAAAAAAATTGAGCTCATGCAACTATACCTCGCCTACCTGCAAATTAACTTGGGCTCCTTCTGCATAGAACATGCAAATTCATCACTCTTGGACCTGTTTCAGATTTCAGGGCTGAATCTTCTTTGCCAATGCACCACACACCAGTCAAGCGAGCAGCACCACGAGCTTTCCAAGCTCAGTCAGGTACTTTTTGATGCACGTTTTACGGCTTGAAACTATATAAAAATATTACATTTTCCTGCTATTATTCAAAAACCAAAATATGAAACAATATTGTACAATATATAGTGTAATAACCCCAATTTTTGGAAATTTTTGAAACCCTTATGAATAGTGATTTTGCAGATTATGCTGAATAAGAAAACCTTTCATACCACACTATGTAGGGGCTCTTTTATTGATCTTCTGGGATATTATTAGTACTCTATATGATAAATAAGTGTATGTAAAGATCGTCAGAATCCAAATTCGAACACTTTGATTTTTCCCGGAAATACACTAGATACGGAGAGAATTGAGTATAAGGTAACATGATAAAAAGGATTTAAATTCAAGGATTATAAGAGAGGATCATGAAAGGAATATAATGTATTGAGAAAGGTTAAAGAAACCTAAGTAATAAGATCCCGGGTATGATCCTTCAAACGATAAACGAAAACGAAAGTTAAGCGAACCGTATAATAGATCAGCGGTCATTAGGCAAATAATTAGGAAGTTAATCAAAGGGATTAGAGAGAGTGATGTCACCCAACCAATGAGAAGAGGACAAGGAGGGAAAGATGACATCACAACATGACATAGGCATGACATGGGAAGGAAGGAGATGTGGTGGATTATTAACCACACAAAATCAAGGTTAAATTGGTAATTAACCAAAAACAAAACAAAACCAAATCAACCAAGCCAAATAATTCATTCTTCATCAAAACAAAAAGAAACCAAGGCATTATTCTTCATTGCTCTCGGCTTTTTACTATTCCAAAGGGAAAATTTTTCAAAATCAAAGATCCAAGCTTCCTAAATTGGTGAGTTAATTCCCTAATCATCCTTATGCATAGTTAGGGCTATATCATGAGTTTAAGCCATCAATTCTTTCTCAATCTTCTTCATTAAATCAATGAAGAAGACAATGAATAGTGTTTTCAAGGTTTTTGACTTGAATTTTTCTTGTTTTCCTTTAAGATCCAAGCATTCCAAAGACTTCTCAAAGCTTCTTAAGGCTTCCTAGCTACTCCCACCACTTCAAGGAAGGTATATCATCTCCAAACCCTAGATTCCTATGTTTAATAAGATGATTTTGATTATTATGGTGATATTGTAGCTTAATGTTTGTGGTTTAGAGTTTGGGTTGAAGTGGTATTGAAATGGAATGGTAAATCTTGTTGTTTTGGTTAAAAGAATGTAGTATAGTTAAATTCAAGCTTAGGCATAAGTATGAATGTTAAAATTGAGTTGATTTGGGGCCGTTGTAATGTAGTTTAGATGGAGGTTGATTGGGTTGTGAATTGGAGTTGAAATTGTGGTTGTTTGAATTGGTTTAAATTTGGGAAATCGCGTAAACATAGCCGTCGTAACGTCCGATTTTCTTTAGACTGTTTTTGTGCATAACATTAGGACCCTAGACCCCCCTGCTAGATTATGACCATTGCCATGTCTAGATAGCTCGTGTTACGAGCTTCGTTTTGATATGTAGTTCGTTCGATTCCGATGCACAGTTTAGGAGAAACGACCGTTTCAAGTAACGGCGTTTCGCGAACGAAACATTTCCCCTCGCCTTACTTTGAAACCTTGGTTAAGGACTTTAAATGACTAATTGGGGTAAGAAACATTTATGGTAAGTGTGTTAGGCAGTTGGTAAGACACTCGCGAAGGAATCGCCTTAAAACTCGTAAAGGTTAAATTATTAAAAATGGTGGAGCCGAGGGTACTCGAGTGACTTAAGAGAATCAATAAGCGCAAAACAAGCGTTAGAGTCTAAGTTAGTTAAAGTATAGATTTACAAGTGACTTTGGTTTAATTCCAACTTACTTGTTGTTTATAGGTTACCAGACTCGTCCCGAGCCTTTTATCACCCCAAGTCGCTCATGCAAGTTTTCTACCCGTTATACTGTTGTTGTGATGTACATATGTATATGTATTATCTTGCGGTAAATGCATGTTGGTTAATTAGCAAATGTTGTGATATATTGTAGCATGTTATATGGTACATATGCATGCCTGTTTCGTATTCTTGCCATATATATCTGTTGGTTCAGTTGATAATACCTATGCTAGAGGATAGCAGTATTTTGCATATACCCTTATTATAAGGACCCAAAAGGTGAAAACATTTTCTAAAACCGGGAGTCGAGGATCCCGAGTAGATTTTGTATATATGTATATATATAATTATATATATATATGGTTATAGTTTTCAAAACTATTAATCGAATAAGGGTTATTCGATAACTTTATATTATTTATTGAATATTATTTCGAATATTATTTGAGGGCTTATGACTCGGCTTATTTTATTTATTGAATATTATTTCGAATATTCATTTGAGGGCTTATGACTCAGCTTATTTATTTATTGAATATTATTTCGAATATTCATTTGAGGATGTATGACTCCTTTATTTATTTAATGAATATTATTTATAATATTCATTCGAGGTATTATGACTCCGCATATTATTTAATATTCTTTATTTTATTAAAGAATAATGTTCGATAATCAAACTTATTTTTTTTATTATTCAAATAGAGATAGTACTTTCGAATAAGTATATCTTGGTTATTTAATACTCATTTCAAGTATAAGTCTTACAACTTCTACTTCAATTATTTGTATAAAGATTATTCTTTATGGGAATATTATTTAAATAATAATATTCAGACATTTTCTAAATATATTGGGACTGATTTACTTCATTAAATCAACATTACTCCAAACACTCTTTAAAGTGTTTTCGAGTCTTCAAAATGATTTTTAAAAGTTAGAGCGGATCCCAAAACTCATTTTTATATTTAAGATCTTCCTTTTGAAAAGGGGATTTAAATACTCGCTCAAAACCTGAGGGATCCGGCTCTATGGTGTATTTTATATTCGCAACAAGGTTGCAGTTTTGGTAAATGAATGGATTACTTACCCAACGTTCGGGAAGTAAGTCCATCTATCGAGTCGGCATAAGCAACATGGGCTCAGTGGGCGTCCATGATAGTGTAAGTGGCTCAGTGGGAGTCCATCAAATGCATAAGTGGCTGAGTGGCAGTCCAGCATAAGGTCCTATTGCGACCAGGGTGATGACCAGTGGGGAATTCGTCCATATACTAGTAGAAAAGGTTACTTATTGGTATCTTTGCCCGATCAGCAAGATATCAGGTTTATGCCAAAATTCTTTCCTTTCCAAATTTATTGGATATTGCAATTCTGTTCATACTTTACATGACAGAGGTTTTCAGGAAACGTATGTATATATATAGGTGTATATATATATCGGGACTTAGTGAAGTATCTCGTAACTTCATTATTTATAATGATATTCAAAGATTGAATCTATTCAAATATTATCTTGTAGTCTCATCTATGTGATGAACTTTTGAACTAATTATAACTTGAACGGTGGTAGTTCAAGTAGTATTTAGAAAAGATATAAGTATATTGGAGTATCTTGTAACTTCATCTTTTAAACTTATATCTAGTAAATGAATATCTTATGCATGCAAAGATTTTCAGGAAAAACGTTGAGACAAGGTTAGATATATGAGATCACCTTGCAACGATATTTTTTATACAGTTATACACTGGAACTCTGTGTGTATTATGCATGGAAGAGGACTTCCAATATTTTGAAAAGTATATATGTATATATATACTGAATATTTTGTGACTTCATCGCATTAAGATATCAACTTGGTTCATTTCTTTTGACCAAGACTTTCATGAGTACTATGAGAAGGCTCATATATTGTTAATGATTATACATATTATTTTGGTGGGCTTGCTGCTCACCCTTGCTTTCTTCTTTCATCACACAACAACAGATAGAAAAGATGAACAGGACCAAGCTCCCGATTCGCAAGCGATTGGGAAACGTTCTGCAGTTTCCTATAGGCGTTGATGTCGATGTAGCTGAGGTAGGAACTACCAATAGGCTAGGCTTTCAACTTATGATGTACCAGACTTATGTATAATTATGAATTGTAATAATGGCAAAGAAATGTAAATTTCTTCAGAAACCTTTTTAAGGTGTATTGACATATAATCGTGGAATAAAACAACTTGTGATTATTTTGGATATTCATCTCTGAGACTATAACTTGTGGTGTGTGTGTTTATTGTTGGGTCACAGTACAGAGTAGTTGATTGTGTATTAAGATTGGGTGTTATCAAGGGAAATGGAACTCGTGACAACCCGGATCCCCGACCCCGGATTTGGGGGTGTTACAGAAGTGGTATCAGAGCGAAGCGTTATAAACCTCAGAGATGATGTGACGTTAAGATACTAAGTTCACTAAGATAATAAGAACTCTTGCCAAGTTCATAGTCGGACTACCTAACGTAGTACTGACAGTTAAAACCCTTATGGGAACCCTTATAAATATCGTGATGGAAGTATAGTTCGTTATCGTATATGGTAGTGGGACTCCAAACCCTGAGGTTGAGGAGCAACAACGCGATGATGTTTTATTACTTATTGGAGATCAGATTGTGGATCCGATAGAGCATTCTAACGAGGGACCGGATGATGTTCATATTGAGGATGTAACGATTGAGGATGTTGTCCTAGAAGGGATTGTTGCTGAGAAGAATCCCGTGAAGGATCCTGACAAGAATGAATAAAGGACCACTGAGGAATTGATGACTATGGTTAGGGAAACTACCAGAGGTAGGATTGGCCGTTTACTACCAGAGGTTCGTTCAAGTTCGTAAAGATAGTAGCCCCTTTAACGCGGCTTACTCGTAAGACTGAGAAGTTCGAATGGACGGAGAAATACGAGAACAACTTTCAAGAACTGAAGCAAAGATTGGTGACGGCCCCTATGATGGCGTTGCCAGATGGGAAAGGAGATTTTGTGATGTGTAGTGACGCTTCGCATAAGGAATTAGGGTGCTTCTTATACAGCACAATAAGGTAATCGCGTACGCATCAAGACAATTAAGGGAATATAAAGTTCGATATCCCCGCCCATTAGCTTAGGCTCGTGATAATAGTTTTACCCTAAAGATTGGAGGCACTACTTGTATGGAGAGAAGTGCGATATTTACACAAACCATAGGAGCTCTAGTACATTTTTACGTAGAAAGAGCTCAGCATACGCCAGAGGAGGCGGTTAGAACTAATCAAGAATTTTGATTGGGAGATTCTTTATCATTCGGGGAAAGCAAATGTGGTGGCTGATGCCCTTAGTAAAAAGGAGAGACTCAAGATGATAATGTCTTCGGAAGAGTTGATAAGAGATTTTGAGAAAATGGAAATAGAAGTGAAGGTAACCGGGGCCGGTACTGAAAGGCTGTTTGAGATTGTAATGCAGCCCGAATTATGGGAAAAGAAAATCATATTGTGCCAAGAAAAAGTGATGAATGAAGGCAGAGAGCCAATGACTGGAGAAGAGATTAATACCGAGAAAGATGATAAGGCAATAATGAGTTATTCCTACAGAATTTTGGTTCCAAATGTTCAAGAGCTTAAGGACGGGATCTTAGATGGAAGTCATAGTTCGAGGAATAAGATTAAGGGAAAACCCTGAATGTGATAATCAGGGAGGTCGCAATGAAGATGTAAGGAACCCAGAACATAATGAACTGGAAAACAAGGATTTTAATGTATAAGATAACCCCAATTATGGGAGAAGGACGAAACATTTCATACTGAGAAAATAGAAGTTGAGTAAGGAAAGGAGACCCGAGATGGTACTCTTATACGACAATTCATAGACCTGTCTAAAAAGAACTTAGACTATTATCCCCAACCACCACCTTTAGAAAACAATGCGGTAGGAAATTCTTTCATGACCTTTAAGTCGCTAAGCTCTCAGAGTTCCAAGGAACAGGTTGACCCAGTCGAGGCAAGAGCCTGGCTAAAGGAAATATAGGAATCATTTGAGATTCTAAATGATTGACGAATCACAAAAGACTGTTTTAGTCACTTACCCTTCTAAGAGAGAGGCCACCCGCTGGTGAAAGGCCAAGGAAGGCACGGAGCAAGAGATTATAATAAACTGATTAAAGTTCAGTCAATTGTTTTCGGGAAAGTAATTCCCAAGGTTATGGAGAGAGTGTAAAAGCTTTAGAGCCAGAACAAAGGCGGACGAGTATGATGAAATATGAAGCTAAGTTGTAAAAGTTGTCAAGATTCGTTCTGATGACAAGAATCCCAGAAAGATATGATATTTGAAGTCAATGATTAGTGGGTTCATGAAAAAAAAATTGATAAGAGAAAGGAAAATAAAAAAGAAACTAAAGTGGAAAGGAATATAAAGGCAATAGAGTTTGAGGAATGATAAGGGAGTTGGGTATGAGGAAACCCTAAAGACTCGTAGCAATAGAAATAGAAAAGTATGTAATCGTCAGGATGAGGGTGATTCACCATAAGTTAAAGTTGATGATTGAAGGAATACGAGATACATATATTTTATCCCCTGTAAGTTGGGAGGATTCAAGGAAACCTTGAGATAGTTCGAAGGATAAATAATGAGACGCGGATAGACTGAGGAGACAAGGAAGTAAGAAATTAGGAAAATTGGATGAAGGAAGTGACCTTCAAGAATGTGAAGTGTAAGACCGGTGGCTTGATACCCAGAAAGGGAGATGCCAAATATGAAAGATATCCCAGCATTGAGGTGACTGTTGAGATAAACAATAAAAGTAAATAAGGAATTATTAAGAAGAAGTTCACGTTGAACACGACCAATATCTTCCAGAACATCCTTATTATCGTTACCAAATTAGGCAAGAAAAGCGGATAACCGTTGTTATCTTTTGGAGGCCATATTGATTGACCTCATTTTGAATATAGATGTTATTGTGAAATTCGACATATACTATCGAGGTGGGAATGATTGAATAAGACACCCTTATCAGGGATATATGACTTGATTTATCCATGGAAGGATGCATGTACCTTTTTAAAGGTGGAATTAAGGATAGAACATCGGTAACTTAAAATGAATCCTAGGGGAATGCATAAAGGTTGGCATTTCACCCTTAATAGGGATAGTATGAGTTTTGACAATATGAATTGGAAAGGATTAAGGTAATAACAACCTTCAAGGATCAGTGGGGAAATTTTTCAGAAGTATATAGACAATGATTCTAGTATTAGTAAATGGTATCTTGATATGCCCTATATCTAGGGAATACAGGAGGAACGATTCAAGGATAACCTTAGAGGTTTTACAAGGAGAAAGGTAATATTCAAAATTCTTAAGAATAGAAATGTTGATAAAGGAAATATGACGTAATTATAATGATGCCAAGTGGGGCACGTGTTAAACCACGAGAAAGTATGGATCGAACCAGTAAAGGTTGAAATTGTTCAGGGCAATTATGACCTAAGATAAAAGATGTTCTAAGTATGATTGAGAGTCAGTCGTGACAGTGATTAACCTCTAAAGACTGAGGCAATAACTTATGGAAAAATGGTGATATTTTTTTTACTCATCAGATTTTAAGGAAAACATCTTCACATAAGCAGTGATTGAAATGAGGTAGAAAATTTATTTGGAGGTGGTTAAAATGACATTGACTGTAAGGAAATTTTACTATTAGGAAAGGACAAAGAGGTGGCCGATACTTTAAGTGTAAGAGGACAATTATAGGCGCTCGTGCCAGAGGAATACAGTGATGATGGTTAAAGCTATGAAGGTTGTATTATGGTTTGGAAGATTGACATTCCTTTTGATGACTGTGCAATACCCAACCGTAATAGTAGTTTGGTAAAGGTTTAATTCGTGTAATCGCCATGAGCGGGCTATCTATCTTAGAAGGTACTATCTTGAGATAAGCCAGGACCATGTTTCAAGAAGGACTAAACGAACCTTTGAGTTAAGTCTTCTATTTAAGGCATACGATTAAGAATGGTATTCACCTGCTATCGTTGCTTTGACTGAAACTCTTCTGTAATTTTATCTGCTTCATGTCATGAAAGTACGTCAGAGTTTGGAGTGTTCTTCATGAATTATGATTGGTGATTATGTTAACTCCTTAGAAGTATTCTATATGACATGTATGGACTCCGTATGGTTAGATATTAAGATTTCATGGAAAGTGAATAACGACAGTAGGTCAGTGGTGGACCATAGTAATGCAGCAATGATTCTGCGAGTAATGAGCTGATTACAACCGTGAGAGTTGTATTGGAATGGATGTTGAGATTGAGTACCACTAATCGGGTCGTGGTAATGTATAAGTTATCATTGATAGACTAATTAAGTAGAGTATCTACCTATTGAATATTTATTCCTTCTTATGAAAAGAGAGTCATATTACTATATGAGGAAGGTTGCGGTGCAAGCATAGAATTCTAGTAGCGATGATGTCTAGAATGAGATCCCAGGTTCGATTTTCGATATCGAAGGAGTTTCAAAGGTGATTGTGTATAAGCTCGAGGAAGAGCATGGGTCCATAGAATGATGGACGGAATAGCAAAAATATTTAGGCATGTGAAATACGATGCTATAATACTTGATGTTGATATAAATACATATATGTTTTGTTCTCCTATGACAAACCTCTATAGTTCAGAGGTAGGTTCCAAGCCAGATATTTTGTGGCAGTATATTTTTTTTATATATATACAATTCTCTTCAGTTCGTTCTTTTCTCTTCTTTTCATTTCATGTAAGCTGAGAAGAACAACCCTTCCAGAAGGGGAGGTATTGCCGAATGACTATCTATCTGTGTGATAGAAGCCTAGTAGGATACCATCTATTGTTTAATTGCTTGTCAAGTACTAAAGGCTGGCCACCTTCTGTACTAACTATGCAATAGAACAAGTGTTCATGATCATAGTGATCTCTCAACAAATTCCTTTACTTCTATATGATTGATCAAACTTTGGGAAATAGAAACAGCTGAAAAAGGAGTAATAAAGTTGTGGTGGTATTTGGAATGGAAACACATTCGTGATACTATGGTTGACATGGGTATTAAAAGGTTATAGAACGCTAACGAGCAAAAGTATAACCAGTATAATATTAGGAACGAAAGGTAGTAGAGATTAAGAACTGGAAAAGAATGGGTATTGAGAAGCAAAAGCTCTAATGCTAAAAGCTATAATGAGAGTCTGTGCAATAGACTTGAAAGAAATTGGAATGATCACTTAACACGGATTGAGTTTTCTTACGACAATAGATCATATGTCAGTATTGAGGTATCGCCTTATGAGATCCTTGAGGGAAGACAATGTCGATCTCCCTTATATTAGGATGAAGTTGTAGAGCGCAAGATGCTCGGACCCGCAGTAGTCCAAAGGACCAGGGATATAATAGATCTAATCAGAGGACGGCCGGTAGTAACCCAAGATGGACATAAGAGGTATGCTGATTTGACTCAAAAGGACAAAGAGTATGAAATAGGGGACCTAGTAATGTTATAGGTATCCCTTGGAAAGGATTGATGAGGTTCGGAAAGAAAGGAAAGCTTAAGTCTACAATTTGTTGGACCCTTGGATATATTAAGACGTTTTGGGAAGTTAGCATATGAGCTAGCCCTACCCCCGAACATGTAGCAAGTCATAACGTGTTCCACGTATCAATGTTAAGGAAGTATAATTCGGATGCCAGATAAATAGGGGCATATGAGCGCATAGACATGCAACCCGACGTAACCTATATGGAGCAACCAGGAAGGGTTATAGAGTAAAAAGGAACAAGTGCTTAGGAGAAGGGTTATCAAACTATTCAGAGTTTGATGGAAGAACCACAATGTGGGAAAATTTACTCGAGAGTAAGAAAGTATCCCTATACATTTTCTATCTGATTCCGGGACGGAATCCTTTTAAGGAGGGGAGACTGTAATAACCCTAATTTTTGGAAATTTTTGAAACCCTTATGAATAGTGATTTTGCAGATTATGCTGAATAAGAAAACCTTTCATACCACACTATGTAGGGGCTCTTTTATTGATCTTCTGGGATATTATTAGTACTCTATATGATAAATAAGTGTATGTAAAGATCGTTAGAATCCAAATTCGAACACTTTGATTTTTCCCGGAAATACACTAGATACGGAGAGAATTGAGTATAAGGTAATAGGATAAAAAGGATTTAAATTCAAGGATTATAAGAGAGGATCATGAAAGGAATATAATGTATTGAGAAAGGTTAAAGAAACCTAAGTAATAAGATCCCGGGTATGATCCTTCAAACGATAAACGAAAACGAAAGTTAAGTGAACCGTATAACAGATCAGCGGTCATTAGGCAAACAATTAGGAAGTTAATCAAAGGGATTAGAGAGAGTGATGTCATCCAACCAATGAGAAGAGGACAAGGAGGGAAATATGACATCACAACATGACATAGGCATGACATGGGAAGGAAGGAGATGTGGTGGATTATTAACCACACAAAATCAAGGTTAAATTGGTAATTAACCAAAAACAAAACAAAATCAAATCAACCAAGCCAAATAATTCATTCTTCATCAAAACAAAAAGAAACCAAGGCATTATTCTTCATTTCTCTCGGCTTTTTACTATTCCAAAGGGAAAAATTTTCAAAATCAAAGATCCAAGCTTCCTAAATTGGTGAGTTAATTCCCTAATCATCCTTATGCATAGTTAGGGCTATATCAGGAGTTTAAGCCATCAATTCTTTCTCAATCTTCTTCATTAAATCAATGAAGAAGACAATGAATAGTGTTTTCAAGGTTTTTGACTTGAATTTTTCTTGTTTTCCTTTAAGATCCAAGCATTCCTAAGACTTCTCAAAGCTTCTTAAGGCTTCCTAGCTACTCCCACCACTTCAAGGAAGGTATATCATCTCCAAACCCTAGATTCCTATGTTTAATAAGATGATTTTGATTATTATGGTGATATTGTAGCTTAATGTTTGTGGTTTAGAGTTTGGGTTGAAGTGGTATTGAAATGGAATGGTAAATCTTGTTGTTTTGGTTAAAAGAATGTAGTATAGTTAAATTAAAGCTTAGGCATAAGTATGAATGTTAAAATTGAGTTGATTTGGGGCCGTTTTAATGTAGTTTAGATGGAGGTTGATTGGGTTGTGAATTGGAGTTGAAATTGTGGTTGTTTGAATTGGTTTAAATTTGGGAAATCGCGTAAACATAGCCGTCGTAACGTCTGATTTTCTTTATACTGTTTTTGTGCATAACATTAGGACCCTAGAACCCCCTGCTAGATTATGACCATTGCCATGTCTAGATAGCTCGTGTTACGAGCTTCATTTTGATATGTAGTTCGTTTGATTCCGATGCACGGTTTAGGAGAAACGACCGTTTCAAGTAACGGCGTTTCGCGAATGAAACATTTCCCCTCGCCTTACTTTGAAACCTTGGTTAAGGACCTTAAATGACTAATTGGGGTAAGAAACATTTATGGTAAGTGTGTTAGGCAGTTGGTAAGACACTCGCGAAGGAATCGCCTTAAAACTCGTAAAGGTTAAATTATTAAAAATGGTGGAGCCGAGGGTACTCGAGTGACTTAAGAGAATCAATAAGCGCAAAACAAGCGTTAGAGTCTAAGTTAGTTAAAGTATAGATTTACAAGTGACTTTGGTTTAATTCCAACTTGTTGTTTATAGGTTACCAGACTCGTCCCGAGCCTTTTATCACCCCAAGTCGCTCAGGCAAGTTTTCTACCCGTTATACTGTTGTTGTGATGTATATATGTATATGCATTATCTTGCGGTAGATGCATGTTGGTTAATTAGCAAATGTTGCGATATATTGCAGCATGTTATATGGTACATATGCATGCCTGTTTCGTATTCTTGCCATATATATCTGTTGGTTCAGTTGATAATACCTATGCTAGAGGATAGCAGTATTTTGCATATACCCTTATTATAAGGACCCAAAAGGTGAAAACATTTTCTAAAACCGGGAGTCGAGGATCCCGAGTAGATTTTGTATATATGTATATATATATATAATTATATATATATATGGTTATAGTTTTCAAAACTATTAATCGAATAAGGGTTATTCGATAACTTTATATTATTTATTTAATATTATTTCGAATATTATTTCGAATATTATTCGAGGGCTTATGACTCGGCTTATTTTATTTATTGAATATTATTTCGAATATTCATTCGAGGGCTTATGACTCAGCTTATTTATTTATTGAATATTATTTCGAATATTTATTTGAGAATGTATGACTCCTTTATTTGTTTAATGAATATTATTTATAATATTCATTCGAGGTATTATGACTCCGCATATTATTTAATATTCTTTATTTTATTAAAGAATAATGTTCGATAATCAAACTTATTTTTTTTATTATTCAAATAAAGATAGTACTTTCGAATAAGTATATCTTGGTTATTTAATACTCATTTCAAGTATAAGTCTTACAACTTCTACTTCAATTATTTGTATAGAGATTATTCTTTATGGGAATATTATTTAAATAATAATATTCAGACATTTTCTAAATATATTGGGACTGATTTACTACATTAAATCAGCATTACTCCAAACACTCTTTAAAGTGTTTTCGAGTCTTCAAAATGATTTTTAAAAGTTAGAGCGGATCCCAAAACTCATTTTTATATTTAAGATCTTCCTTTTGAAAAGGGGATTTAAATACTCGCTCAAAACCTAAGGGATCCGGCTCTATGGTGTATTTTATATTCGCAACAAGGTTGCAGTTTTGGTAAATGAATTGATTACTTACCCAACGTTCGGGAAGTAAGTCCATCTATCGAGTCGGCATAAGCAACATGGGCTCAGTGGGCGTCCATGATAGTGTAAGTGGCTTAGTGGGAGTCCATCAAATGCATAAGTGGCTGAGTGGCAGTCCAGCATAAGGTCCTATTGCGACCAGGGTGATGACCAGTGGGGAATTCGTCCATCTACTAGTAGAAAAGGTTACTTATTGGTATCTTTGCCCGATCAGCAAGATATCAGGTTTATGCCAAAATTCTTTCCTTTCCAAATTTATTGGATATTGCAATTCTGTTCATACTTTACATGACAGAGGTTTTCAGGAAACGTATGTATATATATATCGGGACTTAGTGAAGTATCTCGTAACTTCATTATTTATAATGATATTCAAAGATTGAATCTATTCAAGTATTATCTTGTAGTCTCATCTATGTGATGAACTTTTGAACTAATTATAACTTGAACGGTGGTAGTTCAAGTAGTATTTGGAAAAGATATAAGTATATTGGAGTATCTTGTAACTTCATCTTTTAAACTTATATCTAGTAAATGAATATCTTATGCATGACAAAGATTTTCAGAAAAACGTTGAGACAAGGTTAGATATATGAGATCACCTTGCAACGATATTTTTTATACAGTTATACACTGGAACTCTGTGTGTATTATGCATGGAAGAGGACTTCCAATATTTTGAAAAGTATATATGTATATATATATACTGAATATTTTGCGACTTCATCGCATTAAGTTATCAACTTGGTTCATTTCTTTTGACCAAGACTTTCATGAGTACTATGAGAAGGCTCATATATTGTTAATCATTATACATATTATTTTGGTGGGCTTGCTGCTCACCCTTGCTTTCTTCTTTCATCACACAACAACATATAGAAAAGATGAACAGGACCAAGCTCCCGATTCGCAAGCGATTAGGAAACGTTCTGCAGTTTCCTATAGGCGTTGATGTCGCTGTAGCTGAGGTAGGAACTACCAATAGGCTAGGCTTTTAACTTATGATGTACCAGACTTATGTATAATTATAAATTGTAATAATGGCAAAGAAATGTAAATTTATTCAGAAACCTTTTTAAGGTGTATTGACATATAATCGTGGAATAAAACGACTTGTGATTATTTTGGATATTCATCTCTGAGACTATAACTTGTGGTGTGTGTGTTTATTGTGGGGTCACAGTACAGAGTAGTTGATTGTGTATTAAGATTGGGTGTTATCAAGGGAAATGGAACTCGTGACAACCCGGATCCCCGACCCCGGATTTGGGGGTGTTACATATAGCCCTATTACGATTAGTCATTCATAAATTTTTCAGTATTTGCATATTTATTGCAATAATATCATAACAAATTATCAAAAATAAAATTAATATTGCAACAATGTCAGAAATTAAAACAATATAATTTATTTATTTTAAAAAAACCTGTGCATCCCAAGTTTAAGAAAGGAAAATTATCTAGGATGCAAAGCCCCCGCCTGATTTTGCATCAACACTTCCTGTGTTTTTGCTGAAATTTCAAAAAACCAAAAATTAAACTTTTTAAAAATTTCTGCAATCTGATCATGTCCCATTAGGCCATTCAAAATAGTTCAACGAATTGCGATAGTTTTGGCTTACCACACAAGTCTCCTTTGGTGGTTCCTCTGCTACTCTTAGGAGCCACTGAATGATCTGTTATTTATCAAAAATCGCCTCATAAATATCATACATGAATCATTAGTGAATGTGTGTGCAATGCTTCATATACAACTATTGTGAATAGTGAAAGCTAATTTGCCTGCATATATGTTATGCAGTATACTACTGCAGAAAATACAAGATCTATCTGTGATGTCTGTAGATTTATTATTTGTCTGAATAAGGGTACTTATATAAGCTATCTGCCCTTTTGTGTGATATACCTTGCCTAACTGCAAATTAACTTGGGCTCATTTTGCATAGAACATGCGAATTCATCACTCTTGGACCTGTTTCAGATTTCAGGGCTGAGTCTTCTTTGCCAATGCACCAGACACCAGCCAAGCGAGCAGCACCAAGAGCTTTCCAAGCTCAGTCAGGTAATCTAATGCACGTTTTACGGCTTGAAACTATAAAACAATATTACATTTTACTTCTATTATTCAAAAACCAAAATATGAAACAATATTGTACAATATACAGCCGTATTACGGTTACTCATTCATATATTTCTCAATATTTGTATATTTATTGCAATAACATCACAACAAATTATCAAATATAAAAATAATATTACACCAATGTCAGAAATTAAAACAATATAATTTATTTATTTTTAAAAAAAACTGTGCTTCCCAAGTTTATGAAAGGAAAAATAGCTAGGATGCAAAGCCCCCACCTGATTTTGCAGCAACACTTTCTGTGTTTTTGCTGAAATTTAAAAAAACCAAAATTAAACTTTTTGAAAATTTCTACAGTTTGATCATGTCCCATTAGGCCATGAAAAATGGTTCAACGAATTGCGATAGTTTTGGCTTACCACATAAGCTCTCCTTTGGTGGTTCCTCTGCTACCCTTAGGAGCCACTGAATGATATGTTATGTATCAAAAATTGCCTCGAAAATATCATACATGAATCATTAGTGAATGTGTGTGCAATGCTTCATATACAACTATTGTGAATAGCAAAAGCTAATTTCCCTGCATGTTATGCAATATACTACTGCAGCAAATATAAGATCTATCTGTGATGTCTGTAGATTTATTTTTTGTCTGAATAAGGGTACTTATATAGGCTATCTACCCTTTTGTTTGATATACCTCGCCTACCTGCAAATTAACTTGGGCTCCTTGTGCATAGAACATGCAAATTCATCACTCTTGAACCTATTTCAGATTTCAGGGCTGAATCTTCTTTGCCAATGCACCACACACCAGCCAAGCGAGCAGCACCGGGAACTTTCCAAGCCGAGTCAGGTAATCTAATGCATGTTTTACAGCTTGAAGCTCTTTCTATACATTTTAAATCTCTCATATCCAGCTGATACTTTTACTTCTAGAGCAAAGAGCCAAACTACCAAGAGTTCCATCGCTCACAGGCACCACCAACAATACCATGAGGGGCCCACTGTTAACCACTGATGCAGGGCCAAGCAATACCTCTACGAATTGGGCTACATGTACTAGCTTATTCAAATTTGTTAATTGAACCAGGCTTGCCACCTCCGACATATTCTACAAGCATCTTAACAAAAAACTTATTATTCATGTGTTCTCCGCTTACAATTGCAGCTGAACAAGCACTTTCGTCGTATTTCGGACCACCCGGGCACAACTGCATGCATTGTGGTGCTGCGCTATGGTATGAAGAGCGGGTTAAAAGGAACAGGCACACCTCCGACCCACACTTCACCTTTTGTTGTGAAGAAGGACGCGTGAAGCTACCATTCTTGAAAGAACCACCTGCTTTACTCAAACATCTTCTTGGACCAAATTCTGGACAGCAAGGTACCAATTTCAAGCAGAATATAAGGCCTTACAACTCCATGTTTGTTGTCGCATCATTAGGAGTCCAGGTTGATAGATTAATAAACAAATTGAGGGGACCTTATGTGTTTCGTGCTGGTGGACAGATTTACCACAACACAAGCTCATTACTCCCATCAGCAGGTAAAAAGCCCCTATTTGCCCAGCTCTACATATATGATACTGATCATGAGGTTAGTAATAGAATTAGCACACTGCGAAATCCAGAGAGAGGTCCCGCTATTGACGAAAATATTGTCCAGGGTCTGACACAAATGCTAGACGAGCATAGCAATTTGGTGAGATCTTAAAGAAAAGCAAGAGACATGTTTGAAGAGTAACCACAAACCACTTTTCATTTGTGGCTGCCTGAGGCCCGTACTAGGGATGGTAGACAATACAACATCCCAACGGAATCTGAAGTGGGGGGCTTGATAGTGGGTGAGCTCACCGAGAAAAAATTTGAGTGTGACGTTATTGTGCGCCACCGTACTAAAGGGATTACACATATTGATGAGTTACACCCAAGCTATATGTCCATGATATATCCCTTAATTCATCCTTATGGAGAAGATGGCTACAGGCCGGGTATACCCTTAGCAGAAAGGGGCTCTCAAACTTCTAAACGACAGACACTAACAATGTGTCAGTATTATTGTTTTCGATTCCAACAAAGGTCCACTGAGGGGCATACCTTACTTTTAGCAGGACGCCTATTGCAGCAATATATAGTCGACGCTTATATGGAAGTTGAGCAAGAAAGGTTTAGGTGGGTTCGAACCCATCAAAGTGAACTCAGGACAGAATTATACTCAGGATTAATGGATGCGGTGCATCATAGGGACTCAACCAGCTCCACGGTAGGAAAATCAGTCATCTTGCCATCATCACACACTGGAGGTCCGCGCTACAGGGCTCAGAATTACCAAGATGCAATGGCAATTTGTCGGTGGGTAGGCTATCCGGATTTGTTAATTACATTCACATGTAATCCAAAATGGAAAGAGATTAATGACATGCTTGGCCTGATCGGTCAAAAAAATGACTCTAACAGAGTTGATTTTATATGTCGAGTATTTGAGATAAAGTTGCAGCAACTCATACACTACATCAAAAAAGAACAACCATTTGGTAAAGTCATGGCATGTAAGTTTGCTTTGTTTATAGCGTATTTTTTATCAGCCAGTATTTAAGTCCCAAATATGCTTTATTTGTTTATTCTATTCTGATAGTATCAAAATGTTGGTGCAGGTTTATACATCATAGAATTCCAGGAAAGGGGTTTACCTCATGCGCACATCCTGCTTTTCTTACACCCATCAATGAAAAATCCTTCTCCAGAATATATTGACACCATAATAAGCGCAGAGATACCGGACATCAATGTCGACCCTGATGCCTATAACGCGGTCAAGAAATCTATGCTTCACGGGTCGTGTGGTCAAGCCAATGTAACCTCTCCTTGTATGCAACAGGGAAAATGCACCAAATTTTTTCCAAAGAAATTTAATGACACCACCACAATTGGAGAAGATGGGTTCCCAATATATAGGCGCAGGAATACAGGAATTACTGTGGAAAAAAATGGCACCCTCCTGGACAATCGTTATGTCATCCCTTACAACATAAATTTATCAGTCAAATTTGATGCTCATATTAATATTGAACTATGTAACAGCGCAAGATCAATCAAATATTTATTCAAATATATTAACAAAGGCCCAGATAGAGCAACTGCAGTGATTGAGATCGTCGACGAGCGGGATGAAATTAAAGCATACCTTGGCTGTAGGTACGTGCTATGTGTTGTAAAAGAAAAAAAAACTAACCTTTTAAAATTTATGTTAGAATATGTAAGTTTTATGATCAGGGAAGCTTTTCGATTTAACTATTTATATTATTTACATACCTTTCATGTTTACCTTTATCAGGTACATATCAGCATGTGAGGCTTGCTGGAGAATTTTTCAATTCGGCATCAACTACAGGTACCCAGCAGTTGAGCGATTACCTTTTCACCTGCCCAATGAGCATACTGTTATATTTGAGGAAAGCAGGTGCATTGAAAACGTGCTCAATATGCCCGGAATAGAAAAAACAAAATTCACGGTATGGTTGGAGACAAACAGGAAGCATGAAGATGCCCGCAGTCTTACTTATGCAGAATTCCCCAACACTGGGTTTGGAATTCCAAGGGTAAATTATGGACCAAGCGGAAAAAGGGGAATATCGTTGGTAGAATTTACTTTGCACATCCGTCAAGTGGAGAACGTTTCTATATGCGCATGCTCCTAAATTTTGTAAAAGGGAGCACATCATTTGAGTGCATTAGAACGATAAATGGTGTGACATATATCACTTTCAAAGCTGCATGTTATGCTTTAGGATTATTGGATGATGACAGAGAATGGATAGATTGCTTATCTGAGGCCGCAGTTTGGGCAACAGGAAATGAGTTACGCAATCTCTTTGTCACAATGCTCGTCTTTTGCCAAGTTTCCAATGTACCGGAACTTTGGAAAACTCATTCAACAATACTCTCGGAAGATATGCTTTACTTGCAAAGAAAAAGGTTTCAGGTCCCTGACCTACAACTAACACAAGAACAAATTGAGTCATATGCACTGGTTGAAATTGAAGGTCTTATGCAAAAATTAGGCAAGAGCCTAAAGGACATAGATGAAATGCCACAACCAGATTCTTCACTCACGCGAGATTTATCAAATAGATTGCTGAATGAGGAGCTGGATTATGATCATGCTGCTTTAAAGATCTTGCATGAGAAATCATTAAATAATTTAAATCAATTCCAAAAAGGTGCTTATGACGCAATTTTACACTCAGTTTAGAATGATGAAGGCAGATTGTTCTTTATCAGTGGTCATGGTGGCACAGGAAAAACATTCTTATGGAATACAATCACTTCTAAATTAAGATCAGAGTCGCTGATAGTCCTTCCTGTTGCTACTGCAGGGTTAGCATCGTTGTTACTACCGAATGGTCGGACAGAACACTCCCGATTTCACATCCCATTGGACATAACAGCTGAATCTACATGTGAGATTAAACATGGTACGCAATTAGCCAAACTTCTTCAAAAAACTTCTCTTATTATTTGGGATGAGGCACCAATGACCCACAAATATTGTTTTGAAGCTCTAGACAAGATCTTAAGAGACTTGCTAAGCACACGGTATGATAATAATCGATCTAAGCCCTTCGGAGGCC
This sequence comes from Apium graveolens, assembly GCF_009905375.1. Classification (NCBI taxonomy): domain Eukaryota; kingdom Viridiplantae; phylum Streptophyta; class Magnoliopsida; order Apiales; family Apiaceae; genus Apium; species Apium graveolens. The sequence continues at coordinate 189,033,425 of NC_133657.1, forward strand.
TTATAGTTGTGTGTGGTGGGGATTTCCGCCAGATTCTACCTGTTATCCCGTAAGGTGAACGCGCGGATATTATTGATGCCTCACTTAACTCATCTTACCTTTGGCCTCATTTTGAAATTTTTGAGCTGAAATAAAATATGAGGCTCCACAGGGAAGGGATTGATGAAATAGAAGCCGAGAAAATATCATCATTTGATAGATGGCTCTTGCAGATCGGAGATGGTTCCCTATATGAAAATCCAGCACATGAACTGATAAAAATTCCACCAGAGTTGTGCAGCCCAACAACCGAGAATCCACTGGAAGGCATTGTCGGCGAAGTCTACTCTTCTTTGCTGGAAAATTATAAGGATATTGCATACATAAAAGAACGTGCTATATTGACACCAAAAAATGAAACAGTCCATGAATTGAATGACTTTCTAATGAACATGATACCGGGAGAAGGGAGAACATATCTAAGCTCCGATAGTGTGTGCAAGGTGAGCATTAAGGCTGATGATAATTTGTTATACCCCCCAGAATTTTTGAATAGTTTAAGGTTCAGTGGAGTCCCAAACCACGATATACGACTTAAGGAAGGAACCCCCATCATGCTTCTCAGAAACTTAAATCAATCTGCGGGTCTTTATAATGGCACACGACTAATAGTCACCCGTCTAGGCAAGTGGTCTATTCGAGGAGACATAATTTCTGGAGCAAAAGTTGGTCAAAATATTACCATCCCGTGAATCATCATGTCTCCGAAAGAATCAAAATGGCCGTTTAAACTTAACAGGCGTCAACTACCAGTGGCACCATGTTTCGCAATGACAATTAATAAAAGTCAGGGCCAGTCTTTAAACCGTGTAGGTCTGTACCTTCCTAGTCAGGTATTCACCCATGGACAGGTGTATGTGGCTCTGTTAAGGGTCACTGGAATAGAAGGCTTGATCATTGTCAATGCTGATACTGAGGTGAAGGACTAGGCTCTAATCAAAAACATTATTTACAAAGAGTCTTCGAGAACATTCAGGCGCCCACACGTGACAACTGTAAGACATCAGACCATGCTACCTCTTTTGTTAAGCATAAAATATATAACTTATTGCATCTGTGCATTTTTCTGCTATCCATAGTTCAACTATAATGCAAAAAAATAATATCGCATAGTCATAGGTAGCATTTAATATCACACATTGGCTAATAACCAAGGAACATGAAAATAGAATATTTTTAAGAACTCTAAGCAATCTTCACTCTAGATGAATGTTTAACAAATTGGGGTATTGCTCCATTGTGTTCTTATTGTTGAACAAGTACTTCCATTCCCGACACTGTTCGCTCCGTTATGTTAAGGCACATCAGAATTTTAAAAAAAATCTCTATACCATGGCACTACTGGTGGAATATCTTAGTGGGATGTATGGATTTAAATATTTTGTAATGTTTCCCAATTTATTTGGTGTATCTAGACACTGGAAACAATAAATATGTGTTTATCCAAAAAATTAAATCCACGTAGAATTTTAAACCTAACTACAAATGTTGTTAATTTATAGAATTAAGCCTAAGATTCTTAAGATGATCCATAAATGTCTCTTTAATTCATTCTCTATTTTATTCTCAGCCCAACACATTGGCATATCTGGGCTGCAGGTGGAAAGCACAGCAGAATAGATGTTCCATCCAGCAACTTGCTCAGCCCCTACAAAAAAGGTTATAAATTCTAGGATGTTAAATAATTTAAATTTGTACTGAGATAACAATCTTCCACTTGCATCATACTGCACTCCCCCTGTAGGAATTATCATGTTTATATTTTCTTCAAAGTGCCAAACATGCTCTCATTCATGTTGTTAACCACACAACTAACATGCATTCATTCTGTTATTTTTATCAGTGTAAATTTTTTTGCTTCAGAATTTTTTTTCCCATTGTTGATCAATACTTTTCCTCATTATAGGCATGTTTCATATATTAGCTCTACTGTCTCTTTTTAAAAGGAGATATGTAAATTCTGGGAAAATTTTGTTTAGATCAAAACTTTGGGTTACTCAAAGTTTGAATCCGCATATGAAATTTAGATAAAAGGGAGTTACGAGAAGCTGGCATGGGATATTAGACCTCTCCTATATTTGTACCAAAATTCTTTTATGTCTATTTAATTTCAAACCTTTCAGGTTCATATTGTTTCTAAATAATCTGTATTTTATAAAAAATACAATGAAATATATTTTTTGCTAAGAGTGATGATTAGCAGATCTATTAGCCTAGTAGGCGGAGTTTAACTTTATCTTCTTTTAGGCCTTTGCAATGACCTTTACTCCTGCATCTGTAAAAATTAAGTTTGTGGATTCTTGAGTTCTGCACTCTTACTAAATTGGCATGTTTGTGCTATGTAATTAACCAACTAAATATTAGGGCGCTACATTCCTTTTTATTTATACGAAAGGGGGGTTGTACCCAGAGGCCTTGAAAATTCTTAAGCAAGTGATTGCTTATGAACCCCCTCTCAGTTTCCGTATAGCAAGGTATGCTTGTAAGCCAGGCTTTTAGTGGAAGCTGGCTTCGGCAAAAATGAAAAAGCAAAAAAAACTTTCAGATGCTTCTTTCAACTACTATTGTGAATGCAAGAAATGTAAAAAGTGTTAGGTATATGTGTCATGAGGAGGTACCTTAAATTTCTCAAAAACACAAGCTTCCTGGGTTGGTTATCTCAAATTCTTGGTGAAGCCCACCTTGCTGAACACCTCCTCACACTGCGCCACAACTGTAAATTATATGACTGTCAACAAGCGTATTAATTTGAAAAAACCCAGGGTTTCGCTTCAATTGAATGTGATTCATTATGTTAATTGTCTAAATTTTTATTTTTAAGTCTTTTATTCATTAATCTTGAGCCTGGTCTACCAGACTATCATCAGTTTGCATTCCATTTGGCCCCAGTCATACTTTATTATCTTCATTGTTTATTATAGAAGTGAAATCAATGTTTCACAATGTGAAATATACTTATCCAATGAGGTATAATAGATTAGCAGTTCTTTAAATTACAAGGGAATTTCATTTGAAATCCCAATCTACACTAGAACTGTTTAATAGTAGCCTGCTGCATAATTGATTATATTTTACTGGTGTATCAATCATTACAGAAGTGAATCTCATACTGCAGCAATAAGAAACATGTATTAGTAGGATTTGGGTTCTTGAGTGAATTTATTGAGAACCTAGATATTGTTCTATGTGAATGCTGAGTTATGTGGACCTCACTAAAATTTTAAATTTGTAAGTTTGAATACTTTGTTTCTGCTGCAATAACAAAGCTGCTACATATTCTGTTATTCTATTGGGTCTGTCAAAATGCTTAGCATATATGAATGTTGTTGTTTCCCCTTTAAATTAATAAAATCGCTCCGCTTAAAAGTTGTGTGGTTTTTATACATGCAAGACTTTTAGCTGCTTCATTAAAAAAATGTAATATCTCTTATCTTTATTCTCAAAGCTTGCTAAAATATAAAAAAATTGATATAAAGGTTTAAATAATATAAGAAATTTAATAACAAACAAGTACAGTCAAACTATATTTAATAAGCTTGGTTTGATTTATTTTTATAATGAATAAATAAAATTTGTGATTTTTTATACTATTTTTTTATTTTTGGCTGGAAAATAGCGTGATAATATTTTAAATTTTTGTTATTTTCTTAAAAGATTCTTCAACCGCGCGAAGCGCGGTATTTTCAACTAGTTCATTAATAAAGGAAAAAAACAATTTCAACTAAGACAAACTCTAAATTTTATTCCAACCAAACAAACAAACTTCCCTTTTCCAATTAACTCTTTTTTAGCAATTTGTAATATTTTCAAACAAATAAAGTACCTGTTTGGGGTTTTTTTTAAAATAGAACTTATGATTTAAAGTTGAAAAGTGAAATATAAATAATATGAACATGATAACTTATAAATTATTCAGGTGTTTAGATAATTTAACGTATAAGTTAATTATAAGTTAGTTCAAATGCTTGGTAAATCATAACCTAAAAGTTATAATTATTTTTAAAAAAAATTAAAAGTTTTATATAATAATTGAATACGTGAATAAAAAATTCGAAAAGACAAAATTTAAAATAAATATTGAAATACAAATTACTAAAAATAAAAAGGCAAAGTTAAAAAATACAACAAAAAATCAAATAATTATTAGTAAATTACCTTTTATCAATAATAAAATAACGGGTGATTGTGTTGATATATTGGTTTGAGTTCTTGGGTTCCTTAGGAGAGGTCACGAGTTCGAAATTGGGACGTGCATGTATTGTAACTAAAAAGAAAGAATTATTAATAAAAAGGTTAAAATTTTAATTAAGAATTTGTGGAAGAAATTAAAATTATTAAATTTAAATTTCACATACTAAGGTATATAATAGAGGATGAAAAATATATACAGACAAGAGATTTAACACACACGTATAAATAAATAATAATCATAAAATAATGAGGAAAATGAAGATATAAATTAGTGTAAATGAATATATCATTAATGCATGACATAAATAAAAAATTAATAATTAGTTACAAGTCTAGCTATATGTATCTGTATATTAATGAACCTTTTTTTGCCAAATTTAAAGCAGATTTTATTAATGACTTTAAAGAGATTCAATCGGGATAAACCCCCAACTGATCATGCAACCAGGTTAAAAAACAAATAAAACTAAATAATTAGCCGTTTTGTTTCCGGATTGCTTAACAAACTGAATACAAATATTCTGAAAATTAAAAATGAAGGTAATGGTTTTCCGGACAACCCAACACGCATCTCCCCCGAAAACAATAGCTTCACAATTGACCCTCACATTAATTCGATTGATATTGCAATGTTCAGAGGACTCAGTTGCAACAACTGAGTTTAGAGACCTCATGTTATGAACAAATATATTTTGTGAGAGGTGAGCACATGTGATTTTCACCACCGTTCCAAACGCACCCCAACTATCTACCTGCCGGTCACCAGCTATAGACCTGCCGAAAGTGTTGTTGATGTGAGATATCCAAATCTTCCAATACACCATCCAATTCATTTTCAACACAACCACTACATCGCACAAAACGAGACAAATCGCATAAAGCGAGACAATCAAACACACAGATAATAACTTAAACAGAACAATACGAAAAAACCCAAAATTCAAAAATCTCGGAATAACACCAAATTGTAATATGTTGTTACAGCAGAGATTTTGAATCCAAAAACTGAATTTTATTATAAAATCCAAACTGTTACCTTAGTAGATCTGAAAACTAAAGTGAAGAATTGTAATGAATTTTTCGAGTTTTGTAAAACAAATCTCGATTTTATTAAAGAAAAAATGAATAAAAGGAGAAGATGAAGATGAATACGGAGATAGAGATGGGTAGAAAGAGTGGAGAATGTAGGGCGGAGGCGGTTAGAGTTAGGTGAAGTTAGAGCCGACGACTAAAATTAGACTATGTATATAGTTAAATCATATTAGTGAACCTTTTGAGCCTATTTTTTTTAACACTTTTAACTAGTGTTAAAAGCATAACAGAAACCTGGGATGAAAATGAGAATGTACTGTTGTCCCAACTTTCTAAATTTCATCATATATGTCATATATGATCATTTCATTGAAGTTGCGAAACAGTCTGAGTAAACTGACAATGGGCTTTTGGCCCATTTATGGAAAAACAGGAGTTTGCCAAACATGCACAAAGTTAGATGGGCCTGTGCCAGTCTGCATAACATTTTGTAGCCCATCTTAACTCACATCAACCCAGTGAAAGGCCGAAAGCAATTATACATGAAATGAAATAGACTACACACCGCAAATAATTCATCTGAATTTTATTTTTTATAGTTACTATTGAGTGCTAAGCTAGGAGGGAAATTAGTGTTTATTTATTTATAAATTAAAAATAACTATATTAAATCCTTCACTTCAAATTAATAGTGACAAAGTTTATAAAATTGGATTTAAATAATATGTCTAGCCTCCAATAAACACTTCATAATTTTTTAAAACAGTATAACTATTGGAAGTTAAACACCAGCAATACAATAGTTTTTAATAAGGCAATTATCAAAATATTTGTTAAGGACATGAATTTGAACTAATTTTATTTTTTGATAATAACTACAAACCAACAATTAAACACACATGCAAGATTCTGGGACGCTCTTTATCAAGTTGGTATAGTTTTGGGCCTCAAATAGAATTTGAAGTTGAACACTTCCTCACCCTCGACAAGCCCATCCTGGAGTTGGACAACAGTTGGGCGATGAAAGCCCATTGAAATATCATTAGGTAATGTAAAGATAGACTATTCTAAAACTTCATGTACATGAATTTTGAATTACACTATGAAATTCAGAAGGAACTTCAAATTAAAAAACAAATATGTATGTTTAAACTTTTATTAAAAAAATAAAATAAATTATGAAACTATCCTAAAAAATAGCATTAAAATATGTACCAGACTATCAATTTTAAATATTAATCTATTGAGACGGGGATTTAATAATCTATTGGGACGGGGAGTATTTTGTTCCCATATTTTATATTACTATTTCGATTTCATTTACAAGTAAGGTCCAAATTATATGAAAAAATCCGAAAAAATCTACTTTTCTTTGAGCCGGGAAACATATTCTTTATAGTTAAAACTTACTCCAAAACATATCACAGATTCTAAAAGTACAAATATAAAAATAAAAAACCACAGATTCTCATAATCTTCTATTCGAATTTCAACACTACATTAACGTACATAAAAAATCTATTTTATACACACTAGATTTATCGTAGTATCTTAATCTCTTACACAAATCTTACTAGTATCTCATACAAAGAAAGTACACTATCACTAATCACATCACTTGTTCGATATAATATATTATTCTCTCGTTGTATCAAATCAAACATGACCAACAATCCAACGGTCATTAACCCCTCACCCCCACTATACCCACCATACACTCGCCCACACCCTACCATCTCCCCAACAAACACTAATAAATATTACAAACACTACTTACTGTTATTTTCTCTCTCTCACTCTCACTTCGTTGTTTTCCAAGCTCATCTAACCTCTCACTTTCTCTCTCTAGAATACTTACACTATACACACAGAACTCAAACCCTAGCCTTCTCGATCTACCTCAATGATCGACATTCTCTCCGATTCAACTCGTTTCCACGACTCAGCTCGTGACTCAGTTGAATGAGATTGTGATTGTGATTGTTTCTAGGGTTTCAGAGGCTAATTTGGGGATTCAACTCGTTTCTACGACCCAGCTCGCGACTCGGATCTCAAGTCGTGACTCAATTGAATGAGACTGTGATTGTGAGTATTTCTAGGGTTTTAGAGGCTAATTTGGGGATTCAACTCGTTACTACGACTCAACTCGTGACTCGGATCTCAACTCGTGACTCAAGTGAATTAAGATGTATAAGAACCAGCTACAAGAGCTGGCGCAACGGAGTTGTTTTAACTTGCCGGCGTACACGTGTATTCGAGAAGGTCCGGATCACGCGCCGAGGTTTAAAGCGACGGTTAATTTTAATGGAGAGACGTATGAGTGTCCCAATTATTGTACTACGTTGAGACAAGCTGAACATTCTGCTGCTGAAGTTGCGCTTAATGCGCTGGCGAATCGCGGTCCGTCGAACTCGCTTGCGGCTAGGATTTTGGTGAGCTTGATTTGGATTCTAGGGTTTTGTTTTTTCGGAAGGTTTTCGTTTTTGTTTTGGAATGTTTTTGTGTGGATTTTGTGATTTGTTTGGATTTTTGTTAGTTGGAATGTGTTTGTTTGTTTCGAAGTTTAGTGGATTTGTTTTGCGATATGATGAGTTTGTTGTTGTTTTTGGATGTGTTTTGTTAGGGGAAGTCAAAGACGGGAGTAGAGTATGAGGATAGTATTGTTGTGTAGAATCTAGCTCGTGATTTGTAGAAGAAAGATTTTGTGTGTTTATGTGAATATGTGATGTTGGATGTTATTAGTTAGTATTTTATGAAGGAACTATGAGGAGTAGACAATTTCATTTGGGCATACATAGGACTGATAGGCTTGTTGTTTTGCGGTTGTAGGAATGTGTGATCCTTCCAACTTGCAAGGATGTGATGTGGATACCGACAAGGGTCGGGGTGTTTAGTGACTTATTCAGGAATTTTAGTTGACTTGTTACTTGCCTTATGTTTTCTGTATAGTTACCTAGTAGATTGTATTTTCATTTTTCTTTTTCAGAAAATAGAAATTAGACCAGTAACTATAAGCATACCCTAGCATGACATGATATCTAAAGAAGTAAATGACCTGTTTGCGCTGTTAACCTTCCTTGGTTATTGTGCATACCGTTTTACTAAATTATTTGTCTATTTGTTGTTTTTAGAGGTATTAACGTGATTGGGGTGTATTATTTGTTTATCTATAAAACTTTTATGGTTTTACCACTGTTCAGTAACCAAATTTGAACTAAATCACGTCACTTGTATTGAAAGTTTTCCTCACCCCTGTAAAATAGTTTGTTATTTTGAGCTACTGTTGCAAAGTTTGTTTCAAGATAGTTGACTGGACTGAGAGAATAAGAGGTACAATGGCAGGTAGATAAAAGCATTGCAGGTTATGCGGTTGCTATTTTGCATATTTGTTGTTGCAGGGGTAGTTAAGCTGATCTCTGCTGCTTTAGTGATATATAGATGTTCTAACAGTCTTTTTTTAACCGAACTCCTTCTCAAGTTGATATTAAGAGGCTTGTAGAAACTCCTTTCGTAATTAGATTTCTTGATACGTGTAATAATATTACACAGCAAAGTTGTTAATAAATTGATTGTATGCATTGTGTGATCTCTTTGTTGTAGATAATTTTATTTTCTAACCTGCAAAAGTTACTCTGAGATTACTATCTAATTAGTAATTGTGTGTTGCAGAGGCATTAAACAGTAGTCAAACAGAGGTCATATAATGCTACTTTCCTCTTAAAAAGATTAGTTAGTGAATGTTATCTAGAAAAAACTTATAAAGACGTGCATCATATGATCATAATCTGCAAAAAAAAAAGAAGAAGCATCCTAGTTGCATTTGTCTGCAATCATTATTTTTCTCCCTAGATGCCAATCTGTTATTCATTATTTCTGTTTTCTCAGCAAATCAAACGTGAAAAGTAATTTGAAATCTTTCTTAGTGCAAGTAACATTCTGCAGTAACATAGCAGTCACTATATTTTCTAGTTTATGCATAAAATTCAAATCTACTTTGCAATGCTCAGGATGAAACAGGGGTCTATAAAAATCTCTTGCAAGAAGTTTCACAGAGAGTAGGAGCATCATTGCCGACATACAAAACCTCTAGGTCTGGTCTTGGACATTTGCCTATATTTACATGCACAGTAGATCTGGCTGGTGTAACATTTACTGGTGAACCAGCAAAGAACAAGAAACAGGCCGAAAAGAATGCAGCCATGGCAGCCTGGTCAGCTTTAAAACTATGTAAGTCATCTGAATATGTAAACTTGCTACAGTTGTTGGAAGGTTTTTGTTTGATAAATTTTATCAGAAAATGATGCTTACCGAGGTGGAAACCACGAACTTGTGCAAAAAAGGTTTGGTAAGACGTATGAGATCGATATTCTTGGGAAACATTGTTTAAACGGAAATAAAATGGTATGCTAGTAATCCAAATTCTAGATACATTTCCACTTTTGGATGCATGACAAAGCTAGTGTCTTGAAAAATGATTTGATCGGAAATAAAATGGTTTGCTGGTGTCCAAATTCTAGACATGTCAACTTTTGGATGCCTCCAGGAGGAAACAATCTTCGTCATCCTAGTCATCCACCTGATGATAGTATTTTAAGAATTTTTTCAGCTCTTTTTTCATTCTATTGCTGCATCTCATATCTATTTCTCTTTCTAACCGGACATGCACAGTACTCATCCTGAATTATTTGCTTCTAATTTTAACTAACTTATGATTCGTTCCTCATTTTCCGAAGAGAGGGATGCCGACCAATGGAAATATAATACTATACTGGTAAACCAAATTCTAGATACCTTTCCACTTTTTGATGCATATGATGACATGGGCTTGTCATAAAAATTTATCTGAAACGGAAATAAATTGGTATCCTGGCGATTCAATTTCTAAATACGTTTCAACTTTTGAATGCTTCCAGGGAACAATCTTCGTCATCCTACTCATCCACCGGATGATAGTATTCCAAGAGTTTTTATTCATTCCGCTTTTTCCATATTATTGCTTTATCTTATCTCTCTTGTTCTCTTTCTAATCAGACATTCACAATAATCTTGCTTAATGATTTTCTTATTGCTCATTTTTGTTCCCCTCATTTAGCTGAGAAGGAAGCACACTTCATTTTCCCCTAATAAGGATCCCCACTAATGGAAATGAGTATAGTAGTATTAATATTATTATTTTTATTACGAAATAGATTTAGACAAGTGTTCCGAATAATCTCAAATTCTAGCATGCTGTGATCTGTTGTAGGCGAGAACAGGGGTGAATTCAGGAAGGGGCATGGGTGGTACACAATACACATGCCTTGCCCCCCTTCCCTATCTTACCAAAAAAAGAAAGAAAAATTAAAAATTAAAAATTTTCTGGATCCACTAGCAAGAACATGCAATATGTTACAGTCACTCATTTCCAACTTGCTCTCCCGTCTAGGAGTCACTACCTTGTTTGTCCCAGATTTGAAGACCGCTGAATAGGGTAGACAAAAAATATATTGGGTCTGCTTAGAAGATATTTTATTGCAGCTTCCTGAATATTATTCTACACTCTTTGACTATTATAATTTAGTAAGTTCATGAACTCCTCAGCTGTGTTGTTATTTTGAAGCGAAAATGTGGTGATTGACTGGGACATCTTTAATATGTCAAATCTGACATCTTGTTTTTGGTTGTGCAGTAGCCCAGCAGTCGGAGAATTCATCCCAAAAGGTCAACAACGATGAGCAGGAGCATGTCACTGTAGCACGTGCACTTCAGAAGTATCGTATTAGGGCAAAGATGTCTAATATACCCTTCCCTATTAGATATCCCATGCCAAAATCAAGAGCAGCAAGTACACAGCAATCTCCAGCTGCAACATCAAAAATCCTTCCTTTAATATGCTCAAAACCAACTCCTTGGAACAGAACTGGTGGAACATCAACAAACAACAGTTCCACATGCCCCAAGACAAGTTCTCAGAGTAGATATATCAACCCGACCAGAAATGACATACTTGGGGGCTCATCTTTGCATGCTAAACCTTCAGGTTCTTCTGTAAATGAGTGGTCAACAGATAGCTCTAGGTTCCTGCCTCAGAAATTTCCTGCAGCTGGAGCAGCTCCCTACATTCCCTTGAGGCATTTTAAGCCTCACCATGGGATGGCGCCACCAGTAACTATAAGACATGCAATCCCAGCATACTCCGCACCACCATTCCCTCCTATTCAACCAGTTAATGCCATGAGGAGTCCTCACCTAGGTATGGCGCCTCCTGTTTCTGTAAGACAGGTTGTCCCAGCTTTTGCTGCCCCAGTTCGACCAGGGGATTCACTAGCTTTTAAGGCTCCGATCACCCAAGTGGCAGCTCGTGTAGACGATTTACCAGCTTTTAAGGCCCCAACTACCGCATCGTCAGCTCGATTGGAGGATTCTTCCCCAACTCCAGTCACTCCATCAAGTCAGGAGGAGGCTTCACTGACTATCAAGTCTCATGCTGTTCCTTTACATATTCATTTAGAGAATCCACCAACTGCAAAGGCCCCTTGCAATCTAGTTTCTATTGGAGTGGAGAATGCATCAAATTTGAAGTTCCCTAACAAGATATCAACAGTTAATGTTGAGATTCAACAAGCCTCTGAAACTCCAGTCAGTGCACCCCTTGTCTCATCTAGGACAGTGGAGACAGGGGTAGCAGTTGAGACCAAGTTGCCAGAGTCTTTGATGATTGAGGAGTTGAATGAGCTGAAGGTCTAATATGGGGGGATGAGGAAGAAGGTAATGGATTGCAAGAACCTTTACTAGGATTTTGTACTTTATTCTTTAATGAGGTTAATGTAGGTTTTCATTTCTTGTTAAAGTTTCTTTAGGACGAGCCGGAGGGTTTGGTATAATAGTAGGCTTGAGCTGTCTTCAATTTCGGAGCAAGTTGTAGCACCTTTAGATCATATATCATGGCAAATGCTTGCCAACTTGCGAACATCAAATTTGTAAGGCAGAAGAGAGTTGCAGAAAAGAAGAGTGGAAGACTTTAAGAAAGAGATCTAGGAGGGGATCAAAAATGAAATTTACTTGATGCTGTGATCTGTTTATGGTGGCCTAGACACCAGCACTGAAATGACTCTCGTTAGACCTTTGGCTAAATTTAAATAGTTTGACTAAGTAATGAGTTTTGGTCCAAAGCCTAGTTTCGTTTGTAAAATTATATCTTCCTCTGCATCTACTTGTACATTTTGGTCCTGGGGTAGTTAATGTGGTGCGAGTACTGTATGTTCCAAAGGTTGCATTTGGTTTATTTAAGTGGCAATATATTGTCGCTTCTAACTTGCCTTCATCCAGTCGTTTCCCTGTGGTAATACTTTCCTAGAAATAATGCATACCTGCTAAATTAGTATCTGTATATTAACAGAAACTTGCTAAAATTATGTTTACCTAAGTAGTCTAGTTTCGTTGTCAAAAAAAACCTAGCACCGCTTTTTTTTTTTGAAACCAAAGAAGAGTTTCATTAAAACAAAGTATCACGCAAATTAGTCTCCACCAAACAAAGAGGAGACATGAAATAGTTGTGGAAATCAACTAAACAACAGTCTATCAATCTCATAAGCTACCGTGTTAGCTTGATTCTGAATTAACTGAACAGAGACCCTTTCCATGTGCTTTAACTACGGTCTGCAACTTTCAAGAACATCGCCTACTTCCGACCAGTTTGTAGACCTTTTGATAATGCCACTAACTATGAGAAGGGAATCCCTTTCCACCACATCTGCATCATGGAATTGTTGATGCTTGATCTAAGAAAGCGCCTGATAAACACCAATTGCATCATGGAATTGTTGATGCTTGATCCAAGAAAGCGCCTGATAAACACCAATTGTCTCTGCTTCCAAAACTGAGTCCAGGAAGGCAGAGGTTTTTGCCTGCAATGAAGGTACATGGTGATCCCTAAGAGCCAAACCAATGGAGAAAGTAGTCTTTCCTGGGAACAGGGGCGGACGCAGACTTAAAATGTGAGGGGCTAAAAAAATCACATTAGACTGTTCAAAAAAAAGATAGAAACGTGAAGTAGCTATGCTTAACTGTTCAGTTTTAGTTTCTTTTCTGTTTTGTACCTTTCAAGTACGGTTAAGTTTCTTAATCTCTTTTTCATCTTGTCCATTAGACTCTTGTATGAGCTAGTGTTAGAATTTACTCTTCTATGTATGGGCTAACGACATATGGGAGCTTGAAGATAGAATAAATAATAATGATGGTGAGGTAGTAAAAAGTTGGGGGGCATGACCACCCATGGTCTGACTGTAGTTCCGCCCTTACCTGGGCATACAAAAGCCCGGGGCGGACGTAGACTTAAAATGTGAGGGGGCCAAAAAAATCGCATTAGATTGTTAAAAAAAAAGGATAGAATCGTGAAGTAGTTATGCTTAACTGTTCAGTTTTAGTTTTTTTTCTGTTTTGTACCTTTCAAGTACGGTTAAGTTTCTTAATCTCTTTTTCATCTTGTCCATTAGACTCTTGTATGGGCTAGTGTTAGAATTTACTCTTCTATGTATGGGCTAACCACATATGGGATGGGCCATTTTACTATTTAACAAACTGCTTGAAGATAGAATAAATAATAATGATGGTGAGGTAGTAAAAAGTTGGGGGGCATGACCACCCATGGGTTGACTGTAGTTTCGCCCCTGCCTGGGCATACAAAAGCCAGGGGCGGACGCAGACTTAAAATGTGAGGGGGTCAAAAAAATCACACTAGACTGTTCAAAAAAAAGATAGGAACGTGAAGTAGTTATGCTTAACTGTTAAATTTTAGTTTCTTTTCTGTTTTGTACCTTTCAAGTACGGTTAAGTTTCTTAATCTCTTTTCCATCTTGTCCATTAGACTCTTGTATGGGCTAGTGTTAGAATTTACTCTTCTATGTATGGGCTAACCATATATGGGAGGGGCCATTTTACTCTTTAACAAGCTGCTTGAAAATAGAATAAATAATAATGATGATGAGGTAATAAAAAGTTGGGGGGGGCATGACCACCCATGGTCTGACTGTAGCTCCGCCCCTGCCTGGGCATACAAAAGCCAGGGGCGGACGCAGACTTAAAATGTGAGGGGACCAAAAAAATCACATTAGACTATTCAAAAAAAAAGATAGAAACGTGAAGTAACTATGCTTAACTGTTAAGTTTTAGTTTCTTTTTTGTTTTGTACATTTCAAGTACGGTTAAGTTTCTTAATCTCTTTTTCATCTTGTCCATGGACTCTTGTATGGGCTAGTGTTAGAATTTACTCTTTTATGTTTGGGTTAACCACATATGGGAGGGGCCATTTTACTCTTTAACAAGCTACTTGAAGATAGAATAAATAATAATGATGGTGAGGTAGTAAAAAGTTGGGGGGGGCATGACCACCCATGGTCTGACTATAGTTCCGCCCCTGAAAAAAGCGTCAACCTTTACCTTAAGACCACCTTCCTCGAGAGACTTTCTTGATTATTGTCACACTATCTAGTACTGTGGTTATCATTGGTCTTCACCTTGTCTTGCTTTCTTCCACTCTGCGACGTATTTGAAACTCACCACCATAACAATAACATGACTAACAATTTTACCCTCCAATACTCTCTTGTTCCTCCAAAACCAAATGCCCCATAGAACAGTGCAGATCTTGATTAATTTTTCTGTTGGAGATTCTCCAAATTTACCCAATAACTAATCAGGAACATACTCCACCCCTTCAAATCTTAAGAAAGATGCACATAACTCCAGCACTGAACAGCAAAATTACATTCAAAAAAGAGATGTGGCAGATGCTCAACAATCAACATCATTATTAGACATGGGGCATACTATATGAAGAGCTACTCCTTTTGTCTTAAGCCTGTTACGCACCGGAACATTGTTACGACAAAAATGCCAAGTGAATATCTTCATTTTGTGATGAATTGCCAAACTCCAAACTTTACCCCATCCTCGATTCTGCAGAACATCAAATATACCTCTGTTTTTTTATATCAAAATCGATAACCATCCTTTGCAGGAAACACACCGTTTTTAGATCCCGCCCAAGCCACTCTATCAGGGATATCACACTGAGGGATTGGGACTGCCAAAATTGCTTCAGCATCTACATGTTAGAATATATAACTGACATTCCGTTGTTTCGAGTTACGAAGAAATAAAGAGGACACCTTTTCATTCCTGACCTCATAAACGTGACTTCTTTTAAGTTTTAACCCTGAAATCACTTTTCTTCCTTAGTCAAGGATCATAGGTAGCCTTAATATATTTCCCGTCACCCTGAATCCATCTAAAACCCTTCAGTAACTCCTGAAATATCTTTAGCTAAAACTATGTATATTTTATTGATATTTGGATTTGGATAATAATTTTAAATGTAGTAATCTTAAAAATAAATATTACAAAAACAGGGAATTTACTGACCGCCAAAACGGTCATTACAATGCCAAATTTGGTCGTTTTTAGAAAATAACGACGAACTCAAGAACGGTCAGATTAACCATGGTCGGTGTTTATTTTTTTAGTCAAATTTTACGTTTTTGACTATAACTACTGTCACGTCAGCATGATACGTGTTCAGGCCTATCTGACGTGTTGCCGATCCAACATGTTGCGGGTCACCACCTAACATGTAAGTGCCACGTGTCACCTACAACTATTCTTCGAGATCCTCCACAATGATCTCAGCTTTTACCATCTTTTCGAAAAATAGACGAGTGTCGATCTTTACCTTCCGCGGCTTTTTTTGAAGTTTCGATCTTCGCTTTAACAAGTTTCCGGACAACCCCCTTATAAAAAATAAACAAAATTTATTAGATCATATATATAATCCAAAATCACACACACACTAATAAACACCATCAATGCTATACTTTCTCTGTCCCATTCATTTCTATACATTTGTCCCATTCATTTCTATACATTTTGCTTTTTGGATGTCCCATTTAATTCTATACATTTCAAAACTTACCAAAACTAGTAAAAATTTATAATATAAAAATTAACTACACCCACCTACATCCATTACTTTATTCCACTACACAGACTTTATACATTTAATATTGATTGACCCCACAACTTTACTCATTATCCTTACTTTTTCTTACAACTTTCTACTTTTTCTTAAACTCTGTGCCAAACAAAACGTATACAATTGAACGGGACGGGGTATGTATGTGTGCGTATATATACACACACACTAGCCTAAAACTCGTGATACACGGATTGTTTTAAATATTATATATTTTTTTAATTTAATTTAAAATTTTAAATATACGCATTTATTAGTTAATGATATTTTAATTCTAAAACAAAATATCAATAATTAAGGTATAGTTTTATTGATATTTATAAGTGTATTTACAAAAGACAATTATGTCATAATTAAAAGGTAAATTTTAGCTCACATCAATACTATGCGAATAATCTTTAGTTTGGTAAGCCGACCAAATCCATTTAATTATATTCAGATTTATTTTAGTTTAATTTATTCAAACTCAGATCAATGGTAGCAAATTTATGCATCAATGATAAAAATTTATGTTAACCCGAATAAAAGTACATATTATTTATTTTAGTTGGTCTAATTAATTTCTTATTTTAATTTAGATTTATCATAAATAAATTGTATAATTTTTTTAACCCGGATCAATTACATATCTTAATTTATTTTAGTCCAACCTAATTATACTCACCAAGAAATCATTTATATTTTCATTTTATTAAATAGTATGAATATTGTAGAAATTAAAGAAAACATGTAATTATATAACCCAATTATTGTATACACATATCTACTATCAAACTTTGAATATTTCAGCTAGCTATTACGGTCGGATCCGACTATCACACATTTCTAAGCCTACATTATTCCTACCAATGATTTGTGTAGACTTTAATTTTATTTTAACACGGGTCAATAATATTAAGAATTATTTTATGTTTGAATTTGATTTTAGTTTTAGTACATTATTTTATTTTAGCATCAAGTATGTTATATCAACCATCAAATTATATTTAGTTTGTTTTTAATATTATTTTAGCCTTGGGTGAACATTATTTTGTTTTAAAATGAATAGATAATATATGTTGTTTTAACCTGATGATATTGTGTCGACCAACGTATTATGTTTCAATTTTTTTAGTCCGGTTCAATAAAATAATTTTGTAGGCTGGTCGGTAGTATTTACTATTATTTTTAACATAACATGAGATAACAAATCTTGATTTTAGCCTAAAGCCCGTTTTATCAAACAAATCCAACTAATTACATTTAGGGGGCGTTTGGTACAAGGTATTCAACAAAGGGAAAGGGAAAGAATTTGGGTCATTCCTTTTGTTGATGTTTGTTTAGTGAAAACAATCATTCCCTTTTCCCTTTTTTAGTTGTAGGTTTACCCTTTATTCCTCAAACTCCATTCCCCACCTCTCACTAGGTATTTGAACACCCTTTCCCACTTTTATTTTCTTATTTCAATTATAATTTAAATCTTGAACCAAAAATATACATCAGTATGCAAAATTAATTTTAAAAATTAAAAATATTTATAATTTAGTTTTTATAAATTAAAAATTATTTTGATATAAATTTATATGTTAATTTATTAAAAAAGTTAATAGTGCTATTAAATAATTAAAAATGTCTATTTATTATAATGTTAATATATTATACTGTTATAATATAAATATATTTGACTATATTGAGATTGTTTAATATTAAAAAATAAAAAATAAATGTAATCATGTAAATTTTCATTCCGTTTCCGGATCTGAACCAAACACTTAAAATAATTCTGGGTCTTTACTTTCCTTTCTCCTCCTTTCCCTTTCTCGATTCCATTCCGTTTCCGCGAGATGAACCAAACGCCCCCTTAGTTTTTTGTTTAAATTTATTTTAGTCCGGGTTGAATATTATTTTATTTTAGACATAATGGATAATATATATAATTATTTTAGCTGATGACATAAAATCGGCCAAACGAATTTCCTTAAAATTTTATTTTATTTTAGCATAATGTCATTATATTGATCAAACGAATTTTCATTCAAAGTTTTATTAGTCTCCGTTGTTTTGTTTTAGTCTGAGGCTACAAATCCAACTAGCCGTATGTAGTTTATTTTTATTTTTTAATTTTAAGATTGGATCAATGGTATAATTTTGTTTCATCCGGGCCAAGTGAATATTATATATTATTTTGCTTAAATCAAAACCATTAGACATATAACAATTATATTTGTATTTATATAATTATCATGTGAATAGTAATGCATTCATGATAGTGTTTTATTTTAAATATTTCTGTAATTACGGTAACCAGACCGACTATCAATCAAACTTTCATTGTTTCGTATTTAATATAATAGTATAGATAGCTAGGGAAATAATCAAATAGAAATGATTTTTAAAATTAAAACTAGAAACTAATATAAACAACGGAATTAATCTAATCTAATGGTCCCGCTACATGCATCACACACACTTAAACTGCACCCTCCCACACAAAATCTCAGTTTTTCCCTTCCATTTTTTTTGTCAAACGATAAGTTTTTTTCTAAAATCCGACTTCACTATATTTTTCTCCATCTCCCAACGATCAATTTGCATAACATATGTGATATATATTTCAACGTGATTTAGAAATTTGTTTATTTAAGTTTTTCTTATCGTAGGTAACCCGCAGCCGCTATCATTTGGGTGCGCACTGGGTAAACCCTACGGGCTCACGTAATAGCCTGCAAACCACGTAAACCAAGGTAAACCGCATTTAAACGACAGGATCTGACTCAGGAGTGTTAGGAATAAGTTGTGAATTTGATGATAAGTTAACAAAAGACCTTAGGAGATTCAACTTAGTGAATTTTATAGCACTCGACGGATGATCAAATATAGTCCCAATATATGAACTTTATAGTCCCGACGGATGACAAACTGACATCCATCGAGTGAGTAGCTTATGAAACAAATAAAAATTGTAGCACATTTCTGCAAGCAACATTGTGTAGATTCTGTAGGAGTATATGAGTCATGTTGACTACTAGTGGATATACAGAATAAGGTGACTAATTGTAAATATAAGATATCTTGTAATTCTGTCTAAATGAAATGGAGTCAAGTGACATAAAAGGCTCCCGACGGATGGATCACAAAGACTCCCGACGGATGATCAACAAAGCTCCCGACATATGACAAGCATAGTCCCGACGGATGATCAAATTCAAATAGCTGTTGACAGTGACAACACAGTCACATACGTTGGGTGTTTGCAAAAGGAATGTGGCAGCCTGTTAAGCAGGAATTTGAGAACAAAGAAGCATTGTCATTTCCATGCAATTGTAAATATATTCAAAGATGTTGGAATAGAGTAGTGAAGTAGCATGGAGTTAGACTAGATATGTTTTGTTTTATTATCTTGTCTCATTATCATGTAAACTTGGTGATATATAAACCAGGTGTAGCAAGTATAAAAATTAACTAAGCAAGCCTATTTTCATAGAAACATATCAAGCTGTATTCTGTAAGCTTTTCTCTGCAGTTTAGTTGTTCAAACTTGTAAGCAGCTGTGAGCTATTCAAAGCTTCACAGGGTTCTCATTTGATATATATATATATGTGTGTGTGTGTGGTGGATGCTTTCAAATCCACTATAAAATTTTAAAAACTTGTGTTTTATTACTTAGTGTTTTGATTCCTATATCTTTTTATTCCGAACAATTGCTAATCAAACACTGTTATATTTATCATGTTAGAACATTCTTTAAATTTGAAAAAATAGCCAAAATTACATTCAACCCCCCTTCTGTAATTCTTATTGTATTGTTAGGGAATAATAATTGGTATCAGAGCAAGCTCTTGAAGAACAAAGAGTATAAAGATCACAACAAACAACAAGATGAACAAAAAGGATGTTGGAGTAAAGATTTCATTTCTGGACAAAGACAACTATCACCACTGGAAGGTGAAGATGCACCTACATTTTCTCTCCCAAGATGAAGCCTATGTGGATTGCATAGAGAGAGGTCCTCATGTACCAATGAGAGCTGCAACTGGAAATGAACCATATGTTCAAAAACCTAGGCATGAATGGTCAGACCCTGATATTGAGCAAGTCAGGAAAGATAATAGGCCATGAATATATTATTTAATGGAGTTGATGGTGATATGTTTGATAACATCATTAACTGTAAAACAGCCAAAGAGGTTTGTGACACAATTCAGATTATCTGTGATGGTACTGAGCAAGTAAGGGAAAATAAGATGCATCTACTGATTCAGCAATATAAGCATTTCCACTGTGAAGAAAATGAGTCTCTCACTGATATTTTTAGTAGATATCAAAAACTACTAAATGCTCTAAAGTTGTATGGAAGAGTCTATCAAACAAAAGACTCTAACCTCAAGTTCCTTAGATCTCTTCCAAAAGAGTGGAAGCCAATGACCGTCTCATTGAGAAACTCACAAGATTACAAGGAATTCACCTTGGAGAGACTGTATGGCATCTTGAAAACCTAAGAGCTTGAAATAGAGCAAGATGAGAGGATGGATAAATATAGGAAGAAAGGAGGGTCCATATCACTGGTTGTTGAGTTAAAAAAGGAAAAGGAGATGAATGTAGAAGCTATTGAGTCTACATCAAAGGTCTGTGAAAGCAAGGGTAAAGGGCTGGTAGCTGAAAATGAAGATCACTTGATCCAAGATGATATGGATGATATTGATGAACATCTAGCATTCTTATCCAGAAGATTTTCCAAACTCAAATTCAAGATGAATTTTGGAGCAGCTAAGTCAAACAGAAACATGGTTGATAAGTCAAAATTCAAGTATTTCAAGTGTGGCTTGGCTGGTCATTTTGCCAGTGAATGTAGAAAGTCTGATTTCAGTAAAAAGAAGTTTGATCATGTTGATTATAAACAGAAATACTTTGAGTTTCTCAAACAAAAGGAAAGGGCTTTCATCACACATGAGAATGATTGGGCTGTAGATGGATTGGATAAAGATGAAGAAACAAGCTATGTCAATCTAGCCCTAATGGCCAAATCTGATGAAACAGAAATAAGTTCTTCAAGCAATCAGTTAATCACCACTAACATAGCACATTTATCTAAAGCTGAGTGTAATGATGCAATAAATGACATGTCCACAAAATTATATCACCTGCGTGTTACACTTAAGTCCCTCATTAAGGAAAATGCTAAAATTAAAGAAAATAATTTGTTTTTAAGTGAGAAGAATAATGTGCTAGAGTCACAGTTTATTAAATTTGAGAAATTGAGAATTGAGTGTAAGATTTCTAAGGATGAATTAACTGAGTCCTTGAAGAAGGAAGAGATTTTAAAGAAGCAGCTTGAACGAGAACAGGAAGTGATTAAGGCATGGAAATCATCCAGAGATGTTCATGCTCAAATCACTAAAGTTAAAGGTATTGAGTCCTTTTATGATGCATCCTGGAAGAAGAGTAAAGAGAAGTTTGAGTCCAATTTGGTTGAAGGATTGCTTACAGATGTGGACTCGACGGATGATGAAAATTATCTGACGGATAATCAAAAAGATTATTTGTCGAGTGACAAGGAGCCACATCCGTCGGCTGTGAGTAAACCAGTCAGCAAAGCTAAGCTAGCTAAGTTGAATAAGAAATATGGATCAGTTTCTAAGAACTTCATTTCAGGAGAATCAAGTCAAGTCAGGAAGGAAAAGAAAGTTAATGTTGGTCATCTGTCTATCAAGCAATTGAATGACAGATTAGAAAAGATTGAAGTTAAAACAAAAGCTAAAAAGAAAAACAATAGAAATGGGAAAGTAGGAATTAACAAACATAACAACTACACACCTGATAAATATGCACCAAGAAAAATATGTGTTAAGTATGGTAGTGTCAATCATTTATCTGTTAATTACAAATTTGCCATGCCTACTCCTATGTCTGCACTCTCTTCTTTTCCCAACATGACTGCCATACCTACCATGCATATGAATGCTATGTCTACTCAGAATATGAATGCATAATTTGCTAATATGCCATTTGTACCTAATCCTTATTATGCTGCATTTAGTATGCCTCAAATGCCATTTAGCATGCCTTGCTGGAATAACATGTTTGCAAATAGCATGCCTTTTCCTGTTAATCAAAATGTGCATGATAATTCTGTTTTAATGACTAGTTTCAAAGGTCCAACTCAGATAACTAAGGATGAATCAGAATTTCCCAAGTCAAATGAGATCAAACCTAAGAAATCAAAGAAGAAGGCTAACAAGACAGGACCCAAGGAAACTTGGGTACCAAAATCAACTTGATTTGATTTTGATGTGTGCAGGGAAATAGAAAGAATCTTTGGTATCCAGA
Source organism: Apium graveolens (assembly GCF_009905375.1). Classification (NCBI taxonomy): domain Eukaryota; kingdom Viridiplantae; phylum Streptophyta; class Magnoliopsida; order Apiales; family Apiaceae; genus Apium; species Apium graveolens. The sequence goes on from NC_133657.1 coordinate 189,056,001, forward strand.
TAGTGGTTGCTCAAGGCACATGAATGGAGATTCTACCCTGCTCACTGAGTTCAAGGAAAGAGCTTGCCCAAGTATTACTTTTGGAGATGACAACAAAGGTTATACTGTGGGATATGGCTCGATTTCAAAAAACAATGTCATCATTGAAGAAGTTGCCCTAATGGATGGTCTCAAGCATAATTTGTTGAGTATCAACCAACTTTGTGATAAGGGCAACTCAGTTACTTTCAATTTAGAAGCCTGTGTTGTGACTAACAAAAAGAGCAACAAAGTGGTTCTCACTGGAGTGAGAAAAGGGAATGTGTACTTAGCTGATTTGAACTCATCTAATGCAGAATCAGTCACTTGTCTTCTCAGTAAAGCAAGTCAAGATGAAAGTTGGCTTTGGCAGAAGAAGTTGTCCCATCTAAACTTCAAGACCATGAATGAACTTGTCAAGAAAGAACTGGTTAGAGGTATTCCTCAAGTGGAGTTTACTAAGGATAGATTGTGTGATGCCTGCCAGAAAGGAAAGCAGATCAAAACATCATTCAGAAAGAAGCTTGATTCAACAATTGAAGAACCTTTGCAATTGTTACACATGGATTTGTTTGGACCAGTCAATGTGTTGTCTATCTCAAGAAAAAGATTTTTCCTAGTAATTATGGATGATTTCTCAAAATTCTCTTGGACATATTTCCTAAAGTCCAAGGATGAAGCTAGTGAAATCATCATCAATCACATAAGGCAAGTCAACAATCATCCTAATTTTAAAGTAAGAAGAATCAGGAGTGGCAATAGAACTGAGTTCAAGAATTCTGTGATGAGATCATTTTGTGAAGAGAATGGGATTATGCATGAGTTTTCTGCAACAAGAACTCCACAACAAAATGGAGTAGTGGAAAGAAATAACAGATCTCTTATTGAAGCTGCAAGGACAATGCTTGAAGAATCAAAGTTACCAACATACTTTTGGGCTGAAGCTGTGAATACTGCCTGCTACACTCAAAATATCTCTTTGGTAAATCAAGCAAAGTGCATGACACCCTACCAATTGTTCAAGAATAGGAAGCCAACTCTAAATTTTCTTCATGTCTTTCGCTGCAAATGTTACATCTTAAGGAATCAAACTGATCAACATGGAAAGTTTGATGCCAAAGCAGATGAAGGAATTTTTGTTGGATATGCTATGGGAAAGGCATATAGAGTCTACAATCTAAGAACCAACATTGTTATGGAATCAGTATATGTTGTGTTTGATGATAAAAAGATTGAAGGACTGCAAGATAGAGATTTCCATGAAAGCCTCAAGTTTGATAATGTGGAGATGGTTAGTGATGACAGTGATGATGAAAGTTATCAAGAAACAGTAACTAAGAATAATGCAGAAAAATCTACAACTAATGAAGCACATAATTCAACATCTATCGAGTTATAAAATGCTTTATCCGTCGGGAGACAATCTGCCTTATCCGTCGGGAGACAATCAGCTTCATCCATCGAGATACAAAGCGCATCATCTGTCAGAACAATGAGAGAAGTTGAGTGTCAAAACAGATCACCTACAGAAAGTACCCATTTCTCAAATCAAAGATTCATAAACTCATGGGGAGTTTCTAATAATCAAAACTCAATCACACATCAAGACAACAATGAGGCCTCTTCATCTAGAGCTAATCTACCTCAACAAAAAAATGGACTAAATATCACCCTTTTGAGCTCATCATTGGTGATGCATCTTCTAGAGTTCAAACAAGGAGAGCAACTCAAGAAGAATGTCTATATAGCAGCTTCCTATCTAAGGAAGAACCAAAGAAGGTAGAAGAAGTTTGGTTGGATCCTGATTGTATTTTAGCTATGCAGGAGGAGCTAAACCAATTTGAAAGGAACAAGGTATGGAAGCTGGTACCCAAACCTAAAGGAAATAATCCAATTGACACCAAGTGGGTATTCAGAAACAAGATGGATGAAAATGGCATAGTGGTCAGGAACAAAGCTAGATTGGTTGCTAAGGGTTATTGTCAACAAGAAGGAATATATTTTGATGAAACTTTTGCTCCTGTTGCAAGACTTAAATCCATCAGAATTTTCTTAGCCTATGCAGCCCAGGCCAATTTCAAGGTCTATCAAATGGATGTCAAAAGTGCCTTTCTGAATGGAGATTTGGAGGAGGAAGTCTATGTCAATCAACCTCATGGTTTTGAAGAGCCAAATTTTACTGAATATGTCTACTATCTCTTGAAAGCACTTTATGGAATGAAGCAAGCACTTAGAGCCTGGCATGACACTTTATCAAAGTTTCTTTTGGAAAATCACTTCACAGGAGGTACTGTTGATAAAACTTTATTCTTTAGAAATGTTAATGGCTCTAGTATACTTGTTCAAATTTATGTAGATGATATTATATTTGGCTCTACAGATGAAAAACTTTGCAAAAAGTTTGCCAAACTGATGCAAAGTAAGTATGGAATGAGCATGATGAGAGAACTAACTTACTTTATTGGTTTACAAGTTAAGCAAGTTAGTGATGGAATATTCATTAGTCATACTAAATATACTCATGATCTTTTAAAGAAGTTTGATATAATGGATTGCACATCTGCAAAAACTCCCATGGCCACTGCAACTAAACTTGAGTTAAACACTACTGAAATGTCTGTGGATATTTCAAGCTGTAGGGGCATGGTTGGCTCACTTCTGTATTTAACAGCTAGTAGGCCAGATATAATGTTTGCTACTTGTCTTTGTGCTAGATTTCAGACCGATTCTAAAGAATCTTACTTATTAGCTATAAAGAGAATTTTCAAATATCTCAAGGGAACTCCAAATCTTAGTATTTGGTACCCTAGAGATTCTGGTTTTGATCTAACTGGTTATTCAGATGCAGATTATGCAGGTAGTAAAATAGACAGAAAAAGTACAACATAAACCTGTCATTTCCTATGGAACAAGCTTATGTCCTGGTTCAGTAAAAAGCAAAACTCAGTTTCCACTTCTACAGTTGAAGCTGAATATATTGTTGCTGGTATTTGTTGTGCACAGATTTTGTGGATGAAAAACCAATTGTTGGACTATGGTCTACAAGTGGACATAATTCCCATTTTCTGTGATAACACAAGTGCAATTGCCATCACTGAAAATCCATTACAGCATTCAAGAACAAAGCACATAGACGTCAAATACCACTTCATTAGGGAACATGTGATGAATGGTACTGTGGAACTTCATTTTGTTCCAAGTGAAAAGCAGCTTACAGATATCTTTACCAAGCCACTTGATGAATCCACCTTTTCAAGGTTGGTAAGTGAGTTAGGTATGCTTAATTATTCTTGAATCATTTCAGATATTTTTGCAAATTATAATGCAGCCATAAACTTAATTGTTTTTTCTACTATGGATGAAATTTTGGCTAAGTCAAAATTTGCATCCCGACGGATGCTCATTATCCATCGAGTTTGATCATCCGTCGGAATACTATTTGTTAATAAAATCAATTATTGTTCTGGATTATTTTATAACACGATGGATAATTGTTTTACTCTCATCTGTCGAATTGCCCCAATCTTAGCCATTAAAACTCTGAACATTATCCATCGGGTATACTTACATTTTGTAAGTATAACACGACGGATTATTGACTGACAGTTTATTTATTTTTAAACGGCTATTTTGGGCTATTTTGATTGGTTACTTTATTTCACTTTATTATTTTTGACAGTTTAGTTCTGAGATAGTATAAAAGCAGAATTTATTTTTATTCTATTCTTTTATCATTCTCAAATCAATTGCTCTAACTTCTTTCTTCTCAAAAGCAAATACTCTCTCTGCAAATTTCCATATTCTAACAATGGCACCGGTAGTCAAAATCATATCCCAGTCTGGATTCATCTATGAAAAGAACAACTTCATAACTCTTGTAAATAAGGAGATTCCACAATCTGGAGACTTTCACAAGATGATGGACTTTGTGAAGAGCTGTAAACTCAGTTATGCTATGCTGGAATCACCCACAATCTACTGTGAAGTTGTGGAGGAGATATGGACAACTGCTGTGTACCAATCTTCTGACAAGACTATAACTTTCTCTCTTAAAGGTAAGTAGTTCTGCATCAATAGTGACATTATCAAAGCATGCTTTAAAATTTCAGATAATGCTACTACTATTCCACACACTGATGATAATTTAGTTACCATGTTAAATTATATAGGCTATGCACTTTCTACCTCTAAGCTAAGTGAGATTAGGAGGTTAGGTCTTAGAAATGAATAGAGCTATTTGTGTGATGTAGTAACTAAGATATTTTCTGGTAAAGTGAGTAATTTTGATTCTGTTAACATTTTCATGCTTAACATGCTTTATATGATAGTTACTGATAAGTACTTTAACTTCAGTGGCTTGATCATGTTTCAGCTATGTTATAAGTTAGGGGAACTTAATAAGAGAGGTAAAAGTGTCTACTATGCTAGATTCTTTTTTATGCTTGCTAACCATCTTATTGAGAATATTGTTGTTGAGAACCCAACTAACAAACTGAATTGTTGGGTTCAAGAAAGGAGGATCATTGCAGATCTCAACAGAGTAAGTCACCATAAAGAGGTTCCCCTCTACTACTTTCCAATCATGGAGGGCCCTCAGGTAAGTGAGGTAAGCACCACTGTCTCCACTCTTCCAACCTCACAAATTTCTTTGCCTTCAAGTGTAGCTATGACATCTGTGTCAATGACCCAACAGATGCCTACCCAAGCTACCAAATCAACAATTTCAAAATCCAAAGCTAAGAAAGCCCCCTCTGGTTTCTTCCAAAAGAAACCAGTTGCAAAATATACCAAACACAAAGAGGGGAATGTGAAGGAGAGTGAGATAGGTGAGGGACAGGGTGAAAATCAGAGAAACCCTAAGGATAAGGCTGGTGAGATTAATGTACCCAAGCCTAGCTACACCACAGTATCCCAACAAATTGTGGTTGTTAATAAGGAAATCAGCTCAATTGTAGTTTCATCCTCCCAAAAGGATGTTACTATTGAAACAAGCTCCCAACCAGGAGCACAGGCCAAGAGGGTTAGGGACACAAGTTCACCACAAACTTATGCCAGAAAGAAAAGATCTATAACCCTTGGGGATGCACAGGGAAATACACACAGTGCAAACTGCAGCTAAAGACTCAGTCACTGCACCATCTCAAAGTCAGCTTGATGTGGCTCCAATAAATATAGAGTCACAACCAAAATCATTAATCATTGAAGCACCTAAAATACCAATTCACCCACACACTCACTGGATGTAGACATGATTCATACATCACTTCCAAATTCTCCATCTTTAACTCTCTTGGAGAAGCCAAAAAACCAAGCAAGTGAGCATCATCTTTTAGATAATTTGTTGGCTCACTTGCCAATTCTTTCTGAGTCTATTGAGACATCTGTGCCCAAATTTTCATCAATCTGCACAGAGTCTACAATAGTCTCCACTCCAAACTCATTCATTTCTTCTATCCCGGTGGATATTATTCATCCGTCGAGTAGTGATTGTATCCCGAAGGATGTGCCTAACAACAGTCATCCGTCGGCTAGCCAAACTACTATCCAATGGATGTTCCTCATCCCTCGGTTCTCTCTGCACAACTTCAAATCCCAACAATTGTCACAAGTGCAGATGACCTAGTAGTAGTACAATCACTCTTAGGACTGAGGGTAGGGAGTGAATTGAGTGAGAGACTGAGTTGTTCCCAGAAAAAAAAAGAGGAAATGAGTGAACCAATGCAGACCATTTTTTCAAGTCTGGAAAAAATGAGTGAGAGGAGTCCCACCTTAGATGGTTAAGGTGAGGGTGTGAGGGTGGGAAGCCAAGGGGAGCCCTTGACGCAAGAACAGAGAGATCATGAGAGAAATGCAGGTACAGGAGAAATAAGGGTGGGCATCATTGTTAGTGAGTCAATGAATGCCAATTATGCAGACAAAGAGAGACTATCTCAGCATGATCAAGCTGACATAGATTCTATCGCTTTGGATGCTGAGGCATTTACTCATCCTGATCCAGCATATCAACTTTTGGTTGGACTGGGTAATGAAAATGCAGAGAAGATGCTGAACTTGGTGCATACCACTCAATCAATGCAAAGAGTTAAAGATGTCATCACAACCATGCCACCTAAAGCTGGTGATGATGTTGACAAGAGACACATAATGCTCTTCAATCTACTACAAATGCTAGTACCAGGAAGCTCTTATAGGAACATCTCAACTCTCTACACTTACATCAGATTCAAGCTTTCCAACACAACCAGGATGTCACTTCTATCAAAATTGAGATTGATCAAGTAAAGAAGGATATCTCTGAAAGATTAGATGCTAAACTTCCAGATGCAACAATGCTCGACATTAAAAGACAGCTAAGGAAGAATTTTAATCTTGCTACTAAAGTGGCCTCCCTGGATATAAGGCTGACTGCAATGGAAGCCTCTCTAACAGCTATTCATCTTCATCAAGCACAACAAACTCAGTTGCTGCAAAAGCTGGTGGCTGCACAAACCTCCACCTCCACTCTACTTGATGATAACAAAAAGGGGGAGAAAGAATTAACAATTCAAGTCAGTCAAGCAGAGCCAACTAGTGAGGGGGAACATGTGGTAAATGTTCAAATTAACCAAGTAATTGTTCCAGAAATTACTCTGTCAAAGCCACCAGTATTGGACAATATTGATCTGATCCAAATAGCAGCTGCTAAACTTGAGTCAAAGTTAAATCCCAAAATGCTTGATGTTGCAGCGGTGGAGAAGGAATTAGATGATAAATGGAGGAAAATAGATGAAGAAATTCAACAGAAATTTGGACCAATTCAGAAAACAGAATTTTTTTTTAATCATCACTCTCAAGTCAAGTAGATTTCTGTAGATGAGATGAGTTTGAGTTATCTAGAAAAAGGCCAAACTTCTTGCATAAAATCTCCAAAGGCAAATCTGGTCCTGAAGCCTAAAAGAAACTACTCAAAGTTCTCAGAAAAAAAAATCATATGGATATTGTGTATGAGACACCTAGGCCAGATGAGAAAAAGCTGTTGGCTAGGTCAATTGCATTTTTCAAAGATCCAACTGATTCAGCACTTAAAAGAAGGATTGCCAAGATTTACAGAAATGGTAAGGAAATTTGTGTGGTGGTTGGACACCCTCGGTTTGTAGAAGCTAAAAAGGAAGAGAAGGAAAGAATCAGGCAAGAAAAGAAGCAAGTTGCCTTAGATGCTAAGAAGCTCAAACAAAAGAAGGAGCAAGCTGTTATCTTGGCCAAACTTCAAGCTGTGAAGACTACAATTGAGATTTCTGCACAACCATCTGTGATTGCTGAACCTCAAGATTAGAAAATGCAACATAAACCACAATAGAAAAGAAGATTCAGATACAAGCTTCATTCAAAGAGAAAATTGGACTTTAGTGATGAGGAAATGGAAGACTACATTCCCAAAAAGTCTACAACTTCAACTCAGACATCCAAATCATCAGTGGTACATGAAGAATTCAAAGTGGATCCAACTGAGAATTTTCATGGTGAGCCTATACTTCCAAAGGACGAGCCATTAGACTGGAAAAGTCTACCAATTCCTGGGTTCAACTTACCTATCTTCAACAAGCCAAAGAAGACAAAGATAAGAACTACCAAGAAAAGCAAGCCTGCACCTCTCAGAACCAAGACCCTAACCAAATCTAAATTTGCAGTCAGCAAGGAAGATCTTTTATACAACTGTGACATCAAGGAGTTTTTAGATTTAAACCTCCACTTGGATGAACTGGTAGAAGTAAGAGGAATTGATGCTCACAGACATCTACCTGAAAGATTGGTGTTTAAGTACAAGGCATGGAAAGAAATCACATGGCCTCTTCACATGATTCTAGAAGAAAGCCAATCTGTACTAATAAAGATCTACTCATCTTTCAAAAAGAACTTTGGGTTCAATGTGATTGTGAGGAGATTGGTTCTGAAGAAAATTGAAGAGCTAAGGAGTAATAAAGCCAAAGATGCACTTTCAAAAACTCTATCAATTCCTTTCACTGGGAAAAGAGTGCATTTGAGGCCTTATTGGCTGATGGAATTCATGGATGATAAGGGAGTTAGAAGATTCTTCAGACTAGATGACCAATTGAGTATCTCTAGCAATGAGACTCTATTGGAAATGCAAGAAATTTGGATCTATCTAAAGCTGATGAACTTGAATTCCACAGACAACTCCATAATCAAATAGAGGAAAATAACATGAAGCTTGGGAAGAAATTCAGACAATTAAGGAAATAGAAATATCTGCTCAGACTAAAGGAGCACCTTGATAATAACTGTGAGAACTCTTTGTACACTTTTCTTTGTTCAATTTTTAATAAATTTTGTAGCACTTATCAGTTTTTATCTACTATTTTTTTAATCTGTATTTTTAGGGTATTTTGTTATCATCAAGTTTCTCTTAATTTATTGCTACAATTCCAGTAGACATAAATTAGGGGAGATTGTTAGGAATAAGTTGTGAACTTGATGATAAGTTAACAAAACACCTTAATAGATTCAACTTAGTGAATTTTGTAGCACTCGGCGGATGATCAAATATAGTCCCGACGGATGAACTTTATAGTCTCGATGGATGAGAAACGAACATCCATCGAGTGAGTAGTTTATGTAATAAATAATAATTGTAGCACATTTCTGCAAGCAAAATTGTGTAGATTATGTATGAGTATATGAGTCATGTTGACTACTAGTGGATATGCAGAATATGTGACTAATTGTAAATATAAGATGTCTTGTAATTCTATATAAATGAAATGGAGTCAAGTGACATAAAAGGCTCCCGACGGATGGTTCACAAAGACTCCCAACGGATGACAAGCATAGTCCCGGCGGATGATCAAATTCAAATAGCTGTTGACAGTGACAACACAGTCACATGCGTTGGGTGTTTGCAAAAGGAATGTGGCATCCTGTTAAGCAGGAATTTGAGAACAAAGAAGTATTACCATTTCCATGCAATTGTAAAGATATTTAAAGATGCTGGAATAGAGTAGTATAGTAGCATAGAGTTAGACTAGATATGTTTTGTATTATTATCTTGTCTCATTATCATGTAAACTTGGTGATATATAAACCAAGTGTAGCAAGTAGAACAATTAACTAAGCAAGTCTATTTTCAGAGAAACATATCAAGTTGTATTCTGTAAGCATTTTTCTGTAGTTTAGTTGTTTAAACTTGTAAGCAGCTGTGAGCTATTCAAAGCTTCACAGGGTTCTCATTTGATATATATATATATATATATATCTGGTGGATGCTTTCAAATCCACCAGAAAGTACCATTGCTAATAAAACACTGTTATATTTATCAAGTTAGAACATTCTTTAAATTTGAAAAAGTAGCCAGAATTACATTCAACCCCCCTTCTATAATTCTTGTTGTATTGTTAGGGAATAACAAGGAGACATAATCATAAATTCTCCTCCCGTGGGATTCGAACCTGTGACCAAGAGGATAATTATCCCCTCTTTAACCAGTTGAGCCAATTCTTGCGGGCTTTATTCTAGTTTTCATTATAATGAAGTTTCTATTAGATTAGCCCCATATATAAACTTTAATGAGGCCTTCCTTATAATTCTTATAATTAGATTTGAGATCATTATCAAAATTTATTGTGTATGTATTTATATACACTTTATATATAATTATACATCAACCCACATCCACAGATCACCGCCATCACACAATCGCAACAAAAATAGATATCACATGGTATGCGAACATATTATTGACTTTATTGCCGCAGTACCCGCTCTACCTTGAAACCACCGCAACCAACATCTTCTCAACACCTCAATCACAACCACATCATTTATCATCGGTATCAACTATTACCACTTCTATCATCAAAAAATCATCAAATTTTAGTCTAAATCACCCACAAGACTAACAGAACACTGAATTTCATTGCAATTCACCAACAAAATCAACACAAATCACCAATTTTTTGTAAAAATCTTCAACAAAATCAACACAAATCATCAATTTTCAATACAAATAGCCAAAGTTGTCTCTACTAACCCCCCACTAGGGGCGTAGCCAATATATAGTCAGCGGGGCGGCTGACCCCACTGAACTTATAATTTTTTTATAAAAATATAGTGTAAATTTTATTTTTGACCCCACTTGAAAATAATAATTGTAGTAGTGTATTTAATTTTGACCCCAGTTACCGGAATTACTGGCTACGCCCTTCCCCCGCCATCATATATCCCACATCCTCCATCTCCACACTTCACCACCACCATAATTGCCATTATCACCCCTTTACGAATAGTCAAATACGATAAATTATGAAATTAAAACAAGTCAAAAAAGATATATGTTGCTTTATAAACAATTTGATCGGACAATAACGATGATTGTATAAAAAACAACATCGACAGATCAAAACATCGTTGTCATGGCAAGAACGATTGAAGTTATGAAAAATAAAGATCGAAAATGATATAGAGATGATAGAGACAACGTATTCACGATGACGAGGTGTGTGGAAGGAAGAATAAGGGTCCAGGAATAAGTATTCATAAATCAAGGAAAAGAGATAAAAATGGGGTCGGGGGAGAGAGATGAAGTAAAGAAATGGATAAGATTAATTATTTGTGAAAAGGATGCAGTATCAGTTTAAAATATATGGGACTGAGATTGTTTCTAAATTTTAATTTTAAGGGAGGGTGTCATTTGATATATGTTATTCCCAAACAATACAACAAGAATTACAGAAGGGGGATTGAAGATAATTCTGGCTACTTTTTTTTTAGATTTTAAAAATGTTCTAACCTAATATATATAACAGTGTTTGATTTGCAGTAATGCGGAATGGAAGAATAATAGAAATCAAAATACTAAGTAATAAAACACGAAACTTTAAAACTTTCTGGTGGATTTAAATATATCCACCATATATATATATATAAAAGATTGAGAACTCTGTGATGCTTTGAATAGCACACAACTGCTTTACAAGTGAACAAATAAACTACAGAGAAATTCTTAACAAGTACAACTTTATCTCTCTCTCTGAAAAAATGTGCTTGCTTAGTTATTTTTTCTACTTGATACTCTTGGTTTATATATCACCAAGTTATATGATAATAAGACAAGACAATAAAACAAAATGAATCTAGTATAATATCATGCTGCAACATTACTCTATCCAGCATCTTTGAATATCTTCACATTTGCATGAAAATGGTAATGCTTCTTTGTTCTCAAAATTCTGCTTAACAGGCTGCCACATTCCTTTTGCAAACACCGACGCATGTGACTGTGTTGTCACTATCAACAGCTATTTTGAATATGATCATCCTTCAGGATTATGTTGAACATCCGTCGGGATTATGTTGATCATCCGTCGGGAGCCTTGTAGATTATCCGTCGGGAGTCTATCTGTCACTTGACTCCATTTCACTTATACAAAATTACAAGACATCTCATATTTACAATTAGCCAACCTATTATGTATATCAATCTAGTAGTCAACATGACTTAGATAATCCTGCAAAATCTACTAGACTAAAACTTTGTTGTTTGCAGAAATGTGCTACAATACTTATTTGTTACACAAACTACACTCTCGATGGATGTTAAGTTATCATCCGTCGGGACTATAAAGATCATCCGTCGGGACTATAATAAATCATCCGTCGATAGCTACAAATTCAATAAGTTAAATATACTAAGGTATTTTGTTTAACTTATCATCAAGTTCACAACATATTCCTAACAATCTCCCCCAATTTATGTCTACTGGAATTATAGCCATAAATTAAGAGAAACTTGATGATTACAAAACACCCTAAATGTACATATTAAAATATAGTAGATAAAACTAATAAGGCTACAGTTTATTGAAAATTGAACAAAGCAAAGTGTACAAGAGTTTTCACAATCATTATCAAGGTGCTTCTCTATTCTGAGCAGATGATTCCTATTTCCTTGATTGTCTAGATTTCTTCCCAAGCTTCCTGTTATTTTCTTCTATTTGATTTTGGAGTTGTCTGTGGAATTCAAGTTCTTCAGCATCTGATAGATCCAGCTTTTCTTTCATTTCCAATAGATTTTTATTTCTAGAGATACTCAGTTGGTCATCCAGTCTGAAGAATCTTCTAACACCCTTGTCATCCATGAATTCCATCAGCCAATAAGGCCTCAAATGCACTCTATTTCCTGTGAAAGGAATTGATAGAGTCTTTGGGAGTGCATCATTGGCTTTATTACTCCTTAGATCTTCTATCTTCTTTAGGACCAATTTCGTTGCAGTTACATTGAATCCAAAGTTTTTCTTGAAAGATGAGAAGACCTTTATCAGTACAGAGCAGCTTTCTTGAAGAATCTTGTGAAGAGGCCATGTGATTTCTCTCCCTCCCTTGTACTTGAACACCAGTCTCTCAGGGAGATTTATGTGAGCATCAATTGCTCTCACTTCTTCTAGTTCATCCATGTAGAGATGAATCTCTGAAAATTCTTTGATATCACAGATGTATAGAAGATCTCCCTTGTTGACAGTTGATTGAGCTTTGGTTAGGGCTTTGGTTCTGAGACTCATAGGCTTAACCTTCTTGATTGCTCTAGACTTTGTTCTCTTTGACTTGTTGAAGATAGGTAAACTGAGTTCAGGAATCGGCAAACTTTCTCAGTCTATTGGCTCATCCTTGGGAATTATAGTCTCACCATGAAAGTTCTTTATTGGATCCACCTTGAATTCCTCATTCACCACTAAGGGTTTGGATGTTTGAGTTGTAGAAGTAGACTGATTGAGAATGTAATCTTCCAATTCCTCATCACTGAAGTCCAATTTTCTCTTGATTCTTTGCTTGTATCTTGGTTTCTTTGTCTGTTGAGGTTCAATTTAGCATTTTCTGATCTTGAGCTTCAGTAATCACGGGTGGTTTCTCAGAAATCTCAGTTATTGTTTTGACAGCTTGAAGTTTGGCCAAGATAGCAGCTTGCTTCTTCTTTTGTTTGAGCTTTTTAGCATCTAAAGCAGCCTGCTTCTTTTCTTGCTTAATTCTTTCCTTTTCTTCCTTCTTGGCTTCTACAAACTGAGGGTGTCCAGCCACCACACATATTTCCTTACCATTCCTGTAGATCTTGGCAATTCTTCTTTTCAGCACTAAATCAGTTGGATCTTTGAAGAATGCAATTGATCTTGCCAACATCTTCTTTTCATCTGGCCTTGGTGTCTCAAACATAAGATCCACATGATTATTTTCTGAGAACTTTGGATAATTCTTTTTAAGCTTCAAAACCAGATTGGCCTTTAGAGACTTTATGCATGAAGGTTGGCCCTTTTTCAAGCTACCTAGACTCATTTCATTCACAGATTTTTGCTTGACTTATGAGTGGTGATGAAAGATCTTGTCTGGTTTCTGTATCTGACCAAATTTCTTCTAAATTTCTTCATCTATTTTCCTCCACTTGTCATCCAATTCCTTTTCAACAGCTAAAACATCAAGCTCCTTGAGATTTGACTTAGAATCTAGCTTAGCAGCTGCTATTTGGATCAGATCAATGATGTCCAATACTGGTGGCTTTGGTAATGTAATTTCTGGAACTATTACTTGGCTGATTTGAACATTTAACACATGTTCCCCCTCACTGGTTTGCCCTCCTTGACTAACTGGGATGGTTGAATCTTTCCCCCCCTTTTTGTTATCATCAAGTAGAGTGGATGTAGAAGTTTGTGCAGCCACCAGCTTTTGAAGTAAATGAGTTTGTTGTGCTTGATGTAGATGAATAGCTGTGAGAGAGGCTTCTACTGCTTTCAGTCTTGTGTCCAGGGAATCCACTTTAGTTGTAAGAGTAAAACTATTCCTCAGCTATCTGTTGATGTCAAGTACTGTTGTATCTGGGAATTTAGCATCCAATCTTTCAGAGACATCCTTCTTGATTTGGTCAATCTTTGTTTTGATTGAAGTAACATATTAATTGTGTTGAAGAGCTTGTATTTGATATAGTTGTAGAGAGTTGAAGTGTGCTTGTAGAAGCTTCTTGGTGCTAGCATTAGTGGTGGCTTGAAGAGCAGTGTGTGTCTATTGAATGATGTGAACAAGAGTTGTCTTGAAATGTTGCTCATGTTGGATTTTTAAACGCAGCGGGGCGTGGAAAAACACTTTTACACACACAAAATCCAAATAAAAGCATATAAATCGTGAATAAAAATTCGAGGGATCGAATCTAACCTTTAAAAATAATTCGGAGACAACGATTAGAGATCCTTAGCAGTTGCTCCTCAAGTGTGAAGCACTGCACTGGTATCCACCAAGAAAACGACTTTTAGGAGGAGGAGGAGGAGGTGGAGAGAATTTGGTTTTCTGAAACTTTTGGGTTTCTGCGGTTAGAATAAAAATAGGGTCTATAATAGTGTATTTATAGGCAAAATTTTCAGCTGAAATTTTCCCATAAATATTATTATTATTATCCCATTTATTATTCTCATTAATAATTAAAACACCTTTTAATCATTAATCCTTTTTCTAAACACTTTAGAAATAATTCTCTCTCTTGATTTAATTTCCAAAAATTAAATCCTTAATTAATAATATTAAGAACTTTTCTTAATTAATTTATAATCAATTAAATCTCATTTAATCAATTATTAAATTTGCCAATTAATTATTTATTTCACAAATAAATAATTATTAGCCATTATTAATTAATTCCTCCACCAATAAATCATTCTCTTTTTATGGTGTGACCCTGTAGGTTCAATATTAAGCCAGTAGTAGAAATAAATAATAATAAAACTATTTTATCATTATTTATATAAATTCTCTAATTTATTAAATATGATTAATTAATTAATCACATTTATTCTACATCGTGAGTGATGCTTCTCAACATATCGCGACTATCCGGATAATATGAATTCACTGCTTAGAATACCAAGAACCTGTCAGTGAATAGTTACCGTACAATAAACTCCTTCTACCCTACAATGTCCCGATTAAATACAAGGCATGGATCTCGTGTCAAGCATATCTAATTCAATCACTTTGCTTACCATTTACTATACGTAGTTCTATGCAAATTAGAAACTCCTTTCTAATTTCATTCACTCTGGCCAGAGATTCCTGAACTAGCATAATTGGATCAGCCTTGAACATTCGCTTCCTTCACTGGAAGGGGTAGATCCTTTATTGATCATACACTATCTTCGTGTACAAATTCCTATACCCAGTAGAGCCCTAATAATTGTCCCTGGAGACTAAGAACTAAACCAAAGCATAGTTCAGTGTACACAAGATGACTATGATGACCTCAAGTCAAAGGATACTTGTACAACTATCACTAAGCGAACAACTGCTGACACGTGAGTGAACTCCATCAGTTGTTCAGCTGGGCGAGTCATGTTCAGTGAACTTATTCTATAATAAGCACCTACATACTAGCTATAGTATCACCACACAAATGTCTATGAGAACAGACATCCTTCATAATGAAGCAAGCATAGTATGTACCGATCTTTGCGGATTATTAATTACCAGTTAGTAATTCTACGACCAGGAACTATTTAAGTTTAGAGTTATCATCTTTTTAGGTCTCACTATTATGATCTCATCATAATCCATAAAAAGCTTTACTCTAAACTATGGTATATCTTATTTAAACACTTAAATAGATAAAGCCCGTAATAAAAACAAAACAAGTCTTTATTAATATCAATGAAATCAAAACAGATTACATAAAAGTTATTCCTAAATCCTCATACATGATTGGACTTAGGACATATTCCTTTCAATCTCCCACTTGTACTAAAGCCAATCACTCTGGTATCTAATACCCATCTTGTCTTTATGACGATCAAAGTGACTTTCATAAAGTAGCTTTGTGAGTGGGTCTGCTATGTTGTTATGTGTGTCAACTCTAATTCAATACAATATAAGAAATGTTACTGCGCTCCCACTAACCCTTTTGTAGACACATGGTTTATCTACGTTTTTGATAAAATTAAACTCTTTGATTGTCTCATCAAAACGAATGTTCCATCTTTTGAGAAGCTTGCTTTAAACCACATTAATCGCAAGCAAAATCCGAACTGATTTTAACAGGGCTACAGGTAAAAGGTTTCATCAAAGTCAATCCATTGCCTTTGTTTGAATCCTTTTCCCAAAAGCCTGGCCTTAGAGGTCTCCACCTGGCCATCTGCTATAATCTATCTTTTGTATACCGTATACATAGATTCCATTCTGGATTTCATGGCACCATGCCATTTCTCTGAGTCAACACTACTCATAGCCTCATTATAGGTCACAGGGTCGTCATCAACAATGATCGACAACTCATTGTCATTCTCAATGACAAGGCCATATTACCTCTCAGGTTGGCGAGACACTCTCCCTGACCTATGAATGGGCTGTTCCACAAAAGGTTGTTCAGTCAGAACAGGTGTTTCCACTCGATCTGTAGTAGTTTGTGCTTCTTGAACTTCATTAAGTTCAATTTTGCTCCCACTGTTTCCTTCAAGGATAAACTCCTTTTCCAAGAAGGTAGCATGTCTGGAGACTAACACCCGATGATCGGTGCAAAAGTAATACCCTAAAGTCTCTTTAGGATATCCCACAAAACTACATTTTACGGATCGATATTCCAGCTTATCTGGGTCAACTTACTTGACACAAGCTGGACATCCCCAAATCTTAACGTGTTTAAGACTCGGTTTCCTTACTTTCCATATCTCATATGAAGTTTGAGGAACAGATTTGGAAGGCACCTTATTCAGTAAATATGCTGAGGTTTCCAATGCATAACACCATAGGAATACTGGAAGATTTGCATAGCTCATCATGGACCGAACTATGTCTAACAAAGTTCGATTTCTCCTTTCAGATACTAATCTGGAGGAGTCCACCGGGAGACTATACCATTTACTTTGAGATAATCCAGAAACTCTCCATTCAAGTATTCACCACCTCGATCTAATCGAAGAATTATGATACCATGTTTGGTTTGTTTCTCCACTTCATACTTATATTCTTTGAACTTTTCAAAGGCCTCAGACTTGTGTTTTATCAAACACATATCTGAATCCAGATCTATCATCTATGAAAGTAATGAAGTATAAAAATCCACCCATGGCTTGCATAGACATTGGTCCACATACATCTGTGTGTACCATTCCTAGCAAATTTGCAGTCCTCTCTCCATGTCTACTAAATGGAGACTGCAATGCCACTATGAAGTGAGATTTTCATCATCCCTTTTCTTTTATTAGTTTGTTCAATCTGAAGTAAATTATGTCACATATATACAGACCATTATTTAAAGCACCACGTCCATAAAGAATATTATCTCTAAGAATAGAACATTCATTATTCTCAATAATAAATGAAAATCCAGCCAAGTCTAACTTGGGAATAATATTCCTCACAATCGAGGGAACAAAATAACAATTATTTAAAACAATAGTCTTGCCCGTAGGCTTATGTAAATGAAATGATTCTACATCTTCAGCAGCAACTCTTGCTCCATTTCCATCAGTAGAATCACCTTTTCTTCCTCAAGAGTCCTACTTCTCCTTGGTCCCTGCAACAAATTGCAGATTTGAGAACCAAAGGCGGTATCTAATACCCAAGTAGAAATGACATATTCACTTCTATCATGAACATACCTGAATCAGAAGCGGTAGTCTCACTACCCTTCTTCTTCAATTCTGCAAGGTAAACCTTGCAGTTCCTCTTCCAGTGCCCCACCTTGTTACAGTGAAAGCAAACAACTTTGCTCTTGGGGTCTTCAGCTTTTGGTGGAACCGGCGTTTTTTCACCTACTTTCTTCTTCTTGGAAGAGTTCCTCTTCCTTTTCTTAGGATTGGAACCTTCACCAATTAGAAGAACAGAACTCTTCTTAGGGGGAAAATTCGATTCCGCAGTCTTCAACATGTTGTGGAGTTCAGGCAGGCTGACATCCAACTTATTCATGTGAAAGTTCACAACAAACTGCGAGAACGAACTCAGAAGCGATTGCAAGACCAAGTCTTGGCTCAGCTCCCCATCCATGGCAAAACCAAGTTATCCAAGACGTTCAATCAAATTGATCATCTTAAGTACATGGTCATTCACAGATGATCCCTCAGACATCCTACAACCGAACAGCTCCTTCGATATCTCATATCGAGCTGTCCTCCCCGCCACATCATACAAATCTTGTAGATGCATGAGGATAGTGTGAGCATCCATATGCTCATGTTGCTTCTGTAGCTCAATGTTCATGGAAGCTAGCATGATGCATTGAGCAATATTTACATCATCTATCCACTTACGATACACAACATGTTCATCATTATGCGCATCGCTAGAAGGTTCAGTAGGCTTATGTGAGTCAATCACGTATTCCAGCTTCTCAATCCTGAGAACAATTCTCAAGTTTCGAAGCCAGTCAGCATAATTAGGACCAGTCAATTTGTGAACATCTAGTATGCTCCTGAGTGATAGTGCAGAAGACATAACGCACAAAGTAAATCTGTAAATGATAAACACATAACAACACTTAGCAAATATTCGATTTCATTTCAAAACACTATATGAATCGGGTCTTTATACATAAGTGTCTCCCACTAGTTTTCCTAATTTATTCAACCCCCTACGTGAAAAATTAAGCATTCATAATGCTAGTGGGAATAGGGATCCTACATTCCATTACACAACCCCGGCTGTGGCACGAAACACCATGTAATGTTCAATAGGCAGACAACTCTTGTCAATTACATCTAATATTATTCCCTAATCAAACTTTAGCCTCTTGAATAATTGAGTCACGGCTGTGGCACGACAAACTCAATATTCTAAGTCAAGTCAAACCCAACATTCCGTACAATTGAATCAGTCCCCAAAGGCCCACGGCTGTGGCACGTAACGACCTTTAGATTCTTATTCAATGTACACATCTCTATGTAATAGACAAGTATTTCTTATTTCGAAATCAAAGCCCTCGGCTGTGGCACGAAACGACAATGATTCAAAAATAAGAACTACTTTCTACCACGTTGGAAGGTTATGACCGACACAAGCCCGTTGTGTCATTGGCCAATTACTACTTGATATTATTTAATTTTAGAGGGATTATATTACGTTACAATCATAATCATATTATAAAGAGATTCTTCCTTTTAAATTAAATATTTCAAATCAATAATCAATAATCAGATGATTCCCAGATCGGGTGGAGCATTGTCAAGAGGCGTCACTTAATAACCCTTTCTTACAGATAGAAATCTGTTGTTGACAGAATCATCCTTTCTCTCATATCGAAAATTCATATTCAATTACGTGTTTCACAAATACAAGAATCTCATGATTGTATTCATAATATTGTTCTTAAGGTTATGAAACAATTTCACTATACTAGGTTGTCTAACAAACGCCTTATGTTTATTTAAGTTCACCTAAATCTATCATCGCATGATAAACTAAGCATATATCACATATATCAACATGAATAAACATCAAGGTAGGCATGTTACATCATCTAGCACATTAGAACTAAGCATTATACATCTCTATGTATCACATGAAGCATTTAAAAGCAATTAAAAACAGTCAAAAACAGCTTTAAAACACTTCATGGAAATATAAACAGTTCAAAACTTTTATATAAACTAAAATTGATCACTCCATTAGATCCGTCTCGGAAAAACGAATCCAACGGTATATTGCACGCCTAAAACGGAATTACGAAACTCCCAGAAAATCAATTTTAAAATCAACAGAAGGGCTGTAACGCATTCCGGTGATGCGTTACACCCCTTTTCAGCCATTAAAGGGTGTAACGCATTCCGTGAATGCGCCACAGGTGTGTAACGCATTCCCGGAATGCGTTACACCCCTATTTTTTTTTTCTGCAGCCGCTCTTTTCTTCCTCGATTCCCGAGCCGCCGTACCTGTACTTCTGTCTCTTCCCCGTGCAGCAGATTTACAGACAACACAACTGCAGAACAGGAGACTTACAGATGTACATATATATATACTTACAAATAATATATATATATAATTTATTTATTTACGAATTTAATTGCTAGAACTTCAAAAATTCATAATAAAAAATCTATACATCCTAAAATTATGAAAAAAATACCCAGACGATCTACAACACTTGTAGAACCCAGATCAACATTCAAAATTATTCTGAGAAACGATTTCTCATCAGACAAAATTAATCCATGATATAACTTGTAAAAATCATAATTAATTCATACAAGCACATAAAATTCTGAAATTTTTACCACAGATCTATATGCATACAACCTATGCTCTGATACCATTGTTAATTTTTTAAACGCAGCGGGGCGTGGAAAAACACTTTTACACACACAAAATCCAAATAAAAGCATATAAATCGTGAATAAAAATTCGAGGGATCGAATCTAACCTTTAAAAATAATTCGGAGACAACGATCAGAGATCCTTAGCAGTTGCTCCTCAAGTGTGAAGCACTCCACCGGTATCTACCAAGAAAACGACTTTTAGGAGGAGGAGGAGGAGGAGGAGGTGGAGAGAATTTGGTTTTCTGAAACTTTTGGGTTTCTGGGGTTAGAATAAAAATAGGGTCTATAATAGTGTATTTATAGGCAAAATTTTCAGCTGAAATTTTCCCATAAATATTATTATTATTATCCCATTTATTATTCTCATTAATAATTAAAACACCTTTTAATCATTAATCGTTTTTCTAAACACTTTAGAAATAATTCTCTCTCTTGATTTAATTTCCAAAAATTAAATTCTTAATTAATAATATTAAGAACTTTTCTTAATTAATTTATAATCAATTAAATCTCATTTAATCAATTATTAAATTTGCCAATTAATTATGTATTTCACAAATAAATAATTATTAGCCATTATTAATTAATTCCTCCACCAATAAATCATTCTCTTTTTATGGTGTGACCCTGTAGGTTCAATATTAAGCCGGTAGTAGAAATAAATAATAATAAAACTATTTTATCATTATTTATATAAATTCTCTAATTTATTAAATATGATTAATTAATTAATCACATTTATTCTACATCGTGAGTGATGCTTCTCAACATATCGTGACTATCCGGATAATATGAATTCACTGCTTAGAATACCAAGAACCTGTCAGTGAATAGTTACCGTACAATAAACTCCTTCTACCCTACAATGTCCCGATTAAATACAAGGCATGGATCTCGTGTCAAGCCTATCTAATTCAATCACTTTGCTTACCATTTACTATGCGTAGTTCTATACAAATTAGAAACTCCTTTCTAATTTCATTCACTCTGGCCAGAGATTCCTGAACTAGCATAATTGGATCAGCCTTGAACATTCGCTTCCTTCACTGGAAGGGGTAGATCCTTTATTGATCATACACTATCTTCGTGTACAAATTCCTATACCCAGTAGAGCCCTAATAATTGTCCCTGGAGACTAAGAACTAAACCAAAGCATAGTTCAGTGTACACAAGATGACTATGATGACCTCAAGTCAAAGGATACTTGTACAACTATCACTAAGCGAACAACTGCTGACACGTGAGTGAACTCCATCAGTTGTTCAGCTGGGCGAGTCATGTTCAGTGAACTTATTCTATAATAAGCACCTACATACTAGCTATAGTGTCACCACACAAATGTCTATGAGAACAGACATCCTTCATAATGAAGCAAGCATAGTATGTACCGATCTTTGCGGATTATTAATTACCAGTTAGTAATCCTACGACCAGGAACTATTTAAGTTTAGAGTTATCATCTTTTTAGGTCTCACTATTATGATCTCATCATAATCCATAAAAAGCTTTACTCTAAACTATGGTATATCTTATTTCAACACTTAAATAGATAAAGCCCGTAATAAAAACAAAACAAGTCTTTATTAATATCAATGAAATCAAAACAGATTACATAAAAGTTATTCCTAAATCCTCATACATGATTGGACTTAGGACATATTCCTTTCAGCTCATCACACTCTTTAGAAAATACCCAAGGTGGAATGTTCGATCAACATCATCACCAGTTCCATAGTCAACATCATCATCAGCTTTAGGTGGCATGGCTGTGATGGCATCCTTTGCTCTTTGCATTGAAGCAGTTGTATGCACCAAGTTAAGCATCTTTTCAGTAGCCACATTGTCCTGTTCAGCTAGAACTTGATATGCTGACACATGGTGAGTAAATGTCTCAGCTTCAAAAGAAACAGAGTCTATAACAGCTTGATATTCTTGTTGAATTAGCTGTCTCTTATCAGCCTCATTGACATCCATTAACTCACTTACAATGGGCTCTTCCCATTCAGTTGTACCTGCTTTTCTCTTATTTTCTCTCTGTTCTTGCATCAAGGGCTCCCCTTGGCTCACCACCCTCACACCCTCACTTTCACCTACTAAGGTGGAACTCCCCTCACTTACTTTTGCCAGGATGGAAGAAATAGCCTGCATTTGTTCACTCTTTTTCTCTCCTTTTGCCTGAGTGCAACTCAGCCTCTCACTCAGTTGTGATTCTGTCTTAACCTCAATCTATTCTAATATGTCATTAAATTGCTTGATAGACAGATGCCAACATTAACTCTCTTTTATTTTCTCACTTGACTTGATTCTCCTGGAACAAAGTTTTTAGAAACTGATCCATACTTATCATTCAACTTAGCTAGCTTAGCCTTGCTAACTGGATTACTGACATTCGACGAATGTGGCTCATTGTCTTTCGACGAATAATTCTTTTGATTATTCGACGGATAATTTTCATCATCTGTCGAGTCCACATCTGTTAAAAGTCCTTCAACCAAGTTGGAATCAAGATTCTCTTTATTCTTTTTCCAGGTTGCATCACAAAAGGACTCTATTCCTTGAACTTTAGTGATTTGAGCATGGACATCTCTGGATGATTTCCATGCCTTAATCACTTCATGTTCTCGTTCAAGTTGCTTTCTTAAAATCTCCTCTTTCTTTAAGGATTCTATAAGTTCATCCTTAGCAACCTTGTATTCTAATTTCAATTTTTCAAATTCTATAAATTGAGACTCTAGCACATTATTTCTCTCACTTAAAAACAATTTTTTTCTTTAATTTTAGCATTTTCCTTAGTGAGGGACTTAAGGTAACACGCAGATGATAAAATTTAGTAGACATGTCATTTATTGCATCATTACACTCAACTTTAGATAGATGTGCTAGTTTAGTTGTGATTACCTGACTGCTTGATGAACTGGTCTCTGTTTCATCTGATTTGGCCATTAGGGCTAGGTTGACATGCTTGTTTCTTCATCTTTATCCAATCCATCTGCAACCTAGTCATTCTCATGTATGATGAAAGCCCTTTCCTTTTGCTTGAGCAACTCAAAGTATTTCTGCTTATAATCAACAGGCTCAAACTTCTTTTTGCCAGAATCAAACTTTCTACACTCACTAGAAAAATGACCTGCCAAGCCACATTTGAAACACTTGAATTTTGACCTATCAACCATGTTTCTGTTTGGCTTGGCTGCTCCAAAATTTTTCTTGAATTTGAGCTCGGCAAATCTCCTGAATAAGAATGCTAGATGCTCATCAATATCATCCATGTCATCTTGGCTCAACTGTTCTTCATTTTCAGCTACCAGCCCTTTACCCTTGCTTTCACAAACCTTTGATGTAGATTCAACAACTTCCACATTCACCTCTTTCTCCTTCTCTATCTCAGCAACTAGTGCAATAGATCCTCCATTCTTCCTTCCTTTCTCCATCCTTTCATCTTGCTCTATTTCAAGCTCATAGGTTTTCAGGATGCCATAAAGTCTCTTCAAGGTGAACTCCTTGTAATCTTGTGAATTTCTCAATGAAACTGTCATTGGCTTCCACTCCTTTGGAAGAGATCTAAGGAACTTGAGGTTAAAGTCTTTTATTTGATAGACCCTTCCATGCAGTTTTAGAGCATTCAACAGTTTTTGAAACCTACTGAAAATATTAGTGAGTGACTCACTTTCTTCACAGTGAAAGTGCTCATATTGATGAATCAAGAATTACATCTTGTTCTCCCTTACTTGCTCAGTACCATCACAGATAATCTGTATTGTGTCCCAAACCTCTTTGGCTGTTTTACAGTTAATTATGTTGTCAAATATATCACCGTCAACACCATTAAACGATATATTCGTGGCCTTTTTATCTTTCCTGACTTGCTCAATGTCTAGACCAGACCATTCATGCCTAGGCTTTGGAACTGATGGTTCATTCCCTGTAGCAGCTCTCATAGGGACATGAGGACCTCTTTCAATGCAGAATACATAAGCTTCATATTGAGAGAGAAGATGTAGGTGCATCTTCACCTTCTAGTGGTGATAGTTGTCTTTGTCCAGAAATGGAATCTTTACTCCAACATCCTTCTTGTTCATCTTGTTGATTTGTTGTGATCTTTACACTCTTTGTGCTTCAAGAGCTTGCTCTGATACCAATTGTTATTCCCAAACAATATAACAAGAATTACAAAAGGGGGTTAAATGTAATGTTGGCTTCTTTTTTTAGATTTTAAAATTGGTCTAACTTAATATATATAACAGTGTTTGATTTGCAGTAATGCGAAATGGAAGAATAATAGAAATCAAAATACTAGGTAATAAAACACAAAGCTTTAAAACTTTATGGTGGATTTGAATGTATCCACCAGATATATATATATATATATATATATATATATATATATATATATATATCATATTGAGAACTCTGTGATGCTTTGAATAGCATACAGCTGCTTTACAAGTGAACAAACAAACTACAGAGAAATTCTTAACAAGTACAGCTTTATTTATCTCTCTGAAAAATGTGATTGCTTAGTTATTTTTTCTACTTCCTACTCTTGGTTTATATATCACCAAGTTAAATGATATTAAGACAAGACAATAAAATAAAATGAATCTAGTCTAATATCATACTTTATCCAGCATCTTTGAATATCTTCACATTTGCATGGAAATGGAATGCTTATTTGTTCTCAAAATCCTGCATAACAGACTACCACATTCCTTTTGCAAACACCCGATGCATGTGACTGTGTTGTCACTATCAACAGCTATTTTAAAATATGATCATCCATCGGGATTATGTTGAACATCCATCGGGATTATGTTGATCATCCGTCGGGAGCCTTGTAGATTATCCGTCGGGAGTCTATCGGTCACTTGACTTTATTTCACTTATACATAATTACAAGACATCTCATATTTATAATTAGTCAACCTATTCAGTATATCAATCTAGTAGTCAACATGACTTAGAGAATCTTACAGAATCTACTAGACTAAAACTTTGTTGTTTGCATAAATGTGCTACAATACTTATTTGTTACATAAGCTACACTCTCGATGGATGTTAAGTTATCATCCGTCGGGACTATAAAGATCATCGTTCGGGACTATAATAGATCATCCATCGAGAGCTACAAATTCACTAAGTTAAATATACTAAGGTATTTTGTTTAACTTATCATCAAGTTCACAACATATTCCTAACAATATATATATATAGGGTCTTACTCTATTGAGAACCTTTTTTTGGTGAGATATGAGATCTAATATCAACCATAAAAATTTAAATATATTTTTAATCTAGACCATTCATTTTAAATTTCATCATCTTCTCCAACCATTATCTATTTTTCCTTCTTCTTTCTACTTACCACCCACCATTACCTCCAACCACCGGCAACCACCATTTGCGGCCACCACCACCGATGACCACCACTACCTCCGGCGATCACTAGAAAATCACCACCGGCAAACATGAAATTACCACCGTCAAATCAAAAATTACCATCAGAATACAAAAAATCACCACCTGAAAATGAAAGATCACCAGCGGAAAAGGAAATCACCACATACAGCCGATTTTTGTCCACCAAATCCGGCCACCTGCTCTATTTATCAACTCCGAAGAATATCACCAAAACAAAAAATCACCAACGGAAAATGAAAATCACCACATTCAACCATTTCCTTTATTAACAGTGTCCGCCAAAATCAAAAATAAAAATCACCAAATTTAAATCTAAATCATAACAATAATCATTATTAACAACCCCCACATCACCACCACCATCACCACCGTCTACATACCACCAACACCATTTACAAACCCACCAGATCCGAAAATAATCACCAATTACACAGTAAAATTACTGAAAATGAACTGAATAACCTGCTACATGATTTGAAATCAAAACTATCCATCGGGGAAGGAATAAAATACGTCTCAATCGTCAGAAAAACAACGGGGCTCCGGTCGGCGATCGCTTTAGACGTAGATAAATGATTCAATCGGAAAAGCTGCGGCGGGGATAATGATGAATAGAAGATGGAGAGTGGGAGGGAGGGGGGGGAGAGAGATAGAGAGAGAGAGAGAGAGAGAGAGAGAGAGAGAGAGAGAGAGAGATCTGATTTTCAGTTTCGGCAGTGGAGGTTGGGGGTGATGGCAGCTGGTGGTGATGGTGGTGACTGGTTGATGGGTGTGGTGGGGAGAGAGGTGGATGAAAGAGATGAAATGTAAAATAAAAATTAAAATGTGTGGTTGTGATTAGATTTAGGGATAAAAATGAGTGGCTGAGATTAAATCTCATTTCTCACAATAATTGAGGTTCTCATTTGAGCAACTCCCTATATATATAGGGATGAGCGTGGTTCGGTTTCGACCGAAAACCAAACCGTAACCATATTATTCCAAAACCAAACCAAACACTTTTGGTGCGGTTTCGGTTTTTAGTTGCGGTTTCGGTTTGAGGTGGTGTGGTTTCAATTTTAAAACCAAACTAAACATAAATTGTTATGCTCTTGCCAGATACCATGCCCTTAAACATAAAACAGCAAATTTTCAAAGATGTTGTTTCTTTTAGTGATATATGAAGTTTTATGCTCTTGCTAGATATGGGAGAGGTGTGACAATAAAGCCGGTCCCAGAACCCTTCTATAAGCAGCTCACTACTGCTCACTGGGGTCAATGAATTTAAACCAAAATAGGCACTGTATGAAGCTGGAACTCAATTTACAAGAATGGTTATCAAAATACGCTGTCATAATGGTTATACGATCCATGTCAAAACTTACATTTGTTATTAGCCAATTAATGTATGCATGCTCAATACAATAGATTTGCAATAATATCTTGACTCTGCAAGGAAATCAATAAATCTAAATTAAGACATTATTATTCTTATATATATATATATAGGCACATGATCAAATATAAACTAAAATTAAAATTGAAACTATAAATTAATCTAAGCCATCGGATCAATCTAATCTAATGGTCATGTAAAAGCACCTCACCCAACTACTGTGCACTCTCTCACACCCAATTTCACCTTTTCCCCTCCGTTTTTAATTTGATTTTTCCCGTTAAACGGTAAGTTTTTTTTTTAAATCCGATTTCACTGCATTTTTCTCCATCTCTCTTTGATCGATTTGCATACCATATATGATATATTCCGAAGTAATTTTATAAAAATTTGTTTCTAGTTTTCATTTTAAAATTGGTTTTTATTAGAGTAACCCCCTATATATATTAAAATATATATATTTAATTTTATTCAGTTCAGTTCGATTTGTATTCAGTTTAAAAAATATTAAAACCAAACCGAAACCATATTATCAGTTCAATTTTTATTCGGTTTGGTTATTAATTGGTACAGTTTTTGTTTGCGGTTTTGTTCGGTTTCGGTTTTAGTTTCGGTTTATGGTTTGATTCTGCTCATCCACGCACACACACATATATATAGAGAGATAGAGAGAGAGAATTAGAATATATAATTTGTTTTTTTATCGTAGGTAACCCGCAGCCGCTACCCTTAAGTACGCACTGGGTAAACCCTACGGGCTCACGTAATAGCCTGCAAACCACGTGAACCAAGGTAAACCGCATTTAAGCGATAGGCTCTGACTCGGGAAGCATAATCATAATTTCTACTCCCGTGGGATTCGAACCCATGACCAAGAGTATAGTTTTCCCCTCTTTAACCAACTGAGTCAACTCTTGCGGGCTAGAATATATAATTGTTTTGAGCAATGCTAATTACAAACACGGGGTTTACCCAGTGCGTATCCGAAGGGTAGCGGCTATAAGTTCCTTAGGATTTTTTTTTATTAAATAATGTGACATTATTTAGGACTCATTTTAATTTGTCAATGTACAATATATGCATATAGGCGTAGTCTTTCCCGGACACTGTGACGACCTCAATCTCGGGGTTAGGAAATGAGGACTCACACACCTCTAATCTACTAATTAAATATGCATAAACCCCGATTAACTACTAACAGGATCAACAGGATAAAGTATGAGACAAGATTAAAACTACCAATCACAGAATATAACTTACAAACCCAAAATATTATTGAATAATCAATATCGATTCCGGCTGGGAACCGACAGATAACCCATTGTATCTTTAAACACCACTTTCTAGGCGCGAGCTCACTCATAACCTGTACTACCTGCTCTGGCAACTGAAAGCCCTCAATACGGTAGGGACCATCAGGTACGCTCTTACGAGCAGTGCGCCTAAGCCTGGTCATCTTCTTGCTTAACTGCCATGGTTAGATTAAGACAAAACAAGTGAGTAGAAAACTCAGCAAGTAACTATATAGCAGTTCTACATTATCAATTCTCAATATACTTTGAACAAACTAGGGCATTCTATTTTAGCTAATCTAGGTGGCAGATTTCCATATATTTATTTTTTTTGTTTTCTTTGAGATAAGGAAAGGGTATCCGAAGAATAGTTGGGCTTTCAAGGAAACGAAGCTCGAAACAGGACAAAAGCCGACATTCATCATAATTTATTATAGGATCAAAATAGATCTTTCGATAGAGGAAAGCAACAGTATGGAAGATATAGAATCATTCATATGATCAACAATTTCAGGGATAGGGTTCTGAGCTTTAAACTCCACAATAACATAATCAACTCTTTTCAAAACAGTATAAACCATTTTCATTTCCAAAAAATTAATTTACTGAATAAAAGTTTCAGTTCCCTTTCTTAAATAATCATTTAGAACCCTTGATTGGATCACTTATCTTTCCATTTCATTATATACGGGTGATCATCCCGTATCGACCTCCATTCCGGTCTTTAAGGTACCATTCGACATAATTTCAGCCTTAAATTGGACTAGTCCCA
Source organism: Apium graveolens (assembly GCF_009905375.1). Classification (NCBI taxonomy): domain Eukaryota; kingdom Viridiplantae; phylum Streptophyta; class Magnoliopsida; order Apiales; family Apiaceae; genus Apium; species Apium graveolens. The sequence continues at coordinate 189,085,141 of NC_133657.1, forward strand.
CTAGCCTCTTACCATGACTGGACTAGTCCCACTAGCCTCTTACGTCTCAATCCAATCCATCAGGAATTTATTTGGAAAACCTTGAGTTGGAAAACAATAGGTTTTCTAAAATTCATTTTATCATTACCAAGCCTTTGAAATCATTCAGACTCTTTCAAGTCGAAACTCATTCTTAATTCAGATTTTAAAGAAACAAAGTTCAGGGAGTGAATCAAAGATACGCAAAGAACAATTCTCAAGAATTCTGTATCAAGGATAACAAGGCACTAAATTTGAAGGATCAGAAATAACTTAGGGATCATTAGGGCGATCAAGAGAAACAGGGTATCATTAACAGAGTTATCCAAGATAATTTAAAGGTTCAATATGATCCATGGCATTATAGGAATCTTAAACAGAAAGGCAGATTATCAACGGGTGAAATCAATAGGATTATCAATAACATGTTATCAAGAACAAAGGGTACTTCAAATCAATATCATGGTTTCATAAAGCAAGGGTTTTATACTTTAACAGTTCCATACTCTACATGGTATGAACAATATTTCCTTTATAATCATTTACACAAGTAATCAGAGTTACTTGCCTGAAATTGCTTTCCTGAGGGTTGAACTACTGCCACCTAGTATACTTTTCCCTTTCCTAGCCCGAATGCCCTCACGTTCCGAATCTACAATAAAAACCAAAAATCTTAATTAGATTCCCAACTCTCGTTCCCGGAACGATCTCTCTATACGATAACTCGATTATATCTTTAACTCGAGCATACGAATATAGCTTATACAAATAAGCACATAGCACAATCCTTTCTCGAAGTTTTTATATCCTTATATACCTAACAATCAAAGCGTACTCGCTTGACCTTGGCTATTTCTCAAATCAAACTAACACGACTCTTTTACGAGTACTAGACCCATTTACAACCAAACATTTACGTGCATACTATCACGACTTAATTCCCTTTTCTTTTATTCCTTAATTCGAACCAAAACAACAATCCAATCAAGTAAAATCAAAGATTTTCACATATAACACTCAATCATTCTTTCAATTACCAAAATCAAGTTTTGACCTTTATTTCTTATGGCCTATTCGGCCTTCACACTTATCACAATCAAGAATCAAACATGCAAAAATAGATTTTGACATGCAAGGTTATATACCACATTTCTTTCTTGTTTTAATCCCCTATTAAATCATTCCATTCATTAAGTCACTAAACCATGCACTACTTAGTGATTTCAACTTAATCAATCCATCAAATCAACATGCATACACTTAATCACCAAGTTATCCCCTTTTTATCTTGTTTTCATTCGGCAAAAACATAATTTTCAACTCAAAGACTAATTACTAGCATGCACTCATTGATCTCCTTTAAAACTATCATGCAATTGCTTTTAAATCATACAAACTTAGTGTTTACCAAGATTATCTCACCAAATTCAATTTCCTTTCTTATTAACTCAAAAATTCGAACCTAAACTTAGCATGCAACAATAATTCATTCCTTATTAATCTAATCACCATCCATTATTACTTTAATCAAGTCTACTCACAACAACCACTTTAAAGATTCAACCCATTCGGGTTTATCAAGAAAACACACATACAAAGATCAATCTTGACATGCAAAGTCCTATATCACATTTTCAACTTGTTTTAAGCCTTAACTTAGTCATTTAACTCATTTTCATCAAGATTTCCGAAGCACAAAGCCAAACATCACCTAACGACTCAACCTTAATTAAATTATTCAATGCATGCATTCACTTAATCACAAATCAATCTCTTTTAAACCCATTTTCCATTCGGCAAACATTCAAAATTCACAATCCAAGAACCAAACATTGACATGCATCACTAACTCCTCTTTTAAATCAACATGCAACTCTATTTCCTACTAATTAAGCTTAGTTCATACCAAGATCAAGTCACAAAATTCAATTTCCCTTTTATTAGCATAAAGCCGAAGCAAAAACTCACATGCAAATCATCAATTTTGATTTTCTAAGCAACAATCACATGCACACATTCATTTTACAATCAAGGAAATCATTTTACCAATCACATACTCAATTTTCAACAAAAGAAACAAAACCCTTTTTCAAGCTTTCAAGAAACCATAACATGCAACATTAAAATCCAACAATAACATCATGAAAAACCCACCGGCTCTCCTTTGGATCATGGCCGATGGTGGTCGAACTTGAGAGTGCCCATAACGGGTCTCCTTTTGAGTTTTAAACCATAAAATCACTTGAATCTACTCTTATGATCATATATCAAGAAATTATATTTCCTTGAACATAACCATAGAGATGGAACCATAAACACTTATACAAACACTTACATGCAAGTGAAATCTAAGAAGTATACCGAAAATGGAAGCTATAGATGGTTATATCTTTGAATTTGGATGAGTTTTTGTCATTGCATGCAAGAGAGAGAAAAGAGATGGGGAGAGAGCCGAGAGAGAGTGTCCGAGAGAGAGAGAAGAGAAAAAGAAGAGAGAAAAGAGTGAGTGTTCGGCAAGAAGAAGAAAATGAGGAAGGAAGGGAGTATTTATACTCCACCAAGATTAAGGGTAAAATAGTAATTTAATAACTCCCTTTTTAGTTTGCATTTTCTTTCTCTTTTTACTTAATTGCAACGAAATTCAAAATAAAAATATTTCTCTCTCGGAAAGTCAAGAATTATTGAAAATGATATTTTTAACGCGTAGGCCTCGAAATTAGCTTTTTATCCATTACTCATAATAAGAATTTGAGCGAGCGGTTGATTTTATATGAATTTCGCAAACTCGCTTTAATAAATACCTTTTTCACATTAAATCGATTTAAAAATGCAAAGATCAACAATTAAATTCATTTATCATTTTTAAAAAGTCTCTAAGACCTCTACGAAGATAACAGAACAAATCCCATATTTTTATCCATCTCAGATGATTTTATAAAAATGCACGAAGGTTAATTAAACCTTTACTTAAATCACATAATTCCTTTAAAATTAACAAAAATTGACACAGAACATATAATCATGCACACAGTGAAGCAATCACACGCATATAGTCACATAACGACTCAGGTCTGATCATAGAATATATCACTCTTAAATCTTTATCCTCTTTTACGCGTACCGGGTCACGTTCAGCCTGACGGCCCGACGCTCAGCGTTTCGATTACGCTTCTCATTATCATTATCGACTGACACGTCACTTAGGACAAAACACTTTACTGACACATTCATTTCATTCAATCACACATAATTCCCCTTTTATATATTCTTTAACTCTTTAATGGAACGGGTTCCGTTCTACCTGACGGCCCGACAACACAGCTTAACTTCTAAGCTGACTCTTTAAATTGGAACGTTTTTATCCACGCTCCTTAACTCTAGTATACAGATAAGACAAATAATCACCGCTTAATCACATAATCTCATCACATAACACATACTTTACTTTCTTAATTACGACGCAAAATTCTCGGTCGTTACAGACACATCTAACATTTGAAAATTATTTAGGAACAATTTTTTAGGTGCAACATTTTTCCATTATTTTTAATGATATTAATTTTTTTAAAGATAAAGCGGGCATGGTAGTTCCAGGAACTAGAAGGACAATTTCATGTTTGGCATGAGTTGGTCCAAACTGTGATAATTTGGTGGCGACTCAATGTGTCAACTCAACGGGTGAAGCGAAATTTTGAATTTAGGATGACTCTTATTTTTTTTTTAATAACTCCGATGTGAATACAAACATGGAGTATCACACACATATATATATATACATACTATTATAAGCGTAACACCTTCTATTTGGTAGTTGTTGATCGGTTGTTCGTTACAGTTGTTTGGTACGATAAATAACAATCGTCAGATCTAAAGACAAATCGATACAAACCGTTGGATGTAATAATAAAATAATAATATATTAATATTTAATCTCCTCACATGGGTTTAGGCTTCGAATCCTGTCAACGTCGTATTATATTTAACTTTTATATTCTTTATTTTTAACAATTTCTATAGGTTAAAGATTCGAGTCCCGCGAACAACATATTTTATATTATATTATTTTTTTCCTGTCAAGTCTCAAATGATCATAAAACATATATTATTCTAACTTATTATGTTCCTCAATTTATTTTTCAACTATTGAAAATTTATATTAATATATTAATAATTTTAAGATAAAATATATTATTAAGAATTATTCGAGTGTTAAAAGTAATCCGTGCATCGCACGTGTTATAAGCTACTCCCTCTGTCCCATTAAATTTTATACATTTCAAAATTTACCAGAAATAGTAAAAGATTTATAATATAAAAATTAATTATACTCACTCACATTCACTGCTTTCTTCCACTAGTCCAACTTTATATATTGAATATTGATTAATACCACTACTTTACCTACTTTTCTTATTTTTCCTTAGAACATTCATTTTTTTTAATCCCGTATACAAATCAAACGTATATATCGAACGGGACAGAGGAATAGTATATATATGGGACATACTATATATTTGTTTTAAAAAATAGCCTCCCTGCTCCTCGGATGGGGCATGTCTGCGTAAAACATTTTTAAATAACTTTAAGCGAGGCAACATAAGCAGCCATACGGGCCTGGGACTGGTAACAAAAACTGTAGGGTTTTGATATCAAATTATAATATTTTACTGTGAGTGTGAGGTGAGCTCGTAAGTTTCTACTTCCACTCCCTCTTGATTTTCAACTTTATGTGCTTAGGTTAATTGAATTAGGGTTTATAACTTATTTGATCTTTACTCATTTTTCTTATCTTTATATAGAATGTTGGTTGCTACCTAACTGTTGCACTCCAACTGTTTGTTTAAATTTCCCAACAATACAAAACCTTAATACTATCTAATTTAATCCATTCAGTTACTTCTTGTAAGTGTAGCTCGAAATCTTGAAGTGCTCAATTCTGCTGGTTTAGCGCCAAGTAGTGGACATGGTTTTCGGGTTTTATTCGTATTTTAGAAGATAATCTACCCTTGTCATTTAAGTCTACTATGCTTGTATATAAATTTTGCATGACCAAGGATGCTTGTAATATATGCCATGATATTTTCAGAGACGGTTTCCCACCCTGCACGTTATCGTGCACGTGCTAGAACTAATTTTACAAGCATCGAGTAATTGATACTAATTAGGACATCTGTGCTTGAACGATCAGTTGCCCTACTGATGGAGGTCTAATTATGATACTATTCCATTTCGTTTGATGATTTTAATTTATAAGAGAATATTCTTCCCGGAAAGAAAAATGAGGGGCAAGAATTAATACAGTAATTTTTGCAGATATATCACGTGCTGTTTTGCTAGTAGTGTTTTGATCACCAAAATCCATGCATATAATCTGTTTGTATATGTTATTGAACGGGAAACCACTTTTTTAAGTTTGATACATACTGGAGTATATCATATATTTTCCGTTTCCTTATTTTGTTTGGTTGCAGACAACTTCCTGACAACTGTTTTGTGGAATCATGCAAATAGAAGAAACAAGACCCGTGTCAGAATTGAAAAATATTTGTCGGATATTCTCAGAGTTTATGACAAGGTGAATTTATAGGCAGCATTTTTGAATTATTTTTCTTCTTTTCTAATTAAATTATTGGACTAACTAGTATATAGGCTACTACATACTACAGTATACCTTAGCCGTAGTGTTATGCAATTTAATGAAGTATCCGTTCCGAGTTCTTTGGAAATCTAAGGAACTTTTATGCGGTTTGTTGACCTTTTTATATTAGGCCATCCTATTGTATATGTTAATGTGGCAGAAATTACTCTAAATGAGTACAATTAACATGTATGTTAATGTTATAAGATGGATGCATATAATAAAAGTAACACATCTATATGACTCGTGGTTTGAACCCGCGACATCTGAAGGCAATGGTCTGCTGCACTGGTTAATGACATCATGTTTCATCATAGTAGGTGAATATGACTGGAAAATGACATACAGATTGTTCCTAAATATAGAAAAACATTTTTCAATACAAAGCTGTGGTTTATTTTTTCTTCAGGATGGTTTTGGAGATGGATAGGAAACCCTTGTTTGGTAATTACGAGGATAATTTTTTTTAGCATAAAATGTTAAGGAGGATGCTGTTAGTCTTACAGATTCACAGCTTCCACTACTGTTCTAGATATTGATTGGGTTGTAGTCTAATCATGTTATAGTAAGTCTCAGTGAAAGCACTAAATTGAATATTCAAATTTCATTAAGTTTACTAGACCTGATGATGCTGCATGAACTTAATATTGCTGGGTCGAGTTAGGCGGCAAAGGGAACTTATCTCCTAGGGTTAGGAGCCTAGGATGCAGGACAAAGCTAAAGATGGGCCAGAACTATGGAATATGACCTTCTCTCCAGATGCAGAGCATCCGTAGTAACACAATAAATTCTCAAATTTACTTCCTAAAATCTGTTTAATTGATAAGTTTTACTCTAATCAGAATGAGAGGATTACATCTCCTTGTATATGACCATGGAAAACACGGAATTATTGATAATAGTTATCGAGATTAGTAGACAGTAGTATAATCCAAATAGGAGATTTAATCACTTACAACTTTTTTATTCCCGATAAATAGAAAAATAATATATTAAAAATTGCATAATTCCCTGTTTGGCTGTTCCATGTTCGTCATCGGCAAGTTCCAGTAGCAGAGTTGGCTATTAGTATTTGCAGAAAACGGGATGTATTGTTTTAACTTTTTTCTTTTCTTTCAGGGTCAAATTTTTCAAAAAAGATTTATATTAAGCAGTTATGCAACTTTTAGGCATCTTCTGCTCATTTTGATACGACTTGCACGGTTGGACCACACCCAAAGTTAAAAGCTCCTATATCTTTTGTTTTGAAGATGGTATGTTTATCATCTAATGGCAACCTGTTTGTGTTAGGGTCACAAAATTTGAGGAGCTGGTGGACGTGGGATGTAGGCTCCTGAATGGTTTCCAACAAGCACTTGGTAGCTTTCTGATTTATTTATATATTCTCTTTGACTAATGTATTTTAATTGATTACTAGGAAATGAGATGTATTGTTAGTAAAGTAGCTGCGCTTTATCTATACAATTACAGGCTTCCTTCGAAAACTTTCGATTGCTAAGTCATCCGAACTGGTTGAGTCCATCATTAAAGCTAATGCTACTAGGAGGGTTTTATCTTATGTAGAAGCCGGATGTGTTAACACTCATGACAGAGTACAAAATATGAATAAGTGTAAGCATTCCTGCACATTCAGTATTTGAGTAGATTGTTTACATGGCTCACATGGAGAAATTACTTACTTCTAGATAAAAGATGCAGTACAAACAAAAATTGTACATCTTCAATGCAACCACGTCTCCTGTCCACATACCTATACAGAGTCTAATGTTGTTAATTCAGTCCCTTTTGTTATTTGCTTTACTCATCTTTATATCAGCAATTTTGTTACACCAAAACTTCCTTTAAAGTCCGAGTTTAGAAAATTTGTTTGTAAACTAAGCAAATTGTAGATCTAAAGATCTACCTGTATCCTCTTAAGGTATTTAAGGGAACTTGGATTTAGCCTTATCAGTCACTGATTAGTTTGGTCAAGTGAAATGCTAAGCCAAAGTTTTCTCTATTGTCTTGGCTCGTTTTTTCTTGCCGGATGTTTCTCCATGTAGTGTTGTGTGTTTGTTTTCTAGCGGATGTATGTACAATATAGTTGCTCTTCTGCAGAATTTGCTCTTTATTTCTTTTTCTTATATTTTTTTATCGAGTCTTACTTATCTTTAATGATATGGGACCTGGCATACAGTGCATACCTGCCAAGTTGAACTCCTTAAACATCTTAATCAAGGTAACACTTTCCTCTACTATTTTTTTACTCAGTAACTGGTATATTTATATTTGTTTATATGCTAATAGCTTCTGTTGACGAGGCTAAACGTTTTATCTGACATCTGGGGCAGAGGTCTACAAAGCAAGTGTACAAGTACATTATGGTTTTGACCGTTGAACATCGATATGAAGTTGGAAAATGCAAATTGAAATTATGAAGTACTTTAGATGTAGTAAAACAAAAAGCTACAAGAGTTACTGCTAGTTATTTGAAATGAAAATTAAGTCGATTTGTTTCTTGCAAAAAGGACACATATAATACTTAGTAATATTCTTATGTTTGGTTCAAAACAAAATATATTTGTTTGTAGTATCAACTCTCTTCCCCCCTCCCCCTTTTGGTAACTTATAATCTGTACTTAACTGTGGTAATTGCAGCAAAAGATGCGGTCAATGAACTTGAAGGCCTTGTCGAGGATGCAATTATCGAACTCGGAAATGCTACTGAAGATTTGGCACATTTGCATATTAAGGATTCAAGAAGTGTGCTTGATCTTCCAGGAAGTACCTCAGACGAGGTAGTTTCCTCAGTTTTTACGATCTATATATGTATTAGCCATACTTGTTTACGCACACGCACCCACTCTATTTAAAAAAAAAGATAGGAAAACAAAATGAGGAACTTAATATGATATGGATTTAACTTGAAGTAGGAGTATTAAATATCACTACAGCAACAAGAATATTCAGAAGGACTTGTTTTTCTAATTTCTTAGGGCCTGTTTACTTGCCTACTTTTCCAAAAAACTAAGTTAAAAACATGTTCATATTCATCATTTTTTAAATAGAAAATTTAAAAATGGAAAACCGTGTTTTCTACCATTTTTCAAATTACAACTAAGATTTTGAAAAGTCTATAGTATTCGATATTTCTCCATTTAAAATTCAGATAAGTTTTTCACTCGGGAAAAAATAGAAAACACGGATAAAAAAATGGGGTCAGTTATGTGCATCATGCAGTCTGTGTAGTGTGTTCAAGTACATTCTGAAATGTCTATCACTATGTTATCTCTCAAACCTAGTAAACATAGGCAGCGAATATCATATTTTATAGTTATAAAGGCTGATGAAATGAAATGAAAATATGAAAATTTAATATCATGAAATGAAAATATGAAAATTTAATTATAATAAAATAATATCACATCAGGATGTTTATTTATTTAAGTTCATCAAATTGATATAAATTAATAGACATGTTTAAAAAAATAATATCACATGAGGATGATTATTAATTTTTATGTTCATAAAATTAGAAAAATAGAAAACTGATATTATTTGATCTGAACATGTTTTTTATTTTACTTGTTTTTTAAATTGGATGGCACTTTGAACACATTTTCTCAAATTTCAATAATTTTCTATAAAAATATTTGTAAATTTTTTAGAAAATTTGAAAAAGGAAAATTGGGATTTTTTTTTGGAACTAAACAGGCCCTTTTAGTCTTTTTTAATGCTCCGACACCCATTTTAAGACACTTCTCCTTGGTTACTACAAGCAGTGGAAATTGCACAAAGATTGTTTGTTTAGGTCTGTCAACATATCTACCTTCTTGAATTCCGCCATTTACTACTGCTTTATGTCTTGGAATTCATCATTTATGTTTTAGGAAAAGCAAAAAGTGGTAGGTTGCAGTTATACGAGTAAATAAATATATGTAAAGAAAAAGTTATTTCAAGTATTTTAAAGTATAAATCACTTTACTAATGTGACATGGTGATCTGCTTAAAGGATGGTCTGTAGCATATAAAGAATATTTAAAAATTTTGCCATTTGCAGATATTTGATTGATATCTTTTCAGGTTTATGTATCATTTTTTCGCCTCCTTATCTGTACACTGAGGAACATTTAATTTGGGATCATGACATGTGTGTTCTATTTCTTAAATTCATTCTAAACTATGCAGGCAACTGATGTGATGTAAATTTTCTTCTGTAACATACTGTAACGTGTATTAACGTTAAAATGTAAAATTTTGCTTATCTTTTCTTTAGGAAAGGATGTTGTCATCAGATACTCAGCAACCTGAGATTACTGATTATGCTACCATGATGGCTGTTATTTACAGCATGGTGAAGCAAGATTACTTCATGCAGGTAGTGATCTTTCTCTAGCACAGTTCCAGACTTCCAGTAGTTGAAAAGAATCAATAATATTCCCATCTTTTGACAACCTTTGAAATGTTGCACAGTATGTTGATTCCTATAATATGTTTGATGTGATCTTGTCTCTTTGTTACAGGAAAAGATTATTTCTGCTCTTAATCTGAACTCTACATCTGAAGAACTGGAGAGCTATAGTCTGATGTGGTCGTTACGTCCTTATATCGATGATGAAGTTATGCATCAAGCATGGAGACTTGTTCACTGACTATCATTGCCTGCTTGAGTTTTCATTTTTTACTTTTGGTCCAAAGAGCTACCTTAATCATTTGCAGTATGATGCCGGCCTTAAGGAATTCTATGAATTCGGTTTTTTAATTATAAACAATCAATTGAGAAGCTGCTTGCTACTGTCCTGACATACAACTTTGGCACATAATTGCGCTCCTATGCATCCAACTCCAAGCGCTCGACCTCTGCACCGTGGGACCTGTTTGTTCTGTCCGAATCTTCTCCTTGTTTAGACTGTCTCGTTTTATACATTGCAAAACATATCCAGAAATTTTTTTGCAACTCCTCTCATATTTACAGACTATACTATACTAGTATAAGATTTAACTGATATATTGTCAGTTATATACAATATACAATGGTTCAGAGAATGATAAAGAAAGCATTATTCTGCAATATGATAATATTTCTTCCTCTGTAGTTATGTGAACATACGTTTTGACAGTCTACTTGCAAACGTTGTATAGTATTAATGTGTAGTGTTTACATATCTTAATGCTGCGCAGAATTTGGGAGAATAGTTATCAATCTATACTAGCTCTAATCACCGATTGGCAATCTTATACAAATGTCAATAAAACTATTATGCTTAGTTTGATTTTTAAATTAAAATGAGATTCGACCTTAAATTTGATATGCTAAATATTATGATTCTTATGTTAAGTTATTAACAAGATATTGTCACGATGGAGATGGTTTTCTTTTGTGTGTTCTTTATTATATAAGGTGTTATTAATGATGTGTATCCTACCTATATTATATATATTGATGACTCCAATCCAACTTTTTAGAAAAAAGAAAATGTTAGTTAAAAATAAACTCAACCTCATACGGTTTTTTTTAGTTAAACGCTGTAAATAAAAAAGTTAGGTATTTTTTGAAAGAAATGAAAAAAGCACGTCCCAATTTACTTACATTTACTAATGGGTCGGATAAGTTGCTAAAAACTCGTATCTGATTGGGTTGTTGAATAATTTAAAATTTCATTATATCCTATATATTGTTGGTATAATGTAGGTTGTAATCGAGTTAGACGGTTCCGTCCCTTTTTTGGTATATTAGAATGGAGAAGTCATTTTTTTGGTATATCTATTCAAAAAATTCCATTTATGATACAGAACGCCTGTACTTGTGGGATTCTCCAACTGACACCCAGAACAAGTGGCGTTCTGGGGTCATTTTAATATATATATTTTTTTCTCTTTTCCCGTGATGAAGTTGTGTTAGTATGTTTTTGAACGAAATAAAATAAGGTGAAGGACTGTTTTTGGACTCCGATATTAAATAAATGGAAAATGTTTTCATTAAATTTTTTTTGTTGGCTTGTAATGTAAACCTAATTTATGTGTGTATTTTTTAATTTAAATAAAAAACCGTCTAAATATGAATTTTATAGCTCCAAAAAGGGTGTCGTGAAATGTGAACCTATATTTTGGGAAAAATATATTTTTGAATTAAAAATTTATATGAACAACAGTTTTGTAGTTTCGAAAGTGGTGTCTTTAGCGGCGAGTGCGTAATTGTCACGCGTAAATTTGTTTAGGTCCATTTAAATAACCGAAAATTTGTTTTGGGAAAATTTGTGCATGGGCATATTTAAATAACCGAAAATTTGTTTAGGTCCATTTTTCTATTGTTTGGTAGGTAGACATAAAATGAAGGTGCATTGAGTATTGGAAACCAAAATATTATGATAGAACAAGTAAATAATGAAATGGAAAACAAGGAAACGGAACCATATTACAAGTAGACTTAGCAGTAGTACATATGTTTGACAAGAAGATCACGTGTTTTAGTGTGGGCACCCTGAGCATTTCTTACTACGCTTGGTGTGACCTTCTTGGTTACATAAACTACATTTCTTTCCAGACCGCGGACCATCAATCTCCGTTCGGATCCGCACTGATTGTCCCTTATCCCCGCATTTTTTCTTTAATTTTTTCAAGGACTCTTCCGGCACTAACTTTCCATACCCCTGCCAAGGTACGGGTTAGTCGTAGTTCCAGTATTCAGTTGGTTCCAACGGATAAATTATTGGCATGTACAAGTCCTGCATTGTTTGGTTCTTATGGAAATGATCGATGAAATGCTCCCAACTCAATCCATGTGTTATACAACCTGCCATTGCATGGGAGCACAACATGTGATGGGTCGCCCATTTTCCACAGGTGCACGTACGGTCATTGAGGTTGACAACCTGGGTTTTACCTCCCTTTACCGTCCCCTTTGCAGTTGTGTACTGATGTGTTAGTATTTTCATAATCCCGCAGAGATGATGGAAAGTAATAACTGTATGTTTTGTTGTCTTTCTCCGAATTTTAGCTAACATAGCGGCGGAACGTGCATATAACCGTTGCCCCTCTTGTAGACCGTCATCCACTATGTTTCGATGTTTATCTACAATTGTGACCACCTTGTAGAAGAGGTACTCCATCATTTCTGTTACTGGAAGAAAACGAGCCCTCCTTATGTTGTCGTTGAAGCCCTCAAGCATGTTTGTGGTTGTTTGACCGTAGCGAACACCACTATCGTGGGAAAGTGTCCACCTCTCCACGGGTATTGTAGCAAGATATTGTAGGGCGGTGGGGGAAATTTCACCAATCCTTGACATATATGCATCGTGCTTTGGGACTTGTGTGGTTCTTCTAGCTTTCCACATTAATTTTTTTAGTTCACCACCTGGGTGATGACTACAAAAGTTACTTCTTACATGGAGGAGACAGAACCTATGGATGCCGAGTGGCTCAGCAAAACCGTTTTGAGGGTCTCGTAGGGCGGAGATAATGCTGGCAGCACGGTCAGAAATGATGCAGACGCTGGTCCGTTGCCGACAGACATGTCTTCGAAGACGCTACAAAAACCAAGACCAGTTCTCGTACGTCTCCTCATCAACCAAGCCATAACAGAGAGGGAACGGGTGGTTGTTCGAATTAACACCCATAGCAATAAGCAGCTTGCCCCTATATCTTCCTTTCAAGAATGTCCCGTCTATTGAAATCACAGGACATGCATGTTGTCACCCGTCCATCATTGCCTTTAAAGACCAAAAAATCCGCTTACAGACGGACGTGCCCCGCTCCTTAGCATGAGGGACAACATCGATCTCGGCGATGGTTCCAGGATTTGTCTTCATAATGGCTTCCAGGAACATGGGTAGAGCTTGGTATGTTATAGCCCAACTGTCATACACTTCCTCAATTGCTATTTGCTTCCCTCTCCACGCTTTCTTGTACCCCACTATGTGGTTGTGCTCGTTGTTGATCAGCGGGATAATTGTTTTAATGGGAATTTATGGTGTATATATTACATGTTTCACATAAAACAGTAAATGTCAAATAAAATTCGGCTTTAATAAGTGGCGTTTGCTAAAGATTTACTTACAAGTGGTTTTACAAGTTGTGCAATCATCCTTGCAGATAACTTCTTGTGATCTTGTAACGGCTGATCGATCATGCATTTGTGTTCCTCTCTATTAACATTAATCCGCAAGTACCTGGAATCATGCATGAAAGCAGCCCTCATCCTCCAGTTACACCCCTCAGCCCGGCACTGTACAATGAGCTATTCTTTGTTACTCCTTGTAGTTTTATATGTAGGATCAATGTTAATATGTGCACGCCTCACTGCTCCCAAGAGCGTTGTTTTGTCACGGTAACACATTCCCTCACCCAGTTCCCCCTTGTCGAGGTCTTCATCAACATATATATCATTAGGGTTATCTATGATTGGTGGAGTGTATTGCTCTGTGCGAAACCATGGAACCCTTGAAACATGATGTTCTTCTCGAACTACCGAAAATGTATTAGAAATTTCTTCATTTCTCTATGAATGTCCTTCACCATCTTCGGTTGCAGAAGATTCCTCGTCGTCGTCATCGTGAAGGTGAAAATTCTCCTCACTTGATGAATTGACTACAACTCCATCTGCCAGCAGGGCTAACCGCTGACCTGAACCTCTTCCCACCACATCACTTTCATAACTAGCCCCCTCTTGAAACCCGCCACTGTATTGACTGCTTTCCCCTCCATACCCTCTACCATGTTCAGTAGTCCCCCCTCCATAGCCTCCACCATGTTGACTACTCCACCCTCCATTACCCCCACCATGTTCAATAGTCCCCCCCTCCAAACCCCTCACCATATTGACTACCCCCCCTCCATACCCTGCACCATATTGACTACCCCCCCTCCATAGCCTCCATCATATTGTATATTCCCCCCTCCATACACTCCAATATATTGACTATTACCCCTTCATACGGTCCACCATGTTCACTAGCCCTCCTACCAGACCCTCCACCATGTTGAGTAGTCCTCCCTCCATACCCTACACCTTGATCAAAAAGTATATTTGACCACAGTGGTTGTACATCACCACCGTATGTTGTTGATGTTGGTTGTGACCCGAAATTATGATGGAATGAGTATGGGTCATCAACAACAATTTCTTCTATTTCGATGAACAAAGAAACATCTCCTTGAACGTTTAGCAACATGGCAGGAACATTTAACATGCGTGTAACATCATCATCACATAAAATATTCATTTGATAAAAACCTTCAACTAGGTTGTACTGACCAAGATATGGATACTTTAAACTCAATTTTAAATTCCACTGATACGAACTAATGTTCATTAAATTATACACGACACTTTTAAGCTTATTGTAAGTGGTACCAAACCTAATAAACATCATTTTTTGGACCGATAGAGAAAATGGAGAAAATGATATTACTACCATCTCGAATAACTACTCCACCCCAAAAAAATTTGACGTTGATGTGGCCTTCCATCTCCCTGCGTTGAAGACAACATTAATAGTTAGGAAACCAAAGTCAAGATTGTACATGTAAACAAACATACATGTAATGCTGACATACCTTAGAATTGCAGTATGAACAATATTATTTTCCTAAAGATTTAGGAACTTAGAATTGCAGTATGTTTTGAATACATGCAATGTTGGAGGACACATATAAATAGGAATAGAAGCTGTAGGCTAGAGATAGATAAACATTTTGAGAATTCGGATAGGAATGCATTATTGATAGAATCCAATGGAGATTTCCGATAGGATATCTGTCAAAGAGAAATCTACTATTTATGTCCCACTTGGAAGATATGGAAGAGAAGATAAGATTCTTCAAATTCATAACAAAAGCAAATGCTACATTATGTTGTTTATATTTTTTTGTTTAATTTTATTTGAGTCTGTGATTAATAATTATGTTTTACAAAATTACTTGGCATAAGTAATTGTCTTACTCATCGTCAGACAAAGAACAATCAGAAACATAATCAGGATCTATAGAGAAATGATGATACATCATTGCAGTGTGGTGGTCGCCGTCTTCAGCATACTCCTGACTTCTTCTTTGTAGGTCTTTACGATTTAAGCGCATCATCATACGATTCTCTTCCTCTCTAGCACGAAATAATGCTAATTCCAGCTCATGAGGCGTTTCTCGCTGCATGTGTATGGCGCGTTGTTTTGGTATTCGCACTCCTACCTGGACACATTGGCCCATACAACTGTTGAGACACCCAACACGCCATTCCCATTCCCTCTGCATCGTGATTATTGAACTTCCTGCGTAACGTTCATTTGGATCCATTGAGTACCTAAAATTGTCATCACAAAACCATTTCCTACCAATTGCTCAGTTAATATCACCAGGGGTATAACTCATTGTGTTGTTGTTAGTATATCGTGGAATTTAAATATCACAAGGGGTATAACACACTCTATTTATAACATAAAAGTAGGTGCAAAGATACAACTCTTTACGCTTCCCAGTAATGAGATGCAGTGGTGCATAACTTTATGTCATGTCAAATACTGTTTCGCTGTTTTTTTTGCAGGATATCCACCGTACCTTATCTTCTTGCTACAGTAAAAGTCACTGATGAAAGTAATGCAGCCAAGCATTTGACTATTCATGACACTTTCAAATTGCTAATAATTCATCATTCACGTGCTGCAGTGTAGTTCGTACAATAACTAGTCACTTCTAAATAATTGATGCTGAATGCATGTGACTTTTGATTGGAATACGGAATGAAAATGAATGACTAGAAAATCAGGATTTTTCTATATAACCTATTAATCAAGATGTGAAACAAATTATAACTATCAATAGCATGTCTTCTAACATAAATCACAACTGGTTGCTCATAGAAAGAGATGATGATTACCGTAGTCTTAGAGTTATTGATGCTAAAGAGTACTTTGCCGGTGTACGTCGCGAATGGGCTTATCGACGTGAAGAATCTGACCGGTTGAGAGATGCCCTGTTTTCTATGGGTCTAAGAGTTCCAACTCGACATTCTATTGACATATATTCTCAAGCGGGGGATAATCCAACTTGGGCAGGATTTAGGAAAAAGTTATTAGGGCCGTGACAAGTATTAGAAAGGAAAATAATCGAATGTTGTTGCGTAGGAGTCGTCAGTACATGTATGAACTGGCGCGAGATTTTGTCCGCGGCATTGGGAGAGAGCTTACAGAAGATGAGCAACACAGACTATTACAAAATGAGAACTACCTTTCCGACGATTATATGTCCGATGATTGACACAGTTTTTATTATGTATCGAACCAGGCACGGTTTTTCAACTGTGTTATATTATGTACCTTATTTTATGTGATGGAATTGTGTTTCAAGTTAAGTATTCATTTTCAGCAAATTATATTTTTATCAATTTCATATTAAGCCTCAAAATAGCCCTCTACCACATTTTGACACTTTGAATATTACCTTATTAGTTCCAACTAACCTAATATATGTTTTAAATGAAATATAGATTTTAATAACTATATTTTTAATAAAAAAAAATTTAAAAATATATTACTAAGTAAAATATTTTACTAAGTAATATTACATAATTTTTTTAACTTAGTAATATTATAAATACAAAGTAATTTGATTTTAATAACTATATTATTAATAAAAAAAATTAATAAAATTATGTAATATTACTTAGTAAAATATTATTAATAAGTAAAATTTTTAACTTAATAATAATATAAATATAAAGTATTATGAGAAGAATGTTTTGTTTAGACAATTTAAAGAAAAATAGGAAGAAGAGTTCTGAGCGGATAAAAAGAAAGAGAATGAAGAGTTCTGAGGAAAAGTGTTAGGTATGAATACAACACCGAGGGGGGGTGAATGTGTTTTAGCTTTAATGTTTACTTTTTGGTTTTGCTCTGAGTTTATCAGTTGATTGTTATCAATGATTTTGTGGAGTAGATGTTAAACATAAATAACAATGTAAATATGTAGAACAAAGATCTTCAAAACTCACTTAATTTTATATTAAAAATCAAGCAGTGTTTTGCTACAAAATCTCTAAGTTCTTATTTTAGAACTTAGCTTCTTTCTTGAGAGAGAGTACTAAATTTTCTATCTTGGTTGTTTTTTACTGACTAAGGACCAATGTTAACTTTATAACTCAGTTAAGTGCTGGTTTACACAGTGTGTAATAAATATGCTATTAGCTTTTCTAAACTGTCACTTGTCATTTTTATTTATAGAAAAGCAAATCTTCCATTTCTGGCTTAGCATATCTTTAGCATCCCGTGTTTACTTTAATCTCCTCTGTCAGTTAATCTTTGTCATTGATCTTGCAAATCTCTCAAGCTGCTTTTTGTAGACTTGTCAATCCAGATGTGTGAATTTTTTGTTGATTTGCAAACTTGGATATTGAACTGTTCTGTAATTCTGTACTTAGAGAAATCTCTTCACTTCGAGATCTCCAATTAAGCTGTAGAGAACTCGACATCTCGATAGGCATGTTGGCTTGTCGATATCTCTGAAACTTCATTGTTGACTTGACTTATCGACAACTCTGAGTTCTCTAGTGAATTTTGGTTTATCGATAACTCAGAGTTCTCTAATGGACTTTGGCTTATCGATAACTCAGAGTTCTCTAATGAATGTACACTTGTCGATATCTCCGAGTTCTCGAATGGGTATCTGACTTGTCAATATCTCCAAAAGCATTTCCTGAGTTCTCGATAGACAATTCCTGAATTCTCGATAGGTCTTTCTGAGTTCTCGAATGACTTCTCTATAACACTAATTCTGTGACTTGTAGAGGTATTGACTTAGAATGTTTTTCACCAAACAGATTTATTCAACTCCAAGCTTCTTCATAATTCTTCTGAGGCATGACCTTCTTGATCTTCTTCCAGATAGAATTTTTAGGCTTGACACTGTTTAGAGAAAAATGCTCTAGTCTGCTCCATTTACATTTTATAGACATTAAGTGTTACAAGTATGAATTACAGATTAAGGTTACAATACAACTAAACTTAGGGTTGTCAGTATGACTTAGTCTTGTTATGATACAGGCATGTCTTGCACAACAATCTCCCCCAATTTTTGAGAAGATTGCTTGTCACAAATTCATGCATGTTAACAAGACTAATCCCAAGTTAAAAGAATGAAAATAAAATGATACAAAAGGTGATACAACACTTGTACAATGAATATTTGACAATTTACAATAATTAAGTAAAGACTGAGCTGTCTGATTCTTTCTCAATTATGTTCTTAATTTGCACAAGTATTTCCAATTCTTCTAGGATGGGGGTGTCAGTTAGAGCCTCTATTAGCTTCAGTAAATCTGGCTTAGGATAACTAGCTAACATCCCTATCCTGTATCTTGACAAAGAGCCAGCTTTTATATTCATAAATCTTCCATCCTTTGATATTTTGCTCTTGCCTGATGCCTTCAACTCTTCTGATCTTCTGATATACTCATCAATGTCATGCTCATACTTTCTCCTCCTTTCAGCTAGCAACTCTTTATGCTTATCTCTCATCTCCTCTCTGTTAACCACAAACACTGCCAATATTGTTCTCCATGCCTTAGTGGCTGAATCTTTACCATTCATCAAGCTTATCACCCTTTTCAGTTCAACAATTGAGAGAGAATCCTTTAGGTAATCTCCAAGCTTTTCAAAGGACCCATCACTGTAGTAGATTCTGACTTCTCTAATGTTAACAACCCAAATTCTGACAATTCTTTCAGCTAGCTGTTGGAAGTAGTCTTCATCTGAATCAACAATATTTAGAGGTTTGAAATCATCTTGATTATATCTGTTCCAGATGACCTTGTCACCAAATCCATGATCATTGGGAGATTCAGCTATTAGTTGTTCTCTTCTTTGTCTTCTTAATCTCCTTTTGACCTTGGCTTCTTTTGGACCTATTCCAACTGTTTTGAAGTGTGTTTTAAGGGGTGGCTGAAATGAAGGTAAGGTTTTGAGTCTTTTCAGAGAAGTATGGCTGTGAGTGATTTGAGTTTTAAGAAGAGAGTTTGCACTGAGCTTATAGAAGTATTTGGGTTAAGAGATTTGAGGTTGAGCAGTTTCTGTTGAGATTGATTGTGAAGTTTTAGCAGTTGGTATTTGGATATTTAGGGTTTTGAGAGATTGTGAGGTATCATTCTTTTGTCTTTGCCTCATTCTATCCCTCCTTTGAGTCTCAGATCCACTTTTCTTCTCTTTTTCTTTCTCACTATCACTTTTCCACCAATTGCCTTACTAGATTGACTTGAGTTTGAGCCAGAAGGATTTTGACCATCTTTCTTTTGCTCATCATCACCCAAGTCATCTGTGTTGATTTTAGTTTTAGGCAAATTGGCTTCAGAGTTATCAATGTACCTCCTCAGAATCTTGATCATAGCTCCATCTTCACCAGTCTTCAATTTCTTACTTTTCAGCCCAGTCTCAAGCACCATTATCAGTCTTCTATTGGCCAGGACACAGTTTTTAGGTACTAGGAAATGTTTCAGTTGCTTGGTTGTAGAGCAGATATAGTGCACCCATTTGCTTGGATGTGGGTAGGCTTCTGGGAATGCAGCTTCTTGAGCCTTCTTCAACTCTGCTAGTAGCATTTTCTCTTCATTGTTGATCATTCTGACCTTGTTAATCAAAATGTCTATCTCAGATGCTCTTCTAGAAACTAGATAATTGAAGTTGACTTGCATACATCTATCTACACCAGAATCATTAAGATTGATCAATATTCTTTTCTCCAGAAACTGGTCCTTGACTGAGATCTGCAGCACCCTGATATAATTAATAGTCTTTTCCAAGGTCTTTCTGTAAGTGAAGAAGTTGTTGTTGAGAGAGTTCCTTAGTACAGTGAACAAATTGTCAAACTCTTGTGTCATTCCTGGACCTTGAGCAGCCATAAGGAGCCTCTCTTGTTCTAGACCTTGTTCTTGATTTTTCAGTGTTGATTGGGCTAGCCTTGCATCTATCTCCCCCTTAGTCTTGGTGACAGGCATGAGTAGGGGAGTAGGAATCTCAGGTCTTACAGCTTCAGGCAATGCTGGCAGTGGTATGTTCAGTTTTCCCGTAATGGCTCCCAAAGCAACCGTATTCTGCATTTGTAAATGCTTATGGGACTCTACTAGGGCCTGAATATCATGTTGTTGACTCTCAACCAATGTGGTTAGAGCTCTGAATTGTGAAGATAAATCTGAGTTGGAATGTTGAAGTGAGGAAATTTGATCTTAAAGTTCTTGTATATGAGGAGTAGAGGTTTTGGCTGAGAAAGACCCAAAGTGTTCATCAACAGCTTTTTTGACACCCTCCATGAGAAGAAAAGAAGGCTCATACCTAGCAGAATGAATTTGATCTAGCTTGACCCTGGTATCATTTGAATTTATGATATGAGCTTGCACTTGATCAAACAATGCCTTGAAAGAGCTCCTCATTTTTGACACTTCCTTCTCTATGGGGGCCAGATCCATCCTTGACATTTTCTCAGTGAAAGACTGGAATTGATTTTTGATGTCCTTTTGAGAAGGCACAATGTCATCCATCTTTTTCTTGATCAACCTCCTGACTTTATCTTCATGTCCAGTCAATTTTACTTCAAGGGCCTTTCCAAAGAGATGGAAAGCCTTGAGTTGAGCTTTATGCACATCCATAATGGCATCATAGACTTCAGGAGGAGTGAGAGTTTTAGCATTGCTGCCCAAGATGGTTATGTATTCTCTCCTGAATCTAGACAAAACTTCATCCATGTCTGCCACATGGTCACCAGACAACCAGGCATCTACATTTCCATCCTCTTCAGCCTCATCTACTATCTTCTCCTTCTGTTGTTCAACCTCTTCATTGAAGCATAGCAGTATAGCTTGATAGTCCTGGTTCCCCATGTCTGAAGTGAGCAATTGCTGAGAAAGATTGGCCAAGCCTGATATTTGATCTACCAACATGTCATCAACTGTAGAAGGCTGAGCTTCCATATCTTGTAGCCACTGAGCCATGACATGTGGTTGGTTGAACTGAGATGTGGAAGGCTGTTGAGAAATGTCCAGATTACCACCTGTGATTGAGGTCACAGTTTGACTCACAGACAAGTCTGTGGTTTTGACAGTTTGTTGTTCACCACATGTAGTAGGAACCTCCATTGGAATTGAAGAGGATTTGACTGGGTTACTGTCATGTACACCAGCCTCAAACCTTTGTGCACCTTGCAGAGCACTGTCACATAAATGTGATGAACTTGCCTATCTTATAACAGGGTCATTGGCAATTATACTCCTAGCTTCAACTGTGAAAGCAATTTCAGCTAGGGTTTTGAGGGGAGTTGTTCCTTATAGAGAAACCTCCAATTGAATTGGAGAGGATTTAGATAGCTCTCCCTCAAAAGTACTACCCTCAAACCTATTCATCTGTGAAGATGATTGTGCACATGAAGGTGCAAGAGTGACCATGGGGTCTTCAGTAAAAACTGATGAAACCCCCATGTTTGTGATGGTGTCATCAAGGTCTACCCCAGCTAGTAGTCTCTCACCATCTAGATGTTGGTTCTGGGTGGTGAGCACAGTTTCATGAACCATGTCACTTGAGTGTTGGTGTACTTGAGAATCAGATTCAAGTGCTCTATATGATGAAGAAATTTGGGAGATTAGAGAAGTTTGCTCAGTTGTGAGTGTTGGCAGCTCCCCCTGAATGGATGAAGGAGCTTCAAGTGATGTACCCTCACTGTGTATGCCATCCTTATTCTTCTACCATACACTCTAGGTGCAGGTTGTGCTGACTCAGTACAAGATGCATTGGGGTGAATGCTCTTTTCAATAGATACACCATGTTGAGAGGATGCATCTAGTAATTGTTTACTCCCCATTTGTTCAACTGTGCCCTTTTGGGAGGACACAGAGGTGTCTAGAGTGGCCAACTCTGGTAACTTACTCTTCTTTGATTTCTTGACCAAGGGTGACTCTGGTTCAGTTTGAAGTGTTTCACTCTCATTTACAACAACAAGGGTCGGTTCCTTTCTCTTCTTTTTACTCACTTCAGTCTTTTAAGAGACTAACGTGGTTGGTTTGCTAACATCTAGTGGTGTAAAAGAAAGGGATGCAGCCTTGGAAGGTCCCTGTTGGTGTGCCTATGTTTGTGCTTCCACAGGCTCAGGAACTATAGCTGAACTAGCAAATTTAGGAGCCCTCATGTCTGACATAGGGTAAGGATAAGTCCTGAATCTCTCTAACATAAATGGAGTGCTTTTGAGACTTACACTCACCTTATTCTTTGAAGTAAGTGAGCTAAATATGATTTTGGACACTTGCTTGCAATTTCCAATTCTACTACTATCAATATCAGCTAACAAATGTATGTCATTGACTTTATGAGCTAAAGTAGACATAATAAACCTTGGCAAAAAGATTTCTTTACCTCTATTCTTCAAAGGCATAGTAAGCCTGGTAGCCAGCTCCTCCAGAATCAGACCTCCAACATTCAGATGCCTGTTGTGAGCTATTGAGAACACCAGCTTCTGTACCACACTTGAGATGTTATCAAAGCCAGTTTTTTTGCAAGTGAAATCCCTCACTACAGAATCAAACACAAAGGACCATTTCTTCCTAAGGTTTGTTCTGTTCAGGCTTGCCAAGTTGATTGAGCCACTGTAGTTGATGAAGTCCATGAATTTACTCAGCTCATCTGCAGTTGGCATCTCTCCATAATTCTCAGTTGGCAATCACAGGGCTGTATTCACATCAGCAGCTGAAAACTCAATTTCCCGGCCTCCAATTGTGCATGTGACCACCATAGAAGTGACATTCTCTAGAACAACTGTCCTAGTTATAGCTGATGTCCAAAATTCATGAATAACGTCCAAATACAGCACATGACTTGCAGTTAAAGCACCTGCAATGTAGGATTCAGAAAGAAACTTCACAAACTCCTTGAAACTATCAGGGGTTTGGTTAGCATCAAGAAAAGCAATAAAGTTAGTTCCCTTCTCTGGAATGATAGCTCTAACAATGTTTTATGCCATTGTAGTGATTAGAAGTAGTGGGTAAGAAAAAGTCTTGAGAAAGGAGCAAAAACGAGAGAGAAATCGCCGTTTGTCTGAAAGCTAGGTCACTTGAGATCTCGAGAAGGAGTAAGTACAGTGTGTGTAGCGAGAAGTCTGGGTATTTATAGAAAAAGTAAAATACTTATCGAGAAGTTAAATAAACATTTGATATTAAACTTATCGAGAAGTCAAAGACGACTTATCGAGAACTCTGATAAATACCCAGTTTGTCCGAAAATGGACTAAAAATCATTCTAATTTATTTGAATTGAATCAAATTAAAATCAGAATAAATTTTCCAAAAGTATTTGTCTAAAATAATTCATTGAATTAAATTATTTTAGTTCTGAGTTATTAATAAGTCTCAAAATATCCTTGTCGAGAACTCTGTGAATTAACACTATTAGAGAACTCTACATGGTCTTATCGATAAGTTATAATAGAGCTTATCGAGAAGTCATTCGAGAAGTCTGTAAATAGACTTATCGAGGACTCACTCGAGAAATTTAAAATGACTTGTCGATAAGTCATTTTGACTTATCGAGAACTCGGTTCTCTATACCTTTGAGTACTGTTATTCTGCCTTGTGTTAATTTTACACATTAAAGATGTAAATTAACAACCAAGCAGTTTACTTAGAATTTGAAATATTCTAAGTTAATTTATGAGTTTTTAAGAAAAATAAATATACGGAGATTCTGAAATATTTATAATTCATATTTCAGTTAATTTCCAATTAAATCAAACTAGGTTGATTTATTAGAAATTAATCTGCTGCAAAACATTAGCTGATTTCTTGCCTTAGGATGAAGAATTGAGCATTCCAATTTCACTCACAAGTCTAGTGAAGGTTGCTTCATCCAAAGGTTTAGTAAAAATGTTAGCTAATTGTTTTTCTGTTGAAAAAAAAATGAGCTCAATGGTACCATTTGCAGCATGTTCCCTGATAAAATGGTACCTAACATCAATGTGCTTTGTTCTAGAATGATTAACTGGATTAGCTACTATCAATATGGCACTAGTATTGTCACACATAATAGGAATTTTGTGTAACACTAGACCATAGTCCATTAGCTGATTTCTAATCCAAAGCACTTGAGCACAACAGCTTCCAGCAGCTATATATTCAGCCTCAGCTGTGGAAGTTGACACATATTGTTGTTTCTTACTATACCAGGACACAAGTCTTTGACCAAGAAATTGACAGCTTCCACTAGTACTTTTCCTATCAACCCTGTATCCAGCAAAATCTGCATCTGTGTATCCAACAGCTTCAAAACCAGTTCCCTTAGGATACCATAATCCCAAGTTTGGAGTTCCCTTTAAGTATCTGAAAATCCTTTTGACAGCCATCAAATGTGATTCCTTTGGATTGGCTTGAAATCTGGCACATAGACAAGTAGCAAACACGATGTCTAGTCTACTAACAGTCAAATACAACAATGATCCAATCATCCCTCTATAGCTTGAAATATCCACACTCTTGCCTTTCTTGTCTTCATCCAACTTGGTTGCAGTAGACATTGGTGTAGATGCTGGTGAGCTATCCACCATACCAAATTTCTTCAATAAGTCATTCACATATTTGGTTTGGCTGATGAAAATACCATCACTTCTTTGACTAACTTGAAGGCCAAGGAAGTAACTCAATTCTCCCATCATGCTCATTTCATACTCACTCTGCATTAGCCTAGAGAATCTTTGACAAAGATTTTCATTAGTAGATCCAAAGATGATACATCCACATAGATTTGAACTAGGATCATATCTTCACCATGCTTCTTGTAGAAGAGAGTCTTATCAATGGTACCTCTAGTAAACCATGTTTGAGTAGAAATTCTGACAGTGTGTCATACCAGGCTCTTGGTGCTTGTTTCAATCCATATAGAGCCTTAGGTAATTTGTAAACAAAGTTAGAAAATTCTGGATCTTTAAAGCCAGGTGGCAGTTGCACATAAACTTCTTTTTCTAGTTCACCATTGAGAAAAGCACTCTTGACATCCATTTGATACACCTTGAAATTTGAGTGTGCAACAAATTCCATAAAAATTCTTATTGCTTCTAGTCTTGCAACAGGAGCAAAAGTCTCATCATAGTCAATTCCTTCTTCTTGTGAGTAGCCTTTAGCAACCAGCCTTGCTTTGTTTCTAGTAACAATTCCATTTTCTTCCATTTTGTTCCTGTACACCCACTTAGTTCCAATTATGCTTCTGTTCTTTGGTGCAGGGACTAATTTCCAAACTTTGTTTCTCTCAAACTGATCCAGCTCCTCCTGCATGGCACATATCCAGTCAGGATCCAATAGGGCTTCTACAGTTTTCTTGGGCTCTACTGGAGATAGAAAACATGCATGTAGGCATTCATTAGCAGTTGCACTTCTAGTTCTCACACCAGCTGAGGGATCATCAATAATAGCTTCTACTGTATGACTCATATCCCACTTTTTGGTGTGTGTCTGTTGACTAATGCCTTCATCATTTTCTTCAGTATTACCATGACTGTCATTTCCATTTTCTCCTTCTCCCCCTGAGTTTGTGCCATCAAATTCAGGTGTCTGAAGAGAGCTTTCATTTCCATGATTTTGTTCATAGGTTTCTTCATTTGTCACTTGTTGTGTCACAACTTCATCTTTCTCATCAGAATCACTATCAATGGTTAGATTTTCAAATGCAAGGGCTTCAGCATCATTTAAATCAAGGCATTTTAAACCTGGACACTTGTCATCATCAAAAGTCACATCTGTGCTTTCCATAATTTTCTTTTGATCAATCACATAAACTTTGTAGTATGTTCTTTCCAATGAATATTCCAGAAAAATTGCTTCAAAAGCTTTAGAGTCAAATTTTCCCACATATTCAGAGTTGTCTTTCAGAATATAACACTTGCTTCCAAACACATGTAGATGTTTCACTATAGGCTTTCTGTTAGACATGATTGAGTAAGGTGATTTGCTATGAGCTTTGTTGATGAGATATCTGTTTTGAGTGTAGCATGCAATATTAACAGCCTCTTCCCAAAAACTAGTTGGCAACTAAGCATCTTGTAGAAAAGTTCTAGCAGCTTCAATTAATGTTCTATTTTTCCTCTCAACTACTCCATTCTGTTGAGGTGTTCTAGCTGCTAAAAATTCTTGAACAATGCCTTTGCTTTTGCAGAATTCACTTAATGTAGAGTTTCTGAATTATGTTCCATTATCACTCCTCAATCTTTTCACACTAACTTTTCCTTCAGCTTGCTTCTCAATTTTCTTGATGTGCTCAATTATAATGTTTGGAGTTTCATCTTTAGAGTACATGAACTCAGCCCAAGTGTATATTGAAAAATCATCAACCATGACAAGGGCATATTTGTTCCTTGAAATGGACAAGACATTTACTGGCCCAAACAAGTCCATGTGAATAAGTTGCAGAGGTGCACTTATAGAATTCACAGATTTTGACTTGTGACTTGTTCTTTTCATTTTTCCTTTCTAACAAGCTTCACAAACTTCCAGTTGAGCAAATTTCAGATTGGGCATATCTCTCACAAGCTCCTTCTTGACTAGGGTGTTGATTGCTTTGAAATTCAAGTGAGATAGCTTTTTATGCCACAATTTGCTTTGCTCTTCTGATGCCTTGGTGTAGAAACAACACACTCCTTCCTTATTTATTGAGTCTAAGTCTGCAACAAACAAGCTTCCTTTTCTTACTCCCTTAAGAGCAATTTCACCAGTCTTTTTGCTAATAAAAGCACAATCTTCTTTGTTGAAAATAACTTGAAAACCTCTGTCTGCAAATTGACTAACACTTAGAAGATTTACTTCTAATCCACCAGCAACTAGTGCTATATCTTCAATGACAACATTTCCAGAAACAATCTTGTCATATCCCATTGTGAATCCTTTGCTGTTGTCTCCAAAGGTCACCAAAGGGTCAGCCATCTCCTCAAATTGTGATAGCAGGGCCTTATCACCTGTCATATGCCTGGAACATCCACTATCAATGATCCATATGACCTTCTTTCCTTTTCCCTGCATACAATGAGGATTAATTGTTTTTAGCTACCCAAGTTATGTTGGGCACTTTCTTCTTGTTAACTGATTTTGCAGAAGTAGAATGAGAATTTTGAGATAAAATGGAATTCATAGACTGTTGAGCATTTTCCTTTTCAGATACAGAACCAATTTTTGATTCTATGAGATCAATTCTTAATTTGTGGCAACTCTTCATCACTTTCAAGTTGCAGGGAATGCAGTCAAAATTGTCACAGAATGAATAGGGATCATTAGCCTTGGCTTCTTTGTACTTGCAGACTCCTTCAAGTGGATTGCTAACAGTCTTTTTACAAAGATGAGTTAGGTGATTCATTGATCCACAATTCTCACACCTCTTTCTAGGAGCATCTGCAACATAAGCAAAATTATTGTTTTTATTTATCCCAATCTTTCCATTTCTATTCTTCTTTTTCTTTTTGACCTGTTTAGCTTTAATCTCTTTCACAGGCTCCTTAGTTTCTTGATTGGCTTTTGGTGTTTCAACAGAGATGAAAGACTGAGTTGTCTCATTATTTTCCTTTTCCTTGTCCTCGTCAGCTATCTCTTGTTTGATGATCAACTCTTCTTCACTGAAGCTCACTTCACATGCCTTGAACAAAGGTGATTCAACTTTCTTAAAAATAATTGGAACATCTTCAGTTTCAATTGATTTTCCTTTGTTACTGACATACTTCTTATTGTTGTTCAAACCCTCATAGTAAAGACCAATGGCAATGTTTGCACATGGCTTGTTCTTTTCATGATATTGGCCAATCAAATCAGAATCATTTCTGAAGGATTTCAGTTTCACTTCATTCTTCTCTAGCTTTTCTCTCAATACTGCTTCAATTTCACTTGCACACTTTAATTTGTTCTTTAAGTATGCATTTTCTTGCTTAGAAGTATCAAGCTCAACCAGCAACAATTCAGTCTCTTGTTTTTCACTCTCAAGTTTTTCATTGATCTTTTTCAATCTGCTAACTTCCTCATTTGCAGCAACCATGCTTGTATGAATGTGAAATATTTTTGTGCTCATCTTTTCAACAGTTTCCTTATATTGACTCACATTTAAATCAATTGTGGTAAGAGTTGGTACCTGTGATTTAGATGATGAAGAATCTCCTTGCTCCAAGGCCATGAATGCATAGTTTCCAACTTCTTCATCTTCATCATTATCTGAATCATCTCAGCTCTTGCCCTCAGCAATATAAGCTTTCCCTTTTTGCTTCTTTAGAAGAGCATCATACTTTGCTTCCAATTCAAGATAGACTTTATCTTTCTTTGACTTCTTGGGTTTCCTACATTCTGTAGCAAAATGACCCAAATCATCACAGTTAAAGCACCTTATTTTTTATCTATCAACAGATTCAGTTTTGTAGCCAATTTTGCTATCAGGAGTGTACTTCCCTTTTCCTTTCCAGATGCTGTCTTTGTTGAAGGACTGTCCTTTGCTCTTGAAAAATCTTGGTTTCTTTACTCTAATATTAGAGAATTTACTAGCCAAGTAAGCCATTGATTTGTCTAGCTCATCAAGCTCGTCAAGAGTGTAGAACTCATCTTCTTCATCCAATTCCAGTATGACTTGCTCTTCAGTGTCATTGACTCTTTTCTCACTTATAGAAATTGCTGGAGTTGGGGATCTTTGCTCATCATTAGAAGTCTGGCCATCATTCACAATCAGTGCACTTGAGCCATCCATTACATATCCTTGACCAGCCCTTAATGACTTCTTTTGAATCATTTCAAGTTCATAAGTTTTCAGAACCCCATAGAGCACTTCCAGTGTGATTCTACTCAGATCCCTTCCTTCTCTAATTGCATAGATTTTCTGTTCCAATTGATCAGGGAGAGTAAGCAAGAACTTCAAATTCACTTCTTCGACATCATAAAATTTATCATGAAGCTGCAAGTCATTTCTCAACTTATTAAACATTTCAAACACATCAGTAATACCCTCATTTGGTTTAGCCATAAAACCCTCATACTGAGAAATCAATATCATTCTTTGATTTGACCTAACCTCCTCAGTTCCTTCACAAAGTATTTCAATCTTTTCCTAGATCTGTTTAGCAGTGTCACAGTTGACAATATTATTATACATTATATTGTCAAGTGACTCAATTAGTATCAGTTGCAAAGCACTGTCTAGGGAAACTTTCTCTCTTTCAGGTTCAGTATACTCAGAAGGATCCTTGGGAGCATAATGAGCTGGAATAACCATATCTCCATCTGTGGTTTCCTCAACTCTAACTACAGGAGTGAAGGGCCCATTCTTGAGGATACCAATGTAAAGATGATTGCCCATTCTTATAAACAACAACATTTTCTTTTTCCATAAAGTGTAATTGGCCTTATCAAAGGGAGGAATCTTGATACTACTGATTTTCTGTGTATTCATTTTTCCAAGATCTAATCTGTTTACTTTCAGATTTTGCTCTGATACAACTTGTTAGGTATGAATACAACACAGAGGGGGGGTGAATGTGTGTTTGGCTTAAATGTTTACTTTTTGGTTTTGCTCTGAGTTTATCAGTTGATTGTTATCAATGATTTTGTGGAGTAGATGTTAAACATAAATAACAATGTAAATATGTAGAACAAAGATCTTCAAAACTCACTTAATTTTATATTAAAAATCAAGCAATGTTTTGCTACAAAATCTCTAAGTTCTTGTTTTAGAACTTAGCTTCTTTCTTGAGAGAGAATACTAAATTTTCTATCTTTGTTATTTTTTACTGACTAAGGACCAGTATTAACTTTATAACTCAGTTAACTGCTGGTTTACACAGTGTGTAATAAACATGCTATTAGCTTTTTTAAACTGTCACTTGTCATTTCTTATTATAGAAAAGCAAATCTTCCATTTTTGGCTTAGCATATCTTTAGCATCCCGTGTTTACTTTAATCTCCTCTGTCAGTTAATCTTTGTCATTGATTTTGCACATCTCTCAAGCTGCTTTTTGTAGACTTGTCAATCCAGCTGTGTGAATTGTTTGTTGATTTGCAACCTTGGATATTGAACTGTTCTGCAATTCTATACTTAGATAAATCTCTTCACTTCGAGATCTCCAATTAAGCTGTAGAGAACTCGACATCTCGATAGGCATGTTGGCTTGTCGATATCTCTGAAACTTCATTGTTGACTTGACTTATCGACAACTCTGAGTTCTCTAGTGAATTTTGGTTTATCGATAACTCAGAGTTCTCTAATGGACTTTGGCTTATCGATAAATCAGAGTTCTCTAATGAATGTACACTTGTCAATATCTCTGAGTTCTCGAATGGGTATCTGACTTGTCGATATCTCCAAAAGCATTTCCTGAGTTCTTGATAGACAATTCCTGAATTCTCGATAGGTCTTTCTGAGTTCTCGAATGACTTCTCTATAACACTAATTCTGTGACTTGTAGAGATCTTGACTTAGAATGTTTTTCACCAAACAGATTTATTCAACTCCAAGCTTCTTCATAATTCTTCTGAGGCATGACCTTCTTGATCTTCTTCCAGATAGAATTCTTAGGCTTGACACTGTTTAGAGAAAAATGCTCCAGTTTGCTCCATTTACATTTTACAGATATTAAGTGTTACAAGTATGAATTACGGATTAAGGTTATAATATAACTAAACTTAGGGTTGTCAGTATGGCTTAGTCTTGTTATGATACAGGCATGTCTTGCACAACAAAAAGGAAAGAGAAAAAGAAAGAGAAGGAAAAGGAAAAAGAAGGGAAAAGGAAAGAGAAAAAGAATCACCAGCGGAAGAATCCCAGTCCAACCGTCGTTCTTGGGTAAGCTGAAGGAAGAGAGCTGCTGCCTTTCCCCGCAGCAACAGGCGTTCGCCCGGATTTCCCCGCAGCAACAGGCATTCCACGGTCTCTCTCTCTCTCTCTCTCTCTCACTGATGTTAATTGATGTTAATTAATTAGCCATCCGTTATTTACTGTTAATCTAATTAGCCACGGTTTACATTTCAAATTTTCCTAATCTAATTTTTTAAATATGTAAAAACGAATACTAAGAGTTAATATTTTTGTTAAATATTATACATTTATTTGATGTATGTTTTTGTTATTCAAAAAAATACTAATTATTTATCATTAGCATGATAAAAAAGTAAAAATTATGAAATTATGAAATTATTCTTATCTCAATTTTTTCAAAAGTTATTTATTGTAAATGCAGTGAACTTGGGATTTTTTTATTCAACCGATTAATCCATAATTAATTTATTAGAGTATGTATAATTATTTATTCTTATGATGTTTTCTTTATTCGAGTATAGATAATTATTTATTAAAATTAAAATATTATATTAATTTAAATATGAATAATTATAGAAATTATGATATAATAAATATAAAAATGCATCAAATTGTAAAAAGTTTGTATCTACGATTGTCTAAGTAAGGTTTATATTAATTTCGGATGACTTTAAAAGTAAAGTTAGTTACTTTTCCCGAGATTTTGTATTAATATGGCTATTTGAAACGGACACTGAGAATAAATTGGATACATGTCTTTGTAACAAAATTGCACTAGCTGATTTCGAAATTAGTTTGTAATTAATAATGATATGCTTATATTAATTGCTATCACCAAAATAATTAGTTCGTACATTCATTGGATGACAGGCTTGTTATACTGAGTTTGTTGGTTGGCTTTTTGGATTGGGAAAATGATAATATAGCGGAAATGCTGCCCGTTTTTTCTAAGATTTTACAATGCCTTATAGCAAGTTCCTTTCTTTTACAGGATTAAATGGTTGGACGACAACTTATCCACCCGGGACCAATTGATGGGGATTTACTTAACCAACAGAACAGACATCGTTCACAGTTTGTGTGGGATGGCACGGTACACCTCATTTTCCCAAAATCCGTTATAATTTACTTGCTGTGTATTTCAAATGCATAATTAGACATTTACTTGCAGGGTACTGATGATCATTTACGGCTACGTTCGAATTTTAAAATATACTAGGATTGTATTGAGGCGAACCCCCTACCACAACGTATCCACGATGCCGTAAGAGAAGCTGGTTTCATGGGTGTTCTGCTAACCGGGAGTATGAGACATGATGCTGGCCTCATCTCCGCATTTCTTGATCGCTGGCGTCCGGAGACTCATACTTTCCATCTCCATTTTGGGGAGGCCACTGTGACATTGGAGGATGTTTACTACATTTTGGGCCTACGCAGTGTCGGACGTCCAGTATTACCTATTGGAGGGGATGTAGGTGCATCTTTACTCCATGAGCTTCTTGGTGTTGCCCTAGATCCAGAGCTAGATATGGATGTCATAAAGAAGGCTGAAATTAAGATCAGTTGGTTGGTTCGTCAATTTGGTGATTGTTCACGTTTACACTTTTCTGCTGGTGATGACTACGAGTGTGAGCTCCTGTACCACACGCGTGTGCACTTGCTTCTGCTCATTGGCTCTACTGTGCTGAATTACAGTGGTTACCGCATGCCTTTGAACCTCCTCCCATTTGTTCGGCACGTGGAACACATCAGTACTTACAGCTGGGGCAGTGCATGTCTGGCTTATCTTTACCGACGGTTATGCTCTGCCAGTATTGGATATAAGACGGAGCTTTGTGGTTCCATGACTTCATTACAGGTACATATCCATACTACAACCTTCATGCATACTATTATATACATGATCCATGTTTGATACTTAATATTATATGTGTGCAGGTTTGGATCTATGAGCATTGTACAACCTTAGCTCCGATGCAGCGCAACATTTATTTGATGCAACATCCCCGTGCTCTGAGGTATGCTACATTCTGACTACTTCGTTTGATGTTGACAAATATTGCAACCATATCGTTAACACAATACATTTTGATGTAGGTGGATGGTCCCATTGAATGCTACGACTGTGCAGACACATTCGTTACGCGGGATTCGCTATGACCTAGATACCATATCGGCGGTTTCCTTCAAGTGGAGGCCCTACGAGGATTGCGCGGATGAGGCACGAGACATCCCTGCGCTTAAGCTTTCACTCATGAGTGCACCTTCTCCCCTTTTTTACTTGACATGGGTGGAGTGGTGCTACACCGATAGGGTCACTAGACAGTTTGGCTACTTGCAGCAGGTCCCTACTGACTCTCCACTCCGAGGCCATGATTCTTTCCGTAGGGGTCAGAGAGGATGGCCTTTGCAGTTCGATAGGGTGCATGAGCTGTGGGACTCACGCCACAGTGCGGTGATTCAGCCACCATCGGTATCATCGGTGGTTCGATAGAGTCACAAGGCGTTTCATGATCAACCCTAGGATGTAGAGGGGCCAACAAGGCTTCCAGGGGTCGCAGGGATACCTACCCGTGGCTGTAAGATTTATATTCTTAAGTCAAGTACCTCCATTTTTTTCCTTATTTGAGTTTATGTTCTCACTTTTACATGTTGTCAATGCAGGCTGAGGGCTTGTCCCCTGCCTACCACCAGATTCGGGGTTCGGGCGTGGTTGAGGATGATGCTACTGTGGATGAGGCACTTCAGGGTTTACATGGAACATTAGATGCCATATGATTCACTTCTCTTTCACATAGGCCCCCGCATCCACCTCCTGCTACCCCACGTACTAGCGGTGCTCATGCACGTAGGCCACGTACCCCTTCTCTTCATGTTCCAGTAGCTCCTTTGGATGGTTGGGAGCCTTGGCCTCGCCCATCAGTTGGTGAGGGTTCTTCTCTATACACCTCGCCTGCATCAGGTTGGGAGCAAAGTTCCCCGGGACATACTGAGCCTACCTGGGACCACTACGTTTAGGGAGAGGGATCCTCTCATATGTCTACTTGGGGTCGTAGTTCCCAACTCCATGATGCAGCGAGCTCCTCGTGGGGGCAGATATCTCAGAGCCATGCTGCTGCTACATCTACTTTTGGCCACAGTACTCAGAGCCCTTATTTCGGCACATCTACTATGTGCCATACTTCTGAGAGCCCTTATGCTGTTCCTAGTGCTTGGGTTGCTGGATCCACTTGGGGCCATTCTACTCAGAGTGATTTTCCACAGACTACATACAGTTTTCCACCCGAGACAAGTGGTTCAGGATTTTCTTTTCAGACCCCGACTAGGGGGTTCGACCCGTGGTTGGTACATGACACCTCCGCACAGGGTTTCGAGCAGGGGCGTCAGGTGCATACACCCCATCACATGCAGGAGGAAGATATGGGGGATGACAGTGATGAGCAGGATGACGCTGGTGAGGAAGCTGATACTCATGTGCAAGTGAGGCAGCAGCCCCGTAGAGCAGTAAAAGGGAAAGGGAGGCTATGCCACACCGACGGGAGGTTATGTGGCTGATCAGTACTGTTGCTCATGTTCCCAGCATTCTCGTATTTATTATGCCATGTTTTCAGTTTGTATGCAGTTTAGACTTTACTTTATTAATTATGGTTACTTTCAGACTTGTTGTATTTTATTATGCCACGATCAAGTCAGTTCCGTTCCCGGTATTAGTATTCAAAATGCTTTCTAAACTTAAACAATTTAAAACTTGAGCCAAATGAAATTAGTGTTACAAGGGAACCATTGGAAAACTAAAATGATACATCAATAATAATTCAGCCATGCAATGACAGTAATTGAATGACAGTAAAGCTACATTGAATGATACATCAATAATAATTCAGACACGCAATGAAAGATTGCTATAATGTTACTGTAAAGCTATATTGAATGACAGTAATACCCTATACAACCCACTGATAAAAGTAATTCAGACACGCAATGGACTAATAATGACAATCTCACTACAACGAATAGTCTTTTCAATCTTTATTCACGCTCTACAGTTGTTACACAATAACAGTAATTTTTTCCTACTTTCACTACAACGAGTAGTCATTTCAGAATAATTGAAGATAATTGCATGTGAAAGTATGACAACTGACTGTCTTCATTAAAGGCAGTATGGAAAACAGCAATGACAACTCAAATCACATATTTGCAATTTAATTGTTGGTTGCTGTTGCTGATAAGATTTCAGTGGTTGTTGGATAACATTTTAAAATTATATTTGTTGGGGAGTTACTGTAAGCATGCAAAATAACCTTTACGTTGTACCACTACAAGGCTCATTTTGCCCTATAAATACATCATACTTCATAACTTTAAACCATATGTTCAAACTGTAGGCATCTTATTACACATAAAATGGATAAGGGCAAAGGGCATGCAACGCCTATAAATGTTAAGAGAGGTATGCGTCAACTAAGTTTAGCTGAATCCGTTGAACATGGAAGGAAAAAGAAAGCATCCAAAACCACGAAGAAATCGTATGGTAAGGTTAATCAGAAAATAATGGATGAAATAAAAGCTGATAAAATGAAGATTGAAAGGGCCTATAACGATATGTCCCAAACAGAGGAGGAACGTATCCGTCAGGTGGATGAGGTTTATAAAAAATATGACATAATGGAAATCAACCTTATCGAACAAGACGATAACTTAATAGCAAGGTACGTTGTGGCTCATCAGCAACACCTACAGATGGAGGCTGAGGATGAAGAGTCTGGTGAAGAGTCTGATGAATATGGCGTTAACTTTGCTGATTTTTAGCAAATAATGTAATTTCTTTGCCTCATTGTAATAGGTTTTTCCCTCAAATATCTTCTTCTTGTCCATCACTGCATTAAACACCCCATTTATGAATCTCCTCGGAATTAATATAAGTTGAAACAAGTACCGTGTGCTTTTCAAAGGTATTGCACATTTAATAATTCAGAACTTTAGTCACGTGCAAATGTTTTAAATGATTTGAAAACTCAAACTATTAAATTCACCTTCATCATTATAGCCCCAGTTCAAAGTTTAAAGTTTTACCAGTTCATTTTTTTCACTATAAATATCTGCTAATCTATAAGTCATCATCTCCATTTCACCCCTCTCTAGTTTAACATTCTCCACATTTTTAGATTCATACACTGAGGTCATGAACAAGGGCAAGGGACGAGCAAGGTCGGAAATGCGTAACAACGGGGAAGTTAATTGGTATAAATGGACCGACTCTCAGGCACCTATTGATTCTCACAGAGCAAAAATCAGTGAAGTCAAGCAATTTGTCTGAAGAATACGAGCTATACGGGTTGCATAAGGATTCGCCATCCGTGACAATGAACAGTTTCTTGGGTATGGGGAAATGCACTTCGACTTTATGAAATCATCGATCCGGTACGAAGATAACATTATTAAGAATTTCAATGCTGGTAACATTTCAAAGGAAGAAAATGATTATGAATTAAAAGAAATGTCTCGATACTACCACTTCATGGAGGACAAGCTTGAGATGAGGAAAAGGGAGGCTGAAGATGTACTCGCAAGGTGTAGGAGTGAAAAGATACGTGAAGAGGAACAACAGTGGGATAATAAATATGCTAAGTATATTGTCAAACTTGGAGATTTTTCTCAAGGCCACGATGATACTGGTATGG
The DNA here is from genome assembly GCF_009905375.1 of Apium graveolens. Taxonomy (NCBI): domain Eukaryota; kingdom Viridiplantae; phylum Streptophyta; class Magnoliopsida; order Apiales; family Apiaceae; genus Apium; species Apium graveolens. The sequence continues at coordinate 189,122,235 of NC_133657.1, forward strand.
CTACAAACATCTGTTATACTCGTCCCGGCCCCGACCCGTGGCCACCGCGTCAAACTCGGTCGAGTAGGCACATATCGACCCACAAAAATGGGGAGGGAGGTCATAAGCATACCTCCCATCACATTTAAGGGGATGACAAAGAAAATGATGAGAAAGCTAACGAGATTGAAGATCAAGATTTTGATCATTACGTAGTTAATCTTGCGGATGACTAAAGAATTTGAGAGTTCTTTCATTATCCCTTTTTCAGTTGCAATGTACTTCCTACTTTATCATTTTCATTATCCCACTTTCCGTTACAACGTACTTTTAAATTCATGTTCCCACATGACACCCTTTTTCCAGTTTCAAATTAAAATATAAAATGTAACATATACAAATTTTTTACCAATTACGCCCAAACATGCCCTCGCTTACAATTAAGCACTTGTCGCTCAATACACCATTTTCGAAGCTACAAAAGTGTTAGTGATATTAGTTTTTAATAAAAAAAACTCCAAATGTTTATTTATTATTTAATCATACAGACTCCAAATGTTTTTACATACCTACAAAATAATAGAAAAATGGACCTAAACAAATTTTCGGTAATTTAAATATGTCGTGCACAAATTTGCCCTCCCGTGACAATTACGCACTCGCCGCTCAAGACACCATTTTCGAAGCTACAAAAGTGTTGGTCATATAAATTTTTAATTCAAAATTAAAATTTTTCCAAAATATAGGTTTACATTACAACACAACAAAAAAATTTGGATCCCAAAAAAACTACGGTTATTTACATACGCACGTGCCAAAACATGCACTCGCCTAAAAATTATACACACACATTTCACGACACCCTTTTTGGAGCTACAAAATTCATATTTAGACGGTTTTTTATTTAAATTAAAAAATACACATAAATTAGGTTTACATTACAAGCCAACAAAAAAAATTAATGAAAATATTTTCTATTTATTTAATATCGGAGTCCAAAAACAGTCATTCACCTTATTTTATTTCGTTTAAAAACACACTAACACAACTTCATCACGGGAAAAAGAGGGAAAAAAAATATTAAAATGACCCCAGAATGCCACTTGTTCTGGGTGTCAGTTGGAGAATCCCACAAGTACAGGCGTTCTGTACTATAAATGGAATTTTTTGAACAGATGTACCAAAAAAATGACTTCTCCATTCTAATATACCAAAAAAGGACGGAGCCGAGTTAGACCAGGTCAAACACTGTCAGGTACCGCACAAACACGTTTAAAAATATTCGTGCTCGAGCTCGAAGTCGACGGAGCCTTAAATTTTAAACTCGAAACTCGGCTCGTAAAAATTTTGATAGTTTCGAGTTTGGTTCGAAAACTCGAATCCATTTTACCAAATATTGAAAAAAACACGAAATATGATCGGTCTAGCTCGAGTTTGATTCAATTAAATGTATAAAAATATAAATTAAATGTTAAATATTTATATATAAATATATTTATATTAAAATAAATAAAAATAGTAAAGGCTCGATAATACTCGCGAACCCTACGAGCCGAGTAATTTGAAAGTCGAGCTCGACTCGGTAAAGAATTCAAATAGCTCAAGTTTGAGCTTAGCACGATTATTACCGAGCGAATTCGAATAGTTTATGAGTCTAGCTCGAATAACTCACAAACAATTTTACTAATTTACGCCCCTAATGTAAGGGAGTTAAAAGTGGTTTGAAGATATCCATTGTGACGCCCTCAATCTCGGGGTTAGGAAATGAGGACCCACACACTATTAAACTAATATAACAACTGCAGATATAATAATCCCCGATTAAATAATACTCCCTCCATCCCATTTTAAGTGTCCACTTTGGCAAAAAAAAAAATTCCAAAATATGTGTCATACTCCTTGACCCATGCAAAATTTATACTAGTTCCAATATATATTGAATAAACCAACAAACCCCTCATAAATACATTAATGCAGAGAAACCGAAGAGCCTGTACACTTAGTTTACACTACTTCTATTACTAGTACTACTTCTGTATATATACTCCTCTAACTAGACATCTACACGTACTTACAATTATTTTACTCAAAGTACTTATAGTAACAAAAATATGAGGAAGCTGGATTTAAATGAGTTGCCTGAGGAGGATGAAGACATAACTCTGCATGGTGACGAAGCGGGTAATAGGGTGCATCATGGGCTCAACATTGAGATAGATCTGAACGAGCCACCTGTGCTTGAGACAATGCCTTTAAATGACGCAGTGCTGGAGATAATCTATATTTTTACTGCAATTTATTTTCCAATGGTGTTGAGATCTCGTTGATGATGAAGGATGTTGTTTTGGTTGTCAGGTTATTTTATTTGAAGTTTTTAGTTTTTGCGTATGAACTCTTCCATGAAAATACTACTCTATCATTGTTTTAATGGAAAAATCTTTCTTTCATTTCAGTATGGCCATGCATACACTTTTATTCTTCTTTTACTATTGCAGGAGTGTAATCTTTTTTGTTTTATGTTATGGCATATAGCTAACAGAGCTATGATATTAACCACTCAAAATAATCTAACAAAAACTAGTTATAAGCATAATAATCTATTGTGCAAGTTATAAATAAAAAAAATTGTTGTGCAAGTCATAATAGCTCAAGGGCACATTACAGAAGCCTGCAAACTCCAGTTTTAGTAGCATTAGTGCCAAGAAATGTTGCAGTGTGAAGTTGAGTTGTTACTCACCAGAATGAGTTCACCATATAAATTTAGAAAGCTACTCACTTGAGATAATATTACATAGGATTTTCATCTAGCCATTTGGTTACATCTTCTATAAGCTCTGCATCACAATGCATCTTAACAGGTAGTTCACCTCTCCTTTCTAGAGAACCTTTCTTCATGTGCGGGAGTTTATAACTATTGGTACCTCTCACTTTCATAATTTCAATCATGCATTGTTGGAGAGTTAAAAATATACGGTTTGACTTAGAACTGCAAAATGTATAGAATGCTTTCTCCACAGACATGATTAACTCGTCTACAGTTTTGGAAGCCTCTTTGTAGTGCAAATTCTGAATTGCATTAAAAAATCCGAGGTCCAAGACGTTTAAATCCGGGGAGTTTGGAGGCTGGCACATTAGTTTAATATTTAAACCACACCGTGAGACGGCCAAACGGAATTCTTCATCATCTGGATTAATGTGTGTTCTAGCGTTATCTTGTTGAATACGTATAAGATTATTTAAATCATCGGCTGTGTAACACCCCCAAATCCGGGGTCGGGGATCCGGGTTGTCACGAGTTCCATTTCCCTTAATAACACCCAATCTTAATAATTACTCAACTACTCTGTACTGTGACCCCACAATAAACACACACACCATACGTTATAGTCTCAGAGATGAACATCCAAAAATGACCACAAGTCATTTTATTCCACAATTATCTGCCAATACACCTTAAAAGGTTTTCTGAATAAATTTACATTTCTTTGCCATTATTACAATTCATAATTATACATAAATCTGGTACATTAGAAGTTGAAAGCCAGACCTATTGGTAGTTCCTACCTCAGCTACGGCGGCATCAATGCTTCTAGAAAACTGCGGAACGTCTCCTAATCGCTTGCGAATCGGGAGCTTGGTCCTGTTCATCCTTTCAATCTGTTGTTGTGTGATGAAAGAAGAAAGCAAGGGTGAGCAGCAAGCCCACCAAAATAATATGTATAATGATTAATAGTATATGAGCCTTCTCTTAATACTCATGAAAGTCTTGGTCAAAAGAAATGAACCAAGTTGATATCTTAATGCGATGAAGTCGCAAAATATTCAGTATATATATATATACATATATACTTTTCAAAATCTTGGAAGTCCTCTTCCATGCATAATATACACAAAGTCCCAGTGTATAACTGTATAAAAAAAATATCGTTGCAAGGTGATCTCATATATCTAACCTTGTCTCAACGTTTTTCTGAAAATCTTTGTCATACATAAGATAATTATTAATTAGATATAAGTTTAAAAGATGAAGTTACCAAATACTCCAATATACTTATATCTTTTCCAAATACTACTTGAACTACCACCGTTCAAGTTATAATTAATTTCAAAAGTTCATCACATAGATGAGACTATAAGACAAGATTTGAATAGATTAAATCTTTAAAATATTATCAAAATAAAATGAAGTTACGAGATACTTCATTTGATGTAAACATCATTTTGAAAACTTGACCCTGCCAACACCCAACAATCGCCCAACCGTAGCCTTTCTATCGAAGTGCTCTGGGTAGTGTTGCAGAAATTATCCAATTGGATGATGAACTCATTACGGGAGTTTGCCGCGCCAGGAAGACCACTTACGATGATCAGTCGTAGTAGTACAACCCCACCATTTTCTACATGTAGAGGAGAACCTGTCGGATTTACTTGTCAACCGAACACTGAACTCCTAAGGAATGGACCGCCTTAGCGGAACTTCCAGGCCATTTGGGCCAATATAATAAGGCTGGGCTGGCGCTACTCGGCCACTTACGCCACTCCTAGTTCAGATGAAATCCATGACTCTGAAACGTAAAGCTCGTCCCCACTTTCCCCAAGTAGAAACTTGTTGATACGGCTCCACCAAGAAGTCGTATCTATTTGGAAAGGAGAACTCACCGATATTTCCCAGGCGATGCCTGTTAATGGATTAACTTGTTCCAAGAATTTTACTTCCCGAGTGTTGGGTAAGTAATCAATTCATTTATCAAAACAGCAACCTCGTTGCGAATATAAAACACACCACAGAGCCGGATCCCTCAGGTTTTGAGCGAGTATTTAAATCCCCTTAAAAGGAAGATCTTAAATATAAAAATGAGTTTTGGGATCCGCTCTATCTTTTAAAAATCATTTTGAAGACTCGAAAACACTTTATAGAGTGTTTGGAGTAAAGCTGATTTAATGAAGTAAATCAGTCCCCAGAATATTTAGAAAATAACTGAATATTATTATTTAAATAATATTCCCATAAAGAATAATCTTTATAAAATAATTGAAGTAGAAGTATTAAAACTTATACTTGAAATTAATAGCAAATAATCAAAGATATACTTATACGAAAGTAATATCTTTATTTGAATAATCAAAAGTAAGTTTGATTATCGACACCTTATTCTTTAATACAATAAAGAATATTATTAAGTAATAAGCGGAGTCATAATACCTCGAATGAATACTATAAATAATATTCATAAAATAAAAGAGTCATACATCCTCAAATGAATATCCAAGTAATATTCAATAATAATATAAACTGAGTCATAAGCCCTCGAATGAATATTCAAATAATATTCAAATAATAAAATAAACTGAGTCATAAGCCCTCGAATGAATACTCAAATTAATATTCAATTAAGTAAAATAAAGGTATCGAATAAACCTTATTCGATCCATAGTTTTAAAAACTATATCCATATATATATAAATATATATATATAATATACTCGGGAACATCTACTCTCGGTTTAGAAATATGTTCACCTTTTATCCCCTATACTAAGGGTATACGCAACTACTTGCTTATTTCTAACATAGGTATTATGCAACTATAAGCATTGAAATCAACAGATAGATAACCAGATTACGAAACAGACATGCATATATACCATATCAGCATGCTCCAATATATCGCAAAATTTGCTACTAACAATCATGCACTATCACAAGATAATGCATATACATATATTTACATCACAACAACAGTATATCGGGTAGAAAACTTGCCTGAGCGACTTGGGGTGATAAAAGGCTCGGGACGAGTCTGGTAACCTATAAACAACAAGTAAGTTGGAATTAAACCAAAATCACTTGTAAATCTATACTTTAACTAACTTAGACTCTAACGCTTGTTTTGCGCTCACTGATTCGCTTAAGTCACTCGGGTACCCTCGGCTCCACCATTTTTAATAATTTAACCTTTACGAGTTTTAAAGCGATTCCTTCGCGAGTGTCTTACCAACTGCCTAACACACTTACCATAAATGTTTCATACATTAATTAACCCTTTTTGGTCTTTAACCTATGTTTCAAAGTAAGGCGAGGGGAAAAGTTTCGTTCGCGAAACGCCGTTACTTGAAACGGTCGTTTCTCCTAAACCGTGCATCGGAATCGAACGAACTACATATCAAAACGAAGCTCGTAACATGAGCTATCTAAACATGGCAGTGGTCATAATCTAGCAGGGGGTTCTCGGGTCCTAATGATATGCACAAAAACAGTCCAAAGAAAATCGGACGTTACGACGGCTATGTTTACGCGATTTCCCAATTTTAAACCATTCAAAACCAACCACAAACCAACCTCAAATCCAACATACAACCAACATCCATCCTTATCACATCATAACAACCCCAATCAATTAAATTTTAACATTCATACTTATGCCTAAGCTTAACTTTAACTATACTTAAGTTCTTTTAATCAAAACAACAACATTTACCACTTCAACAACATCCCAAAACTCACTAATCTCTACATACACAACCATCAAGCCTCTCATGAACTAAAATACTCATATTAAGCTCTTAACATTCAATAACAAAGCTTGGTTAAGAGATTATACCTTCCTTGAAGCTTTTTAACACAACACAAGAGCTTTGAATGCCTAAAGAACCTTGATCCTTGCTTGTATCACCTTAATCTTTCATAAAAATTCAAGAAAACTAAAGTTATTTCTTGAAGGTTACTATTCACCATCTTCTTCCTTGATTTATAGAAAAAGATTGTCTTGGAATTAGAAGCTTAAACTTATAGGAAGTATGTAACTATCCATGGGGAAGCTTAGATAATTACCTTGCTAAATAGTAAGTGGTGGAGCTTGGATCTTCAAATTTTAAGAAAGAAGCCGAGAGTTAGCTTGGGAAGAAAGATATTTTTGTGTTTTGTTTGATAAAAATGAAATGATTTGCTTGGTTGGTTGATTTTTGTGTTGTTTTTGGTTAATGACTTAATTAACCTTGATTTTGTGTGGTTATAATTCAACCACACTTCCTTCCCTTCTATGTCATGCTTGTGTCATCCTCATGATGTCATCCTCCCCTCCTTGTCCTCTTCTCATTGGTTGGGTGACATCATCCTCTCTAATCCCTTTGATTAACTTCCTAATTATTTGCCTAATGACCGCTGATCTGTTATACGGTTCGCTTAACTTTCGTTTTCGTTTATCGTTTGAAGGATCATACCCGGGATCTTATTACTTAGGTTCCCTTAACCTTTCTCAATACATTATATTCCTTTTTATGATCCTCTATTATAATCCTTTAATTTAGATCCTTTTCATCCTGTTACCTTATACTCAATTCTCTCCGTATCTAGTGGATTTCCGGGAAAAATCAAAGTGTTCGGAATTGGATTCTGACGATCTTTACATACACTTATATACCACATAGAGTACTAAAAATATCCCATAAGAGCAATAACAGAACCCCTACATGGCGTGGCATGAACAGTTTTCTCATTCAGCAAAAACACTATTCATAAGGGTTTCAAAAATTTCCAAAAATTGGGGTTATTACAGGCTGGCCACTTCTCCAAAATAGCAGGGAGTACTTTGGTACATAAAAAATTTCTTCCCATGTCCCTTCCAACTGAGGTAATTGGCTTTATTTCAAGAGTTCCCACAGGCCTATTCACACTAGTTCTTTTAGCGGGTTCCTTCGTAACAAATGGGAAAATGCCAATCTTTCCAGAGAACTCTACTTGGCCATTTGAATCAAATCTTGGTCGTGCAATAGCGACTAAGAACATAACCTTTGTCAAAAAAAATTTGCTCTTACAAGTGCGTACCGGATCACATTCCTCGGGTAGAAGATAGTATTTCTCAGCCTTTCTGCTAATATAGAACCACTTCTCATCAATGTGTATCATGTTATACATGTCCACAAAGTGAGGATCGTGTGGTAAACTGTTCTTGTCAATCATTGACAAAGAAAATTGCACTCTTAATCTCTTTTTAGATTCTTTCAAATACGGTTTGATTGGATTGCGGTGGCGACGAATACGACCAGATTGATAGTTACGATGCAAAGTTGATCTAGTCACCTGTATAGCATGTGCCAGAGACTCCAGACTTGTTCTCCGAGAGAGAGGAACTTTTTTGAATAGATCAGGGTCTATTTGAATTCTTTTGTGCCCACAATTTTTGCTTCTTCTATGATTAACATTGACTACACCGTTCTACGAAGATTGTTTTCCCTGCTTCCATATACGCGAGACTGTACGACCAGATATAGAGAACATTGTTGCAACCTCTCCTATTGTGCCTTTATGAAGCTTTACACCATCACTTTTACTTAGCAATATCATATAAATTTGTCGTCGGTCATCATTGGACAGATTCTTACTAGTTCTAGGTACTCGATGGCCTTGCAAATTAACTTGTTCACCTTGTGATACATTGTGTTCGCTTTGAAATCCATATTCTTCACCTGAAGTTTAAACCCAGATGTATTACATGTTGTAAAATCTAAACTTGCAACCTGCAATTTGACCAGACTCATGCACACACATGACATACACACAGAACATGATTTTTATAAGGAAAAGGACATGCAAACATGGCTGGAAAGAAAACAAATCATATAAACAATGCATAAATAAAATAAAAAACTAGTTTAAGATTAAATCCAACATTATATGTATGCCTAGAATATATGCACAACAATAATTTATACTTACTGTTTTCTAATGGAGGTTGATTTAAATCAATATTTAAATCGTTGTCAACATTAGCAGATATATCTTCTTCGCTTGGTTGCAGGTCTGATCTTGGTGAATTATTCAGATCGAAATTGTTCATAACCTTCATCATATATGAACAGTAAGAAATTTGTGGAAAAAAATTTGTGCTGATACTTCATTATATAAGCAGTTTTGAGAGGGAAATTTAAATTTTCAACACTTAAAAATCATTTCAGGGTAAAAGTTTAAATAAAAAAATGAAAATTTTGAGAGGGAAACATTTTTCAATCAAAGCTAAAAATTTGGAGTTTGGAGGGAATGTATTGTAGTTGAAGTGAAGAAAGGTCCTGTAGAGTAATTAATTAGGAGTACTACTCCGTAATTAATAGGTATAAAAACCAAGCTAAATACTGTGTGAATATAATGATAAAAACAATACAATAATTGTTTCTTAATATGTGTGAAATTTGCAAAGTGGACACTTAAAATGGGATGGAGGGAGTAACAGAATCTAAACAGGATTAAGTTTGAGACAAGATTACAACTACCAACCATAAAACATAAATTACAACCCAAAATATACTTAAATTCAAATTCACTCGATTCCGACATGAAACCGACAGATAACCCATTGTATCTGAACCAACTAGAAAATCCCTTCCAACTAACACGCTTCCTCACACACACAACAGCTACCTGCTCTGGCATCTGGAAACCTACTACACGGTAGGGACTGTCGGGAACGCTCTTGCGAGCGGTGCGCCTAAGTCTGACCATCTTCTTGCTTGAATGTCATGGTTAGATCAAATCAAATAAATGAGCGAAGGAGCTCAACAAGTAACTATATAAATAGTTTTACATTACAATATCAATATCAATATCAATATCTGAGGCATTCTACAATCATTCTCTGGGTGGCAGTTCTCTGAGATTGGCTAAGTAAAGGTTATGAAAAAGGTTTCGGGCTTTCAGGATTTAAGGCTCAAGATTGGGAGAAAGCCGACATTCATCACAAATCATTATCAGGATTATAAAAGAGTTTCTCATCTGAAATAAGTTGTTAATCGAGCTTCGAGATTCACAACTAGTTATTTGTCAGGGTTCACAGGATTCATAACTTTAACGAAAATACAAATCATTTCATCTCCTCTCATTAAAAAGAAGCAAATTGCTTAAGGGATTATAACATTTTCTCTTTTACAAAATATAAAGGAACCCTTGATTAGAATATCCATCTTTTAAAAATAATACAGGTGATCAGCCTGTACCGACCTCCATCTGATCGTTATGGTACCTATGGCATTATTTCATCCTTATGTTGGACTAGCCCCGCTAGCCTCTTATGTGAGTGGACTAGTCCCACTATTCGCTTACGTCTCTATCCAATCCATCAAGAATTTGTTTGGAAAACCTTTGTGTTGTAAGTAGGAAAAGTTGACTAAATTCATTTTATCATTACCAAGAATATGAAATCATTCGGACTTATTCAAGTCAAAAATCATTCTTAAATTTAATTTAAGATTTCAAGGAAAGTGAACAAATCGAAAGTAAACAGGAATCGGAATAGTTCTAAAAGACCAATGCAATCAAGGTATACGGGTTATCGAAGAATCCAGGTTAATCAAAACATTACGTAAAGAGGTTCAAAAATGTTCTCTTAGGTTTACGAGATCAAAAGATAACAAAGTAATGAAGCAAGATAATAAGTATCATGATCAATAGGGTTATTAAAAAGGATCAAAAGGGATTGATAATAAGTTGTTACAAAGAACAATATCAGGGTTTTCTTAAAAATCAATAACAGATTTATCATAAACATTATAATGATTCACTACTTTATCATAGAATTGATATATCCTCTCTATAATCGAATCATAAGAGAAGGCAGAGTTACTTGCTAAAAAAATTACATGCAAAGATTATATAGGTAGAGGATGAAAAATGATGAAGATTAATGGCAAAATCTTTGATTCTAGCTAGTATTTGGGGTTGCATGTAGGGGAGGGAGAGATAGGGAGGGAGGGAGGGAGCGAGAGAGAGAGAGCGAGGGAGGGAGGGCGGGAGGGAGAGAGAGGGAGAGAGAGAGAGAGAGAGAGAGCGAGGGAGGGCGGGAGGGAGCGAGAGAGAGAGAGAGAGAGAGAGAGAGAGAGAGAGAGAGAGAGAGAGAGGAAGAAGGAGGAGAAGAAAGTGGGGGGCGGAGGTAGTATTTATAATGGAGTGGAGGGGCAATTTAGTAAATAGCAAATTCCTTTCTCTTCTTTCTTTTTCTTTTCTTTCTATTTTGATTTACAACTAATTAAAATAATGTAATTACTCTCCACTTAATCACAAATAACTAAACTTTCCTTTTTATTAAAATAAAAACACAAAACTAACTCTTTTCTTATATTTTATACCAATTATTGCACAAACGGATTATTTAATATGGATTTTTATAAATAACCCCAAATAATATAAATAAACTCCATAAAATCATTTTAAAATCTCAAATCATCAAAATAAATCCAACTATTATTTTTAAAAAGTCCCTTGGACTAATTTAAAGATAATAAAGCAAATCTCACACCCTGATCACATTTTTATAATTTTACAAAAATGATTAAAGATTAATAACATCCTTATAAAAATCATTTGAAATACCACCGAGCATAAATTTGAACACGTATACATCAAACATCATGCAGACACACAAGATCATCAAATATACTTCACATTCACACTCTTAAACACTTTAATCCCTTTTAATACGGGTCCCGTTCAACTTGACGGTCCAACAACACAGCTTAATCCCTTAGCTGACTCATCAAACTTGAACGAGTTACTTTACGTCCTCGGTTACTATTATACAACAATAACAATTTAAACCATATAATTATTTAACCTTTTATTTATTCACATAAATCATAATTATAGCACAAAACTATACTTTATTCATTAAATTACATCGCGAAATTCCCGGTCGCTACAATCTACCCCCTTAAAAGGATTTTGTCCTCAGAATCTAGTCTAAACAAATAGATAGGGATACCTTTCTCGTATTTCACTTTCTAATTCCCAAATTGATTCCTCTATCTTAGGATTTCTCCACAAAACTCTAACTAAAGGCACCACTTTATTTCTAAGTGCTTTCTCTTTTCGATCTAGGATTCGCACTGGTTGTTCCACATATGATAGATCTTGTTAAATTTCCACTTGTTCCAACTCGATCACATGGCTAGCATCTGCATTATACCTTTTTATAAGAGAAACGTGGAACACATTATGAAGATGTTACATTTGCGTAGGTAACGCTAACTCGTACGCCACTTTTCCGACTTGCTTTAATACTTCGAATGACCCAATATATCTGGGACTTAGCTTTCCTTTCTTTTCGAATCTAGATAGACCTTTCCATGGAGATATCCTTAATAACACTTTGTCTCCGGGTTCGAATAACATATCCTTTTGATTATGGTCTGCATACTTTCTTTGTCGATCTTGAGCAGCTACCAACCTCTTGCGAATTATTTCCATTTTCTCTTTCGTTTGTTGCATTAGTTATGGACCAATTAGTTTGCGCTCACCAACCTCATCCCAATACGTAGGAGATCTACATTTCCTTCCATATCATGCCTCGTAAGGCGGCATGCCAAGACTTGCGTAATAGTTGTTATTTTAGAAAAATTCAATTAATGGCAAATGATCGTCCCAATTTCCTTTAAAATCCAACGCACGGGTTCTCAACATATCCTCGATCATTTGAATAGTCCTTTCGCTTTGTCTGTCTATCTGCGGGTGATACGAAGTGCTCATTTTCAACTTCGTTCCCAAATGATCATGAAATTGTCGCCAAAATCTCGAGTTGAATCTCAGATCTCTATCAGATACGGTGGACACTAGTACTCCATGACGCATTACGATTTCATCCAAGTACATTTTGACCAACCTCTCCAATGATAATCATTCGTTGATAGGCAAGAAATGCGCTGACTTTGTCAGTCGATCGATGATTACCCAAATCGCATCATGATTAGACTTGGTCTTTGGCAATCCTACCACGAAATCCATTACGATATGCTCCAATTTCCATTCAGGTATGTCTAGTGGTTGAAGCAATCCACTCGGTCGCTGATGTTCCGCTTTTACCATTTGACACGTATAACATTTAATTATCCATTCCGTGATTTCCTTTTTCATCTTCGACCACCAATAATTCTCTTTTAAGTCCTTATACATTTTCGTACTTCCGGGGTGAATCGAAAACCTCGAGTTATGCGCTTCCTGAAGAATATCATGCTTTAATTTTACAATATTAGGAATCCAAATTCGTGAGCGAACACGGTATATTCCTTTTTCATCCTATGGAGTTCTCACTTCTTCTCCTGTCAACTTATCTTTCTCGTGGTTTATCACTTGTTCTTGACAATATCAAATCTTTTCCAAAATTTCTAGTTGAAATGTCATCGCATAAGTTGCTTCATTTACAAGTTCTAGAACTTGCACCTCTATTTCCAACTTCTCAAATTCTTTGGACGAAGTTAACACATTCAACCTTTCCTTGCGGCTCAGCCCATCCGCTACAATATTCGCCTTTCCGGGATGATAACTAATTGTACAGTCGTAGTCTTTAATTAACTCCAACCATCTCCTTTGTCTCATGTTCAATTCTTTTTGCGTAAATATATACTTTAAGCTCTTGTGATCCGTATAAATTTCACACTTTTTTCCATATAAATAGTGACTCCAAATCTTAAGAGTAGACACTATTGTTGCTAATTCCAGATGATGCGTTGGATACTCCTGCTCATGCGGATTTAACTGCCTTGACGCATATGTTATTACCTTTCTGTGTTGCATTAGCACACAACCTAGTCCTTTATATGAAACATTGATGTAGATGATAAACTCACCCTTCTCATCGGGTAGAACCAATACTGGTGCCGTTACTAACCTTTTCTTTAGCTCTTGAAAACTTTCATCGCACTTATCCATCCAAACAAACTTCTCATTCTTTCTTGTCAATTTAGTCAATGGGACAGTAATCTTAGAAAAATCTTGTACGAATCTTCTATAATATCCCGCTAATCCAAGAAAACTTCTTACTTCCGTGGGAGTCTTTGACCTCTCCCAGTTCATCACAACTTCTATCTTTGCGGGATCTACTTTGATACCTTCACTATTGACTATGTGTCCGAGAAACTGAACTTCCTTTAGCCAAAATCCGCATTTAGAAAACTTAGCGTATAACTTCTCTTTCCTTAAAATCTCTAAAGAAATCCTCAATTGTTTCATATGTTTCACCTCCGACTTGGCGTATATCAAGATATCATCAATAAACACTATCACGGACTTGTCTAGATATTTCTTGAACACTCTATTCATAAGTTCCATAAATACAGCTGACGCATTCGTCAAACCAAATGCCATTACCAAGAATTCATAGTGTCCATATCTCGTTAGAAATGCCGTATTGGGTATATCTTCTGCCTTGATCTTTTACTGATGGTCTCCATATCTTAAATCTATATTCGAGAAATAGGTAGCTCCTTTCAACTGATCAAATAAATCGTCGATTCACGACAAAGGGTACTTATTCTTAATAGTCCACTTATTCAATTCACGATAATCGATACACAATCTCATGCTTCCGTCTTTCTTCTTTACGAATAGCACTGGTGCACCCCACGGGGATACACTTGAGCGAATTACTCATTTGTTTAACAATTCTTGCAATTGCATCACTAATTCCTTCATCTCAACAGGCGCCATTCGATAGGGAGCTTTCAAAACTGGTTCTGTTCCAGGAGCTAAATCAATCGTGAACTCAATCTCTCGATCTGGAGGTAGTCCAGGTAATTCATCTGGAAATACATTGGGGAAATCTTTAACTACCGGAATATCTTCAAGCCTTAAGGATTCCTCCTATACATCCTTTACATGAGCCAAATAAGCTTCGCATCCTTGTCGTAACGATCTCTTTGTTAGGATAGCTGTTAGAAACTTCCTCTCTTGCTTATTTCCTTTGAATATCACTTCAGCTCCATCCTTGGCTCTCAACTTCACTTTCTTGCTTTTACACTCGCATCGTGGTTTGACAACCAATCTATTCCTAATATAACGTTGAGTTCTCCTAACTTGAAAGGTATCAAGTTAGCAGAAAAGTGTCGACCTTCTATAACCAATTCGCATTCAGGACAAATTCTATTGGCAATAGCTCTTTCTTAATTCTCCACTTCTATAATTAAATTGGGTTCAAGAGGATACACAACGCACTTTAGTCTATCAATAACACTTTCAACAACAAATGATCTAGTAACTTCAGAATCCATTAACACTTTGACTTCTACTGAATTTATAACAAGCGTACCTGCTACCACATCCGCATTCTGCACTACATCTTTCATGATCATGTTGAATGTCCTTGCCCTTGACTGGGTTGCTGGTGCTGGTGGTGATGGTCCAGCAATCCTAAGCACGTTCGCCTTCTGAACAGACTCCTTACAGTTCCTTGCCATATGGCCTATGATAAGTGGATTTTATATCTACTTGGAACGCTTTATTACAAGATTAAGTTGGTGTTTTTGACTCAATTTGTTGGTATTTTTGATGTGTTTTTGTGTTTTTGCATCTCAGGCACTAGTTGAAGGAATAATGGAGCTTTTATTGAATATATGTTGAAAATAACCAAGAGTCTGAAGTCAAGGCCATTCCCAAATTATGGAGGATCTTGTTAGCTTCGCGTGGACTATTGGATCGTCGAAATCGGATGAACGGAACTCAACATGCAGTCAAAACATGAAAAAGAGCCAAAACTCAGTAGCACGGCGCGCCCGCGCCGGAATGTGGGGCGGCCGCGCCAGACTTCCAGAAACAGCGCGCGCCCGTGCTGGTATGCGGGGCGACCGCGCTGGACCGTTCAACCAGATTCCTGATTCGAGTCCGTTTTGGAGATTTTGAAGCCCAGTTCGATCCTGAAGCCTATATATACCCTAAATAAGACATTTTTAATAACAAGGAGACCAGGGAGAGCAATAAGAAGACCTAGAAAGCACGAGATGTCTACGGAGAATAAGACTTTTATTTTCTTTAGTATAGTTGATACTTGGATGCTTGTTTTCGATTTATATTTGAACCCTAGTATTCTTATATTGTTTTTTATCATGCTTTCATTGGAACCCATGGTGACGATGAGTTCGGTTATGAACTAATCATTGTTATGGGGTTCTAACGGATTTACTTATGAATTTCTATAGTTAATTATTTTGATACCTAAGTGTGTTGTGATTGTATGATATCATAGTATTGGTTGTGCTTATTCGTCTTATGTGCGTAGCTAACATATAAGATAGCGTGTTAATCTCTATTGAAGCGAAAGTGAATATAGAGATTTAGAACTTGCCATGCTAGCATAGGTTCATGTATAATTGTTATGCATGATTCGTAGGTAATTTTAACCATCTTACATGCCCTATGTAATCACGATAGATAACTTGCGCATTAAACCTTTATGTTGTCAAATTCTATAGAAATATAGGGTCTCAACATAATTGGTTTCTATTCAGCTTCTATCTCCTTTGTGGATGTCTGATAGTAGGGTATTAGTACAACGAAAGTTGGCGTTTATTAGTTTCGTGTTATCTGATTAGGTGTCATCGTCATTACATGCTAAGGTTAAGAACAATGGCTTTGAATGAAGTATTTAATGAAGTTAGAATCCCATGTTTGTCTCATATAGTTAATTCAATCACTTTTAATCTCTTAGTTAATTACATGTTAGTTTAATCTTAATTATAAACATCTCAACTTATTATTGTCTTAGCATTGAGCGATAGCCATACCATTGTTGCATAGGTGCATAATCTTAAGTTAACTAAAAGAGTCTCTGTGGGAATGAATCTGATTTATATCCTATACTACTTGCGAACGTAAAATAGCCTACCTTTCCACACTTGAAACAAGTCATCTCTGGCTTTCCTACACCGCTTGGGCATTCTGTTGAGTAGTGCCCTTTCTGGTTACATTTGAAGCACGTCACATTTAGATTATTGCACCTCCCCGGGTATCGTTTTCCACAAATCTTACACTCCTGAATCTGGGGTCTATTATCCTTCACTGATTGTCCCATCTTCTGGAAACGATTCTTCTGATTTCCATTCCCGGGCTTGAACTTCTAAAACTTCTGATCTGATTTCCAACATTCCTCCCAAACTTTCCTCCAAACTTAGAGCTTCCCTGATCTTGTTTAGATTCCTCAAACTTTCTCTTCTTCCCTTCATTTTCCCTCATAGTTGCTTCTCTTTCTCCTTCTACAATCATCGCTTTTTGTACAAAAGCAACGTAAGTCCTTATCTCCAGAAGAGCCACTTGACTCCGAATCCACGGCTTAAGTCCTTGTTGAAATCTTTTGGCCTTCTTAGCTTCCGTATTCACGTACTCAGGCACAAATCTGGCCAACTCTGAAAACTTCACCTCATATTCCGCCACTGTCATGTCTTCTTGTCTAAGATTCAGAAACCTCATTTCCATCTGGTCTTGCATATAACTTGGCAAATACTTCTCTAAAAACATCTTTGTAAACTTTTCCCAAGTTATAACTTCTCCTTCAAGCAACGCCTTAGAAGATTCCCACCAGTAACTAGCCTCATCCTTAAGATAATAACCCGCGTATTGTACCTTTTTATCATCCTTAAATTCCGCTAACTCGAAAGCCTTCTCCATTTCTCTCAACCAAGACTGAGCTTTAACTGGATCTTGTAATCCTACAAACTTTGGGGGATGTACGGATTGAAAATGCTTGAAATTACCGACTTTAGGGGCTGAGGGTTGTTGTAAAAGTTGGAAAAGTCGGTCCATCATAGGAGTATCTTGGTTTTGTTCTTGACCTTGGGTTTGAGTTTCTTCTTCTTGGTGATTTGGTAAAGTGGCCATTTCTTACAAACCTAATTGAGCAATTATTTATCAATACGATAGCATGGCATACATAACAATATAGACTCTTTCTGAAATAGCTTTGCGGGTTTTAAGTTTTACCCAGTTGCACATGCAATCCTATTACTACATAATTCGCTCATCAGTTAGGGTTCTTACATGATACAAATTACAAAGTATGTTTTCACAGGATATCAAGTACGGTTGCTCAGAAACATGGTATGCTGAATAGTTTATGAAAATTCCAAGGTCCACAATGTAAAACAAGATGCGCGGTTTATTTCACGATTCAAAGGTACATAGATAAAAGGTTCAAATACAACGAGTGCTAACATAAGGTACAATAATAAAACAAGGTTAAACAGGGGGGAAATTGGAAAATATCCCCTATCTACCGCTAACTTTTACCTAACTACTTCTACTGCAACCAACACTAAGTTCTGAAATTCAATACAACATAAAAAGAAAAAGGGATCCCGGCATCTGACCAAGTATCCGAAAGCCTACCGACGCTAAAAAGAACCACAAACATACCAACCACGGGCTCCACCAGATGTCCCGTCTGAACTCACAACCTCACTAACCATCAAGAATCGCCTTCAACACTGACATCATCCAACGAATGATCTTATGCACTCTCCAGGCCTCAGCATCAGCATCACTGGAAGATGGTCCCTCATCCAACCTCCTCCGGGAAACCTGCCCCACAATCTGAATACGAACTATCCACTCATCCTCCAGCACTGACGTCTGCTGTCTAGACTCACGAGCTAGCCTATCTACCAAAGCTCCCAACTCAGGAATACGGGAGCAAACAAAATCTCGATCCTGGGCCAACTTGTACCAATAATGATAAGCATACGCACATGCATATCAGCCTCTCGCTCAGGGGCTGGGGTCTCTGGATCTGGCCTTAGGGGAGAAATATGTATTGGGGCCTCACTGCTCTCAGATGGATCCTCCTCAAGGTCTGAACTAACATACAGGGTCTCCACTGAAGGGGGTGAAATAGAGTCCACTAGGGAACCAGGCAAACTATGCTTTGAATCTCAATCACTACCACTACTAGGGTCCTGAGATAAAACAAAAACAACAGCCAAGAAACAATATTAGGGTTAAATAAAACCTCCAACTAACTCAATGCCCTAAATATATTTATCACCTTAACCTATTCATTACACTTAGACTATACCTAATAGTCTAACTCAACTCTATATGAATCGAACACTCTGGCAATTATTAATTACCCCAAATACCCTTCTATACTAACTTGTCTCAGGGACTAGATCCTTTTGCTCTGATACCAACTTATGACGCCCTCAATATCGGGGTTAGGAAATGAGGACCCACACACTATTAAACTAATATAACAACAGATATAATAAACCCCGATTAAATAATAACATGATCTAAATAGGATTAAGTTTGAGACAAGATTACAACTACCAACCAGAAAACATATATTACAACCCAAAATATCATTAAATTCAAATTCACTCGATTCCGACATGAAACCGACAGATAACCCATTGTATCTGAACCAACGGAAAAGCCCTTCCAACTAACACGCTTGCTCACACACACAACAACTACCTGCTCTGGCATCTGGAAACCTACTACTCGGTAGGGACCTCCTAGAACGCCTTACGATCGGTGCGCCTAAGTATGGCCATCTTCTTGCTTGACTTTCATGGTTAGATAAAATCAAATAAACGAGTAAAGAAGCTCAGCAAGTAACTATATGAACAGTTCTATATCACAATATCAATATCAATATCTGAGGCACTCCACAATCATTCTCTAGGTAGCAGTTCTCTAAGATTGGCTAAGTAACGGTTATGAAAAAGGTTTCGAGCTTTCAAGATTTAAGGCTCAAGACTGGGAGAAAGCCGACATTCATCACAAATCATTAGCAGGATTATAAAAGAGTTTCTCAACTGAAATAAGTTGTTAATCGAGCTTCGAGATTCACAACTAGTTAAATTGTCAGGGTTCACAGGACTCATAACTTTAACGAAAATATAAATCATTTCATTTCCTCTCATTAAAAAGAAGCAAATTGCTTAAGGGATTATAAAATTTTCTCTTTTACAAAACATAAAGGAACCCTTGATTGGAATATCCATCTTTTAAAAATAATACGGGTGATCAGCCCCTACCGACCTCAGGAATTCGACCATCAGGAATTCGTTTGGAAAACCTTTGTGTTGGAAGTGGAAAAAGTTGATTGTAATATCCGGGATATATCGTGTAATTGTTTTTTCTAATAAATAATTATTATATGTGTTCAGTATCTATTCTGTGAATTATTTGTTAAGTGTTAAATGTGTTTGGATATTTAAAAATAATATTAATTGAGTATTTTAATTTTATATGTCCAAAATAAAATATAGATAATTTTCATATCTTCCTAATTATTTTTATGTTGATTTATGGATTTATAGAAATCATATGAATTTTATAAAATCTTTTTCCGGGTATTTAAAATCTATTTTATAAAAACGGGAACCAACCGACGTCATCCGTTGTTACGTTTTTAGAACCCGAAACTCTTCCGAGAACTCCTTCCTAACCTAATTGCAATATTCCGAGCATTTTCCATGTTTTGACTTTTTCGACCCGGAGTACGGTTTGTCCTGCGTGGGTCCCAACGCAACATTTTCGATACAATATTTGTCTCGGTAAATCAATAAAACTCGTATTTTCGATAAACGGGAGCTTTTTATTAAACTATCACAATTATCACCTCGTAGTACGTGTAACCAGGCGCTGATACCAAGATCGCAGTACAAATTGTACTGATTTGGATAATTATCCCGAAAACCGATACCGTTTGGATCAGTTTTTACAAATAAACGTACCGTTTTATATCCGGAATGATCCAACGTGATACTAATTTCCGTAAATATAAATAGCCTTTTACCGTATTTTATTCCGTATCAAAATCATTTGCAGTCAGCTAAAAATATAATTTTCCAGAGAAAATACTTATATTCATATAATCTTGTGAAAATCAAACCAACTTTTGGAGGTGTTATTGATCTTTGTTTGGAAAGCTCGAGTAACCAATTTGAAGGTCTTGAAGAGCTCTATCAGATTCTATGATCCATACACCTGCAAAAATCAAGGTTATTTTTTTATAATTTTTATTATTTTCAAATTATTTTTATTAAAAATATGAATTTTTGTTCGGATGATTGTTTGTATGATTTGATGATTGCATGTTGTAGAGCTTGTTTTCCTGATGATTTTCGTATGTCATACGTCTGATTTGGAGTCCAATAACATGCTCAAAAGTGGGTTTAATTCTCGAATTTTGAAATTAGGGTTTATAACCCGTATGAATGTTTTTAATTGAAATTTGGGCCTTTTTGATTTAGAGATTATTAGCTATTAATTTATAGTGGGTTGTGTTCCTTATGAAATTTGCAATCGATTGGTATATAGCTCGTTAACAGAGGATTATTGACTCGAAGGGAGTTGTCTTTTTAAGTTTTCGATGTTTCGCCGGATACCGGCGATGTTCTTGGCCAATTTTCGGCCAGGACAGAGATGATTGATGTATTTTGATTGCACGAATAGATTCCTGGTGTTGTGTAGTGTAAATCTGGAGCAGATGGTGAGGTGAGGGTGCCGGAATCGAGTTCCCCGGCCACCCCGGTATTTTCCGGCGACGGGGGTGTAAAAAATTGCAGTTTGGTACCCTGACTTTTGAAAACGATGAAGTTCAGTCCCTGAACTTTCCAGAGTTTTCAAAAATAGGATTCTTGTTTTAAAAATATTCAAAAATCATATTCCCTATTTATTTTTATTATAAAAATCCATTTTTAATTTCTGAAAATTCCAAAAATTATTTTTAATTCAAAAATAAATCTGAATTAATTAGTTAATTAATTTCAGTTAATTTTTAATTGATTAATTGGTCAATTAATTTGAAAATTAATTGATTAATTGATTTAATTAATTATTAAGTGATTTTAATTAATTATTTAATTAGATTTAATTATTTAAAAATGATTTAAAAAATTCCGAAAAATAGTTTCGAGCTTTAAAATATTATTTAAAATTGGTTTCAAGGCTCGATTATTATTATAAAATTATTTCGAAGCCAGAATTGGCCAGCCGAACCATGTTTATTATTCCAAAATTGATCTAACGACCCGTTTTAATTCCGAAAAATGTTTTAAAAATCATTTCAAATACCCGAAAGCCTGTATATGACCCGAGACTTCTTTATAAATGATATAACATTGATTATTTGACGTGTTATGTGCTATATGTGACTAGTTGGTTAACTGTCAGTCTATATATTCGATGTTTACTTGTTTATTGCGTAACTTTCAATCCGTTAATCGGATTTGAGTGAAACGAAAGGTAGATAGAAGTACGTGTTGACTAGAATCGTATGAGTTGAATATTGATAGATGCTTATGATATGTGAGCAGAAGAGGCAAGGCGTAGAAAAGGAAAACAGGTAGTCGAGGAGTAAGACAGTGGTGATTGAAAGCGAGTGCAGTATATTAAGCTAGTACCAAGCAAGCGTTCTAAAAGATATTGTAGTGATTGATAGTCCTATTTTATATTGCAAGTGCTTTGAAGCACGAACCCTAAACCCTGATTCTAGTTATTGATCTCGAGCCGTAAACCTAAATCTTTCTAGACCATTGATTGTTGTATACCCATATACAAACCTCAAATATACGATACTACTCCACAATTACATACAAACTAAATATCAAACACTGAACCAGATTGCTTACACATTCAAACCATTGTATCTTATGCTTTGAAAGACCAAATCCTTGAAACCCTGAAATATTGATTCCTTGTTATCCAATTCTTGAAGGGTTTTTAGCACATAAACGCAGCGAAAACGTAAATTTAAATCTTAAAAAAAACCGAAACCCTCCGCAGGATCCATGCGAAAAATAATATTTAATTCGTAGTTCAGTATTTTTACCTTAAGAAGCTTTACGTTAACGGAAAGATGGAGGTCTTTAATGGCGATCCAAAAACGATGAACGGAGATCCTTAGCAGCTGCTCCTCAAGTGTGAAGCACTCCACCGGTATCCACCAAGAAAACAATGTAATGAAGGAGGAAGGGATGGAGAGAATTAGGGTTTTGTAAATCTTTTTGGTTTAGGCAAAGATATGGTCTATAATAGTATATTTATAGGCAAAATTTTCAGCTGAAAATTTTCCCATAAAATATTATTATTATTAACCCTTTATTATTCTCACTAATAATTAAAACACCTTTTAATTATTAATCCTTTTTCTAAACTCTTTAGAAATAATTCTCTCACTTGATTTAATTTCCAAAAATTAAATTATTAATTAATAATATTAAGAACTTTTTCTTAATTAATTTATAATCAATTAAATCTCATTTAATCAAAAATTAAATTTGCCAATTAATTATTTATTTCATAAATAAATAATTATCAGCCATTATTAATTAATTTCTCCACCATTAAATCATTCTCTTTTATGGTGTAACCCTGTAGGTTCAATATTAAGCCGATAGTATAAATAAATAATAATAAAACTATTTTATCATTATTTATATAAATTCTCTAATTCATTAAATATGATTAATTAATTAATCATATTAATTCTAAATCGTGAGGGATACTTCTCAGCATATCGCGACTATCCGGATAATACGAATTCACTGCTTAGAATACCAAGAACCTATTCAGTGAGTAGTTACCGTATAATTAATTTCTTCTACCCTGCAATGTCACGATTAAATACAAGGCATGGAACTTGTGTCAAGCCTATCTTATTTAATCACTTGCTTTCCCATTCACTATGCTTAGTTCTATTTAATGTAAATTAGAAACTCCTTTCTAATTTCATTCACTCCAGCGAGAGTTTCCTGAACTAGCATAAGTGGATCAGCATTGAACATTCTCTTCCTTCACTGGAAGGGGTAGATCATTTATTGATCATACATTATCTTCGTGTACAAATTCCTATACCCAGTAGAGCCCTTATAATTGTCCCTTGAGACTAAGAACTAAACCAAAGCATAGTTCAGTGTACACAAGATGACTATGATGACCTCAAGTCTAAGGATACTTGTACAACTATCACTATGTGAACAACTGCTGACACGTGAGTGAACTCCATCAGTTGTTCAGTTGTGTGAGTCATGTTCAATGAACTTATTCTATAATAAGCACCTACATACTAGCTATAGTGTCACCACACAAATGTCTATGAGAACAGACATCCTTCATAATGAAGCAAACATAGTATGTACCGATCTTTGCGGATTATTAATTACCAGTTAGTAATCCTACGACCAGGAACTATTTAAGTTTAGAGTTATCATCTTTTAGGTCTCATTATTATGATCTCATCACAATCCATAAAAAACTTTACTCTAAACTGTGGTATATCTTATTTAAACATTTAAATAGATATAGCCCGCAATAAAAACAAAATAAGTCTTTTCTTAATATCAATGAAATCAAAACAGATTACATAAAAGTTATTCCTAAATCCTCATACATGATTGGACTTAGGACATATCTCTTTCAATCTCCCACTTGTACTAAAGCCAATCACTCTGGTATCTAATACCCATCTTTTCTTTATGATGATCAAAGTGACTCTGAGAAAGTGGCTTTGTGAGTGGGTCTTCTACGTTGTTATGTGTGTCAACTCTCTCGACGTTAACATCTCCTCTATTTTCAACTCAGATTCACCACCAAAAACAAGATAAATGTCCTGAGTCCTTCGCAAGTACTTAAGGATGTTTTTCACTGCTTTCCAGTGGTCTTCACCTGGATTGGACTGATATCTGCTCGTCACACTAATTGAATAAGCAACATTAGGCCTTGTACACAACATCGCGTACATGATAGATCCTATTGCTGAAGCATAAGGAATCTTACTCATACGCTCTCTTTCCTCAGGTGTCTTTGGAGACATTTTTTCGGAAAGGGACACTCCATGGCTCATCGGTATGAGACCTCTTTTGGAGTTTTCCATGCTAAACCTTTTAAGCACTTTCTGGATGTATGTACCCTGGGTAAGACCTATCATTCTTCTAGATCTATCTCTATAGATCTTCATACCGAGAATGTAGGATGCTTCTCCCAAGTCCTTCATGGTGAAGTTCTTTGATAGCCATACTTTGACTGATTGTAACATCGGTATATCATTTCCTATAAGAAGTATATCATCCACATACAATACAAGAAATGTTACCGCGCTCCCACTAACCTTCTTGTAGACACGCGGTTCATCTATGTTTTTGATAAAACCAAACTCTTTGATTGTCTCATCAAAATGGATGTTCTATCTACGAGAAGCTTGCCTTAAACCATATATGGTTCGCAGCAGCTTACACACTAGGTGTTCATTTCCCTTGGAAAGAAAACCCTCTGGCTGTGTCATATACACTTCCTCCTCAAGTTCCCCATTGAGGAAGGCCGTTTTCACGTCCATTTGCCAGATCTCATAGTCGTAGTAAGCAGCAATCGCAAGCAAAATACGAATTGATTTTAACAGGCCTACAGGTGAAAAAGTTTCATCAAAGTCAATCCCTTGCCTTTGTTTGAATCCTTTTGCCACGAGCCTGGACTTATAGGTCTCCACCTGGCCATCTGCTCCAATCTTTCTTTTGTATACCCACTTGCACCCAATAGGCTTAACACCTTTAGGCGCCTCAACCAGAGTCCATACTTGGTTGGTATACATAGATTTCATTTCGGATTTCATGGCACTATGTTATTTCTCTGAATCAACACTACTCATAGCCTCATTATAGGCCACAGTGTCGTCATCATCAATGATTGACAACTCATTGTCATTCTCAATGACAAGGCCATAATACCTCTCAGGTTGGCGAGACACTCTCCATGTCCTACGAATGGGCTGTTCCACAGAAGGTTGTTCAGTCTGAACAGGTGTTTCCACTTGATCCGTAGTAGTTTGTATTTCTTGAACTTCATCAAGTTCAATTTTGCTTCCACTGTTTCCTTCAAGGATAAACTCCTTTTCCAAAAAGGTAGCATGTCTGGAGACAAACACCCGATGATCGGTGTAAAAGTAATATCCCAAAGTCTCTTTAGGATATCCCACAAAATTACATTTTACGGATCGAGATTCCAGCTTATCTGGGTCAACTTTCTTGACATAAGTTGGACATCCCCAAATCTTAACGTGTTTAAGACTCGGTTTCCTTTCTTTCCATATCTCATATGGTGTTTGAGGAACATATTTGGAAGGCACCTTATTCAGTAAATATGTTGAGGTTTCCAATGCATAACTCCATAGGAATACTGGAAGATTCGCATAGCTCATCATGGACCGAACCATGTCTGACAAAGTTCGATTTCTCCTTTCAGACACCCCATTTAACTGTGGAGTATATGGAGGAGTCCACTGGGAGACTATACCATTTTCTTTGAGATAATCTAGAAACTCTCCATTCAAGTATTCACCACCTCGATCTGATCGAAGAGTTATAATATTATGTTTGGTTTGTTTCTCCACTTCATGTTTATATTCTTTGAACTTTTCAAAGGCTTCAGATTTGTGTTTCTTCACATATCCAAATCTAGATCTATCATCTATGAAAGTAATGAAGTACGAAAATCCACTCATGGCTTGCGTAGACATTGGTCCACATACATCTGTGTGTACCAATCCTAGCAAATCTGCAGCCCTCTCTCCATGTCCACTAAATGGAGATTTGGTCATTTTACCCAATAGACAAGACTCACATGTAGGATATGATTCAAAATCAAAGGGGTCAAGTAACCCTTCCTTATGCAATGTCTGCAGTCTATTTCACTAATATGACCTAGCCTAGAGTGCCATAAATAGGTCAGATTTTCATCATCTCGTTTTCTTTTATTAGTTTGTTCAATCTGAAGTAAATCATGGTCTACGTCACATACATACAGACCATTATTTAAAATGCCACGTCCAAAAAGAACATTATCTCTAAGGATAGAACATTCATTATTCTTAATAATAAATGAAAAATCATCCACATCCAACATATGAATAAAAAAAATATTCCTCACAATAGAGGGAACGTAATAACAATTATTCAAAATAAT
This sequence comes from Apium graveolens, assembly GCF_009905375.1. Classification (NCBI taxonomy): domain Eukaryota; kingdom Viridiplantae; phylum Streptophyta; class Magnoliopsida; order Apiales; family Apiaceae; genus Apium; species Apium graveolens. The sequence continues at coordinate 189,148,923 of NC_133657.1, forward strand.
AGTCTTGCCCGTAGGCATATGTAAACTAAATGATCCTACAGATATGGCCGCAACCCTTGCTCCATTACCCATACGTAGAATCACCTCATCTTTTTCAAGAGTCCTACTTCCCTTTAGTCCTTGCAACGAATTGCAAATATGAGAACCACAGGCGGTATCTAATACCCAAGTAGAAATTTGACCTAGTGACATATTAACTCCGATCATGAATATGCCTGAATCAGAAACGGTAGTCTCACTACCCTTCTTCTTCAATTCTGCAAGGTAAACCTTGCAGTTCCTCTTGCAGTTCCTCTTCCAGTGCCCCATCTTGTTACAGTGAAAACAAACAGCTAAATTAGGACCAGTCAACTTGTGAGCATCTAGTATGCTCCGGAGTGATAATGCAGAAGACGTGACGAATATAGTAAATCTGTAAATAATAAACACATAATAACACTTAGTAAATATTCAATTTCATTTCAAAACTCTATATGAATCGGGTCTTTATTCATAAGTGTCTCCTACTAGTTTATCTAATTATTTTCAACCCCCTAAGTGAAAATTAAGCATTCATAATGCTAGTGGGAATAGGGATCCTACATTCCATCACACAACTTCGGCTGTGGCACGAAACGTCATGTGATGTTCAATAGGCAGACAACTCTTGTCAATTACATCTTATGTTATTCCCTAATATAAGTTTAGCCTCTTGAATAACTGAGTCACGGCTGTGCCACGACAAACTCAATATTCTAAGTCAAGTCTAACCCAACATTTCGTACAATTGAATCAGTCTCCAACGACCCACGGCTGTAGCACGTACCGACCTTTAGATTATAATTCAATGTACACATCTCTATGTAATAGACAAGTATTTCTTATTTCAAAATCAAAGTCCTCGGCTGTAGCACGAAACGACAATTATTTAAAAATAAGAACCACTTTCTACCATGTTGGAAGGCTATGACCGACACAAGCCCGTTGTGTTATTGGCCAATTACTGCTTGATATTATTTAATTTTAGAGGGATTATATTACGTTACAATCATAATCATATTATAAAGAGATTCTTCCTTTTAGATTAAATATTTCAAATTGATAATCAGATGATTCCCAGATCGGGTGGAGCATTGTCAAGAGACGTCACTTAATAACCCTTTCTTACAGATAGAAATCTGTTGTTGACAGAATCATCATTTCTCTCAATATTGAAAATTCATATTCAATTACGTGTTTCATAAACACAAGAATCTCATGATCGTATTCATAATATTTATTGTTAAGGCAAGAAATGATTCCTATTCTAGATTTTCTAGAGCACGCCTTATATTGATTTAAGTTCACCTAAATCTATCATCGCATGGTAAACATAGGCATATATCTCATATATATAATTAAATAAACAAGTAAATATAAAGTGCAATAAATTAAATGTGTTTGGTTATGGCCCCATCCTATATGATCTTTATCAAGCTCATGATAAAGATCAAGGTAAATCTAATATGGTGATGGAAATAAATACAACTACTTATTACATAAGTCTTCTTCTTTGTTTAGACTTCTTGTATGCCTCGTCTTCTTCTTTGTATCTTTGTTTAAACTTCTTGAGTCTTCAATTACATTACATGATTGAAAGTAAAACTAATCTAATGAACTTACAAGAATAACTCGAGTTACATTCGAGATTTATGATAACAAAGATTGACGACATGCAAGTCGTATTTAAAGCCAAAACCAAAACCATTAGACTAAGGTCGGAAGGCCATAACCATCCACCATGCTCATACAACACATAAAAGCATGTTAAAACACATAATCTGATCTTAACACATCATATTATCCATGATCTAATCATAAAAAAAAATATGACAAAAATCAGAAAAATCAGAATCAAATCAGAAAAACAAGAATCACTGTTTACGGGCAGTAAACGACGTCAAACACCTTACAGACGAGTCAATGATAGCTTTAGCTATCAATTTTGTTCAGAAGCTCGTTTACCTATGGAATAGGGTATTCGTTTGCGTAAATCGGACACCAGACCCAGATTTCAGCAAATCTGCAGCAGCCAATTCAGAATCCGTATCTAATATGATTCTCATAATTAGAACAAACATAAATCATGTATACATCAGTATATATACAGATTACATAATCATCTTATGATTATACAACTCACATGAATATCATATATTCAAAACCATACATATATAAGCATATTATATCAACATCAAATCATGGCGAATCACGTACATGCTAATATATCGAAAACAGTTAAACACATAAACAAATTAAAAACTTTTCGCAAGTAGCTCTGATGTCATTGAAGGGTTTTTAGCATATAAACGCAGCGAAAACGTAAATTTAAATCTTAAAAAAAAACTGAAACCCTCCGCAGGATCCATGCGAAAAATAATATTTAATTCGTAGTTCAATATGTTTACCTTAAGAAACTTTACGTTAATGGAAAGATGGGGGTCTTTAATGGAGATCCAAAAAGGATGAACGGAGATCCTTAGCAGCTGCTCCTCAAGTGTTAAACACTCTACCGGTATCCACCAAAAAAACGATGTAATGAAGGAGGAGGAGATGGAGAAAATTAGGGTTTTGTAAATCTTTTTGGTTTAGGCAAAAATAGGGTCTATGATAGTATATTTATAGGCAAAATTTTCAGCTGAAATTTTTTCCATAAAATATTATTATTATTAACCCTTTATTATTCTCACTAATAATTAAAACACCTTTTAATTATTAATCCTTTTTCTAAACTCTTTAGAAATAATTTTCTCACTTGATTTAATTTCCAAAAATTAAATTCTTAATTAATAATATTAAGAACTTTTTCTTAATTAATTTATAATCAATTAAATCTCATTTAATCAATTATTAAATTTGCCAATTAATTATTTATTTCATAAATAAATAATTATCAGCCATTATTAATTAATTTCTCCACCATTAAATCATTTTCTTTTATGGTGTGACCCTGTAAGTTCAATATTAAGTCGGTAGTAGAAATAAATAATAATAAAACTATTTTATCATTATTTATATAAATTCTCTAATTCATTAAATATGATTAATTAATTAATCATATTAATTCTAAATCGTGAGGGATACTTCTCAGCATATCGCGACTATCCGGATAATACGAATTCACTGCTTAGAATACCAAGAACATATTCAGTGAGTAGTTACCGTACAATTAATTTCTTCTACCCTGCAATGTCACGATTAAATACAAGGCATGAAACTTGTGTCAAGCTTATCTTATTTAATCACTTGCTTTCCCATTCACTATGCTTAGTTCTATTTAATGTAAATTAGAAACTCCTTTCTAATTTCATTCACTCTGGCGAGAGATTCCTGAACTAGCATAAGTGGATCAGCATTGAACATTCTCTTCCTTCACTGGAAGGGGTAGATCCTTTATTGATCATACACTATCTTCGTGTACAAATTCCTATACCCAGTAGAGCCCTTATAATTGTCCCTTGAGACTAAGAACTAAACCAAAGCATAGTTCAGTGTACACAAGATGACTATGATGACCTCAAGTCTAAGGATACTTGTACAACTATCACTATGTGAACAACTGCTGACACGTAAGTGAACTCCATCAGTTGTTCAACTGTGTGAGTCATGTTCAGTGAACTTATTCTATAATAAGCACCTACATACTAGCTATAGTGTCGCCACACAAATGTCTATGAGAACAGACATCCTTCATAATGAAGCAAGCATAGTATGTACCGACCTTTGCGGATTATTAATTACCAGTTAGTAATCCTACGACCAGAAACTATTTAAGTTTAGAGTTATCATCTTTTAGGTCTCATTATTATGATCTCATCACAATCCATAAAAAACTTTACTCTAAACTGTGGTATATCTTATTTAAACATTTAAATAGATAGAGCCCGCGATAACAACAAAACAAGTCTTTTATTAATATCAATGAAATCAAAAAAGATTACATAAAAGTTATTCCTAAATCATCATACATGATTGGACCCAGGACATGTCTCTTTCAATTCTTTCATTACCTATCATTCATGCTTAGAAAATGCCATATTGATCCTTATGCAGATTGAAACCATTGTCGATATTGAACGTCCAATATTGTTAATGATTCCGTTTATTGCTTATTACTGTTTATTCTGTTATTATGTTAGAATTGGATTGTTTTTATAAAATTGTGGACCAGATTCGTGGTCAGACCATATAATGGTCAAGTTATGCCAATGTGTGCCTTGGATCGAGTAGTTAGAGCAGTGTTGTGTGCTTTGCTCGGGGTTAGTGCGTGACTGATCAGCAGCCTAACCTTGGTTTTTAAAATGAAAATATAATATCCAATTCTAAATCATAATCTATTGTTCACTTAATATCATAACCATATTCACCTGATGATCATTATTCTCAATTTTGTCATTATGACTTGCTGAGCTAGTTAGCTCATTTGTGCGATATTGTTTATGTTCTTTTCCAGTTAAGAAGGAACCGGTTGGTACCGAGGATCCCCAGTCCAACGCGAGAGCTAGGGGTTCAGGTTGATCGAGTTGAGCTAGTAGGCTTCTTATGGAATAATTTAAGTTTGTAAAAGTTTGTAATATTGTTAATTACTCAGTTCTGAGTTGGAATAGTTGGGATTCAAATGTTTGTAATATAAGTAAGTGTGTTTGGCTTGTGTGCATACTTTAAGCTGTTGCGGTCCGTGGTAGTTGGTAAGTAGGATCACTGCATATTATTATTATTATCTTTATTATTGTTATAAGCAGGTTATAAATAGTGTGTGTGTGTGGACCCCAAACTTCTGACCCGGGTTTAGAGGGCGGCACATTGACTAAGTTCATTTTATCATTACCAAGAATATGAAATCATTCGGACTCATTCAAGTCGAAAATCATTCTTAAATTCAATTCAAGATTTCAAGGAAAGTGAAAGAATCGAAAGTAAACAGGGATCAGAATAGTTCCAAAAGATCAAGGTATACGGGTTATCAAAGAATCCATGTTAATTAAAATAATACGTAAAGAGGTTCATAAATGTTCTCTTAGGTTTACGAGATCAAAAGATAACAAAGTAATGAAGCAAGATAATAAGTATCAGGATCAATAGTGTTACTAGAAAAAAATCAACGGGGATTGATAACAAGTTGTTACAAAGAACAATATCAGGGTTTTCTCAAAAATCAATAACAGGCTTATCAAAAACATTATAATGATTCACTACTTTATCATGGCATTGATAGTATCCTCTCTATAATCGAATCATAAGAGAAGGCATAATTACTTGCTTAAACACTCATATGCAAAGAGAAAATAGGTAGAAGATAAAAAATGATGAAGATCAATGGCAAAATCTTTAAATTCTAGCTAATATTTGGGCTTGCATGTAAGAGAGAGAGGGGGGGAGAGGGAGATATATATATATATATATATATATATAGAGAGAGAGAGAGAGAGAGAGAGAGAGAGAGAGAGAGAGCCGAGAGAGGGGAAAAAGGAGGAGAAGAAAGTGAGAGAGGGGGAGGTAGTACTTATAATGGAGTGGAGGGGCAATTTAGTAAATAACAAAATCCTTTCTCTTTTTTCTTTTTCTTTTCTTTTTATTTTGATTTACAACTAATTAAAATAATATAATTACTCTCCACTTAATCACAAATAACTAAACTTTCCTTTTTATAAAAATAAAAACAAAAAACTAACCCTCTTCTTATATTTTATACCAATTATTGCCAAAACTGATTATTTAATATGATTTTTTACAAATAACCCCAAATAATATAAATAAACTCCATAAAATCATTTTAAAATCTCAAATCGTCAAAATAAATCCAACTATTATTTTTAAAATGTACCTTGGACTATTTTAAAGATAATAATGTAAATCTCGCACCTTGATCACATTTGCATAATTCTATAAAAATGATTAAAAATAATAAAATCCTTATAAAAATCATTTGAAATACCATTGAGCATATATTTGAACACGTATACATCAAATATCATGTAGACACACAAGATCGTCAAATATACTTCACATTCGCACTCTTAAACACTTTAATCCCTTTTAATACGGGTCCCGTTCAACTTGACGGCCCGACAACACAACTTAATCCCTTAACTGACTCATCAAACTGGAACACGTTACTTTACGTTCCCAGTTACTATTATACAACAATAACATTTAAACCATTTAATCATTTAACCTTTTATTTATTCACATAAATCCACATAAATCATAATTATAGCACAAAACTATACTTTATTCATTAAATTACATCACGAAATTCCCGATCTCTACATCCATCATTTAGGAATTATCATTAATAACTATAAGTTTTAATTAGAGATTCGAAAATATAGTATACTAATGTTAGTGTGAAAAACATATATAAAATTTTAAATTTTAAATTTAGAAAAACATGAATTAATGAAAAATAAATTAGAATAACAAAGATTAACAGTAATAAAATAAGTACCACTATTGAGTTGTGAAAAAACATATATAAAAAATAAAATTTCAAAATTAGAAAATTTTGAAATTTCATGCAAAAAATTAGAATAACAAAAGTTAACAGTAGTAAAATAAATATTATCAGTAATTTGGTATAAACCATTCGTGCATAATATTGGTATAAAACTAGTATCACCAAAATCAGTGTGTCATGTAAAAATGATCGTTTGGCCCATACACAATTTCACATACTTTCCAGGTTTTTCTTAAAAATATTTTATTTCGTGAACAATGGACCAAAATGTCACTAAATGAGTGAATAATGCCCAAATTGTCACTATTGAATATTAATGCCAAAATTGTCACTTCATAACGGCATATAATGTATCATTTTTATTATATAGTAAAATGGAAGTTTGGCTATCATTTTATATTTTTTATTTTAAAAAATAAAACTCAAACGGATAACCGTCTACCGTTTTATGTTTTTTATTTTGAAAAAACAAAACATACAGAACACACAACACAACCAGAGAAGACAAGAACAAGTGAAGGGAAGAACATGTCGAATTATTCGAGGATGACAGAGTTAGCACAGAGAACACAGGTTGAGATAGAACACGGAGAGCTTCAAAATCCTTTATACTTACAACAATCATGAATCTTGAGGTAATTAAAGTTGCTTTTTATAATTTTTGAAGATTCATGGTTTGTTGATTGTAAAATAAGTAAATTGAAGATTTATAGTTTAATGGGTTATAATTAATGTTTAGTTTCAGTATAGTACTCTTGAAGATGTGCTATATATATGATATTGTTGGCTAAGCTTTGTTGGCAGTGTTTTCTCTAAATGTTTGTCCAATTATAGTAGGAATAGTTACTGTATATTCATAGTTTGTTGATTTAGGCAAAAGAACACAGTACAGACCTTAGTATCTAACTTATTAATTGATTATGTTGATTATGCTTAAGAGAATGATCGTGTACCCTGTTGTGTGGTGGTAAACATTCCAGTGCAACCTGTATTTGTGATCTTTATGTGGCCTTACAAGCAACGCTAACACCTGAAATTTTAATGGAAATTACATAAACTTGACTTCAATGGTAAATAAAATTTAGATAGATAGAAAGACCTTGCAGTACCTGGAGTGTCCCAAAAATGAAAAGAGTAATGCCAATGTACCAATGAGAGGATTATTGAATCCATGGGGAATCGCTTCCAAGTTTGAGACCAGTTCCCCAACCAGACCAATAATGTAGGGTGTGGGTTGACAAGAAATATGAAGGTAAAACCATGCAGGGTATGCTACTTGGAATACTTTCATATATCTTCATATTATAGCACCAACTGGCATCACAATGCCCCAACCGATGGCATTTAGCACCCCGTAAATCTAAAAATATGCAATAAATGATTAAAAAATCATTATATAATTGAGTACCATAAGAATGTAAATTATGTCTATTTCTTTTCGACGATGTTATGTCATATGGTGTATTTGTCAGATGGTGTACCATAAGAATGAAAATAATGTATTTCCCTTGTACATGGGAGCTGTAAACCAGTATCAATATATTTGTTACTCTGTGTACATCTGCTTTCTCTTTTGCTTGCTTGTTTATTTTTTACTGCTAGTTAAGCTCCTCGAGGGCCCTCACATTTTATTAACGGGGTAATTGTTGTGTAATTCAATTTACATATCTTCATATTATAGCACCAACTGGCATCACAATGCCCCAACCGATGACATTCCGCACCCCGTAAATCTAAAAATATGTAATAAATGATTAAAAAATTATTGTATAATTGAGTACCATTAGAATGCAAATAATGTCTATTTCTTTTCGACGATGTTATGTTAGATGGTGTATTTGTCAGATGGTGTACCATAAGAATGAAAATAATGTATTTCCCTTGTACATGGGAGCTGTAAACCAGTATCAATATATTTGTTACTCTGTGTACATCTGCTTTCTCCTTTGCTTGCTTGTTTGTTTTTTACTGCTAGTTAAGCTTCTCGAGGGCCCTCGCATTTTATTAACGGGGTAATTGTTGTGTAATTCAATTCTGCTCAACTGCATTTTATCGGATTTATATTTAGATTTTATAACTAATTTCTAAGAATTGAGGACTACTTTATCTGATTTTATAAAGCTTAAGTGTATTGTGTAGTTTTGTGCAAGATAGGCCTACCGTGACTTTGCCATTAATCTATGTCGCTGATTTTTCATGTTTGTTGCTTTGCTTTACACTTTAATTGCATTAGACTGATTTACTATTTGGCATATCTTATTATTGGATTATAATAGAACTTTTAATGACAGCCTTAGTGTAGTTTATAACTGAGACAATTTTTTATCTATTTGTACTTCTATATGCTTGATCGTGTTTTATTGGGTCATGTTTTATTGAAATGATTGTTTATTTTGTAACTTGTAATTCTATATGTTTGCAGGACGTGCATCCAGGCCCTGTTAACCATAACCTTCTTCATCTTCAGCATACACGTATATCTTTAGATATTTGGAGGTTAGGTGGTGGTGATATGTTGAAGTGTCGCTGAAAAAACCCTAATAATCAAGATAATCTTCAACCGCTAGATCTTCGTATGGTCCTTTTACTTCAGTCTAATGATTTTTATGGTGTAGCTCGGGTGGCATCTTTACAACTGGATTGGAGTCTCATATCAGCTATTGTTGAGAAATGGTGGCCAGAGACTCATACCTTTCACTTGCCTGTGGGAGAGGTCACTATTACTCTACGGGATGTAGGTGTTCTTTTTGGGCTTCCTGTTGATGGTGATGTTGTTATTTCTGATGTCACCCCTGGCCCTGATATGAGTTGGGCTTCTTATGTTGGTGAGATTTTTGGTAGCACTCCTGTTCCGAAGAAAGACATGAATGGATTAAGGGTTCGATAGACTTTTAATTTTTCATGTACTCCACATTTTTCACAGGATGCATCAGCAGATGATATTCGGTCTCAGGTGTTGTGTTATCTTGTTCATCTGTTTGGCGGTGTACTTTAGACTGATCATTCGAGAGGTCTCTTCCATCCCATATTTCTACATTTTTTTCGTGACCTAGACAAATGCGGAGATTATGCTTGGGGTGCTGCAATGCTTGCATATTTGTATAGGGAGTTATACAAGATAATGAAAAAGGAGGTTGATGAGGTTGTTGGTTGTCTGATATTGTTGCAATTATGGGCATGGGAGAGATTGCCCACTCTTGCTCCCATTCACACCACTGTTCCTTTATTTGATGCTCGTTTCTGGGAGGGTCAGCCTACGGCTCCACGTGAACTCATGTACTTAGCAATTTTTAAGTGTTTAACAAAACTTGATACGATACAGAAATGGTTAGGATTTAGGATTCGTGGTTTAGGGCATTTAGGCCCGAAACCATGGATCATAAACCCTGACATCATTTATGTTTTAGGGTCGTTAGGCCCTAAAACCTAGGAGCCGTATTTCATTTTTAATTTAATATTTTTTAATATTTTAGGGTTCATTAATCCCCAAATTGGGTTTTAGAAGCGTTTAAAAGAACTTGATATTGACACGGAAATGGTTATGGTTTGGGATTCGTGATTTAGGACCCCTAAACCATGAAGCCTAAACCCTAATGTCATATAGGGTTTAAGGACCCTAAACCCTAGGAACCGGACTTCATTTTCATGTAAGATTTTAATTTAACACTTTTTAATATTTTAGGGTTCATTAATCCCTAAATTGGGTTTTAAAAGCGTTTAAAAGAACTTGATATTGATACATACTTTAATTTAAATTTGAAAATTTATTTATTTATTTTAATGTGATTCTAGGTGGCTTTATGGTCATTCCCACACTACTACGGGTGGCCACACCCTCCCTGTTATTCAGACGCTATTGGATGGGTTTGGACCATCTCAGTTTATATGGCAGCCTTACCCTCTCAATGTCATTGTTGATCTTCCTACTTATTGCTTGATTGGTGAGCCTATTTGGCGCTACTGCTAATTTTTTCATGAACGGTCTTCGGTTAGACCTGAATGCGATGGATTTTCAAGCACCCAAGGGAAAAAATGAGTTGTTTTAGTGATTTGTTTAGTAATAATGTTGGCTAAAAAAATGTATTGAATTGAGAGATTTGTATTGATCATTTTAATGTATTTGTGTGTTTTGTTGTTAATTTAATTATATGTTTTAATTACGGTAATTAGAAAAATTTTATAGTGTTTTTTTGTATTTTAGCAAAAAATTTAAAAAATCCAGTAGTTAGGAAAAAGAATAGAAGCTTCTGATAATCAAATGACAAAACGAAACTTCATCCAACGTTAAAAATAAAACGTAGTTTCGTCTCGCGTTTTAGTGAAAAAGACAGCAAAACAGGTTTTTATCTAGCGTTTTTGTTGAACCAAACGTTTTTTAATCATGCGTTTTACCTGTTTTTTTATTATCCAGTATTTTAACGGATATTCGTGTGCCGTTTCTTTTAATTAGAAAACAATCTAAACATTTTTTTATTCAACGTTTTACCTTTTTATTATTTTAAAAATTAGTAAAACGGTCTATCATGTACCGTTTTAAGTTTTTTTTTGAATTCTAATTAAAAAAAGATAAGCAGACATAAATAAATAAAATTTAAACAAAATGAATTACCATCCTCCGTTTAATTTAAAACGGTTCTTAATATACCGTTTTACTTTTTACTTTATTTTAATAAAGTCATGCACTTAACGATTTATTATGTACCGTTTTACCCATTTTTATTTTTAAGAAACAAAAAAACGTTTTACGATCCTCCGTTTTAGGTCCAGGTTAACGGAGCACAAATTCACGTTTTAGCTTAAAAAAATATAGGTAAACGGTACGCGAACTTCCGTTATGAAATGACATATTGGGCCATTTTTCCATAAGTATTTTGGACCATTTTTAACTCCAAAATGACTTTTAGGACGACCACCCTTATTTTGTTAGTCCCTAATAAGCTACTACTCCTATCCATAATTAAAAATAATTACAAACATTTTCAAATAAATTATATGGCAAAATTACAAAAGAATGGAAATTTATAAAAATTATCTTAATCCAAATTACTTGTCAATTTTGAATTTTACACTTATTTTAAAATACATTACATTAATGACATATTTTTGTTGTCTCAATACATCCTAAGATCCATCTCCAATGAGTAAAACCCTTAGCTAAAAATGTCTCAAAGATACCATAAATAAATATTATAGATATTATGTAAAAATTAATTTACTCAAATGATACATTTATGTTAGCTAAAATTTTAGCCAACTCCCTGTATTGACAATATTTGTTGAATATGTATAGACCCGTAGTTAAATTACACATAATATATTTATCATATAGAAATTACATATTCTATTTATAATAACTTAAAATGATAAAATATACTATTTTTAAAAGGGTCCTAGTTCCCCTGAAATAGTGTGCCGGTTAAGTTTTATCTAAGATACCGCTACAGGGACATCGGATCTATATTTCTTATTTCAAGGGTCCATATCTAAGTTTTTTTTAGCCTTCCGTCGATATTTTCCGCAGACGGGTTTTTCTCTTTTTTGCGGATATTTTTGACGGAAAGAAGAAAACCCGATCCGCAGAAAATATACGGGGAAGGGTAAAAAAATTTTTTTAGACTTGAGTCCTTAAAATAATGATCCAAGGGTTATATATTGCTTATATAACACCCGATTGTCAGGAAAATTTTACATAATTACTATTTTATATCATTTTAGCCAACCACTTTAGTCAAACACGTTACAGATAGAGCGGACAATCGGGTCGTGTCGTGTACTTTCGTGTCGTGTAATTTCGTGTTTCGTGTACGTAAACATGAAACCCATATCCGACCCGAAATGATTTCGTGTACCCATATGTGAAACTCATATCCGATTCGAATCGTGTCGTGTACTTTCCGTGTACTTTTCGTGTATATTAAATAAAAAATTAATATAATATATATACATAAAATATACAAAAAATATATATTTTAATATATAATTTAATGAAATATGGAGAGTGTATATATAAATATATATATTTTACATAGTATTCTATAAAAACTTGTAAATATTTATATTATATATATATATTATATACATAAATATATGCATGTGTTATATATATTAATTTATAAATATATTTATCTGGTGTAATTCCGTGTACTTTCGTGTACCTAAATTGAAACCCATATCCGACACTAAATCTATCGTGTAATTTCGTATTCGTGTATATTCGTGTTTCGTGTACCAAATATTAAAATTTATATCCGTATTTTTCGTGTCGTGTACCAAATTGCCCGCTCTAGTTACACATGCTCTAAATAATGTAAAAATATCAAAGTGTGCAGATAGATTTTTATGCATGTTTTACAAGGACAGGAGAGAAATTACAGTTAAACCTCTTTAAAGTAATACCCTTGGGACCGGGAAAAAATATTACTTTACCGAATTTATTACTTTATCGATATAATAATATTTTATTACTTTATCGATAAAGTAATATTTTATTATTTTACCGAATTTTTATGTTTACGTGGTACCGTATAATATATAATGTACGTATAAAAACTAGAATTAATCACATGCAATGTATTTGATCTAAAATTACTTTTATTATGATTACTTATATCCAAAAACTAGATGCATGCATATTAAAATTGCACCAGATCAGTACATAAAGGTAACATGTGTTGTGTACGTTGTATTGAAACTCAACCATCTAATATTTATTGTAATTCTTAAATAAAAATACATGAAGAGACACCATAATATTAATGATAAGACTTTGTGATTAACTATATAAAATGATAGAATGGTACACTACAGACACATACAATATCAACTTTGTTTTACAGTCACCAATGTCTTCGCATCATCTAAAAGGAGTGAAAAAATCAGCAATCACAGATAAGATAAGGAGTGCTATTTGTGAATATAAAAAGGAGAATCCAGGTGTAAGCCAAAAAGATTTACAAGCATGGGTACATCAAAAATATGACTTAGATATCAGTCAATCAACTATATCAAACACACTCAAGAGAGCCTCAGAATACTTGTCCGACGAGAGGAAACAAAGTGATGTCAAAAAACACAAATCAGCAAAATATCCAGAGTTAGAGAAAGTTTTGTTTGAGTGGTTTCTTCAAAGGCAAGATAAAGTTAATATGTCTGGAGAAATCATTCAAGAAAAAGGAAAGGAGCTAATGAAGAAAATGTATGGGGAAAGTAATTCCGATTTTAGCTTTTCCAGTGGATGGTTAGAACGTTTCAAGGCAAGATATGGAATCAAATCTTATCGGCGTTTTGGTGAAAGTGGTTCAGTGATGATGGAGAACATTGAAAATGCATTGCCAGGCATCCGATCAAAATTGGATCAATTTCAGTTGAAAGATATTTATAACATGGATGAAACGGGATTATTCTATCGACTTGAAGCTGACCATTCACTAGCTACCAAACAGCTAGAGGGCCGCAAAAAAGATAAAGAGAGAATCACTGTAGTTGTGTGTTGCAACGGTGATGGGTCTGACAAAGTTCCACTTTGGATCATTGGTAAGTACGCCAATCCTAGGTGCTTTAAAAATGTGAATATAAACAATCTTAATTGTGTGTATCGTTTTAACAAGAAGGCTTGGATGACTGGCTTGCTTTTTCAAGAATTTGTTACTTGGTTTGATAGTAAAATGAATGGCAGGAAGGTACTTTTGATTGTTGACAATTGTCCTGCTCATCCAAAAATAGTTGAAGGCTTGAGAAATACAGAGTTGTTCTTTCTACCTCCTAACACAACATCAAAGATTCAACCATGCGATGCTGGAATTATTCGAGCATTTAAAGTTCACTATCGGCGTCGTCTATATTCTAGCATGTTGCAAAGTCTTGAAGTTAATGCAACAAATCCTGAAAAAGTTAATATCTTGAATGCTATTAGTTTTGCTAACATGGCTTGGAATATTGATGTGAAAACAACCACAATTGCAAATTGTTTTCGGCATTGCAAGATTCGTTCAGAAGAAAATGATGAACAAGAACTTGGAGAAATAAATGAAGGTGTCGAAGGATTAAATGAAGTTATCTCTAATTTACGATATAGGAATGTGATGGATGTCGAGCATCTCTTAAACTATCCAAACGAGAATGATGCGGTTATGGAATCACCTACGGATGAAGAAATCATTGAGTCGGTAATGAGCACTGATGAAGGGACTGATCCTGAACCCGACGATAGCAATGTCATCCCAAGCGTGTCATCAAATGAAGCATTTCAAGCACTCACCACTTTGAACAATTACTTGTTACAACACGAGCAAAACATACCAGGAGTTATTTTTGCTTTACATAAAGTCAAGGACGAGATTAATTTTGGCTTTGGTGGAAAGAAGAAACAAGCTACAATAGATTCATATTTTAATAAGAATTAAATTTTGTAATCATATACATTATACAGTATATATATATATATAATTATGGAATTATTACTTTACATATTACTTGGGCCCTTAATGACTTTCGAATTTTTTATTATCTTATGCTTTTAGCGAGAATATTACTTTACAACATTGGCCCAAGTTGGGACCGATGAAAATTATTACTTAAGCGAGGTTATTACTTTATCGGATATTACTTAATCGAGGTTTAACTGTATAGCAATAAATAAATAAAAACAATATATATGGAAATGAAAATGAAAAAGGATAATGGGCAACGTTCATAATCCACAACGGACGCGAACTCAAAATTTAAAATACCGCCTCTTTGCTCGCCCAAATTTTCGGTATTCCCGCTCATCACTTCCCCCCTCTCTCTCCCCCACTACACACACACTACCCTAGTTCTTATAAAATCCACTTCTTCCTCGCCTCTCTCTCCCTCGTCTCTCTCGCCTCTCTCTCTCTCTCTCTCTCTCTCTCTCTCTCTCTCTCTCTCTCTCTCTCTCTCTCTCTCTCTCTCTCTCTCTCTCTCTCTCTCTCTCTCTCTCTCTCTCTCTCTCTCTCTCTCTCTCTCTCTCTCCATGGCTCGTAAGCGAAAAGCACCAAAATCACCATCTACCGGCGAAGCTTCATCACAAAAGGCAACTAGATCTTCGAAGAGATCGAAAGAGAAAGCAATCGTTGAAGAAGAGAACTTTGTGTTGGAATACAGCGACGCCGAGGACGAAAATCTCGCTGCAGAGATTGTCCAAGAGCTAGTAGAACCGCCTGTAGAAGCGCGCGTTGCTCGAGTAGCTAAGCGCTCGGTGACTGAAGAAGAAAGTGTGTTTATCGGAGAGCCTATCAATGTCGAAGAAGCCAAGAGTCGATGGCCTCATCGTTATCTCTCCGAGGTCTAATTGCTTCTCTTTATCGATTTTTAATTACAGTAGAATTTTACAAATTAATGATTTTATGACTGATTTTTTTTATTAATTTATCGAGATTTATTAGTACATTGTTCGGACTTGAAGTATACATTCATAGAGGTTATTAATTTATCGAGAATCTAAAGGAATGTGAACTGATGATTGTTTTTATTGTATGTTAAAGAATTTAATGGGCCGAACTTTAATTAATTTGTTGAGATGATTAGTACATTGTTTGGACTCGAAGTAAAATTCATAGAGGTTATTAATTTTTCAAGGTTCTAGTGAAATGTGAATTGATGATTGTTTTTTATTAAGTTATGAATTGAATGCTAATACGATGCTATGTTTTTGATGTGAATAGATTAAAGGAGGTGCAGAGGCTGAGGCATTGGAGAGGTATTATTTTTTTGTCTATAAATGTATTGGAAGTTAATTGTAGTTGTGCTAAATTGGGAATTTTTATTCGATTGTTTGAGTAATAATGACCAGTACACATTTAGGTCGAGCTTGGTAATGTGCAATTGCTTAGTACTGTAATTGAATTTGCGAGTTGTTAAACATTTGTACAATAGGTCTGTTTTCTGCACATGTTTGGACTACAGTTCACTTGTTCATAATGTATTACTGAAATTGCATTTTGTGTATAAAATTGTGATGAACATGGCACCTGTGAAGAAATTTATAATGAACTCTTTACTTCCATGTTTCTTTTTTGCTCTTAAAGTCATTAATTGGATATTTTCCTTTGCAGTCTAGCACTTTGAATATTTTGTAGACTCTTTAGCATTATGGTCCTGGTGTCCTTCAAAAGTTTGGTTATAATTCTGTGTGCTATTATTCTTTTTCATGTTTCTACCTAAAACTGTCTTTACTATTTTCATACATTTCCTCAGTTGTTATCATCCAACTTACTATACAAGTATTAGATGAATTTATACTGTATTCTGATCTAAAGACCGTAGTTTCAGTTCTTGAACATAGCTTCACTTGGCAAGAGACTAAACATGTCCAATTCATTTTTGAAACAGTGAAGTCAAAAAATGTCAAGCTCGTAGGCATTTTACACAAGCAAGGGTTGATGGGCGTTTATTTGATCTTGGAGATGATGCTCATGTCATGGTAAAAATCCTGTTTTATGTTGCTTATGTATCATACTACATGAAGACTCTTGGAATCATTGAAAAAGAGTTCTAGTACAATTGTCAAGTATTTTTTATAAGCTATTTGGAAAAAAGTAATTAGTATATAAGTCAAGGTAGGCAATCTAATTTGTGTAAAAATAAGTCGAAGAAAGAGCTCCATTTTTTTGAAATAATTTTTATGAACTAGAGGGTAGTATAGATTGATAAAAAAGGAGTTATATCAGATGTAATTGTCTTGGAATGCAGGGTCTAACTTTAGAGTCTGTGTTAAGTGGAGCTAATTTATTTGTTTGTGTTTGGTTATCTATCTCAGGCAGATGAAGGCGAAGATAATTATATATGTAGGATTGTCGAAATGTTTGAGGGTGTCAATGGTGAACCCTGTATTACTGCTCAGTGGTTTTACAGGGCAAAAGATACAGTAAGCTATTTAAGAAAGTATTACTACTTTGTATAAGGCTGTGCAAATGTTTGATAATTTTTATCCTTTCATTTCAGGTCATAAAAAACTGCTCAGACCTTATTGAAAATAAACGTGTATTTCTGTCCAACATTCAGGATGACAATCATTTGGACTGTCTAGTTTCTAAGATTAAAATTGTTCATCTGCCCTTGAATGTAAGACTAGTACTCTTTGGGTGATAAATTATTTTCTAATGTCTATATGTTTTAAATCTAAACCTCAGTTTTATAATTATTGTTTCAGGCTGACATGGATACTAAGTTGGCTACCATTGCTACATGTGACTACTTTTACGACATGCTGTACTTTGTCCCCTTTTCCACCTTTTTGAAGCCACAACAAGGTAGGCAACAATACTATTTTTCAAACTATGCCTCTTGAAGATTCTTCTACAGCCTTGTGTCTAACCTTGGGTTTTTGTTTGTAGATGACATTGATGATGGAAATAAGTCGGTTTCTACCATCTCAAGTGAGATTGATGCTCGTCAGGATGAAGGGAACAAGAGGCCAAAGGAGATGCGGTTATTGGACCTATTCTCCGGATGTGGTGCCATGTCCACAGGACTTTGTCTAGGTGCTAATTTGGCAGGTGTTAAACTTGTTACGGTGAGTTATTATTGAAGCTAGTAAGCTGTCATGAATGTGGAAATTAGTGTTGTCTGTTTAAAGATAATTAATGTATTTGGTTACTAATCAATTATGATTTTATTATAGAGATGGGCAGTAGACCTAAATGAATTTGCATGCCAAAGTCTAAAATATAACCATCCAGAGACAGAGGTATAATATATTATTTTTAATTAATGTTCTTCAAGTTTATGTATGTTCATCAATGTTTGATGCATGTTTGGCTAACTATTTTGGATCTCACCAGGTTAGAAATGAGAAAGTTGAAGAATTTTTAGCTCTTCTGAAGGAGTGGGAGAGACTTTGTACTAAGTTTTCGTTAACTGGAGATAAGAAATGTCAGCAACAAGGTTCATCAGAGAATGAAAGCAGTCATGAAGACGAAGAAGATGAAGAAGTACAAGTGGACAATGAGGAAGTTTTTGAAGTAGATAAGATCTTGTCTTTATGTTATGGTCTCCCTGCAGGGCAGAAGGAAGCTGGACTATATTTTAAGGTACTAGATATTTTTTTAATTGCTTCCATTATGAGTTGGTAAGTTCATTATCTCTTAATTTATTGAATGAAAATCCGCATAGAGTGCCACTCTTAGATTCCTACAGCATCTAGGATTGCATATTGCCAGTAATTCTGTGTCATGCTTGAACTAAACTTGACTGACTTGGCACTTTTAAAACCCTTCCAATTATTGTTGCTCTATGAGCAATCTGAGTTGTATAGAGATTTGGATGATTTCAATTTGCACTTGAGCGTATATGAGCTCAAAATCAATAAAATATTAAAATAATGTTGTAATGTAGTTGGTGATATTGGGTTGAGCTTCTCTTAGTTCGTAAGTCAGGGAATGGGTAGCCTAAGCTAACAACTAAATTAGAAAATATATATGTGGGTATGTGCTAAAGTGCCGTAGTCTGTTATTTTACCTTCTTTTTTGTTCTGGCCTGTCATATTCGTTAAAAACCTAATATACACGGAGTTGGTGAATTATGTTTAGTTTGTCTTGGATACATGTGCAAATACAATGTTTAAGGTTAGAGATGCTAACTTATTGGATATGTAATTACTAATTACATACAAACTTATTTAATTATGTTTAAGATTAGAGATGCTGCCCTTTGAAATTGTACAACATACTAACTTACTGGATATGTAATTATTTAGATCCGCTGGAAGGGCTATGGTGAAGATGAAGACACTTGGGAGCCAGAAGATGGATTAAGGTATAATATTACAGCTCTGCGTTCTCTTGTTTTGCATATATATATATATATATATATATATATATATATATTCCTCTTATGTTGTTGACTAAAGTATATTTTCACCTACCAGTGGTGCTGAGGATAAGTTGAAGGAGTTTGTCACTAATGGATTTAATTCAAAGATTCTACCTCTGCCTGTAAGTTCATAGTTTACAAACTGGACTCCTTTATATTTTGAACTATATCTCACTTATCCAGTGTTGTAGCTATCTTAAATATAAGGCATGAGGAACACCAATTCATGTCGAGGGAGACCAACCTTGCTATTATTAGATGTATGGATAATTAATTGAAGAAATGTTGACTAGTCCTTGTCTTCACACACCTTATATTTTTCTGTAGTGCCTAAGCGTGTTTATTACTTTACTGTCTTTGTCTTTTATTTGTAGATTTGGCAACAGAGGTACAAAGTACATTAATGCAATAAATTGCATCTAATGTAGATGGTTAAACATTCACTTAATATTATTAGGCATAAAGTATTGATATGAAGAACCTGATTCTATTGGTTATATGTGACAGTATGACATAGTCATGAATTCAAGTAGTCTTTGTACTAGTTCATTGTGCCTCCCTGTATTTAATGAAAATATGTCTCGGTTTCTTGGTATATTTTTTCTCAATAATCATGTTTAGATCTAAGTAATTAACATTATGACAACTGAACAGGGTGATGCTGATATCATATGCGGGGGTCCTCCTTGTCAGGGAATTAGTGGCTTCAACCGGTTTAGAAACTCTGAAAATCCTTTAAAAGATCCAAAGAATGAGCAACTTCTCTTTTATATGAGTATCATTGAGTTCTTGAGGCCAAAATTTGTATTGATGGAGAATGTGGTAGATATACTCAGATTTTCTAAAGGTTTTCTGGGAAGATATGCGTTAGGCCGCCTCGTGGGTATGAACTACCAGGCACGCCTGGGTATGATGGTTGCAGGAGCCTATGGCCTCCCTCAATTTCGCATGCGTGTATTTTTGTGGGGTGCACATCATTCAATGGTAATATATACTATATATTGTTCAGGATATTTGTTCATTTATTCACTTGCCGTGATTACATTGTACAATGTATACTTACCAACATTGTGACTTATATTTTATGCAGAAGTTGCCTCCATTCCCATTACCCACTCACAATGTTGTTGTGAGAGGACATGCGCCTGTAGAGTTTGAGGTTCGTTTCTACTTTTGTATACTCTTGTACAATATAAGGCTGCCTATATTTGGTTTTAACTAAATCTTATCAAACAAAAATATAACTGAGGGAACTTTATTAAAAAAATCTTTGACCAATTTTCTAATGTCATTTCTGTTTATGCGTGTTGTTTAACCTTGTTGTTGCTCTTGCTCCTGTTTGTTAAGGGTGTAAACTCACAATTTAGTAAAAGGTGATACTGAGTGCAAATTGTTAAACATAATTAACACATGTTTCTTATTGAAGTGTAAGGGCTGATATTGTGCAAGGGTTCCTTTCATTGTTTTATTTTCTTCGAAGATTTGCACTTTTAATGGCCTGTCCTCTATGATTATTGTTATAATCAGTGCAATTTATAATACATCTATGCTCACAAGTAATCAAGATTTTGAATAGAATTGTATTCTTTTTTAGTGTTATTTCCCTTTGAAGTTCTATTAGCTTTTATTCCCTATTGGTTGATTCTTGGTTCCTTTCACAAGCCTAAACCTTAAAATCACTAGTTCTCACTCCACCCTCATTTTTTTTAACTTGATTGTTTTTTGATGAGATTCTTTTAATTTATTATTGCAGTCGAATGCTGTTACCTACGATGAAGGTAGTGCTCCTAAATTAGAGAACAAGTTGTATCTGGGGGATGCCATTTCTGACCTTCCAGCAGTATGTTTTGTGCCTTGAGAGTGACGACTTTAAATTTTAAATATGGCAGGTTTGTTGTTTATATATTTTCATTCCATTTCCATGTATTTTGTAGGTGGCAAATGATGAAGATCGTGATGAAATGCCATATGGCACTGATCCCAAAACCGAGTTCCAGAAGTTCATTAGACTAGGGAAAGAAGGTAATTCAAGTATCAAGTCATGAATAAGACTTGGTGTTTCATCCTGAAATATATATAGTTTGCAATTTAAGCTTTTCTTTTATCATCTATTCAATTGGCTAATTGCATGCTGTGATACTAGGCGCTGCACAGTCAAACTGCCTTCTTTATGATCATCGTCCACTTAAATTAAACATTGAAGATTATCAACGTGTTTGTCATGTACCAGTTAAAAAGGTTTGAACAATGCTTTACTAATAACAATGTTTATTTTGTGAGTAGTTTAAAATTGTTAATTTATCCAATATGCATGCTAATAACTTTTCCATGTAAAACACAGGGTGCCAATTTTAGGGATTTTAGAGGCGTGAGAGTTAGATCTGATAATAAAGTGGAGTGGGATCCAGACATTGAACGTGTTTATTTAAGTTCCGGAAAGCCTTTGGTATGTTTTGTTCATTATTACTTGCAAAAATTCTTATTTCAAATCTTTTTAATTTGACTAAATTATGGTTTAAAATTTCAAGGTTCCTGACTATGCAATGTCATTTGTGAGAGGAACTTCTTCAAAGTAAGGAATCTTTATTTTTTATCTTCTTGTCATCAGGGAAAGTTGGTTGTGTAATGGTTTCATGTATTATATTTTAGGCCATTTGGAAGATTATGGTGGGATGAGACTGTGCCTACTGTAGTTACAAGGGCTGAACCTCACAATCAGGTAGTGTTTATGTGTGTTAAATGTGATAAGATTATTCTCTATTCATGTATGTTAGGCGTGGCTGACTCTACAATTTTTTTGTTAGATTATTATTCATCCAGCGCAACACAGAGTGCTCACAATTCGCGAGAATGCTAGGCTTCAAGGATTTCCTGATTATTACAAACTCTTTGGTCCTATCAAGGAAAGGTACGTAATTTAAAAGGTTTTGTTACTTATATATCATTATAAATAGCAAATAGTTTTCATTTCTCAAACCTGACAAAAATCATTTCTAAATATCTTATATTTGTAAAATCAGGTACATTCAAGTGGGCAATGCTGTTGCAGTTCCTGTTGCAAGAGCCCTTGGATATTCATTGGGATTGTCTGTCAAAGGTGGTGTCTCTCTGCCTCAAGAACCAACATTCACTTTGCCGACGAAATTCCCTAACATTGAGGACGTTCAATCTCATGCAACTGAT
This sequence comes from Apium graveolens, assembly GCF_009905375.1. NCBI lineage: Eukaryota > Viridiplantae > Streptophyta > Magnoliopsida > Apiales > Apiaceae > Apium > Apium graveolens. The sequence goes on from NC_133657.1 coordinate 189,171,412, forward strand.
AAAGTCTAAAAGGACAATTTTATCATGTTAGTTAGTTATTCATGTCTTGTTATTGTTATGGAACTTTCATCAAACAGTAGACAAAAATACAACTTGATCTGAATGTTTGGTATGCAAATTTAATCATTTTGGAACAAAAGTGATCGTCTTTTACTCTGGTAAGTGGAAGGAAAAGAATGTAATTTAATTATCCAGTTATCTTTAGAAATTTTCAAGTGCTTATAATTTGATAGACAAATGCCATGATAGATCCTGTTTGTTGATAAGAGTAAATTATTACATATTAAGTACTTGTTTGGTTTGCAAATATGAAGTTATTGACTATGGAATTTTAATTTTTTATGGAAATTTACAATTAGTACAAAACATAAAATTTAGTTTTGTCGTCACATGGGTAGTCAGTACTCACAATGGCAATTGCAAGTTACTAAGAGGGATGTTGGAGAGCAACTTGCTGTGTTAGATGGAAATTCAAAATTCATAGCATGTTTAATTTCCTGTATTTTGTTAAAAACCAAAGAAGGATGTCGACTAAGACTTCCTAGGTAACTGAAGTTCCAGGGTATGGGGGTACGTGATGGTGTAGTAGATGTTCTAATGTTAGCCGCAGGTTGTCCTCTGAATGCTGTTTTGCTAGTCCAAGCCGTAGCTGAGACAGTCTTCTTTGATATCAAATATGCATCGGATATTTGTCTAGGATTGTTAGTAAGTATAATATGACTGTCTATACCTTATTCAGTTGTTCCACACAATATCTTATATGAGAACTATACTCAAGTTAATGTAGCTATAAAACTTCAATTCTGTTATAGTTTTCTAAATGGAAACTGTAATAAAAATAGGTCATCAATTGCCAAGACTGCCCGCCTTTGAACAGACCAGACCTGGTATGGATGGAAGATTATCCCTAAAATGTCCTTCCCCTCTTGTTCAATTAGTTGAATAAACAGTTTCTTAACCTGGTCAAAAAGAAGTTTGATGATATTTTAATATCAACCGAACAACCACGGTCACCGAGTGAAGTTTTTTACCATACCTCCGAGTTTTAAAGAGAAAAAAATGGAAATGAGAAAGGAAACATAAAGTCAAAGCAAGTAGTATAATTTATCAGAAGAAAGATTAGCTTATTGTTTAAGCTCAGTTTGTAATTATGAATTGCTCATATTTTAAGACCAACTGGATTAAAATATTTGATTGATGTTTAAACTTGTGCCTTCTGAGAATCTGAGATTGTTTGTATCAGAAGAAATCTTCTAAGCTCGTGATGCTGTTATGAATTTCTTTTATTTGCGGGAAAAAATTAATTTGTATGTTTGACTTTCCTCGGGAACACATTGTTAAACTAGTTTACTCCACATTTTTTTTAAACTTGGTGGCAAATGGATGTACATTCCCATGAGATCTAGTCATGAAGGTTGCTAGTTTGCTTGCTATTGTTTATAATCCACGGAGTTGATCAGTGGTTTTAGAGAATAACTCTTTTCGGGATCTTATATTATTCTAACACTCCCCCTCACTCGAAAGCCCATTTATGAGTCGAAGAGTGGATCACGGACATAAATTTGTCTTCTGTGTCTCTCATAAATTGTGAGAAATGTTAGGGGTGACAGAGATCGAGCCCGAGTCCTCCGTCAGCCGGAGCTCTGTATCATGTTAAGCAATCAGCTCACCTAACAATAAGAAGTTAAGTCTGAACAAAGGGCACATATTTGGGACGTCGGCTATGGAGCTATAGCTGATGATTATCTTCCGAGGGAAGGACGACTTCAACAGAGGAGATGAGAGTAGTAAGACATGAAAATGTGCAAGTGTTGGAGCCAAAAATAAGTTAAAAATGTTGCACATTTTTCTTCCAAGATGTAGTGCTGGTTGGTCATACTCATTTTGAGTATTGAGCATCTACCGTAGGCGGTTTAAGGTAAAATGAAAATTCAGAATGCCATGACTCTCTTCTCTACTAATTAGGAACCTCAATCCTATGCTTCTGGGGATTGGCTCTTACAATTGTTCTCTTTGGTATATAACCTCATAACTTTCTTTCCTCTGCTCATACAGAAGCAGATGAGTTTGCAAATTTTACACATGTATACTAAACTTAATTACACTTAAAAAGTGCCGAGAAACTAAGGTAGCTTACTAGCTATACACATAAGCTGTTGTATTTATATCCCTGACCTACGGCGTCTTTTAATATACTTCTAGAACTGGTGTTGCATAGCTATCAGGTATTTAATGGCAGAAAATGTAACGAAAACGGACTGCTAAAGAGCTCATAGTCAAAACAGAAGCTCACACCAAGAACTGGGGATTTCGTACCATTACAGTGAACTGCAACATAAACAGCATTGGTGTTTAGAGTTGTATAGAGCTCACGGTTTCAAAATCATAAAGGTCCCGAAAGCCGCAGAATGGCCTAAGACATTAAAGAATATTGGCTCCCAATTCATGATGAAGCTCCTGTATACCCAGAAGAGCAATTATCTTTACTATTTTTCTTAGGAATACATGTAGAATGATGCTACATTAATAGCTGGGACGTAAAGAAGGATGCCTAACATTTGCTGCTTGCCTGTATATTTGTTGGAAATCATTTAAACGTGTATCTATAAAGAAAGCGATTAATTTTTTGAGTAATTTTCTTCTCAAGTATTGTAAGCATTTGAAAAAGCAATTGCATAAAACACAAGTTAAAACACAACCCGGTACGATACTCTGTGATCTTATTACAAAATGTTCCTGATCTGCAACTGCAATAATAGAAAATGTCATCACATGTACATATCTACTGTAACTTTATGGGCAGACTATAAACACCATTTCATCAACGGTATTCTCCATATAACAAACACTTATCACAGACTTGCACCGCGTATAGATGACAAAATTTTGATGAAAAGTCGAAGCGTGATCCCGAAAAGCCTCGATCTCATACTTTAACAAAATTTGACAATGAAGATGCATCTAAAGCTGGAAACTCATTTGCGGCAGACAGTACAGAAAGTCCGAGTTTTAGAGCATCATCTTTAGTTGATGCCTGGGAAACAGTACCATCAATTTCAAATCTCCAGTAGCCGTAATACTTGGAGGAAATACAAAGATATAATATATCAGGGAAGACTTTTTCAATACCTCAATGTTGAGGGGCAAAACTGGGTCATGCAGAGAGAGTCTAAGGAGGAACCAGCCGCCATAACCAGAAACTCTGACCTGTTAATATGAAAAGAAAAGAAAGCAATGGATGCTGATGTCAAACTTCTTTTAAAACTAAATTCGGACTGAAATTTATAAAAAGATCAACAGTTTGAACTCACTAAATCAGTTTAAAAACTATGAATATAAACTAAACTAAAGATATTAATCTCATGCTAGATCTTTAGGCTGAAGTAACTAAATCAGTGACAGCTAAGACTGCAAGGAAATGATGGATACGTAGAATGGACAATTCTGATAAGAACCAAGACACTGTTTTAATTATCAAATCAGTAATCTTACGCCTTCATAGTTAACAGGAGCTTTCTGAAGCTTTGGATCTGAATCACTAATGTTCTCCAAATGTTTTAACACAGCCTCTCCATACTCCCGGAAAGATCTGAAATCATTATACCGAGTTAGCAAAATATACACAAGCCTTATATACTCATCCAAGTATTACCATAACCAGTAGCATACCTTCCCTTTAAGTCTGCATGTTTTTGATCAATCTTTATTCTGAGTTCAACAGCCACAGCTGGTTCTTCCAAACCATCCAGCAAATCTGTCAAAACTTGGCTGCCGCCTCCTAGTCCTGAAGCTCTGGCTGATGCAAGTTTGTTTAAAAGTTTGACCTGCAAGTAGTGCCGAGAGAAAACATATCAATATATCATGTATATGGTCAAGTGTTAATCGAATTACAACCTCAAGTGCCTGCTGGAAATACAAGTAATTGGTAAGGAAATCTGCAATGCTTTTTTTGGATTAATCCAATGTTGTAGGCAACACAATTTTTGAGACACATACAAACTAATTTGGTATTAAAACTTACCATGAGGTACGCACCATCATCGAGCCAGTGGTTCTCCTTGAGCGCACCATGACCACTAGTTTCAATGGCCAAATGTGATTCTTCTCCAACTGAGTTCTGAAAAGAAAATTCTTTCATTAACTTAAATTCTGAAGATAATTTGTATCTATACTAAACTATAATAACCGAACAGGGGTATAATTTATAGTTTGTTTAACCCTGTTTTTGGTTATCCCTTTCGATCACGACCGTCAAATCTCTTAACCAAATGATCATAACCGTTAGATTCGAATACTAAAAAAAATACACCAGCCAAGCTTACAGGTTCGAATCCCGCCAACAACAAACATTTATATTATTATTTATAAAATAACAAATAAATTTCTAGGTTCGAATCCTGCCAACAACAAACATTTATATTAATATTTATAAATAAATACACTAACCAAGTTCACAGATTCAAACCCCGCCAACATCAAACATTTAATTATTATTTATAAATAAGGTTAATGGTTCAAATCTCATCAATCATATACTATTTTATACTATACTATTTGATTTAACTTAAAATTATACACAATCAAATTATAACTATATTGTTATTAATTAACGTATTTATTTATTTATATTAGAATTTTAATAAAATCACATTAAATATAAATAGAAAAATTTAAGCTAGTATACTTAATAAACAAACAGTAATATTACCATAAACATAAACATGGGAATATTAAAATATTGAAACTATAACTATAGTATTGGTATTCAAATATACATATGAGTTCTCATCATATATCTACAAGTATACAACTATTTTGTTCTGCTCACAGAGAGAGCGATGAATTTGCAGCTAAGCATTAGCAAACTGCAACAAGGCATAATAACATTTAAAACTGAACTTAAAGTAAATTTTGCATACTCAACAAACTGCAACAAGGCATAATAACATTTAAAACTGAACTTACGATACCCCTGTCAGATGAGTATTTATCTTACCAAACGAATTGCTTCATCAATGACATTTTTGTAGCCCCTTTTGAACCGATGATGCTTGCCTCCTGTGAAATATTAAGACATATAAACACTTCAAGGTGACAGAAATTCCAATCTGCTTAAATTTCCTCTTACCCAGCTTCTTCTCAATAAATGTAGTTAATCCATCTGATGTCACACTGTCGGTGACAATAGTTGTTCCTGGATGCTGGAGAAGGAAATCAATGGAGTATTATAGTTCAAGATCAGGTCTGAAAAAGAAAACTGAATGACAACTGTGACTAATAACACTTACTTCCTCTAAAACAATAGCAGACATTAAAGCAATCAGGCGATTCCGATTTAACTCACAACCAGCAAAATCCACAGCAGCAGATCTGGGAAGAACTTGTATCAATAAAAACCCAAGCAAAATTTACGAAAATTATATTCATGTATATCACCTGTCAACGTCTGTGTCAAAAATGATCCCCAAATCAGCTTTGTTAGTAAGGACCGCTTCGGTGATAGATTTCATTGCTGCCTTATCCTCAGGATTAGGAATGTGATTGGGAAATAAACCTAAATAGAGATAGTTTAACCTAAAAATAAGTAAGGATATCGAATTTTTAATTGTGACATCTAGGGTTTAAAACTGTACCATCAGGCTCCAAGAACTGACTGCCAGATGTAATAGCCCCAAGAGGCTCAAGGACCTTTCCCTGGTAATCATTAAGAACTCAGTTACCATCTTATACTGGTATGGGTAAGTAAACATATCATGTCATAAAAAACATTTTTTGAATGAATACAAAACTGGACCGATTGGTGCATAGACCACTCTCTATGTTCCGCAAAATGATTACCATTTAAAACTATTCTGCAATCCATATTGAGGTCCAATTATCATAGGTAGTAATATAAAATGACACCATTGCCTCAAATTGGACATCAAAATTCACTATTAGGCCATCAATTACATACAAAGAAACTCACATTCGTAAACTTTAAATTCTGAGGGATAGAGAAATGAAGTTTTTTTTTGCTAAATAGAAATGAAGATTTTATAAGTGTAACAAATGGATAGTTTTTTGTGGAATAGAGGGAGTCTATCTATAAAGAAGAGAAAAAGACTGGTACATAAGGTTGAAGTTACAAAAAGTTTCAAAATAAATGGATGATGGTTCCGATTAATTAAATAATGCTTGTACAGATTTCAAAATTGACAAGAGTTGTTAAAGTAATTAAGGGCTAATGATCAGCAAGGGGGTCTTTATAGTTTAAACAGAATAAAAAATGGCTTGGAATATTATTTATTTGACCACATCTCAACTCAACAGAGGGAAAAAACAAGTTATTGTATAAGTAATGTTACTTACAGCGAAAAAACCTCCCGCTCCATTGCCTGCATCAACAATAATATGGAAACCCTCCAATGGCTTTTCTGAGAATTCATGAGAATTTATAGGTTAAGTACAGGATTTGACTGCAAAATTCAGATATAAGGAGATAGGAAGCAACTACTATAATTGAAAGTTAAAGCATGAGGAATCATACGTTTTAACAGATTGAACATGTATCTGGTGTAAAATATTATGAAGGACACCCTCTGTCCCATTTTAATTGATTTTTGATTTTTTAAGACATATTTTGAGATGTACAAAATTCACTCTTATACATAATTTATATTTATAAAATTTATGGAAAATAAAAGGTTAAGATCTAAACTTTAATTTGATAAGAAAATTAAATTATTTTATCAAGGATAACTATTACCTTTTTACACCTCAATCTACGCGTTAAAAAGTCAAGCATCAATAAAAAATAGGGAGGAGGGAGTACCAAATAGAACTGTAAACCGTTACCTAGAGAAAGAATTTTAATGCCCCATTAATAACTACAACAATTTCCCTATAAAACCCATCATGTTATTACCAGTATTTCCTGAAGCTTTGCGAACTGCTGCAACAAGATCAGACGAATAGACACTCATGTAGTCAACTCTCTCTATAGATGAGGAAGCTTTTCTCTCAGAATCCATTAAGGATTCCGTTGTGAAGCATTGGTATATATCTGCTGCCCTTTCCAGAATGTCTTTAATGTCAGGTTTCCCAAGCCCACCCGCATTTGTAAAGAACTTAAAGCCATTTCTGTTGTAAGGAAGATGGCTTGCTGCAGCAGATAGCTTAAACATATTATTCAGGTGATCTCATGATCTCAAGATGTAGGCTATTAGAAAGCATGGAACCGATAATAAATAACAAATGAAGTGTAAATCTATAATTTATGAAAGTTTAGATTGAACTCTGTAATATTAAAGATTACAAGACTTCATTATCAAAAGAATGGTTATCACCTACCCTGAAAAATAAGTGAAGGTGATAATAATATAATAAGTTAAGAACTGATTACACTTGGTTTGAGGATTTATATGGGTAATTAACATCCTTTTCCGTTCTCATTCAATACTTTTTGTCTCGGGTATTCTCTCTGTGACCAAATGCCTTGCATTTTTGGCACTTGTTGAATACTATATTATCAAATCAAGGCCTCCTAACACCTTAAGGTTTTAGAAGAGTTGGCTGCTTATCAGAGCACAAATTTTGGGAAGAGGTTACAGGTTCGAGCCACCAACCCAACTATTGTTTAAATTTATTTGTTTGTTTGTCAGCTAGCCTATTGTCCAGAGGTAGTGTTGTATATAACATGATCAAGGAAGGGATCCTTCTAACACCTTCAGGTTTTGGAAGCGTTAGTTACTTAACAACCAAACACTAAAAAGGAAGCACTTAGATATTCCATGATATCTAATAGGAGCAGATCATTCAAGGAACTGACCTGTTATCATAATGGATCCGTCAACAGGACATAGTAAGTCATCTTTTTCAGTCAGCGTGCTATTAAACATTGCTGGTGTTGATGCCAGTCTATCATAGCAAATTTAAATATTATCAAACTCATCAATCCAATTCAATTGCAACGAGGAATCTAATACTATGCATCAATTAAAAAATGAGATGAGATTAGATACACAGAAATGCTGTTCTTCAAATCAATTTGTACCAAGTTCATCCAGCCCAAGACCCTAACCATTAAACAATTATATGCTTTGGGCCTTTTAAGCGCTTGCCTTTCATATATTGTACGACTATGTAGGTTTCATCCTAATCAGAATACAAAAAATACAGCTACTTACGTCATATTTTTTTCAATTGTTTGTAAATAAAAGTTTAGCGAAAAGACCGTCTTAGTCTCAGAGTATTACTTATCACCACATGGGAAATCGCTAATTCATCATCATGATACAGAATCATTTAAAATATGATATATTGTTAAATAAGAGGTGACGATTGAATAGAAAACTATAGTGCTACTGCATTCCAAAAGAGAAGGCAATCTCAAATTTCATAACAATTGTATCCGGGGCATTAATTTTGGAAGAAGCAATTCTTCACTAAAGAGATTGTTTCTTTAAACTAGTTAAAGACCTAATATTACTATCACAGGGTAAGTTGCGCATATTTTTTCCCATAACAATCATACCCGGTAATTACCGAGGGTGGGTAAAGCATAGCCAAAAAATATATTATCGAAAAATTGAATTTCTCAGGTAATTAAGTTTCATCATCCACCATAAAGAAACCGCAAGAAATAGAGGCTTTTCTAGTAGCGATACAATCTAGGCAAGACATTGGATAAATTAAATTTTATAAGTATCAAGTTTTTGACTTCTCTTCACTCTTCAGTCCATCTGAATTCGAGAATATATAGGACAGACCGAGAGGGATCATATCTGTTCATTACCCCCATTCAAGCCGAACACATATAAACTCACATTGTAGCTTATAATGAGAAAAACTCCAGATACATATAAGTAATGATAATTATGATTAAATGGCATTTATACATTGTAACGTCATACCCACCCATACTGAACAACATCCAGACCAGCTCCTGCAATTCCTCGAGAAGCTGCATCCTGAAAGTCATAATAACATTATCGTAAAAGAGTAACTAGTGAATCTTGATGACTGCAGGCACATGCGATACAAATAATCTCTTTTGAACTGAGAGACTTAAAGTTCAGTCAATGTTTTAATCCATGAGGAAGAAACAAAGTATTTTTATTATTAATCACAACATAGTGATGCTCGCGTCTTTAACGAGCATATTAACATATTAACAATACCATGTAATATGTCAGGCATCAAATTAACATCTTCTATATGCTATCGTCAAGTCTACTTCTCAGCAAATACGAGAAATGTTTTAATCAATGTTTTAATCCATGAGGAAGAAACAAAGTATTTTTATTATTAATCACAACATAGTGATGCTCACGTCTTTAACGAGCATATTAACATATTAACAATACCATGTAATATGTCAGGCATCAAAGTAACATCTTCTATATGCTATCGTCAAGTCTACTTCTCAGCAAATATGAGAAATGCGGAAATAAAGTAAAAGGAACGATAGTTGAGAGGGGAGAGAGATTGGCAAAGACTTTGGTTCATAGATTATAATGTCTACTACAAGTACTGCTAGGAGGCTAAGCCTCTATTTATAAAATAGTATGATAAATTTACTGCTTATTTTATAAATGCAGTAATAGCATTAAACTTTTTTGGCTACACTTCCAAGTTCCAACAGTACTATTATGTAATGATAATGCTAAGCTCTGACATTATTAAGGATTAAAGAACTTCTATATATGTTTTTAACTATTTTATATTTATTTGGTGTAGAGATAAATAATGTATCTATTTATATGTTTTATATGTGAGGCTGGGAGTTTATTTATAATAAGGCCCAAATGTTTATGGGCCTTAGTCCATTGGGTAGTTTATTAGGGTTTCTATTCTCTATATATAATGATGTAATCCCCACATAATATTCAGCTGTGATTATACATTTTTTCTTGGAAACAATACTGAATACTTATTCTTGGGATTCGTATAATTAATTGCTTATTAGCTGTTTAATATCTTTTCTTATTAGTTGTTTAATATCTTGTTCTACATCAATGGGTCTCTTTTCTCCCTTCTGAGGTTGGCAAACCTTGGGTTAGTGGGTGTTCTGTGGTTCACCACCCAAGATTTATTTTTATTCTTGTTTTCAGTTCATAATCGTTCTTTCACACTTTTGTCCTACATTGATGCACTACTAGGTAAGGGATTGACTAATCGGGAGGTCAATGCAAATCAACCAGGGACAGTTACAATGAGTGCACAACAGGACAAAAGATGGTTAGCAGCTGATGATTGGGGCACAAAGGAAACCGTTACAAAAACAAGAATCAGGAATGAAGTGTCAAGGACCACTGGGGACAGCTGTTAACCAATGCACATTTCATTTTCATTTCAAGTAGCATTTCATTTCAATTCTGTAGTAAGACAATATATAAGCTGAAGGTGTAACCAAAAACTATTATCTGTCATTTTGTCATTACATATAATCTCTCCTGTTTACTCTCTGGCTGTTTCCTTTGAGTTGTTTTTATCAGAGTTGCTCTTCTCTTTTGCTAACTCTCTAAAATCACTCCACAGTCTCCATCTCTTTGAGATCAGGCTGATATTTATCATATATTAGTCTTGTTATTTAAGAAACCGCAACATTGGTATCAGAGCTATCGAACCTTGGAATCATGGCACAAAGAAAGAATAATAAAACAGGGGAAGAATCTGACGGAGAGGGGGAGTGACCAGATCTGCAAAGAATGGAGGTAAATCTTCGATCCTTGCTTGAAACTCGGAACCAACGTTTGATTGAGGCCTGTAATAACAGTAGTGCTAACATAGAACAGAATGCTAAAAATATTGCTGAGTTGAATGAGTTGTTGTTGGGTCTTTCTGTTCAAGTGGCTAAAATAGTTAATAATGAAGAAAAAGATTCAGGTATTGGAAGTCAAAATAGTGGGGGGATAGAAATAATAACGATGGAAATAATGGAAACAGATTCCAATCCTTTGCTGCTAGAATGACTAAGGTCGAGTTCCCAAAATTTGATGGCACTGAATTAAGGTCATGGTTATATAAGTGTAATCAGTTCTTCCAACTAGATGAAGTAACAGACCCACAAAAGGTTAGATTAGCAGCTATTCATCTGGAGGGTAAAGGACTATTGTAGCACCAAACTTACATGCAGAGATGTAACCACATAATACCAACCTGGAGTAAATACACTGAGGATATCACTGTGAGGTTTAGGGACCTATATGATGACCCTATCGCTGAACTGAAAGCCTTAAAGCAGCAAGGCACTGTTCAGGACTACCATGATGCCTTTGATGCACTCACCAGCAGACTCACATTGTCTGAAGAGTATCTACTTAGTTGTTACCTGGGAGGGTTGGCTGATGAAATCCAACTAGCAGTAAGGATGTTCACTCCCAAGTCTATTCAGCAAGCGCTTTGTCTAGCTAAATTGCAGGAAGCCTCATCCAAGGCTCAAAGAAATAAATTCTCTCCCAAACCATTACTACCTACCCCTACTGCGTCCAAACCTTACAGCAATGCTCCTTCAAGCCAGGGAAAACCTTTTTTTGCCCAATCCAACTCACCTTACTCTAAACCATACTCTAAACCCTACTCTCCAATCAACTCAACCCCCACAACTAACAGACGAACACTGACTCCTGCAGAATTGAGTGAGAAAAGGGCCAAGAATTTATGTTTTTGGTGTGATGAGAAGTTTGTTCCAGGTCACAAATGCAAGGGAACTAAGGTGTCTTTAAGAGGGATACAAGGAAAAAAATTGAGGGGGATACAATCCCAAAAGCTGGATAAACTATTGCAGGAAACAGGTGAACTTTCTATGCTGCAGCTGGTACCCTTAGAGGTCTATAGCGCTTCTCAGATCTGCACTAAAGACTCGACGACATCAGGCCAAGATGTTTCTTTAACAGCTGTGTTAAAGGAGTACGCTCAAGTTTTTGAGAACCCTAAAGACTTACCCCCAACAGAGAGCAGTTTGATCATAGAATTCCATTAAAGCAGGGCACTGATGCAATTAATCTGAGACTATATAGATATTCCTTAGTACAAAAGAATGTCATTGAGGAGCTTGTTCGAGAAATGCTAGAACAAGGGATTATACGGCCAAGCAGCAGTCCATTTGCAGCACCCATTGTCCTAGTTAAGAAAAAAGACGGTGGTTGGAGAATGTGCATTGACTATAGGGGATTGAACAAGGCAACCATTAAAGATAAGTTCCCAATTCCCCTTATTGAAGATTTAATGGATGAACTACATGGGACTAAATTCTTCTCCAAAATCGACTTGAAGTCTGGGTATCATCAAATCAGGGTAAGCGATAGAGACATTCACAAGACGGCTTTCAAAACTCATGTTGGCCACTATGAGTACCTAGTCATGCCCTTTGGGCTGACAAATGCACCTTCTACTTTTCAATCATTGATGAACCATATTTTCCAGCCATTACTACGAAAAGGAGTGTTGGTGTTCTTTGACGACATTTTGATATATAGTGCGAGGTGGGATGAACATCTGTTACACCTACAGATGGTTCTTCAGATCATGCAAGAAAACTCCCTTCATGCCAACCTAAAAAAATGCTCGTTTGGTGTCACAGAGGTACACTACCTGGGTCACGTAATTTCTGAACAAGGAGTGCATACGGAATCAGATAAGATTGGGGCCATTACCAGCTGGCCAACTCCTCAGACCTTGAAGCAACTACGGGGATTCTTAGGCTTGACTGGCTATTACAGACGCTTTGTCCACGGTTATGGAAATATTTGTAAGCCTCTGACAACCTTGTTAAAAAAAGATGCCTTCACCTGGGGCGAGGAAGCTCAAGAAGCATTCGAGTTATTGAAGATCAAAATGTCAACTCCTCCCGTGCTGGCCTTACCAGACTTCACCAAGCCCTTTGTTATCGAAACAGACACTTCTGGCACAGGGATGGGTGTTGTCCTTGTGCAGGAAGGTCACCCAATTTCTTATATCAGTAAAGCATTTTCTGAAAGGAATGCCCTTCTGTCTGCCTACGAGAGAGAGTTACTGGCCATTGTGTTTGCCGTACACAAATGGCAACACTATCTCATGACCTTGCCATTTATCATCAGGACAGATCAACAAAGTTTAAAGCACCTATTGGATCACAAACTAGCCACGCCTTCCCAACAAAAGTGGTTGTCTAAGTTAGCAGGATTTGATTACTTGGTGGAGTACAAAAGAGGATCTGAGAACAAAGTCGTTGATGCTCTTTCAAGGGTCTCAAACATGGAGCTGTTAGCTATGGCAGTAACCTCAATACAATCACAATTAATGGAAGAATTGGAAAAGCACTGGGCCACCGATCCCAAATTGAGTAAACTCATATCTGCGCTACAAACAGATCCTAATGCTCATCCTAAATACTCATGGTACCAAGGTAAACTCTTGAGGAAGGGAAAATTGGTAATAGGCAGTTGTCCTGACATAAAGAAAATCGTCCTTGAATGGATGCATAGCTCTGGCCAAGGGGGACATTCAGGTATATCAGCTACCTTGAAAAGGATTCAAACCTTGTTCTTCTGGCATGGTCTGAAGCATTCTGTGATTTCTTTCGTCAAGCACTGCCCCACCTGTCAGAAGTGCAAGTACGATCAAAGTGCATACCCTGGATTACTTCAACCTCTCCCAATTCATGTGACGGTATGGGAGGAAGTAATTATGGATTTTATTGAAGGTCTTCCCCAATCTCGAGGAAGGGAGGTAATTCTAGTGGTAATTGACAGACTTAGCAAGTATGGCCACTTCATTGCTTTAAATCATCCCTTCTCTGCCATAATTGTGGCACAGGCTTACCTTGACAATATCTACGGCTTACCTTGACAATATCTACAATTGCATGGGTCACCTAAATCTATTGTCTCTGACAGGGATAAGGTCTTTACCAGTTTGTTCTGGAGGAGTTTATGAGGTTGCAAGGGGTGCAGATCAAGTTATCTTCAGCCTACCATCCCCAAACGGATGGGCAATCAGAAGTGTTGAATAGATGCCTGGAATCCTACCTATGATTAGAGCCGGCCAAACGGTCGGGCCGAGGTAGCTCGTGAACGGCCCGTGAAACTAGACGTGCCGGGCCGGGCCGATTTAACGGAAAATGAAGTCGGGACCGGCTCGCGAATTAAACGACTCAGGCGGTCCGGCGAATTGGCCACGAATAAACGAATGAACGAATTAGGCGAATAACACCACTCTGGCCGACGACTTTTTGTTTTTTGTTTGAATTTTTTATATTTTGTTTTTACTTTATTTGTACAGAATTCTGTTTGAATTTTTTATATTTTGTTTTTATTTTGTTTGTACAGAGACTTTGCATTTTTGTTTCAATTTTACTTTTTTTTATTTCTGTTTTTATTTTACCTTTTTTATATTGGAAAAGTTTTTCTATTTTTAACACATTTTAACATTTAACCTTTTTAACAATTGACTCGTATTTTTGATAAATTAATCAAAATAAACAAATTTTATTTTTACTCGTATTTTTAAAAAGTTAGTTTTTGCAAAACAAATTTGTTAGTTTTGAAAAGTAAAGTTAGTTTTTGCAAGACAAATTTGTTATTCGTGCCGAACGAACGAATAATTCGCGTGCCTGTGTATTCAGACGAACGAATAATTCGCGGGCCGAACGAATTATTCTTCCAGTTTTTTAGTTCGGTTACGAATTATATAGTCCGGGCCGAGCCGGTTCCGGGCCGGTTCCGGTTTCATAAAATGCTATTCGTGTTCGGTTCGTTAGAGTAGACGGTTTGAGCCGAATAACTATTCGTTCATTTACGAGCCGATTTATACGAATTTTGACGAGCCGAATTACGAGCGGGCTGAGCCAAACCGCTCGTTTGGCCAGCTCTACCTATGATGCATGTGTTTTGAAGCACCTAAGGAGTGGGCTCACTGGTTGCCTTTAGCTGAATTTTGGTACAATACAACCTTTCATTCTGCTATCCAAAGAACACCCTATGAGGTCATGTATAACCAGCCTCCACCTACATATAGGCCTTACATCATGGGTTCTACTGCAATAGATTCTGTTGATAGAAGTTTACAGCAAAGGGAGAAAGTCATTGAATCGCTAAAGCAGAACATGTCAAAAGCATAGAACAGGATGAAACAGTTAGCCGACAGAAGGGGGTCTGAAAGAAGTTTCTTGGTAGGAGAGTGGGTATATCTGAAGTTGCATCCTTATAGACAGGTATCTGTAGTATCCAGAAGTAATCAAAAACTTGCTGCTAAATATTATGGTCCGTATCAAGTCATTAGGAAGATAGGAAATGCAGCCTATACACTACAGTTTCCGCCTTCTTCTAGGATTCATCCTACTTTCCATGTTTCCTTGTTAAAGAAACATGTTGGTTTACCTCCTGTCACCTTGGACCATTCCCTTTCAACAACTTCTGATACCATGACTTTCACTCAACCAAGATCTCCTGCTACAGTTACAGAAATCAGAACTGTTAAGAAGAATAATGTTGCTCATGTGGAATGGTTGATTCAATGGGAAGGGCTACCACTAGAAGAGTCAACTTGGGAAGATGTCAAGCAGATCATGGAGGCATATCCAACCTTTGATCCTTGGGGTCAAGGATCTTTTGAAGGAGGGAGTATTGATGCACTACTAGGTAAGGGATTGACTAATCGGGAGGTCAATGCAAATCAACCAGGGACAGTTACAATGAGTGCACAACAGGACAAAAGATGGTTAGCAGCTGATGATTGGGGCACAGGGGAAACCGTTACAAAAACAAGAATCAGGAATGAAGTGTCCAGGACCACTGGGGACAGCTGTTAACCAATGCACATCATTTTCATTTCAAGTAGCATTTCATTTCAATTTCTGTAGTAAGACAATATATAAGCTGAAGGTGTAACCAAAAACTATTATATGTCATTTTGTCATTACATATAATCTCTCATGTTTACTCTCACTCTCTGGCTGTTTCCATTGAGTTGGTTTTATCAGAGTTGCTCTTCTCTTTTGCTAACTCTCTAAAATCACTCCACAGTCTCCATCTCTTTGAGATCAGGCTGATATTTATCATATATTAGTCTTGTTATTTAAGAAATCACAACATACATCAATCGTGCTACATTAAAACTACGACATCATGACTTTGTAATGAACAGTGACAACGTAAAGAAGTTAAATTTGTATTCCATAATAAAAACACAATTGGGCAAAGAAGTCAATACATGACAAGAGGGTAAAGAAGTAATTAAACTAGGAAAGCAAGGGGCAGAGAAGTAATTGCAGATGTGAGAACTTAAAAGGGGAAAGAGAAGTTTAATTAGGTGTCGAGATAGTGAGTCGTATTTACATGTTTTGGGAGAGAACTGGCCTCTCGAATGTCCAGGAGTTGTAATTGCAGACCATATTGAGTTTTAGACAATCTTATTTCAGTATTTAGTGAATATTACACTTCTGCTCCATCCCTGTTGTGTTCTTTAAAATAAGATTCATCATAATATTTTGTATCACAAACTTCAAGCAAGGGGTGTCTTGTATTTGAGCATCTCTCAGAATCTGCCGTTTTGATGAGACACAAAACTGGTGTTTCTTACTCTTTAAGTTATTTCATTTCATGGTCAGTATCCAAGTAAGTTATATACTCTTACATAGCAAAAAAACAACAAGCTGAACATCTGGGGTTAGCCACAGCCTGTCTAACAGCAAAAGAAACCAGTTAAACTGAATTAGCCACCTGGCTTCTACTGGAACCATCTTTTATACCCTTTTTAATTTTTATGTAAGGGTAGGTATGGAGGGTCTAAATCTAAAATAAGATAGCCTATAGCAAGAAGGCTCGTCAGCGTTGAAGTGATACAGAGCGCCTATTTCAGGTAACCACCAGTCAGAAACCTCTAATTCTTCATACTAAAGGATTATCATAGCCTATATCCTACTAGATGATCCAAGGCAAGGTGCGGAGCCTTCAGCTGGCTCTTTTCTATTTCGATGGTCGATAATCGACCGAAATCTGCATTATTTTTATTTGAATTATATTTAAGTGGTTCAAGTCAAAAATGTCAAGAAATAATAACAGGAAGAAGAAGAATTGGGTTGCACCATTATTTTCAAATAAACTTTTCAAAAGGTTTAAATCTAAAGGAAGCTGTATTTAAGGAACCCTCCTTGGTCTGTGACTCTTTAAAGCGCCAAGATGCCGTGTCAAAACTGAAACTGAGAAACACATCTTTCCTACTTTTTATGAAGAACCTTTCTCCCCCCAATCCATCACCTCCATCATATCAACCCAAGTCCCAACTTCAGAATTAGTAAAGAATGAAGAGCAAGGCAACAAGACGACAAGAATATAGTAAAGAGAAAATATCCAATGCAGCCTAATGCCAGTCTCTCACGAATCATGATCATACTTAGTTAATCCAAATTATTCAAACATTGAATAGCAGTAAGGACATGGGCAGCCAATACCTGTAATTTCTGTGCAGATACACGAGAATCGTGGCCAATGGAAACTCTCAGTCGCCTAGATCCATTAGATTTCTTTTTATTCAAAAGCCATGCGGAGAAGGCAGCTGCTATTGCTTCTGTTACTGGTTCAGTGAGGTTAACAGGTTCCCCCTCTACACCAGCAACAGCAACACCGCGAATGTCACTGCACCAAAAATTATTAGCGGATGTAGTTTTTTCCATATCTGTATTGAGTATTGCACACCGTTTATAAAACGTCTTCCTATTCTTATTAGTTGCTACGGATATATTACTTACACAATTTTTTATTTTACCAAAAGGATGCACAGTTACATATAATTAATTTTCGATATCGCCTAACTCGCTAATGATGGATCACAATGACACAGGCTTCATCCCAAATACATAGAAACACCAACCATTTGCCAGGACCTAAACATATTAATCACAAGTTGTCCTATTTCAAGTTGAGTGGTGAGAGTCTAACTATACAAGCTAGGTGGATAAGCATATCACTTCCATCCATTTAATATTAGATATAGAGGAAGCAGAGGTAGTCATGGAAATTTATATACATGTCTATGTATTTTAGAAGATAGGTTAAGACTTAAGATAATGTTGTACCTGCCGTTTTGGAGCTTAAGGAAATCAACCCTTTCAAGAGATGGTATTGCTGTAGCAGATGAAGCAACTGCAAGGAGAATTTATCTAAAATTGTAACTTCGTAGTTGAATGAGGAAAAAACTTAAGAACAGTACCCATGAAAGCATACCATACTCAATTTAATATAGTAATCAAATGTGATAAAGAGTGGAGAGTGCAATCTGGAAAAACTACCAGATAACTAAACTATCTCAGGGGTTTCAAGATCTAAGGTTGAATAAAGTCAACCTAAAGAATAAGAATCTAGAACAGACCGTTGCAGTAAACAATTCCTCGGTTAAGTTTTGAGAATCTATGCGATTGCATGGTGGAGGTTCCATCCCACGACAATTTAACTCCTTGAAAGGAAAGTAATTTGTGTGTGACAAGGGCAAATCTATCCCTCTGACATTGGGGACTGACTTGTCTGTTCTGCTTGCAGCACTGTGCAACAATAACACTTTGTGATATTTTTCCAGAAATTGCTGCATAGAAATTTCAGTTCTATCAGATGCCTCATTAGAAATAGCTTCAACAACAGTTCAAATTATTTTCTCATGTTCAACGTCTCTCTTAGAGAATTTTTTTCGAGGAGTTCTTGATAGAAGGTAACCTCCCAATGATTCACACTTTAAAATTCTATTTCAATTTATTAGTATCATTTTTGCAAATGTGTTGACAATTCACCACTCGTTGTGTAAAAAAATTATAATACCGTCATGCAAAGTCATTTCCATGCCTAACTATTAAGTTACTTTCTGAAAATGCTGAACACCTTTATGTGGAAATAGAATTCTCATAGCTACGCCTACAATAATTGTACATCTAGAGAATAATGAGGAAACACCCACCTGACTAGAGCACTCTTAACAGTCCTGGCGCATAACACGTAAATTACTCCCAATTTAGATGGAACATTTAATAATTAATACAATGGAATGCCTTGAGGCAAAATTTTACAACAAGCTGAAGCTAACGAGGACAGCCAACATAATTATATAACATACACTCAAGAACACAAAAGGGTAGAACCTAGCCCTTGCCTCAGAATGCTATAGCAACGCAACATCCCTTCTGAACTGACATTTGGGCTTTCACACTAGGTAGGTCGTAAGGTTAAGATAGGGAGACTTAAAGAAGAAACGTCGAGTTATTCTTGTATTCTTCCCAGATTGTCAAATTTCAAGTCTTGCCATAGACATCTAATTTTTCATATTATCTTCCCATTGCTCAGCATTAGGACTCGATGTTATACTAGTCAAACATTTCCATTGTCACGGAAACATCGTAATCATCATCATACACAATCTACTAAATACTTAATGAAATGTCAGTACCTTCTCTATCACTTACTCATAAATAGGCAGTCAATTTTCGGAAATGTAAGTCTACTTTCAAACCTGATCAACAAGATATTCCTAAACCTAAGTCCTAACACCAAAGTCCAAACAGTAATTTATCTCTTTTAGCACCACCGAAACAAACGAAAGAGCAGTTATATAAACAAAGAATATAATCCTAATAATAAAACCGTAATGAAATGTCAGTAACATTGTTATCATCATCATACACAATCTAACAATTCTGTAATGAAATGTCAGTAACTTCTCTACGGCTATTCATAAACACGCAGTCAATTTCCGTAAACGTAACTCTAATTCAAACCTGACCAAACAAACACGACATTCTTAACCCTAAACAACGAATACAATCCTAATAACCAACACGAAAAGTCGAAAACACTCTACGAGACATTTTGTTAATTCAGTTGGAAATTCCTGTGTTTAATTCAACACCACAACTTATCTATAACAGAAATGCTTTACTTACAAGCTTCAAATCAGACACATAATCAAAATTACAGAAATGAAATATAAATAACTAATAATCTCACTTAAAATTATGAAAGCAAAGCATGAGATTATAAAATTAGATTAATAAAAAGAAGCTGACCTGCCATCTGATCTCGCCGAGAATTGAAGTTGTAAGTATATGTGTGTGTATAATTACAAGCTGGTTAAGTAGAAGAGGAGCGGAGAGTACGAGAGAGACAAATTTGTAAAACAGATTGAATTTCTCAGCTAGTGAGCTTAGCTGTGCTATGTCATGGACTGGGCCTGGGTTTGTTTTAGGATGGGCCGGTCTTGAGGGCTACGTGGATTTAAGCATTACGGCTACTTTTTGGGACTGGCTTATTGAGTGTTTTGTTAAGAAACTAAAGGCCGAATCTTACGGATAATTACTTAAGGTGGGCTTTCTTTTTACCTTTGTTTATTGTGTTTGTCTATTGTGTTCGCATTAGCATATATTAAAAAATTGTGATTGATGAGTTGTAAAATTTTTATTGACCGGAGATTTTCGTATATGCATGGGGTCCAGTATTATTAATAAGCTTTCACCAATATTTTGTGAATATATGGTCAAGCACCAACTCTTAGCATGCATATCCTAGAAAAATCCTTGTTTTTATTATTTTATTAGACTATAAGAGTGATTTAATAAGACAGGCGATTGAGGCCTGTAACAAATGTTGAATGATTGGCTGTTGACCTCAAATATCACTATTTGAGAGATAATGACCCTCAATGTCACTATCTAAAAAGATGGTCCCAAATATCACACCAAAATGGAATCTCGGTTTATGTTTTTCAAAAATTATAAAAATGCAGATGTGTTTTGCGTTTTTATTATTTTCTATATTTCAAAATTGAAAACGCTATCTCATCTCATGTGTTAAATGGCTTGAAAACGTTACTTGAGATTATGTTTTTAGTTTTTTGTTTTGTTTTTTTATGCAAAACGGATTCACATGTTTGGTTTTAGAAGTAAAATGTAATTTGTACTCCCGTTTTGCTTTCTTTTTTATACCAAAAATTCTAAACAGTGCTATGTTTTCAAGTTTAACACGTTATTCTAAGAGATATTCCATTCATATCTATAAATATTATAATATTTTTAAAATCCAAATTTAGAATTATTTAACCCTATAATATTTTTAAAATTAATAAAACAAGTCTAATTTAACAATTTTTAACATTTTAGGGTTCCCCAATCCCCTTTTGGATTTAAAATTATTTAAAAAATAAATTAATAAAATATACACTGATTTAGGGCTTTTTAAGGGTTTAGGCTATAGGGTTTAGGGCCCTAGAGCCTAAACCCTAAATCAGTGTATATTTTATTAATTTATTTTTTTTAATATTTTTAAATCCAAAATGGGATTGTTGAACCCTAAAATGTTTAAAATTGTTAAATTAGACTTGTTTTATTAATTTTTTAATATTTCTAAAACCCAAAAGCGGATTAATGAACCCTAAAAAAATAAAAACTTGTTATTCCCAGTGGACTAACAATGAGATTTACAGAAGGGGGGTTGAATGTAAATCTCAAAACTTTTTCAAGTTTTGAGCAGTTTCTAAGGCTAAGTGTTTGAGTGATCAAATGTGTGTGAATTGCTTGAAGCTGATGCAGACAGATATATATTCAAACACAAAAGAAATGAGCACAAAGAACTTAAAAACTTTTCTGGTGGATTTGTTGTTCCACCAGAGATGTGTTATTTCAGAAAATCTGTGATTCAAAGAATTAAATCACAGCTGCTTCCTAGTACAAACTAGATGATTTTCTCTTTTGATATTTCTAAACAGCTCAGGAAAATTCATATCTAATTACTAGCTTCTACTTGGTTTATATATCACCAAGTTTACAAGTGAAGACAAACGGTAAAATACAATTGAAAAGATTCTTCACATGTTTCTTCTTCATTTCTCTATCCAATGCAATCTAGGATAATCTGTAAATCTTTGAATACTTCCTTGTTTGCATCAGAATGGAAATGCTGCATTTTCTTGATTCCTCCTAGAGGCTTCCACATTCCAGTATGTCTCTGTCAACCCATGTGCCTCTGTTAGCTTGTGAATTGTCACTATCAACTGCTAATGAACTAAGCATCCGTTGAAGCTTTCATCCGTTGATGCCTTATCCGTTGAGGCTTTATCCGTTGAAGCTTTATCCGTTGATGCATTATCAGTTGAAGTCTTTATCCGTTGAAGCACTTATCCGTTGAAGGATATTATCCGTTGAAGCAATAGAGACATCCGTTGAAGCTTTGTTTCTTATCCGTTGAAGGTCTTTAATATCCGTTGACACTTCTTCACTTATACAAAATTACAAGGCATGAAATATTTACAATTAGCCCTCCTATTTGTACATCCATTAGTAGTCAACATGACTGATTATTTCCTAACAACATCTAAGAATTACAGCTTGAAACCAGAGAGTGAAATGTGCTACAATACTAAACTTATTGCTAAGTAAAGTTACTCCTTCAACGGATAGCCAAGATGGTCTTATCCGTTGAGGCTACAAATACTAGATTTCTACTTAAGTGTTTTGCTTAACTTATCATGAAACTAATACACATATTCCTAACAATCTCCCCCTATTTATGTCTACTAGAACTGTAGGCATAAATTTGGGTTTAGCTTGATGATAACAAAACACTTAACAAATATATAAACTGTAATAAAGCAGAAATTCAAAAGTGCTACAAAAATGTATATGCTGAGATGGAATTGAAGTATTACATTGTTTCCAAGGGTGCTCCTTTAGCCTGAGCAAATTACTTTCTTTTCCTTTGATCCCTGGTTTTCTTTCCTAGCCTCCTGTCATTCTCCTCTATTTGAAGTTGAAGTTGTCTGTAGAATTCAGCTTCATCTTCTTCATTGATATCTAACTTAGATTGCATATCCTTGAGAGTTTCATTACTGGCAATCTTTAGCTGATCTTCAATTCTGAAAAATCTTCTGACTCCTTTGTTGTCTCTGAACTCCATCAACCAATGAGGTGATTTGTGAATTGTAATTCCTCTTTCTTGAATGAGTAAAGTTCTAGGCAAAACATTGGGCTCCCTCCAAGTTTTCCTTATGTTGGCAATCTTGTTGAGAATCTCAGTCTTGGCAGTCCTGGTAAAGCCAGAATCCCTTTGTATGGCTGAGTAGACTCTAATCAAGGTAGAGTAGCCTTCATTCAGAATTCTGTGAAGAGGCCATGTTCTTTCCCCAGCTCCTTTGTATTTGAACACTAGTCTTTCTGGTAGCTGTCTGTAGGCAGCTATTCCCCTTACTTCCTCCAGCTCATCCAGATAGAGTTCAATGTCTGAAAATTCTTTTATGTCACAGATGTGAACATAATCATATTTAGAGGTTTGAGGTTTAGGCTTAGGCTTCTGTGTGAATTTGATTGAGGCTTTAGAGGGTGTTGATTTGATTCTTCTTTTCTGCTTCTTTGATGGTGGAGAAAAGGTTAGGAAGGTGGGCAATATGATGGTGTCCCAATCAATTGGTTCCTCCTTGGGAATGATTGTTTCACCATGAATGTTCATGAAGGGGTCAGGTACAATTGGTTCAGGAATAGAGGGTAGTGGTTTGGATATTGATTGGGTTTCTTCAGTCTTATCTACCTTCTCTCTCTTTGCATTGACCTTCTTTCTTTTCCCCTTCTGCCATTCTTCCTTACTTCTTTCCTCCATCTCAGTACCAACCATGTCCCCCATAGCTTCATCTTCACCTTTATCTTCAATTTCTTTCTGTTCTTCAGCCTGACTTGACTTTAGCTGTTTTTCAAGCTTTGCTTGTTCTCTTTTGTCAGCCTTTAGCTGTTTGGCTTCTTCCTTCAACCTTTTGGTTTCTTCCCTCTTGGCTATTGAGAATTTGGGATGTCCTTGCATCACACATATGCTATTTCCCTCTCTGAAGATAATAACCATGTTTCTCCTTACAGCCTCATCCATGGTCTCTTTGAGATATGCAATACTTCTACCTAAAAGCTTGTCCTCATCAGCTTTTGGAAGAGGAAAATCCACCTTTTTTAGAGGATTCTTTGTAGAGTCCTTATTGGATCTGTTGTTGGGCTTGAGAACCATAGGTTGCAGATCTTTGGAAGAAGTTTCTCCATCCTTATGCCTCCCTACTGGCTTGAGTTCCACAATAATTGATTCCACTTTTGTGCTATGCTTCACAGATTGTGATTGAGAAGTTGTAGAACCAAATATTAGTTGCATTTTTCATCAATCTTCTTCCTTTGCTCTTTGACTTGCAATTCAGCTGCTGCTATCTGGATTAGATCAATTACATCTAGCTTTCCTTTGACTTGAATAGTTGGAAAAGTTGTGATGACAGGAACTAGCACTTGAGAAATTTGAACTGTTGTAGATGGCTCTCCTTTTGTAGATGGCTCTCCTTCCCCTTCCCCTTTATTCTCCCCCTTTTTGTTATCATCAAGGGTAGGGGTCAAGCCTTGTGTTTGTGCCAGCTGCATGAGTAGATTTGTTTGAGTTTGTTGATTCTGAAGGATGGTGACCATAAAGTCTTCAATGATTTGAACCATATCTTCCAGTCTGGCCAGCCTCTTGTCAGCATCAGATGCTTTCCTCAGTCTCCCCAACAAATCTTGCATAGTACCATAGGGTATAAGTGAATCCAATTTCTCAGCATTGTAGGATTTCAGATCAGCAATGTCCAGCTTGAGCTCATCCACACTTAGATTTTGCTGGTAGTGTTGCAACTGCAAGAGATGCAGAGATTCCAGATGAGCTTGAAGAATTGTCTTGGTACCAGCATCCTGAGTCTCCTGAAGGGCCTGCTGAATTGTCATGACTTGTCTGACCAAAGTGACACCAAACTCTCCTGGTGTTGATGGTTTTGCCCATGCCCATGCAGGAAGATCAGGAACAGAACTTGGGCCTGCTACTCCCCCTAAGTTCATGCTCTCATTCAAAGAATTAGAGTCATCATCATGAGAATTTACTCCAAATTCTTCAGATGGCTCACCAGCTTGAGAAGGCAGCCTGTTGACAGCAGCTTTGTCTCTGAGAAGAGATTCTGAAGTGTGTACAATGTGTAGTGTCTGTTCTGCCTCCACATTGCCCTGTGCAGCCAATAATTGATAGGCTGAAACAGGGTGAGTAAAAGTGTCAGCATCCAAGGAAATGTTATCAATGACAGCTTTGTAATGTTGCTGAAATTGTCTTCCCTTGTCTGCATCATCCACTTTCATTAACTCACTAGCAATGGCTGGATCCACCCTTATAGCTTCTGTACCTGCCTTTCTCTCAATTTCTCTCTGTTCTTGCATCAGGGGCTCCCCCTGGCTCACATACACCCTCACACCCTCACCTTCACCTTCTAAGGTGGCACTCCTCTCACTCACTTTTGCCATGCTGGAAGAAATAACATGCATTTGGTGACTCTCAACCTCTCCTTTTGCCTGGGAGCAACCCAGCCTCTCACTCAAAAGATCACTCCCTTCCCTCAAACCTAAAAGTGATTGTACAGTTGTCATATCCTCTACAGTTGGAATTGTTTCTGTGAAGTGTGTAGAGACCATCAACGGATAGGGAATATCCGTTGAAGTGGAAACCGATGGCATCAACGGATAACTGCAGTTAAGCTTATCCGTTGAAGAACAACCACTTGTCAACGGATGAGAGATATCCGTTGAAGAAGGAAAAGATGTAGATATAGAAAGTGACATAATTGTTGAATCTGTGTGGATTGATTTTAAGTGAGGTAACACAGAATCTTCAACTACATCTGAAAGAATTGGCTGATGATCCAACAAATCATCTAAAAGATGATGATCATCAGGTTTTGAGTGGGGCTCCTCCCTGAGTTTTAATGAGGGAGAATCAGGAATTGATGTGAATATCATATCCACATCCAGAGAGGGTGTTGGAGAGTTTGATAAATGGTGTGTTTCTATATTGAGAGAATGGGGATGTGATTCCACATTTGCTGGAATCACATCAAGCTGAATTTGAGAAGGCACAGATACAGGTGGATGTATATGTGTTGTGTGTGTCCCTTGTGTGGAAACTAGGGTTTTGGCCTTCTTCTTCCTTGAAAATGCTTTAAATGGTGAATGTGTGGCTTCAGTGTCCCTCCCTCTTTTGTTCTGTGTCCCTGGTTGGGGACTATTTTCAATAGTTACATCCTTTTGGGAGGATGCAACTAGGGATGTGCTGGACTCCTTTTGAACCACCACAGTCTTTTGAGAGACCGTGGCTTGGCTGGTTTGGGTACCACTCACCTCTCCCACCTTATCCTGGGGGGCTTTTTGATGTTCACCCCTCCCCTCACCACTCACACCCTGTTCACTCCCTTCAGGGTTTATGGTAGTTGTTACAACTGTTGTCTTTTGAGAAACAACAGAGGTAGGTTTCTTTGACTTAACTTTGAAAACTTTAGATTTGGTGGCTTTGGTAGGAGCCTGTTTGGACAAAGACACAGGTTCCATAGCCACACTAGAAGGCAAAGAAACATTGGGGTTGGAAATAGTAGGAGTTATAGAAATATTTACCTCACTTACCTGTGGTGCATTCATGATTGGCAAGTATACCAATGGCACCTGGCTGTTGAGTTTCATTCTCAAAAGGTCTGCAAGGACCCTTTTCTCTTGTGCCCAGCATTTGAGTTTATTATTCTCATTGGATATAACCAAACCTTCAGCAACATGGTTAGCCAATAACATAAAGAATCTAGCATAGTAGATGTTATGTGGTCTATTAGTTTTGTTACCTAATCTGGAACCTAATTCTAGCATAACACAATTGCTAAAATTAAAGTACCTATCAGAAACTAGCATATAGAGCATATTAACAAGAGATGAAGTGATAGCATCAAAATTGCTAATCTTCCCAGAGAAAACCTTAATAAAGGCATCTCCAAGAAAACTCCATTCTTTCCTAAGGCCTTTCCTTCTAATACTACCTAAACTAGCAGAATCAAAAGCATAGCCTATGGAATCTAGCATAGCAGAGACATCTTTATCAGTGTGTTGTGTCATGGCATTATTCTCAGGCAACTTAAAGCAAGATTGTATATCATCACAATTAATGCAATAGTCCTTATCTTTGAGAGAGAAGGCAATAGTCAAATCTGTGGAGTTGAACTCTGCAGTTGTCCAAATCTCCTCAATCACCTCACAGTAGATGGTTGGGGCTTCCAGCATTGCATAGCTTAGTTTACAGTTTTTGATGAAGTCCATCATCTTGTGATAATCAGAATGGGCTTCATTCTTTTCAACCAAGGCTATGAAATTATTCTTTTCATAAACAAATCCTGTTTGAGACATAATTTTGACTACTGGTGCCATTGTTGTGAGTAGAGGTTGCAGAGAAAAACTTGAGAATTTAGAGAGAAAGAGAATAAGAATTGCAAGAAAGCGTAAAGTGAGAATAAGAGTTCAATTGGCATTTTATACTTTCTTGAATTAAAACGTAAATAAAATGATTGAATGATAATTTTAAGTAAGTTACAGCCGTTCGAGAATAAATAAAACTGTAGAAATTCTGAAAACTACCTTAAATACAATTACATACAACACTGTATATTTGTATCAACGGTTGAGTAAAAGAATCAACGGCTGAGACTCACTTATAGTAACTGACGTGACACTTCAACGGATAAGGGAAATAGTTATCCGTTGATGAACAACACCATTTTATCCGTTGAAGGATAAAATTACCAGAAATGTATTTGTCTTTCAACGGATAATGAACATCCGTTGATAGAACAATTTTGGCTTTCAACGGATAGAGAATATCCGTTGATAGGATAAGTCATAATTAAAGCCAACTTTGTTCTTGCAGCAAATTTCATTTCAGGCTACAAGACAGATTATATAGATGATATAGATTATGAATAATTAAGCATACCTAACTCACTTACTAATCTTGTGAATGTTGATTCATCAAGTGGCTTGGTAAATATGTCTGCAATCTGTTTTTCACTTGGAACAAAATGAAGTTCCACTGTACCTTTCATCACATGTTCCCTAATGAAGTGGCACTTGATATCAATGTGCTTGGTTCTTGAGTGCTGCACTGGATTTTCAGTAATGGCAATGGCACTTGTGTTGTCACAGAATATTGGAATTTTGTCAACAGTCAGACCATAGTCAAATAGTTGATTCCTCATCCATAGTATCTGTGCACAGCAGCTACCAGCAGCAATGTACTCAGCTTCAGCTGTTGATGTGGAAACAGAATTCTGCTTCTTGCTGAACCATGATACAAGCTTGTTCCCTAGAAATTGACAGGTGCCTGTTGTGCTTTTCCTGTCTATTTTGCAACCTGCATAATCTGCATCTGAGTAGCCAATTAGATCAAAACCAGACTCTCTAGGGTACCAAATTCCTAGATTTGGAGTCCCCTTGAGATATCTGAATTTTTTTTTAATAGCCACTAAGTGAGATTCTTTAGGGTCAGCTTGAAATCTAGCACAGAGACATGTAGAAAACATTATATCAGGTCTACTAGCAGTTAAATATAAAAGTGAGCCAACCATGCCTCTATAACTTGTAATATCCACAGACTTTTCAGCCTTGTTTAATTCAAGCTTAGTGGCAGTGGCCATGGGAGTTTTTGCAGGTGAACAATCCATTAAGTCAAACTTCTTTAAAAGATCATAAATATATTTAGTTTGACTAATGAAAATTCCACCACTAACTTGTTTAACTTGTAAACCAAGAAAGTAAGTTAGCTCTCCCATCATGCTCATTTCATATTTACTTTGCATTAATTTAGCAAACTTTTTACAAAGCTTATCATCTGTAGATACAAATATAATATCATCTACATAAATTTGTACAAGTATCTTAGAGCCATTAACATTTCTAAAGAAGAGAGTTTTGTCAACAGTACCTCTTGTGAAGTGATTATCTAGAAGGAACTTTGACAAAGTCTCATACCAGGCTCTAGGTGCTTGCTTTAGTCCATAGAGTGCTTTCAACAGATAATACACAGAGTCTGGAAAATTTGGATCTTCAAAACCTGGAGGTTGGCTTACATAAACTTCTTCCTCCAATTCCCCATTTAGAAATGCACTCTTGACATCCATTTGATAGACTTTGAAATTGGCATTAGCTGCATAGGCTAGAAAGATTCTGATGGCTTCAAGTCTGGCAACCGGAGCAAATGTTTCATCAAAATCTATTCCCTCTTGTTGAGAATAGCCTTTAGCAACCAATCTGGCTTTATTCCTTATGACAATGCCATTTTCATCCATCTTGTTTCTGAATACCCATTTTGTGTCAATAGAACTCTTGTTCTTTGGCTTGGGTATCAGCTTCCATACTTTGTTCCTCTCAAATTGGTTTAGCTCCTCTTGCATTGCTAAAATCCAATCTGGATCCAATAGAGCTTCTTCCACTCTCTTAGGTTCCTCCTGTGATAGAAAGCTACTATACAGACATTCATCTTGAGTAGCCCTTCTAGTTTGTACTTTTGATGTAGCATCACCAATGATCAGTTCAAAAGGGTGATTCTTGGTCCATTTCCTTTGAGGTGGTAGATTAGCCCTAGATGAGGTTGCCTCAGTATTGTCATGATGTGAGATAGAATGTTGATTTGTTGAAACTCCCCATGAGTTGCTGATCCTTTGAAAGGAATTGGGAGCTCTATCAACTGATGAAGTGAATTGATTATCCGTTGACAGACTGTGATCAACGGATGCTTCATTATGAACTTCAACGGATGATGCACTTTGTCTTTCAACGGATGTTGCATCCTGTGCATTATCCAAAGGCAGATTCTGAATTCTTCTTGAGATGCCTTCTTCATCATTCTCTTCTTCACTATCATCACAGTATATCTCAATGTTGTCAAATTTGAGTCCTTCATAATGTCCCTCATCTGTTAGTCCATCAATCTTTTTATCATCAAACACAATATGTACGGATTCCATGACAATGTTGGTTCTTAGATTGTAGACCCTATATGATTTTCCAGCAGAATAACCAACAAATATTCCTTCATCAGCCTTTGCATCAAACTTCCCTTTGTGATCAGATTGATTCCTTAAGATGTAGTATTTGCAACCAAAGACATGTAGAAAGTTTAAAGTTGGTTTTCTTCTCTTGAATAATTGATAGGGAGTCATGCATTTTGCCTGATTGATTAGAGAAATATTCTGAGTGTAACATGCACAGTTAACAGCCTCAGCCCAAAAATAAGTTGGGAGTTTTGACTCTTCAAGCATTGTCCTTGCAGCTTCAATTAGTGATCTGTTCTTCCTTTCCACCACACCATTTTGTTGTGGAGTTCTTGGAGCTGAGAACTCATGCATGATCCCACTTTCTTCACAGAACAACTTCATGGTTGAATTCTTGAACTCAGTTCCATTGTCACTCCTAATATTCCATACTTTGAAATCAGGATGATTGTTGACTTGCTTGATATGATTGATGATGATTTCACTAGCTTCATCCTTTGATCCAAGAAAATAAACCCATGAAAACTTTGAGAAATCATCTACAATCACTAGGCAGTATCTTTTCCTTGAAATTGGTAATACATTGACTGGTCCAAAAAGATCCATGTGTAGAAGTTGTAGTGGTTCATCAATTGCAGATTCAAGCTTCTTACTGAATGATACTTTCTTTTGCTTTCCTTTCTGACAGGCATCACACAGTCCATCCCTTGTGAATTTCACTAGAGGCATTCCTCTAACTAAGTCCTTTTTGACTAGATCATTCATTGTCTTAAAATTCAAATGGGACAGCTTCTTGTGCCATATCCAGCTTTCAACTGGTCTTGCTTTGCTGAGAAGACAAGTTATGGATTCTGCATCTGTAGAGTTGAAATCAGCTAAGTACACATTCCCTTTTCTAACTCCAGTTAGAACCACTTTATTGTCCTTTTTACTTGTGATAATACAGGCTTCAGAATTGAAGGAAACAGTATTCCCTCTGTCACATAGTTGACTGATGCTCAATAAATTGTGTTTGAGACCATCAACCAATGCAACTTCATCAATGATGACATTTTCTTTTGAAATCAAGCCATATCCCATAGTGAATCATTTGCTGTCATCTCCAAAGGTTATGCTAGGGCCAGCTCTCTCCTTAAACTCTGTGAGCAGGGTGAAATCTCCTGTCATGTGTCTTGAACAACCACTGTCCAAGTACCATAGATTCCTTCTTTGTCCCTGCACACAACAAAATCAATCAAGTTGATTTTGGTACCCAAGTTTCCTTGGGTCCAGCCTTGTTAGTCTTTTTCCTAGACTTCATTCCTCCTGCATCTTTTGACTTAGGTAACTTTGGGTCAACCTTGGTCTCAGATGTGGTTGGTTGAAGTGTAGGGTTAGTCACAGAATCATTTAACACATTTGATTGAATTTGATAAGGCATAGGTTGTGCAAACATGTTATTCCACATAGGCATATTGTATGGCATTTGAGGCATACTAAATGCAGTAAAATAAGGATTGTTAATATATGGCATGTTTGCAAAATGTGCATGGGGATTCTGGTGAGACATAACAGGCATAGCATGCAGAGGTGACATAGACATGTTAGGCATTGAGGGATTTGAAGGCATGGGAGCATTTTTAACAGATTTGCAATTATCAGATAGGTGATTAACACTTTTACAATGCACACAGCTTTTTCTAGGAGCATACCTATCAGGTGTGTAATTGTTATGTTTATTAATCCCTACCTTCCCATTTCTTTTAGATTTTCTTTTAGTTTCCTTCTTATCCTCAACCAACTTAAGCCTATCTTTTAGCTGATCTAAAGTCATGTGTCTTATATTCACCTTACTGACATCTCTGGATGTGCTAGCTCCTTCTTTGACAAAGTTCTTGAGAGTTGAATCATTCTTTTTATTGAGAATTTTATTTTTAAAAGAACTTGCCTGTTTTAATTGATGAGCCTTCAACGGATGCTCCTTTTCTTCCTTCAACGGATAACCTTCTTCATCCGTTGATTCCACATCCGTTGACAATCCATCAATTAATTCTAACTCCTTTTTGTTTTTCTTCCAGGCATCCTCACAGAATGATTCAATTCCCTGAACCTTTGCAATCTGAACACTAACATCCCTAGATGTTTTCCAGGCCTTGATTACCTCTTGCTCACTTTCTAACTGTGTAGAAAGAATTTCTACTTTCTTAACAGCTTCTGCTAGTTCACTCTCAACAGTCAAGCATTTAAGTTTTATCTTTTCAAGCTCAATTACCTGATCCTCTAACACAGCATTCCTATCACTTAAAAACATATTATTCTCCTTGATCCTAGTGTTTTCTTTTGCTAGTGATTTAAGGGAAACACGCAAATGATATAATTCATTGGTCATCTCATTTATGGCTTCATTGCATTCATGTTTAGAAAGCTGAGAGAGATCAGTAGTAATTACCTGGTTGCTTGATGAACTAGTTTCATTTTCATCAGAATTAGCCATCAGAGCTAGGTTGACATATTCTACATCATCATCTTCATTTACCCCATCTGCTGCCCAATCATCTTGAGTGAGAAAAGCTCTTTCCTTTTGTTTGAGCAAATCAAAATACTTCTTTTTGTAATCAACTTGCTCAAATTTCTTTTTCTCAATTTGGTTTCCTACACTCACTTGCAAAGTGTCCACTAATGCCACAGTTGTAACATTTGAACTTTGATTTGTCCACCATGTTTTTGTTTGGCTTAGTGAACTTTGTGTTTTTCCTGAACTTCATTTTTGCAAACCTCCTGGACAGAAAGGCCAAATGTTCTTCAATATCATCAGATTCATCCTGACTGGAATTGTCTTCATCCTCAGCAACTTGCTCTTTACCCTTGCTTGATTCTGATTTGCTTGTGCCAATTTTGAGACTTGGCATTGTCTTCTCCTCATTCCTGGCTTCCATCTTCTCACTGTCAGCTACAAGAGCAACTGTTCCTCCTTTTTTCTTTCCCTTTTCCAACAGCTCATCCTGCTTCATTTCAAGTTCATAAGTCTTCAGAATTCCATATAGTCTTTCAAGTGTGAAGTTCTTATACTTACACGGGTGCTTGAGAAAAATATGGCAGCGTGGGCTCCACCCGGACCTTAAATGCTCCAGCCAGACCGGGACAAAACCATCCGCAGGACGATGAAAGATCCTCTCATACGGCTCGGGCCACCTCCAAGCGATATCAGGAGTCAACTGAAAAGCAACCCGAATTGCCTTGTCCATATCACCCGGTTCAGCTTCAGCATAAAAATCTTTCAGCTGGTAATGATCCCGGCTGATCCCAAATGAAGCAAAAGCTGCCTCCAGGGCGCCCTGATCATAAACGCCCGGGTGGCCGTCCTCGTGCCTCTCGTATCTGACTCGGGTATAGTATATGCTATCTTCAAACCCGGGTGGCTTTCTAACAAAGTGATATTTAATATCGGACCAGCGGCCATCCGGGGTGAAAATAACAGAGTTTTCTGGAAGCCTCTTGAACCGGAAGCTCGTAATTGTTCCCACGGACCCGGACCCCTTTCTAACCATCTCGCCCCGGATCTGTTCTCTACCAGACGAATCCGGATCACTCTCCTCGTCAGAAAAGTTGGGATAACAGTTGTATACTTTCCTAGCTCGCTATTTGATCCGGACCATATACCTATTAAAATGAAGGTCAGTTAGTCTGGGCCCTACAGATTTTATTTGTCTTCTAAGTGGTCCGGATCAGGTACGTTATTTTATCGCAACCTAATGATCCGGACCACCAATGCAAGTCCAACCCAGAAAAACATCAACGATCCGGATCATGTTAACTACAATCCACAAAAGCAAACCACCACGGACCCGGATCTTGATGGCAAATACCCAGATCCGGATCCATAACAACAAAAAACTTAAAGCAAAGCCCGTATACCTGGATCCCAACGACAAACAACCACGCCCGGATCAAAAGCAACCAAGAACAGATCAAAAAACCTAAGCTATGCAATCCTACCATAAACCTCCCCCAAATTCGGACCCTACACCCCAACCCGGATCAATATCAAAACCCTAACCCACAAACAGTCAACCAAAGAATCAAACAGCAAAATCTACCCTTTTTACCTATACACACATATATTTTAGCCAAGAACACGAAGAACAAACATAGAAAACCCTGAAAAATCGAGCCCAAAAACTAAAAATCAAACCAAAACACAAGGAAAACCTGCAGATCTAAGCATAAACACACGAAACGAGCACCAACGAGCAACAAAAACTAAGCCAAAAATCATGATTCCTACTACTTATGCGCGGATGAAAAAGCAAAGTCAAGGCATACAAAAACTCGGAGGAAATGAAAACAAAATCGAAAAGAAAAACAGAGGAATAAAGCAAAAAAAAAACAAGTGAAGATCTTACAAGTTAATGGAGGATTATTGGCAAGACCGGCGAGATACGGCGGAAGAATCAACCACAAACATGGTGATTTGCAGAAAAGCTAGAGAGAGAAGAGAAAAACAAAGGACTGTTGAGCTTCTTTTGTGAAAATAAAAAATAAAATGGAAGAGGGGAGGCAGCCTTTTATAGGCCCAGGAAAGAGTAACTCCCCTGCCACGTGGCAGGATCCTACTGGTTACAGAAGCAGTTACAAAAAAAAATTATACATATATATGTGTAATTACACACATATAAATGCAAATTAAACCCATAGTGATCATGGGCCGAGTTTTTAGGAAATAACTGCCCAAAAATTCAAATTCGTGGGAGGGAATAAACTGAAAGACGTTACAAATCCCAAACTTTTCAAATTCCCCAACCCAATACCCGGATCAATAATATAAATCTGGATCATTGTCAACCAGGATTATTCTACTATTCTACCTTAATCCGGATTGGCATCTACCACACAAGATCCGGATTGGGGTGCAACTAGGAGCAGGAATTTTTCTGAACTATTCTACCTTAATCCGGATTGGCATCCATTTCACCAGATCCGGATTGGGGGGCAACCAGGAGCAGGAATTTTTCTGAAGCAACTATTCTACCTTAATCCGGATTGGTATTCATTATACCAGATCCGGATTGAGGGGCAACCAGGAGCAGGAATTTTTCTGAACTATTCTACCTTAATCCGGATTGACATCCATTTCACCAGATCCGGATTGGGGGCAACCAGGAGCAGGAATTTTTCTGAAGCAACTATTCTACCTTAATCCGGATTGGTATTCATTACACAAGATCCGGATTGGGGGGCAACCAGGAGCACGAATTTTTCTGAACTATTCTACCTTAATCCGGATTGTCATCCATTTCACCAGATCCGGATTGGGGGGCAACCAGGAGCAGGAATTTTTCTGAAGCAACTATTCTACCTTAATCCAGATTGGTATTCATTACACCAGATCCGGATTGGGGGCAACAGGAGTAGGAATTTTTCTTTACTAAGCCAAATATGCAACCCTACTCTACTCCCTCATCCAGAAAATCTGCATAAGGGAGTGGGGGGCAAATGATAGGGCATAAGAGACCCGGGCAAGAATCAACCTGGACTAAAGGGGTCAGGCTCAACCGACCTGCTAAGACCCCCCTCTCCCAGGCCAATCAAACATAGGAGCTCAGGCCCGGGTCTATCCTACTTCCCGGATCCGGATCCGCCTGCATACCTGGATCCGGATCGGGGCCAAAACCACAGTGAGAGAGGTCTCAACAGACGCATCACATCCCACAACCCGCCAAGGAGGGGTACGTGGGCACGTGATTATGACAGCTATCAACAACCAACACACCAGACAAGCACGGCGCGTGTCAGAGGCCGTTAGGACACTCTGGAGGTGGTCCTCCCCTGGACACGTGTAAGCAATCTGCCCAAGCCAGGCGTCCTCCGCTCCCAAGATCCAACGGCCCAGATTTAGAGGTAACTACCCCTAAACCCTACCTTGGGGCTATATATACCCCCAAGACTGAAGGGTTTAGGGGTTGGAAAATAATTTCTCTTGCACCCACATACTCACACACACTCAAAAACATACAACAGCCATCACATATAAACACATACACAGCAGCCTCTAAATTTCAAAAACATATATCCCTTCATCTTTTCCAAAGCCTGTTCTCATTCTCACACCGGATGCGGCGTGGGAGCCAAACCCCCCTTCCGGTGTTGTTTTGCAGGCGCCCAACCAGCAGCTACACCCCATCCACGCATAGAAGGTCCGGGAACGCCGTCGGACGGAGCCGCCCGCTCACCGGAGTTATCAATGGTCTTATCCGTTGAGGCTACAAACACTAGATTTCTACTTAAGTGTTTTGCTTAACTTATCATCAAACTAATACACATATTCCTAACAAAACTGTTAAATTGGGGCGCACACTTTAATTTTAAAAAATTAATTTAAAATTTAAACACCCCTTAGAAAAAAGTTTTGAGCTTGAAAACATAACATTATCTAACATTTCGGGAAAAAAAATGATAGAAAAACGCTAACCTATATAGCGTTTATGCAATATTTTGTTAAAAATAAGGTTTTAAGTTATTTTGAAAAATAAAAAAATAAAAAAACGAAAGTATAAGATCCGGTTTGCGTCCCACTAAACGTGGTCTCAAGAAAAGTTTATTACTTTTAAAAAAAAAATACCAAAGCACGCATTAACGTTTTAGTTAAAACAAGTAACTGACACCCGAAATTTCGTTTTTAAATGACAATTTGGGATCATATTTTTAGGAAATAATAATGAGGGTCATTTATCTCAAAATGGTGACATTTGGGGACCTTTTTCAGTATGATTTTATTTGTAACAAAAAAAGAACAAGATAGTTGATTTGGCAAAAATTTTACGACTGGCGAAATTAGGGAGTATTATTTTGTCATGTTTACTCTCTTTTTTTAAAAAATAATTAGGGCTTTTATGTAATGAGTATATAGTACAACAAATTTTGGGATGAGCCATGATAATTAAATTATGACAACAAATGTCATGTTTACTTTAAATTCATGTGATGATTAAAAGTACAATAATTTTCTATGTTTGGTGTATTAATAAATATAAGTAAAAGATGACCACAGTTGAATATTTTAAGTGGTTAAAAATTTATTTTATGTCGTCGATTATAAGTTCAATTCTCGCTCACTCTGAGAATTTATGAAAATAGATACTCATTTGTAGGAATTTAAGCCATAATTGTTAAATATATATATATATATATATATATATATATATACTTTTTCCGTTTCATTAAGATGTATATGTTTTATTTCGGCACGGAGGTTAAGAGAAAATGGAATGTTATCAGGAAAAACAAGAAAAATTGGTAAAGTAGTGGGAATAATCAATATTAATATATAAAATAAGTATAGTGGAAGAAAGTAGAGAAGATAAGTGAGTGTAATTAATTTTTATATTATTAAATATTTACTATTTTTAGGAAGTTTTGAAATGTAGATAATTAAACAAATATTCCAAAAATAAAAAATATATAGAAATGAACCAAAACAATATTTCAGTTGAGCAGAAACGCATACACAGACAGAAAAAGAAAATGCATACACAGACATGCCTAAATGTAGACCAGGATGCATAGAAGGTGGGGTGCATAGGGATCAACAAAGTTAAGCAATGTTGTTTGTCAGACTCCCTCACATTCAAACAGCATGGGGATGCAATATTTGTGTGCGTGCGTGCATTGACCAAAACCAAACTCAACCCCACAATTAATTACTGCCTTTAATTCCGTTCCCATCTCTAGAGGATCCTATGACATGACATTATAGGAAGAACATGATTCATGAATAATAGATCTTTCTGTGTTATATAATAACTACTGAATTTTATGAGTTTTGTACATATATTATTGGGATTTTCTATGATGTATTCAAGAGTACACAATAGTCACTAGCTTTCATAAAAATAGGTTGTTCTTATTGGTGGTTGAATAATAAATGTTAATGGCCCCTTACATTCATATCAATTCCACCAATAAAAAAAGGTCATTTTTATTGGAGTTAGTGACTAATGTGTGTCCTTGGTCACACATTAGAAAAACCGTATATTATTATTGATGGAATTATTGTAAATGACAGGGGGTTCATCAATATTTATGATTAGATGATTAGAGGACCAATCAAAATTTATCAAATCCATATGAGCTAGTATTTATTGTGTGCACACACTTGGGCACACATGAGAAAACTCGTTAATGAATTATCCAATCTAATCTAACTTTTAATGATAACTCGATTTCTTCACAGGTCTTCTCCTTTCTCACACGCGCTGAGATCCAACTTCCGTAACGGATGGGGTGTGTTTAACCTGCTAAGTAGGGGTCTCTGCAAAACAGAACCTGAGGGGGGTTGTATCTCGCGGCAACTCCGGTGTGAGAGTAAGAAATGGGCTTTCTTGAAGAAGATGAAGAAGGTGGAAGAAGGAGTTATTCAAAATATATGTGAGGGTGTGTGTCTATGTGTGTAGCAGTCAAATATTTTTCAACCCCTAAAACCCTCTTTTTGGGGTCTTTTATAGGTCCAGAGATTTAGGGTTTTTGGGGTTTGTACCTCTTCATCCTGATCTTTGATCATTCTTGGTTGGTGATTAGTTGGACGGTTCAGATGGACTGTGTGGTCATGTGTCCTTTCTCCGTTTTAATATACTTTTTCTTTGTTAAATCTCACGTTTTTACTATGTATAGTTTTTTCTTAAGCGAACATGTAATTTAAAATGAAGGAAATATCATAAATCAACATTATATTTTTTTCTCAAAAAAAACATTATATTTTATATCATAAATCCGGCATTAATGAATGTTCATCTACAGCAGTACCAAAAATCCTAAGTTTTCATCTAATATAAACAAAACATACCCTGTATATCCCGCTTATCGCAGGGTCTGTAAAGGGTAAGATGTACGCAGGCTTCCCCTCATTTAAAATAATGAAGAGACTGTTTCCCGAAAGATCCCAGACTTATGTGTGTGCATATGCACAATATGTAAAAAGTGTAACAATTTGAAATAAACTAAAGTTTGATTGCATAATATAAATATAAATTAAGACAAACCTTAGCCTATGGCGTTGTTCACATAGGACTTACCAAATTCAAATGTATTTTTCTCTTGACCACAAAATTATTTTACTACCCGTTGACGATGAATTGAAATTGCAAAATAATTCATTAATCACACCCGTTTTTCTCTTTTTTGTCATTCTAACTTCTAATAACATCCTCCAAAATGTTTTTGACGTAGAGATCATCATATTTCTTCACGAACTTGCCATTTCTCTTTATGAGTTTTTAGTTTTCATCTAATATCATGAATTTAAATGTGAAATCATTATTCCTTTATAGCTTCAAAATTACAAAGACTGCTACCAAAATATTGTGATTGACATATTTATTACAGTAGAAAAATTATGCGTATTACTCCATCCGTTTCAAAATACATTTTTTTTTTATTTTTTACGT
Organism: Apium graveolens; assembly: GCF_009905375.1. NCBI lineage: Eukaryota > Viridiplantae > Streptophyta > Magnoliopsida > Apiales > Apiaceae > Apium > Apium graveolens. Next base: position 189,210,657 of record NC_133657.1, read on the forward strand.
GTATTTAATAAGAATAAAGAAAATAGCTTCGCAAATTTTTTACGTGTATTATGGTGAGAATTGAGGAAGGATTTGGGTATATGTATAATATAAAGGGGGTTGAACAAGAAAACCGGAGCTCAGCCACCAACCCGGCGCAACCGTTGTTCCAAACATGGTTGACCTCTCAGTCACGTGACCCCCACCTTTACGCAAGCACCCACCTCTGATTCGTGTTCATGAATGAACGTTAAATTTCACAGATGTGTTGTACAATTTTGTTAATTATTCGCTCTGTTTTTTATATATTATTTGACTTTCTTTGCACAATTTTAAGATATAGATAAAATATTTTTTTTATAAATTAAAATATTAATTATATTTTTATTCAAAAAAATAAAAATTTTAAAATTATTATTTAAACTATGCAGTCAAAACACTTAGAAAGAAGTATGTTCAAAAAAGTCAAAAATGGGCTTATCATTTTACATGATTTCATTAAAAATAAATTTTGTTATTTACTCCGGTTTTTTAGTTCTCATATTTGATTTTCAAGCAATCAAATTAATATTTTATAAAATAATAAAACAAAAAATATATATCATTCAAAAAAAATCTGCTTTAATATGTAATTTTTAATTTTTAAAATAGTGTGAGAGTAATTTATAATTTTTGATAAAAAATTAGTAAATTTAACCGATAAAAATAGAAATGTGACAGGGGAAGGAGGAAGTAAATCTCAAATACTATTTGATTTTTATATGGTAAAAAACAACTAGAACTTAACTTAAATTGCATATATATAACTTAAAAAACTGTAAAAAAGAAATTTATCAAAAAGTATATTTAATTTATCTTATTTGATTTTTTTTTGAAATGGTAAAGAAAAAAGTTTATGGTCAAGATTGAGTTAAATTGACGAAGAAATAGTTAATTATCAAAGTCTAAAAATAGAAGAAGTTAATAGTGGTCTCCATTTTTTTTTTGCTAAATTGTGGTCTCCATTTTATTTACGAGAATGTATTATTATATCGAAATTTAACTATAGTATTTAAGTATTTTACAAATTTTAATATACTTTTTATGATTAAAGAAATAATTTATTTAATTTTGCTCTTCCATTGATCAAAATCTGATGACTTTTGACAAAAAAAATCATCAATTATTTTTTACTTGAAAATCATTCAATCAAAAAAATGATTAGAGCATATTGAGAAAGCTGGTTGATCTATTGTCTTTGATTTGGACTCCATCATAATTAACGCTGGCAAAAAAAAAATATTATAAGAACAAGCACTCATTTATTATAAGACTATAAATCATAGTAAAAAAAATGATTGTAAAACTTGGTGAACATTAAACGACCAACATGGATCAAACTCAATGCTCTTAAAACAAATTTAATTAACCAGCTGCCAGGCACAAAAGTCACTGAAAAAAGTCAATTGCTAATCCGATCGCAACGACTTTGACCGACAAACTCTTAAATTACCACCCTGTCTAATCCTTCGGTTTAGACAGTGTCATTAACGTTTAATTAATAAGCGTGATCAAAATTTGCAGAGTTAGAATCCCAAACAGATATCCAGAACACTACTTGCGGCATAGCAGAAGCCTTCACACTTGTGGTTTACTTGAGTATTTTAAACTAATTACACTACACTAAATGTTGATTACTTTAATTACAACGTGTGGAGTACAGTCCATTCAAGTCTTACAATACTATTAAAACTCCTAATCCTATTTCCATTTCTGATTAATTTTCGAATTTCATAACTCTTATTTTGAACTAGTTTATATTATAATATTTTTCTAGTGTGTGCTTAAGGATAGGTTAAAAATCCGTATTTGATGCATTGTTAAAATTTTATTAATAATTTTTTTTGTATATATAGAGGTCCGTCATCATTAATTAACTCTTCATTATTAAAATTTTGACAAGTAATCAAATACGGATTCTTAACATATATTTTTGGGCACACAGTAGAAAGATCGTAGATAGGTTTAATACAAGTAAATGAGTGTTAAAATATGTGATGTAACTTCACGTTCATGTAGTTTTTTGCTTTACATGAATTTTAGTGTCTGTCAAAAAAAATTTCGGACAAATAATATTATTGTAAATGGATTTTATAAGTCAGGACAAGATTCTTAAAAGACAAGTGAAGATCACTCCTTGGCGTGTGGAAGATGAAGGTTCCAACCGACAGACTCTTTAAATCTGGTTGAAGGAGCAGTTAATTAGCTCAAAAATCAACGTGGGGGGTTTATTAAATTAAGACACATTTAAGTGTATGACTTAATTTAACGGAGCTCAAATCCACATGCATTACCCTAACCCCGCACTTGCTGCAATGGAGGACTGTCTTTTCCAGTTGTTGAAAGTCATAAGCACTTATGTGGATTATGGGGATCCTGGATCACAGTTTCCATCCCAAGTTTCTTTGGATAACAAAGACAAACATTATTATCTTTTTTATATAATTGAATAATAGAGAAAATGAGAATCTTATGAAATATTTAGAATATCTATTTCAGCTTATGGAAGTCATAAGCATTCACATGTCAATTTTAAATTTACTTGCAAACATGATTTATTTATGTTATGGATGACTGGTTACGGATACAAGTGGTTTAAATCATTTTAACGTTTTAAAATATATTGTGGCTTTGTATGTAAATGGATTTTACGTTATTAACATTACGAGTGAATTTATTATCACGTTGAATAGCAGTTTCCTTTACAGTATGTTATTATGAGTGAATCATCATTTGTCGACCAAATTCACTAGTTGTCTCGGGGTTGGCCCAGTTAGTTAAAAAATGGATAATTATCCTCTTACTTACAGGTTCGAAGCGGTTTATTTTGGTTCACGTGTTTTACAGGATATTGCGCGAGCCCTTGGAGTTTACCCTGTACGTAGCGGCTGCAGATTTCCTATGATAAAAAAAAAGTAATTTAGTTGAGTGAATAAGATCCGTGTACATGCTAGTCGAGTCTTGGAGGTATTCATCTTCATCTGATCCTAGTTCTCAAGGATATTAATCATATTTCATAACATGAACCTACTTTTTAAGTGATTCATCTTCATCTGATCTGCTTCCTGACGAGGGATACTTACTCTGTATGTTGATATGGTTTAGTGGCCTTCAAATAGAGAGGGGGTTTATTTAGCCAAAAAAAACAAGCACTGCTCTCAGAACAGAAGGTTTACACAGTTGCACCATTAAAGTTCACTTTCATGACACCATTGGGAGTCAGATGTTAAGAAGCATACAGAACAAAATTAATTTAGCAGTACGATCATATTTTCATATTTAAAATAGCAATATAACAATATATTAGACAAAGCCTCAACGATTTAGAAATTAATCATTCAAAGACGATAAAATATCAGATACAAAAGTCTGTAGCAATGTCTGCAGATGTCTAAAACTCCCAAATCCAGGAATACACATGAAAATTAAAACGAAAGAACATAGTAGTAATTCACTGTACAATTGATATAGAGTTTAATTTTTCTCTATCTTCCCATGTTGTCGCTGCTTGAATCCATCAGAATTGTTAGCCTTCTTGCTGTCTTCGAAAAGTTACTACAAGAGAAGAGAAAAGATACAATGTCAGTATCTAATATTACTAAACATCAAGTGATAGTTTGTAAAGAAAATATGTATCCATAAAATACCTGAATGGCTCGTCTCCTGTGTGTTTAACTGCCCCAGCCTCATCCCGGTAAAGCACGTTGCTCAACATCTCTGACCTTTCTAAGCTAAACATGTTGAGTAACTTTCTGTACAGCTCTTCGTATGAAGCAAGACCTGACAGATCAAGTGTCCTACCCACATCCTCTGACTCCATAAACACCTTACAATGGCCTGTAGTTTCAGCCTCCCCGAACACTGACTTTTGTTCATCGGATGAACTGTCTAGCGCACCATTTTGAACAACTGCTGATCCTGAACCATCGGAGGGATTTGCTGTTCCATTCAATGAATTGCTTCCAACAGTGTCTCCAGAGCAGCTTTGAGAGAGCTGCTGCTCGGTCAGAATGGGTTGTCCGAACAAAAAGAACGAATGTGTAGGTTTAGAATTACTATTATTAATTGAAGTGGGACTAGAGTTCCCCATTGTCAGCAAGCAAGAAATATTTTCATTGGTTTCGGGGGGTTTGTTGAACTCACGGACAGGAATTTTAGAAGGTAAAGCAGCAGCATAGTCAAGCTGCTGGAACCCAAATGGAAATAGACCCGACTGCAGTTTGTAAAAATGGGGATCTTGTGTAAACAATCCATATTGAGCATGCCTGGCTCCCTGTATGCCTGCAGGAAAATTAAGGGGGTTGCTAAGAACTGACGGCATTGAAAGCTGCCCCATAAGGGAGCAATCTGGAGGCTGTGGAACCCGCAATTTTTTTCTTGGGGGAGAGAATGGCGACTGATGGATTGCAGGCATATTTGAGACAAGTTCAACCAACCATGGGTTGACTCGCTTCACATTCTGAAGTAGATCTGGTTCATCCCATGCTACCTGGAAATGTTTTGGGCTAAAATGTTATAACCTATATCTCATAAGATCCCTTGTTTATTGCAGTTTCACATTGTTGAACAAACAAAATGATAGCCTCATTTAACCAAGAAATATGTGCTGTTGTTAATTTATGAATATCATAAGTTCGAATCCGAGAAAACTGAAAAGTAGATCCTATTGACTACGAAAGAGAGGAAGGATTTCATATTCATATGGCAATACTAACATTGAGCTTAAAATTTCTATACGCAATATAATACAAATAGTTTGATAGATACTCTTATAAAGCGTAAAGTGTGACTTATATCATTAACAGCGATGTCATTAAATACGTGGATTGCAATCAGTAAATCACCAAAACATGCTTCACATTTTAAGAACCATCAACAAATTTGCATATAATTTACCTGGAGAAGCCTCCATGGAGAGTTGGGCCAGCGAATAGGATCATCGACATGAACTGAAGAGATGGTCCCCATGAACCAGCTTATCCTAGATGAATCTTCCGTCTCAAAAGGCATTTTAAACCTCATCCCAGAGCACCACTGGATTCTCATTGAAGCCTTAACAGATGAGGCCTTCACAAAAAACTCGGGCGTGCTTGCTCGGGGGTAATAAACAACCTCAAAGGCCTTCCCCTCAGCCACACGAGTAGCTACTTCAGAAACAGATTCACCACTTACTTTCCTGGTACCATTTTCACCTGTATCAAAAGCTCCACTTGCATGACCAAGAAAACCGCCATATCTAGGGGCACAATTAGACGTATTCCATCCACAAGGCGACTCTAGACCTCCACCAATTCCTCTCTTCGCACGACGAATACCAACGCAAAGATCTCCATTGTCTGCCCTCAAAAACACAATTGAATCCCCAGCTACAAGCTTTTTCTGATTAACAAAATTACTCCACCCTGTAGTCAATAAATGCCTACGCGGAGTCCCTCTATAAATATGCCTAAACTTCCACACCTGACCATGAACATCCTTGGCTAAAATGGTCTGAACAGGAGGCTCAGCTGAGTAATCCAACCTAGGAAAAATCGTCTCAGCACAATACCTAGGCACCGAAAATCCTCCACCATTATTAGCATCAGACTGTGTCAAAGTCTTAGCAAAAGAAGCCGACTTTTCCTCACCTTGATTCTTATCAAATCCCACAAAACTCTCTTCATCATAGTCAGCCTCACTGCTTCTCAAAGGCACTAACCTCACTTTCGCATAGACCTCATCGGTCTCAGTATCCGCCATAAACTTAATACCAGACACTCTACAAAGCACGAGTGGAGGAACTCTAGGGAAGTTCTTAAAATCAACATTATTTTCTTGGGCATGTTCAATGTGGCCTTGTGCAAAATAAAAGACTTTAGAATTAACTTGTGGCATTTGAACCATACCACCAGCACAAGCATGCCAAAACTGTGAATCCAAGCATTTCTCTTGTTCATTCAAAGGCCTATTCATACTATTAATTAAGGAAATCATTGTTCAACTAAAGTAAATCCTTGTTTGCTTAAAAACCAAGAAATTTAAAACTTCCTTTCCTGCAAACACAAAATGTTTACAAAAGATTTAAACTTTAAGCAATAAAATGAAAGAACACAGCTGCAACCACAATAACATTACAAAAGATCAAAACTTTATGCAATAAAATGAAAGAACACAGCTGCAACCACAATAATATTACAAAAGATCAAAACTTTATGAAATAAAATGCAGATAAACAAGTACTAAAAACAACAAATTATAAGAAACATACAGATATATCTCTACAAACAAGAATGAATCACTAGTATGTAATGAGGCTTGTGAGTATTAGTGTATGTACCTTGAAACTGAGAAGGGTTAAAACTGAAACATCAAACACTTGGTTCAAGAACAAAGCTGCACCAAAAGATGAAAAATAAAATGACCCAAATCAAGAAATGATCATAAGAATACAAATCTTTGGATTATTTTCACTTTGAGAAAGCAAAAAATATGAAAGGGTAAAACAGAAGAGAGGCAGAGAAAAAGGGGAAGGGTGGAGTGTCTTACAAGTGAATGTAAGTCAGGAAGTAGCAGAGGGGAAAACAGAGATATAAAGCAAGCAAGGAGGGAGGGGGAGAGAGAGAGAGAGAGAGAGAGAGAGAGAGAGAGAGAGAGAGTAGAAGTATTGAAGTGTAGAAGTGTAGATACAAAATATATATATAAGGGGGGGAGACACAAAGACTGAAACCAAGACAGAAATAGTCACATCTGAAAGCTTCCTTGCCGACCAGACGGTGACATAATCAGAGACAAACTTATTCTCTTTCCCTTTTATTTTTTTGTGCTCACAATTCTTTTGTACAAATAATTTCGTAACAAATTTATTTTCAAAATAAACTTATTTTCATAGGGAAAATATTAAATTAAATTTGATCTGTGTTTCTTTTTTGCATGAAACAAAATTATGTAATTAGAATCATCTTATTCTTATGCTCTCTTGTCTATCGCATTTCACATTTTAATATCATTCTTGTCAATTTAGTAAGAGTTTGATTCTCGTAACTTATTTAAGTATAAAGAGTGTTTTAATATCAATGCATGAGAGATATTATTATAAATACAGAAATTATTTAAAAAATTATAATAATGCCATTTAAAATATATTATATACTCAGTTAAGTTTCCTAAATATGTATTTAAGGATATTTTCTCATTTAATAATATTTTATTTTATATAAATTTACGCACTTTCAGGGTCGAAACTAAAATCTATTTTAAAAGAGACAAGAGTTTAATCATCTTACCCAAAAATTAAAGTAGTCTTTAAATTCATTACACCCTACTTATCAATATGTAGATGTAAGAAATAAAAATAAAGTATTTTTGGTTTAATAAGACCAGAAGTTCATGGTCCATTGGTGTTCCATTTCTCCTAGAACGATTTAAACTGAATGGTCCGATCAACTGTACCTGTTTAACAAACTTTAAGACAAGTCTTTTCACTTTCATTATTGTTATACTGTTGGGACAGTGTTTTTACATTTGTACTCCCTCCGTCCCACCAGGATGTTTACATCCCTGGTGGGCACGGAGACCAATATATATATATAAAAGTAGGTAAAGTAATGAAAAATGATGAAAAATGGTTAAAGTAGTGGGACCTATTACTATTTAATAATAGATTTGAGAGAGTGGAGGAAGTTAGTGGGTGTAATAGTGTTTTATATTATTAAAAACTTACTATTTTTGGAATGTAAAGAAATGGATGGGACGGCCCAAAATAGTAACTGTAAAGAAATGGATGGGACAGAGGGAGTAATTGATTTTAACAATTACTGTAAATTGTAAAATCATTTATCAGTTGACTCCAAAAGTAAACAAAAATGAAGAGTAATCAACCTACAATCTACATGATTCCAAATGCTTAATGAATTTACCAGTTAACCAGAAATTTGTTCCTGGTATGTTGGCAAGAAGGTTGCAAGATCTGATCAAGAACATTATGTGACAGCAGAATTTTGTGGGGAAAAAACTTTATTACTTGTATTAATTTCATTTTCATTATTACAGTACTCTGTCAAGTTTACTGTAGTCAGTACAATTCCAACTACTACTACTGTTTTCATCTTCTTTTTTACCTTTTATACCACTTTCTCACTTCCATTCTGAGTTTCATAAATCAGTTGTTTTTCAAAAAACGTTAATACATTTTTATTTATTTTAATACATATTTGACTAATTTGATTTTTATAATCCAGTCATGGTTATGAATAACGGATATCATTAGTATTAATCTGATAAATTATATATACCAATTAGTTCCCATGTGCAAATATGCACTATGTTTCGATTTCCTAATATATTACATTTACATACTAACCTCTTACTTATATGTCTTTGGTACAAGATTATTTTATTTTGATAAAAAATTACTAATATTATCTTCAAATATATATATATAATTCATATTTTTATAGGTATATAATTGATTTGGTGCAATGAGTCAATCAAGTGATGTGGTAGTTTAAGATCCTCTACCAAGTATATAAGCATGCTGTTGATCACTAAATTCCTCACATTACAATCCAAAATTAAGCTTTTGAGGAAACCCCAATGCTAAATTTATGGGTTTTCGCCTATTTCCAACCATAAAAAAATAAAAATTTACTGACATTAATTTATGACCCCTCACCATCATCACATCCATTATCTAAACTGTCAATCCATCTTCTATCATCCATATATTTTCGGTCTATAAGCTACTATATCTGTCACATTTTATACGAATCACTTTCCTTTTTTTAACGTCCCAATGAATACATTTAATTTAATTTTCACTATCTCTTTTTTGTGGTTCATATTGAATTCTACCTTAAATTTCTTAAAAAGCCTGTAAGTCAAAGTAGCTCATACAATTCGGGACGGAGGGAGTATATAATTAACTTCGTCAATGAAAATAGGCCGAAATTGATAATTATTATGATAATTTAATAAATTTTACCATCAAAATTGGGAAAAAGAAAAAAGATTGGAACTTAATAAAAAAAAAACTAACCCAACATAAATTTGTTCATCCAAAATTTGAACAGGCCTATGTTGTTCTAATCTGCGTTAACAACATACTCTATTATGTACTCACTCTGAACAATTTAGCTGGTTGAGTCACGGACTCAAGAGACTTACCATTCTAAAATTTTAAATTTTATATTCATTTCAAGTGGATATTCGAATTTAAGTAAAGGTCTCGATATACTAGCCTCTTTCAGGATTCAGGATTAGTGGAGGAAAAAATATTACTCCATGATTTAAGTTTTGTTGATAGGCCATTAACGCGTTGACATGTACTGCAGTTGTGCAAACTAGTTGTTAATAACGGATTTACATTGCAAAGTAGTTGTTAATAACGAATTTACGTTGATAGGGCTATCTTAATGTTTCTTTACCGCCTTCTGATAATATCATTTTTGTCATATACCACCTATGCCTATGGACTCATAATTTTTTTAATTATATATTATATTCTCATTGTTAAAATATGAAAAAACAATTGTATTTTACGGGGATTAATTAATTTTTAGAATTAGGCGGCAGCCTCAAAAGTTAGAGCATTATTAGGGTTTGCAAATTTAACCTAGATCCCCCTGAATCTTAAATTATTTAAATAATTTTATAAAAAAATCAATTAATATTATAACGTTTAGTTTGTGACGCCAATGGAGCGTATGTATCTAACGTTTCCATGCACTATTCTTGTCTATGTTTTCTAGTGATCTAAGTGCAGGACAGATAATTCAAAGGCAAAGACCATGTAAATATATAAAAATAGTAATTTATAATAAACAAAGACCATGTAAATATATAAAAATAGTAATTTATAATAAACAAAATACTATATATAGAATGAAACTGTCCTTGACTTTTGTTGGGAGTGAATGGCAAAAAGGAATAGAACCTGGTATATGCTCATACATACCAGAAGCCCAGTATCACCGTTCACCACAGACCAATTAAAGAAGTATTCAAAAAATTTTAATTTTTCATAAATATCAATTTACAGAAAATATTTGTAAAAATATGATCAATCTCATGTATAAATATATATGTAACTGTTTCAATTTTATATGTCTTGCAAATATTTTCATAAAAAATAATATTTTGATAAATTCCTTTTTTATTATTAGCTAAAAAAAGTTGCATGTCTCCGTAAATATTTATATTTACCTAAGGATTATTGAAACGAATAATAAAATGATGAGGCGTTTATTGATTCATTGAGGACACATTTTCCTCTTCTTTTTGTCTCAAAACTATTGTGCACTATAGATAATTTAAGTGTTAATTATGTTAATATTTTTGAAAAGTAATACATTTTTTTAAATAATTATTAATTTGCCTAATATAACTGAATAAAAGGTAAAAATTTAACTGGAACTGTACGAAATTATCATCCATGGACTGTTATCGGAAATAGAACAAACTGTTAATCAAATTACAAACTATATCCTAATATTTTTATTGTATAATATAAATTTGTTAGGACATGGACATAGTTAAATATCGATCAATTAATATATTTGAATTCAATTTATTTTGTTAATTTATCGTGATAAATTATGCTTTCCTTTGTCAATATTGAATTATGAAAAGTTATTTATTCAACAAATTTATCTTTTCATCTAATATTTTTATTTTCAGAAATTCTAATAATGAATGATAGTAATGTGTTAAAGCAACACAAAACCCTTGAATTGTGGTGCGTCTTAAAAGTAGTAGTAGTAAAACAGAACTGAGTCAAGAAAACAATAAAGAAGTAGCTGGGCACAATTTCCAGAAATGAGATGAGCAAAACAAAGCTGTGGTCTGTGGAGTTGTGTTTGTAGTTACAAGATGAAAACAAATGTCAAACCATACATAGCCTCAACCACACTCCCATGAATAGGTCTACTTGTCCAAATCCATGGTTACAAAATTCAGCGGAGTTGCACATCATTTTATTTTACATGCACTTGCTTTTTTATTTAACATTTTTAACATTACCACAAAATGTAGAAATTATAGCCTAACTTTACGTATCAACTGTTTTATTTTACATGCAATGTTTTTTTATTCAGCAATTTTAACATAAAACTTGCTATAATTATTAATACTAGTTTATAACCTGTGCTTTGCACACGGGTATTTCAAAAATTATTTAATAAAATAAATAAATACATTTATAATTAAAATTGAATAATATAATTCTAAAACATTAAGTTATCTATATAATAAGTGTATTGCATCTGCATATTATGATAAATTTATTTAAGAACTAATTTCGTTACATAAGTTATTTTTATATTATATATTTTATGAAATTATTTCTATAAATAGATATGTCAAAATTTAAAATTTACTTCAAATTTGTATTAAAAACTTAACTTAAATAACACAATTTATATTTAAAATTGTATTGCAAAATTTCTATAATTAAAATGGGTCATAATAAATATATGGATCTTTTATAAACCTAATATGGATACCAAACGTAAAAATAAATAGTTCACTGGGTCAAATTAAAGTTAAAAATTATATCTGAACCAAAATATGGATAAAGGGTTAAACAACAATTTATAATATATACATTTTTGTCATAAAATGTAGAAGTTAGAACCTATGTTTATATATTTAGGATAGAACTCCATAAAAAACCATCTTATATAAAGGGAATCATGAAGAATAATTATTTTAAAATTATAAAATATATTATTTAATTTATTTTTCATCATATATAGTTACAAATTTTAATTACCAAGTTAAAAATCGAAGTTACACAATATTTCATTTAAAAAATCATTGAAATTTAATTAAAAAGTTTAAATTAGTTTCATAGTGGAATCCATTAAAATCACACTTATTAAAAATTATTCTGACTATATAATCAAATTTAAAATTCATCATCTTTTAAATTTTAATTGTTAATTTTTTTTATCATATTCAAATATAATTATTATTCTAATTATTATTCTAGATCAGAATTATATATATTTTTTCTCCATAAGATGGTCCTGGATGAAATAAATGCCTACATGTCTAACCTTTACCCGTAAAACATGCAATTTTTTTATTCAACAATTCTAGCATAAAATTATCTACAACTACTGAATTTTTGCCACAAAAATGTAAAAATTGGAGTCTAAGTTTAAAATTTGTGATATAAATTTCGTTAAACAAGCTAAGATATCATTTAAATAATGTAAGTTCAATCCTGTTGACGGATTTGATAATGAACTTAAAAGGTTTGTGTAATTAGTTAGTAGTAGTATAATAGACGGTCTTGAAAGAAGTATAAAATAAATGCACGCATGAAGCCATGAACATGTCAATTGCTTAGGGAATTGATTGTCTTCACATGGTTGGAGATCCCGGTGGTGATTGCCGGGGACGGCGGCGCCGGCCGTGTGCTTATGAATTACTACACTTTGTGTCAAGTAGTATATACTTCACTTCTTTTTTTTGCAACTGATTTGGTTTGGATGCCTAGTGATCGCCAGCTGATTTTCTTGATTATTGTCCCTTCTAAAACAAGAATATCTTCTTTTTTATAAATTTTCATTTGTCAATTAATGTCAACATTGTGTTGTTTAAATTATTTCATACTATAACTAAATTACACACTACAAAAGTTTTAAATGAATATTTTATGTCGGTGTTTAAGGTTATTTTTAGCTGAATTGTGGATTTTGGCCTAGACAAATTATCAACGCATATAAATATGTGACGGATTTCAGCAGAGATCAATTATCGACACATTTACATATGTTTAAAATGATTCGATAGGAAATGTCACAAGAATAATTTATGAAGGAATGGAATTCAAAGCCATGACCAAAACTGAGCACCAAACTGGTGTTGTCTAATGATTTGAGGTAAAATGTAGAAAGCCAAAACTTGCTTAAAACTGAAGGCTTTAACAATTAAGTTGATGATTGATTGTGCACTGCAGTCTTACAAAACACTAAAAGCAGCCCTCTAGAGTTTTGGTTGCTAATCAATCATTGGGCTCGATCGATCCGGCCCAACCATAATGAACTGTGACTTATTATTGATAATCATTTCTCTTATCATAGCAACTACGCAACAATGCTTGACAGTAACCGGAATTAAACCATTATTATCTGGTGTTTTGGTGCAACCCAATTCTAAAATTAATGACTGCTCTACCTAGAGCCCTAATAATCATTTTTAACATTTGATTTTCACATCATTGGATTAACCATCCAACTGATTTAAAAAAAATTCCCTGTATCCCGAAATTTTTTTTGGGTTAGGCTTTTTATCGTTTTACCCCTGACCCTGTACCCGAAAACTTTCAAAGGTCCGTATCCGGAAACTGAGCAAAGTAGGGGATGATCATGGGAGTTTCGGCTGATACCAACTTAGCCTTCCACTTGTTATTAAGGTTTAGAAAGAGTTTACAATTTTTTTTAATTAATTGAAGGCCAAGTCGCAAAAGTTAAGAAATTTCAGCAGGAGCTCCCACAACATCCCCTGTCCCCCGCCCTCTCTCCCTCTTTGCTTTGTTTCTAAACCGCAGAAATTCGAGTCCCAGTACCAACATGAAAAATTTCCGGGGTACAGATCAGGGGCAAAAAGATAAAAAACCCGAATCCTGGAAAATTTTCAGGATATGTTGAAGATTTTTATAAAATTATAGTCGTTGGACAACCATCCAACGATGCGGAAGTCATATGTTACAAAAAAACATCCCTGCACAGAAGAACAGGGTCCAAGGCCCTTTCTATACATAACTCAAAAACTAACCTACTTCTACAGTTTTTCTTTAAATAGTCAATTAATAACCAGTAACCACACAAAACTACAAATGTTCAGGAGTTACTCTTTCAGAATTAATTGAGTAATACGTCCTCCGTCTCGACCAATTCTTTGGTTTGGGCACGGAGAAAATATGTATAAAGTATTAAAAAAAAATGGGTGAAATAGTGGAATCCATTAATTTTTAATGTATGAAAGAAATATAGTGGAGTAAAAATAGTGTTAAAAGAAAGGAAAAGTGAGAAAGTGGTGGAACCCATTAACTATTTATGCTAAATTTTGCAATGTAAAAAATTGGAAGGAACATTCCAAAAAAGAAAGTGTAAAAAAAGGGTTCAGGACACGTGGAGTAACTTGTGTGTTTCAGGTTCAAGTACAATTTGACAAACAGAGCAAGTTAATTTGGACTCACTCTGCAAAACAGACCCACAAATAGAAGCCATCTGTTTGCAGGACTGTAGTTCTGAGAAATTAAAATTTTGGGTTGGCACCAGTGTTTTGACAATAATGGCAGCAATGTCACCATCCAAGATAGCCTATGATTTTTGTTAGTTAGGAAACATCATTATGAATTTTTTAAAATCTTGTAGGAATGTCACTATCTACATAAACTTGTGAATTCAAACGGGATACAGCAAGGCAGCTTGACAAACAAGAAGTTCACAGCCTGGAGAAGCTTCAAGTTAACTGCTAATTAACATGTAGATACATCAGACTGTAATTAAAGACAAGGTAACCAAAGTCCAAACTATCAATCATTTCAAGAGTCTAAAAGAAAATAAACTGCAAAAAGACTTCTCATACAAGAAGGGACAAAGAGAACAAGAACAGTACTGACTCAAGACCTAATCAAATACTAGAATCTAGACACTAATAACTCGAAATCCTTTAATACTTCTACTCTTTCTTCAGAAATCAGTACTCTCCCATCTGATTCCTTTCTCACTAGTAGCTAATATATGCTCCACTATAGATCCTACCCTTATAGCACATCTCTTTATACAAAAGAACAATTGAACAAATGAAATTTAGCCGAAACTAGTGAAATAAGATGAGAGTAACCATTGCAGACATGACAAAGATTAGACTAACCAAAACCCATTGCCTGCATGCATTCCTTCCCTTCTCACATGTACTCGAGTGAAGGATTTGGGATCATTTCTGGCTCAGAACTCGCATTCATGAACTTTTTCTCACCGCCACCTTTGATTCTCATCTCAACAACCTTCTTGTGAGAATTGGAGTGCAAAGAAGGAACAAATGTTGGACTGGCTGCAGGGCGGTACTCAGGGAAGAGTCTGCCGGATTTGTAACGAACACCACAAGCATTGCAAAGAGTTTTAGGACCTAGTGGGCCAGCCCTCCATTGGGGTGTTTTTGTTATCTCGCAATGCAAGCATTTCCTCACCGATGCTTGCTGCTGGGGTGAACTGCTGTCCATCTCTGCAGAACCTGATGGAAATGATGGTTTCTGCTTCTGCTTCTTCTTGTTCTCTGACACAGACTTTGGTATCTTCATACGAAGAGACTCCACAAAGTTCTCAGATTCAGAAGAAATCATTGGCACATTAACTAGCCGAGAGTTATCAGTAGCAGAATAAGTTGGAGTTATAAACGGCATTGCTGATCGAGGTTTGAAGTTTGCAGGGCGAGGGCGCTTGCTACGAGCACGCTGAGGGCCACGATGAGATGGACTGAGAGGAACAATCTTCCCGTCAGAGCAAGAGCTACTGCTGCTACTCTCAAGCACTGAAACAGGACTAGAGGTGCGAAACTGATTCTGGGATGCATTATTGTTAACAGGAACATTTTCTTTGTTGAGGGTCATCCCTCCACCAGAAAAAGAATCCTCCACAAAGGTTGAAAGCCACTCAAGCTGCACAATGTCCTCGTACTGTAAAAAATAATGAAGACAATCAGAAGGCCATAATTTAATCAGATAAAGAAGAATATGTCCTCCACTCACTCAGTAAAGTTCAAACAGTCGGAACACTAGAAGTTTCGAATATTTATCTCATAACTAAGTAAAAATGTTTTTGATATGATATGTTACTGAGTAACACCAAGAATGCAAAACAATTTAGGCGGACAAAGGTGGGGTAAACAATTGTAGCAAGAAACGTATAGTGTGGCAACAACTTTAATACCATCCATGGAAATATGATATCTTGCTTCTGTCTTAAACTTTAGCAACTACCAGTGGAACCTGATACAGACTTCATACTAAGTTTTAGCCAATGACAAATTGTCGACACCTTCCAAATTTTACTCAAGTGCTGTATCTGGAGTTTTACATTAAATACAAAAGTGCTCAATGATCTCAGTCCAGATCACTTGTTAAAAAAATATATTTATGTGTCCCACATTCAAAAATGTTCTTGGTTTCTATTCCAGATGTCCCTCTATAGTACTGACACTATATCTTTCCAATAATACACTCAGATTAGTTCAGAATCCAGAAACTCTATACCTAGTAATTTTTATTTTCTCCTTTTTACTCCTATTCCAGTAAAACAAATATATATATGCAAAAGTGTAGAAAGGGGTTAAAAAGATGTAAAGTGGATCTCTGCAAGTCAGTCTAAGGGGCAAAAATGTAAGAATGATCAGTTAAAAATTTGGAACATTGCAGATATGCATAGAGACCAACTTCGTTAGTAAAATGTAACTTAAAAGGCATCTTGAAGAAAATTATTGACTTCATCTTGTAAATTAAGGAAGAAGATAGTAGTTTAGTACCAAAAATGATAACTCTTAATTAATGAACCAACAATTCATGAAGCTAAATGCACAGGATAACTACAGAGATATTTAAGATTAGGCAGTTGCAATTTAAACTTAAGATCACCAATCAACCAATTTATTCAAGAGCAATTAGAATACTAGTTTTAAAACCTTAGCTGGCAGAGTAGCAGTCATCTAGCAAAAAAATAGCATGCTCACTCAGAAGTAAAACAATTATCAACATGATAAGGTGCAAACTCAATTTGTTGTACTGAAAGAATAAGAGACAAATTGAAAAAACAAAGCACAAAAAACTATCTATTCATGTCGCACAAGACTCACCGGAACAGCAAGTTCAGCTGACAGATCAGAAGCACTATCATTCTTCATCCCAGAGAAAATTGGGTCTGGACAAGGCAGATCCTCAACATTATTGGTCCAGATGCTCGGAAAGTCATTGCCGCTGCTGGAATTAAAGCCAATGTCATTATCAGAAGGAAAATCAATCAGATCATCAATCTGATCAAAGAAGCTGCCGCAGTCCATATCATCGTTGAAATTGGATCCCATCATATATTTCCTTTATAACAGCTGCAAATGAATGAAAAAAAATAAATTATATAAGGAAAAAACACACCGAACGGTTACTCAATTTTGGTAACTTGCACACGCGTAGCCAGAGTGACGCTGCTAGTGCACTGCGTGTCAAGCGTTTGAGCTGTCATGCAGAACTAGTGGCATGCATGACCCAGATTAGAAAATTCAAATTTTAAACGGAACATAGCACATCATTTCAGTTACGGCACCGTAACAACACAAATAATAATGAATGAGGAAACTCATAAGCTAATTTTTAAAAAAAAAAAGGAAAAACATTTGATAAAATAAAATAGCTTACGATTATTCCTTTCTTTTTTTTAAACTAAGTTGATTCTTTATAGAAAATTCACAAGTAACGTAACACTGTAACATGTATTACAAAATAGCTGTAATTTATTAAATCAAAAAAATGTGTCTCATTGTAATTTCTTTAATTCTATAATGAGACAAAATAGTTAATTATTATGCTTTTCTTTTACATTAAGTTCATTGTTTAATGAATATTCCTAGTAATAACAATCATTTTGTTCTTAAACCCATTAAATCAATTTAATACCTCACAAACATTGTGCAAGTATCAAGTACAATATATTTCACTGAAATGAATGGGTAAAACAGAGAACATGATGTTAAAGCATAAGTACACACCTTGAAGAAGACAAAAAAAGTAGGGGTACAATGCAGAAAAAGCTTTGGATTGAGTGAAATTCTAAAGACTCAAGTTTCACAAGATAAGACTAGTGCCTGCAAGATACAAAGACAAATTTCAGTATTTTTATTAGAAAAAAGTATAATCAAGAAAGCAAGACCTTAATGTAACATAACAGGGTAACATATTATACAAAATAGCTGTAATTGATTAAATCCAAAAAAAATATGTCCCATTGTAAGTTCTTTAAATTCTACATTAATGCTATCCTCTTCCCTGCCTCTCTTTCTTTTGCAAAGCCTTTCAAATTTTTTTATTTCTTTGCTAATTGAACACTCATTTTGCCTTCGACAAGGTTTGAACTCTTGACCGCCCAAAACTCACAAGAGAATGAGGGGCAATACAGCTAAAAATGTTAAGGTAAAGCTTCAAATTTTCATGAAATTGCTTCATTCCTCTAGGCATAAACAACATTTTCGTCATAAAATCCTCTTCTACGAAACAAAAACCCGAAAAAGATTCGAACTTCAGCCTTCTTAAACATCAAAATGACACATAATTCACCTTCCAGGACCAAAATGCATTAAAAACTGTAACTTCAAGAACTCAAAACATCCAAAACCACATAAACACATGCAAAAATTCAACAAAAACCCACAAATTCAAATCACAAACCTGAATTTTCCAACCAAAATTCTACAATTTCCCGCCACAAAAACCAAAAACTCCTTCAAAAATTGAATTCAAGAACCCTAAAAGCTATACTCACAAACACCTACAAAACACACACATAGCATAACATTCCTATAAACCCTCTTCCTCCTACACACTAAAACTACAAAATGAGAGTGATAAAAAAATACCCTTTTGCTCAAAATATATAAACCACAACTACCAATGGAATGAAAGTGAATATATATATACACAAACATGTACAAGACTTTTTATAAAAAAAAGCATGGAAGTAATAAATAAAAAAATATAGAGAGAGAAACACCACCTAAAAGAAGAGAGAGAAGATGGTAGGTAAGGTGAGGTGAGAGGAGGAGGAGGAGGAGGAGGCTTCTTATTTCATCTTCTTCACCTTCATATTCATTGCTAGCTGTCTCTTACCATACTCACATTCATTTATTTTTGTTTATTTATGTTGTTGTATTGTATGTATATTTATATGTACATGTACATGTGAAGAGATTAGAGGAGAGTACATGTCATGACAGGCCTAACATGCTATTAGTACAACATTGGAATAGTTCACTCGTTGATTATTACACGGGCCCCACGCCCCCATGCTATCTCATGGAGTAATTTTTGACCATTTTCTTTTCATTTACGCTTTCCTGTAATTATGTAATAAAACTAACATTTTTGTGAAAAAATAGGAAATTTGAATATTGAGATTATTTTATCCGCTTTGTAGTTTGACCGGTTTAATAAAATTTTATTTGTAATTTTTATGTAACGACTTTGAAGAAATGGACCAACATTTTTATTTCTATTATGTTTCAAAAAAAACATTTTTATTTCTATTAAAAATATTTTTATTCCCTAAAATTTGTGAGTCGTGAATTTAACCGAGTTAAGAAAAATGGAACTAACTTTTTTTTGTAAAATTTGTGTGTTTATTAGTGTAATAATTTTGAGAGAAAAATCAGAAAATACTTTTTTTTATGTAAAACTAACGTGATTAAAGTTTGTATAAACTGATATCTATTTTTTTGTGTATGAATGAGTAGATAAAATTAAATCATAGATATTATTTATAAAAAATATTAGATTTAGTATATAAAAATATTTTCAAAGATTATGGAAATCATAATTACAAGATAGAAAATGATTTTTAAGTAGTAAAAGAGATTTTGAGTAGAAATTATATAAATATTCATGGATAAAGCGCGTAGAGGGAGCTGGGGAAACGCGTGAGTTCGCTGTAACACCATCAGTTTGAGACCTCTTAAATTGTTTTGAAAAATCAAAATGGTAAAGGGGAGTGAGACTGGGGTCTAGTTTAGAGGCGCGTGCTTACACGGGCCAATCAGGGGAGATCTTGCACTTGTTTTAGCGTCATTACTGAACAACAATTGGATAAAATATTAAAAGCGCGTGGATCATGTAAGATACATTTGTGTGTATGGATTTTTCTCAATAAACAGGCATGGATATTTTTATCTGCATGAATCCTTTACTACTTTTATTTATTACCGAGTTCGACATGTTAAAATCTAAAAGAATTATTTCCTACTTCTCAATTTATCTTGTTTAATTTTTTACGATTAAATTGACTCAACTTTAATTAAAATTTTCACATAATGGATTATTTAAAATATTTATAAAAATTATATTATTAGAAAGGATGTTTAATGCACTTTAATATGTTATTTTAGTTTTTAAAAATAGTGAAAGAATAAGTTTTATTTACCGTCAAAATTGAGTCAATTTGACCATTAAAAATTAAATAAGACAGATAAATTGGAACGGAAAGAGTAATTGTGTAGATACATTGTTATAGTCTATAATTTTTTATAATATATTATTAACTGATTTGTGTTTCAAAAAATTTATCTCAAAACTATATGCCATTGGTTATTAAAAATTATAATGTAGTAAATATATATCAAAATTTATGTAGCTATAGTTATTTATGTGTGATATTGTGTATCAAATTTACCATTTTATATATAAATAATTTTTTATCAATTATAAATATTTTATTGAACAAAATTATACATGTACACCTAAATTATCGACTTATATTTACAATATTATGAAAGTATATCACACCTAAAGTGAAAAATCTTGATCTTTTTAAAATAGTCTCATAAAAAGGGACCCATCAGCTAAACAAAAACTTGCTAGGTTCAACTTTTGCCTTCAGAGTCTTTAAACTGCTCTCTTCTTTTTTATAACTTGGGTTACACTCTTTGAATCATCACTCTTCCTTCATATTTACATTTTCTTCTTCCTTCACTAAAGTTTGTACATAAACATATACAAAAACAACCTAATATGGTAATGGAGTAGTAATTATTATTGTTGTTGAGATGAAGGGTCCCTTATGATTAGGTACTATAATGCAGTATCAATTTTTCTTTTTCTTTTTTTTCCCCATGTTTACATAAAATGTGTGTATTTATGAGTTCTAGAAACTGAAATATATGTATTGCATTTTTGAGTTGGTTGTCAAGGTCTCATTCTTAAGTCTCAAGTACACTGAGTTATCATCATTTAAAAGCTAATGCAAAGATACTAATATAATATTGCTAACAAGAGATTAATGATAATTATGGGTGACCTTTCCTTATAATAAGGGTCTTCCTTGCTTCAGATATAAGAATTATTTTCAGTCAACCCAACAAATTTAAATTTAAAGTTAGTGTATATTTACTTAACATGTAGAAATACCATGAGTTGTAACTTGTAAGTGATGGGTTGACCGGATTTGGCCAAATTTATGAATATAATTTGTACCTGATTTTTTGAGAGAATTGATTTTGAAATCTTGTTGTATGATTGAAATTTTGAATTTAGAACTGGCGGCATGAATTTTATATGTAGTATTTTATTTATGTTTGGTTATTATTGAAATTCAAATTTCAAATAGGAATTGACATCTCTTGGTTTTTATTGGCAGCATGAAATATATGGTGTGCAGGGGAGGGGTCTTAGTTGTGTCTAATAATCACTCTGTCGGTAACGAACTAATGGTATTGTTATTGCCGCACAATGTAAGCGTCGGTTTGAAATTGTATGGTCACTGCAATTTATAAATTTACAACTACACAATCATGGGTTGATCGTGATACATGGAAGTTCGACTCAAACAAAATCCCAAGTTTTTTTTATATATTTTGTATTTTTTGCTTTTCTTAAAAAAAAACTAAATAGACTTATGTATCTAATTAATTAATGAATATACATTTTTTAAATGTAATGAATGAGTATCAAATGTAAAAGCATGTACCACAAGTGATAAACATTTACGACTTTAAGTATCACAACTGATAAAGACTCTGGACGAGGGAGGCGGCCAGAGTCTTTGCATAAATTTTAGTATGTAGATCTATTTATTAGTCGGGAACTTTAGTAAAATTAAATACATTTTTATCATAAAAAATGTTCAAAATACACTATTTTTCAGCTTTAATTATCAAAATATCTACTGACGGTACGTTCCGCTCAAAATAGTGTATTTTGAACATTTTTTATGGTCACTGCAATTTATAAATTTACAACTACACAATCATGGGTTGATCGTGATACATGGAAGTTCGACTCAAACAAAATCCCAAGTTTTTTTTATATATTTTGTATTTTTTGCTTTTCTTAAAAAAAAACTAAATAGACTTATGTATCTAATTAATGAATATACATTTTTTAAATGTAATGAATGAGTATCAAATGTAAAAGCATGTACCACAAGTGATAAACATTTACGACTTTAAGTATCACAACTGATAAAGACTCTGGACGAGGGAGGCGGCCAGAGTCTTTGCATAAATTTTAGTATGTAGATCTATTTATTAGTCGGGAACTTTAGTAAAATTAAATACATTTTTATCATAAAAAATGTTCAAAATACACTATTTTTCAGCTTTAATTATCAAAATATCTACTGACGGTACGTTCCGCTCAAAATACCCACACAATACGCATTCAGAACATCGTATTCCTTTTTTTTAAAACGCATCATGTATATGCATAGTCTTTTAAAAACAAATTAAAGAAAGATCCTTTGTTAATTTTTTTAAAAATGAATACGTGTATCAATAAGTATTTTGGGCAAACATTCTCGTCTATTGATATTTTGAACATTTATTCTCAAATGGGGGTGTTAAAGAATGTTAGAATAATATAAAATACTGGAAAAAGTCATTCTCTAACAGTAGATATTTTAATTTTTCACCCCTCTTATAATACAAATATATTAATAAGTATTTAATTTCTATAACAATTTCATTATTTATTAGAGCCCTGTCATAGTGGTGCCAAGGTAGCAAAGTTAATCCTGTGAACGTGGAAACATGCCTTAACATTTGCATTAGAATCAAAATTAGTCAAATACTAAAGCCATACAGATCCCAAGTGATTTCAGAACAAACGAATGCATATATAACTAACTAACCAGTGCGTCTCTGATCAGATATTTTATTAATCATCTTGCTTAGCGACAAAACAACAGATCTAAGCACAATTATTTAGTTCATGTGTCACCAATTTCTCATAACCGCCACATGTTTGAGATCCAAATCAAATAACAATTATTAACTTAAAGAATTTCTCTTTTTAAATCAGGACTCAATGTTTTTTCCACTTCTAAATTTTGCTTTTAGTTTGATTAATTAAGTGTATTAAACATTCAATATTTTAAGTTTTTAATCAAAGAAAACATTCAATATGCATGCATGTATTCAAACTTAAATGCTAAGGTTTACTCTCTTTTTTTGTCAGAATGCTAAGGTTTACTTAAATGCATGTATTCGGATAAAACACGAAAATCAAGTATATAAATTATTAACATTATGTTTGACCAAAAATAAATTAGATACGTTATTTTAAAAATATTTATTTATATATCTTAAATTATAAAAATGTTAATAATTTGTTGAGACCGAGAAAGTTTATTATGAAATTTGTAGTAAAATTTAGAAGCTTAAAAGAAGGAACATAATATATTTTTCCAAATTTATCAAAATCATTTCCGTGATTGCTAATTGAATAAATTTAAATGGAATACTATTTGACTATTTGTACAATCTTGTTCCATTTCAAATTTAAAAACTATCTAATTTTAAATAGAATTCTCGGAACTGAATTGAGCAGTGGGCGGTAATTTTAAATTTAAATTTTGAAGAATTAAAGCGACGGCGACATCTTAACTTCCACATATATAATTTCTATACCGAATCTACCCTTACAAAAAATCAATCTGTGACTGACAAGATGTGTGATTACGTAATTTCACACACATATTTTGACGGTGCACAGCGCGATGAGCGGGGTAGAGAAATCCGTTACGGCGTGCTCGCACGCACATAGACCACGTTACGGATGGGGCCCACAATCGCACGTTACGGAGTCGACAACAGGTCAGCCACGTGGCAAGAGGAGTTGGTAGGACCCACACGTTAAAAATGCTGTCGTGCCAGCTGACAAGTGAGAGATTATGCGGTACAGTAGAAGAATCACGTGACTTTGCTTGGGATTTGAGTGTTTTAATTAAATAATAATAAATAATCTTGCTTTTGATTTATGATTTGGTTATTCGAATAGCAAAGTGACATGTCACTTTGATGTAACTTCAATCAGACGAAAGGCTGTAGTATTTTTCTGTAATTTTCAAGTTTAAAATTTGGTTCCCGTCTTCTCCGGGTATACGTCAAAATTGAATAAATTTGGAATTAATTTCTTTTAAATAGCTACTCCGTGAAATATTTTGTGAAAAAAAATTATGAACGCGTATCAAATTATAATACATTGTTCACGTCAATTTTCAAAAAAATTCTGGAAAGCGTAAAAAAAAGCGACTTACATTTGAGGTTTGTTGTATCCTGGAGCCGTAATTCGGATTAGTTTGAACTCGTTTAATTGATCTCGATTTGGTTTGTTTAAATGTCATGAGTTTACGAAAAGGTCCAAACTCTTTTTATTAATCAACCGGTTCGACTCGACTCTTTTTATAAAATTAAATGAGCCGAGTTGAAATAAAGTTTAGACTTGATTAAGTATAAAATTAAATGAGTCAACTCGTTCGACTTGTAAAAATCAACTCGTTTAGTTAAATGAGCCAGCTCGACTTGTAAAATTAAATAATCGAGTTTAGACAGAGGTTTAAAATTGATTATCAAAAAAAATTGACTCGACTCGACTTGATAAATTTCGACTCCAACCTTGGCCTACCAAACCCAAGTTAAAGTCGGAGCTATGTGTGTGACAAATGACAAGTATAAGTTATTTGAATGTATCATGAAAATGAAAATTTGAATTTAAAGATAAATTATAAATTTTTAAAGGAGTCAGTCCCTAATATGCTATGGTTAACATTTGTTCATGAATTATTGCATTCATATTAATTTTACAATAAATCTATTCATTAAAATATTTAGTGAATAAATAATTATTCAAAAATTTATTAACAATACATTTATTAAAGTATCGTCTCTTTGATTATATACCCGAGTTGATTATGTACACCTCTAATTTGAGTAAAAAGAAAGAAGAAGTTTGTTGTTGAATAGTCAAGATCAAGGGATGTGACATACCTCTTTTAATTGGTTTATGTTCATGTTTATGACCTTCCTATAAAACAAAACATACATGCACACTCCATTTTTTAACATTTATTCAGTTTTTCCTCCTAGCTTGACTTTAGGCAAATAATTCTTTTAAAAATAGAGTGTACTAATTATATATGCCCTGCAGGCTGCAAGATATGATGATCGTATGAATGGCCCTTTAATCGACTATCGACCTAATAATTACCACTTTTCTAGTTACTCGAAATATTAAATTATGCTCATTTTAGAAGTTACCTACATAACAAATACAATATTTCTCAGTGAACTTGCATTTTGATGATATTCATTTATAAATACAAAATGTTTTTTTGCCGGTGGATATTCGGCATATTTGGCTCTAAACTTATAAATTACTTAGAGCAGGTTCAACTGTGTTGTAACATGTTTTTTATAAATATTATAAATTATTAATTCTTAGTTATTTAAGACATTATTTTAAAGTTCAACTCCAACAATATTCTTTATCTTAGTTCCTTATTTTTATAAAAATAAAAAATTTGAATGAGATATTAAAGAAAAAGAGAGAAAAGAACTAAAAATAAGAGAGAGAAATCAATTTTTTATTAATAAAAATGATATAAGGGATGACGTGATTTCTTAAAGATAAGATTGAAATAGGTGTTTTAGTGATATAAAAAACCACTAAAAAACTGTTGGAATGCAATTTTATGTCATATTTCTTATATTTTAACTTAAAAACCTGTTTAAAAGAAGCTGTTGGACTTACTCTTATAACTTATAAGCATTTAAGTACTTATGCCAGATTATTTGCTAACCCAACTGAAGCATTTAAGTACTTATGCCATATTATTTGCTGACTCAACTTACAAGTCAGAATTTATTATTTATAAGCTGATAAATTTAATGTCAGTAACGACGTATTTTTTCTCAACTTATTTTTAATTTTTCGCTTTTTTATTAACTTTAATTTTAAAATATATATTTTTATATATTAATTTAATTTAAAAGTCATGAATTAAGATAATTATATTTAAAATTTATTTATTTTAATTCATTTAAGTTAAAAAAGATTATGACTTATAAGAAAATTATCCAAAACCTTATATAACTTACAAGTATTCATCTAATTATTACTTATATGTCACTTATTTATTTTAATTCATAAATTACTTATTTTAAGATTTTTCACGGGCACATTGTATGCAATTTCACTTCACTTGTAATTTGTAAACGAGTGATGATTTCATGAGTTTTTTTCTTCGGAAATAAAAATTTCATTAATGAATTGTATCCAAAATACAATATTTCTGGCAGAGCATATAGTACATTCACATAACTTATCATTTAATCGAAGTGTTAGGTAATGAATAACACACAGAGGGGGTGAATGTGTTTTTCTGATTTTAGTCTTTTCTTGAAAGATAATGGTTGAACAAAGTAAATTAAATCTTGTATATAAAAGTGTTCATGCAGAAATTAAACTTGCACAAAATAAAGAACACATATCTTCAAAACTCACTTATTTTTTGTATTAAAAATTAAGATGTTTTGCTAAAAAAATTCTAAGCTCTTCGAAGTTAAAGAGCTCAGTTTTTTCTCGAGAGTGTTACAAGAATTTTTGATCTAAATTGTTACTTCTAACTAGAGAACTAGTGTTAAGTTTATAGCTCAGTTAACCGTTGGTTTATACGGTGGATAATAAACATGCTATTAGCTTTTCTAAAGTGTCACTTGTCATTTCTATTTATAGAAAAGCAAATCTTCCATTTCTGGTTTAGCATATCTTTAGCATCCCGTGTTTATTTTAATATTCCTCTGTCAGATAATTTTTGTCATTGATCTTGCACACACTTCAAGCTGCTTTTTGTAGACTTATCAATTCAGCTGTTGGATTGTTTTGTTGATTGTTTATCATGAATATTAAACTGATCTGCAATTCTGTATTTTGAGAGTGTACCTCGAGATCTTCAGTTTGAATTATTAGAACACTTGATATCTCGATAAGTACAAAGGCTTATCGAGATCTCTAGTACTCCATATTGAGTTTGGTTTGTAGAGGTCTTCAGCTCATCGAGATCTCTAGTCTTCATAACTTCACTTGACTTGTAGATATCTCTGAGTTCTCGAATGGATATAGACTTGTCGATAACTCTGAGTTCTCTAGTGAAAGAATGACTTTTAGATATATTTTTGAGTTCTCGAGTAGCTTTCCTGACTTCTCTACTCCCCGCGGATATTGCTTATCCGTTGAGTAGATATATAGCTCATCCATCGAGTAGATATATAGCTTATCCGTCGAGTAGATATTGCTCATCCGTCGAGTAGATGTTGTTCATCCATCGAGTAGATATATAGCTCATTCGTCGAGTAGATATTGCTTATCCGTCAGTACTCTCTGAAGTTTGAATGACTTCTCGATAAGTCATTATGGAGTTCTCGAATGACTTCTCTATAACATTAAATCTGTGACTTGTAGAGATCTTAACTTAGAACATTTTTCTCCAAAACATATTTATTCAACTCCAAACTTCTTCATAATTCTTCTGAGGCATGATCTTCTTGATCTTCTTCCAAATAGAATTTTTAGGCTTGATACTGTTTTAGGAAAAAGACTTCAGTCCGCTCCTTTGCATTTTTACAGACTTTAAGTGTTACAAGTACAGAATACAAATTTAGATAACAATACAACTAACTTAGGGTTGACCCCAAACTTAACTGATTACTGAAAATAACTATTCATTAATCTTCTACTCAGATCATAGATGCTAATGACATTGTTAACTCCAGTAATCTTTGACATTATCTATTATATATTACAATCTTCCCCAACTTGTTCATTATGAAATTATGCATAAGTTATGATTGATGATGTCAAAACTTTATCTAAATGCAGAAACCAATCTTCCCATCTGATTTTTTTTGTGAGTTGCATTTAGATTTACTCTTCCTTCTCCCCCTATGAAGAAACGAATATTATTATCTGGCAACATCCATTAGCTGTTTTGGCACTTAGATATATTCTCCCCATTTTTGACATTATCTTCAGGAAGAAAGATCCAGGTAGATGCACATTGTTCAAGCTTTTGTCAATGTTTATTTAGACCACTATCAACAACTTCAAGTTTTAGTAAATTCTGTAGTGATAAGTTTATCAAGTAGAATATAATAGGAAATTCCTAAGCTCTCTGTTATTTTGAATAAGTAGTCTCACTACTTCTCACTGCACTAGCCTCATGACTTTTAAGAGTCAGAGTAACCTCACAAGGATTGCTAAATCCAGACACTCATCTACCTCTCCTTTTGCCAGGAAGGATCATGCCTCTCTTATTTTTTGTTATTCTCTCAATCTTTTCTCACATTCTCACATGAAAGGCTTAATTGTTGTTTGTCCTACAGAAATAAGAGGTGCCTGAGAAGAGTTAATCTGTGATCATATGATTAGGGGAAATCCACATAGGTCTAATCATACTCATTTTACTAGAATAGTGATTGTATAAGCATCTGTGACTAGGGTCATTTTACAGTTTGACTAGGGAACCTCCAATTGAATTGGAGGGGATTTGACCGGGTTACTGCCATGTGCACCAGCCTCAAACCCTTGTATGTCTTGCAACATACTGGCACTTGAATGTGCTATACTTGCCTTTCTCATGACATTGTCATAGGCAATTGTACTTCTAACTCTTACTGCTAAGGCAGCTTTTACTGGAGTTATGAGAGGAGTTGTTCCTTTTTGAGGAACCTCCAATTGAATTGGAGAGGATTTAGATAGCTCCCCCTTAGGAGTAGTACCCTCAAATCTTTCAGTCTGTGAAGACTATTTTGCACATGAAGGTGCATTAGAGATATCCATGGAAAAAATGACAAGTTTTCATGTTTGTGATACCAGTTTCTTTTTCTCAAACAACAAAACAACTGACGAACATTCTGGGGATTTTGTCCTTTTGTAAAACAGGTTCCTTTTGAGAGTTACCTGAGTGGGATTGTGTTTAAGTTTGTGTTGTTGTGCCTGGGTAAACATCAGTTTGGTTTTGAAATGTTTTAGCTGCAATTTTAGCACTAATACCTGTGAATTGATGATTTAAATTTCATGTTGATGTCTTGTATTAGACATGTAATGCATTGAACAAATGTATCCTTTTGGAGTTTCATTAGACAATTACATTGCAAGATATTTTAGTTGCAAGCATTATTGCAGAGAAGACAAAATTCAATACATATATGAGCACATAGGAATCATTACACAAACAAGAGAATGCTTAGAGAATAATTTGGATTTTCATTAATAATGAAAACAGAGTACATTAAGACATAAATTCAACAAGTAAATCCTAATCCTAACTACTCTAGTTTGGACTTCTTCTTCTCTGCCTCCAACCTCCCTGCCCTGCGCTGATAAGCTCTGGACATGGAGTGTGCAAGAGAAATGATTATCTCCTGCAACTCCAAAGCAGCAAGGCGTTGCTGCTCAGCTACTCTTGCACGTATATCCTACTCGAGAGAGACTTCCATCTCAAAGAAAAGGATGGTGAGTTGGTCATCTCATGAGAGTTCATCAAAGATCTCTCTTGAAATATCAAGGGGCTACAAACAACCCCCCGAGACAGACACGGAGTCCGAAGGGATCAAGGTAAACTTGGCCTTCATCTAAATGATGAACATGCTGATAAGCTCCATGAATAAGTCTATAAAAGACCGGGGCATCCATTTGAGTGAGAGAGAGAGGGATGAGCACGAGTTGAGTTTGAAATCAGATATTTGTTGAGAATAGGAGAATGATGAATGATAAAGAGTGAAACGTTTTAATTTATAGAGGGAGTAAAAATAGAAACCGATAGACTCTTGAGTTGCTCGGATAATAAGAGTAATAATCACATAAGTACATTTGACAGTTAGAAATGACTAGTTATTATTCCCCATGCAAGTACTCAAGAACATTAGTTCACTATTTAGAATAATTGGTCCCCATGCAAATAAACAAGTACTCCATACATAAAAGTAATTACTCATATCAACATATAGTCAAATAATGTAACCACTATTAGCATACTCAAAACAACACAAATAATGTACTAGTCTAGCAACATTAGACTAACCTATTTTCACATAAACAAGAAATCACATGAGTATGTAAATGTGTCAATAAATCAGAGAAATTAGAGACAAAATATGTCAAAAGTATTATTCTGAACATAATTTATGAATTAAATTTGTGAGTAGTTTTGGTCTTATTTTTTTTATAGTATGAAACCTGCAGCCGTTACATTTCAGGTGTGTACTAGGTAAATCTCACGGGAACACGCAATAGTCTGCAAATTATGTGAATCAAGATAAACCGCACTTAAGTGACAGACTCTGGTTTGGTTCAGGAGGCATAACCATAAATTCTTCTCGTGTGAGATTCGAACATGTGACCAAAACGATAATTATCCCCTCTTTAAAATTCAAATGCGTAAATGATAGTTTTTTTGAATTAAAAACAAGTTATAATATTTGGTTTGATATATTTTAAATTAGATAAATAAATTTAAAATTTCACGATTTTTATACTTATAGTAATATATACTCCCTCAGTCCCATTGAATTCTAAACGTGAATTTTTGGCACGCTTTTCAATGCTCCTTTAAAGTATAACTCCATAAATTTTTAAAATTTTTTTTTTCTGAATAAAAGTTTTATATTTAAACTTTTATTCAAAATTTTTTTTTTTAAAAAAAATACTATGAAATTATAATTTATAAAAACTCGAAATACGTATAAATAGTGAACGTATACTAACCAAAGGGGATAGAGGGAGTATAAACTTAATTACCAAATTAATCTATGATCAGTGCATATTACGTGGGAATTTGAACTTCCAGTAACTAAATTACAATTACTTCGTCAAAAAAAAAATTAGAATTACAAGTTTTAAGTTAATTAAAATATCTGTGTTTTTTTCGACGAAAAATGTGTTTTTTGATGCCCTAAAAAAATGCCCGCTATGATTATATAATTAGAGCTTACGGAATTAAATTAAAGGAACTTTAAATTATATAATTGGGTTATGGGACTTAATTATTTATCAAGATTAATATATAATCACTAGTTACGTGAGAATAAATTAAACACAAACATTTTTAGTTAACATGTAATTTATAACACTAATTTGATTTTATGAAAGTTCAAATTCTGTGTAATTTCTGTATAATTATAAAATTGACGAAACAAATATAATTTATTTAAAAATATTAAACAATCAAAACACTAACAATGAAAAACTTTGAAATTAAAGAAATCTCAATCCGGATCCCAATATTAGTGGGTAATAAACCAAATACTGAGTATTTTTAATTACTGTATAATCTGTCGCAGTAAATTTATATTACGAAAATTTAAAATCCCGTATATCTATAAAATTGACAAAACAAACTATACATTTATTTTTATTTTTTTGACATAAACGATACATTTATTTTAAAAATATTAAACAATCACAACACTAACAATAAAAAACTTTGAAATTAAAGAAATCTCAAACCCAATATTAATTTTGAAAAATGTTTGAGCTTGATAGGTATTGAACAATACATAATGGCATGTGATACGGGAGGCATTAACAAAATATGGTGTGGAGCCTGTCGTGTGTCGGTGGCGTCGTGCCGACAATAATGTCACCGACGGTGTGACCGGCAGTAGTAGGTTACAAGCCCCTCAAAAGGCTCCTCCTTAAACAGACAGGTGGAGGTGGCGGGCTCGACTCCCCATGCACCACCTCCTATAAATACTCCTCTTGTTTATTACACCACCGTTTCTCCAACGGTTTCCCGTTTTTCCTCGATTTTTGCACTTTCACATTTTGTCCATTTTTTCATCTCCATTCATTCATATTAAATTTTCATTTCAGTTTGTTGTGCATTCGGTATTGAAAAAATTACAAACTGTAATTAAATCTTGATAAATGAATATTTTCATGATCGAAGAAATTTATTGGTATGATAAGATTAATTATTTATCGAGATTAAAAATAAAAAATTTCATATTATATTGGAGCTGAAAATAATTAGTAATTTGACTAGCTTATTCATTTGTTGAGATTTTACTGTATTTATTTTTTACAATGCGCAAACATAGAACTTCTATTTATACAAATAAAATGCACTTAAATTGAATAATCACTACAAAAAATGCATGATATATATTAATATTGGCTATCACTTATATATTAAGAAAATCATGCTTCTTCCATTATATTTAAATATTTTGTAAACAAATTCTTTTTTCCTATGAAAATTATGGTATAAAATAGATATAAAAAATATTACAACTTATATACTCAATGAGCCATAAAACTTGCTACAATAACATTCTCATATTAGAAATGATAAATTGTGTGATCTAAAAATTGAGAAACTCTTTACTACTATATACAATTTAAATTCCACTCATTCTATCCACAGTTTGCATGTACCAAATCAACTTTTTTCTTGTATGATGACCTTCACTTGAAGAGCTTAAAGGACTAATACAATAAATGAAACTTTGGAGACGATCTTTGCCTTTAATCCCGGCCTTTTTATCTGGAGTTGAGATTGAATGCTATCTTTCTCTCTGATCAGGCATAGTTTCGATTGGAACTGATTTTGCGGCATCCAAATGGTTAAGCCGACATGTTCCAAGAAGCATTTCTGGTAGCTCCTCATATGTGTCCGCCTGCAAATAGTAATTGTTTTTTTAACTGTTGAATCTAAGTAATCTTCATTATAATTTTGAACATGAATGCAATCTTCATCATAAACTATACACTTTTCTGTGTTGAACTGGAGAAAAAAGGACCTACGAGAAGAGCCTCTTCTCTTGGCTTTCTTCACAAACCACTGCAATCTTCATCATAAACTATATAAACCCTTACTTTTGATCTGATTTTTTAAACAATTATATAAAGATCAACAATTACCGGTTGTAGCAACCACCCTTTTTGCTAAAAAGACTAAATGTTAGCGTAGATACTTTCAACTAGTCTTTCTCACGCAACATTTCTATGGTTACTGGTTGTTACTTATCGTACTTTGTATAGGTATTGAATACCAAGCAACCAACTAAAACAATCCACATATCTTCAACATGGTTGCTTATCTTAAAACATGAACACTTGAACAGGAAACCTAGCTGTTTAGGTGCCAAAGCACTTGGACATTTTCACCATAAACCTTTATCTTGATAATGCAATTTGGTTAACAAGATTTACGAGATAATAGATACTGGCTCTCTACCGCAACAAGAGATCATTTCTGATTCTTTCAAGCAAATGATGCCAGCATAAACATTACGTTGATGCATATTCTATTAATTTTAGTTGATACAGATCTTATATCACGTACATTTATCTAAAGTCTTATGAACGCACAAGTGCTATAGATCTCGTAAATTTTAAATTCCAACTTAGTATACCATATAAATAGAATGACTTTTATCATTCAAAGTGGGATATTCTGCGGAATAAAAAGAGCAGCTTTTACCTGTATTAAGAAAGCCATTTCTATCACCAGATTGTTCAGGTATCCAAGAACTAGACTGATAACACCCCTTGCCACGGTTGATGACCCCACATCAACATCAAGCTGAAATTCGAATACACTTTCAAGATTAAGACAGTAAATACTGTACTCCTACAACTGACCCTAGTTGCAGCTATACAGTTCTGTTTATCATGATTTCTGCAAGTGAATCCAAGTACTAAAGCTATTTTTGCACACATGATAGACAGGATAACAGGTTTACTAATACATTATCTTTAAATGTTACCTCTAAGTAGTTTTTTCCACGAAAATAATTAACTTGAAGTGCTTGACCAAGCAAACAAGCTTTCTTTCCTACACTCTGCTTTACAATCCATGATCCCTGAGATATCATTTACAAGAATTAATCAGGTCGAATTCGTTTAAGTATATTAATAAAATCTGTTTCTAAGAAATGATTGACAATGATATTATACAAAGTAGCATGCGAAAGTGTATTTCAACGATGATGATGTACAAGTCATATCACACATTTTATGAGCTTGCTTCTGGACACTGACCTTAGAAATATATGGTATGAGTTTAAACCTTGAATTCCTGTAAGCGTCATCCCCATTGACAAAGTTCTCTAGCAAAGGACATTCTTCCAAAGGAGTACTCATCATGTAATAAAAGGCCAAACTGTACATAGGTGTACCGGGGACCTAATTTAAGGTGAACTGGATCAGAATATACAGTTCGATATATCATAACAAAAAACAAAAGCATAACTTGGGCAACAAAATTACCTGTATATTAATAATGAAGAAGAATTCTGGTCCACCCTCAACAGCATATTTCTGCCAAATGGAACTTTCATGAGGGATATAGTTGCATCACTATTTGTAGCATATGTCTGGAAATGGAATTTTATCTTCTCTATATACTGTACAGTGACGCTTTACATATGATTCGCAAAGTTAAAAATAAAAACATCGCAAACAACGAATTAAACCTGAGTAATGCCACCGGGACGGCCACCAAGATCATCTTCACGCTTGTTTGATTTGATCCAATCTGCACCGATAAATTCCATCAAAGTGCCTTTTGCCTTGCCCTGGTGATAAGAATTTACATGAAATGTGAGATGCACAGAGGACACACTAGTAGGAGAAATCCAAATTGTGAAGACCATTTTTCAAAGAGCAATAACAGATTAAAATGCATATAAGCATCCTACAAGTATCACCGCACAATGCTGTTCTTAAAAAGAATCACGAAGACTAATTATTTGGTGCATATTTTTAATATATCAACACAAGAATAGAAGCAACTACTAAGAGGGATTTCGTTCTATTAATTCTACATCTCCCAGACCAGGGCTAGTCACTTACATACCCACAAGTAGGACAACTCTTTCTTTCTTGCTTATTAAATGAAACACATTTGTATTTACAAATTTATAATATCAGTAAAATCTTTTCATTAGTATTATAGCATAGCTGATATAGGCTTCTAGATTATAAATGATACAGGCTCTCTCATCAGCATAGTCTCGGGAAAGTCACAATGCACACATCCTTACAACCTTTATTTTCACAAAGAGGCCACATACTTGGCCTCTTTGTCTCCTCAATTTAAGCAATTGTTTTAACCGGGAAAATAGAGCATAAGGGTAAACATATACCAGTAATGATCATTCCTTACTTAAAAGTACAGCAACTCTAATATTGCTAGGGTGGTTTCAACTTTCAGGCTTCTCATTTAGTATTTACTATTTAGGCATCCTATGAAGAAGCATACCTTTTGACCATCCTTAAGATAACTCTTTTCTCGGATCAGAAAAGTAGAAGGATCGGCAGCTGCCCAACTGCAGGGAAGAGTACACCTTGAGTCATTTGGAAGAGTGGATCCATAAATGTGTGAAACATTTTCTTCCCAAGACAACTCCTGCAAGTCCTTGTAACCTTTTTTATGAACTACAGGAAACACAAATTTCAATCAGTTGTAAGTATATGTAAAAAATATATAGCACCTAAAGTGTTCTGTTTAGACTACTACCGCCATATGAATCTCCTAATTTCTTACTCCTGTTCCCTAAAGTATATAGCACCTAAAGTGTTATGTTCATACCGCTCTATGACCGGTTTCCGTAAATCTCAACTTAAAAATGATGTTACATCCTACACTTTCCATCTATTTTATCTTAATAGCCAAATCAGACCTAAATGGACTTACCTGTACGGTCATGAAACTTTTTTACAAAATTGGCAGCTTTTGAAAATTTAGGCTGGGTAGTCTCCTGTGATCAGTATAAGAGAACTATGTCAGTAAGCAAATTAACATAAGAAGAATTGTTAGTCTATAATTAATACTGAATAAACTTTACGATCAAATTTAATTACAGAACTTATAAGACTATTTATCGATGACTACATATGGCATCATTGTGGAATTACACAAAGATGTTCTCGGGAACACATGCACAAGTAGCAGTTTATATATATATATATATATATATATATATATATTCCTGTTTTCGATTCTACTGAAATAAATCTGTCAGCCAATATAATGTGCCAAAAACTACTAAAAGAAGATTAAGCAAGTAAATTTCAGCAGGTGGCAAAATCTGTCAAAATAGAGTATACCTAGATATTGATAATCTTGTACTAATTTCCAGTTTTACGTAAACTATTATTAGTTGGTGCTAGGAAACTGAAGTGTGTGTTTGTGTGTGTGAGTTTGTACACGTTTAATGACCTAATTAACAATGTTGATGTGTGCATTGTTGAATTCCCTCCTTTTGACATAAGTGATAGACTAAATCCAGGAAAACGGCGATGACAACTAGTAAAGTGCAATCAGGCCTTACAATTGGCCGGAGAAGCAAAATTAACACTGGCTTGACTGATTTGGTAGTGAATTGGTGGTAGTTGGGCTGTAAATTGGCAGAGAAAAACAGATTGGTTGCAAATGTATGTCACATGGCCAACCCTTATATCTCAATTCAACATGTATTGTATATGCTTATAATAATATTAAGAGACATCTAGCAATAAATAAACAGGAACTAGTAACGCTCTATAAACCTGGGTGTGTATATATGTAGCAGATTAGCACTATAACACAGGCTAGTTGATATCATATATCTGTTTTCATGCCTTCATTGCAAAATAATTTAGCTATAATTCAATTTCGAAGTACCACTAGAGCAAATATAATGATTTAAATTAAGAAAAGAATCAGAAGTGAAATATAAATTCTCTAGGAGGGGGAAAGCTTTATAGGAACCAAATACAGCTAATGAAAAAATTAGATGCCCACCTCATATTTGTTATCACAGGCTTATAATATATTGAGTTTCAAGTAGACAGGTCGAACAAATTCAAAGTTAAATTCTAAGTAGCCGGGCGATTCCTGTCCAACTTTCTTCAAGACGTACCCGATATTGACTTTCTTGACTCATATCCGAAGTCCACTCATTGTCTGATTGGTACTCATCAATTGGGTCTGGGACATCATAAAACTCGTCTGACATATTATGCAAATCCATGAGACTTGAACATCCTGAAAGTTTCTCCCTCTCATTTCCTGCTTTTTCCTCTCCAATCACTATATTGACATCTTTGTTGATAGTCCCCTTTTCTATTTGAGGCAAGTCACTATCACTAGCATTCTCTGATGGACATTCAGAAGAAGAGTTCCCTGCTTTTATTTTAAACATCTCTCTCATAGCTGCAAATTAGATAAAATATACGGGTTTTAGCACGACTCTAACTAAGTTCATTCTTTTGATTGAACTGCAACTCTGATTAAATATTAACTGCACCTGCGACTCTCTCAAGCATACGGACGGTTCTGGATCTTGCGTAAGGTTTTGGTAGATAGGGTTTCCACAACTTCCAATCAATAGCCAACATGTGTTTTACAACCGATTCCTTTCCATTATTCACGGGCGATATAACATATCCACCGCCTGCAGATTAATACAGCCGGATCAAAAATTGCTTGATGAAAAACAGTTACACTAAGCATGCCTCACTAGATGAGACTATATGTAAAAAAGGAAACAATTTAAATTAATTACAGAGTTTAATGACAAGTTTAGTGTAGGTTCTGAAAACTAACATAGTAATACATTTCTTTTTTGACAAACTAGTTACTTTTACGCATTTGCAGAATTTTCAGTCCTGCATGTACTTTCTAGATAGTAGAGTTAGAATCCAGCAGAGCGCTTTCAAAAGAAAGAATTAGAACCTTTGATGATGAGATTCCAAGGGGTTCACACGAGTATACAATATGCAGACAACCATAACACGAATTAGATTGCATGCTACACTTTGAGTATATAGATCTTATAACAGACTTAGGTTCAAGAAATGTATAAGACACTCATCCATCAACACCACATCTTCAAGAAATAGTTAACATCAATGGGAAACTCAACTTTTACTGTTCAAGACTCTGTGAGCATAGGAGTTATCCAGTTTTATAGGGGTGTGTAGTCCAGACAAGTTTTAAGTTGACAAGAATACTTATAATAATATGATGCATATTAGATTGCTGAGAAATTTAATAACGTTCATTTACATAATTCATGTTTCAAAGAACCAACTTCATATTTAAGCTTAGAATTTCGAAAAATATGCATTTAGAGGTATCTAAAGAAATACGTATAGTAGAAATGCAAACGAAAAGTATAAAGTGACAAATGAGAATGTTGTAGCATGTTTTTTCGTATACACCACAAAAATTCTGAGACATTCTTCAGATGTCAGTCAAACAGCATCAGCTCAACAAGATTAATGACTACATAATTGGTAATGACTGATTCTAGTTCCCAATTCAAAGCATACATTACTTTTAAGGCAGGCACGAACATATCCACGATGTGGAGGACATCTTCTGTGGTATACAGAATGGTATAGTATAACTGCAAAAGACCATCAGAAGAACGTTAATGCATCAGAAATCATAACACGTATATCAAATTGATAACTTTCCAACAATCAATACCGTAGGTTCCATCATCCTCCCTCCTCCAGTAGCGTCGCAACAAAAAATCTCTTCGATGTGCCCCCCTGAAAAAAATTTGGGATGTTAAAACTCTGGGGCCGATGACGTATTTTATTCTCTTTTAGATGTTGTAAGTCTCACCAGGCCCGCCAATCATTATATACTTTCATGTGAATTATATCTGTATGACCATTAAGGTGCTCAATCACGCTGCCACCGCAAAAACAGAAATCCCATCTGCAAAAAAATTATCTTTCAACCTCAATATGTGCAGTGCCAGTGTAAAGAATCAAGTCAATTAATTGGAAAAAAGGCATTTATAATAACATTAATCTTTTTGAGTCGGTTACAAGAACTTTAAGTACTAGGCCACACATGACCTCCAGTCCTCCACTAAGGCTGGAACTATCGACCTCTTGTTACCGAGAGGTGAGGTGTATCGACTAGGCTCAACACTGGTGCTATACTCTAGTAAAGGGACTCTGGATAATCGGGGTGAATGTTGAGCCAGGAGAAACGACCTCATAATCGTAAACATGTGGAGTCATAGTAGAATATAGTATATTATACCAACTATACTTGTTCAAATTTAAAACTGCATTATTGCCACAAATATAACGGATATATAATATAGGGGTTATTGGCTGTTTCCACGAAATCTAGTGTTAATGTACCCGGTGAGCTAGACTAGGGTTCACACTTCAAAAAAAATACCATCCTTTTCAATTCACCCGAAGGTTTAAGATGTGACAGGTTTTTGACAAGTCTAAAGTAGGCTGAACTTGATTCTTATTGGAAAATTTTGTGCATAGTACAAGCATAATTAGCTAGAAATCAAAACTCGGCATCTAGGTTTAGATGTTTATCACCCATATGGCAGTGTAAAGACCAAACCTTATAATAGGATTTTAAATCGTGCCAAAGGGAGTGGTTAACATTCTTCTACATAAAATTAACTTCTAGTAAAAGAATTTGTGGGAAACCTGTTCCTGTCAAATATGGATTTATACATGTCTGTCATTATTCATCCCGCTATTTTCTTCTTTGTTCTAGCCTACACTTGAAATCTACACTGCCTCATTCTTCTCATTAAGTGAATACTGAATCTTATCTTTCCTATATTGAAAGCGAAAGATAAACTGGTTGGAAAGGTAGAAGCATCAACTTGAGTTAAAAAGGAAATAGATTATTGAGTGGACATTTACACTAAAAAACTCTCGTGACTTGCGTTCTGCTTAATCTACAAATTCTCTCCTCTCCTCATTAAGGATTTTTACGTACCATCAAACCATCATTGAGAAAGAGTAGTTCACACAAAAAAATTACAGAACCCATTGGGAGTTTGGGGGTTTTTTCTTTTCCATTTTTTTACTTGGATGGTGGCCACGTATGTGCTGGGCCTGGGTTATGTTTAAACATATATAGAGACGGAATATTTCCGAGTTCTCTACTTCTCTTTTCAAGATTGTCAAGGCCAACAAGCCTTTGCTTATATGCATTACAAAATAGTACAAAATATACTACAGATAACACAACAAACTTCATATTTCAACAAAGATTATTGTGGTCAAGTAGGCAACTACAATATTACATCTAGAAAGGTATAATAAAAAAATTTTGAAGTTCAAATGCAGAAGTTTCAATATCAACACCAAATAAAATTGCTTACTCTGCATTAAAAAGCAGTAAAAAAGAGTGGTGGCTGTAAGATAGAACAGTGTGTGATTTGTGAAAGTCTCTATATAGAATAAAGTTCTACAAATTGTTGGTTAAGACTGAAGCACTGTGTGGAAAAATGTCATCAACTTACTCTGATCTAGAGGAACCAAGAGACATTACAGTTTGAAAAATTGCTTCTGAAGTTCCATCTACCACACCAACGGCCATTAGTGCTGGAGGATCATCCCAACGCTGAGAAAAAGTTACATATACACATCAGAGATAAAATGAAAAACATTTAGATGTTTAAGTTAAGAACATGCATAGACCTACCCTTCTCCCACTGGAATTCCTCTCTTTTGATTCTTTAAATAGTCGTAAACCTACATAGGAGACAATTTGAGAAAAAAGACATAAATATATGTACATTTAAATAAGCTATCCATCTGAAAACAAAGAAAGAAATTAATCATACCATTTTGACAGCCAAATATTTGCCATGGTGAAGGTGCAATAACGTCGGAAGTCATTGCATGTACATGCATGGAAGCTGCAGAAATCCAGTCAATGGATTCTTTTTTGGATGTCCTCTTCAAAACACCATCAAAAGCTCTGTAAATAATTTTAGGAACAACATGATATCAGAGTTCATATGGACTGCAGATTCTATTTCAAATTCAACAGATACAATTGTTATTCGGTTTTAGAATAGCTAAGTGATAAAACTGCAATTTCCATCTACATGTCAAATCATTTTCAGAAGTTTTTAGGCTTGCAACAATATCTTGATTCACTAACACTGATTATGAATGCAGTTTCAAGTTCATAAGTGATAAGACCAATTTTATATACAAATACTTGTGACATAAACAGATTACTGTCTGTGTGAAGTTAACAGCATGTTTGATATATCCATTTAATGTGGTGAACTATGCTGATATTACCTAAAAGGTTGCCACTTTCTCTTTGAACAAGATACAAGGTTGGCTTCTGGGTTTCGTGCAACATCCCTTAAAGAGTGAATCCATTTTGCAGCTTCCTCTGGACTGGTTGCTCCCAACTGTCCAATTTAAAATCTTAAAAAAACTAAAGTAATAAAAGCTACAATTTAAAATGTATCAATCTTGGCAAGTAAACTGTTCCACCTTAAGCTGATCCTTGTGATTAGAAGTATTATGCAGGGAGAAAATGAAGAACACCTACAATTTTAAAGGAAATAATAGGCAAAAAAACAACAGATCATTAGTCCTTGTAGGACCATCAACGTAATTGAACTTCATTTCATGACTATATACCTTTCTGTAAGAACTCTCTCTTCCTTCATCCGTGATCCGAATGCAAGAGTCTATGATAGCACTTCGCACTTGCTCCTAACATAATAAGACATAAAAAGAAAGAGATTCGTAGTTGAAAATTAGTCAGGAAACATATTAATTAATAAGGAATAGAA
Source organism: Apium graveolens (assembly GCF_009905375.1). Taxonomy (NCBI): domain Eukaryota; kingdom Viridiplantae; phylum Streptophyta; class Magnoliopsida; order Apiales; family Apiaceae; genus Apium; species Apium graveolens. The sequence continues at coordinate 189,252,279 of NC_133657.1, forward strand.
AACAGAGCTCCTAGCAAAGACAATCATATAAATGCAATTTTCAATAAAAGGATTATCATATCAAACATATGTCAACTATGCAAAAGGGTTGATATCGACCCCCCACCAACCAAAATAAATAGAACTAAAACCTCAAAAAAACCTTAATCAAATAAAAAACACATGCCAACAAAAAAACATTTCTACCAAACAAGAAAAACAACACACAGAAACATAACTAAATAAAATCATCATCATTCAAAGACAAGAACCAAAATTACAAGTCGCCATTATCATGTACTTTAAGCAATCCAAATCTTCCCAAAACTAAAGAACACAACATTTTCAAATACCAACATAAAAAAATCACAAAGTCCAACATCTATATTTAACAAAATCTAACATCCATCTCTGCAAGAACCCTTAAAGATACAATTTTTTAGTCATTAAAAAAAAACTCTCAAGAATCCTTCAAGAAACAAGAGGGTATGTAGATATATACACATAAATGCAAAAACCCTCAAAGCTGCAATCTTTAAATTACTAAACCAAAAAATATCAAGAACCCTTCAACAAACAATAGAATTATATCGTTCTATTAAACATACATAATGCAAAAACCCTTAAAAATGCAATCTTTAACTTATTAAAACAAAAACCATCAAGAACCCTTCAAGAAACAAGAGGTTTATATACTTACATATGTGTCTGTGTATGCAAGAAGCCTTAAAAATGCAATCTTTTTACTTATCAAAAAAACAAAAAACAAGAACCCTTCAAGAAACAACAGGTTTATATACTAACATGTGTTTTTATATGCAAGAACCCTTAAAAATGCAATCTTTTACTCATCAAAAAAACAAAAACTTTTCAAGAAACAAGAGGTTTATATATATACACATACCTGTGTGTCTGCTTCTGAAGAGGGTATTGATTTGAACCTCTTAAGACAATTCCCATCAAGAATAAAGTATCTTTTACGTGAATATTGAAGCCCAATTCGATTATAACGTATTATATAAAGCCACCCCTCCATTTTTCCCCCTTCAATTCTTTTGTGCACTCATTTAAAAACCACAATGCAGATAAATTTTAAATTTTTTTTGTATTATATATATGTTTGTATGTGCAAAAACCCTTAAAGGTACAAACTTTTTACTTGAAATTTGAAAAAAACTGTCAAGAACCCCTCAAGAAACAAAAGGGTTGTGTAGTTTTTATAAAGATTTATATTTCTTGATGAAAACAACAATGCACATACAACTATACCAGTATATTTTTATATGTATATGTGTATGTATATGTAGAGAAACTTATTGGGGAAGGAAGAAAAGAATGATCCTCTGACCCCAAAGAAGGGAATCAAAGAATCAATATGAAGAATCCAGGTATAATTTGGATTTCCAGAAAAAAATATATTGTTTCTTTTTTTTTTTGTTTTTTGGTTTCTATCTATCCTCAGGTTTTATATAAACAAAGGTCTTAGCTTGGTTTTTAGATGTCCAGTGAGATAATTTCTTTGTTTTTGTGATTAACTATTGTTACTAATATCTATTCATTGTGATTGCAGATTGAAATTACACAACTGGTATATCGATTTGTAATTAATCGAACGATTTTTGAATAATAAGGGTAAAAAATAAATTTAGCCTATTTTGACATAAAATTAATAAAAATAACCGATTTCAAAAAAGTTAGGGCCCATTTGTTTACAAGTGAACGAAGCTGGTTAGACTGAACGATCCCTTATTTTACTATTCAGGTTGTTTGCTGCAATATTTATTCATCTGGACGAGACCAAATTCTCCTGAACGAGTGAGTATAAAACATATAGTTGAACCATCCATGATCCATAATATGCCAGCCCTAGGTGAATTTACATTTCTATAGTTTCACAACTTCCACTCTTTTACTAGAGAGAATCAAACAAATACTGTATAAGCTATTATGATAACATCATATTTTTGTAAATATTTTCAGAGTAAAATAGTATTTTTATAAAAATTTTCAGAAATTAGTAAAATTATAAATAATTTTACAAAAAGTAGTATTTTTAGTAAATTTTATTTATTTTATTATCACCGTGTAATGTGTATATACTTTAAATTATTAAATATGAATTGTTTGTTTTATTATAAAATGTAATAATAATTTATATTGGGGTAATTAATTAAATTAAATTTGGCGAAACACTTCAAAAACAAATAATAAAGTTTAATGTAAAAAAAATTGGAATTTTTTTCATTCTGAAAATTTAATACAATATATCAAACGAGTATTACTGATTCAGTTCAGATTATCAATTCATTCAGAAATTATAATCGTTCAGAATATATTTAACAAATGAGCCCTTAGTCAAATTTATCCGATGAGATACTCAACTGATGGAATATTCACTTATATGAGATACCCAACTGTCAGTGTACTATCCCATATATAAAATACTCAATTATCAGTGGAGTATTTTATATAAACTGAGATACTTAATTGACAGTGAAGTATTCCATCGACTAAAATTGACCACTTTATTCAGAATGACTATTTTTGTTAATTTTTTTAAAAAAAAGTTATTTTTATCATTTTTTCGATTTATTATTTGTCGATGTTTTCATAAATTGGTCAAATCTTTCTGAATTGGTGATTATTAAAAAACCCAACCTATTTGTTTAATAGGGCAATTATCTAGAGTTATTATATTAATTGCCTTTATATTTAAGATTTACTACTTCATATTTTTAGATTTTTGGATCTCCTAAAAAATTGATATCAAACCAAACCAAATCAAATATATCTGGTAAAGATTAAAATGTACGCAATTTTTCTCTCATTCTGAAAGAATGAATAGCCTATTTCGTGAAAGACCCTCGACTTATATGTTGGTATAAAAAAAGTAAGATGAAACAATACAACATATATGCAAGAATTAATATCATTTTGAAACAAACCAAAATATGATCACCTAAATTGAAGATATGCGAAAACATTACTCTAAATGGGGTTCTTCCTAATAAATTAATGTGATCGACAAAATGTTTGTGTTAATTTATGTACGGGATGAAACTTATGCTTTAATTTTTGAAATTGTTGGGTTTGAGAATGATCTCACAATATTTATGCTAATTTTTGTACGGGATGAAACTTATACTTTAATTTTTGGAATTGCCCACGAGACATGTCTAAGATTTTAAAAAAATATATAGGGATATTTTTGTAAATTTAGGTAAGTTAGTGCTTATATTTATAATTTTGACATTAATATTTTATATATCAAGTAATTTGTCTTAGGACACTCCTGCCTAGTTTTCTCTTAATTTTTTTTACTTATAATTAGTATTGAGTGACGATTTTGAATTTAACTTTTGTTGATGTAATTTATCTTTCATTTATATTATGTGAGAAATGTTCATGAGATTAAGAATTTTTCCTGAGATGCAAGTGTATTTTACTATAAAATAGTAAGAATGCTTGTAAATATGGATAATTTCATTTAATTACTATAATATTCTTGTGTATTAATATGAGAATTTGTTTTTAATCTAACGAACATAAATCTCTTATATTAAATTATCGAGGAGTGCTAGGTACCCCAATATTTTCCCCAAAAAATTTTCTGACACATGACTGATTTTGATTCGTGGACGCATATAAATGCATGCGGGGGGTCTCATATTATTATTAGGAAAGTTGTCAAATATTTATATGACACATCGGATTTGAGATTTTTTTGGGCGTAAAAATTTGGGGTCTCTAACATTTTCCTAAATTATACACTCCGCAAATTCTCAGGTTCGAATCCCGTCAACAACAAACATTTATATTATTATTCATAAAAATACATACAACAAACATGTATATTATTTATAAAGATACATGTCAACAACAAACATTTATATTATTATTTATAAAAAACATATAAGTTCTCAGGTTCAATTAACAACAAACATGTATATTGTTATAAAGATTAAAGATACATATAAGTTTTCAGATTCGAATCTCACTCACCAACAACAAACATATATATTGTTTATAAAGATAGATATAAGTTCTCAAATTCGAATCTCGCTCACCAACAACAAACATTTACATTATTGATAGGGATAAATAAATTATGATTGTATAGTTAAAATACTGCATTAATTGTACAAGTTGTGGGCTGCTAGGCCCAATAAAAAGATATATAAAACTCAGACCAGAAAGGTTAAGCCTGATGGACCAGATCAGGCCTGATGGAATAAAAAAGGCCCGAAAGCCCTAATTATTAATTAATTTCGTAATTAATTAATAAGGGAAAAATCAGCTATTGAGAAGAGTCCCGATAAGGATATAAATCCTTATAGATTAGCCTCAAGGGGACCTAAAAGGATAAGGAATCAGCTTCCTACTTCCTAGGACTCCTAAGTCTATCCTAATTCAGAGGCTTATCCACCAAGTCTCCTATACCAAGTCCAATTCAAGGACTCCCACATCTATATAAGGGGTCTCACCCCACAGACCAAGAACTACGTTTTTTGACTTGATCCTTGGCAATCAGCAAGGTACGTAGGCATCTTGTTAAGGCAGATTGAGTCACGAAACACAAGAGCAGTCAAATCGAGCCTTGGAGCTCACGTTCCTTAGTATTAAATACAGCAATTATATATAGTAGTTTTAATCCATAACATTTGGCGCCGTCTGTGGGAAGGCAACAACAACCATGGCGAGAACACGGAGAACAACCAGCACTCTGGAGGAGGGAACACCATCAGGGACAACCCAGGTGATTTCATCAACCGTGGAGGTTCCTCCCCATTCAACTTATGCATCTACTCAGGGGGAAGCCCGGACAGGGGCAACTCGTCCTCAGCCACAAGGGACAACTCCCCCGATTATTCAAGGTACGAATCCTCAAGTTCAACAAATACATATACCTGTGAATTCTCGACCCGTCGGGTATGAATATTCAACTATTGTTACTACTAACCCCCCTTATGGGATGCCCCTTCACCCTGAGGTTGGAGGAAGTGGATATGCTGGGCGAAGCGAAGCACGAGGGCGGTCGCCCCCCTATATACGAGGTTTGGATCCTATCCCTGAGGATCGGGAATTTTCTGGTCCATACACTGAGAGAGACTCCGAATCTTCGGATGATGAAGTGGCCCCGAGAAGGAGGCGTCCTGGAAAAGAGCCAATGGCCGATGGAAGGCAACGCCCCCAAAGCACCCCAGGGGCGAATCCCCAAGAAGTGCAGGAAAAGATCAGGGCTCATGAGGCTGAAATCCAAAGGCTGAGACGTGATTTGGAGGCTCACCAAGCCACCAGATCCCACATACCTCCTAGGGGGAGAAATCTTCCTCCTATCATAGACCTGGATGGTCCGGTAAGAAGAAGGGCTGCTGTCCCAAGAACTGATCCAAGCAATCTCCTTCCCCTTGGAGATCCTGATGATCCAACTCCACCCTTCACAGAAGAGATCATGAATGCCCATGTCTCAAGGAAATTCAAGATGCCCACCATCAAAGCCTATGATGGCACGGGAGACCCCGCTAATCATGTTAGGACATTCTCTAATGCACTGCTGCTGCAACCCGTGAATGATGCTATAAAATGTCGGGCCTTCCCTCAAACCCTGTCGGGTATGGCTCAAAGATGGTACAGTCGCCTACCCCCAAATTCTATTGGATCATTCAGAGAACTAAGTCAGGCTTTTATTAAGCAATTCATCAGTGGAAGGGTCCATGAGAAAAGTTCAGCATCTCTTATGAGTCTTGTGCAAGGAGCTAAGGAATCCTTAAGAGATTACCTGAATCGTTTTACAAAGGAGGCTTTAAAAGTCCCAGATCTTGATGACAAGGTAGCCATGATAGCATTGCAACAAGGAACTAGGGACGAGTTCTTTAAGATGTCTTTGGCCAAACGACCCCCTGAGAGCATGTTGCAGCTCCAAGAGAGGGCAGGGAAGTATATCAAGGTTGAAGAAAGTATGAGGAAGACCGTAGTAAGTAATGAGCCCACTGGAGGCAAGAAACGAAAAACTGATTTGGAGTATATCGCTAAGGACAAATATCCTAGAACCGAACAAAACCCTGATTCAACCCCCAAGAAGGGAGGACCTGGGCAAAAGTTCACTGAATACGCTAAGCTGAACGCTCCCAGAAGTCAGATTTTGATGGAGATTGAGAAAGACAGAGATATTCGCTGGCCTAAGCCCTTGAAGGCTGATCCCGCCAAGCTAGATAGGGGCAAGTATTGCAGGTTTCACAAAGATGTTGGCCATGACACCGATGAGTGTAGGCAATTGAAAGATGAAATTGAGTTTTTGATTCGAAAAGGAAGATTGAATAAGTATACTGGAGATGGAGGGGATAGAAATAATAATGGAAGGAAGAATTTTGAAGATCGTAGGAGGGACCAAGATGATCAGGGGCGGAATCCCCAACCTAGAGGACCAGTTATAAACACCATTTATGGAGGGCCGAGACCTCAAGGGCCTGTGATAAACACGATCTTTGGAGGTCCAACTGCTGCTGGATTGTCCAAAAATTCCAGAAAGGCATATACTAGAGAGGTTATGCATATTGTTGGAGAAGCCCCGAAGAGGGCCAGGACAGAAGTAACATTGGCTTTTGATGATTCCGACCTAGAGGGTGTGAAGTTTCCCCATGACGACCCGCTGGTCATAACACCAATAATAGGAAATAGCCCGGTTAAGAGGGTCCTTGTGGATAATGGTGCTTCTGTGGATATCTTGCTCCACGACACCTTTCTAAGGATGGGGTATAACGACTCCCAGTTAACACCAACCGACATGCCGATATATGGATTTGCTGGAGTAGAATGTCCTGTGGAAGGGATAATCAAGTTGCCAACCACCATAGGTACGGAGCCAAGGCAAGCAACGCAGATGCTGGATTTCGTAGTGGTAAAGGCTAGTTCAACTTATAATGCTATCATGGGGAGAACAGGGATACATGCCTTCAAGGCAGTCCCCTCTTCCTACCATTCAGTTATGAAGTTTCCCACCCGAAATGGGATTGGAGAAGAGAGAGGAGATCAAAAAATGGCTAGAAGCTGTTATGTGGCCTCTTTGAGAGCGGATGGAGTCGGGGGGCAGGTTCTTCCTATTGAAGATATGGATGTTCGAGAAAATGATGAGAATAGAGGAAGGCCAGCAGAAGAATTGGTTTCGGTTCCTTTAGATCCCAAGAATCCTGAGAGGATGACTTTCATCGGAGCTACATTAGAGGAGCCCCTTAGAGGGAAGTTAGTGAAATTTTTGCAAGAAAATAGTGATGTGTTTGCATGGTCGGCAGCTGATATGCCAGGCATAGACCCGGAGTTAATTACCCACAAGTTAAACGTGGATCCAAGCCGGAAGACAGTGAAACAAAAGAAAAGAAATTTTGCCCCGGAAAGACAAGAGGCTATAAAGCAGGAAGTGGAAAAGCTCTTAGAGGCTGGTTTCATTGAGGAGATTCAATTTCCGGAGTGGTTAGCAAACCCTGTAATGGTGAAGAAGGCTAATGGAAAGTGGAGGATGTGTATAGACTTCACCGATCTGAATGATGCATGCCCCAAAGACTGTTTTCCGCTGCCTAGAATTGATACTTTGATTGATGCCACCGCTGGACATGAGATGCTGAGTTTCATGGATGGGTTTAGCGGATACAACCAGATCAAAATGCATAAGGATGACATTCCAAAGGTATCATTTATCACTGACTTTGGTGTTTATTGTTATCTTGTTATGGCGTTTGGTCTCAAGAATGCAGGAGCCACCTATCAAAGGTTGGTGAATAAAATTTTTAAGGATCTTATTGGGAAGACTATGGAAGTCTATGTTGATGACATGCTAGTCAAGAGTCTAGTAAAGACTGATCATATAACCCATTTGAGGGAAGCTTTTGAGGTCCTGAGGTACCACAAGATGATGTTGAATCCCACGAAGTGTGCTTTCGGAGTAGGATCTGGAAAATTCTTGGGATTAATGGTCTCAAAGAGGGGAATTGAGGCTAACCCCGATAAAATAAAGGCAATCCTGGACATGGAACCCCCAAAAACTCTCAAGGATGTTCAGAAACTCACAGGAAGGGTTGCTGCGCTAGGACGATTCATCTCCAAGTCAGGAGACAAGTGCTTGTCATTCTTCAAGTCATTAAAGAACATTAAAGACTTTGTATGGAGTGAGGAAAATCAGAAGGCATTTGAAGAGTTAAAGAAGTATATGGGCCAGGCCCCGTTGTTGGCCAAGCCAGTTCTGAGTGAAGTTTTATTCTTGTACTTGGCTGTTTCAGAAAGCGCCTTGAGCGCGGTGTTGGTTAAGGAGGAACTGAAAGTCCAGAAACCCGTATACTATGTCAGCAAAATCTTGCATGGTGCTGAGTTGAATTATTCAACTATTGAGAAATTCGCTCTAGCCTTGGTAATGGCTTCGAGAAAGCTGCGTCCTTATTTTCAGGCTCACCAGATTGAGGTGCTAACGAATCAGCCCCTGAGAAACATCATTCATAGTCCCAAGGCAAGTGGGAGATTGATTAAGTGGGCAATAGAGCTGGGAGAGTTCGATCTCAAGTATAAGCCACGTACGGCGATAAAAGCCCAGGCACTAGCTGACTTCGTGGTGGAATGTACCATACCCAACCAAGAAGTCGGGGGGCAGGAAGATACCATAACTCAAGACAAGGGAATTGATAATGAAAGCAAGGAGAAGGATGATAAAGAGTATTGGGTTCTCTATTTTGATGGAGCATCAAAAACAAACTCCAGTGGTGGTTGGTTTTGCAAAGCCCTGATGGGTTCTTAATTGAGTATGCCATGAAGCTAGACTTCCCAACCACGAATAACGAGGCAGAATATGAAGCCCTGATAGCTGGCCTTGGTCTAGCTGGGACACTTAGAGTCAAAAATTTAAAGGTCCGTGGAGACTCAAAGCTGATCATATCCCAGGTAAAGGGAGAATTTGAGGCAAGGGATGATACGATGGCTAAGTATGTCCGCCTAGTAAGGGCTGTGATGACACAATTTGATGAATGTCATGTTGAACACATTCCAAGGGAAGAAAATGTTAAGGCAGATGCGCTATCAAAGTTTGCTTCATCTGAGATAGAAGAAAGTTCAGGAAGTGTATACTTCCGTGTTTTAAAGACGCGAAGCATAGATGTTAAGCTTGTGGCTCCCATAGGCCTGGTAACGTCATGGATCGATCCCATTAAGGCTCACATTCAAACTGGATGGTTGCCAAGCGATGCAGCTGAGGCACGAAAGTTAACTGTTCGAGCACTAAGGTACTCTTTGATAGATGGGATTCTATATAAAAGATCTTTCGTGGTTCCTTACTTAAGGTGTCTCAGGCCCGATGAGGCACGCTTGGCTCTTGAGGAAGTGCATGAAGGTATTTGTGGACAACACTTGGGGGGCAGAGCCTTAGCTCATAAGATAACCCGTTTAGGCTTTTATTGGCCAGAAATGATGGCTGATGCCAAAGAATATGTGAAGAAGTGTGATCGCTGTCAGAAGCATGCACCAGTTTTTAGACAACCCCCCGAGATGCTGACCTCTATCAACTCGCCTATTCCCTTTGCAATGTGGGGGATGGATATTCTAGGGCCTTTTCCTATGGCCACGGCACAAAGGAAGTTTCTGATTGTAGCCATTGATTATTTCACCAAGTGGATCGAAGCCAAACCTTTGGCCAAGATCACAACTAAGCAAGTTGCACAATTCCTGTGGGAAAACATTATGTGCCGATATGGAATTCCCCGTATCCTCGTCACTGACAATGGAACACAATTCAACAACGAGGAATTCAAGAAGTATTGCGAAGAAAATGAAATTGAGTTACGGTTCACCTCTGTGGCTCACCCGCAAGCCAATGGGCAAGCGGAGGTAGCAAATCGGATAATCCTGGATGGACTAAAGAAGAGGATCGAAAAGTCGAGAAATAATTGGGTGGATGAGATACTTCCCATATTATGGGCCTATAGGACTACTTGTAGAGTTACGACAGATGCAACTCCTTTCATGTTGGCATATGGGGCGGAAGCAGTAGTTCCCGTAGAGATATCACATTCCTCTCCAAGGATTCAGGCTTTCGATGAGAAAGAAAACGAGGAAGGGCAGAGATTAGCCCTGGATTTAATTGATGAAGTGCGAGATAAAGCACATGCAAAGATAGTAGAATATCAGAAAAAAGCTTCATTCTACTATAACTTAAGGGTTAAAGAAAGGTTTTTTAAACAAGGCGATCTAGTCTTGAGGAAGATAGAAGCATCTGGTGTAGGACAAAAAGGGAAGCTTGCCCCAAATTGGGAAGGGCCATACAGAGTCAAGAGTGTTCAAGGTAGAGGAACCTACAAGCTCGAGACTATGGATGGTTTTGAAGTCCCGAGGACCTGGCACGCACAAAACCTGAAGGTTTACTACGTGTAAGATAGGCGAAGTACGATTCTCACTTGTCATTGTGACAAGTAGGTTTAAAAGCACCTGGAAGCTTTGCTTGCATAGGATTTTATATTCCAGTAGAATTTACATTGTCTAGTTATTATTGATTAGGGTCGAACCCATGCTATGTAAGGTTTTGAAAAACCAGACTTCAAACTGAAGAAATCGAAATTATTTCAACCTATGGATGTTTGAGTTGTGATAGCACTTGCGTGGCTAATTAATTCAAGTTTGAATGCACATTAAAGTATCGGAAAGATAAAAAAGATGCGAATAAGGAGAATAACATATAAATAGCCCCGAAGGGTAATAAATTCTGGTACAAACAAAAGTTCAGGCATAAATTAGGGATGAAATTACAAAGTAAAAAACTACTCCTCCATGCGGGAGCCTTCATTCTCTTTCTCCTTGTTAGCACCTTCGGCATCCTTCGCAGGAGAAGCGGGAGGAGAAGCGGTGTTAGGATCCAAGATGCGATCATCTGGCTGAGGAGAGTCGAAGAGGGCGTCTATGCTGTCCTCTGACTCAGCCTGCTCAGGACTTATAAAGTCCTTAGGGTCGACTAAGCCCGGGTACTTCTCAGAAACAGCCTTCACGGCCGCATCCCATCCCTGAGTGAACTGTAGGGAGTAAAGACCCTCATCATGAATCTCCATGAGATTCCTAAACTTGTCAGAATCCATGTAGTCATCAATGAGCTTATCCTTATCGCTCCTAAGTTTCACCAGCTCGGAATGAGCCTTAGCCAGCTCCTCTTTCTTCGTGTCCAGCTTCTTCTCCAGGACTTTGGCTCTCTCTTCCCACTTCTTCATCTCCTTCTCAAAAACATCAGAGTTACCCTTCCAAGATCTAGCCTGATGGAGGGCCGCCTGGAAGTAGGTATTACTCTGCAAAGAAATATGTATGAGTTAGCACAAGTTCGTTGGAATACAAGAAAGTTGGGATTCAAAGAAGGAGAGAAAGAAAATTACCGCAGCTTGGGCTTGAGAACCCAGAAGCTCAATAGTCTCGATATCACTCCCCGTAACAATGTCAGTAAAGTCATGGGGAGTGACGGAGTGATAAGACCAATCTTTAGCGTGTTTGGTGGATCCAACCACCGTATCGCTCCTCCTGAAGCCCCAGTTAGGCCTGAAGGAATGTGCCTTAAGTGGAGGATCCACATCGTCCCCCAGCTCGACCACCGGGACATGGGGCTTAAGAAAAGAAGGACCGTCAGGTTTGCTCCTAGGGTCCCTGTTTAGCTTGGCCCTTTTCTGACGGCCTGACTCCCCCTCCTTAGGCCTGTTAACATTATTGATGGCCTCGCAAGCTGAAAGGAAAAGTAGAAGGAACATTAAAATCCAGAAAAAAAGAAAAAGTGCGATTAAAGAGAAGGAAAAATAATTACGCAGGTATAAATTTACCCTTATCACTGGCCTGGGAGAGACCAACTTTCTTCAAGGAAAACTCCTCTAAAAGGGTCCAGGTATCCGTTTTCCCATCATCTGAAATTAAGGCCTGGTAGGCCACCTCCTCCTCATCAGTCAATCTGATACTACCAGGACTACCATCTGATACCTTGCAAAATGGCCTACGGAAGAGTGTGGCCCAATCACCCCCAGCCCAGGTCAGCCTCACAAACTCATCCCTCCATTTAGGGTTGTTCTCGACTATAGAGTTACTATCAAAGATATGGGGAACTTTGGGTCGTTGGCGAATTAAAACCCATCCCGGTTGACTCATGGAGCTATTATAGAATTGGAAAACTTTCCTAAAGACAGCTACGGAAAGAGGGAAGTTATTCCTGAGACAAAGGACCATAAAGCAGATAATATTCCTCCAGGCATTGGGAGGGAGTTGACAAGGGTTGATTTGTACATCGGCTAATAAACGAGGAATAAATTCGTGGAATGGGAACCTAAGACCTGCGGTCAGGGCTCCTCGATAAATGAACAGGGTATCCCCCTCCCAATTACAAGTCCTATCCCCAGGGGCGGCTGGAGTGATCCTAAGGTGGGGTGGAAGTCTGTACAGGGTGTTCATAGATTCTATTCTACCATCTAACTCATGAAAAGTGTTACCATGATTATACGAATCTAACTCAGATAGAGAAGGATATTCATCACCTCTCGAGTTAATCATGTCAATGAGAGAAGTATATGGAGATTGAATTTGAATGTTTGTACCTCTCTTAGAGACATTCATCTTCTGCAAACGAGCCAAGTCGCGGTCCGCCATTGATGTGCTTCGTTTAAAAGCTTGAAACCCAGAAATGCTTGAAAAACGGTGGAAGCTACGGTGGCTGTGAGCTCGCCGGAAATCGCCTACTCAAAGGGAGAACTCTAGAGAAGTTTATGGGAGAAAATGAGAAATGAGAAATGAGAAGTGAAGTGAGGATTCTCACTTCACACTACACTTATATAGGCGAAAAGCTCGGAATACGAGGTGTTTCTAGGCCCATTAAGACAGGCCCAACCTAAAGGCCCGACTACAAGAATTATCAGGAACAATCTAGAAGCTCCTGTGGAATTTAAAAAGTCAAAAATCGACCAGAACCTTAATATGGTTCGATCAGAGTCCTGATCGATGCAAAAGAGAGTCCTGATCGATATCTTATTCGAGCAGAAGGGTAGAAATCCCTTAAGATCGATCAGAGTCCTGATCGATGCAAAAGAGAGTCCTGATCGATATCTTATTCGAGTAGAAGGGTAGAAATCCCTTAAGATCGATCAGAGTCCTGATCGATGCAAAAAAGAGTCCTGATCGATAACTCATTCGAACAGAAGGGAAGAAATCCCATAAGTTCGATCAGAGTCCTGATCGATCCGGAAAAAATCCTGATCGATTCCTCAGTCGAGCAAGAAGGAAGAAAAACGCTAAGATCGATCAGAGTCCTGATCGACATAGAAGAAAGTTCTGATCGATATGCTATTCGATCAGACTGGTCGAAAGTCACTTAATTCGATCAGAGTCCTGATCGAATTCGATCAGGAATTTCGTCGACCAGAGTATAAGATCCTGAGCTAATTCAATCAGGAATCCTGATCGAAATCGATCAGGAATTTCGTCGACCAGAGTGTAAGATCCTGAGCTAAATCGATCAGGAATCCTAATCGATTTGGTTGCATCCTGATCGATTTGGATGCATCCTGATCGATTTTGGCTGCATCCTGGTCGATTTTGCATGCATTCTGATCTATTTTAAGCCAGAAATTAAGGGAAAATCCAGAAAAATTAGGATAAATCCCAGAAATTAGGATAAATCCCAGAAATTAAGGGAAAAATCCAGAAAAATTAGGATAAATCCCAGAAATTAAGGGAAAAATCCAGAAAAATTAGGATAAATCCCAGAAATTAAGGGAAAATTCAGAAAAATTAGGATAAATCCCAGAAATTAAGGGAAAATCCAGAAAAATTAGGATAAATCCCAGAAATTAAGGGAAAATCCAGAAAAATTAGGATAAATCCCAGAAATTAAGGGAAAATCCAGAAAAATTAGGATAAATCCCAGAAATTAAGGGAAAAATCCAGAAATTAAGGGAAAAATTCCTGGAAATTAAGATAATTCCTGAATAAAAGGAAAAATTCGTTGTAAACGTGTAGGTCGCTCCACACTTTACGGAAAAACGAAACCCTGTAAGGGAACAAATAGACTTAACTTCTGCGAAACCTATTCAATGTTTCCCAAAAGTTGGGGGGCAAATGATAGGGATAAATAAATTATGATTGTATAGTTAAAATACTGCATTTATTGTACAAGTTGTGGGCTGCTAGGCCCAATAAAAAGATATATAAAACTCAGACCAGAAAGGTTAAGCCTGATGGACCAGATCAGGCCTGATGGAATAAAAAAGGCCCGAAAGCCCTAATTATTAATTAATTTCGTAATTAATTAATAAGGGAAAAATCAGCTATTGAGAAGAGTCCCGATAAGGATATAAATCCTTATAGATTAGCCTCAAGGGGACCTAAAAGGATAAGGAATCAGCTTCCTACTTCCTAGGACTCCTAAGTCTATCCTAATTCAGAGGCTTATCCACCAAGTCTCCTATACCAAGTCCAATTCAAGGACTCCCACATCTATATAAGGGGTCTCACCCCACAGACCAAGAACTACGTTTTTTGACTTGATCCTTGGCAATCAGCAAGGTACGTAGGCATCTTGTTAAGGCAGATTGAGTCACGAAACACAAGAGCAGTCAAATCGAGCCTTGGAGCTCACGTTCCTTAGTATTAAATACAACAATTATATATAGTAGTTTTAATCCATAACAATTATTATTTATGAATAAGATCTCATCAATTATATACTATTTATACTATTTGAATCTAACTTTAAATTATAATTATATAATCATTATTTAGTATTTAATTATTTATATAAAATTTTAATAAAATTATATAAAATAAAATCAAAAATATATAAATATTAACCAAGACCCCTGCATCGCACGGGCCCTAAGCTAGTAACATGTAAAAAATGGAACACTTCAACCGAAAGACATGTTAGGTTTAATTTTAGATAACTAAAAACAAACACCCCACATTTGTTGATTGTTCACCCATCATTTATAATACTCCACGTCATGCCTAGCCTAAATTTTATTCAAAATTTTATTATTTATAATTTTTTATAACATGTTAAAAATTTAAATATATAATATTATAATATGAAAATGATGTAAATATCTTCATAGTTATTATATGTATAGATGTATTTTTATTTATAAAAAAATGTTATGTAATATTAAGTGTGATAAATAATTTATTGTTAACTAACTTTATAAAAATTCTAATATATTAATATATGTTTTAGTCATATATTTTATTTTATATGTAAGTAATGTTCATAATAATTACTCATTTTTATTTTATAATGTTTACTTTAAAATATTGATATAAATATAAAAATGTTATAATATTATAATAAATATCTTTTTATTAAATATATTATTTTATTTCCACTAATATTAAAAAATAATGAATTAAACTCCTTTAAAAAAAATAATTAAACTTTTTTATTTATATATTTAAATTAATAGAAAGAATAATATTATGAATATAACTAATGCACTGGAGTAAAAATGCTTACACGTTCAATAAAATTTTAGCTAAGCATATTTTAGAGTATCTCCAACCATGACCTCGTGTTAGCTATGTTAGCTAAAAATCCTATGTGGCACTCAGATATAGATATTAGCAAAAAAATTAATATCCTTCATCTGGTGTTCTATATTTGTTGAATCTGTAGGTGTTAGCTATATCTTACAAGTCACATTTAATTCATGTTTAAACCTAAATCTACACATTAGTACGTACACATACACATTAAACATGCATATATTTATATAATATTTAATATATAAATATTAAAATTATTATTTTATATATAATATTTTTAATTTATATAATATTAAGTGTGAAAATATTGTTCTCTTATTAACAAAATTTATTAATTATTTTTAACAAACAATATATATATATATATATATTATACAATATATATTAATAACTTTTTATTAAAAATATTTTTGTTATATTTATATGTTATTATATTTTCAGTTGTAATAATTATTAACTTACAATTATATATTTTATTCATGTATTGAATTAAGTATTAACTAAATACATTTAATTATTTAAAGTTTATATATATACATATAAATATGAAAAATAGGAATAAAACAATATTTTTGAATATAGCTAATGATTACAGCTAATAACATTCGAGTGCATGACCTTACAGGTTCAATAAAATTTTACATAAATGCTCTTAGCTAACAGTTTTAGATTTTACCCTCGAAGATGCTCTAAGAAATTTGATAAACCGAAGTATAACCCTCATTTATTTAACCGATTATTTAACACATTTTTTTAAATTTCAAAGCATTTTCACTTTTGTTTACCCCTTGCCCCATTTTTATTATCATCAACTAAATAATCATTCTGTTCAAACTAAATCAAACATTTCCGGATTTGCTCCAAATAATTGTTCTTACATTTCTGGATTTTCTAATAAACGGGAAATTGCTTTAATGGTAAGTATTCAAAATGATAATTTTTAGCAGGCTGCATTAGCTTAGACAATCGATACGCTGATTCGGTTGGCCAACTGAAAATTAAACATCTTAACCAAAAATTCAATTATCACTTTCTACCTACACGCAATTACATTACACAATCAAGGATTTCCCGCAAAAAATGTAAATTGAGGGGGTACCATATGATGATGATATGATCTTTTTCCATTATGGCCCTGTTTACTCAAAATTTGTTCCTACAAGAAGCATATCAAAATGTATAGTGCAATTTTCTCAGACCAAAGAGCTTTAACTATATTTTAACAGTTATACAGTGACCTTCACTTATGGTCCTAAAGACGTAGACAGGAAAATCTGTGGATAACTCTGCAGGCTTCATAAACTTTTACAGCCCTAGCTCTTGCGTATTGAAATATCCATGTGCAGATATGCTAAAGAAGTAAGGAACAGTAGGAAGAATACAGTTGTTAACATCAATGGCTCTGCAAGCATGAACATCGGATGGAAATTGTAATAGACCTGCAGAATATTTTAAAAAAATGGAAATAAAGTTAATAGCTACCATTTGGTACACAAGTGAGAGAAACTGGTGATATGCATCAAAATGAGCTAATTACTCAGTAGATCTAGTTTCAGCAGTAAATCAAATTAACCTTCAAAATGAGCTAATTACTCAATAGATATATCACCGGTGATAGAGATTTTTTATTTTCTTTTTGGTGGTGAAAAAGAGGGGTAAAAAACACCTCGGAGAACAAAGAAAAAAGAACCAAAGCAAGATGTTCAAAAAAGAAAAAGGAAAAAGGAACACACACCAAGTTTGATTTCAATCAAAATCACTTATAATCTAATAACTACAGAGACTGCATGGTGTATGAACTTCAGTTTTCAAGCTTGTTAGCCAATATGACGGAGCAACATAATTCTCGCTGTGAGCGATTGGACATTTTCCAATATAAAGAACCCATTAATGAATGAAATTCTAGCGCATGTTTTAACTATTGTGAGGGAAGAATATCTACAAGAGGAGCTTACTATAGTGATACAAGTACAAAACACAGCTAAGATACATATAATACTTGCACAAGTAGGACAAAGGATATACTAAATACCTGGAAAGGAATGTTATGCTCTGGAACTACATTTTTCTTTTTCAAAACGACCACAGTCCTTCCAACAACATCAAGGTATGAGTAGCTGGTCTGCAGATGTTTACAAGAAAAGGTATACCAGTTATAGTGTACGGTTAAAATTCTGAGGTTTAGAACTCACAAGGCATACCAGACAATCATGGCATAATCAGCAGAAAAAGGTAGCCACACACTATCTACCAATAAATGACATTTATCTACATCACAGCAGGATCAATATACTAGGATAACTAAACCTAGAGAAGCCAATATATATGGTAACTTCTGTCATTTGCTAAATTTCTGTAAAACACAAAGAAATCACCTCTAGATTCTGTTCCACGGGAAAAGAAACCAAAGCAGAAGGATTTTTCGATCCCTCTGGCAACACTACCTGAAAGTGAAATAAATCCCGTGTCAGTATTGAGAAGGGTATATTCGATACACAAGGAATTAAAAGGTAGATAATGAAATAGAAAATTATGAACCTTGAAAGATATAGGCCATATATAACACAATACTAATGATAGAGTGATATTAGCTCCAAGATAGATGATTCTAAGTAAATGTCAGGATCAGTGTAATACAAGTAGTAGTATAAGTAGTATAGTGGTATTCTGGTGCTTTTTCAAGTATAAGTAGCATTGTAGCTGGTGCGTTTTCCACAATGCATGATGCTCCTGAGAATTCTGCTAATAGAAAATTGACATCATTTGATCAACCATGAGGGCATGGTGGTATTTCAAAGGAGGAGAAATGTCAGGATCAGTGTAATATAAGTAGTAGTATAAGTAGTAAAGGGTATTCTGGTCTTTTAAGTGTTAGTTATGAGTCGGGAACTATTATAAATAGAGGAATTAGTTGTAAAATTTCTGTTATGCATTATGAATCTCCCTCTCTCTAATTCTGCTCTAATCTCTCCGGTTTCTATTTAATTCTGCAATTTCTACCTGTTTCTCTACTGATTCTGTTCTTATCTCCCAAACAAAAAAAACACCAAAAATAATCATATTTACAGTTCAGAAACAGCTTGTTCCTGACAGTAACACCCCTACAAGATCAAAGCAATGTTACTTATGTGTGAAGATTGATTTCCTGCAACTCAAGATGGAGTACAATTGCCGGGATCAAACAGTAAGATGCATGATATATATATGTATAGATGTAGTATCCCACCTTGACGGTCAAATCATCCACCACAGTCTCAGCTATAGGGCATCCAAAACTGAAATTCAGGTACCGCCTACCATCATCTGATTCAAAAAGAAAGTCCTGCAACGGTAGCCCATAACCAATAGTAAAGGTCGCTTTCCAGCCTCCAAATAAAGGATACCGTGGCTCAATCTCCAGCTCTGACTGAGAATGATGTAAACACCAAGCATAAGAAAGATATAATAGCCATGCATCATGATCTATAAAAATAATGAAAGATCACTTTCACTAAATTGTCACTAGTGGCTGCATCATGATTTAGAAAAACAAAAGATCAGCTTCACTCAATCAATTACTAGTGAACAATGAGAAAATACAAGTAATGGATAAGATAGGACGACACAGCAAGTAGGAAAGAAAAATACAAAGAGTGCAGGCACCCTGGCAGTACTTTGCTCTGTATGGTCAGTTTAAAAGGCGCAGAGAAAACAAATGTGCCATCACAGCTACACTCATCAATTCTTTCAAAGAGAAAAGAAAAAGACCAGTATCCAATTTCCATTGCGAAAAAAATGTTATTTTAAACTCCACGGAACCCACGGATGTATGCAACTAAGAGTCGGACCTTTTGGTGTACAAGGTTGAAGTTGAACAACTAATGTCTATCCATATATGTCACAGGAAGGACACCTTTTTATGTAAGGCACACTGACCTATAAAAAGAGAGTAAAGAACTAAGAAAATCATATTAATCTATCGCTTTCCGGACTGTTTTCAAGTGTTAGCAGCAATATGCTGTTATGTGATAATGAACTTCAATACCATTGTCGGAAACCATCTTCATATTTCACATATTTTTCGTCCTAATATTATATTATATTCCTCTTCTACTTTCTTTTGCAAAAGCAAGCATAGGGTGCAGCCGTACAGGCGTATAAATAATACAGATAACAAGTATTACCCTGCAGTAACCGCCTTCATGTGTTAATAATTATATATTCGTACGACATACCAAAGATGAAACAAGGAAGACGAGATAATCGAACTTACAAAAGAGATTGTCTTTAATCATATAGTTTTATATGTTAGCTTGGCTCATCTACGGGTATGGGTGCACAGATATTTAAGTAGAAAACAAGTACCTTCCTGAAATCAAAACCTAAAAGGGATAATATATATAATACTTCTGTTACAGTTTTAGTAGGAGAGAAATGAGGATGAGAAGATAAAACTTACAAGAAATAATATTTCTAAGTTCTAATTCTATCTTCAGTTAGTTATAATTATTTTATTTTTTTGGGCAAGGTCAATTACAAGAAATTTAAAAACTCATGAACACATTTTCCAAGACTGCGACTCCTCTCGACCTTGGTTACTTAGGACAAGTGTATCCGCTAGGTGAGCACATATAATTAATGACAACATAGTTACCTTCCTTAAATCAGATCGCAAGTGAGAAGATGATATATTCCCTATTCCATCACGGTAGTAGACAGAGTGTACCCTTGGCGGTAGTTTCGCGAGAAGATGCTTGAATGAAGAGGCACCACTACCAGATGGCCTACCCTGATATTCAACTCTGCCAAAGAAAGCTTTAAAGTGTGAAAAACAGAAATCGTCGCCAATATTAAGAAAATCAAAACATGCATGTTTGCATAAGATATATAAAAAGTTTATGAGTTGATATCTGTGAAGCCCGGGTGCGGGTGCGGGTGCGGGGGTGCGCGGTGCGGGGATACAGGAATTCGGCAAATTTCAAAAAATGGGGATACGGGTGCGGGGGGATACGGCAAATATTGATATATTTAAATATATATATTATATATATATATATATATTTATTTAACAATTACTTAGAAAATGTAAATAAAACACATCAAATATTTAACAATTAGAAGTAGCATTTTAATTCAACCAAATGAAAGTCATCAAATCCACAAGTTCATCATTCTTAAGTCTTAACAAATAAAAGTCAAATTAATATTACTTAATTTAAACTAAACATCAGCATCTTGATAAATCATCCGTTCCATCTCGGGCTCATCAAGAGAAAGACTAGCTATCTCAAGCTCCTCGGCACCGTCAAATGGATCAAAGTGATCACCACCAACATCCAATTTTGCAAAATATTAATAACACTGTCAATTCAAGGCTTCAAGCATTTTATTCCTACAAACATATATATATAACAATATTTAACGAACAAAATCACAAAAATAAAAATTAAACAATAAAACTAAAAATGGACAGTGACTGTGAGTGTGAGACTTGTACCTACTAGCCCACAAAATAAAAGCCCAGTCCAATTAACATATACACACGTTACACACAGAGAGAAGACACATCGTCGACATCGACCGGATTAGCAGAGAAGAAAAGGCTGGAAAGGGCAGAGAAGAAAGGGAAGAAAGGGAAGACGTGAACGAACAGAGAAAAAGAAGAGAAGACCCGTTACGAGAAGAGAAGAAGTTGGCCGGTGAACGTCGGTGCCGGAGAACGACAAGAAGAGGAGCAGTGTTCGTCGCCTCCCTTTCCAATTAGTTGATGTGAAATTACAAATGCTACCCCTCCCGCACCCCCTTCCCGCACCCCCCCGTATCGAGTCTCTGCAATTTCTCCGACACGCCACATGGCGCACCGCATACGCACCCCGGCGCACCGCGGCGCACCCCCGCACGCGTCGCGCACCGCCTACGCGATTCTTCACCTTACGCGAGTATCCCTGCTTTCCAGGTTGATATGTATACATAAAATAAACCTAAGGAGAACTAAAACGGCTGTAATCACAGGTTGGATGCACTACAATCCTATTATAACATTAAAAATATGCTTGTGCAGTCATCAGACGATAGTAGATATGTTAAAGCAATAGGCTTGAACACAACACCAGATAAAAAGACATGCTAATTAGAAGAAGCTGTATGCATCAAATCTGTCAAGGAATTTTTAAAAAATACTTTTTTTCTAAGATAATTCTTACAAGCAGGAGCTCAATTGTTTATTATTTGATTTATCATTAAAGTGCAAGTAAAAGGGTCTGGAAGTTTTACAAATTACACTTGGGACACACAAGGTTTCTTTTTTCAGGTGATGTCTGAGGTATATTTCAATTTCGCACAAGGGTATGTTTAATTTAGTCAATCAACCCTTTCATTTGGTTTTGTAGACACCAGGCCTTTCTCAATACACGCCATATTACTTGCAACATATTATAAACATTGAAACACTTGGTTCTTGTTAAACTACTTGTACTTTGGCTAAATAGATCAAATAAGCTACAATGGCACTCAAAGATTTCAAATATTTGCAATGCTGGGTGTATCTATAAGCAAACCTTGAAAATACGCCCTTATGTCGCGCACCTCCATGAGCCAACTTGTAATGTTCTGTAATCTGAAGGTTACCCCAGTGAGAAATTTCGACTTCACGAACGAGTTCCTCAACAACAGCAAAAGGATTGTTATTCTCAAAATGAATAATTACAGGAGAGTATGAATATGGAGAACGGTCCTCATAAGGCCCATATTTCAGTTCTGTGCCTTTACGGTCAGCAGGTTCCACTCTTGTGAATGATTCCACCTTGTTACTTGGTGTCCGAATCATAGTTTTCTGCTTTTTGATATAATAATGTGACAATATTAGAGCACTGTCATGGTAATACACCAACTGAGGCTCTGACTGGCTGATTTCAACTGGGAAGGGTTGAAGGGAATGAGTCAGTGTATATAACACTTCTATTGTTACAGATTCACCGGTACTCAAAGGATTTAATAAATATACAGTAAAGTATTTGGTTCCATTTGGCGAATCAGGCAGGTCAGTTGGATTGACTTTAAGCGGAAGATACGATTTTTTCTTCTTTTTCCCAGTGACAAATGCTGCTTGGAGGTTAGCTATATTTTTAGCTTGTTCAGGTGAAAAGGCCAGAAGGACTTCTGAAGCACTAGACTTCCCTGTGTTTTCAACCTACAAATTAAAAAAAATCACTGATAAAAGAATATTGAATGGGGAGAAAGGGTTTTTAACATTTCAAAATGTATCTTGTGTTGATATGTACAAAGAGTTTTGATATAAATTAATAATTAACTTAGTCTATAATCATTAGATAATGAAACATTATTAATTAAATAATATCATATTATCACATAAATAGAATTAAACTGAGGTTTTATCATGTATTTCTGCTTCTCTACATATTATTGACTTCTATACTAGGGCCACACATTATCCACTGATATTCTACCTATTTTTAACCTGTCCGCAGAAAACGGTGGATTTAGTTATAACTAATTTAGTGGAAACTTTGAAGTTGATAAAACATTTAGATACAACTATTATTATTTAATTACAATTTTTTTTTTACTTCTCGCATAGTATCATGTTCTTAGAAAAATACAGAAAAGATCTATTACCCATCTTGACTCCATGGATATTTAGACAGGTTGATTTCTCAGCTAAAGTTTTCGTATGAGTAAAAATTTACTAAGAGACTAGACATGAAAGATGGGTCCAAAGAGAACTTACTTGAGACAGAGGATAGGAAACATAGATTTTGCTCGGCTCATAACTTCAAGTTTTGTTATACTAAACTAACCAGCTAGAATCGGACTATCCTAGTTCTTATAAAAAGGTGGAAAAACAAGTTCAAATCGAGCTATACTTGTAATAATTTGTGATTAAAAGACCGAGTTTGAAATAGGTGCTTTTTCGGTTTAAGGGCGCTAACTTAAATGCAAAACCCATTGTAAAAGGAAAAAAAAACGTGACTAGGACCTACATTAAGAGAAACTTGAGCCAAGCTTAAGACAAGCTAAGGTGAGGTTTCTTTATATTTAACCATCTCCTAAGCCATATGAGAGAAAAGCAACCAATATTTTTTAAAATAATGACTCGGTATGGCTTACTACTTTCAGCATTTCACATTGTTTATGCATAATTAGACTATAACATAGTGTGAAATTTAAATACAGACGTGAAAGGCTAAAGTAGAACATAGATGAGGGCTGCATCAAAATAGTACCTTCAGCGTCAAGTAAACTCTGACAATGTGTGAGGTCACATCAATCTGGAACAATGATCAGAATGTTAGTGCAACACCCAAATCAATGGTTTATACCATATTAAAGCACTAGTGAACTCTAGTAAAAAAGAAAAATTCTAAATTAGCATGCATAAGCAACATATCAATACTTTCTTTCTTAGGATCAGGGTGGGGGGGGGGGATCAGGTCTCCGTACTTTAATTATTATGTTATAATAATTTGCAAAATGAGAGGGGGTTCTTCTGCGGAAGAGAATTTACATTTCAAGCCTGATTTCAAATGACATTTATATTTCAATGTGAAAATGTCAGAGTAGAATTTAAGCAATTGATTCAGGTCACTGGTTTTATTGCGAAAAAACAGTTAAAATGGCTTCCATGCACATCCCACTAGTGAAGGAATATAAAGTTTAGAACTACATACAAACTTTAATACAGTCAGAGAGGTATCGTTCATCAATCTTTCTTGAAATATAGAACTAAAACTAGCAATGTACACCATTAGGGTTTAGTACACACACATAAGTCCATGTTAGTATGGTTAAATATGGTCCAGGACTTTGTGTAGAAGGGATGGAGGAGTGGCTTTGTGTGTGTAAGACTCTTGTTACATACATGTTCAACACATAGTTTAGCTCAAATCTCTTACATTTCCTATGCTCAAATAAATAATAAATCAAGTTTGACATAGGCACACTTACAAAGCACTGTGCCGACAACAGAATTGTCAATTTTTT
The DNA here is from genome assembly GCF_009905375.1 of Apium graveolens. NCBI lineage: Eukaryota > Viridiplantae > Streptophyta > Magnoliopsida > Apiales > Apiaceae > Apium > Apium graveolens. The sequence goes on from NC_133657.1 coordinate 189,276,756, forward strand.
TTTAAAAAAACAGACAGAAGTGCATGTCTTAGATACCATGCAAAAGTCATACAAACTACAAATACACTGCAACCGATTACATTTTAATGCTAGGCAAATTGATTTTCCGTATCTCGTCAGCTCCTTACAATTCAATTAAAAATTCATCATAAAAATCAAAAACTTTCTTAAGATCAAATACAGCTAATAAAACAAACTAAAAGCATAACCATTACGCTCAATTACAGATATTAATATACACATAATATGAATAAGTTTAATCATTCCGTGAAAATGAATAAAATACTCACAATCAACCGAACTATTAAACATTAAATTAAATAACATAGTCGACGAAAATAACACACACACACACACGACTTTCAATAAAAAATGTAACTAAAACCGAACAATCTAGCAGCATTATATTAACAGTGCAGTCAATTATAACAATTAGCACACACACTTTCAATCGAAAATGTAACTAACAATCCGGAGAATCTAGCAGCATTATATTCAACAGTGCAGTCAATTATAACAATTAACACACACACACAAACACGACTTCCAATCGAAAATGTAACTAGCAATCCGACGAATCTAGCCGGATTATGTTCAACAGTGCAGTCAATTATAACAATTGACACACACGCGACGACTTTCAATCGAAAACAATAGAAAATGTAACTAACAACCCGAACAATCTAGCAGCATTTGCGGTCAATTATAACAATTAACACACGGTTGACTTAAGTTGACTTAGATTGACAAATGCAATCAACTAAACTCACAATCCGTACAACTTTGAAATAAATCAATCACAATAAAAAATATACATATAACGGTAGATCTTACTCTCCGTTCAGCATCAACAATTTGAAGATCAGAAGAAGACGATCTAACTGTAGAGAGGTTAGAGAGAGTCACGAGAGAGATTAGTAATATTAAGTATATTCCGTGTTTTGCTACACCTACTTCCATCGCCTGATTCAATTTCAACCCTCTCTCTCTCAATCTCTCTCGCTCTCTCTTGTGTACAAACAAGACGACTACCAAGATGACATGGTGGACTGCACTCAAAATGCAAGTTTGAATTGGGCTTTTATCCCAAACTAATGGGCTTTTAATTTATAGTTGTCATCAACTTTGTTTGACTCCGTTTAGAGGGCAGCCCACTTGAAATAATTGACAAATTCATAAATCAACAACGCTAATGTTGTCCGCGTTGGTGGTGTTTTATTTTTCTTATCAAAAATAGATATTTTGTTAGTGGTAGGAAAAATGGTTTCCGGATAATTTAAACAAAGTTTGGTACACGGTTTGTTTTGTTTAAAAAAATGTCCATTGTTATAATAATTATTGTCAAATTTTATTAAGGAAGACTCACAATACTTACTAAGGAAGACTCGCGATACTTATCAAACAAGACTTAATTTAATATTGGAAGTTTGTCATGAAAATCAAGATTTTGTTAACCCGACTAAGAAACTTACCTATTAAGTTTTTTTTAGTATAGTTGATAAAGCTCTGCTATAAATAGAAGTTTTGTCTAATCATTTATACTTGAACAATCACAGAAGAAGTAATAATACTTTTGAGATCTCTCTCTTTCCTTCTCCATTTCTTCCTCTATAATTTATAGTTTATTTATAACACGCTATCAGCACGAGTCTCTGCCAACTGAAGCTTGATTCTCGAAAGAGGTACGACTTATTGACTCACGAGTCTCTATCAACTAAAACTATTTCATAGAAGATGTACGATTTCTTTTACTCATTTTATTCTAATTATTGTTACATACTACTATAAAGATGACTATGTCGTCAAGTAATACTACTATAAAGATGGTGCTGCCGTCAAGTAATAATAAAAAAATTTCTGGCCGGCTATGCCATCGTAACTTTTGTATAAAGTTATTATTTCAACTTGCTTGTTTAAATATTATGTGACATATTATATCTTATTTAAAATCTATTCAGAATGGCGAATCTTGCAAAATTAGAGTTTCTTGCCTTGGATGTATCTGGGGATAATTATCTATCTTTGGTAGTCGATGCTGAATTACACCTTAGTGCTAACGGGTTAAAAGACACCATAGATACGGGAAAAACTCCAAGCGTTGAACAAAATGCCAAGGCTATCATTTTTCTTAGGCATCACATTCATGAAAATTTAAAATCTGAATACTTAACCGTCAAAAACCCACTCACCCTTTGGAATAATCTCAAAGATAGATTTGATCACCAAAAACTTATTCATCTACCTCATGCCCGGTATGAATGGCTTAACATAAGGTTATAAGATTTTAAATCTGTTGTTGAGTATAATTATGCCTTATTCAAAATAAACTCAAAACTGATCTTGTGTGGTGAGAATATTACTGATGCTGACATGATTGAAAAGATGCTCTCAACCTTTCACCCCTAACACTATGATTCTGGCGCAACAATATCGGGAGCGCAACTTTCAAAAATATAGTGAGCTGATATCTCTCCTTCTTGTAGCTGAAAAGAACAATGAGTTGTTATTGAAAAATCATTAGATACGTCCCATAGGCTCTGCCCAGTTACCTGAAGTACATAACACGTCATTCCGGAAGAATGGACGCGGGAAAGGGCATAGAGGAGGACGAGATTACGGACGAAATCATGGACACGGAAATTTTCGTGGTAGGTTTCGTAATCAGTATAACTCTGGTCACCTGAAGTGGCAACGTGTTGGATACAACAACAACTCTGGCCACTAGAAGTGGCAGAATGAGATGCCAAATAAAAGGAAGGCACCACCAGAAGGGGATACTAGAGACATCTGCTTTAGATGTGGGGCTCATGGGCATTGGACTCGTACTTGTCGTACACCCAAACATCTTGTAGAACTTTACGAGTCATCTAAAAGGCAGGATGAAACAAACTTGGCTAGCTATAATGATGAACCGCTGATTAAGACCACAAACGAACTAGAAAATGATGTTAAAATCTACTATGGCCTAGATGACTAGTTTTCATATGCACTTCTTTTATGTCATGTGCTGCATCTACTTGTTTCGACATCTACTTCCATGTACTTGTTTATGTTCTTGTTCTATGTTCTAGTTTTATGTACTTTGTCTATCTTAATAAAGTCGTTTTTCACTTATATATATGTACACAACACAAATATGAGAGACATATGTATTGCTGACTGCACAACTACTCACACAATTCTACAAAACCAGAAGTATTTTTCTCAGTTTACTAAAACCAACTCACAAGTATGGATAATTTTGGGTACGTCTAATATAATCGAAGATTTTGGAAAGGCTAATTTTTCTCTACCGAATGAGAAACAAGTTCATTTACCAAATGCCCTATACTCTAGCAAGTCAACTAGGAACCTCTTAAGTTTTTAAGGATATTCGTCTTAATGATTTTCACGTGGAAACTACTAGTGAGGATGGAAAAGAATATATCCTAATCACTTCAACTACCTCGGGCTATAAGAAAATCTTGGAGAAATTACCATCAGTCTCTTCTGGGTTGTATACCACACAAATAAAGGTCGTTGAGTCTTACAATGTCACTATTCCTAAAATCGTTGATCCAAAATCCCTTATTCTGTGGCATGATAGACTTGGTCATCCAGGAGTTTCTATGATGTATCGTATTATAGGAAATTCTACGGGACATCCTCTTAGACACCATAAGATCATACCACAAGATGAACTTCCTTGTTTAGCTTGTTCTCTATGAAAATTAATTGTTCCACCATCTCCTGTTAAACTTCAAACTGAATTCCCCAAGTTCTTAGAACAGATTCAAGGTGACATTTGTGGTCCCATCCATCCATCTTCAGGCCCATTTAGATATTTTATGGTTTTAATTGATGCATCAACCAGATGGTCTCATGTATGTTTACTTTCTAACCGAAATTTAGCCTTTGCTAAACTGCTTGCCCAAATAATAAAGTTACGAGCCCAATTTCCTGACCATCCTATTAAATCAATTCGTTTAGATAATGCTGTTGAATTTACATCCTCAACTTTCAATGATTATTGTATGATGGTAGGAATCTCAGTCGAACATCCAGTAGCGTACGTACATACCCAAAATGGTTTGACAGAATCTTTGATTAAAAGACTTCAACTTATCGCTCATCCCTTACTTCTTAGAGCCAACTTACCTATGTAATAACCCCCAAAATTTTCAACTTTTTTTGTAACCCTTGTGAATAGTGTTTTTGCTGAATGAGAAAACTTTTCATGCCACACTATGTAGGGGTTCTGTTATGGATATTATGAGATTTTATTAGTACTCTATACGGTATATGAGTGTATGTAAAGATCGTCAGAATCCAATTCCGAACACTTTGGTTTTTCCCGGAAATCCACTAGATACGGAGAGAATTGAGTATAAGGTAAGAGGATAAAAAGGATTTAAATTAAAGGATTATAATAGAGGATCATAAAAAGGAATATAATGTATTGAGAAAGGTTAAGGGAACCTAAGTAATAAGATCCCGGGTATGATCCTTCAAACGATAAACGAGAACGAAAGTTAAGCGAACCGTATAACAGATCAGCGGTCATTAGGCAAATAATTAGGAAGTTAATCAAAGAGATTAGAGTGAGTGATGTCACCCAACCAATGAGAGGAGGACAAAGAGGGAAGGATGACATCACAACATGACATAGGCATGACATGGGAAATAAGGAGATGTGGTGGCTTTTTAACCACACAAAATCAAGGGCAAATAGGTAATTGACTAAATCAAACACAAAAACAAATCAACCAAGCCAAGCAAATTCATTCTTCATCAAAATCAAAAAGAAACCAAGGCATTGTTCTTGAGAGCTCTCGGCTTTTTACTATTGCAAAAGGCAAGAAAATTCAAAATCAAAGATCCAAGCTTCCTAAATTGGTGAGTTAATTCCCTAATCATCTTCATGCTTAGTTAGGGCTATATCATGAGTTTAAGCCATCAATTCCTTCTCAATCTTCTTCATTTAATCAAAGAAGAAGACAATGAATAGTGTTTTCAAGTTTTTAACTTGAAATTTTTCTTGTTTTCCTTGAAGATTCAAGCATTCCTAAGACTTCTCAAAGCTTCTTAAGGCTTCCTAGCTACTCCCACCACTTCAAGGAAGGTATATCATCTCCAAACCCTAGATTCCTATGTATTATAAGATGATTTTGATTATTAGGGTGATATTGTAGCTTGATGTTTGTGATTTAGAGTTTGGGATTGAAATGGTATTGAAATGGAATGGTAAATGTTGTTGTTTTGATTAAAAGAACTTAAGTATGGTTAAAGTTAAGCTTAGGCATAAGTATGAATGTTAAAATTGAATTGGTTGGGGTTGTTATGATGTGATAAGGATGGATGTTGGTTGTATGTTGGATTTGAGGTTGAATTGGGTTGGTTTTGAATGGTTTAAAATTGGGAAATCGCGTAAACACAGCCGTCGTAACGTCCGATTTTCTTTAGACTGTTTTTGTGCATAACATTAGGACCCGAGAACCCCCTGCTAGATTATGACCATTGCCATGTTTAGATAGCTCATGTTACGAGCTTCATTTTGATATGTAGTTCGTTCGATTCTGATGCACGGTTTAGGAGAAACGACCGTTTCATGTAACGGCGTTTCGCGAACGAAACTTTTCCCCTCGCCTTACTTTGAAACATAGGTTAAAGACCAAAAAGGGTTAATTAATGTATGAAACATTTATGGTAAGTGTGTTAGGCAGTTGGTAAGACACTAGCGAAGGAATCGCCTTAAAACTCGTAAAGGTTAAATTATTAAAAATAGTGGAGCCGAGGGTACCCGAGTGACTTAAGCGAGTCAGTAAGCGCGAAATAAGCGTTAGAGTCTAAGTTAGTTAAAGTATAGATTTACAAGTGACTTTGGTTTAATTCCAACTTACTTGTTGTTTATAGGTTACCAGACTCGTCCCGAGCCTTTTATCACCCCAAGTCGCTCAGGCAAGTTTTCTACCCGTTATACTGTTGTTGTGATGTATATGTGTATATGCATGATCTTGTGATAAATGCATATTTGTTATTAGCAAATGTTGCAATATATTGAAGCATGCTGCTATGGTATATATATATGCATGCCTGTTTCGTATTCTTTCCATATATATCTGTTGATTCAGTTGATAATACCTACGCTAGAGGATAGCGGTAATTTGCATATACCCTTAGTATAGGGACCCAAAGGTGAGAACATTTTCTAAAACCGGGAGTCGATGTTCCCGAGTATATTATATATATATATATATAAATATATATATATTGATATAGTTTTCAAAACTATTAATCGAATAAGGTTTATTCGATAACTTTTATTTTATTTAATGAATATTATTACGAATATTCATTCGAGGGCTTATGACTCCTTTTATTTTATTTAATGAATATTATTACGAATATTCATTCGAGGGCTTATGACTCAGTTTATATTATTTAATGAATATTATTTGAATATTCATTTGAGAATCTATGACTCCTTTATATTATTATTGAATATTACTTGGATATTCAATCGAGGATGTATGACTCCTTTATTTTATGAATATTATTTATAATATTCATTCGAGGTATTATGACTCCGCTTATTACTGAAATATATTCTTTATTTTATTAAAGAATAAGGTGTCGATAATCAAACTTATTTTCGATTATTCAAATAAAGATAGTACTTTCATATAAGTATATCTTTGGTTATTTAATACTCGTTTCAAGTATAAGTTTTAATACTTCTACTTCAATTATTTTTATAAAGATTATTCTTTATGGGAATATTATTTAAATAATAATATTCAGACATTTTCTAAATATATTGGGGACTGATTTACTTCATTAAATCAGCTTTACTCCAAACACTCTTTAAAGTGTTTTCGAGTCTTCAAAATGATTTTTAAAAGTTAGAGCGGATCCCAAAACTCATTTTTATATTTAAGATCTTCCTTTTTAAGGAGATTTAAATACTCGCTCAAAACCTGAGGGATCCGACTCTGTGGTGTATTTTATATTCGTAACAAGGTTGCAGTTTTGGTAAATGAATTGATTACTTACCCAAGGTTCGGGAAGTAAGTCCATCTATTGAGTCGACATAAGCAACATGGGCTCAGTGGGCGTCCATGATAGTGTAAGTGGCTCAGTGGGAGTCCATCAAATGCATAAGTGGCTGAGTGGCAGTCCAACATAAGGTCCTATTGAGACCAGGGTGATGACCAGTGGGGAATTTGTCCATCTACTAGTAGAAAATGTTACTTATGGGTATCTTTGCCTGATCAGCAAGATATCTGGTTTATGCCAAATTCTTTTCCTTTCCAAATTTATTGGATATTGCAATTCTGTTCATACTTTACATGACAGAGGTTTTCAGGAAATTGTATAAAGAAGATGTATATGTGGATATATATATATATATATATATATCAGAACTTAATGAAGTATATCATAACTTCATTTCCTTTAATAATATTTCAAAGATTTAATCTATTCAAATCTTGTCTTGTAGTCTCATCTATCTGATGAACTGTTGAAAGCTCATTATACTTTGAACAGTGGTAGTTCAAGCAGCTTTTTAAATGATATAAGTATAGTGAAGTATTTGGTAACTTCATCCCTTATTTTTACTTATATCTAGTAAGTAATTATCTTACGCATGATAAAAGATTCTAGTAAGTATCCATTTAGATACTTATATTATTGTTATCACTATATATTATCTTGCGAGCTGTAAGGCTCACTCTTGCTTTATTTCTTCATCACACAACAACAGTTAGGAAAGATGGCCAGACTCCAGCAGACCCAGCGCAAGCGCGTGGGAAGCGTCCCGCGTCTTCCCGATGATGTTGTAGCTGCTATAGCTGCAGAGGTAGATCTATTGGTAGATCAGGCATTCAATTTTTGAGAATCAAATTATGTATAATTATAACTTGTGGAAGATAATGGCAATTAACTGTAAATTATCAAGTAATCATTTTGGGTTGTAATAACTTTTAAATTGTGGATTCAAAGACTTGTACTTATTTCAATTTCATCTCTGAGACTATAACGGGTTGTGGTGTATGTTAGTGTGGGGTCACAGCATAAGGTTATTTATTATTAATTAAGTGAAGTGATATTATGGAAAGAAAGACTGTGATGACCCAGATCCCTGACCCCGGATCTGGGGGTGTTACAGAAATGGTATCAGAGCTAAGCGTTATAAACCTCAGAGATGATGCGACGATATAATAACAAACTCACAAAGATAATAAGAACTCTTGCCAAGTTCATGGTCGGACTACTTAAAGTAGTGCTGACAGTTAAAACCCTTACGGGAACCCTTATAAGTATCATGATAGTAACTTAGCTCGTTTAATGTGTAGGCGCCTGAGATAGAGGACCCTGAGATGTTCGAGCGTGAACATGATGAGGGACTGCTAGATGTTGAGGATCAGGAGGAGCCTGAGATGGAGGAGGATGAGGAGGACCCCTCAGAGGAGTCAGAGACGGAGGTCATTGCTATTTCAGATGAGGAGGACCCCTTAGAGGAGTCAGAGACAGAGGTTATTGCTATTCCAGATGAGGAGGACCCGGATGAGGTCCCAGTAGCTGAGGAGCGTGTTGGACCTATGGTAGTGTATGCTGGTACCCCATTACCCACACTTCCGGTGGTCAGAGCCCCTACCCCTCCACCACTATCCTGGATTCCCGATGATGACAGCTCAGAGACCCATACTTCCGAGCCTAGGCAGACCGAAGAGGCACCCTCAGCGGCTCCGGATTCACCACCTCTTGACCCTGCCCACAGGAAGTCTTCGTTAGCTCATGGATATGTTCAGGATGTTCTGAGGACCCGAGTGGCTGTTGCCGAGGGCCGACTGGATGAGGCCAGGAGGGAGTTGGATGCAGAGAGGGCGGGTAGGCGTACCCGAGCTTATGAGACTAGGGCTTCTATACCCCGATCCTTGAGGAGGGAGCTTACGGGGATAGAGCTCACATCCCGAGCGAGGCTCGGATCGCTCCAGGGGGACAGGCATGGTAGGATCTCCAGGCGGCAGGCCGACTATATCTTCCGTCGTGCGATGGAAAGGGTATGGGAGCTGACCCGCTCCGGTGTGTGATTCAGGATTGATGATGGAATAGTCTAGTTGTCTAGTTAGCCGAGGCCTTAGTAAGAGCCAATTTTCCGGGATAGTTGACTTGTATATAACATCCCTTTTTCTGACTAGACAGATAGACTCTTGTGTATCACTTTTGGGAAAGATGACTGTAGCACTGTTGTACTTTTAACCAGATCAAACTATGTATTTCTCGCATTATGTATATATTTGTTTCCTTTGGTTCAGTTCATTAGTGACGGGATCACTGTTTTTATCATTATTATTACTGCACTTCGTATTAGAACTTTCTTAAAATAATAGAATTGCGATATACGTTCTCCCCATTATAAGAGTTGTGCAAGGCACAATGTTGTATATGATTGTGACCTAACGTTAAATTTCCCAATAATTTTTTTTTATTATCAGAATCATGCCGCCAAGAAAGATTGGAACTAGGGCGAACCCTGGATCTGAGGACCAGGGAAGCCATAACCAGGATGATAGGAACCAGGAACACAGTGAAGAGGAAGATGAGGATTATGTGGAACAGGATGACTCCCTGTATGAAGAGGAAGAGGAAACATATGATGTTGAGGGATTTGAGATAGAGGCTGAAGAAGGAGAAACCGAGGTTGAGCAACCAGTACCAAACCCAGGCATGGATCCCATGGGCCAGTTCATGCAACTCCTAAGGCAGAATTTGGAATGTCAACCTAACCCACCCCCTCAAGGAAATAACAATACTGTGGCAAACTCTTTCAGGGCTTTTAAGTCCCTTAAGCCCCCTGAGTTCCACGGATCAGCCGACCCAGTTGAGGCAAGGGCATGGTTAAAGGAAATGGAGAAATCCTTTGAGATTTTGAGTACCGATGAGGCACAGAAGACTGTGTTTGCTACCTACCTTCTGAAAGGAGAAGCTAACTACTGGTGGGAGGCCAAGAAAAACATGGAGACAGATGCTATTATAACCTGGGAGAGATTTAGTTAGTTGTTTATGGGAAAGTATTTCCTGAGGTTTATGGAAAACCAGATGGAGCTCAAGTTCTTGGAGCTAAAGCAGAATAACTTGTCTGTAGCAGAGTACGAAGCGAAATTTACTGAGTTATCAAGGTTTGTGCCGGAGTTTGTGAGCACCGAGGAAAAGAAAGCTAGGAGGTTTCAGCAGGGACTGAAACCGTGGATTCAGAATAGGGTGGCAATCCTTGAGCTTACGGACTATGCCACTCTGGTGCAAAAGGCAACGATTGTAGAAGTCGGAAGTGAACAGATGCAGAAGGAAAGAGAGAAGAAAGGAATAAAGAGGAAAAGTATGAGCATGGGTGGAGGTTCCGCAGGAAGGAGCTTCCCAACTAGATTTAATCGAGGAGCAGTGTCCCTACCAGGAAGGAACACTGGGTTTAAGCGGCCAATGAGTGTGAGTGTGAGCCAGGGCGGCCATAAATCAAGAATGTCCTATTCCAACCAGTCTCGACCCCCATTGCCAGCCTGTAACATATGTGGAAGGAATCACACTGGGGAGCGTAAAGGAAAGCCAGTAACCTGCTTTAAGTGCGGTCGGGAAGGCCACTATTCAACTAAGTGCCCATCATCAACCCCTGCCGTCATTCCAACCACCACTTGTCATCAGTGTGGACGCCCAGGTCATTGGAAAAGGGAATGCCCAATGAACAAACCAGCAGCTTTGGGAGCAAGCGGGGCTGCTTCTAATAAGCCACCTACTGCGAGGACTTTCAACATGACAGTCCAGGATGCTATGAAAGATTCAGATGTGATAGCAGGTACCCTTTCTCTAAATTCAGTCAGTGCCAATGTTTTATTTGATTCGGGAGAAACTAAATCTTTTATATCAAAGGACTTTGCGCGTAAGTTAAGACTTAAGGCTGAACCCTTGATAGAACCCTTGCAAGTAGAAATAGCCAATCATGAAATTATTCCTGTTAACCAGATTCACCCCGTCTGTGAGATAGGCATAGGGGAGCAATCTTTTAGTGTTGATCTGATTCCTTTTAAATTAGGGGAGTTTGATGTAATTTTGGGAATGGACTGGCTATCTAGCAATGATGCTCAGATAGACTGTAAAGGGAAGAAAGTTAAGCTAAATGTCCCAGGGAAGAAAGAAGTTATATTTAGAGGAAAGAGGCAGACGCAGAAACTTTTGACCATGGCCCAGGCCAAAAGGATGCTACAAAAAGGAAGTGAGGCCTACCTAGCCTATGTGGTGAACACGCAGAAGGAGGTGCCTAACTTACAAGATATTCCAGTAGTCAACGAATTTGAAGATGTATTCCCACAAGACCTTCCGGGATTACCACCCGATAGAGTGATTGAATTTGCTATTGAGTTGGCCCCAGGGACGACGCCAGTTTCAAAAGCACCTTACCGGTTAGCCCCGTTAGAAATGAAGGAATTAGCTATCCAATTGCAGGAACTCTTGGATAAGGGTATGATAAGATCCAGTGTGTCTCCATGGGGAGCACCAGTTTTATTTGTTAAGAAGAAAGATGGGAGCATGAGGCTGTGCATAGACTATCGAGAGTTGAACAAGCTAACCATAAAGAACAGGTACCCATTACCTAGAATAGACGATCTGTTCGACCAGCTAAAGGATGCTGTTTATTTTTCCAAGATCGACCTGAGAACTGGATATCACCAACTAAAGATTAAACCCGAAGATATTTCCAAGACAGCGTTCCGCACCAGGTATGGGCATTATGAGTTCTTGGTAATGTCCTTTGGATTAACCAACGCCCCAACGACTTTCATGGATTTAATGAATAGAGTATTTAAGAAGTACTTGGACAAATGTGTGATAGTTTTTATCGATGATATTTTGATCTACTCAAGGACTGAGACAGAACATGCAGAGCATTTGAGGATAGCTCTAGGAATACTCAGAGAGGAACAGTTATATGCCAAATTCTCGAAGTGTGAATTCTGGCGGAATGAAGTACAGTTTTTAGGACATGTGATCAATAAAGAAGGAGTATTGGTCGACCCCTCCAAGATAGAGGCGGTCTCAAATTGGGAAAGGCCAACCACACCCACAGAGGTAAGGAGTTTTATAGGATTGGCCGGCTACTATCGTAGATTTGTACAGGACTTTGCGAAGATCGCATCCCCTTTGACACGACTTACTCGTAAGACAGAGAAGTTTGAATGGACGGAGAAATACGAGAACAGTTTTCAGGAATTAAAGAAAAGGTTGATAACGGCTCCGGTATTGGCATTGCCGGACGGAAAAGGAGATTTTGTGATATATAGTGACGCGTCGCACAAAGGATTAGGATGTGTGCTTATGCAGCACGGTAAAGTGATTGCGTATGCGTCGAGGCAATTGAAGGAATACGAGGTTAAATATCCTACTCATGACCTTGAGCTCGCGGCAATAGTATTTGCCTTAAAAATTTGGAGGCACTACTTGTATGGAGAGAAGTGCGAGATTTTCACAGACCATAAGAGCCTCAAGTACATATTTACGCAGAAAGAGCTCAACATGCGCCAGAGGAGATGGTTAGAACTAATCAAGGACTATGATTGTGAGATTCTTTATCATCCAGGGAAAGCCAATGTGGTGGCTGATGCCCTTAGTAGAAAGGAAAGACTCAAAATGATAACGACTTCGGAAGAATTGATAAGGGATTTTGAGAGAATGGAAATAGAAGTAAAGGTAACCGGAACCGGAACTGAAAAGCTTTTTGAGATCTCAATGCAGCCAGAGTTATTGGAAAAGATCAGATTGTGCCAGGAGAAAATAATGAATGAAGGTAGAGAGTCAATGACTGGAGAGGAGATCCATACTGAGAAAGATGATAAAGGGATAATGAGGTACTCCTACCGGATTTGGGTTCCGAATGTTCAAGAGCTTAAAGATGAGATATTGGATGAAAGCCATAGTTCAAGGTATTCCATTCACCCGGGAAGTACCAAGTTGTATAGGGATTTGAAGGAATATTACTGGTGGCCCAACATGAAGAGGGACGTAGCAGAATGGGTAAGCAAATGTTTGACTTGCCAAAGGGTAAAGGCAGAGCACCAGAGACCCAGTGGACTCTTACGACCCCTGGAGATTCCCGAATGGAAATGGGAACAGATAGCGATGGATTTTGTTGTAGGCTTGCCAAAGACGAAAGCCAATCACGACGCCATTTGGGTAATTATAAACCGACTGACAAAGTCAGCTCATTTCATTCCTATCAATGAGAGATACACAGTCGATAGACTGGTGGACATTTACCTTAAGGAAATAGTAACGCGACATGGAGTCCCAGCGTCCATTGTCTCAGACCGAGACCCCAGGTTCAACTCCAGATTTTGGAGGAGCTTTCAGGAATGTGCGGGGACCAAGTTAAATATGAGTACCGCGTACCATCCCCAGACGGATGGGCAGAGTGAAAGGACCATCCAGACACTAGAGGATATGTTGAGAGTCTGTGCAATAGACTTTAAAGGGAGTTGGGATGATCACTTGCCGTTGATCGAGTTTTCTTATAACAATAGCTTTCATGCTAGCATCGGAATGCCGCCTTATGAGGCCCTGTACGGAAGAAGGTGTCGATCTCCCTTATACTGGGATGAAGTAGGAGAGCGGAAGATGCTCGGACCCGAAGTGGTCCAAAGGATCAAAGATATAGTGGATCTTATCAGAGGGTGACTTGTAGCAGCCCAAGACAGACAGAAGAAATATGCAGACCTAGCCCGAAAGGACAAGGAATATGAAGTAGGGGACTTAGTACTGCTAAAGGTATCCCCTTGGAAGGGATTAATGAGGTTCGGAAGGAAAGGAAAACTAAGCCCAAGATACATTGGACCTTTTGAGATATTAAGACGGATTGGAAAGTTAGCTTACGAGCTAGCCTTACCCCCTAATTTGCAACAAGTTCATAATGTGTTCCATGTGTCAATGCTAAGGAAGTATCATCGGGATGCCAGACACATAGTGGAGTACGAGCAGGTGGATATGCAGCCAGATCTAACTTACGTGGAGAAGCCAGTAAGGATTATAGATAAGAAGGAGCAGGTGCTTCGGAACAAAGTGATCAAGCTAGTCAGAGTACTATGGCAGGATCATAATGTGGAAGAATCAACTTGGGAACTAGAGAGCACAATGCTAGAAAAGTACCCCCATTTATTTTCTGTTTGATTCCGGGACGGAATCCTTTTAAGGAGGGGAGACTGTAATAACCCCCAAAATTTTCAACTTTTTTTGTAACCCTTGTGAATAGTATTTTTGCTGAATGAGAAAACTTTTCATGCCACACTATGTAGGGGTTCTGTTATGGATATTATGAGATTTTATTAGTACTCTATACGGTATATGAGTGTATGTAAAGATCGTCAGAATCCAATTCCGAACACTTTGGTTTTTCCCGGAAATCCACTAGATACGGAGAGAATTGAGTATAAGGTAAGAGGATAAAAAGGATTTAAATTAAAGGATTATAATAGAGGATCATAAAAAGGAATATAATGTATTGAGAAAGGTTAAGGGAACCTAAGTAATAAGATCCCGGGTATGATCCTTCAAACGATAAACGAGAACGAAAGTTAAGCGAACCGTATAACAGATCAGCGGTCATTAGGCAAATAATTAGGAAGTTAATCAAAGGGATTAGAGTGAGTGATGTCACCCAACCAATGAGAGGAGGACAAAGAGGGAAGGATGACATCACAACATGACATAGGCATGACATGGGAAGGAAGGAGATGTGGTGGCTTTTTAACCACACAAAATCAAGGACAAATAGGTAATTGACTAAATCAAACACAAAAACAAATCAACCAAGCCAAGCAAATTCATTCTTCATCAAAATCAAAAAGAAACCAAGGCATTGTTCTTGAGAGCTCTCGGCTTTTTACTATTGCAAAAGGCAAGAAAATTCAAAATCAAAGATCCAAGCTTCCTAAATTGGTGAGTTAATTCCCTAATCATCTTCATGCTTAGTTAGGGCTATATCATGAGTTTAAGCCATCAATTCCTTCTCAATATTCTTCATTTAATCAAAGAAGAAGACAATGAATAGTGTTTTCAAGTTTTTAACTTGAAATTTTTCTTGTTTTCCTTGAAGATCCAAGCATTCCTAAGACTTCTCAAAGCTTCTTAAGGCTTCCTAGCTACTCCCACCACTTCAAGGAAGGTATATCATCTCCAAACCCTAGATTCCTATGTATTATAAGATGATTTTGATTAGTAGGGTGATATTGTAGCTTGATGTTTGTGATTTAGAGTTTGGGATTGAAATGGTATTGAAATGGAATGGTAAATGTTGTTGTTTTGATTAAAAGAACTTAAGTATGGTTAAAGTTAAGCTTAGGCATAAGTATGAATGTTAAAATTGAATTGGTTGGGGTTGTTATGATGTGATAAGGATGGATGTTGGTTGTATGTTGGATTTGAGGTTGAATTGGGTTGGTTTTGAATGGTTTAAAATTGGGAAATCGCTTAAA
Source organism: Apium graveolens (assembly GCF_009905375.1). NCBI lineage: Eukaryota > Viridiplantae > Streptophyta > Magnoliopsida > Apiales > Apiaceae > Apium > Apium graveolens. Next base: position 189,292,253 of record NC_133657.1, read on the forward strand.
CATAGCCGTCGTAACGTCCGATTTTCTTTAGACTGTTTTTGTGCATAACATTAGGACCCGAGAACCCCCTGCTAGATTATGACCATTGCCATGTTTAGATAGCTCATGTTACGAGCTTCATTTTGATATGTAGTTCGTTCGATTCCGATGCACGGTTTAGGAGAAACGACCGTTTCATGTAACGGCATTTCGCGAACGAAACTTTTCCCCTCGCCTTACTTTGAAACATAGGTTAAAGACCAAAAAGGGTTAATTAATCTATGAAACATTTATGGTAAGTGTGTTAGGCAGTTGGTAAGACACTCGCGAAGGAATCGCCTTAAAACTCGTAAAGGTTAAATTATTAAAAATAGTGGAGCCGAGGGTACCCGAGTGACTTAAGCGAGCCAGTAAGCGCAAAACAAGCGTTAGAGTCTAAGTTAGTTAAAGTATAGATTTACAAGTGACTTTGGTTTAATTCCAACTTACTTGTTGTTTATAGGTTACCAGACTCGTCCCGAGCCTTTTATCACCCCAAGTCGCTCAGGCAAATTTTCTACCCGTTATACTGTTGTTGTGATGTATATGTGTATATGCATGATCTTGTGATAAATGCATATTTGTTATTAGCAAATGTTGCAATATATTGAAGCATGCTGCTATGGTATATATATATGCATGCCTGTTTCGTATTCTTTCCATATATATCTGTTGATTCAGTTGATAATACCTACGCTAGAGGATAGCGGTAATTTGCATATACCCTTAGTATAGGGACCCAAAGGTGAAAACATTTTCTAAAACCGGGAGTCGATGTTCCCGAGTATATTATATATATATATATTTAAATATATATATATATATATATTGATATAGTTTTCAAAACTATTAATCGAATAAGGTTTATTCGATAACTTTTATTTTATTTAATGAATATTATTACGAATATTCATTCGAGGGCTTATGACTCCTTTTATTTTATTTAATGAATATTATTATGAATATTCATTCGAGGGCTTATGACTCAGTTTATATTATTTAATGAATATTATTTGAATATTCATTTGAGAATCTATGACTCCTTTATATTATTATTGAATATTACGTGGATATTCAATCGAGGATGTATGACTCCTTTATTTTATGAATATTATTTATAATATTTATTCGAGGTATTATGACTCCGTTTATTACTGAAATATATTCTTTATTTTATTAAAGAATAAGGTGTCGATAATCAAACTTATTTTCGATTATTCAAATAAAGATAGTACTTTCATATAAGTATATCTTTGGTTATTTAATACTCGTTTCAAGTATAAGTTTTAATACTTCTACTTCAATTATTTTTATAAAGATTATTCTTTATGGGAATATTATTTAAATAATAATATTCAGACATTTTCTAAATATATTGGGGACTGATTTACTTCATTAAATCAGCTTTACTCCAAACACTCTTTAAAGTGTTTTCGAGTCTTCAAAATGATTTTTAAAAGTTAGAGCGGATCCCAAAACTCATTTTTATATTTAAGATCTTCCTTTTTAAGGAGATTTAAATACTCGCTCAAAACCTGAGGGATCCGGCTCTGTGGTGTATTTTATATTCGCAACAAGGTTGCAGTTTTGGTAAATGAATTGATTACTTACCCAAGGTTCGGGAAGTAAGTCCATCTATTGAGTCGACATAAGCAACATGGGCTCAGTGGGCGTCCATGATAGTGTAAGTGGCTCAGTGGGAGTCCATCAAATGCATAAGTGGCTGAGTGGCAGTCCAGCATAAGGTCCTATTGAGACCAGGGTGATGACCAGTAGGGAATTCGTCCATCTACTAGTAGAAAAGGTTACTTATGGGTATCTTTGCCTGATCAGCAAGATATCTGGTTTATGCCAAATTCTTTTCCTTTCCAAATTTATTGGATATTGCAATTCTGTTCATACTTTACATGACAGAGGTTTTCAGGAAATTGTATAAAGAAGATGTATATGTGGATATATATATATATATATATCAGAACTTAATGAAGTATATCATAACTTCATTTCCTTTAATAATATTTCAAAGATTTAATCTATTCAAATCTTGTCTTGTAGTCTCATCTATCTGATGAACTGTTGAAAGCTCATTATACTTTGAACAGTGGTAGTTCAAGCAGCTTTTTAAATGATATAAGTATAGTGAAGTATTTGGTAACTTCATCCCTTATTTTTACTTATATCTAGTAAGTAATTATCTTACGCATGATAAAAGATTCTAGTAAGTATCCATTTAGATACTTATATTATTGTTATCACTATATATTATCTTGCGAGCTGTAAGGCTCACTCTTGCTTTATTTTTTCATCACACAACAACAGTTAGGAAAGATGGCCAGACTCCAGCAGACCCAGCGCAAGCGCGTGGGAAGCGTCCCGCGTCTTCCCGATGATGTTGTAGCTGCTATAGCTGCAGAGGTAGATCTATTGGTAGATCAGGCATTCTATTTTTGAGAATCAAATTATGTATAATTATAACTTGTGGCAGATAATGGCAATTAATTGTAAATTATCAAGTAATCATTTTGGGTTGTAATAACTTTTAAATTGTGGATTCAAAGACTTGTACTTATTTCAATTTCATCTCTGAGACTATAACGGGTTGTGGTATGTGTTAGTGTGGGGTCACAACATAAGGTTATTTATTATTAATTAAGTGAAGTGATATTATGGAAAGAAAGATCGTGACGACCCGGATCCCCGACCCCGGATCTGGGGGTGTTACAGAAATGGTATCAGAGCTAAGCGTTATAAACCTCAGAGATGATGCGACGATATAATAACAAACTCACAAAGATAATAAGAACTCTTGCCAAGTTCATGGTCGGACTACTTAAAGTAGTGCTGACAGTTAAAACCCTTACGGGAACCCTTATAAGTATCATGATAGTAACTTAGCTCGTTTAATCAAATGGGGAGACCAGGCCCGGGTCCGTTCCATGACCCGGATCCGGATCCAACCCGGGACCCGAACCACCTGTCTACCCGGATCCGGATCAGGGCTAAGACCACCATGAGGGGGGTCCCAGCAAACACATGCACATCCCGCAACCCGCCAAGGAAGGGTACGTGGACACGTGACTGTGACAGCTATCAACAACCAACACACCAGACAAGCACGACGTGTGTTAGAAGGCCGTTAGGACACCCTGGAGGTGGTCCTCCCCTGGACACGTGTAAGCAATCCACCCAAGCCAGGAGTCCTCTGCTCCCAAGATCCAACGACCCTGATTTAGAGGTAACAACCCCTAAACCCTACCTTTGGGCTATATATACCTCCAAGGCTGAAGGGTTTAGGGGTTAGAAAATATTCACACTCTTGCACACTCACTCTCTCTCTCTCTCATATCCATACACACGCAACAACCTTTCTATTACATACATACATCTTCATCTTCTCCAAAACCCTATTCTTATTCTTACACCGGAGGCGCCGTGGGAGCCAAACCCCCCTTCCGGTGTTGTTTTGCAGGCGCCCAACCAGCATCTACACCTCATTCATACCCAGCAGGTCCAGGAACGGCGTCGGACGGAGCCGCCCGCTCACCGGAGTTATCATTTGGTGCTAGAAGGAGGGGTCTTCATCCTTGGGTCTCGGTGCCCCTGGTTTCACCTTCATCAGCAAACTCTTAAGAGAGTCCACATCTTAAGCCTGTAAGAACATAAACAACCACACCTTTTCTTGAATATGAATGTTCATTTTAGCCACGTTTGTGTGAGCTCATTGTATTAGGCCACGTTTGTGTGAGCCCGCTTTTGTTTGTTAAATTTTGGTTATTTAGGGTTTGATAATCTTGGTAGTCTTGAAGCTTGAGGTTTAATAGTCTTGATAATTTTAAAACCTAGAACTGCTTTAGCTTGCACATTTTCTTTGTGTTCTAGAGCCTGCTGTTCTTGTTTAATGTTATTGTTAGCAAAGCCCAGAAAGTTTGTTTGCTGTTATTCTGGAAATTTTTTGTAATCTTCAAAAAACCAACCTCAGAACCACATCTTTAGACTCAAATCTTGGTCAATTATTTGTGCAATTGTGGTAATGGCAAGACCAGGAAAAAGTACAGTTGTTTCAACAGTGCATGCCCCAAAGACCCCTATCCCTTGCCAAATATTGATCAATTGATCGACGCAACATCCGGGCACGTAATGCTAAGTTTCATGGACGCCTACTCGGGGTACAACCAGATAAAGATGAATCCCAAGGATATCCTAAAGACAACCTTCATCACCCACAGGGCGGTCTATGCCTATGTGATGCTGCCTTTCGGATTGACTAATGCGGGAACAATATATCAAAGAGCAATGAATAAAATCTTCAAAGACCAGATTGGAAGGAACCTGGAATCATATGTCGATGACATGATTGGAAAGTCTACAAGCATCCCCGGGCACATAGGAGACCTGAGAGAATGCTTCAACAACTTGAGAAAATACTCACTCAGGCTCAATCCAGAAAAGTTAGCAGTGAGATGCCTACCCTTCTTTGACCTGTTAAAAGGAGCAACCAACAAGAGAGAAGTTAATTGGAGCCCAGAATGCCAAAGAGCATTTGAAGAAATCAAAAGGTACCTTTCTCAACCCCCCGTGCTCACCAAAGCCCAGCCCGGGGAGCCCCTATCCCTTTACCTATCAGCAGGGGCCCTGTCAGTTGGAGCAGCCTTGATCAGGGAAGAAAACGGTAAACAACAACCAGTATTATGTGAGCCAAGTGCTAAAAGATGCGGAGACCCGATACCCGAGGCTAGAAAAGTTTGCTTTTGCCTTGGTCACAACATCCAGGAATCTCAGACACTACTTCCAGGGAAGGGAGATATGGGTGGTAACTAACCAACCCTTAAGGAAGATAATACACAAGCCAGATATCTCAGGAAGATTGGTAAATTGGGCAGTGGAGCTGAGTTAGTTCAACTTGAGTTTCATTCCAAGAATAGCAATTTAAGCCCAGGCTCTAGCTGATTTTATCATAGAATGTAATTTCCCGGAAGAGGAGCCTGTGCCCATGAGCATTGACCCTGAGAGAAACACTGATCAAGACATAGGAGCCTGGGCCCTCAAAGTTGATGGTTCTTTAACAAATGAAAGATCAGGAGCCGGGCTCATCCTAAAGAGCCCCGAAGGATTCACAATCCAAACAGCCATCTCCTTTAGCTTTTCAGCAACAAACAACCAGGCAGAGTACGATGCCTTGATTGCAGGGTTGAAGCTAGCAAAAATCCTTAGGATCCAGGATCTCAAAATCTACAGCGACTCCCAGATCGTGGTAAAGCAAAAAAACGGCGAGTACATAGCCAAGGATCCAGTTCTAGCCAAGTACCAGGCCCTGGTCCAAAACTACCTCGCCTTGATACCAAAAACTCAAATCATCCAAATCTGCAGAGAGGAAAATTCAGAGGCCGATACACTATCTAAACTTGTTCAAAATTCATCAGACCTGGATTGCTCCGTCTACTTCGAAGAATTGCAGAAACCAAGCATAGAAGCTGAAGAGGTCATGGAAATTGAAAACAGTCCGAATTGGATGACTCCATTTATTAACTACCTGGAGAAAGGAGAGCTCCCGGAAGATAAAGGGAAGGCTCAAAGGTTAAAAGCCAAAGCAGCAAAATTCTTCATCGAAGAGGGTATACTCTATCGCCGGACCTTCTCCTCCCCAATCTTGAAGTGCATAGGCCCAGGGGAGGCATATTATTGCCTGATGGAAGTTCATGAAGGGATATGCGGAGATCATATGTCCGCAAAGGCCCTAGCTCACAAAATCATAAGACAAAGATACTACTAGCCAACTATTCACCATGATGCAATAAACTTTGTGAAAAAGTGCAAGGAATGTCAGTTATTCAGTGTTGTCACCCGGATGAGCCCAGTCCTACCCTCCTCAGTCTTTTCACCAATCCCATTTGCTGTATGGGGAATTGATATCATGGGACCCTTCCCTAGGGCCAGAGGAGACCTCAGGTACTTACTAGTCTCGATTGATTACATGACAAAATGGGTAGAAGCAAAGGCCATGAGAACAATAAACCAGCAAGATTGCATCAAATTCATGGATAACATCCTGATGAGGTTCGGGATCCCGAGAGTACCGGTCTCAGATAACGGGCCACAGTTCGTTGGTTCAGAATTTGAATCTTACCTTCAAGAATGGGGTATCCGGCACAAGAAATCATCTGTAGCCTACCCTCAAGGGAATGACCAAGTTGAAGTAACCAATCGAATACTTCTCAGGGGGATAGAGAGAAGAGGCTCAGGGAAAGCAAAACCAAATGGCCAGAAGAATTGCCTAATGTACTCTGGGCATACAGAACAAGCCCCCGAATAAGCACAGGAGAAACCCCCTTCAAACTGGCTTATGGAACTGAAGCTATGCTACCAATTGAAGTAGGATCTCCCTCCCATCGAGCAATCAATTTTGATGAGGTAGCAAATGAGGAGGGGCTCAGGATAAATATTGAGCTAATTGATGAAGTCCGAGACCAGGCGGTGGCAAGAATGGAAAAGTATAAAGAGAAAACCAATGAGCACTTCAGCAATAAGCCCCGGGTCAAAAACTTTCAAGTTGGAGACTTGGTCCTTCGAGACACGGAAGCTTCAGATCCCACCAACACTGGGAAGCTAATGCCAAGGTGGGAAGGCCCATATAAAGTCAAGGAAGTCCTAAGGCCAGGAACATACAAGCTCATGAACATGGATGAGTCTGAGATACCAAATACATGGCATGGACTCAGGCTCAGGAAATTTTACCAGTAGAAGAAGCAACTAAAAACAGCCAAAAATTGTAGCCTATGGCAAGCAACCAATCTATGATACCATATTTTGTATGAAGAAAATTTCAAATCAATGGAAAGCATTTCCCTTTCTTAGAAAGTTATTACTTTTAAATTACTAGTAAACAAAGCAAAAAACAATCCGGATATAGTTTAATATCCGGATTCAAAGCAAAAAACAAAAGCAACCACTATTTGCTTAGAAAATTTCTAAGTAAATAGAGCAATCATCAATTCGGATATGATATCATGCCCGGATTGAGAGCAAATTCAAAAGCAAACATCAACCCGGATAAGCATTCGAATCCGGGTTAAAACAACCATTATGTACTCATATTTTCTAAGTACATAAAGAAAACAAGTAAACATCAACCCGGGTGGGTATCATGCCCGTATTAAGAGCAAATCCAAAAGCAAACATCAACCCGGATAATCATTCGAATCCGGGTTAAAATAACCATTGTGTACTCATATTTTCTAAGTACATAAAGCAAACAACCAAACAAACCCGGGTGGGTATCATGCCCGGATTAAGAGCAAATCCAAAAGCAAACATCAACCCGGATAAGCATTCGAATCCGGGTTAAAACAACCATTATGTACTCATATTTTCTAAGTATATAAAGCAAACAAGCAAACATCAACCCGGGTGGGTAACATACCCGGATTGAGAGCAAATTTGAAAGCAAAAATCAACCCGGATAAGCATTCGAATCCGGGTTAAAAACAACCAAAACATAAGGCAAATAAGCAGACATCAATCCGGGTTGGAATCAAACCCGGATTAAAACGAAAATACAAAAACAAAAATCAACCGGTATAAGCATTCAAATCCGGATTGGTATACTATAGAAAAAGCAAAGTCAACCCGGATAAGGCTTCATACCCGGAGCAACCCAGATATAAAACCAACCCGGCTTGGGGGCCTTAGACACAGCCCGGATCAAGAGCATTTGTGCAAGGATCCGGAATGCTCATAAAAACAAAAACTACCGATGAAAGAAAAGCAAATATTTTTCGCAATTGAAGAAAAGGCCGAGGCAACGATAGTAAAATTAAAAGCAGAATCCGGATTGCCATCAATCCGGAACAAGTTCAAACATTACAAATAACCCAAGTTCAAGTACGAAAATCACATATCCTAGTAAAAGAAAAATTACAGGGCTGGGCCCGAGAAGCTTATCAAGGCTGGTCCAGATCTAAAGGAAGCTGGGGGTGGGGCCGTCGTAGGGTTCCGGTTCCCCATGACCCTGCTCAACTGCAGCCTTCGCGGCAAGGAACTCCTGAGTGAAGCTCTCCCAGGATGCCAATGGATTGGTCTTGATGTGACGTTCGGCAACGACCCAGGATCTGCGGACCTCGGGCACCCCGGCCTGGGCAACCTCGAAGTCATAAACATCACTGGACTTAAATTCGGCAATTATAGCCTCCTTGTTCAAGTTTTCCTTGGCAGCAAGTTCAGCTTTGAGCCTCTCTACTTCTTTAGCAAGCCCCTCAGCCCGGTCCTCAGACTCCTTCAGTTTCTCGTTCAATCCGGATTCCACCACCCGGAAGCTCTCCCGGGCCTCCTCCAGCTCTCCCTTCAAAGTATCAGCCCTTATCTTCTCGATATTAGTCCGGTTATTGGCCTCCCGGATCTCAGTAAAAGCAACATCTGAGCAGATAGATATGGCACTCTCAAGCTGATTGTTAGGTCACACACACTGTAAAGGGGGTGAATACAGTGTAAAGTACAATCAAATCGAACTTTAATAACTCAAGTAACAGAAAACAAACTTTATTGAAATAATAAACTCTGTTACAGTATGGAACTGTTACCTCTCAGTGATGAACAAATATCACGAGAGCTGCTAGAGTTACAATGAATAATCTTCTCGAATATTTTAACACTTATAGTGTAAACCCTATGTCTGTGTTTATATACTACACAGTTACAAGATAATCGCTAATTGATATGGAATATAATTCTGTTTCCTAAAATATATCAATCAGATATCTTTTCTTCCAAGTATTCTATTCTTCATAGAATTCCTTCTTCATGCATATCTCTTCTTATGTTTGTCTCGATCTTCTTTCCTTTAATCAGCTACTGTCCTTATCTGAACGTCCTTCAGTACTTAAGTTCTGATATCCATCTTCTGATGATTATCTCCTGATAATATAAGTACTGATATCCTTAAGTCCTGAATTCCAGTAAGTACTGATTTATCCTGTTTAAGTAAGATCTGAAAACTAAACATAAATCATATTCACCATGACATTATCAAATATATCTAACAATCTCCCCCAACTTGTAAATTAGCATAATATACAAGTTTAACAGATATTTAAGTACAAATGCATGGGAATTAGACTAGATAACTACAACTTACAGTCCTTAAAGCTTTACCAATCTTTAACTTCTGATAACAACTTCAGTTTGTACAAATATCAGAATTTAAGCAGTTGTAGATCTTGACTTGGCTTCATCTTCTGATCTCTTTGATGTCAGGAGTTGTTCGGAGATAGTTCTTCCACAAACATCTCTCAGCATATCTGAGTTCATCAATCATCCTCCTTTTAACATCGTTAAGCTCTGCAGTATCTTCACCAATTTGAAAGATTGCAGCCCTGAGATCATTAATCTTAGATTTTCTTATATCCTGATCCAATCTGATCAAATATGCCTTATCAGACTCAAGATTGAATTCCACAGTCCTGTAACCCAGAAAGGTAGTTATAATCTTAGCAGTGTTGGGCTTCATTTCAACTATATCACCCTTGTGATCTCTGTACTTTGGAAGATATGTGCTGTCAGACTTAACATAATAAAGCCTTTTCTATCTCTGAATCTGATCCTTCAAATAGTTTGCAGCACTTTCGGTTAATCTATCATTCACTTGAAGTAAGAATAGTACATGCTCCAGTTCTTTAAAATACTTCAATGGAATGGCATTTTGCCTTATATGATAAACCCTACCATCTGTCATGAAGTACAACAAGATGTGTTCTTTCAAGTAGGTATGGTAAACCATTTGTACAGATTCCAGTTGATTCAATCTCTCAGGAGTTGCTCCAATACCTGGTTCACTCAAGGAAGTTGGATCATTGGTAGTGTTTTGTATTTTTCTTTCATCAGCACTTCCCAATCCAGTTTTGTCTCTTGCTTCCTTTCCAGTAACTACTCTTGCTTCAAAACCACTTGCAGCAGTCTTCAAAGGTTGAGTCTGTTTTGCTTTAGTGAATCCTGGTAGGAGTTTCCTTGATTTATCTTCTGATATCAAGTTAACTTGAGCTATGTCAGAGGTTACTTGCTTCTTCGAAATATCAGAACTTACTGTCTCTTGACTCTGAACAACTTGAGCCATGTCAGAGGTTGTCTTAGAAACTTTTATTGAAGTCAGAGCAAGATCATCCTTTTCATCAGTGATTTTTTCATTCTCAGGAGGCACATAAACCTTGATAGGTTCACCAACTTTTTCTTTACCCTTGGATCTTGGATCTATCTGCGGTTGTGATTTAGCCAATGTTGCTTCAGTATTTGTCCTTTCTTTTATCACAATGCCTTTGAGTTTTGGAAGTGTCTTTTTACCAGAAGCTTCAGATTTAGATGTGACTTTTTCTGATTTAAGTCTGGCTTCTTCTTCCATTAAACTCTCCAAGTCCAGTCCTGGATTTTCCTGAAGAAATAACTGTCTTGACATTTCTTCATCAAGATCTAAAAGTTCATCAGAACTTATCATTTTACCAGTAGCAGAACTAATTCTTTTTCCAGTATCAGACCTTGACCTGTGACTTGTGATTTCAGCTTTTCTTGATGAGAAACCTCTACCTTGACTATGACCTCTACCCATTCCAGGGTTTCCATGATCATCCTTCCCCTTCAGTGTCTTATCAGTTTTGCATTTGGACTTAATTACTTTCTCCCCCTTTTTGGCATCAGCAGGCAAGAGAAGAGAGACAAGCAATTCCACTGAGGCTTGGATTTCATTAAGTTGAGATTGCTGAGAAGCTTGATTTTTCAGAATATCATCAATCTGAGCTTGTTGTTTCTCTTTAGTCTTTTCAATATAAGCAACTCTGTCAAAGGTAGGTTGGAAGAATTTTTTCTTGTCAATTTTCTGAACTTGTTCTTGCTTCATTAATTCTTCCCGTAAGTGATGTAACTCTGCATGAGTAGTTGAATGGAGACCTTGTAGATGTTTAGTACTCAATGCAGTGACTCTAAGCTGTGTTTTGAAATCATCAGTAATTAACATCTCATCAGCTTTAGTCAAGTGCTCAGCAAGATGCTGTGCAGATGGAGCACAGGTAACTGAGTTCCATTCCTTAGTCCACTCCTGTCCTGCAGGAGTTTCACTCCAAGGCACTGGTGCTTCTCTTGTAACAAACTTCTTAACAAGTTCAGATTTAAGAACAGTTTGTTGAGGAGCATGTCCTGAAGGACCTGCTTCATCAGCATCTTCATTTGGAGCAACATCACCAGTATCTCCAGCATTTGCAGCATCAGAACTTACAGAATCAGTATCTTATGATAAAATAACAGTATGAGTAGCAATGGAGGCTTCAGGATTATAACGACTCATGTGTTTTTGAATTATTTAAATATGTGATTATTATGGAAATTATTAAATAAAATATGTGTGTTGGTTTTGACCGCTATGTGTTGTTTGGTTATTATCCATATGTGATTTATAGTGTACCGGGTTGTCCGCGAGATTAATTATGGGATCGTATTGAATTGTTTTCACTTTCAAAAGTGGGTTATTGCAAATTTATTTGCATAAATACTGGAACTATCTTTAAAAATTGTTTTTATGCTTTTATAATGACAATATTTATTTTTGGGATTTTATAAAATTGAAAAATCAATATTTCATCAATTATTTAACCCTGTTTGATTTTCTGATTTTATTTATTTGTAAAATCTATATTTAATTCAGAAAATCTTTAAAAATTATGAAACTTATATTTATTTAATTTTGGAAATTTTCGGGATTAATTTTACCCGCGCTTTATTTCGTTTATTTGTTAAAAGCGGGTATAAACTGCCTTTTAAAAATTATTTTAAAATTACGAAAATTATGTTTTTGTAAACTTTGGGATATTTATGACATTTTAAGATTATTCTCATAATTTTCAAAAATTGTTTTGCGTACACCTTTGTCCGTTAGTTTTGAATTACGGGACTAACCGGGTCTCGGAATCTTCAAAATACGCCTTTGAATTACAGGAGTTGTACTATCAGTTGTACTACTAGGTGTACTGCATTGATTGTACAGCATATAAAAAAAAGAAAAGAAGAAAGAAACAACAAAATACACACACACAAGCATCACACGGGTATACACCCCTGTTCGGTTCCCTTATCGCCAAAACCCCCCACCCCCGTATCTGTTTCTCCCGGATTCTGATAAGGCCCCCGTTGCTTTTCATTTTCCGATTACTGCTCTATTCCGGCCACCCTGGTCCCTTTCTCCGGCCGCCCCGTTGCCGCCGGTTCTCCGGTGAGGTAACGGTGGCGGTGTGCTTGATTGTGTGCTTTTGTAGTGCTTGTTGTGTGCGTTTTCGGGTATGTGAGGGTGATAGCCGATAGGCTGTGATTTTACTTCCCTGTTTCCGGAGAATTATTTCCTGATTTCCCTGTTCCAGTTGTTGCTAGTAGTTGTGCGCGGAGGTTGTATGTATATCTGTGTGCGCTGCTGTTGGTTCAATTCAGTGCAATTTGATTTCTTTAAATTTTGAGGGTTTCGAATTATTGAGTGTTGTTGTGAAAAATTTGGAATGAAAAACAAAATTCTTGATTATGCGAATTCTTTTTTTTGTATTAATTTTTGATTATTTCGAAAATTTTATCGGTGAACTTCGCGTTGGAAACCCGAATTAATCGGGTACCCGTGAGTTTTGCCGCCGTCGGCGATGAGCCTCGGCAAGCCGACGGTGGACCGTGATGATCGTTATCTGAGTCCTAATATTTTAAATAAATAAAATTCGCGCGGTGTTTTATTCTGGATCAAATTAGTACTTAGTAAATATGGAATCAGGGTGATTGAGTTGGTTGTAATTATTAAATTATATCGGTAATTAAATTTGTGAGTTGTGATTGATTGTCGTGTGTTAAATTGGATTGCTGTTATTGAATTGACGTCGATTGATGTTTCGACAGGTAGTCCGATAAACAGAGGAGACGCTGCCCAATTTCCGGGAAAATTTACCTACAACAATACGGGCGCGTATCTAACGATTATCGGGACGTCAAATGGTTATATAAATATATATGTGTTCTATATGAAACTTGGTTGCACGATGTGATAAATAATTTACTAAAATCCATAACCCCGATTTGTAAAATTACAAGTATACGTATTTTCAGAAAACAAACATCAAACCGATTTCTCGAGAATGTGAACCCTGACTGTTGGGTGTGTTGTTATATTATAATAATCCATATAATTACGAGTCGGGTTTGAATATCGCTGGGTAAGAATTAGTATCGAGGATATGTCAAGCATACTTAAACATCTAACGTAGGGCATTTCGACCCTGTAGGTTATGGTCGGGAACCTGAAAGTGGACGATGGACTAAAGATAACATAGTGGTCAGTCGACGAGCTCAGTAGAGTTTCGACAGAAAGACCTGAGTGTCAAAGTCGAATCCAATGGGATCTAGTGGTTGGAAGTTAGAGCCTGAATAGCAGAGTCGGCTCAGAGTTGATCAGTAATAATTGTAAAGCCTTGTAAGACAAGTATTTCTGAACTTTACTTCAAGATATATATATTACCAATGTTTTCGAACTGTTTCATAACATGTCGCTATTATTCAAAATAACTCCTGTTTTATTTTGCAAGTGCTTTAAACTATTAAACCTTGAACCCTGATTTTCTTGATCTTGAGCCGCAAGCCTTATTCTTTGTAAACCATCCTTTGTTGATCCTCAGATATCAAATCACACCAATATGATACTACTCCCCAAAGGTATAATTACCAAACACCAAACACTGAAACAAAAATTGTTTGAAAATACAGAAACTTTTATACTGCAACCATTCTTTAAAACCTCAAGGAACTATACCTTGAAAAACCATTATTTGTCTAATACCTGATCCTTTTACAGGTTGAAAACCGTTTCTCGTACATACCTTGATATACCCTTATGACACTCATGAAACGCATTACGCTTTTGTACAAATGCTTTATCAATATGGATTATGATCTTTCTTATTGAATTACATCGTTTATTACACTGAATTATTTTAGAATTGGATAGTTTTCTTATGTGGGCCAGATTCGTGGTCAGACCAGATTCGTGGTCGAATTAGGCCAATGTGTGCCTTGGATCCAGTAACTAGAGCAGTGCTGTGTGCTTTGCTCGGGGTTAGTGCATGACTGATCAGCAGCCTAACCTTGGTTTTAAAACTTAAAATGAATATCCAATTCTAATGATTAGTTAAAAAGAAACTTGATTCCTTTGAATCATCTCATTTGATCATTGTTTAACCTCAGTTATCACTATTATGACTTGCTGAGCTAGTTAGCTCACCCTTGCGATTCTTTTATATATTTATAGTTGAAAAGAATGTGGATGATAGTGAAGATTCTCAGTCCAAAGTGCGGGCTAAGGTTCCAGTGAGTTGAATCAAGCTAGCAGACACTTAATGCGGTATAGAGATAGTCGGATTGCAAGAATGATTCTATTATTAATTGTAAGTTAAATTAGTTGGGATTTGGTACGTTGTAATAAAAGTTAAGGTTGTGGCTTGTTTTCATACTTTAACCTGTTGCGATCTGTGGTTATGTAAAGCAGGGTCATTACGAATAATATTTCTTATTCAGGTTTATATATTGTATATGTGTTGTGGACCCCAAACTTCTGACCCGAGTTTGGAGGGCGCCACAGGTTGGTATCAGAGCTACAGGTTATAAGTCACTGAAACAAGCCTAGATTATCGGGAATGGGTAGAGGGTTAGGATTAGGAGTGGGAAATAGAAAGATAAGACATTGTGAGGTTGAGTGCGACGGTATAGTAGGTCTCCGGCACAGTTCGTATTGCGATTTGGGATTCTCAGCTTGCAACGTGATTTTCAGAGAACGGCAATGGCAGATCCTGATTTCCCGATATCATTCGAACGTTTGGCGCTTTCCGTCCGAGGATCGTCATCTTCTCTCAGATTTGATTTGCACCTTGTTCCTCCACTAGTATTAATGGCACTACCTTCTGTTATAACGGCTGCACTTCTTCAAGCTATTCTACGCTAAAATTTTTCCGCCTCTTGATATGAGATTACCTATTCAAGAACTTCCATCTGATTATTCTCCTTTCACTGGACATTTGGCTGTGAGCGTATCTCTTTAGTTTACCCTACATCCTGTTCTATACCCCTAGTTTAGAACTTGTCCTATGAAGCCATTGTACCTACGAGGAGGGATTCGATAGCTACAGTAAATGGTGAGCGTTTGGGTTATAAATAGAGGTGAGACGAAGTTTAGAAAGGAGATTTAAGTGTTTCAGAAAATAGCTGTTATCGGGTTAAAAGAAGCCCTTAGTGACTAAGCCATCCGTGAATAAGTATGGGATGAACTAGATGAATTTTGAAAGAGTAAGAGAGAAAAGAATAAACCTGGGATTTTTGTGAAATTAAATGATGATGATATGATAAATACGATATGTAAAGTAGTAATGTGATGTGATATGAACAAACTTTGTTCTATGAAATAGACTTATTGACTATTGGATAGCCTGTTTTACTAAACTACTACAACGGTAATGTCGAGAGTATTACCAGTATGGAAGCTTTGACGTGAAGCTACGAATCAAATAACATGCAACGATAATTGAAGTTTTCGTCGATTAAGGAAGGCAAATGAACCCGATAAAGGAGAAAAGGTAGATTGGAGTGAACGAACTTTTATGTAATTGTTTCTTTAATATGGTACCTTGTTATAGGTCGGAAGGACAACAACCAACTCATATAGTAAGGGCAGCCAGATTTGTGACTTTTCAAACTTTTTGAACAAGTTTTTGAAAAAGATTTTTCCTTTACAGATTTTTAAAAAAAAAGCCTTTTTGAATAAAACAAGTTTTAAACCTCGGTTTTCAAGTTACTACTTGAGTTTCTTGTTTGTTAAAAGACCCGGATTGCCTGGAAGGATACTTATTTCCGACTTAAGTAACTTGTGATTATGAAGAAGTTGATTATTCCTAACAGTAAGGTGCAAGTATTGTTTGATAAGATTAACAACATAATCAGTGTACGGAGCAATTACTCATCCAATTATAGGATTACCCAAGTTCAAAGAATTCACTGATCTAACAGAAGTCTGAGTATGACTGAAAGAAACTGAGAAGATTTCCAGATTTCCTAAAAAGAAGAATAGTATTAACACAAGGATCACTATGATGAATGCTTCGGGGTTATTCTAAATTAAAAAAGGAAACTCAAGGATTGTCTGGTAGGGACGTCATTATGATCGAGTTGTTAAAGTATTATATATAGAGGTGTGATATTAAAGCCGCAAGACGTGACAAGTACGAATCTACCATAATGCTTAATTTGCGAATTCATTTCAACATACTTTCTAAAAGTTATTATATGAAACGATGAAGATATGATCGAACAAGCTCGAAAGATGAATACAAGTGAAATGTGGATGGTGACCAATGGTATCGTTCTTGTCTTCAATATTACAGCGTATATTCCCTTTTTGATTCCTAAATAAGTATGAACTTCTTTTCTTAAATAAACTCCTTGCTATGATATCGAAAATGAGGATATTGCATTTCTTTCAAATCTAATTGTTTCCCTAAATTTTTGCTTTCTGATTGGGACAAACAGTTTTATGGTGGGACACTTTGTTAGAATGACGAAGAGTCGGGTGGGACGTCACCTAATCATATGCTGTATGCCATATGGTACGAAAGACTGGCCATCTTAAGTACCAATGTGGTTGTCTCATTCATATTCAAATCCTTACTTTTTCTTTCTTTTTAACTCTAATTTTTGATGAATTTTGAATCCTTCTAGTCGTTTCGTTGTATTATCGTTCTTTGCAAGAAGTTTTCAAACAGAAATCAACGTATCCTGAATCAAGTGGACGAAGTTCCGTCTACATCTTATGTATGGGAAGGAAATAAGGGCACCTGAAGAGGATTGCAAATCACTAGTCCCAGTGAAGAATCCATTAAGAATCAAGGGAATCTACTCCAATAAGGAATACGTTTTCGAGAACGAGAATATGCGATTTTCCGGTGAAATATGTTATTCAGAATACGGATGTGATGATATGGATGATCAGGGTGAATACCTTATGCGTTAAAGTATTAAAAGATGTGGGAGAAACTTAATTATTTATCTCTCAAAGTTTTGTTGATAAGATGAACTATCCTGTTGAATTGATAAGACTGTGATTAAAGGAGTAGCAAGTCAAGAACGCGTAATTGTTAAATAAGTGAGTACCAATGGTGAAATTGAAATTCCTGGCAATAAGTTGTGTAGAATTGATATCCTGGAAGGTAAGAGGATTTGATATTATTTTAAGGAATGGATTGACTACTAAAGCGTGATGTCCAGACAGACCGTCGTGACGAAAAGATAATTCTGAGGATGTCAAATAAGAAGGTGAGGAGGTCCAGAAGATGAAAGAAGGTAACAAATTTGTTAATGATAAGTACGGTGATCAAGATATGAGCATTATGGTGATTATGGAATACATAAAAGTCGGAAGCAAACAAAGTTTGAAGATTTTATAGTAATTAAGGAGTTTCAAGATATATTTTTGGATGAGTTATCAACATTTCATTCAGATATAGAAATTGAGTTCGTGACTGACTCAGCACCTGAAATGAAGCCAGTGTCTAAGGCCCCGCACAGAATGGCGCCAGTTAAAGTGAAGGAGTTAGCAAAGTAAATGCAGGAAATGCTAGAAGAAGAAGCGATTAGACCTAATATACCCCATAAGGCGCACCGATATTAATTATTAATAAAAAAATGGAAGTAGGAGATTACGCGTCAACTAGCGGAAGCTCAATAAGTCTACTATTAAGAACAAGTATCTGTTACCTTGGCCCAATGATTTGTCTGATCAAACGAAAGAAGCAAAGTACTTTTATAAGACTGATTTAAGACTTGGTATTTCACCAATTGAAGATTAAACCTATGGATCCAGGATAATTTTCAAAACTAAGTAATGTTCTCGTATTGTCATCTGTATTGACCAATATACCAGTAATATTTGAACTGGATGGACATCACCTATAAGGAATATCCGAGTAAGCTATAGTTGTGATACTTAAAGTCAACGGAGGACTATGCGAAGCATTTAATGATGACTGGGAAGTTGGAGAAGAAAAAAGTTGTATGAAATATAGTTCTTAGCATAAACAGTCAATGTGGAGAAGATCAAAAGAGATCCAGTAGAAATTAAAGTTACTATGAATAAAAAGAGACCAGAAACACCAACAAAAGTAAGAAATTTTACCATGGGCCGGTTACTATTGGAAATTTGTGCAAGATTTCTTGAAAATTTCAATATCTTGAACGAAGCTAACCAGGAAAAACAAGAAGTTTGTGAAATGGAAAAGGGTGAAGGGAAAGTTTTGCGGAGTTAAATGAAAGTATGGTTTCAGCACCTGTTTTATGAGTTTAAAAATATCAAGGAGGTTTGATAGTTTATAGTGATGCTTCTCATTAGGGAATAGGATGTGTGTTGATGCAGCATAATAGAGTTATTGTATATGCATCCAGACAACCGAAACCTTATGAGAAGAAGTATCCTACCTATAATTTGGGATTAACAGTAATAATATTTGTTTTGAAAGATTTGGGAAACATGATATGTATGGAGAAAAGTGTAAGATCTATACGGGCCATAAGAGATTGAAATATGTACTCACGAGGAAAAGCAAAGATAGAGGAAAGCAATAACGGACATAGAAACTATACCGGAAAAATTTTCCAATGGAATTTTAGAAGTTGGAATTGGAAGGTAAAGTTTATAATCCAAAAGGAATAAAGATGGATAGTGTAACCTTTCAGTTGAAGTTGTGAAGGGAAAGATAAGATGTCAAGAGAAAAGAATGGATCACGATGTTAGCAGTCGTGAGAGGAAATTTTTGCGCCCAGGAGAACGATCACGATATCCCCAGGTTCTCTTCCAGCACTTGGAAGTTACAAGTAAAAGAATTAAGAAATGAGATGCCACAGGGAATTCATAGTATAAAGTATATACTCTACTGAAGAAATGCCAAAATATATGGAAATAAAAGAAAAACAACGATAACCAGGTATAAGAAGGATATTTTAAAATGGATTAGAAAGTGTTGGACACGTCAAAGAATTAGGGTGAACTATTGGAGGCCTAATGGATAAGGTAGACCCAGGGAATGGTTTTACAAGAAGTGAATCGTGAAAGGTACCTGTGATGTTTATGGAGAAACGGAATGAAATTATAAGAGTATGTACTGATTATCAGGAGTTTAACAAAACAACAAATATAAAGAAGTGAGACTCTGTAAATAATTGATTACCTATGAAACCTAATCCAAGAAGTGTGTTATATCTCGGGGATTAACTTAAGATCCGACCTGAGAACATATCAGAGATTACGATTGAAGTGAGTTAAAAACATAGCAAGTTTTGGTGATATTATGTGAAATAACAAGTGTATCAGGTGACTATAAGGAATTAAGGATCATGGTGTATAAGGAGTACTTAGATAAGCAAACTGTATTTATTAATAACATCTTCAGCTACTCAAAGAATAAGAAGGTCTACGTGGAGTGCCCAGGAATTTTTCTCCAAGGATCAGAAGGAAAGCAACTATGCGTTAAGTTTTCAAGAATGAAATTTTGACTAAGGTTAACAAAAGGATTCTGAATTAATCCATTAACAACTACCTAGGCAAAACTGTATGGTAACAGATGCATTATGCCGACAGAGAAGATTGGATGTAATTAAGACCACCGAGGAATTAATAGACGAATGGGAAAGAGTGGAATCTGGAGTTTAAATACTTAAAGGTGATAATACGTGAATATATAAAACTACTTTTCAGCCTTAACTGATGAAAAAGGATAAGAGATGTTTAAACGTTTATAAACCAAATGGAAAACAAGCACCGTCTACCATCCTTATGCGGAGAGTCAAAGTACGGAAATGATTTAGGAAATGTAAGAAATGTTGAGGGGTGAAGTTTTAAGGAAACACTGGAATGATCATTTATCAGCGATGTCAGCTTTGGAATGCCACTTTACCAAGCTTTATGTGAATGCAAGTGTAGGTCCCCATTTCTATTGAAATAAAGTGGGAGAAAGAAAGTTGTCAAATTCTAAGTTAGAACAGCACACCAAGAGCGTAATGATATTGATTGAAGCAGCTCGGAGTAGATAAAGAAAGAAGGCGAAATGATATTGAGAGAGAATATGAATATAGAAATAGGACCAGTAGTGTAGTAAAAGTGTCGTCTTGGAAGGAACTGGATAAATCTGAGTGGAAAGGACAGGTTATGTCCTAAAATTTGTGAACCATTCAAGGTATTGATAAATATAGATAAAGTTGTTCATGAGTGATATGACCGTCACATCAGTGTGTACACCTAATATATTTTACTTATCAATGTTAAAGCGATAAGTATTGGGTTTGAATTAAGTGATTGACCAGGAGCCAATGGGGCTCTTGTCTAAGTTATTCTGCATATAGTGAACGATCTAAATTCTTGATCGTTAAAGGCAAATCATTGGAAATGAGTGTATATCTATAGTAAGTACGTTTGAAATCCTCGAGTAGAAGAATCTACTTGAAAAATAAAGTCAGATATGCTTGACAAATATCCTCACTTATATAATTAAGACCAGATTCTGAGGACAGAATCTCTTTAAGGGGGGAAAGATATAACGACTCGTGTGTTTTTGAATTATTTAAATATGTGATTATTATGGAAATTATTAAATAAAATATGTGTGTTAGTTTTGACCGCTATGTGTTGTTTGCTTATTATCCATATGTGATTTATAGTGTACCGGGTTGTCCGCGCGATTAATTATGGGATTGTATTGAATTATTTTCACTTTCAAAAGTGGGTTATTGCAAATTTATTTGCATAAATACTGGAACTATCATTAAAAATTGTTTTTATGCTTTTATAATGACAATATTTATTTTTGGGATTTTATAAAATTGAAAAATCAATATTTCATCAATTATTTAACCCTGTATGATTTTCTGATTTTATTTATTTGTAAAATCTATATTTAATTCAGAAAATCTTTAAAAATTATGAAACTTATATTTATTTAAGTTTGGAATATTCCGGGAATTTTAAAATTATTTTGGAAATTTTCGGGATTAATTTTACCCGCGCGTTGTTTCGTTTATTTGTTAAAAGCGGGTATAAACTGCCTTTTAAAAATTATTTATTACGAAATTTATGTTTTTGTAAACTTTGGGATATTTACGATATTTTAAGATTATTCTCATAATTTTCAAAAAATGTTTTGCGTACACCTTTGTCCGTTAGTTTTGAATTACGGGACTAACCGGGTCTGGAATCTTCAAAATACGCCTTTGAATAACAGGAGTTGTACTATCAGTTGTACTACTAGGTGTACTGCATTGATTGTACATCATATAAAAAAAGAAGAAGAAAGAAACAACAAAACACACACACACAAGCATCACACGGGTATACACCTCTGTTCGGTTCCCTTATCGCCAAAAACCCCCACCCCCGTATCTGTTTCTCCCGGATTCTGATAAGGCCCCCGTTGCTTTTCCTTTTCCAATTACTGCTCTGTTCCGGCCACCTTGGTCCCTTTCTCCGGCCGCCCTGTTGCCACCGGTTCTCCGATGAGGTAACGGTGGCGGTGTGCTTGATTGTGTGCTTTTGTAGTGCCTGTGTGTGTGCGTTTTCGGGTATGTGTGGGTGATAACCGATAGGCTGTGCTTTTACTTCCCCATTTCCGGAGAATTATTTCCTGATTTCCCTGTTCCAGTTGTTGCTAGTAGTTGTGCGCGTAGGTTGTATGTATATCTGTGTGCGCTGCTGTTGGTTCAATTCGGTGCAATTTGATTCCTTTAATTTTTGAGGGTTTCGAATTATTGAGTGTTGTTGTGAAAAATTTGGAATGAAAAACAAAATTCTTGATTATGCGAATTTTTTTTTTTGTATTAATTTTTGATTATTTCGAAAATTTTATCGGTGAACTTCGCGTTGGAAACCCGAATTAATTGGGTACCCGTGAGTTTTGCCGCCGTCGGCGATGAGCCTCGACGAGCCGACGGTGGACCATGATGATCGTTATCTGAGTCCTAATATTTTAAATAAATAAAATCCGTTCAGTGTTTTATTCTGGATCAAATTAGTACTTAGTAAATATGGAATCAGGGTGATTGAGTTGGTTGTAATTATTAAATTATATCAGTAATTAGAATTTGTGAGTTGTGATTGATTGTCGTGTGTTAAATTGGATTGCTGTTATTGAATTGACGTCGATTAATGTTTTGACAGGTAGTCCAATAAACAGAGGAGACGCTGCCCAATTTCCGGGAAAATTTACCTACAACAATACGGGCGCGTATCTAACGATTATCGGGACGTCAAATGGTTATATAAATATATGTGTTCTATATGAAACTTGGTTGCACGATGTGATAAATAATTTACTAAAATCCATAACCCCGATTTGTAAAATTACAAGTATACGTATTTTCGAAAAACAAACATCAAACCGATTTCTCGAGAATGTGAACCCTGACTGTTGGGTGTGTTGTTATATTATAATAATCCATATAATTACGAGTCGGGTTTGAATATCGTTGGGTAAGAATTAGTATCGAGGATATGTCAAGCATACCTAAACATCTAACGTAGGGCATTTCGACCCTGTAGGTTATGGTCGGGAACCTGAAAGTGGACGATGGACTAAAGATAACATAGTGGTCAGTCGACGAGCTCAGTAGAGTTTCGACAGAAAGACCTGAGTGTCAAAGTCGAATCCAATGGGATCTAGTGGTTGGAAGTTAGAGCCTGAATAGCAGAGTCGGCTTAGAGTTGATCAGTAATAATTGTAAAGCCTTGTAAGACAAGTATTTATGAACTTTACTTCAAGATATATATATTACCAATGTTTTCGAACTGTTTCATAACATGTCGCTATTATTCAAAATAACTCCTGTTTTATTTTGCAAGTGCTTTAATCTATTAAACCTTGAACCCTGATTTTCTTGATCTTGAGCCGCAAGCCTTATTCTTTGTAAACCATCCTTTGTTGATCCTCAGATATCAAATCACACCAATATGATACTACTCCCCAAAGGTATAATTACCAAACACCAAACACTGAAACAAAAATTATTTGAAAACACAGAAACTTTTATACTGCAACCATTCTTTAAAACCTCAAGGAACTATAACTTGAAAAACCATTATTTGTCTAATACCTGATCCTTTTACAGGTTGAAAACCGTTTCTCGTACATACCTTGATATACCCTTATGACACTCATGAAACGCATTACGCTTTTGTACAAATGCTTTATCAATGTGGATTATGATCTTGCTTATTGAATTACATCGTTTATTACACTGAATTGTTTTAGAATTGGATAGTTCTCTTATGTGGACCAGATTCGTGGTCAGACCAGATTCGTGGTCGAATTAGACCAATGTGTGCCTTGGATCCAGTAACTAGAGCAGTGCTGTGTGCTTTGCTCGGGGTTAGTGCATGACTGATCAGCAGCCTAACCTTGGTTTTAAAACTTAAAATGAATATCCAATTCTAATGATTAGTTAAAAAGAAACCTGATTCCTTTGAATCATCTCATTTGATCATTGTTTAACCTCAGTTATCACTATTATGACTTGCTGAGCTAGTTAGCTCACCCTTGCGATTCTTTTATATATTTTACAGTTGAAAAGAATGTGGATGATAGTGAAGTTTCTCAGTCCAAAGTACGGGCTAAGGTTCCAGTGAGTTGAATCAAGCTAGCAGACACTTCATGCGGTATAGAGATAGTCGGATTGCAATAATGATTCTATTATCAATTGTAAGTTAAATTAGTTGGGATTTGGTACGTTGTAATAAAAGTTAAGGTTGTGGCTTGTTTTCATACTTTAACCTGTTGCGATCCGTGGTTATGTAAAGCAGGGTCATTACGAATAATATTTCTTGTTCAGGTTTATATATTATATATGTGTTGTGGACCCCAAACTTCTGACCCGAATTTGGAGGGCGCCACAAGGATCATCCTCTAATTGCTGATCTGGTTCCATGTTCTGATCAACAGCCATATCCTGATGCTCACCTATATTCTGATCATCAACATCTAGATGTAGAGAAGGTGTAGTAGATAATTCTGGAGCTTGAGCAGCATCAGTAACAGGTGTTGTTGATGGATTAGTTGCTGTTGGAGCTTCTAAGTAAAGTACTTCAGGCACAACCAAGTTCGGGATATCAATATCAGCACTTGTGCCTGAATTAACAGGAGATACAATCTTAGGAGACACAGAAGGTGTGTTGGCCTTCTCAGTAACAGCTTCCTTAGTTGAAATTAATGGAGAAGCAGTGGCCTTAGCAGATTCTGGGTCTTGTGAGATCAGAGATTCCTGATCCCCTTCCATAGATGCTACTTCCTCATCATCTAAAACTGGCCTTTTTGCCCTCTGTTTCTTGTATCTCTTTGAAGATATGGATTCCTTGGGAGTTTCATCAACAGTCATTCTTCTAAGCCTTTTGAGAAGCCTAGATCCCCCAATTGCAGAATCTTTCTGAGAAGGAACTATCTCAGCTTCTTTTTTAACAGGTTCTGAAGTAGAAACCTGTTCCTCACTATCAGATTCATCTCTCAAAAGAATCCTCCTTCTCTTCTGAGGTGTTTGAGAAACAATCATTGTCATCTTAGCCTTGGAAGATAAAGGCTTCACAGTAGGTGCTGATGATGAAGGTCGAACTGTCTGTGAAGTGGAGATATATGATTTGAGATATTATCTGAGGGTAGGTTGAGTAGTATGAGTGGTATGTTCTGATGGTTGCTGTGGTGTTTGGGAGGTGGTGGTTGGTTGGATATCAGTATAAACAGATCTATAGGTTTCAGGATCAGCATTTACCAAGATCTGTTTTACAGACTGAGGAATCTGTAAAGGTCTAACCACCCTTTTCTTAAGATCAGCATTTACCAGGTCATTAAAAGCTCGTTTTGCAATTTTGAATGGTGAAATTAAGGTACTGGCTAATTGAGGGGGATTAGTACAACAAAAGTTATATATAAGCTGACAGAATCTAGCAAAATAAACTATATTTCTATCTTCTGTCATCCTATCCCCTATGAAACCTATCACAGCATTTGCAAAATCGAAATGAGTTTGGTTAATGATTGCATACCCGATGTGCTGACTCATTATAGGGATTGCATCAAAGTTGGAACACTTATTCCCAAAAGCTTTAGTGATGCAGTCGAAGAAGAAGCTCCATTCCTTTCTGATATGAGCCCGTTTCAACTGCCCAAGCTTAGCCGAACTCTGCTCATACCCCAAACTGGCCATTAACTCCTGAAGAGCTGATTCCTCTGGGGTTGAGAAAGTACATCCTTCTGGTAAATGGAGAGCCTTTCGAATTGTACCAGGAGTTACCACATGTGTAGAATCATCCACTTCGAAAACAATACTGGGAGTACCATGTGTACCACCATTATCAAAGTGTCCAGTCCGCCAAAATGTCAAAACTTGTTGGCTTGAAAAGACTAAAGGCTGGGTCAATGCATACCCAATTTCAATGTGTGCAAGAAGATCTTGCAGAAAATGCAACTCAGATGGAGCTTCAGCATGATCTAGAATTGCAACATAGTTATTTGGAACAAATTTAGCTCCATCAATGATCAAATCCTTAGGTGCCATGAAAATAATCGAGATTTAAGAGTGCCTGTTAGGTGTTTGATAGAATGTCTATATGAAAAACCAACGTCAAGAGAAGAAAGAGAGTAAAAGCAAATAGAGAGATAAAGTAGAAAAGTGAATAAAAGATTAAAAAAAAAATCCTCTCTCTGTCTTACTTATACTTTGAAAAAAAATGTAACCGTTGGACACCTGTCAGACATGCAGTAATAATGAATAGTTAATGGGCACGGGAAAACAGTAATCATTACTTACCCACTTGCAGTTTTTCAAGGAAAAACCGTTCCACTTACCCAGTAATTCCATTAATCAAGGTAAATCAGTTTTAATTCAAAATTGAAACTATTTCCACTTATTCAATTATTTTTCACTGCAACACCAATATTCTAAAAAAAAATTCGAGTGAGAATGACCAAAATAAATCAAGGGAACAAGTATTGATAATGTAAAATCAGAACTTAATTTAAATTAAAATTGAAATGTTCATCAGAATATGAATATTTATCAGGATTTATCAATGCATTTCAGAACATCTCAGAGACAAGAACTTGCAAAAAAAGAAATTTCATTAATATATTAAGAGAATACATTCATGAAATTTAAATTACATCAGACTTTTACAAGATTTTCCTAAGCTGCTAAACCTAACATCAACAGCCTTAGTCCTAGCTCAAGAAGCAGGGCAAGGCTGACGATGAAAAAAAACAGGAAGAAGAAACTAAATCATTTCTTCTTCCTACTCTCGACAAACAGAATAGCGAGTCGTATGATTCGCTCTTGCTGGCGGAGAGCTTCCTGCCTTTCCTCCTCCAATCGCTCCAGATGGCGATGGTAATCCATGTAGAAGAACAGGAGGTGGGTGAGTACCTCTTGGGGAACTGAGTCCCATATCTCATCAGGAATGGCAGTGACGTGCCATTCCTGCTGCCATGCTTCATAGCTCAACTCCATGTTGAATGTTTCATAGTTCAAAAACATTGCTGTACATGTACATGAACCACTTTCCCTAATTATTTTGACTGTTAATATTCTACCCAAACATGGTCTGATTTAAAATGAAACTGTTTTTAGATTTTATCCACAAATAAGTCAAGTAAAAGATCAGATTTTAATTATCAGAACTTAGACTTATATCAGAACTTAACAGTTATCAGAACATGATTTCTTAACTCGAAAAATGAATGTCTATCTTAGTAAGTCCTCACACAAATTCTGATATAGATTCTTCAGAACTTAATCATTAGAACGTGAAATCAGAACTTGTCCTCAGAATTTGTGCAATGTGACACGGAAACTGTTCATCTAAAATAACATAGATCACCACAGTAATTTTCATCATTCATATGGAGTGTTTAGTGAGTGCATTAAGCTAAATATCAGACAAAGAGTAAAGTCTAATTCACTTCAGTATATCTTAGAAATAAGGCAAAACTAAAACTTTACTAAAAATCTGTCATTATTCTGAAACCTACTATTGAATGAGTTCATGCTTTAGTCCACCTCAACTATTTTCTGCTAATTTTGTGCATCTTTTTAAATTCCATTTTACAGTGGCTTCTCAGTGTAAGTTAGTCACGACTGCTTATCAGAATTTATGCTATTATCAGAGTATTTCTCCAGTAATCATAGAGTGTGAAAAGTCACCAAGAAAATATTTTGCTTTTCTGATGCATATTTACTTAATACCAGCAATGCACTTGGGTCGTCCCTTCCACATTTGTACTTTAGATCTCAAAGGAGTACCTGAATTTTAATCCCTGATTCTATTCTTTTTCTTTTGATAAGAGAGGTTTATCAGCACTTAGTACATTCAACAGATTTACTAGCATCAGAACTTAACAGATGAGAAGCATTATTCTAGTTTGTGACTTAGTAATAAGATAGACAAAGTAAACTCAACTAAGCTCAATATCAGAATTTGCTTGTGTCAAAAGATTTCCACAGAAATAATTACTTCTAACATGGGATCCCTAGTTTATTGAAGACTACTAGGTCAGCATCTAGCACAGGTATCCTCATGGGATTGAATAGTTACATAAACAGACATATCATTTTCAGAGTTTAGAAACTTACATCAGACAACAGTCAGTACTTAAGCAAATTTTCAATTAAGCACATAATACACAATGAGAGTAATTTCTGTAAATACTGATCATAAAGTCTGATGCATCAGAACAAAACTAAGCAGATTTAGAGAAAGAACCTGAAACCATTCCAAGTTCATTTACCAATCTTGTAAAAGTAGCTTCACACAGTGGTTTTGTGAAGATATCTGCCAGTTGTTGATCTGTTGGAACAAAGTGCAATTCCACTGTACCTTCATCCACATATTCCCTTATGAAGTGGTACCTGATGCTGATATGCTTTGTAGATTCCAAATTCATTTAACTCTTCCTGCATTGCTTGCACCCAATCAGCATCTTGAAGAGCTTCTTCCACTTTCTTTGGCTCAGTCTGAGAAAGAAAAGAATTGTAAAGACATTCATTTGAAGTACCTGTTCTAGTTCTGACACCTGCATCAGGATTTCCAATTATCAAATCAGGTGTATGTGATTTAGTCCACTTCCTTGCAGATGGAAGGTTTTCTCTAGAACTGGATGCTCCCCCATGATCCATGCTGTCTTCATTTTCATTTTCTGATGCTCCCCCTGAAACTATGCTCTCTGAGTTGGATTCTTCAGAATTTAGATTTTCAGAACTATCAGAAGTTCGCTTATCAGAACTTGACGAATCAGAACTTGAAGAGCCAGATGTATGTTCTGATGCTTCTTGAGATGTGGTAAGATCTTGAGTATGCTCCCCCTGCATAGGTGCATCTTCCTTTGGCGTAGTCACCACAGTTTCAATAACGTCAGAGTTTAATCCATCAGAGTTTGCAGTATCAGGACTTAGATTGTCAGGATTACCAGTGTCAGAATTTGAGTCTTTATTTTCAAATCTCAGCTGATCATGATCAATAAAATCTTCAAGTCCAGTAATCTTCTTGTCATCAAAAGAGACATTGATAGACTCTATGACCACTCTTGTTCTCAAGTTATAGACTCTGAAGGCTTTTGTGGAAAGTGGATATCCAACAAAGATTCCTTCATCAGCTTTTAGATCAAATTTGGATAGCTGTTCAGGATGAGTCTTAAGAACAAAACACTTGCATCCAAATACATGAAAATACTTTAGATTTGGCTTCTTTTTCTTCACCATCTCATATGGTGTCTTTCCTTGCTTGTTAATAAGTGTAGCATTTTGAGTAAAACAAGCAGTCTGCACAGCTTCAGCCCAGAAATAGGTTGGAAGCTTTGCTTCTTCAAGCATTGTACGTGCAGCTTCAATGAGAGTTCTATTCTTCTTTTCAACAAGTCCATTTTACTGTGGAGTTCCAGGAGCAGAGAATTCCTCCTTGATTCCATGGTTTTTGCAGAACTCTTCCATTATCAAATTCTTGAACTCAGTGCCATTATCACTCCTTACTGTCTTCACAAAATCTTTGACCAATTTATCCAGTTGTTTGACATGATCAATCAAGATAGATGCAGTTTCACTTTTTGTGTATAAGAAATACACCCATGTGTATCTGGTAACCTCATCTACTATGACCAAGGCATATTTCTTCTTTGCAATGGACATGACATTCACTGGACCAAATAGATCAATATGTAGTAGGTGATAAGGCTCAAGAATTGATGATTCAGTCTTGCTCTTGAATGAGGATCTTCTTTGTTTGGCCTTCTGACAAGAATCACAAAGGCCATCAGGAGCAAATACTGACTTTGGCAGTCCTCTCACAAGATCTTTCTTGACCAACTCATTTATATTGTTGAAATTTAAATGAGAGAGTTTCTTGTGCCAATTCCAGCTTTCTTCAATTGATGCTCTACTCATCAGACAGATTGCAGAACCATCAGTACTTGTTGAAAGCTTAGCTTCATAAATGTTACCACGCCTGTATCCTTTCAGAAAAACTTTGCCTGTAGATTTACTCACAACTTCACAGTGTTCTTCAAAGAAATCAACATGATAACCTTCTATCACAGATTTGACTTATGCTCAGCAGATTGTGTTTAAGTCCTGAGACCATAGCTACTTCTTTAATGATGACATTTCCAAGATTGATATTGCCATATCCCAATATTTTTCCAATGTTGCCATCTCCATAAGAAACACTTAGGCCAACTTTCTCCACTAAGTCTGATAGTAGGGATTTATTTCCAGTCATATGTCCTGAACATCCACTGTCCAGAACTAGGATGTTTTTCCTGTTGCCCTGGAATCACAAAGACCACTAATGATTAGTTTTAAGGACCCAGACTTGCTTGGATCCTTTGGCCTTATCAAGTTTTTTAACAGTTGCAGCGGATTTAGCATCAGAGTTTATGTTAACATTTTTCTTATCAGAATTTATACTATCAGACTTTGAATCAGAATTTACACTAGGAGGAACAATGAAAACTTTCTTTAAAGAAGGTTTTATTTGATAATAATCATAGTACAAACTATGATATTCCTTACAAGTATAAATGGAATGCCATAAACTACCACAATGAAAACAAGGATTTTATGGCTTATATCTAACAGACTGACTCTTAACTCCTGACTTTGAAGGTAAGGAGTTTATGTTCTTATTCTTCCTGCAAAAAGAAGCCAGATGGTTAGAACTTCAACAGTTATGACATGTTTTCCTAGGAGCTTTAGGAACAGGTTTATAATCATTGCTTTTATTCACACCTTCCTTTCCATTCCTATTTTTCCTAGGTGATTTTACCTTGTTTGCGTTCTTAACATCTTTCAGCTTATGCTTAAGCTGCTTCTTAGTCATTAAGCCTATGTTTACTTCAGCTGTCTTTTCCTGTTTTAGTTTGTCAGAAGTTAATCCCTTTTTAACTTCTGATTTCTCATTATCAGACTTTACAGTTACAAACTTAACAGGTTTTAACTTTGGCTTTTGCTTAGCAACAACAGACTTAATTTCTACAGTTCCTTTATCATTCTTATCCTCTCCATAACCAAAGCCCTCTTTCCAGTTTTCACTACTTAACAAATTTTGAGTTATTCTGCCAGAGTTAGTCCAAGTCCTGATAACCTCTCTTTCCTTTTCTAACTCAGTTTTTAGAGATTCATTCATTTTTAGTACTTCATCCCTTACATAAAAGGCATCATCTCTATCTTTCTGAGTTTGATGGAACATAACTAACTCTTTTTCTAAGAAATCATTTCTTTTCTTAAAAGCAAGATTTTCAGAAGTTAATCTTTCACATGTTAAGGTTTGATCTCTATAACTAACAAACATGGTTTTAAGATATCTTCTCAACTCATTAATATCATCAGTATGAAAAGCATAAGTAGTCTGAGGTACCTTTGATTCAGCAGCTTCAGAACTGCTTTCAGCACATGCTTTATCAGCATTTGCCATCAAAGCATAATTCTCCTCACTTTCAGAGTCTGAGGTGTCTATCCAGCTTTTCTTCTTTGTGACAAGAGCCTTGCCTTTGTCACTCTTCACCTTCTTGCAATCAGGAGATATGTGGCATTTCTCACCACAGTTATAGCATTTGACATTGGTATAATCTCCTCTGTCAGACTTTCCTCCTCTGCCCTCAGATCTTCTGAAATTCTTCTTATCAGAACTTGTGACTTTCCTGGAAAACTTCTTTCCCTTCCCGAACTTCCTGTATGCAATCTTTGTGATCCCTTTCACCATAAGAGCACACAGCTTTATCATCTCCTCATCAGCATCAGTCTCAGGCAAGCTTTCAGATTCTGAGTCATCATCACTTTCAGAACTTGATGACTCAGTATCAGACTTTGTGAAAAGAGCTTTACCCTTGTCTTTCCTTGAGGTAGCTGCCTTGGGGGATTCTTCTTCAGCCTTAAGAGCAACTGTCCTTGACTTTCCTCCTTTCTTCTTGCTTCTTTGTTCCATCTCAAGTTCATGAGTCTTGAGCATTCCATAAATTTCATCAAGAGTTGTTTCATCAAGATTGTAGTTGTCTCTTATTGTTGTTGCCTTCAAATCCCAGCATTCAGGAATAGCTAACAAGAATTTAAGGTTTGAATCTTCAAGATCATACTCCTTATTAACTAGTGACAAATCATTCAAGAGTTTGACAAATCTATCATATAAATCATTCAATGACTCATTAGCCTTTGAGTCAATGTGTTCATACTCTTGAGTGAGTATTGTCTTCCTGTTCTTCTTAATTGTATCAGTTCCCTGACACCTTGTTTCCAGAGCATCCCATATCTCCTTTGCAGTCTTGCAGTTAATTACCCTGTTTGACATTACATTATCAATGGCACTATGCAGTAAGTGTCGTACCTTAGCATCCTTATCAATTGATGCGATATCTTCAGCAGTGTAATCACTCTTCTCCTTTGGTACAGTCTTTGCTGCTTCACCTGCAACTGCAACAGCGAGCTTGGTTGGTTTGTGAGGTCCTTCCTTGATTCTATCAAGATATTCTGGATCTGTAGCTTCCAGAAACATGGTCATCCTCACCTTCCATATGGCATATTCAGATGGTCTCAGTATGGGAACTCTGATGGTCTCATACCGACTTTGAATTTGTGTCTTTGGAGGTTCTTCAGTTTTGGTGGGCTTAGTTGGAGTTTCTGTGTCAGACATAATTGTGTTTGGATCTTAAACTGTTTGTGTGTTAACAGATAGGCTCTGATACCACTTGTTAGGTCACACACACACACTGTAGAGGGGGTGAATACAGTGTAAAGTACAATCAAATCGAACTTTAATAACTCAAGTAACAGAAAACAAACTTTATTGAAACAATAAACTCTGTTACAGTATGGAACTGTTACCTCTGAGTGATGAACAAATATCACGAGAGCTGCTAGAGTTACAATGAACAATCTTCTCGAATATTTTAACACTTATAGTGTAAACCCTATGTCTGTGTTTATATACTACACAGCTACAAGATAATCGCTAATTGATATGGAATATAATTCTGCTTCCTAAAATATATCAATCAGATATCTTTTCTTCCAAGTATTCTATTCTTCATAGAATTCCTTCTTCATGCATATCTCTTCTTATGTTTATCTTTTATCAGTGTTAGATATATTTGATAATGTCATGGTTAATATGATTTATGTTTAGTCCTGATAAAAGACACTTGCATCCAAATAGATGAAAATACTTTAGATTTGGCTTCTTTTTCTTCACCATCTCATATGGTGTCTTTCCTTGCTTGTTAATGAGTGTAGCATTTTGAGTAAAACAAGCAGTCTGCACAGCTTCAGCCCAGAAAATAGGTTGGAAGCTTTGCTTCTTCAAGCATTGTACGTGCAGCTTCAATGAGAGTTCTATTCTTCTTTTCAACAACTCCATTTTGCTGTGGAGTTCCAGGAGCAGAGAATTCCTCCTTGATTCCATGGTTTTTGCAGAACTCTTCCATTATCAAATTCTTGAACTCACTGCCATTATCACTCCTTTTTGTCTTCACAAAATCTTTGACCAATTTATCCAGTTGTTTGACATGATCAATCAAGATAGATGCAGTTTCACTTTTTGTGTACAAGAAATACACCCATGTGTATCTGGTGAACTCATCTACTATGACCAAGGCATATTTCTTCTTTGCAATGGACATGACATTCACTGGACCAAATAGATCAATATGTAGTAGGTGATAAGGCTCAAGAATTGATGATTCAGTCTTGCTCTTGAATGAGGATCTTCTTTGTTTGGCCTTCTGACAAGAATCACAAAGGCCATCAGGAGCAAATACTGACTTTGGCAGTCCTCTCACAAGATCTTTCTTGACCAACTCATTTATATTGTTGAAATTTAAATGAGAGAGTTTCATGTGTCAATTCCAGCTTTTTTCAATTAATGCTCTACTCATCAGATAGATTGCAGAACCATCAGTACTTGTTGAAAGCTTAGCTTCATAAATGTTACCACGCCTGTATCCTTTCAGAAAAACTTTGCCTGTAGATTTACTCACAACTTCACAGTGTTCTTCAAAGGAATCAACATGATAACCTTCTATCACAGATTTGACTTATGCTCAGCAGATTGTGTTTAAGTCCTGAGACCATAGCTACTTCTTTAATGATGACATTTCCAAGATTGATATTGCCATATCCCAATATTTTTCCAATGTTGCCATCTCCATAAGAAACACTTGGGCCAGCTTTCTCCACAAAGTCTGATAGCAGGGCTTTATTTTCAGTCATATGTCCTGAACATCCACTGTCCAGAACTAGGATGTTTTTCCTGTTGCCCTGCAATCACAAAGACCACTAATGATTAGTTTTAAGGACCCAGACTTGATTGGATCCTTTGGCATTATCAAGTTTGTTAACAGTTGCAACAGATTTAGCATCAGAGTTTATGTTAACATTTTTCTTATCAGAATTTATACTATCAGACTTTGAATAAGAATTTACACTAGGAGGAACAATGAAAACTTTCTTTAAAGAAGGTTTTATTTGATAATAATCATAGTACAAACTATGATATTCCTTACAAGTATAAATGGAATGCCATAAACTACCACAATGAAAACAAGGATTTTATGGCTTATATCTAACAGACTGACTCTTAACTCCTGACTTTGAAGGTAAGGAGTTTATGTTCTTATTCTTCCTGCAAAAAGAAGCCAGATGGTTAGAACTTCAACAGTTATGACACGTTTTCCTAGGAGCTTTAGGAACAGGTTTATAATCATTGCTTTTATTCACACCTTCCTTTCCATTCCTATTTTTCCTAGGTGATTTTACCTTGTTTGCGTTCTTAACATCTTTCAGCTTATACTTAAGCTGCTTCTTAGTCATTAAGCCTATGTTTACTTCAGCTGTCTTTTCCTGTTTTAGTTTGTCAGAAGTTAATCCCTTTTTAACTTCTGATTTCTCATTATCAGACTTTACAGTTACAAACTTAACAGGTTTTAACTTTGGCTTTTGCTTAGCAACAACAGGCTTAATTTCTACAGTTCCTTTATCATTCTTATCCTCTCCATAACCTAAGCCCTCTTTCCAATTTTCACTACTTAACAAATTCTGAGTTGTTCTGCCAGAGTTAGTCCAAGTCCTGATAACCTCTCTTTCCTTTTCTAACTCACTTTTTAGAGATTCATTCATTTTTAGTACTTCATCCCTTACATAAAAGGCATCATCTCTATCTTTCTGAGTTTGATGGAACATAACTAACTCTTTTTCTAAGAAATCATTTCTTTTCTTAAAAGCAAGATTTTAAGAAGTTAATCTTTCACATGTTAAGGTTTGATCTCTATAACTAACAAACATGGTTTTAAGATATCTTCTCAACTCATTAATATCATCAGTATGAAAAGCATAAGTAGTCTGAGGTACCTTTGATTCAGCAGCTTCAGAACTGCTTTCAGCACTTGCTTTATCAGCATTTGCCATCAAAGCATAATTCTCCTCACTTTCAGAGTCTGAGGTGTCTGTCCAGCTTTTCTTCTTTGTGACAAGAGCCTTGCCTTTGTCACTCTTCACCTTCTTGCAATCAGGAGATATGTGGCCTTTCTCACCACAGTTATAGCATTTGACATTGGTATAATCTCCTCTGCCAGACTTTCCTCCCCTGCCCTCAGATCTTCAGAAATTCTTCTTATCAGAACTTGTGACTTTCCTGGAAAACTTCTTTCCCTTCCTGAACTTCCTGTATGCAATCTTTGTGATCCCTTTCACCATAGGAGCACACAGCTTCATCATCTCCTCATCAGCATCAGTCTCAGGCAAGCTTTCAGATTCTGAGTCATCATCACTTTCAGAACTTGATGACTCAGTATCAGACTTTGTGAAAAGAGCTTTACCCTTGTCTTTCCTTGAGGTAGCTGCCTTGGGGGATTCTTCTTCAGCCTTAAGAGCAACTGTCCTTGACTTTCCTCCTTTCCTCTTGCTTCTTTGTTCCATCTCAAGTTCATGAGTCTTGAGCATTCCATAAATTTCATCAAGAGTTATTTCATCAAGATTGTAGTTGTCTCTTATTGTTGTTGCCTTCAAATCCCAGCATTCAGGAAGAGCTAACAAGAATTTAAGGTTTGAATCTTCAAGATCATACTCCTTATTAACCAGTGACAAATCATTTAAGAGTTTGACAAATCTATCATATAAATCAGTCAATGACTCATTAGCCTTTGAGTCAATGTGTTCATACTCTTGAGTGAGTATTGTCTTCCTGTTCTTCTTAATTGTATCAGTTCCCTGACACCTTGTTTCCAGAGCATCCCATATCTCCTTTGCAGTTTTGCAGTTAATTACCCTGTTTGACATTACATTATCAATGGCACTATGCAGTAAGTGTCGTACCTTAGCATCCTTATCAATTGATGCGATATCTTCAGCAGTGTAATCACTCTTCTCCTTTGGTACAGTCTTTGCTGCTTCACCTGCAACTGCAACAGCGAGCTTGGTTGGTTTGTGAGGTCCTTCCTTGATTCTATCAAGATATTCTGGATCTGTAGCTTCCATAAAAATGGTCATCCTCACCTTCGATATGGCATATTCAGATGGTCTCAGTATGGGAACTCTGATGGTCTCATACCGACTTTGAATTTGTGTCTTTGGAGGTTCTTCAGTTTTGGTGGGCTTAGTTGGAGTTTCTGTGTCAGACATGATTGTGTTTGGATCTTAAACTGTTTGTGTGTTAACAGATAGGCTCTGATACCACTTGTTAGGTCACACACACACACTGTAGAGGGGGTGAATACAGTGTAAAGTATAATCAAATCGAGCTTTAATAACTCAAGTAACAGAAAACAAACTTTATTGAAATAATAAACTCTGTTACAGTATGGAACTGTTACCTCTCAGTGATGAACAAATATCACGAGAGCTGCTAGAGTTACAATGAATAATCTTCTCGAATATTTTAACACTTATAGTGTAAACCCTATGTCTGTGTTTATATACTACACAGCTACAAGATAATCGCTAATTGATATGGAATATAATTCTGCTTCCTAAAATATATCAATCATATATCTTTTCTTCCAAGTATTCTATTCTTCATAGAATTCCTTCTTCATGCATATCTCTTCTTATGTTTGTCTCGATCTTCTTTTCTTTAATCAGCTGATGTCCTTATCTGAACGTCCTTCAGTACTTAAGTTCCGATATCCATCTTCTGATGATTATCTCCTGATAATATAAGTACTGATATCCTTAAGTCCTGAATTCCCGTAAGTACTGATTTATCCTGTTTAAGTAAGATATGAAAACTAAACATAAATCATATTAACCATGACATTATCAAATATATCTAACACTGATAAAAGACAAAAAATAAACTAAGTAACAAAAAAATGGGAGGCACAACCCGGAACCAAGAGCATGGAAATTTTAATACCTGCCCCCACTGGCCGGTCACCCTCTTCAAGGAAGCAGCCATGTTGTACCCTTCAACTTCCTCCCAGTCTTCCTCGGAGGGAATGCTAGACATAAACCTGGCCAGGTCAACCAGGGTCTTTGTCCCTATCTTGATAGGCCCCCCATCCGGGCCCTTCCCATCCGAATCACAGACGACCTAGTCGGTGACAACGGCTTTACCGCAGGGAGGCTTACCCGGGGCAGACTTCCTCTTCTTCGAAGGAGGGCCCTCCTCAGAAATCTCCTGGACATCCGGATCCTCGTTCAAAGGCACGTTGCCCGGACTGGCCACGTTCCGGGGGGCAGAAGACTCGGCACCACCCTCGACATCCGCAGATCCAGATCCGGCCCTTGGAGCCCCCTTTGTTGTCTTATAAGCCAGGCCCAGAGAGTTGAAAGCTGCTGCATAAGCTGAAGAAGACATTATCGCCCTAAATGAAGGATTGTAATGCGGCAAACCTGCAATGGAGGAAAAGAGAACTGTCAAAACGGATGGAAAATATACTGGACCAAGCAACCAAAACCGGAAAGAAAATACTGCAGTAAATCCGGGTTAAGGGACAACAAAGCAAAATGGACTATGATCCGGATCATGGGAAAACATTTTATGCAAGCAGGTTACAAGTTAAAAAGCAAACTAAACATAGATCTGCAAACAGAGAAAGAGAGGATCAAAGGCAATCATTATATCTAAGAGAGTTAAAGCAAATCAGAAAAGACCAAAATCCGGGACGACATGGGAGGGAAGACCCGGATCAGTGGGGAACTTACATCCAAGTTGGAAGAGAAGTTTGTGATTCATGAAAGTATCCCGGGTTGGCCAGAACCCGAGGCTACCACATAATTTCCTCATTTGATCAACAGCCTCCCCCTCTAAGATTTCCGGATTGAACTTTGTATTAACTTCCCCAGTTGTAAAATAAGGGAGAAATTCTAAGTCGAAGCCTTTCAATATAACGATCTCCCCATTCCAGTGTTTCAAAGAGGTCTGGTGCATGACCGGTTTAGACCTACCCGGACCAAATCCACATTCTTCTTCTCGGAACCTAAGCTCATAAAATAGTTTCTGGCTTGATCGGGAAAGATAGAAAATCTGATGGAACAACTTGAAAGTGGGCAGGAGCCCGACCTTGTTGCAGCAAGCTATAAACCAGGTCATAGATTTGATGCCGTTTGGGGTTATTTGCATTGGGGATATCTTGAAGACGTATTTGCATAAATGCTTGGTAAACATATGGCAGCGAGGACTCCACCCGGATCTTAAGTGCTCCAGCCAAACCGGAACGAAGCCATCTGAAGGCCGGTGGAAAACCCTCTCATGAGGTTCGGGCCACCTCCACGCGATATCAGGAGTTAACTGGAACGCGGCCCAGATTGCCTTGTCCATATCGTCCGGGTCAGCTTCCGCATAGAAATCATTCAACTGGTAATGATCGCGGCTAATCCCAAATGAAGCAAAAGCCTCTTCCAAAACACCTTGGTTATACACTCCCGGGTGGCCATCCTCGTGCCCCTCGTATCTAATCTGGGTATAGTAAATGCTATCTTCAAACCCGGGTGGTTTCTTGACAAACTGGTATTTAATATCGGACCAACAGCCTTCCGGTGTGAAGATAACCGAGTTCCCGGGAAGCTGCTTAAACCGGAAGTTAGATATTGTTCCTACAGACCCGGACCCCTTCTTCACCATCTCGCCCCGGATCTGTTCTCTACCAGACGAATCCGGATCACTCTCTTCGTCAGAAAAGTTGGGGTAGCAGTTATAGACTTTCCTAACCCACTCCTTGGTCCGGACCATATACCTATTAAAATGAAGGTCAGTTAGCCTGGGCCCTATAGATTTTATTTGTTTTGCTAAGCAGTCCGAATCAGGTACGATATGTTAGTTTACCATAACCTAATGATTCGGACCACCAATGCAAGTCCAACCCGGAAAAACATCAACGATCCGGATCATGTTAACTATAAGCCAAAAATCATGGACCCGGATCCCGGTGGCAAGTACCCCGATCCGGATCCAAGATAACCAGAAACAGCTTAAAAAACCCAAGTCATATAATTCTACCCAAAAACTTCCCGCAGATCCGGATCCTATACCCCCTACCCGGGTCCAAATCAAAACCCTCAACCCAAAAATAGTTACTTTGAAAATCAAAGAGCAAAACACACATCCTTTTCATATATATACATATATTTCGACCAAGAACACGAAGAACAGCCATTTAGAAAACCCAAAAAACTCGAAACCAAACCCAGAAAAATCGAACGAAAACCCATAAAAAACACCCAAAACCCACAGATCTGGACAGTCAAAAGCAAAACAAACTTGTACAAACACAATCCAACAAAAACTAACAATCACAACCTCTATTTCCTATCAATATCACGGAAGGAAGGTTAAAGCATGCAGTGAGTTCGAAAAATCGAAGAACAAATAAATAAAAAACCAAGGTGCAGAGAACTTACAAATTAGTCGGCAAAAGCAAGAGCAAGCAAAAGAAAAACGACGGCGGCGGTGGAGATAGCCCAGAAAACGGAAAGACCCTTTGGAGATTTTCGAAAAAAGAAAAAGAAACGGTTGGGATTCTTGGATGTGAATAAAAAACAAAAGAAAAGAGGGGGGGTAACCTTTTATAGGCATTGCAATTCCTGACCCCTGCCACGTGGCGACTATGGAGTGGCCCATCCAACAGTTACAAAAAAAACCCTTGATATACATATTAAATCACATTTAAAACCCATAATGATTATGGGCCGAGTTTTTAGGAAATAACTGCCCAAAATTCAAATTCGTGGGAGGAAATAAACTGAAAGACGTTACAACTCCTCGACTTTTCAAATTCCACGACCCACTACCCGGACCAAAAGCCCTAATCCGGATCATTGTCAGCCGGATACAGATTTGGAAGAGAAAATTACCCAAGGTCAATCCGGATATCTCCATACTGTACCAGACCCGGATTGGGGGGCAACCAGGAGCAGAAATTTTTCTAAAGCATAAACTATTCTACCTTAATACGGATTGGCATCTACTACACCAGATCCAGATTGGGGGGCAACCAGGAGTAGAAATTTTTCTAAGGCATAAACTATTCTACCTTAATCCGGATTGGCATCTACTACACCAGCTCCGGATTGGGGGGCAACCGAAGCAGAAATTTTTCTCCTAAGGCAACTATGTAATTCTACCCTACTCCCTCATACAGAAAATCTGCATAAGGGAGTGGGGGGAAAATGATAGGGTATAAGAGACCCGGCTAGGATTCAACCTGGATATAAAGGATACCAGGCTCGATCGATGGACCAAGACCCCCCCTCTCCCAGAACAATCAAATGGGGAGACCAGGCCCGGGTCCGTCCCATGACCCGGATCCGGATCCAACCCGGGACCCGGACCACCTGCCTACCCGGATCCGGATCAGGGCTAAGACCACCATGAGGGGGGTCCCAGCAAACACATGCACATCCCGTAACCCTCCAAGGAAGGGTATGTGGGCACGTGACTGTGACAGCTATCAACAACCAACACACCAGACAAGCACAACGCATGTCAGAAGGCCGTTAGGACATCCTGGAGGTGGTCCTCCCCTGGACACGTGTAAGCAATCCACCCAAGCCAGGCGTCCTCTGCTCCCAAGATCCAACGGCCCTGATTTAGAGGTAACAACCCCTAAACCCTACCTTTGGGCTATATATACCCCCAAGACTGAAGGGTTTAGGGGTTAGAAAATATTCACACTCTTGCACACTTACTCTCTCTCTCATATCCATACACACACATCAATCTTTCTATTACATAAATACATCTTCATCTTCTCCAAAACCCTGTTCTTATTATTACACCGGAGGCGCCGTGGGAGCCAAACCCCCCTTCCGGTGTTGTTTTGCAGGTGCCCAACCAGCAGCTACACCTCATTCATACCCAGCAGGTCCAGGAACGGCATCTGACAGAGCCGCCCGCTCACTGGAGTTATCAGGTATATATGTCAATTTTGATTCACCATCTATTATAAGATATCTTGAACTGCTAATTGGGGATATTTTTACTGCTCGCTATGCTGATTGTCATTTTGATGAGTTAATATTTCCAACATTAAGGGGAGATAAATTATTGCATAAGATAACCCCTGACTTGACATGGAATACAATAAGATTAAATGCTTTAGATCCGCGGCTAATCAATGCGAATATGAATTTCAAAAAATTATTCATATACAAAATATTGCTAATCAAATGCCAGATGCTTTTAGTGATTCTAGACATATTGTTAAATCACATATACCTGCCATTAATGCCCCAGCAAGGGTTGAAATACCTATTCATAAATCAGTTCTCGAAGAATTGACTAGTAATTCAAAACCATGCTAGAAGCGTGGTAGACCAGTTGGTGCAAAAGATGTTGTACCACAAAAACGGAAAATGATTGGACATGCCTTTGAAGTGGCAAGTGTTCCAGACAATACCCCAAAAGTGGTATCCCCTCCTGAAGAGGTTAAAACTCCTAAAGTGGCAGTGACAAAACCACCAGAAGTGGTATTGCCTCTAGAAGAGGATATTGCCCCTGAAGTGGCACATGCTTTCATAAAAGCAAAGTTACCTGAAAGTTATGAGATCTCATTGAGTTATGTACATAACGGAAAATTATTGGATCGTGGAAGTATTGAAATTGATGATGTATATGCTTTTTTCTTGGCATGTGATATTATTATGAACTCCGATCCAGAACCACAAAATGTGAAAGAATGTCGACAAAGAGATAATTGGCCAAAATGGAAAATTACAACCCAGGAAGAATTGCAATCCTTGCGCAAGAAGAATGTATTTGGACCTGCAGTCCGAACACCGGCTGGTGTGGTCCCTGTTGGGAATAAATGGGTATTTATACAAAAACAAAATGAGAAAAATGAAATTATAAGATATAAAGCCCGACTCGTAGCCCATGGATTATCTCAAAGGCCTAGATTTGATTACCAGGAAACTTACTCTCATGTGATGGATGAAGTTACTTTTCATTTTCTTATGGGTATGGCTTGTATGGAAAAATTGGAAACACGTCTGATGGACGTTGTGACAGCCTACCTATATGGATCACTTGATAGTGATATCTATATGAAGATCCCTGAAGGATTAAAATTGGATGAGATTAAGACTCGTCATTTATACTCAGTAAAATTACAATGATTAATATATGGATTGAAACAATCTGGTCGTATGTGGTACAACAGGCTTAGTGAATACCTATTGAATGATGGGTATATTAATGATAAAGTATGTCCATGTGTGTTTATTAAAAGATCTCAAATTGGTTTTGTTATTATTGATGTATATGTGGATGATTTGAATATTGTAGGTACTTCTGAAGATATTACTAATGCTGCTAATTATTTGAAAAATGAGTTTAAGATGAAAGATCTTGGAAAGACAAAGTTCTGTTTAGGTTTACAGGAGGAACACTTATCTTCAGGAATATTTGTTCATCAATCAACCTACACAGAAAAAGTTCTTGATCGATTTTACATGGAAAAATCTCATCCTCTGACTACACCAATGGTGGTTCGGTCACTTGAAGTTGAAAATGATCCATTTTATTCCAGATAAGAAGATGAAGATCCACTTGGACCAGAAGTTCCATATCTTAGTGCAATTGGCGCTCTTATGTACCTCGCAAACAACACACGACCTGATATTGCTTTTGCTGTGAATCTATTAGAAATATTCAGTTCAAATCCAACTAAAAGACATTGGGATGGAATCAAACATATATTAAGATATCTTCGCGGGACAATTGATCTTGGATTATTCTTTCCAGATAATTCGAAATCACAGCTGGTTGGATATGTAGATGCTGGATACTTGTCAGATCCTCATGTTGGACCATCACATACAGGTTACTTATTCAAATATTGCAGTACTGCTATCTCTTGGAAATCTACAAAACAGACCATGGCTGCAACTTCATCAAATCACGCAGAATTACTAGCAATCCGTGAAGCAAGTAGGGAATGTGTCTGGCTACGATCCATAATCCAACATATTCGGCATTCATGTGGATTATCAAATGTCACAGACGACCCTACTATTTTGTTTGAAGATAATTCAGCTTGCATTAAACAGTTAAAGGAAGGATATATCAAGGGAGATCGAACAAAACACATCTTACCAAAATTCTTCTACACTAACGAGTTACAAGAGAATGGAGATATTGAGATACAACAAGTTCGATCATGTGATAATCTGGCGAATATACTTACAAAGTCATTACCGACATCAACATTTGAAAAACTATGAAATAACATCGGAATGCAAAGATTAAAGAATATATTACATCAAGATGTCAATAAGTGAGATATTTTATTTAGAGAGAGACTGTACTCTTTTTTCTTCGTCAAGGTTTTTATCCCACCGGGTTTTTCCTTGCAAGGTTTTAACGAGGCAGTCAATCTTTGAGATACTCACATTTGACAATCAAGAGGAGTGTTATAATAATTGTCAAATCTTACTAAGGAAGACTCACAATACTTACTAAGGAAGACTCACGATACTTATCAAGAAAGACTTAATTTAATATTGGAAGCTTGTCACGAAAATTAAGATTTTGTTAACCTGACTAAGAAAACTTACCTATTAAGTTTTCTTAGTATAGTTGATAAAGCTCTGCTATAAATAGAAGCTTTGTCTAAGCATTTGTACTTGAACAATCACAGAAGAAGTAATAATACATTTGAGATCTCTCTCTTTTCTTCTCCATTTCTTACTCTATAGTTTATAGTTTATTTATAACATCCATGTAACTGTTAATACTATTTTGGAAAATGTAATGTATATTTATCTAATCCTAAATTTTATCAGGAAATGTCGGTACATATTAAAAAATAATATTGAGTAGTATTGCATAGAGAAGTATTTTTATTTGATAATTGAATTTGTGAAATGAAATATTAAAACCTGAAGAATGAAGCCAATTATTTTTAAGAAAAGATAATTTTAAATTATATATTTTTTTTGATAAATCTTACATTGATTTCGAGTTAGTTGAGATTTAAGAACATGATTATTAAAATCAATTAACTTATATTGAGCCATTTTAATGGCTGTCAAATTACAATTTTGTCCTTTTATGTTGAATTTTTTAAAAAATGCCATTCTCACATAATCATCAATCAATATATCAATATACTTATATAAAGGAGAAGACATGGGCGTTTAGGTGACGCATCTCAAATCGTCTCATTTTATTTTTCTATTTTCCTCAATTTTTTGAGATAAAAAATTACAATTACCTTATATTCTCCTAAATATATTATCATCATTCGTAATATTCTCCCAAAGTTTCTGCAAGATCTTTCATTAAAATTTTTAAAATCAACTTACCATTTTAATATCTCCTAAAACTTCTTCTTTCTCTTTAAATTAACTTTCCATCTTGATGTTCTTCAAAATTTCCATTTTAATACAATTTCTCATCTTTCTCCTAAAATCAATATACTACATTATATTCTTCTATTTTTTTTTTCAATTTTTAACCTATGAAATATTTCAAGAACAAATATCTATAAATATGTTTTCTCAATATTTTTTAAAATTAT
This sequence comes from Apium graveolens, assembly GCF_009905375.1. Taxonomy (NCBI): domain Eukaryota; kingdom Viridiplantae; phylum Streptophyta; class Magnoliopsida; order Apiales; family Apiaceae; genus Apium; species Apium graveolens. Next base: position 189,336,823 of record NC_133657.1, read on the forward strand.
TATTCCATTATTTCATTATATTGTACTTATGTAAATGAGAAGATGAACCCGGTGAGGTATTACTTCTCATATCGTTTCAATCTATTTTTATATTTTTCTCAATTTTTTATATCATTAAATAGAAAAAATATTACATTAATTATTAACTAATATATAATATAATTTCATGATATTAGATTTGTGAATAATGAGAGAGTTTCTTATTGGAGTAAACATGTTTAACGAGAGAACAACTTTTTAAACTTCTATGATTTATTATATTTATTGACTATTTAATAATTTAGAATGAACAAGATCATACGAGAAATACAAAAATGAAAAAAAATTGAAATATTATTTTAGAAGGCCGCTGCGAAGCGCGGCTTCGAAAACTAGTTTTTGAAAAAATTAGGTATTTGTTGTATCTACTAGGAATCGAACCTCAAATCTCCTACACACACATTTCATATCACTACCATTGTACTACATAATTTTTAAAGTTTATTTTAAAACTCTTATAACATAAGCCACATCCTCTCTTTTTATTATTTTTTTTATTACTTTAATTTTTGAGTAAACAAAATGTTAGTTTATATTATTTATGTGCTTCCTTTTTTATTTAGTTTTTGTAGTTTTATTACAAAATTTTAAAACTATTATCCTTGTATTATATCCTATATATAATTGGTGTAAAAGAGTTTAGGTGGTACGGTAAGATGGTATGGTCGTTAAGGCTGAGATTGTAAATTCCTCTCTATTAGTAGATACTAGCCTAAAACCCATGCGATGCACAGACTTTTTATAATCTTACATATTGTTTTAAAAATTTAATATGAATTTAATTCCTATATTTGTTCATTTAATATTTTTAAATGACATGATTTAATGATAAATATATTAATCAATGTTCATGACATTTTTAAGAAGAGGTATCTGAAGAAAATTATTATTACCGATTCAATTATATATTTTTATTGATAATTTTACATGTGATCACAATTTTTTTAATTAAAAGTTAAGTTAGTTTAGATGAATACAATACGGATTATGTTCATTCTGATATTAACTTCTCTTCATCTTCGAATTAATTGTATTTATATTATTTTGATTTAACGCGAGTTTCATTAAACCAACCAAATCCAACTAATTAGTTTAGTTTTATTATAAATTTTTTAACACAGATCAATAGGATCAATTGTATAATGTGTTTTTAGTATGAATGAATAGCTAATTATTTTATTTTATCCCGATTCAATAATATAATTTTATTAGCCGAATCAATAATATTTATTATTTTATTTTAAACTGAGACACATTATACCAACCAAATCCAACTAATTATATTTAGTTTTTTTAATTTTTTATTTAGCTCAGATAAAAAATTTAATTTTATTTTAACTCGGATGAAAAGTGTAAATTATTTTAAAATAAATAATATTTAAATTGGTTGATATATTAAAGATTATTTTAAAATTTAATTGAATAAAAATTAAATTAGTAAAATAAGTTGATTTCCATATCAATTTGAACAATATATACCTCATTATGAATTAGAATTTATATCTCATTGGTATAAGATGTTGACTTTAATATCGATTAAAATAATATAAAGTTCAATGTTAATTAGAATTTAAATTGATAGAGAAACTCGACCTCAATATGAATTAAAATTTTAAATTGACAGGAGAGGTTGACTTTAATATTAATTAGAATAATAAAAAGTTAGATATGAATTGGAATTTGAAGTGTACATGAATTTCACGTTAATATCAATTAGAATTCGAATGACTCACTGTCCAAACTTTACATGTATTTAATTTTTTTAATTTACGAGAATTAATTTTTTTAAAAATAATATCATTATTTGAATTAAATAAAGTGTATTTTATTTTAGTTAAAAATAATAATTGATTGATTATTAGTAATTATAATAATTATACAAACATCAATTCATAAAATAATTTAATGGGGGCGTCAATACAGAGAAGCGGGGGAACAAAATTTTGAGCTTAATGCGTTGAAGATATGAGCACAAAGAGTGTAGCTACAAAAATTTGAGTTGAATGCGTTGAAGATATGAGCACAAAGAGTTTAGGTAATTTCGAGAGGGAGTATGCAGTTTATCCAAATAAAAAATCTCGATAAAACTTTATATGAGGGGTTATATAATTGAAATTATAAACTGAATTAGAGATGAGTAATTGACTTTAATAAAATAATATTAATATAATCTATAAATAAGGGTAATTATGTAAAATCAACCTGTATTAAAAAGTAAATACCGACCCTATTCTAAGCGGGATATAGTGGGTATATTTGGTTTAATATATAATTTAAAATTGTGCAAACATACGTAATAATGTGAAAGAATAAGTCATCTATGGAATTGTATTTTATAATTTTACATATTCATGTACATAAGTCATTCAAATTTTACATTTAAAGTCACCAAGTGTATAAGTAAATTTTGTTCATTGATTTTCCAACATCTTTATATGATAACTTTATGCATCTGTACAGATTTTTTCCAAGAAGTCACTGGTCACCGGTTAATGCTCCAGGTTTTTACTAAAAAGCATTTTGTGATACTGACCAGGGTATAATATCGATAAAAAAGACCCCAGAACACATTGATGTGACTGTATCAGCCGAGATATATTATAAATAATGTTACGATCCATGATAGAAGCATAGAGACAATATATCCCCGAGAAATAATTAAGCATTTTGGGAAGCTGGATGCCTTCACACCATCTATTTTTTTTTAAAAAAAGAAATGTCATTTGAGCTTATTTTCATATATTTTGTATAATTACACGAGTCTTATTAAGTGGCACTATTTACACCAATTTTTTGAGTTAAAACTCTGCATTTACATGAAAAATGAACATAGAGACAATCATATGTAACCTCCATTTGGCTTCTCGAGGAGGTCCATTTTTTTTTGATCATATGTTGGAACTTCCAGCAAGCCACGGTTAGAGAAATAACTAAATTACAATTATAATCAATCAAATTATAATGAATAAGAAACTCAAAAGATAGATTATAATTGGGAGTAGAGTAGAAGCTGACATCATACTCAGAAAGATTGAGTCGTAGTTAATGACATAGTAACATATACAACACTCCATTAGGCTTACTATAAAGATAATATTGAAGATGTTCAAGAGACAAAAATACCATTTCTTACCCAAGTGGTAGGTCTTTATTGCATAAAATATAGGTGGTGTGTTATGCAAGAGCGGGACTAGCTCTCAAGATGGGAATAATCTGCAAAACAAAATGAATTAGTAGAGTGCTACATAAAGTGAAAACCAATATATTGTAAAAGAAGAAGCATATACCCTATTGCAGTCGGATGACATATAAAAGACCATAACTTAATTAAAAAGACATCACTGAACTAAAAATACACTGAAGGCAGAATTTTAGAGCAAATTAGTACTAATAAGAAACTGAAATTCTTAACTTTGAACTGAATGATAAAATTTAATATTTGTATGAAAATTTACCAGCCAATTCCTTGATACTTTATAGATAAGAAGTCGACCTAATTCCTATAACACTCCCTAAAGTAAAAAAGGCACAAAATTACAATATGTTAAGCACAAAACTCACAATTATTGGTCAAAAGACTGATACAATGCTACAATTTTTTCACCAGTTTATAATAGTAAAAAAAACAAAACTTGAGCTACATAAGTATTAAAACACATACAAATGTAACAAAATACTCAGTCGACCTGAATTTACAGCCTCTTTTAATTAATATAATTTTAAAACTGAAGAAAAAAAGAAAAGTCATTATTTTTGTTTTTTCCCTTCATGTCAAGTTACTGAATATAGGTCTATGAGTCTGCTCATTTTTAAGAATCGAAGCCCAATGTTTGATTAACGGGTGTGGAGGAACAAACACCTGCAGTAAAAGTATTAACCCGATAGTTACACAAGTTCCCCAAAAATGTAGGATTCGTTTTTCCTAACTTTTAGATCGCGCTCATTCAATCATGTCAATTGCTCGTCATTTTAAATTCATTATAATTCAAAAAATGCTTAAATGAATAAAGCTTTAATAAACTAATCATATCAAACCATATACTAAATTAACTTTGGTTTGTATTAATGTCCAAGTTGATTATCAAGTTAGTGCTAGATATCACAATGAGTATAAATAACATCAAATAATTTATTACACATGACAAATGCACAGATGCTTTTACTAACCTTCATTAGGAGACTTCACATTTTACGGAGTAGTGAGTCCCTTTTTTTATTTCTCCCAAACTTTTGGTGTTTAACCTCGAATGTGAAAACTTTTTCATCATTGATGGGTTATAATTCCCTAAATGTTCATATAAAAATGGTTATGAAAAGAAATATATTTTTGACACAAAATTTTTTCATAACTCCTTAAACAAACAATCACAAACTCTAGAAAAAGGGTCTCAGTGGTTTGTTTAATCCCCATGCTTCGTCGTTAGGTCTTCAATAATCCCTAACCATTGGAATATTGAACATATATTACATATCATTCCATACCAAAAATCAAAAAATAAAATCACAATTTGTTACCTATGAATAGTTAGAAAAATGATCAACCGGGAGCTGGTAATCATAATCCATTTCTATAACATTATCCTGCAATTCTACCGCATTTCAGATTTATTAGTAAGTGTTGTGAGAGGAATTTGGTATAACATCCGGGGAGGTTGTTGCTGGAATAACGGAAGAATCGCGAAGATTTGGGCAAAAAATTGTGCGTATGTGAAAAGCTGAATACGCCTGATCTGCCGGAAGCGGGAGGTATTTGTGGTTGCGTTTGGACTGAGTTTGCAAGGATTCCGAGCATGGTGGCGGAGTATTTCCTACTCAGTCGTGGGGGGTGCCTAGAATTGGTCTCGCGAGAGCTCCACCGCGTGATTTGGTAGAGAAAACGAGTGTCCAATCTTTACAAATGGCCTACATATCCTATATTTATAGTAATCAAGTCCATATGTAGTTCTATATCTTTAGGACTCCTCCAAGTAGGGCTGACCACATTTTTACTAAGCCCATAATAGCTTTCAAGCCTTATCCAACTAGGTTTAGGCTTAATCCAAAGAGTCCTACTTCTAATACACCACTAATCCTTATTTATGCATGTAATTATTGTATTTATCCATTATATGTATGTATATTACATACATGTATCAATTAAATACCTTTATAAGTGGTTGTAGATTACTAGGAACCATATTCTTCTTCCTGACCCGCTATAGAGTCCGTTTCCAACTAAAACTCTACTTATACAGACCTCCCACTGTTATCATAATAGCCCGGCTAAGTACTATTTCCTGAATACCCCAGTGTCTTAGCATATTATGGGGATCCTGGGGTATTAGTCAGTCACTAAATGGCCCTCCTTATTTCCCCTTATTAATATCCCTCTCAACAGGCCTTAACCAATACCTATATAACCTCACCAAACTAGTCCATTCAGGTCCAATACCCCTAATTTGCCATCCAAAAAGCCCAATCTATTATGTCAATCCATCTAATCCCTCTATGGGCCATAAATCCGGCCCAAGGCTGATTTTAGGCACAACAGTAAGTAACTATATGTTCGGCAATGATGTAACCTACAAAAATTCATCATTAATAATTCACCCACTATCATGAAGATTCTTTGTTCCCTTGCTCGAAATGTTATTATTTTCGTTCATTCTGTTTCTTAAACATAGGGAAATACCATTGAAAACTTCAACAAAAACAATTATATTGTTTACTGTACTTATGATCATAGATCAACACACCAACAATGAAATTTACAATCAATTTAGCATGGGCCAAGTCACCAATTAGGTTCCATGTATTGTATTATATATTTATAGTTAGTACAACATAAATAAGATTCTTGAGATCATCATATTTTTAAATACGAAAAAGGCATTGAAAACCTCTTTTAGAACTTTAATCAAACATTTGCACAACGAGAATTTAAACAATTATAGGTAAAAATGAATAAGGCTTACCCATTCTCTTAAGCAGGGCCCTGAGAATTGATTGGCCTAGTGCGAAAAAAATTTGGGCCCTTGTACTAATAATTTCTAGTATAAACACAAAGCAAAAATTAACCGCAACTCAATATAATATAGCAAAAAGTGGTAAAAATATATTATAAATATACAAGTCTACATCTTTAAATGATGTTTAACATCCAGGTAGAATTCAAATTAATAAACTTACAAGTTATGCATTGATACACATTAATTTTCATCTAAAATGAGCTCTTCTGAAGTAGCCAAGTACTGAAGTAGTGTATGATGAATCTTTGATTTCCAAATAAATAGATGAATCTAATTTGTCTAAGGCTCAAACCTGAAAAGAAATTTTAAAATATAGTGAATTAGTGTCATACTAGCAACTGTTGTGCAATTCACTAAGGTCCAAGTCTAATCACTAAACATGACTACAAATTTATGATAATACACGGAATTATATGTCAACAATTACAATCTTAAACTTACAATACTAATTTTCAAATGAATGGAAATTGGCTACGATATAGACATATAATCATATAAAATGAACTTAAATAAATACTAGTATGCTTAACTGTTTAATGTTTAACAAGCCACAATTAGGGATTTGGGGTTAGAAAATATAAAACAACCAACAACCAATTACCACAAGACTAATTAAAAAGGTGAAAAAAATTAAAATTACCTTTGATTATAGAATTTGGAAGATAGCTTTGGGGTAGTTTGATTAGTTAATTTGTAGTACAAATGTATTAGGGAATTTGATAAAGGTAAATAAAATGAATGATCTCCTATAAAATAGTTGAACCCGCTACTTCAGTTTTGCTGTAAAAAGAAAAGAATAAAAATAGGCCCAAACTGATGCATGGATACAGACATATGTAAACTCGTGTAAGTTTTATTCCTTGTGAACATACGATATGCATATTTAGAGAAACATGATCACATGTAGGGCAAAATAATATATATGGGATGCGGCCTAGGGATTATTAATTTCCATATATGCACATAAAGTATGCATGATATTGCATATGTAAAAGCATGAGATTAGGACTTATCTCATTTTAATGGAGCCTAGGGTTCATCCATGAAAACCCATATAGTTGAAGCTTCTTTGGGGGTGTTTGGTAAAAGCACATTTTACATCATATTAGCCCTTCCATGGTGGGATATTGAAGAGTTCATATACCCCCCGAGCCAACAGTTTTCCTTCCCCCATTTGACATCCTTCTCCGATCTAAACCTTAAATCTGTTAAAAAAACCTGCCTTCTATGGATATTGCGAATACCTATATAACTTGTTAGCTAGCTCAGAGTATAGCATGTTCCATGATAATTCCATATTATATGTTCACATATATACACATAAAATATTAAATTCATGTCACACATTCACATGTATACACAATTTAAGCGCACCAGCCATTGTATCCAAAGGTACATCTATCGGCGTTCATGCATATAATCTAACTTAGCAAATACTGTCATGTTGTTAATCACATAAGACGTGCTACTTGCTAGTTCTCAAACCACGTCATAGCACCAGCTAGATAATCAGGCATACACATATAAGAATCCATATTATATTAACAACTAGGAAATCAGGCATGCACACACAGAAATACATGCTCACACCCCAGGGTCCAACTATCCATCCCTCTATGCATATTCACCTTTCAAAATAGTAAGCCTGAATAAAAAAAATAGATAGGTGTAATATCCTACTACATGTTCTTCCTAGGAAAGCCAATTTTTAGGTTACGCGTAAGCATCTCCCATGTCGTACCCCCTAAATGCCTTAAAATCCTAAATCCTTTTTTTATCACAGTTTAATATCTCGGGACATTCGTACCACGAAGCACTAGTATCCCCCTAAATGAAGGACACAAGTAAATCACATAAAGCATGATGTATAGAATATCAAATATCCATCCAAATAATCAACCATAATCATGCAATGCATATCCAACGCAAAAAATTGTAAAATGTCATTAGATTAGACTTACATTTTTATACAATGTTGTTATGAGGGGTGAATTCAAGGATTGCAAGACATACCTCCAAATTTTCCTTTTGAGGAATCCATACTTGTTTATTTACACGCAACCATAAGTTAATACTAGTGCGTACGCATCCAATTATAGGTAAGCATTAATGAATCTACAACCAAGAAGTAAATGCCAAAGAACCTGCATCCAGCAGGTATATGCCAAACCGTCCCATAGCCTGCGTGTGAATGCCAAGGAACCCACAACCAACAGGTAATCACCTAAAAACCCACATCCAGCCAATGAATAACAAGAAATCCGCAGCCCACCATTGAATACAAAGTATGAAAACTTGTTCAGCGGAGGAAAATAATGTTGATACCCCTTGTCCGTAACTTCAATATTATAGGCCTTTGCTCTATAGATTTCCCAAGAGTAATTAGTCGGGCTATCCCAAAAGAGGGGTTTATGGATAATGGCTAAATCCTCATCTGGCTCTGGCTCTCATTCCTCGAGGAAGCTGAAGCCCAATTCCCAAAGTTCTGGATGTCTCATTTTCCAAGATGTAGCTGAAAGGGTCAAATAGTTAAAGGCTGGTATGAAATATAAAAGTGATAGGGTTATCTTTATACTCGTTGACTATCTTCTTAATCCTGTATTCAATTCCAATTCCAAGGTTCACATTGGAACCTGAACTTACATAATCCTTATAAGTTCCTATTCCCTGTGCAAGGTCCTTGCACTCCAATTCCAACCATATTTATGCAAGACTTCACGGGATCTACACTAGGTCAGTTTCCCTGGGATTGATGTGCACCTGTGGAAAGGAATCCTACCTTATCCAGAGATTCATATTTTTATATGAATCTATTCAATGAGGTTCACATACCTATATGAACCTAAACCAGGAGCTATGTAGCCATACAAACTTATCCATTAAATATATATATTCTTGCATAAGTTAAACCTTATCACCCAAAGGGAATCACGTAGGTTAAATAATTAGGATCCTTCCCAAATTCATGTATAATCCATACATTTCCAATATCCTTTTAAGTGTAATCCATACTTGTTCCCAATCTAGGTTATCCATATACCTAGATTCCTTAGGGTCTTGAAATAACCATATACCCTAAGGGTTTTCCACCTAATCTTTTGGGCCCTTTTGGTTCGGAGGATTGAAGTAAATCAACTTCATCTCGGGTTTTATACATTTTCGGCTTTCCCAAGCCTTATGTAAACCCTAACCAAGTTAAAAATCCATATAGCCCTAGTATCCCTAGGGATTTCCAAATCCACTCCAATATAATCTATACATTATTCATTCCAATTCATATATAAACCATATATGTTATGATCCATGTTATGAAAGCCAAATCCAATTCGTGGCGTGTAAGCCAATTCCAAGAAATCCATGAAAGCCAATTTCATCCATGAAAGCACATCTATAGATATCCATGAAAGCTAAATCCAATCCGTACATAATCCCTGACCAAGATTCCATGAATATCTTAAAAATCAATTTTCATTAGGGGTTCTCACCCTATGCGATCAGCCCCCATTAGGAGTTTTATAAAAATCCTATTACCCTGATCCATTCATTGCTTGAATATTCCAATTTGCTTGAAAAATTATTATTTTCAAGACACCACCATAGGCAGCATACCATCCACTACCCCCGGTTCCTTGTAGTAATTTAGATGCAAGAGGAACCTTATATATTCCACAAACGGGCTCGACTAGCTTTTACCTCGAACCCCCAAGCTTACGTGAGCATGCTCATTGTAAGAAATAAGAGGTATCATAGGAGCAACGTCTACTACCTCTAATAAACCTTCCCATAAAAACCATACAACCTTTCCTTGATGATCCTATAAATATTATTGTATTTTCTATTAGGTCTGTTAGAAACCTAGGAGGCCACTTGCTGATGGGAAACTAGATATTTTGAAGCCCCTGTCCTCATGTATGTAGGACTCTATGGTTTTATCAAACCATATATAGCTTCACTAAATTTGTCCAATATAATATTTTGGGTCTGCCGGTTTCATGAAATTGGACTATGCCCAGGTAGCAAGGCATCCATTACCCCCGACTCTTTTTGAGATAGTTTATTCATGGCTGAAAGTTGAACCTTATAAGGTTTCTCATTCTCTTGGAGGAGAAGCGTGAATATGCATCCATGAGGTTGGCCATTATATGATTCATGGAAGCCTCAACAAGTTCATTAACTAGGGCAAACAACTTTCACCAATATCCTGAAATAGGCCTTCTACCGGGGGTATTCCAGATTTATTCCATCCCCTACCGGGGTATTTCAGATTTCTTCAATCCCCTATCGGGGTATTCCATATTTCTTCCATCCCTACCGGGGTATTTCTGATTTCTTCCATCTAATATCGGGGTATTTTGGATTTATTTCACCCCTAACCGGGGTATTTCATGTTTCTTCCATACCCTACCCGGATATTTCATATTTATTTCGTCCTTACCGGGGTATTTCATGTTTCTTCCATATCCTACCGGGGTATTTCAAATTTATTTCATCCCTTACTGGGGTATTTCATGTTTCTTTCATACCCTACTGGGATATTTCAAATTTATTTCATCCCCTACTGGAATATTTCAAATTTCTTCCACCCATTGGGGGAAAGGCTGCTAACAGTAGTTCTTTAGGGAAAGCTTCCCTTATTTGTTTCCACCTTTTTTTGCTTACGAGAATTGAAAACCATCCCAAATGATATTCTATTGTCCAGCCCATTTTTATGGACTTGTAAAACTCTAGGTTCAGGCTTATGATGTTGGGGGGAATGTAGCAGAAACCCCCCATGTTAGAGACCTGACATTTGGTCAATAACATCATCCTCATGGGCATAACAATGATCATCATTAGTCCTGATAGAAGCCCTAATAAATTGAGCTAGTTTTCTTCCAGGGGCTTTTGCTATAAGCCAACCTAAGAGGCTATCACGCCTTTTTGGGCTAGGTGAAGATATTTACATACCCTTTATACGAACCTGTTCCTGGGGTTTCTCATGCCTTCATCCCCTTTTGAAATGGGCAACCTTCACGGACCTTTCATAAATTCTAGGATGATATTTCTATCATCTTCAGCATAAGGGCTCTCATGGTTGTTGGGCTTTACCTAAAAAGGTAATAGCCTCGATATACGCCTTCATTTCCATATTAATCCAGCTTTAGTACTCCCTTGGGTCGGGGGTTTTGATTATATTCAAAACCATAGTTCATCCCCTTACGGGAAAGAGATTTAGGAGTGTAGGACCCTGATTTCATCTTCCATAATGGGATCTCTCATATTCAGTTGGAGGCTCTTCTCAGGATTCTTTGGAACCTCTAGTTGGGGGTTTTCCTGGTTGTACCCCTCCACCATGGGAAGCTTCTAGCTTCTGAAATTTATCCTTCAGGAGCATACCATCATGGAACCTCTGTTTGGGTTCCTCGTATGGGTAAACCATTTTTCTATAGCAACCTAGTTTTCGAGCTTATTAATATTATAGAATTGGCCATCAATCAGGGGGTTCACAACCTCTTTTGCATTAGATTTTTCATGTTTCTCATAAATAGTATATTTGCATCCCTTTTGCTATTCAGGCTCACCTAATTACTCCGCTTATAGGCTAAAGTATGGGGTAAATTTGGGGTTTTCCAGTTTTTACAGTACCACTGGCTTGTTGAACCCTTGGTATAGTTGAATGCAAAGTCTAGTTGAACGCCTAGCCCAGGTAAATGCATACTCCAATAGAAACCCCGGGCTTATTGAAGGGGACTTTTGCAAGCCTTAATCTCTTCGTGGTTAAACCTTATTCGGTTGAACCCCTTGTTCGGGTGAAGATTGAATTTGATAGGCCTTAACCCCTAAGAGATAGAACCTCCAGATTGAGATTCTTCAATATTCACTATAAGAGCCTCTTTACCAAATGTAAAAATGTAATATTTGGGGGTATGTCAGATTTAGGCCTTCCCTAGATTGGGGTTTCCCTTGAATTTGCTCATGCCTTGCTAAACCGAGAAATGTAACTCCCCAATATCTCATGTCTGCTCTTTATCTATATGTCTACCATTGAATTCAGTAGTGATTGGAGCGCTGTAAGACCTTGAAACCACGTCACAAATAACCTTTCCATCTACCCCATGGGGATATAGATTCCGGGGGAATTTTTTAAACCATTGATAGGCCTTCTCATCGAGGACTGTAGCCAACAGCTTACCCCCTCGCATTTCCTTCCACCTGATGCACCCTCATCTCTATGCTAAAGTGATAAAAATATTCTGCTGGATTAAAGATACCATAATATTTGGGGGTAACGCTTATTTTGTAGAAGCTGGGCAATGTAGATTCATTTATAACCCTGGAGAAGGGGAATATGGGATTCCTCTATAACCCTGGAAATGGGGAATATGGAATTTCTCTATAACCCTGAAAAATGGGGATAAGATAGTCCATTATGTATGCAACTTTGCCCCTGATTCCATCATATTCCAAGCTTTCTCTTATTTTTGGAGTATAAGGTGGTCCGAAAGTCTATGAAAACGCACATACTCCTCGTCGACATTTACCAAAGTTATTTTTTAGCCAATATTCAGTTTGGGGTTTCACCATATTTGTGAGAACCCGTATCGAGGTTTTCTATGTCCATGATTTTTATACATTCCCCATTGTGATCCATCATGATGATTTCATGTGCCTTCTACTTGGACAAAATATCTCAGCCTATTCCCGTCTTCTGAGATAGGGTTCTTATCCTTGCCAATTTTGGGGTTGTAAACATCTAATATGGGGTAAACTAGATTATGGTTTGCCTCAAGATTTTATTTACCAATATTTAAATTGGGAAATGCCATAGACCAGGGCTTTTCGTATAAAGGGAAAACCCATAATCGGGCTTCTATCATTTGTCTCATAGGCCCATTTGACTGTAGCATCTCCATATGGCCTTTACTTCTTTTCATTTAGGCCGAATTTTTTCCCAATCAATAAAAATCATCCATATCTTGTAGTTATTTCTCCAATTCTTCATTTCCCAGGTTAATCATCAGAAAGCTAATTTCCTGGAGGACTCTCTCCAGCCATTCTTTCCTCATATCCAGGGTTATGAACAATTTCTTATTTTCCCCGCCAGCCACCTGTTGGGCCTCATTCCCAATCCTCTTCGAATGGAATCAACACATGAAGACCATATTTCGGCCATAATGTCCAAGTCCTTTTCCATTAAGGCTAAAATACTTGCATATCGAACCATAGAATATGTGGTTGAGGCTATTCGTCTTTTACCTTTTCCCCCATACACCATGCTTTTAACCATCGTTTCTTCATTTTTTTTCCAAATTTCTTTTCATGGAAGATTGATTCTCCTGTATATTCACGTGATATTATCCATACTATCTCAATTAATGAGCTCATTGGGCTTGATTTCGATGCCTCATTCATTGTTCTTCGGTGTGTGTCCATCGCCGGAGCTTATAATCATCTTTCCCCTCAAAAGATCATATATGCCCTCCTTCTAGTGCCAAAAATGTTATGAGAGGAATTTGGTACAACATTCGGGGAGGTTGTTGCTGGAATAACGGAAGAATCGCGGATATTAGGCCAAAAAATTGGGCGTATTATGAAAAGCTGAATACGCCTGATCTGCCGGAAGCGAGAGGTGTTTGTGGCTGCGTTTGGACTGAATTTGCAAGGATTCCGAGCGTGATGGTGGAGTATTTCCTACTCAGTCGTGGGGGGTGCCCGACATTGGTCTCGCGAGAGCTCCACCGCGTGTTTTGGTAGAGAAAACGAGTGTCCAACCTTTTTAAATTGCCTACATATCCTATATTTATAGGAACCAAGCCCATAATAGCTTTCAAGCCTTATCCAACTAGGTTTAGGCTTAATCCAAAGAGTCCTACTTCTAATACACCACTAATCCTTATTTATTCATGTAATTATTGTATTTATCTATCATATATATGTATATTCCATACATATATCAAGTAAATACATTTATAAGTAGTTGTAGATTATTAGGAATCATATTCTTCTTCCTGACCTGCTATAGAGTCCGTTTCCAACTAAAACTCTACTTATACAGGCCTCTCACTGTTATCATAATAGCCCGGCTAAGTACTATTACCTAAATACCCCGGTGTCTTAGCATATTATTGGAATCCCGGGTTATTAGTCAGTCACTAAATGGCCCTCCTTATTACCCCTTATTAATACCCCTCTCAACAGGCTTTAACCAACACCTATATACCCTCACCAAACTAGTCCATTCAGGTTCAATACCCCTAATTTGCCATCCAAAAAGCCCAATCTATTATGTCAATCCATCTAATCCCTCTATGGGCCATTAATTCGGCCCAAGGCCGATTTTAGGCACAACAGTTAGTAACTATATGTTCGGCAACGATGTAACCTATAAAAATTCATCATTAGTAATTCACCCACTATCATGAAGTTTTTTTGTCCCCTTGCTCGAAATGTTATTATTTTCGTTCATTCCGTTTCTTAAACATAAGGAAATACCATTGAAAACTTCAACAAAAACAATTATATTGTTTACTGTACTTATGATCATAGATCAACACACCCACAATGAAAGTTACAATCAATTTAGCATGAGCCAAGTCACTAATTGGGGTCCATGTATTGTATTATATATTGATAGTTGGTACAACATAAATAAGATTCTTTAGATCATCATATTTTTAAATATGATAAAGACATTAAAAACCTCTTTTCGAACTTTAATCTAACATTTGCACGACGAGAATTTAAAACGATTATAGGTAAAAATGAATAAGGCTTACCCATTCTCTTAAGCAAGGCCCTGAGAATTGATTGGCCTAGTGTGAAAAAAATTTGGGCCCTTCTACTAATAATTGCTAGTATAAACACAAAGCAAAAATTAACCGCAACCCAATATAATATAGCAAAAAGTGGTAAAAATATATTACAAATATATAAGTCTACATCTTTAAACGATGTTTAACATCCAGGTAGAATTCAAATTAATAAACTTACAAGTTATGCATTGATACACATTAATTTTCATCTAAAATGATCTCTTCTGAAGTAGCCAAGTACTGAAGTAGTGTATGATGAATCTTTGATTTCCAAATAAATACATGAATCTAATTTGTCTAAGGCTCAAACCTGAAAAGAAATTTGAAAATATAGTGAATTAGTGTCATAATAGTAACTGTTGTGTAATTCACTAAGGTCCGAGTGTAAACACTAAACATGACTACACATTTGTGATAATACACGAAATTATATGTCAACAATTACAATCTTAAACTTACAATACTAATTTTAAAATGAATGGCAATTGGCTACGATATAGACATATAATCATATAAAATGAACTTAAATAAATACCAGTATGCTTAACTGTTTAATGCTTAACAAGCCACAATTGGGGATTTGGGGTTAGAAAATATAAAACAACCAACAACCAATTACCACAAGACTAATTAAAAAAGTGAAAAAAAATTAAAATTACCTTTGATTATAGAACTTGGAAGATAGCTTTGGGGTAGTTTGATTAGTTAATTTGTAGTACAAATATATTAGGGAATTTGATAAAGGTAAATAAAATGAATGATCTCCTATAAAATAGTTGAACCCGCTACTCCAGTTTTGCTGTAAAAAGAAAAGAAGAAAAGTAGGTCCAAACTGACACATGGATACAGATATATAGTACTATATATACATGCCAAAAAAGTTTTTGGGCCCCCATAGATCCAATGGGCCCAATGCAGGATCACTGGTAGCACTGGTCCAGGGTCGACACTGCTCTTAAGGTTATCATCAAACTTGAACTCGAAAATCAAACATCATCAACATGAAATGATATCACAAAGCACATGATAATTAAATGTCAAATAAGTTTATTCGAAGAAAAAATAATAATTAAGTAATAGAAAATAATACATCTTATTGTTAGGTCACACACACACTGTAGAGGGGGTGAATACAGTGTAAAGTACAATCAAATCGAACTTTAATAATTCAAGTAACAGAAAACAAACTTTATTGAAACAATAAACTCTGTTACAGTATGGAACTGTTACCTCTCAGTGATGAACAAATATCACAAGAGCTGCTAGGGTTATAATGAATAATCTCCTCTAATATCAACACTTATAGTGTAAACCCTATGTCTGTATTTATATACTACACAGTTACAAGATAATCGCTAATTGATATGGAATATAATTCTGCTTCCTAAAATATATCAATCAGATATCTTTTCTTCCAAGTATTCTATTCTTCATAAAATTCCTTCTTCATGCATATCTCTTCTTATGTTTGTCTCGATCTTCTTTCCTTTAATCAGCTGCTGTCCTTATCTGAACGTCCTTCAGTACTTAAGTTCTGATATCCATCTTCTGATGATTATCTCCTGATAATTATAAGTACTGATATCCTTAAGTCCTGACTTCCAGTAAGTACTGATTTATCCTGTTTTAAGTAAGATCTGAAAACTAAACATAAATCATATTAGCCACGACATTATCAAATATATCTAACAATCTCCCCCAACTTGTAAATTAGCATTATATAAAAGTTTAACAGATATTTGATGATGTCAAAAATATTAAGTACAAATGCATGAGAACTAGACTAGATAACTACAACTTACAGTCCTTAAAGCTTTACCAATCTTTAACTTCTGATAACAACTTCAGTCTGTACAAATATCAGAATTTAAGCAGTTGTAGATCTTTACTTGGCTTCATCTTCTGATCTCTTTGATGTTAGGAGTTGTTCTGAGATAGTTCTTCAATAAACATCTCTCAGCATATCTGAGTTCATCAATCATCCTCCTTTTAGCATCTTTAAGCTCTGCAGTATCTTTACCAATTTAAAAGATTGCAGCCCTGTGATCATTAATCTTAGCTTTTCTTATATCCTGATCCAGTCTGATCAAATATGCCTTATCAGACTCAAGATTGAATTCCACAACCCTGTAACCCAGAAAGGTAGTTATAATCTTAGCAGTGTTACGCTTCATTTCACCTATATCACCCTTGTGATCTCTGTACTTTGGAAGATATGTGCTGTCAGACTTAACAGAATAAAGCCTTTTCTGTCTCTGAATCTGATCCTTCAAATAGTTTGCAGCACTTTCTGTTAATCTATCATTCACTTGAAGTAAGAATAGTACATGCTCCAGTTCTTCAAAATACTTCAATGAAATGGCATTTTGCCTTATATGATAAACCCTACCATCTGTCATGAAGTACAACAAGATGTGTTCTTTCAAGTAGGTATGGTAAACCATTTGTACAGATTCCAGTTGATTCAATTTCTCAAGAGTTGCTCCCATACCTGGTTCACTCAAGGAAGTTGGATCATTGGTAGTATTTTGTATTCTTCTTTCATCAGCACTTCCCAATCCATTTTTGTCTCTTACTTCCTTTCCAGTAACTAATCTTGCTTCAAAACCACTTGCAGCAGTTTTCAAAGGTTGAGTCTGTTTTGCTTTAGTGAATCCTGGTAGGAGTTTCCTTGATTTATCTTCTGATGTTAAGTTAACTTGAGCTATATCAGAGGTTACTTGCTTCTTCGAAATATCAGAACTTACCGTCTCTTGACTGTGAACAACTTGAGCCATGTCAGAGGTTGTCTTAGAAACTTTTCTTGAAGTCAGAGCAAGATCATCCTTTTCATCAGTAATTTCTTCATTCTCAGGAGGCACATAAACCTTGATAGGTTCACCAACTTTTTCTTTACCCTTGGATCTTGGATCTATCAGCGGTTGTGATTTAGCCAATGTTGCTTCAGTATTTGTCCTTTCTTTTATCACAATGCCTTTGAGTTTTGGAATTGTCTTTTTACCAGAAGCTTCAGATTTAGATGTGACTTTTTTTGATTTAAGTCTGGCTTCTTCTTCCATTAAACTCTCCAAGTCCATTCCTGGATTTTCCTGAAGAAATAACTGTCTTGACATTTCTTCATCAAGTTATAACAGTTCATCAGAACTTATCCTTTTACCAGTAGCAGAACTAATTCTTTTTCCAGTATCAGAACTTGTCATGTGACTTGTGATTTCAGCTTTTCTTGATGAGAAACCTCTACCTTGACTATGACCTCTACCCATTCCAGAGTTTCCTTGATCATCCTTTTCATCATCCTTCCCCTTCAGTGTCTTATCAGTTTTGCATTTGGACTTAATTACTTTCTCCCCCTTTTTTGCATCAGCAGGTAAGAGAAGAGAGACAAGCAATTCCACTGAGGCTTGGATTTCATTAAGTTGAGATTGCTGAGAAGCTTGATTTTTCAGAATATCATCAATTTGAGCTTGTTGTTTCTCTTGAGTCTTCTCAATATAAGCAACTCTGTCAAAGGTAGGTTGGAAGAATTTTTTCTTATCAATCTTCCGAACTTGTTCTTGCTTAATGAATTCTTCCTGAATCTTATGTAACTCTGCATGAGTAGTTGAATGAAGACCTTGTAGATGTTTAGTACTCAATGCAGTGACTCTAAGCTGTGTTTTGAAATCATCAGTAATTAACATCTCATCAGCTTTAGTCAAGTGCTCAGCAAGATGCTTTGCAGATGGAGCACAGGTAACTGAGTTCAATTCCTTAGTTCACTCCTGTCCTACAGGAGTTTCACTCCAAGGCACTGGTGCTTCTCTTGTAACAAACTTCTTAACAAGTTCATATTTAAGAACAGTTTGTTGAGGAGCATGTCCTGAAGGACCTACTTCAGCAGCATCTGCATTTGGAGCGACATCACCAGTATCTCCAGCATTTGCAGTATCAGAACTTACAGAATCAGTATCTTCTGATAACAGTATGAGTAGCAATGGAGGCTTCAGGATCGTCCTCTAATTGCTGATCTGGTTCCAAGTTCTGATCAACAGCTATATCCTGATGCTCACCTATATTCTGATCATCAGCATCTAGATGCAAAGAAGGTGTAGTAGATAATTCTGGAGTTTGAGCAGCATCAGTAACATGTGTTGTTGATGGATTAGTTGCTGTTGGAGCTTCTAAGTAAAGTACTTCAGGCACAACCAAGTTCTGGATATCAATACAGTCTTAGGAGACACAGAAGGTGTGTTGGCCTTTTCAGTAACAGCTTCCTTAGTTGAAGTTAATGGAGAAGCAGTGGCCTTAGCAGATTCTGGTTCTTGTGAGATCAAAGATTCCTGATCTCCTTCCTTAGCTGCTGCTTCCTCATCATCTGAAACTGGCCTTTTTGCCCTCCATTTCTTGTATCTCTTTGAAGATATGGATTCCTTGGGAGTTTCATCAACAGTCATTCTTCTAAGCCTTTTGAGAAGCCCAGATCCCCCAATTGCAGAATCCTTCTGAGAAGGAACTTTCTCAGCTTCATTATTAACAGGTTCTGAAGTAGAAACCTGTTCCTCATTATCAGATTCATCTCTCAAAATAATCCTCCTTCTCTTCTGAGGTGTTTGAGAAACAGACTTTGTCCTCTTGGCCTTGGAAGATGAAGGCTTCACACTAGGTGCTGAGGATGAAGGATGAACTGTCTATGAAGTGGAGAGATATGATTTGAGATATTGTCTGAGGGTAGGTTGAGTAGTATGAGTGGTATGTTCTGATGGTTGCTGTGGTGTTTGGGAGGTGGTTGTTAGTTGGACATTAGGATAAACAGATCTGTAGGTATTAGGATCAGCATTTACCAAGATCTGTTTTACAGACTGAGGAATCTGTAAAGGTCTAACCACCCTTTTCTTAAGATCAACATTTACCAGGTCGTTAAAAGCTCGTTTTGCAATTTTGAAAGATGAAGTTAAGTCAGTGGTAGGTTGGCGGTTATCAGCACAAAAATGGTTATAAATACGCTGACAAAATCTAGCAAAGTAGACAACATTCCTATCTTCTGTCATCCTATCCCCAATAAAACCTATCACAGCAGTTGCAAAATCAAAATGAGTTTGGGTAATGATAGCATACCCGATGTGCTGACTCATTATAGGAATAGCATCAAAGTTTGAACATTTATTCCCAAAAGCTTTAGTGATACATTCAAAGAAGAAGCTCCATTCCTTTCTGATATGAGCCCGTTTCAACTGCCCAAGCTTTGCCAAACTCTGCTCATACCCCAAACTAGCCATGAACTCTTTAAGAGCTGATTCCTCCGGGGTTGAAAAAGTACGTCCTTCTGGTAGATGTAGGGCCTTGCGAATTGTACCAGGAGTTACCCCATATGTAGAATCATCCACTTCGAAAACAATACTAGGAGTACCATTTTGACCACCATTATCAAAGTTTCCAGTCCTTTAAAATGTCAGAACTTGTTGGCTCGAAAAGGTTGAAGGTTGGGTCAATGCATACCCGATTTCACTGTGTGCAAGAAGATCTCGCACAAAATGCAACTCAGATGGAGCTTCAGCATGATCAAGAATTGCAGCATAGTTATTTGGAACAAATTTAGCTCCATCAATGATTAAATCCTTAGGTGCCATGAAAATAATCGAGATTGAAGAGTGCCTGTTAGGTGTTTGATAGAATGTCTATATAAAAAACCAACGTCAAGAGAAGAAAGAGAGTAAAAGCAAATAGAGAGATAAAGTATAAAAGTGAATAAAAGATTAAAAAATCCTCTCTCTGTCTTACTTATACTTTGAAAAAAAATGTAACCGTTGGACACCTGTCAGACATGCAGTAATAATGAATAGTTAATGGGCACGGGAATACAGTAATCTTTACTTACCCACTTGCAGTTTTTCAAGGAAAAACCGTTCCACTTACCCAGTAATTCCATTAATCAAGGTAAATCAGTTTTAATTCAAAATTGAAACCGTTTCCACTTATTCAATTATTTTTCACTGCAACACCAATATTCTGAAAAAAAATTCGAGTGAGAATGACCAAAATAAATCAAGGGAACAAGTACTGATAATGTAAAATCAGAACTTAATTTAAATTAAAATTGAAATGGTCATCAGAATATGAATATTTATCAGGATTAATCAATGCATTTCAGAACATCTCAGAGACAAGAACTTGCAAAAAAAAGGAATTTCATTAATATATTAAGAGAATACATTCATGAAATTTAAATTACATCAGAACTTTTACAAGATTGTCCTAAGCTGCTAAACCTAACATCAACAGCCTTAGTCCTAGCTCAAGAAGCAGAGCAAGGCTGATGATGAAGAAAAATAGGAAGAAGAAACTAAATCATTTCTTCTTCCTACTCTCGACAAATAGAATAGCGAGTCGGATGATTCGCTCTTGTTGGCGGAGAGCTTCCAGCCTTTCCTCCTCCAATCGCTCCAGATGGCGATGGTAATTCATGTAGAAGAACAGGAGGTGGGTGAGTACCTCCTGGGGAACTGAGTCCCATATCTCATCAGGAATGACAGTGACATGCCATTCCTGCTGCCAGGCTTCACAGCTCAGCTCCATGTTGAATGTTTCATTGTTCAAAAACATATTTTAATTGACCATGGTGTTTTTGATATAAAGAAAATGGAGATGAGTTTTTTGTGATAAAAGAGTTGATGTGAAGGCTGATGTAAAGTGGTTGTTTATATAGGCAAAAGAATGCCAGGAGACGCAAGGAAATTCAATGCTGACAGGTAGAATTAATTCTACCTCGTCTCCCTAGACTGGGAAGACGAAAAACAGTCATTGGAAGTGTAAGTCAGGGTTTAATGCGCACAAGTAACAAGTAAACATTACTGTACATGTACATGAACCACTTTCCCTAATGATTTTGACTGTTATTATTCTACCCAAACATGGTCTGATTTAAAATGAAACTGTTTTTAGATTTTATCCACAAATAAGTCAAGTAAAGGATCATATTAGACTTATATCAGAACTTAACAGTTATCAGAACATGATTTCTTAACTCGAAAAATGAATGCCTATCTTAGTAAGTCCTCACACAAATTCTGATATAGATTCTTCAGAACTTAATCATCAGAACTTGTCCTCAGAATTTGTGCAATGTGACACAGAAACTGTTCATCTAAAATAACATAGATCACCACAGTAATTTTCATCATTCATATGGAGTGTTTAGTGTGTACATTAAGCTAAATATCAGACAAAGAGTAAAGTCTGATTCACTTCAGTATATCTTAGAAATAAGGCATAACTAAAACTTTAGTAAAAACCTGTCATTATTCTGAAACCTACTATTGAATGAGTTCATGCTTGAGTCCACCTCAACTATTTTGTGCTAATTTTGTGCATCTTTTTAAATTCCATTTTACAGTGGCTTCTCAGTGTAAGTGAGTCACGACTGCTTATCAGAATTTATGCTATTATCAGAGTATTTCTCCAGTAATCATAGAGTGTGAATAGTCACCAAGAAAATATTTTGCTTTTCTGATGCATATTTACTTAATACCAGCAATGCACTTGGGTCGTCCCTTCCACATTTGTACTCTAGATCTCAAAGGAGTACCTGAATTTTAATCCTTGATTCTATTCTTTTTCTTTTGATAAGAGAGGTTTATTAGCACTTAGTACATTCAACAGATTTACTAGCATCAGAACTTAACAAATGAGAAGCATTATTCTAGTTTGTGACTTAGTAATAAGATAGACAAAGTAAACTCAACTAAGCTCAATATCATAATTTGCTTGTGTCAAAAGATTTCCACAGAAATAATTACTTCTAACATGGGATCCCTAGTTTATTGAAGACTACTAGGTCAGCATCTAGCACATGTATCCTCATGGGATTGAATAGTTACATAAACAAACATATCATTTTCAGAGTTTAGAAACTTACATCAGACAACAGTCAGTACTTAAGCAAATTTTCAATTAAGCACAGAATACACAAAGAGAGTAAATTCTGTAAATACTGATCATAAAGTCTGATGCATCAGAACAAAACTAAGCAGATTTAGAGAAAGAACCTGAAACCATTCCAAGTTCATTTACCAATCTTGTAAAAGTAGCTTCACACAGTGGTTTTTTGAAGATATCTGCTAGTTGTTGATCTGTTGGATCAAAGTGCAATTCCACTGTACCTTCATCCACATGTTCCCTTATGAAGTGGTACCTGATTCTGATGTGCTTTTTCATAGAGTGTTGAACTGGATTACCTGTCATAGCAATAGCACTTTGATTATCACAGTAAATAGGGATTTTGAAATATGTTAACCCATAATCCAGTAACTGATTCTTCATCCAAAGAATCTGTGCACAACAGCTTCCTGCAACAACGTACTCTACTTCTGCAGTTGATGTGAAAATTGACTTTTGTTTCTTGCTAAACCAAGAAACCAATCTGCCTCCAAGAAATTGGCAGCTTCCACTTGTGCTTTTCCTGTCAATTTTGCAACCTGCAAAATCTGCATCTGAGTAACCTATTGGTTTAAAATCTGATTCTCTGGGATACCACAATCCCAGATCAGCTGTTCCCTTAAGATACTTGAAAATTCTTTTCACAGCTGTTAAGTGAGGTTCTCTTGGATCTGCTTGAAATCTTGCACAAAGACAGGTTGCATACATGATGTCTGGTCTACTAGCAATTAGATAGAGTAGAGAGCCAATCATACCTCTGTAATCAGTAATATCTACTGATTTACCAGTATCCTTGTCCAGTTTTGTTGTAGTGGCCATGGGAGTGGATGCACTTGAACAATCTTGCATTCCAAATTTCTTCAGCAAGTTTCTGGTGTACTTAGTTTGACAAATAAAAGTGCCTTCTTCATTCTGCTTGACTTGAAGGCCCAGAAAATAGCTAAGTTCCCCCATCATACTCATCTGATACCTTGACTGCATCAGTTTGGCAAACTTTTTGCAAAGTCTGTCATTTGTAGACCCAAAAATGATATCATCAACATAAATCTAGACCAGAAGTAAGTCCTTTCCATGGTTGAGGTAGAACAGTGTTTTGTCTATAGTTCCTCTGTTAAATCCACTTTCCAGAAGAAACTGAGCTAAAGTCTCATACCATGCTCTAGGAGCTTGCTTAAGTCCATAAAGTGCTTTATCAAGCCTGTAGACATAATCTGGATATTTGGAATCCACAATGCCGGGAGGTTGTTCAACATATACTTCTTCCTCCAATTCTCCATTGAGAAAAGCACTTTTCACATCCATTTGAAAGACAGTAAACTTTTTGTGAGCAGCATAAGCCAAAAATATCCTTATGGCTTCTAACCTAGCAACTGGTGCAAATGTTTCATCATAATCAATTCCCTCCTGTTGAGAATATCCTTTTACAACCAGCCTTGCCTTATTCCTTGTAATTATGCCATCACTGTCAGTTTTGTTTCTGAATACCCACTTTGTACCAACAATAGATCTATTCTTTGGTCTTGGCACTAGGGTCCAGACTTTGTTTCTTTCAAATTCATTTAACTCTTCCTGCATTGCTTGCACCCAATCAGCATCTTGAAGAGCTTCTTCCACTTTCTTTGGCTCAGTCTGAGAAAGAAAAGAATTGTAAAGACATTCATTTGAAGTACCTGTTCTAGTTCTGACACCTGCATCAGGATTTCCAATTATCAAATCAGGCGTATGTGATTTAGTCCACTTCCTTGCAGATGGAAGGTTTTCTCTAGAACTGGATGCTCCCCCATGATCCATGCTGTCTTCATTTTCATTTTCTGATGCTCCCCCTAAAACTATGCTCTCTGAGTTGGATTCTTCAGAATTTAGATTTTCAGAACTATCAGAACTTGGCTTATCAGAACTTGACGAATCAGAACTTGAAGAGCCAGATGTATGTTCTGATGCTTCTTGTGATGTGGTAAGATCTTGAGTATGCCCCCCCTGCATAGGTGCATCTTCCTTTGGCGTAGTCACCACAGTTTCAATAACATCAGAGTTTAATCCATTAGAGTTTGCAGTATCAGGACTTAGATTTTCAGGATTTTCAGTATCGAAATTTGAGTTTTCATTTTCAAATCTCAGCTGATCATGATCAATAAAATCTTCAAGTCCAATAATCTTCTTGTCATCAAAAGAGACATTGATAGACTCCATGACCACTCTTGTTCTCAAGTTATAGACTCTGAAGGCTTTTGTGGAAAGTGGATATCCAACAAAGATTCCTTCATCAGCTTTTAGATCAAATTTGGATAGCTGTTCAGGATGATTCTTAAGAACAAAACACTTGCATCCAAATACATGAAAATACTTCAGATTTGGCTTCTTTTTCTTCACCATCTCATATGGTGTCTTTCCTTGCTTGTTAATGAGTGTAGCATTTTGAGTAAAATAAGCAGTCTGCACAGCTTCAACCCAGAAATAGGTTGGAAGCTTTGCTTCTTCAAGCATTGTACGTGCAGCTTCAATGAAAGTTCTATTTTTCCTTTCAACAACTCCATTTTGCTGTGGAGTTCCAGGAGCAGAGAATTCCTGCTTGATTCCATGGTTTTGGCAGAACTCTTCCATTATCAAATTCTTGAACTCGGTGCCATTATCACTCCTTATTGTCTTCACAGAATCTTTGACAAATTTATCCAGTTGTTTGACATGATCAATCAAGATAGATGCAGTTTCACTTTTTGTGTGCAAGAAATACACCCATGTGTATCTGGTGAACTCATCTACTATGGCCAAGGCATATTTCTTCTTTGCAATAGACATGACATTTACTGGACCAAATAGATAAACATGTAGTAGGTGATAAGGCTCAAGAATTGATGATTCAGTTTTGCTCTTGAATGAGGATTTTCTTTGTTTGGCCTTCTGACAAGAATCACAAAGGCCATCAGGAGCAAATACTGATTTTGGAAGTCCTCTCACAAGATCTTTCTTGACCAACTCATTTATAACAGGGCAATGATATAAGTCCTAAGGCTAAACGCAAAACAGGGAACTTAAATAACTTAACTATAACCTAACCCAATAACCTAAATTTAATCATATAAAAGCTAAACTACACGCGCCTATCTTATGTGATCTTCCTATGACTCATCTATGACACTCCTAAGCCTGTTTCAGTGACCAAAACCTGTAGCTCTGATACCACCCTGTGACGCCCTCAAAAGCCGGGGTCTAGGTTTGGGGGTCACTTGCCACTAAACTATAATAAAATAATCACAGCGGAATAATATAATAATTATGACCCCTTGCATGCAACTGGATCGATCACATGTTATAGTATGGAACATGCACTATTACAAACCAACTGTTATTACAAACCATAAGTCTAATTAGTTTTACAAATTATTCAAATTTTATTACAAACGTCTAGACTATCCAAGCGTCCCAAAACAGTCTACCTGGAATACACACCACTATTTATAAGCACTCGACTTCTGACCAAACCTGGATCTCAAGCCGGCTCTGGCTTAGCTGAAAGATTAGATTGATAAACAAGTATGAGAAAAAGAAATGCTCAGAAAGCAATATAAAATGTACTTGAAATGATAAATCACATTCTGATAATAACTGAACAAAAGGATAAAAGCAGTAATATCTGATCAATAATAAAGCTTCACAAGCTATCAATAATAAACGATAATTTTTAGATTGGAATCTAACTCCGACAGACGTACTATCACATGCTGATCAACCTGTGTGATAGCACAAGGTCATGATTCATAGAAACATGTCCCCAAAACACGAGTACTCAATTAAAAAGGCAATATACCTGCCTGTGGCAAAAATGGTGTCATAATATTTCATACAACACATAGAAATAGCCCTCCGCTGGACCGTCCATCCCGGTCACTTACGCATTCATCCAATCCATAAAACATTTTAATCAAAGGAGCCAAATCAAAGGACATCCTTAACCATATAACTCCCCATTTCTCATGGTCCAGAGTTATCTCAACAATCGATGACGAAATAACTAGAACAATTAGTTATTCGCTAATCTCAATTCAATGTTCCACTGTATAGAGTAATTTATAGCAAAATATAAAACGTTTAACTATCTGAACTTAGAATAGTATGGAAATCGAAAGAATAAAGTTCAGAGTCAATATCAATTGAATGATAAATAAAGATAAAGGTACTTGCATAATATGATTCGAAATAAACGTCACTTGAACAATAAGTGAAGTTAGGGGTACTTTCCTGATATGCTCGATAACCTCTTATTATAACTCTGCTTATAACTGCTGGCTACTATCTCCGTCTAACACTTGACTACACTCCTTGCTAATCGATTCTATAAACAAAAGGACTATTTTAATCGACAGAACTAAACTTAATCGACGTAACTATACGTCTTGACATCTACCCGATCGTATATAACTAAGCATGATATTTTAAAACTGAACCAGATAGCATACATACCACGTAACACATAATCATGGCATTCGTATAACACGTAATCACATATTTCATGTAACACATATGTCAGATCGTTTAAAGATACGCCTCCGTGCGTTCAGAATGAAAATCAGTTCAATATTAACATTTACCGGTCAAATACTGACTTAAACTGATACACAAATCAAATGACATTGCAATACAATAGAAATTAGGTCTCAAAGGTATTTTTATTGAAAGCGCAATATTTCTCTGAGTCTGTACGCGTTCGTTTCGTATTAAACGGACGAACGGTGTGTTTATAAAATATCTTATCCCAACAACACGTAATTAGGTTTTGTAAAATTACATATCTTCGTTCGACGTCTCCGATAATTATAGGTTACGTTCCCGTATTTTCGGAATTAATTTTCCGAAAATCGGGCAGCGTCTCCTTTGTTTATCGGCCTGCCCGTAGAACATTCCGACGTCGAATCAATCACAATCAAGTCCAAACCAACTACAATCCAATTCATATATTCTCCAACACAAATTAAATATAATTAATTACATCTTATATTTTTATTTATTTATAAAATTTAGGACTCAGAATCATGTCATCATAGTCCACCGTCAGCTCACCAATGTTCATTGCTGACGGCAGAGAAATCGGTCGGTGCCCGAATAATTCAAGTGTCCAGACCGGTTTCACCGATTATTCAATAATAATTTTTTTGCACAAAACACATATTTCACGAACTAATCAACAATTCATGCCGAATTAATTTATAAAAATAATCATAGCAGGAATTATCAAGTTAGAGTAAGGGCAACAGTACGCGTCACGCGCACAATCGGAAATAGGGAGAAAACAGAAACGCCCCCCACTGAGCAGAACTCAGGCAAAACTTCCACCATACACACACTCGAGCACTATACACACACACACACCACGCACAGACACAGCATCGCCCAGGCCACCCAGCCGGAAAAGAGGCCGGCGGCGGCCGGAAAGAAATGATAGAGACAACAACAAGGAACCCAACATCAACCAATCCAGGCGCATATACACACATAATAATATGTACATACAACAGAAACCACCAAGAAGATCTTTCCGGCGGCACTTTACCGGAATAGGGGCGGAGTCCGGCGAACGCAGGAAGAAACCCGAAGCAAAGAACCGAAATGGGGGGGGTTAATGAATGTATATATATGTTTTTATTCCTCAGCCGACTAAACAACACAGTACACCTGCTAGTACAAGTAGTAAAATTCTCTATTATTCAAGTACGTACTATTGGAAATTTCGAGAATTCTGAGACTTGATTCGTTTCGAAATTCGAATTTAACGGATCGAGGTGCACGTAAAATAATTTCAGGAAATTACGAAAATTACCTTAAAATGTTACAAATATCCCGAAATTTATCGAAACATAAATTTCGAAATTTTTAAAATAATTTCTGAAACGCAATTTATAACCACTTTTATCAATTATACGAATCGATGCACGGGTAAAACTAACTCCGAAAATTCCAAAAATAATTTTAAAACTCTCGAAATATTCCAAACATAAATAAATATGAGTTTCATAATTTTTGAAGAATTCTGGAATTAAATACGGATTTTACAAATAAATGAAATCATAAAATCATTTAAAATTAAATAATCACTGAAATATTGATTTTTAAATTTTATAAACTTTTAAAAATAATAAATAAAATTATGAAGTAATAAAAATGATTTTAGAGATAATCAAATATTTATGAAAGTAATTCTTTAACAAAATCACTTTTAATTATAAAAACAAAATAACACAACTAATTACACAAATGATACTCGAACACCAATAATCTCACCTAATTAATAAAGATATTAACAAAAGTAATATCCAACTGACAGAACCCATACACATAGTTTATTTTGTAATTACTGGGAAAATAATTAATAAATCCATATAGCATTATAAAATCATACACCGGTCCAAAAATTACCAGAAAATCCCAAAATACGCAAAATACATTCAAACGCGCATAAATCGAAATAAAACGAGTATTTTAATAAAGACGCTGATAAATACGCGTCCCGATTGCAGATAAGTTCATATAATTGCAATTTAAGCATATTTTAATCAATTGAAAAATTCTCTGGCCCGCACAGAAACACACAT
The DNA here is from genome assembly GCF_009905375.1 of Apium graveolens. Lineage (NCBI taxonomy): Eukaryota > Viridiplantae > Streptophyta > Magnoliopsida > Apiales > Apiaceae > Apium > Apium graveolens. Next base: position 189,366,157 of record NC_133657.1, read on the forward strand.
AACAGTTATAACATCTCATATCATGGCATTAATCACTTTAAACACATAATATTTATTTATTTAACATATAATATTCACATAATTTTCCCGGTTATTACATCCTTCCCCCCTTAACAGGATTCTATCCTCAGAATCAGCCTAGAAAAATAAATGAGGATACTTGGATCGCATTTCGCTTTCCAACTCCCAGGTCGACTCTTCAACCTTGGGATTCCTCCCCAAGACTCGCACTAAAGATACAGACTTATTCCTAAGTACTCTTTCTTTCTTATCTAAAATCTGCACTGGTTGCTCCACAAAAGACAAATCTGGCTGGATCTCGATTGGCACGTATTCTATCACATGGTTCGAATCAGGCAAATAACGCTTCAACATCGACACATGGAACACGTTGTGAATATGCTGCATGCGAGGTGGTAACGCTAATTCGTAAGCAACTTTTCCCACACGCTTCAAAATCTCAAAAGGACCAACATAACGCGGACTCATCTTTCCTTTCTTTCCAAATCTTGATAAACCTTTCCAAGGTGAAACCTTCAGTAGCACTGCTTCACCAACTTCAAATTCCATATCCTTTCTGGCAGGATCAGCATATTTGCGTTGACGATCTTGAGCTGCTGTTAATCTTTTCCGAAAGAGTTCTATTTTTTCTTTTGTCTGCTGGATCAATTCTGGACCCAAAATCTTTCTTTCACCAACTTCTTCCCAACATATTGGAGATCTGCATCTTCTCCCGTACAAAGCTTCGTAAGGCGTCATTCCAATACTGGCATGATAGCTGTTGTTGTAGGAGAATTCAATCAATGGCAAATGTTCGTCCCAACTCCCTTCAAAATCTAGTGCACATACCCTCAGCATGTCTTCAATAGTCTGAATCGTCCTTTCACTTTGACTGTCTGTCTGCGGATGATACGCGGTACTCATGTTCAGCTTCGTTCCGAGACAATCTTGAAAACTTCTCCAAAATCTTGAGTTAAATCGAGGATCTCTATCTGAAACTATGGATACTGGAACTCCATGTCGTGTCACAATTTCTTTAAGATATAACCGTACCAATTTATCCATTGAGAATCTCTCGTTGATAGGAATAAAATGCGCTGGCTTCGTCAATCTGTCGATAATAACCCAAATAGCATCATGATTCGCCCTGGTCCTCGGTAATCCAACTACGAAATCCATCGCTATATGCTCCCATTTCCATTCTGGAATATCCAATGGTTGTATCAATCCACTGGGCCTTTGATGTTCTGCTTTGACTCACTGGCAAGTGTAACACTTATTTACCCATTCTGCAATTTCTTTCTTCATGCTTGGCCACCAAAAGTTTTCCCTTAAATCTCGGTACATCTTCGTACTTCCGGGATGAATTGAGTATCTGGAGTTGTGAGCATCTCGAAGAATTTCATCTTTCAGCTCGGCTACATTGGGTATCCATATTCTGGAAGAAAATCTTAATATCCCTTTATCATCCTTTTGACTCCCTATCTCTTCTCCTGTCAAACTGTCTCGTTCATGGCTCATAACTTCCTCCTGACATCTTCTTATTTTCTCTAATAGTTCTGGTTGAAAAGACATTGCACATAACATCTCTGTAGACATACTTGGAATACTGACCTCTATTTCTAGCTTCTCAAATTCCTTGATCAATTCCTCTGATGAAATTATCATATTTAACCTTTCTTTTCTACTCAGAGCGTCAGCCACCATATTTGCTTTGCCTGGATGATAGTTAATAAAACAGTCGTAGTCCTTGATTAGTTCTAGCCATCTTCTCTGCCTCATGTTCAACTCCTTCTGGGTGAAGATATATTTCAAACTCTTGTGGTCCGTGTAGATCTCGCACTTTTCCCCATAAAGATAATGCCTCCAAATCTTCAATGCAAACACTATAGCTGCCAATTCCAGATCATGTGTTGGATACTTTTCTTCATGTGGTTTCAACTGTCTTGAAGCGTAGGCTATCACCTTGTCATGCTGCATCAAAACACATCCCAATCCTTTATACGACGCGTCACTGTAAATGACAAAATTTCCTTATTCATCTGGCAAGACTAGTACTGGAGAAGATACTAATCTATTCTTTAATTCTTGAAAACTTTCCTCGCATTTCTCGTCCCATTCAAATTTCTGGTTCTTCCTGGTGAGCTTTGTCAATGGCGTAGCTATCTTTGCAAAATCTTGCACAAATCTTCTGTAGTAACCTGCCAATCCCATGAATCTTCTTACTTCCGTTGGTGTTTTTAGCCTCTCCCAGTTGATTATAGCTTCAATCTTTGCTGGATCCACTTCCACTCCTTTATTGCTAATCACGTGCCCAAGAAATCGTACTTCTTTTAACCAAAATTCACACTTGGAAAACTTTGCGTACAATTTCTCCTGTCGCAGTATTTCCAGAACTATCCCCAAATGCTCTGCATGCTCCTCTTCTTTTTTAGAATAGATCAAGATGTCATCTATGAACACGATCACGAATTTATCCAAATACTTCTTGAATACTCGTATCATTAGATCCATGAAAGCTGCTGGTGCATTGGTTAATCCAAATGCCATCACTAGAAACTCATAATGCCCATATCTGGTTTTAAATGCGGTCTTCGGAATATCTTCAGGCTTGATCTTCAGTTGATGATACCCGGATCTTAAATCAATTTTAGAAAACCATACAGCGCCTCTCAATTGGTCAAACAAATCATCGATCCTTGGCAATGGGTACTTATTTTTAATGGTTAGCTTATTCAGTTCTCGATAGTCAATACACAATCGCATACTTCCGTCCTTCTTCTTGACAAACAGTATTGGTGCGCCCCATGGGGATACACTGGGTCTTATAACTCCTTTCTCCAAGAGATCTTGCAGCTGAGTTGCCAATTCCTTCATCTCCACTGGTGCCATCCGGTACGGAGCTTTAGAAACTGGTTCTGTTCCGGGTGCTAGGTCAATTGCAAATTCAATTTCTCTATCGGGAGGTAATCCTGGTAGATCATGTTAGGGCGAAATCACGCACTAATATTCACGCAAGTATACGCGTTCGCAAGTAATATAGAATACTTTCTAGTTCGTTCCCTCAGAGACTCAGACTAAGTTATTGTCTAATTAAACTCACTCACCAATGTATGATTACTTCTCAATGTTAAGATAACACTTAAAATTGTTGATTAAATATTAACTATAATTAACTACTTAATTAACCACTTAACTAACACTTCAATTTATCAATAATAAAACACTTATGAGATCACAACTTCATTATTACTTCCTTCTATAGCCATTGTTATTACCTTTAGCATGTGACAGTGATGATATTAATCGAATAACACGAAACTGATAAAAGCCAACTTTCATTGTACTAATACCATTCTACCAAGCATCCACAATTAAGATAGAAGTTGAATAGTCATCAATTATGTTGAGTTCCTATATGTCTACAGAAATTGACAACACAACGATTTAAGCACAAGTTATTCCTTTTGATTACATAAGGCAAATAAAACTGTTAGAGTTACCCACTAATCATGCACAACGTACATGAACCTATGCTAGCATGGCAAGTTCTAAATCTCAAGATCCACCGTCGCTTCACAAGAGATTAACACCCTATCTTATATGTTCGCGACGCACATAAGACGAATACGCACAACCAATACTAGATATCATGCAATTATCACACACTAAAGTATTAAACAATTAACTAAAGAATTTCATAATAAATCCGTTGCAACCCCATGATCACGATTAGCCCATAATAGAACTTATCGCCATCATGGGTTCATATGAAATCATAATAAACGACACAAGAAAATAATAACTAAACTAATTATATTAAAACAGAGTACGTCACAAGAGTAAATAAGTCAAAGCAAGAAAACTAGCATCCAACGTTACAACGAAACAAGAATCACAAGAATATATGCTTCCTCTTCGTTGCGGTGTGCTAAATCGGTCTTCTTCCTTATCTCCTTCGCTTCTTGCGCAAAACACAATCTAAAACATAATCTCTTTCATATTCTCTATGAAAACGTCTCAAATCTACTTATATAATAGTCCCATAAAACTCAGATTACATAGAAGTTGGAAGCCAAACAGAAGTAGAAGTCTAAAATAATTCAGCTTTTTCCCCGACCCTGCGCGGCCGCTCAGCATTTCTGCGCGGGCGCGCAAGGCTGCTGCGCGGCCGCTCAGCATTGCTACGCGGGCGCGCAGGACCCTACTGGAAAAATTCCAGGTTTGCTCCGTTTCTTCGCCGTAATCTGCCCGTTCTTTTCCTCTCGCAATGGTGAACACATGCCAAGGCTTATTCTTCATGATTCCTCCTCCGAAATGCAACTAATACCCTGAAATGCATAAACACTAGAAAAACGCATCAAATACAAAAAATACTTGATTTCAAGACACCAATTTAAGCCATTTTAAGACGTTCTAAGTGGTATAAAATGCCACTTATCACACCCCCAAACTTAAATCGATGCTTGTCCTCAAGCGTCACAGACTCAAAACAACTAAAAATATGCATGAATGTAATCTATATGAAAATGCAACGATCCCCCTTACTACAATTAACCAACCAAATTGTCACGTCTCAACGAATGCAGTTAGACACTAAAGATCAATAAACTCATGCAAACGGACATACAGCCATAAACGTGGTGTGTGCAAATGCTTAACAGATATGCTTCGGAACTAGACCAATTACTATGACTAGACTATCCTCAAGGCAATCCTACGATTATACAAAGAATAAAAATTCTAGGCACAAAGTGATATACAACACTACAAGAACTTTGGAGCTTACTACGGAAACGTGCTTTTTATTTACAACTCAAATGCTTATTTGACCGTGCAATGAGTGAGGTCCACAAAAGACTTATACAATGGTATCCATGTAACGAGCGTTAGGTTAGCGGATCCCAGACTCTAAAAGCCTTAGGTCACTAGGCACAAAGTCCCCTAAGAACTTAATAACTCGAATACCAAAGAACCCACTCTTGATCAATTATGCAATTTTTTTTTTTCTCTTCTGAGCAAGTGCGTTTCGCTCCATCTTGCTCAACCCTAGACTACTCGCATAACATGCGAGCCGGCTACTAGCCATTTGACGCCTAGCCACAACTAGCAACAAATTCCATTTTTACTCCATTTTTTTTTCTTTTTCATGCCTTTACCACTAAGAACCTATTATCAAATTCTAAGCATAATAAATAGATTATCCTCGAAAATAATCAGATCATAACAACAATCTAGCCCTTAAGCATTCTCTAAGACTTAGTGAAAATACAAGTGCTTCTAGCATGCATATCAACCTACACAACTTAATAACACTTTAATGCTATCACTACACTCGCATCAATATCACAATTCAGTCGATAAATCACTGCAAAAGGGATCATGGTATATGCATGAGCTATATGATATGACAAACAAATAAAGCTATATAAAAAAAAACTATATGGCAAAAATTATGCAACTATATGAACTAACTATCATGAATATGCAGCTATATGACACACACAAAATATTCCTTAACTACCACCCCCAAACTTAAAATCTTCACTGTCCCCAGTGAAGGTAGTAGAAAGGAACACAGGGTATACCTACTCGGAGTCATCATCATCATCACCCTCAGTGGGTGGAGTATCAGGCGGCGGGTATGCAGAGTCCTCACCAAAAACTGGCCACTGGATATCAGCTCCAAGGCCTCGAAAAGCAGTCCCTAATGCAAGGGTGAGCTCCTGAGCAAACCTGCTCTGCGTCTCATACATGGCATCCATCCGCCGTGAAAGCCTCCTATACTGGGCATCACCCATCCCAGCACCCTCCTGAGCTCTCGAAGAACCAGCCTCACCACGCCCTGGCCTAGCCATAGTAGCACCTCGTGCTGGACGCCCTCCTGGAAGACGATAACCCAGCCCATGCTCCTCAGGCTCACCACCGGTCCACTCCTGCATCCCATTCAGAGTGCCAGAATCTATCGGAGCTGCTGGCAACTGCAACTGCTCATGAGCCGGCCAGTTCACTCCTACTGCTCGGCATAGCTTCGTAACCGTGGATGCATAAGGGATGTTCATATGCTTTGCTCCCCTCAAAAACTTCAGAATTCCTTGGTAGATAAACTCACCAAGGTCCACATAGTATTCCTCATTCAGAATTCCCCACAACAACTGTGCTCTCTCAACTGTGACCTCGTGTGCATGTGAAGAAGGCAAAATATTAGCACATATAAATGCATTCCATGCACGGGCATACCTGTTCATGGCGATCGCCGGAAAGTGACGATACTCATTATTGGCTGGACTGCGGTTCCAAACTATGCCCGGTCGACAGAGAGTCGCACAAATCAAATCCAAGTCAAAATCCTCAGTAGTCTTTTCATTCCAGTTCTCCTCCTCGGGCTTCCTCTCTCGCTGTCCAATCACACGGCGAATCGCCGCAGGATGATAATCAACCGTCAGCCCACGAACTACAGAAAACCCATTCTTTTCAGCCTTCGCGTTCACGTAGAACTCACGAACAACACTCATCGGTACTGCTTCGGGTGACTCACAAAAAGCTATCCACCCCTTCTCTGCAATCATGGGCAACAACTCACCATCCCTCCCTGATGGTAAAAACCCCCTCTCCTTCAGAATCGGCTTCCCCAACAGCCTAGTGTACTCCTCCTCCGCAGCTCTATCAGTTAACCGAGGCCTTGCAGCAGTACCCCTTGATGAATCAGCAGTAGGAACTGTGCTGCTGCTGTCAATAGTGCGTGCTCTCTTGGGTGTCATTGATTTGTGAATAAAAGTGTGTAAGAACTGATTTTTGATGTTTATGAGAGGGTTTAAGTGTAGGAAGTTTGTGGGAGATATGTAGGATAGGTGTATGTATATATAGTGTGTAGAGTAGGTTAAATTAGATTAGGAGTGGGGTTGAGGGATAAAATCATGGGGTAATGGGAAAAGAATTCGTGGGTTTATGGGCTGTGATGGGTTTTTATGTTTTTGTTTGTTTTTTTTTTTTTTTGAGCTGTAAAAAATTTTCTGGAACTCGACCCCTGCGCGGCTGCTCAGCATTTCTGCGCGGGCGCGCAGAGGGTCTCTGGAAAAAAAAAATTTCAGCCCCTTTTTTCTGATTTTTTTTGTGTTTTTGGATAGGTTATTAACTTCTAAGGGATCCTGTAACAACAATTCATGGGTTGCCTCCCACGCAGCGCTTTCTTTTTCGTCATTAGCTTGACGTTCCGTACCTTTCTCAAGTAGTCAACAAAATGGCACTAACCACCTCTCGGTTTGCCATGTCCCCATAGTAGTGCTTCAACCGCTGACCGTTAACCTTGAATGCTTGGTCCGAATCATTCTAAAAAATTTCCACCGCTCCATGTGGAAACACAGTTTTGACAATAAAAGGTCCAGACCACCTTGATTTTAACTTCCCAGGAAAAAGTCGGAGCCGAGAGTTGAATAACAGAACTTGTTGCCCTGGCACAAATAACTTAGGATGTAGCTTCCTATCGTGCCACCTCTTCACCTTTTCCTTATACATTTTGTTATTCTCGTACGCTTGAAGTCGAAATTCATCAAGTTCATTAAGCTGAAGCATTCTTTTCTTACCAGCTGCATCTAAATCCAGGTTCAATTTCTTCAATGCCCAGTAGGCCTTATGCTCAAGCTCCGCCGGTAGATGACATCCCTTACCGTACACCAACTGAAACGGTGACATCCCAAGTGGAGTTTTGTATGCTGTTCTGTAAGCCCAAACAGCTTCATCGAGCTTTAAAGACCAATCCTTCCTTGACGGACAAACAACCTTCTCTAGAATGCGCTTTATCTCTCTGTTAGACACTTCCGCTTGACCATTTGTTTGCGGATGATAGGCAGTAGCTACTCGATGATTCACATTATAACGCTGCATCATAGAAGTGAACTTACGGTTGCAAAAATGCGATCCTTCATCACTTATGATTACCCGAGGCATTCCAAACCTTGTGAAAATTTGCTTATGAAGAAAATTTAGTACTACCTTTGCATCATTTGTCGGTAAAGCTCTAACTTCGACCCATTTTGAGACATAATCGACTGCCAGCAAGATGTACTGATTATTGCAAGATGAGATAAAAGGCCCCATGAAATCTATTCCCCATACATCAAAGACCTCGACTTCAAGCATCACATTTAATGGCATCTCATCCTTCCTTGACAAATTTCCCACTCTTTGGCAACGATCATACCTTAAAACAAACTGATGAGCATCCTTGAACAAAGTAGGCTAGAAAAAATCTGCTTGCAGAATACGAGCTGCCGTCTTCTCACCTCCATAGTGTCCACCATAAACCGTGGAATGGCAGTCTCGTAATATCCCCTCCGTCTCACAGAACGGGATACATCTCCTGATGATCTGATCAGCTCCCTGTCTAAACAAATATGGTTCATCCCACATATACCACTTCACCTCATGCATAAACTTCTTCTTTTGAGCGGATGTCAAATTAAGCGGCATTATATTGCTGACAAGATAGTTTACAATATCTGCAAACCATGGTTCTTCCTCCTGAATTGCAAACAACTGCTCATCCGGAAAAGATTCATTGATTAACGTCATATCTTGTGAAGTAGAATCGGGATTCTCCAACCTAGAGAGATGGTCAGCTACTTGATTCTCGGTACCTTTTCTATCTTTGATCTCTAACTCAAATTCCTGAAGTAAAAGCACCCAACGAATGAGTCTCGGCTTCGAATCCTTCTTAGAAACCAGATATCGAATAGCTGCATGATCAGTGAATACTGTTACTTTCGTACCAAGCAGATAAGATCGAAATTTCTCAAAGCCAAAGACTATAGCCAAAAGCTCCTTCTCAGTAGTGGTGTAGTTCAATTTGGCCCCATTTAAAGTCTTACTCGCATAGTAGACCACATGGAAGAGATTTTTCTTGCGCTGTCCCAGAACTGCACCTACCGCATAGTCACTCGCATCACACATCATCTCAAACGGTTCTGTCCAATCTGGTGCTGTAATAACTGGTGCCTTGATCAAACTCTCCTAGAGAGTCTCGAATGCTGCCAAACATTCATCATCAAATTTGAAAGGCACATCTTTCTCTAGTAAATTGCACAACGGCTTAGATATCTTTGAAAAGTCCTTGATAAATCGCCGATAAAAACCCGCATGACCGAGAAAACTACGGATTCCTTTCACCGAATTAGGTGGGGGAAGATTTTCAATGACTCCCACCTTGGCCTTGTCCACCTCCAGACCTTTGCTAGAGACCTTATGCCCAAAGATAATGCCTTCACGCACCATAAAATGACATTTCTCCCAATTAAGCACCAAATTAGTTTCCACGCATCTTTTGAGTACGGCGCGCAGATTATTCAAACATTCATCATATGAGTGTCCAAAGACGGATAAGTCATCCATGAACACTTCGACGTTATTTCCAATCATGTCAGAGAATATAGCCATCATACATCTCTGAAAGGTGGCCGGGGCGCCACATAACCCAAATGAAACTCTACGAAAAGCAAATGTGCCAAATGGACAAGTGAAGGTAGTCTTTTCCTGATCCTCTGGTACAATACAAATCTGATTATACCCGGAATAACCATCCAGAAGACAAAAATACTCATGTCCCACCAATCTGTCAAGCATTTGATCAATGAATGGGAGAGGGAAGTGATCCTTCCTTGTGGCTTTGTTCAATTTTCTATAATCCATGCATACTCTCCATCCTGTAACTGTTCGAGTAGGGATGAGCTCATTCTTTTCATTTGTGACCACAGTGATACCTCCTTTCTTAGGTACACATTGTACGGGGCTCACCCACGAGCTGTCAGAAATAGGATAAATGATGCCTGCATCTAGCCATTTCAGAATTTCTTTCTTCACCACCTCCTTCATGATCGGGTTTAGTCTTCGCTGCTGTTCCACAGCTGGCTTACTACCTTCCTCTAACAGAATTTTATGCATACAATATGAAGGACTTATCCCCTTGATGTCTGCTATGGTCCATCCTATAGCCGATTTGAATTCTCTCAAAATCCTTAAGAGCTTGTCTTCCTCACTACCTGAAAGGTCAGCTAAAATAATAACAGGTAACGTAGATGAATCACCTAAAAAAGCATACCTCAAGTGTTCAGGTAATGGTTTGAGCTCCAAGGTAGGTGCTTCCTCTATTGATGGTTTGAGCTTCCCTTCAGCATTCTTAAGGTCAGAAGTACCAAGAGATTCAAATGGTATGTCGAGCTTTCGCTTCCATGGAGAAGCGTTCAGATATTGTAATTGCTCGTTGCTATCTTCATCATCGCTGTCAAAATCCCCCACTAAGGCCTTTTCCAATGCATCAGACATTAGCATGTGATCGAGTTCCGAAGTAACTGCGGAATCAATCACATCCACTTTTAAACACTCCTCATCTTTTGTAGGGAATTTTATTGCCTTGAATACGTTGAAGGTCACATCCTGATCTTGGACCCGCATAGTAAGTTCCCCTTTTTGCACATCTATTAAGGTACGGCCAGTAGCCAAGAAAGGCCTCCCCAAGATTATGGGAATCTTCTTATCTTCCTCAAAATCCAGAATGACAAAATCTGTAGGAAAGAAGAGCTTATCCACCTTGACGAGCACATCCTCAACTATGCCCCTTGGGTAAGTAATGGAACGGTCCGCCAATTGTAGTGACATGTATGTGGGTTTTGGATCAGGCAGATCCAGCTTTTTAAAGATCGACAAGGGCATCAGATTAATGCTTGCTCCTAAATCACAAAGGCACTTGTCAAAAGTTAGATTGCCAATGGTGCAAGGAATGGTGAAGCTTCCTGGATCTTTCAGTTTTGGTGGTAACTTTTGCTGCAGAACAGCGCTGCATTCTTCCGTGAGAGCAACGGTTTCAAGGTCATCCAGTTTCACCTTCCTTGAAAGAATAGTCTTCATAAACTTCGCATAACTAGGCATTTGTTCCAGAGCCTCAGCGAAAGGTATATTGATGTGAAGTTTCTTGAACACCTCTAGAAACTTCCCGAACTGTCTATCCAGCTTTTGTTGCTGCAATCTCTTAGGAAAAGGTGGTGGAGGATAAAGCTGTTTCTCCCTTGTATTAGCCTCAGGCAGAGTGTGTTCAACAGTAGTCTTCCTTGGTTCCGCCACTTTCTCCTTTTGCTTAGATTTTTCATCTCTAACTTCAGCTTCGACTTCTTTTGCCTTTTCAGCATCAGCTACTTTTCCAGACCTTAAGGTAATAGCCTTGACTTGCTCTTTAGCTTCCTTCCTGCCTGGTACTTCCGTGTCACTGGGAAGAGTGCCAGTTTGACGATTGAGCACTGCATTGGCTAATTGACCGATTTGATTTTCCAAGGTCTTGATAGAAACCGCCTGACTCTTGCACAACAGCTTAAGTTCCTCAAAATCAGCACTAGTAGGTGCAGCTACACTTCCCTGTTGAGGATATGATTGCCTTGTAGCATACTGCTGTGGTTGCTGGAATCCAGGTGGGTTAAACTGTTTACTCACTCCTTGCTGATATGGTGGCTGAATAGCATTCTGATTATTCCCCCAGCTGAAATTTGGATGATTTCTGTTGTTAGGATGATAGGTTGCTGGCACAGGCTGCTGTTGTCGCTGATAATTATTCACATACTGAACAGATTCGTTGACAAGAGAACACTGATCCGTAGCATGAGAACCTGCACAAAGCTCACAAACCATAGCTATTTGATTAACTCCATACGTAGCCAAAGAATCAACCTTCATTGATAGCGCTTGGAGCTGGGCTGCAATAGCGGTGGCTGCATCAACTTCCAGAATACCTGCTACCTTGCCTGACATCATCCTCTGAGTTGGGTTTTGATGCTCATTTGCAGCCATCGTCTCGATAAGATTATACGCCTCAGTATAGCTTTTAGCCCATAAGGCGCCTCCAGCTGCTGCATCGAGCATGGGCCGAGATTGGGCCCCCAAACCATTATAAAAACCAGTGATTACCATCCAATCCGGCATTCCATGATGTGGACATTTTCTCAACATTTCCTTGTAGCGTTCCCAAGCCTCGCACATAGATTCTGTAGGTTGCTGCGCAAACTGAGTAAGAGCACTCCTCATAGCAGCAGTCTTTGCCATTGGATAAAACTTCACCAGAAACTTTTGCGCAAGATCTTGCCATGTAGTGATGGACCCAGCTGGTTCAGAATGTAACCAGTCTTTAGCCTTATCCCTCAGTGAGAATGGGAAAAGCCTCAACTTGATAGCCTCATCAGTCACGCCATTATACTTAAAAGTGCTGCAGATCTCGACAAAATTCCTTATGTGCATGTTGGGGTCTTCAGTTGCCGCTCCTCCAAAAGAAACAGAATTCTGCACCATCTGAATAGTGCCCGGCTTGATTTCAAAGGTGTTAGCTTGAATAGCCGGATGAAGGATGCTTGACTGAATGTCATCAATTTTAGGCCGAGAAAAATCCATAAGAGCTGGATCAGCTTGAACAATACGATCTCCCATGTTTACTGGTTCTTTCTGCTCAGTTCCTGAATCCGAATCCTCAAAATCTAACTTCTCCGGAGTATCAAGAACTTCGTCTTTCTCCTCAGCTGTATCTAAGGTCCTCTTGCGAGCACGAGAACGAGTTTGCATAAACGCTTGCTAAAGTACCTGAAACATAACCGAAAAGAGTAATTAACTACTACGTCTTAATCACTGAGTCCTAATGACCAATGATGGTAAGCACATAAACTAAACAAATACGCCGAGTCCCCGGCAGCGGCGCCAAAAACTTGTTAGGGCGAAATCACGCACTAATATTCACGCAAGTATACGCGTTCGCAAGTAATATAGAATACTTTCTAGTTCGTTCCCTCAGAGACTCAGACTAAGTTATTGTCTAATTAAACTCACTCACCAATGTATGATTACTTCTCAATGTTAAGATAACACTTAAAATTGTTGATTAAATATTAACTATAATTAACTACTTAATTAACCACTTAACTAACACTTCAATTTATCAATAATAAAACACTCATGAGATCACAACTTCATTATTACTTCCTTCTATAGCCATTGTTATTACCTTTAGCATGTGACAGTGATGATATTAATCGAATAACACGAAACTGATAAAAGCCAACTTTCATTGTACTAATACCATTCTACCAAGCATCCACAATTAAGATAGAAGTTGAATAGTCATCAATTATGTTGAGTTCCTATATGTCTACAGAAATTGACAACACAACGATTTAAGCACAAGTTATTCCTTTTGATTACATAAGGCAAATAAAACTGTTAAAGTTACCCACTAATCATGCACAACGTACATGAACCTATGCTAGCATGGCAAGTTCTAAATCTCAAGATCCACCGTCGCTTCACAAGAGATTAACACCCTATCTTATATGTTCGCGACGCACATAAGACGAATACGCACAACCAATACTAGATATCATGCAATCATCACACACTAAAGTATTAAACAATTAACTAAAGAATTTTATAATAAATCCGTTGCAACCCCATGATCACGATTAGCCCATAATAGAACTTATCGCCATCATGGGTTCATATGAAATCATGATAAACGACACAAGAAAATAATAACTAAACTAATTATATTAAAACAGAGTACGTCACAAGAGTAAATAAATAAGTCAAAGCAAGAAAACTAGCATCCAACGTTACAACGAAACAAGAATCACAAGAATATATGCTTCCTCTTCGTTGCGGTGTGCTAAATCGGTCTTCTTCCTTATCTCCTTCGCTTCTTGCGCAAAACACAATCTAAAACATAATCTCTTTCATATTCTCTATGAAAACGTCTCAAATCTACTTATATAATAGTCCCATAAAACTCAGATTACATAGAAGTTGGAAGCCAAACAGAAGTAGAAGTCTAAAATAATTCAGCTTTTTCCCCGACCCTGCGCGGCCGCTCAGCATTTCTGCGCGGGCGCGCAAGGCTGCTGCGCGGCCGCTCAGCATTGCTGCGCGGGCGCGCAGGACCCTACTGGAAAAATTCCAGGTTTGCTCCGTTTTTTCGCCGTAATCTGCCCGTTCTTTTCCTCTCGCAATGGTGAACACATGCCAAGGCTTATTCTTGATGATTCCTCCTCCGAAATGCAACTAATACCCTGAAATGCATAAACACTAGAAAAACGCATCAAATACACAAAATACTTGATTTCAAGACACCAATTTAAGCCATTTTAAGACGTTCTAAGTGGTATAAAATGCCACTTATCAGATCATCTGGAAAGACGTCTGAAAATTCTTTAACAACTGGGATCGCTTCTAGTGCTGGAACTTCTTTGCTGGTGTCTACCACATGGGCCAAATATGCATCGCAATTCTGACGCAATAACTTTTTCACTTGAGCTATCGTTAAGAACTTCTTCTCTTGCCTATTTCCTCGAAATCTCACCTTCTTCTTACTATCCAAGGTATGATGTCTCACTTTCCTATTCTTACAATCAATCTGAGCATTATTTTCTGATAACCAATCCATTCCTAAAATAACATCAAATTTTCCCAACTTAAAATGTATCAAGTTGGCATAGAAATGATGTCCTCATATCTCAATATTACACCTCGGGCATACTCGGTCGACGGATACTTGATTCTTATTAGCTAACTCTATCATTAATGCTTGTTCTAACAACTTAACTTCGCAATGCAGTTTATCGACAAAATCTTGAGAAATAAATGACCTGGTAGCTCCAGAATCAAATAAAACTTTAGCATCTACGGAGTTGACTGGAAGCATACCTGCAACCACGTCTGAACTCTGAACAGCATCCTTCATAGTCATATTGAATGTCCTTGCCTTGGGTTGGTCCTTTGCTGAGGGTCCTTCAATCCTTGGCACATTCTGAGATGGAGCACCTGTAAGCCTTGGGGTGTTGCTCGTCGTTCCTTGTGTTGGGAAATTCCTAGTGATATGTCCTGGATTTCCACACTTATAACATCCAGTTCCCACATTCTGACCTTGAGTCTGATTCTGACACACATTAGTAAAGTGTCCCTTCCTGCCGCACTTGAAACACGTCACATTAGCATTACAATTCCCAAAGTGCTTCCTGCCACAAAACTGACAATCTGGTATTGGTGGACGATTGGGCCTCTGCTGATTTGAATTCTGAAAACGGTTGCCTTGTCCTCCATTTCCTGATTGTGGTCTTCTGAATCCCATATTCCTATTACCCTGAAACTATGGCCTTCTGTTGAAACGACTCTGGAAATTACTTAGCTGCTGACCTCCTTCTGAGATTTCTATCTTTCTTTTCTTCCCATCTTTTCCTTTCTGAGACATGCCACTCTTACTTTCGATCACCATTGCTTTCTGAACCACTGCCACATATGAAGTCAACTCAAACATGGCCACTCTGTTCTGAATCCAAAATTTCAATCCCTGTTCAAACCTTCTTGCTTTCTTTTCATCTGTATCAACCTGGTCTGGCACGAACCTTGCTAACTCAGTAAACTTAGCCTCATACTCAGCCACAGTAAGATCTCCATGGGTCAAGTTCAAGAACTGGATCTCCATTTGGTTCTTCATATACCTCTGGAAATACTTTTCCAGGAACAGCTCTGTGAATCTCTCCCAAGTTATAAACTCACCTCCTTCCAATGCTCGTGTGGATTCCCACCAATAGTTCGCCTCGCCCTTCAGAAAGTAGCTTGCAAACTTGGTCTTCTGCTCAGCTCCTGCTCCGACTAATTCAAAAGCCTTTTCCATTTCCTTGAGCCATGCATTGGCTTCCACAGGATCGGTACTTCCCTTAAACTCAGGTGGCTTCACTGCTTGAAACTGCTTAAAAGTCACTACAGGTGGTGCTGCTGCTTGCTGCTGTTGTTGCTGCTGCGTAAGATGTAGCATCTGCTGCTGCATCAGTCCCAACATCTGTATAATCGTTGGATCCGTACGGCTCTCGGTACGATCCTCTCCTGAATTATTCCTTCTCTTTGGTGCCATTATTCTGATATGAAAACAAGCAAAATATATAATAATCTGTCAAGCATTGTGTCAAATATATAGCAATTCCTTAGCATATTAAAGTTTGCAAACATTATCTTTTCTCAAAATATCATAAACTTGCTACCATATTAACACAAGCAACATGATTATCACATAATCCTGCTTATTATCTCGAGAATAATAACACAAAGAAAAATTTACTCCGCATTATCCAACCCTTTTAAATCCTTGCTTAAATCATAACTAAACCAACAAAATAACAGGGCAATGATACAAGGCCTAAGGCTAAACGCAAAACAGGGAACTTAAATAACTTAACTATAACCTAACCCAATAACCTAAATTTAATCCTATAAAAGCTAAACTACACGCGCCTATCTTATGTGATCTTTCTATGACTCATCTATGACACTCCTAAGCCTGTTTCAGTGACCAAAACCTGTAGCTCTGATACCAACCTGTGACGCCCTCCAAACCCGGGGTCTAGGTTTGGGGGTCACTTGCCACTAAACTATAATAAAATAATCACAACGGAATAATATAATAATTATGACCCCTTGCATGCAACTGGATCGATCACATGTTATAGTATGGAACATGCACTATTACAAACCAACTGTTATTACAAACCATAAGTCTAATTAGTTTTACAAATTATTCAAATTTTATTACAAACGTCTAGACTATCCAAGCGTCCCAAAACAGTCTACCTGGAATACACACCACTATTTATAAGCACTCGACTTCTGACCAAACCTGGATCTCAAGCCTGCTCTGGCTTAGCTGAAAGATTAGATTGATAAACAAGTATGAGCGAAAGAAATGCTCAGTAAGCAATATAAAATGTACTTGAAATGATAAATCACATTCTGATAATAACTGAACAAAAGGATAAAAGCAGTAATATCTGATCAATAATAAAGCTTCACAAGCTATCAACAATAAACGATAATTTTTAGATTGGAATCTAACTCTGACGGACATACTATCACATGCTGATCAGCCCGTGTGATAGCACAAGGTCATGATTCATAGAAACATGTCCCCAAAACACGAGTAATCAATTAAAAAGGCAATATACCTGCCTGTGGTAAAAATGGTGTCATAATATTTCATACAACACATAGAAATAGCCCTCCGCTGGACCGTCCATCCCGGTCACTTACGCATTCATCCAATCCATAAAACATTTTAATCAAAGGAGCCAAATCAAAGGACATCCTTAACCATATAACTCCCCATTTCTCATGGTCCAGAGTTATCTCAACAATCGATGGCGAAATAACTAGAACAATTAGTTATTCGCTAATCTCAATTCAATGTTCCACTGTATAGAGTAATTTATAGCAAAATATAAAACGTTTAACTATTCTGAACTTAGAATAGTATGGAAATCGAAAGAATAAAGTTCAGACTCAATATCAATTGAATGATAAATAAAGATATAGGTACTTGCATAATATGATTCGAAATAAACGTCACCTGAACAATAAGTGAAGTTAGGGGTACTTGCCTGATATGCTCGATAACCTCTTATTATAACTCTGCTTATAACTGCTGGCTACTATCTCCGTCTAACACTTGACTGCACTCCTTGCTACTCAATTCTATAAACAAAAGGACTATTTTAATCGACAGAACTAAACTCAATCGACGTAACTATACGTCTTGACATCTACCCGATCATATATAACTAAGCATGACATTTTAAAACTGAACCAGATAGCATGCATACCACGTAACACATAATCATGGCATTCGTATAACACGTAATCACATATTTCATGTAACACATATGTCAGATCGTTTAAAGATACGCCTCCGTGCGTTCAGAATGAAAATCAGTTCAATATTAACATTTACCGGTCAAATACTGACTCAAACTGATACACAAATCAAATGACATTGCAATACAATAGAAATTAGGTCTCAAAGGTATTTTTATTGAAAGCGCAATATTTCTCTGAGTCTGTACGCGTTCGTTTCGTATTAAACGGACGAACGGTTTGTTTATAAAATATCTTATCCCAACAACACGTAATTAGGTTTTGTAAAATTATATATCTTCGTTCAACGTCTCCGATAATTATAGGTTACGTTCCCGTATTTTCGGAATTAATTTTCCGAAAATCGGGCAGTGTCTCCTTTGTTTATCGGCCTGCCCGTCGAACATCCCGACGTCGAATCAATCACAATCAAGTCCAAACCAACTATAATCCAATTCATATATTCTCCAACACAAATTAAATATAATTAATTACATCTTATATTTTTATTTATTTATACAATTTAGGACTCAGAATCATGTCATCATAGTCCACCGTCAGCTCACCAATGTTCATTGCTGACGGCGGCGAAATCGGTCGGTGCCCGAATAATTCAAGTATCCAGACCGGTTTCACCGATTATTCAATAATAATTTTTCGCACAAAACATATATTTCATGAACTAATCAACAATTCATGCCGAATTAATTTATAAAAATAATCATAGCAGGAATAATCAAGTTAGAGTAAGGGCAACAATACGCGTCACGCGCGCAATCGGAAATAGGGAGAAAACAGAAATGCCCCCCACTGAGCAGAACTCAGGCAAAACTTCCACCATACACACACTCGAGCACTATACACACACACATATTACTCACGCACACACACCACGCACAGACACAGCATCGCCCAGGCCACCCAGCCGGAAAAGAGGCCGGCGGCGGCCGGAAAGAAATGACAGAGACAACAACAAGGACCCCAACATCAACCAATCCAGGCGCATATACACACATAATAATATGTACATACAACAGAAACCACCAAGAAGATCTTTCCGGCGGCACTTTACCGGAATAGGGGCGGAGTCCGGCGAACGTAGGAAGAAACCCGAAGCAAAGAACCGAAATGGGGGGGGGGTTAATGAATGTATATATTTGTTTTTATTCCTCAGCCGACTAAACAACACAGTACACCTGCTAGTACAAGTAGTACAATTCTCTATTATTCAAGTACGTACTATTGGAAATTACGAGAATTCTGAGACTTGATTCGTTTCGAAATTCGAATTTAACGGATCGAGGTGCACGTAAAATAACTTCAGGAAATTACGAAAATTGCCTTAAAAGGTTACAAATATCCCGAAATTTATCGAAACATAAATTTCGAAATTTTTAAAACAATTTCTGAAACGCAATTTATAACCACTTTTATCAATTATACGAATCGATGCGCGGGTAAAACTAACTCCGAAAATTCCAAAAATAATTTTAAAACTCTCGGAATATTCCAAACATAAATAAATATGAGTTTCATAATTTTTGAAGAATTCTGGAATTAAATACGGATTTTACAAATAAATGAAATCATAAAATCATTTAAAATTAAATAATCACTGAAATATTGATTTCTAAATTTTATAAACTTTTAAAAATAATAAATAAAATTATGAAGTAATAAAAATGATTTTAGAGATAATCAAATATTTATGAAAGTAATTCTTTAACAAAATCACTTTTAATTATAAAAACAAAATAACACAACTAATTACACAAATGATACTCGAACACCAATAATCTCACCTAATTAATAAAGATATTAACAAAAGTAATATCCAACTGACAGAACCCATACACATAGTTTATTTTGTAATTACTGGGAAAATAATTAATAAATCTATATAGCATTATAAAATCATACACCGGTCCAAAAATTACCAGAAAATCCCGAAAATACGCAAAATACATTCAAACGCGCGTAAATCGAAATAAAACGAGTATTTTAATAAAGACGCTGATAAATACGTGTCCCGATTGCAGATAAGTTCATATAATTGCAATTTAAGCATATTTTAATCAATCGAAAAATTATCTGGCCCGCACAGAAACACACATAACAGTTATAACATCTCATATCATGGCATTAATCACTTTAAACACATAATATTTATTTATTTAACATATAATATTCACATAATTTTCCCGATTATTACATACTTCTTTAATGATGACATTTCCAAGATTGATATTGCCATATCCCAATGTTTTTCCAATGTTGCCATCTCCATAAGAAACACATGGGCCAGCTTTCTCCACAAAGTCTGATAGCAAGGCTTTATTTCCAGTCATGTCTTGAACATCCACTGTCCAGAACTAGGATGTTTTTCCTGTTGCCCTGCAATCACAAAGACCACTAATGATTAGTTTTAAGGACCCAGACTTGCTTGGATCCTTTGGCCTTATCAAGTTTGTTAACATTTGCAGCGGATTTAGCGTCAGAGTTTATGTTAACATTTTTCTTATCAGAATTTACACTATCAGACTTTGAATCAGAATTTACACTAGAAGGAATAATGGAAACTTTCTTTAAAGAAGGTTTTATTTGATAATAATCATAGTACAAACTATGATATTCCTTACAAGTATAAATGGAATGCCATAAACTACCACAATGAAAACAAGGATTTTGTGGTTTATATCTAACAGACTGACTCTTAACTCCTGACCTTGAAGGTAAGGAGTTTATGTTCTTATTCTTCCTGCAAAAAGAAGCCAAATGGTTAGAACTTCCACAGTTATGACACGTTTTCCTAGGAGCATCAGGAACAAGCTTATAATCATTGCTTTTATTCACTCCTTCCTTTCGATTCCTATTCTTCCTAGGTGATTTTACCTTGTTTGCATTCTTAACATCTTTCAGCTTATGCTTAAGCTGCTTCTTAGTCATTAAGCCTATGTTTACTTCAGCTGTCTTTTCCTGTTTTAGTTTGTCAGAAGTTAATCCCTTTTTAATTGCTGATTTCTCATTATTAGACTTTACAGTTACAAACTTAACATGTTTTAACTTTGGATTTTGCATAACAATAACAAGCTTAATTTCTACAGTTCCTTTATCATTCTTATCCTCTCCATAACCTAAGCCCTCTTTCCAGTTTTCACTACTTAGCAAATTTTGAGTTGTTCTGCCAGAGTTAGTCCAAGTCCTGATAACCTCTCTTTCCTTTTCTAACTCAGTTTTTAGAGATTCATTCATTTTTAGCACTTCATCCCTAACATAAAAAGCATCATCTCTATCTTTCTGAGTTTGGTGGAACATAACTAACTCTTTTTCTAAGAAATCATTTCTTTTCTTAAAAGCAAGATTTTCAGAAGTTAATCTTTCACATGTTATAGTTTGATCTCTATAACTAACAAACTTGGTTTTAAGATATCTTCTCAACTCATTAATATCATCAGTATGAAAAACATAAGTAGTCTGAGGTACCTTTGATTCAGCAGCTTCAGAATTGCTTTCAGCACTTGCTTTATCAGCATTTGCCATCAAAGCATAATTCTCCTCACTTTCAGAGTCTGAGGTGTCTGTCCAGCTTTTCTTCTTTGTGACAAGAGCCTTGCCTTTGTCACTCTTCACTTTCTTGCAATCAGGAGATATGTGGCCTTTCTCACCACAGTTATAGCATTTGACATTGGTGTAATCTCCTCTGTCAGACTTTCCTCCTCTGCCCTCAGATCTCCTGAAATTCTTCTTATCAGAATTTGTGCCTTTACTGGAAAACTTCTTTTCCTTCCCGAACTTCCTGTATGCAATCTTTGTGATCCCTTTCACCATAAGAGCACACAGCTTCATCATCTCCTCATCAACATCAGTCTCAGACAAGCTTTCAGATTCTGAGTCATCATCACTTTCAGAACTTGATGACTCAGTATCAGACTTTTTGAAAAGAGCTTTACTCTTGTCTTTCCTTGAGGTAGCTGCCTTGGGGGATTCTTCTTCAGCCTTAAGAGCAACTGTCCTTGACTTTGCTCCTTTCCTCTTGCTTCTTTGTTCCATCTCAAGTTCACGAGTCTTGAGCATTCCATAAATTTCATCAAGAGTTGTTTCATCAAGATTGTAGTTGTCTCTTATTGTTGTAGCCTTCAAATCCCAGCATTCAGAAAGAGCTAACAGGAATTTAAGGTTTGAATCTTCAAGATCATACTCCTTATTAAACAGTGACAAATCATTCAAGAGTTTGACAAATCTATCATATAAATCATTCAATGACTCATTAGCCTTTGAGTCAAAGTGTTCATACTCTTGAGTGAGTATTGTCTTCCTGTTCTTCTTAATTGTATCAGTTCCCTGACACCTTGTTTCTAGAGCATCCCATATCTCCTTTGCAGACTTGCAGTTAATTACCCTGTTTGACATTACATTATCAATGGCACTATGCAGTAAGTGTTGTACCTTAGCATCCTTAGCAATTGATGCGATATCTTCAGCAGTGTAATCACTCTTCTCCTTTGGTACAGTCTTTGCTGCTTCACCTGCAACTGCAACAGCGAGCTTGGTTGATTTGTGAGGTCCTTCCTTGATTCTATCAAGATATTCTGGATCTGTAGCTTCCAGAAACATGGTCATCCTTACCTTCCATATGGCATATTCAGATGGTCTCAATATGGGAACTCTGATGGTCTCATACCGACTTTGAATTTGTATCTTTGGAGGTTCTTCAGTTTTGGTGGGCTTAGTTGGAGTTTCTGTGTCAGACATGATTGTGTTTGGATCTTAAACTGTTTGTGCGTTAACAGATAGGCTCTGATACCACTTGTTAGGTCACACACACACTGTAGAGGGGGTGAATACAGTGTAAAGTACAATCAAATCGAACTTTAATAATTCAAGTAACAGAAAACAAACTTTGTTGAAACAATAAACTCTGTTACAGTATGGAACTGTTACCTCTCAGTGATGAACAAATATCACGAGAGCTGCTAGGGTTACAATGAATAATCTCCTCTAATATCAACACTTATAGTGTAAACCCTATGTCTGTGTTTATATACTACACAGTTACAAGATAATCGCTAATTGATATGGAATATAATTCTGCTTCCTAAAATATATCAATCAGATATCTTTTCTTCCAAGTATTCTATTCTTCATAGAATTCCTTCTTCATGCATATCTCTTCTTATGTTTGTCTCGATCTTCTTTCCTTTAATCAGCTGCTGTCCTTATCTGAACGTTCTTCAGTACTTAAGTTCTGATATCCATCTTCTGATGATTATCTCCTGATAATTATAAGTACTGATATCCTTAAGTCCTGACTTCCAGTAAGTACTGATTTATCCTGTTTTAAGTAAGATCTGAAAACTAAATATAAATCATATTAGCCACGACATTATCAAATATATCTAACACTTATAATATCAGGAAGATATTGTAACTGTGAAAACAATAATACAAAAGATATTGAAAGAGTAAGAAATGTGTGAAGGAATGAGATTTGGTGTGCGAAGGAAGATCAAAGTATTCAAATTACAAAATTTAAATTTCAAAGATATGAAAGAGAGAAATATATAAAGAGATATAATTTGGGGAAACATAAGCTTCTCCTAGAAAGAGAGAGAAACATGATTGAAACTGAAATCTATGTATCTGTGATACGGTAGTTTCTCAGAGAATCTTAACAGCAATATTAGTAGTACTGAATGTGTGGCTGTAATCAAGCGATGAAGGATAAGTCAACATAGTAGAATAATATTTATACATATATTTATACCCATATACAGTTATCATACCAAAAGCAGTGGCAATATACTGAAATTTTACATAAAATAGGATGGCATTTTAGTCATTAAATAGTAAAAAAGCTTTCAGGCTTTATACCATTAAATAGATATGAAACGTAACAGTGATTGTCAAGGTGTGTAGCTATAATAATAAATATATGATCCTTAAACTTAGCAAATGAACTGTATTGTTTTCACCTATACACAGTTGTTAGACTTTGGATATGAACAAAGGACTGTAAATTTGAAAGCACCAAATGCACGTGTTTTATGTGGCTATATAAATAAGGCCATGCAGATTGAAGTGAGACATAGTCACACATACAAAAAACTATAGTAATATATTCACTTTTCTCTTTCTCTCATGTTGTCCTTATTCTTATTAATAGTTTTAATTTACTAAATTATTTTATAATACGTTGTCAGCACGAGTCTCTGTCGGAGTTTATATAAAAATATGATTTATTTTACTCAATGAAGAAGGAGTCTCCACTCAAACTTATACTCAAGAAAAATAAGGTACAATCAGTTATGCCATACAAAGGAGCCCGAGTCTCTACCAACTGAAAATTGGTTTATATAAAAAGTACAATTTAATTTTATTTTACGAATCTCTGGCAGCTGAAACTTGGTTCATATAAAAGTACGACTTAATTTTATTTACGAATCTCTGTCAACTGAAGTTTGTCCAATAAAAAGGAGGTACGATTTAAAGATTAATCATTTTATTTCATATAGTATCTTTAATTACGTATTCATTTTTATTACTATTTAAATGTTATAAAGATGGCTATACCGTCAAGTAGTATCCAAAAGTTTTCTGGCTGGTTACGTCATCATAACTTTTGCATTAATTATATAATATATGTTATTATTTGTAAATGGTTGTTTAAATATTTATGTGACGCATTATATCATGCTTTAATATTTATTTTACATTTAGAATGACAAATCTTGCAAAATTAGAGTTTATTGCATTCAATATGTCTGGGGATAATAATTAGTTGACTTGGGTGCTCGATGCGGAATTACATCTTAGTGCTAACGGGCTAAAAGATACCATAAAAGTCGAAAAAACCCTAATTATTGAACAAAATACTAAAGCTATCATTTTTCTAAGGCACCACATCCATGCAAATTTAAAATCTGAATACCTAACTATCAAAAACCCACTCACCCTTTGAACCAATCTCAGAGATAGGGTTGATCACCAAAAACTTGTCAATTTGCCGGATGCCCATTATGACCGGATAAATATAAGGTTACAAGATTTTAAATCTGTTTCTAAATATAATTCTGCCTTGTTCAAAATAAACTCAAAATTGATATTGTATGGTGAAAATATTACTGATGCATGAAACTTGGAAGACTAATTAAAAAGATGAAAATAAAATAAAATTACCTTTGATTATAGAACTTGGAAGATAGCTTTGGGGTTGTTTGATTAGTTAATTTATAGTACAAATGTGTTAGGGAATTTGATAAAGGTAAATAAAATGAATGATCTCCTGTAAAATAGTTGAACCTGCTATTTCAGTTTTGCTGTAAAAAGAAAAGAAGAAAAATAGGCCCAAACTGATACATGGATACAGATATATAGTACTACATATATAGGCCATAAAAAAGTTTTTGGGCCCCCATGGATCCAATGGGCTCAATGCAGGAGCACTAGTAGCACTGGTCAAGGACCGACATTCCTCTTAAGGTTATCATCAAACTTGAACTCGAAAATCAAACATCATCAAAAGGCTATAACGCCCGAGATTTCAAAACAAATATAGATCCATCGATACTATGTTGTTATAAAGGCTTGAAGGCCTAAAAATGGGTTATTCATATACAAGGTTTTGATAAAGGAAAATAAATTAGAAATAGTACCAACACATTCTTATATATATACACACATATACGTATTCTAATTTCTAACCCATTTCAATCATATTCTTTTGTTCTCTTTGCCCTTTATCTTTCGGCGGCCATATTAATAAATCCCAAATTGAGATCTAAACAATTTAGCTCTTTTTTATTTTCAAAAATAAGTCTGCAAAACATATTTCATTCAATGCTAGATTCTTAATAATATTTTAAAAAATTTAAACAAAGTTTAAAACAAAATTTCTCCCCAAAATCTATCAACAAATTCGAGAAGGTGATTTAGTAAAAGCGGTTTTTAATTTTTATGGGCGTTTATATTGTGAAATTCACTTATAGATCTACATTGATAGCAATTGATATTTTTATTTAATGTTTATACGAAACAATGAAGAAAGTGCTCCGTGAAGATCGAGATGGACGACTTGAAGGACTCAATTGGTAAGACTTTATACGTTATCTATTTAATTGACGTATCTTAGTAATTTATATATATTGATTAATATTTTTTATAAGAGACTGTAATTAGATCTGATATGATCTGAGATATTGATCCTTTCCTATTTGATTACATTTTATGAAACCAAATTTTTTAAATTTGATTTGATATTTTAATTAATTTGATAAGAATTTCATGCCACTCAGCCCGATTCAAAATTTACAATCCGAATAAATTTCGATCCTAACCTAAAATTTGAAATGGATTAGGAACTTGAGTGCGAACTTGCGAATCCGTAGTTAGACATTCCTGTCTCCACGACAGAAGCTTCCAAATGGATCACAAGATGTTGAAAGTTCAAATGCCAGCTGAAACACGAGATTAATTAGTGAATTGATGGTTAAGGTTGCACCATATATGGACTCTGATTTTGATACTGGAGACTTTAAGTCAAAACGAGGTAAAAAAAGATACAGAAATCTCAGTTGCTGCAAAGAAGACAAAAATCGATGTGCTTCCGATTAATGGCCTTATAATAAATTATGTATTTTGATGACTTTATTTAATTCAAATTGTAGCTTGTCAACGTATAATATTTAATTTAATTCTCTTTAGTAGGGAAGCTTATCAATGTATAAGTTCATTTGTAACAAATTCACTTGATCATAGATTAGTAGTTGATGTTTGTTGATCAGTGGATAAGTAATGTTAACTATCAATGAATTTGTTTGATAAGCTTGTGAATTGTGAATATTTATGCCATACAATTATGTACAAGTAAAATGACTATCAACGTATAGAACCTAAAGCATCGACGAATGAAAAATAAAGTACTATAAGCGCCTAACTACGATATATCAATGAATACTCATATCACTACTTTCAACAGATAAAATTCTGTAACAAGCTATCCATTGCCGGTGACTTATCAATGTATAAAGGACAAATCTAATAAAGCATATGGGTTAATTAAAGATATTAGATGAATCTAGAAGCTAAGACAATAATTCATTTTTTACTTGAAAATCTCAAAAAAGAAGAAAATTCTATTTTCATACAAGTAAATTGAATAATTATACAAAAAATGTTGTCAAAGATAAATCTATCTAATTTGAACGAGTCATAAGGAAACAAGAATAGAGAAGCATCTTTGCCGAACCTAATTTATTGTTCCAATTTGTAGTAAAGTAAAAATGTAACTTGATGTTATATAAACCTAATGTAACTGTGTATTACAGTGAGAAACTGAAGTGCATTGTTAGAGCTATTAGGATTTATACTTATGAATAATACATTGAAAATTGTACTTGTGTATTTATAAAAATATCACAGAAAAATTCTTCAACATACATGTCTCATGTGGAAAATCAAACCACTTGAAAGTTTTAAAATCCTTTTGTTATTTAAATTTAAGTACTTTAATTTTATGTTCGTACTTCAAAACTGTAAAAAGAGTATAACTCTCACTTCTCCAATTACTTGATTATTTATTACAGAATAACAGATCCAACTTGGCCATAGTTGGATAGAAGATACATTTTGATTGTATTATTTATTGAATCAACTGCTCTTTGAATTTGAACATCCATTGGAACTTCATTGGATCATCCGTTGATGCTTTGTAGATCATCCGTTGAAGCTTTATCTGAGCATCCGTTGAAACTTTGTGAAACATCCGTTGAGACTATTTTCTTGACAGTTAACTCCATTTCACTTATACAAGATTACAAGGCATCATATATTTACAATTAACCAACCTATCTTGCATATGAATCTAGTAGTTAACATGACCTAAACATTTCTCAGAAATCTAGTTCACTAAGCTTATACAAGTATGCAGAAATGTGCTGCTAAACTTATTTTCATAAGCTACTCTTTCAACGGATAGTAAAAGTGATCATCCGCTGAAAGCTACAAAATCAATAAGTTAAATCTACTAAGGTGTTTTGTTTAACTTATCATCAAGTTCACAACATATTCCTAACAATCTCCCCCAATTTATGTCTACTGGAATTGTAGCCATAAATTAAGAGAAAGTTGATGATAACAAAACACCCTAAATGTACAGATTGAGATATAGTAGATAAAACTGATAAGTGCTACAATATTTATTGAAAATTAAACAAAGCAAAGTTTTCAAAGAGTTCTCACAATCATTATCAAGGTGCTCTTTTAGACTGAGCAGATGATTCTATTTCCTTGATCGTCTGAATTTCTTCCCAAGCTTCCTGTTATTTTCTTCAATTTGATTCTGGAGTTATCTGTGGAATTCAAGTTCATCAGCTTTAGATAGATCCAGCTTTTCTTGCATTTCTAATAGAGTCTCATTGCCAGAGATACTCAATTGATCAACCAGTTTGAAGAATCTTCTAACACCCTTGTCATCCATGAATTTCATCAGCCAATAAGGCCTCAAATGCACTCTACTTCCTGTGAAGGAAATTGTTAGAGTTCTTGGAAGTGCATTCTTGGCTTTATTACTCCTTAGATCTTCTATCTTCTTTAGGACCAATTTCCTTGCAGTTACATTGAAACCAAAGTTTTTCTTGAAGGATGAGAAGATCTTTATTAGTACAGAGCAGCTTTCCTGAAGAATCCTATGAAGAGGCCATGTGATTTCTCTCCCTCCCCTGTACTTGAACACCAGTCTTTCAGGAAGATGTCTGTGAGCATCAATCCCTATTACTTCTTTCAATTCATCCAAATAGAGGTTTAAATCTAAAAACTCTTTGATGTCACAGATATATAAAAGATCTCCCTTGTTGACTGTAGGTTGAGATTTGGTTAGGGTCTTGGTTCTGAGAGTCACAGGCTTGACCTTCTTGGTTGCTTAATTCTTCGTTGTCTTTGGCTTGTTGAAGATAGGTAAATTTAGTTCAGGAATTGGCAAACTTTCCCAGTCTATTGGCTCATCCTTGGGAATTATAGGCTCACCATGAAAGTTCTTTGATGGGTCCACCTTGAATTTCTCATGTACCACTGAGGGCTTGGATGTTTAAGTTGAAGTTTTAGACTATTTGGGAATGTAGTCTTCCATCTCCTCATCACTGAAGTCCAATTTTCTTTTAAAATGGAGCTTGTATCTGAATTTCCTTTTCTGTTGAGGTTCATTTTGCATTTGCTGATCTTGAACTTCAGTAATCACATGTGGTTTTTCATAGATTTCATTTGCAGCTTTCACAGCTTGAAGCTTGGCTACTATAACAACTTGCTCTTTCTTCTGTTTGAGCTTTTTAGCATCTAAAGCAGCTTGCCTCTTTTCTTTATTAATTCTTTCTTTTTCTTCCCTTTTTGCTGCTGCAAACTGAGGGTGTCCAGCCACCACACGGATCTCTTTTCCATTCCTGTAAATTTTGGAAATTCTCTTCTTTTGTACTGAATCAAATGGATCTTTATAAAATGCTATGGATCTTGCCAACAGCTTCTTTTCATCTGATTTTGGAGTCTCAAACATAAGATCCAAGGGATTCTTGTCTGATGACTTTGGATAATTCTTTTTAGGCTTCAAAATCAGATTGCATTTTGGAGATTTGATGCATGAAGATTGGCCTTTTTCCAAGCTACCTAGACTCATTTCATTCACTGAGATTTGCTCGACTTGAGAGTGGTGATGAAAAGTCTTTTCTGGTTTCTTTATCTAACCAAATTTCTTCTGAATTTCTTTATCTATCTTCCTCCACTTGTCATCCAATCCCTTCTTAGCAGCTGTAACATCAAGCATCTTGAGATTTGAGTTTGAATTCAGTTTAACAGCTGCTATTTGGGTTAGATCAATGCTATCCAATACTGGTGGCTTTGGGAAAGTAAATCCTGGAACTATTACTTGACTGATTTGAATATTTACCACATGCTCCCCCTCACTGGTTGGCTCTCCTTGACTAACTGAGATTGTTGAATCTTTCTCCCCCTTTTTGTTATCATCAAGTAGAGTGGAGGTAGAAGTTTGTGCAGCCACCAGCTTTTGTAGCAACTGAGTTTGCTGTGCTTGATGTAGATGAATAGCTGTGATAGAGGCTTCAACTGCTTTCAGTCTTGTGTCCAAGGAATCCACTTTAGTTGAAAGATTAGAATTTCTCCTCAGCTGTCTGTTGATGTCAAGCATTATTATATTTGGAAATGTAGCATCCAATCTTTCAGAGACACTCTTCTTGACTTGGTCAATCTCTATTTTGATTGAAGTGACATCTTGATTGTGTTGAAGAGCTTGTATTTAATATAGTTGTAGAGAGTTGAGGTGTTCCTGTAGAAGCTTCTTGGTGCTAGCATTAGTGGTGGCTTGAAGAGCAATGTGTGCCTGTTGGATGATGCGGAAAAGAGTTGTCTTGAAATGTTGTTCATCACACTCCTTAGAAAATACCCAAGGTGGAATGTTTGATCTAGAGCTAGGGCCTGCTTCTCCCCTATATCTATGAACTCTTCTTCATCACCATCTTCATCTCCAAAGAACTCTTCAGACTCACCAGTTCCATAGTCAACATCATCACCAGCTTTAGGTGGCATGGATGTGATGACATCCTTTGCTCTTTGCATTGAAGCAGTTGTATGCACCAAGTTAAGCATCCTTTCTGCATTCTCATTGCCCCGTCTAGCTAAAAGTTGATATGCTGTAACAGGATGAGTAAATGTCTCAGCATCCAAAGAGATTGAATCTATAACAGCTTGATCATGCTGAATAAGTTTAACTTTATCTACATCACTGACATTCATTGACTCACTAACAATGATGTCCATCCTTATTTCTCCTGTACTTGCATTTCTCCCATTATCTCTCTTTTCTTACATCAAGGGCTCCCCTGTGGCACCCTCCAAACCCGGGTTAGAAGTTTGGGGTCCACAACACATACACAATATATAAACCCGTATAAGAAATATTATTTGAAATGACCCTGCTTTACATTACCACAGATCGCAACAGGTTAAAGTATGAAAATAAGCCACAACCTTAACTTTTATTACAACGTACCAAATCCCAACTAATTTAACTTACAATTAATAATGAAATTATTCTTACAATCTTACTATCTCACTACCAATATAATCTCCGGCTAGCTCGATCTAACTCAATCTGGAATCCTAGCTCGTACTCTGAACTGAGGAACCTCGCTATCAACCATATCCTTTTTAACTGTAGAATACATAAAAAGATTCGCAAGTGTGAGCTAACTAGCTCAGCAAGTCATGATAACAATAATTGAGGTTAAACAATGATCAAATGAGATGATTCAGGAGAATCAAGTTTCTTGTTAAACAATCATTAGAATTGGACATTCATTTTAAATTTTAAAACCAAGGTTAGGGTGCTGATCAGTCACGCACTAACCCTGAGCAAGGCACACAGCTCTGCTCTATAATCTGAATCCAAGGCACACATTGGCCTAATTCGACCACGAATCTGGTCTGACCACGAATCTGGTCCACATAAAGAAAACTATCCAATTCTAAAGCAGTTCCGTATGATAAACCATATAATTCAATAGAACAGGATCATAATCAATGATGATAAAACACTTGAATAAAAGCGTAATACAATTCATGGGTATCACAAGGGTATATCAGGGTATGTATGAGAAATGGTTTCATCCTGTAAGAGGATCAGGTATTAGACGAGTAATGATTTTGCAAGGTTTAGTTCTTAGAGGTTATAAATAATGGTTGGGGTATAAAAGTTTCTGTGTTTTCAAACAATTCTGTTCCAGTGTTTGTTGTTTGGTAGCTATACATTTGGGGAGTAGTATCATATTTGTGTAGTTTGGTATCTGAAAATCAACAAGTTCAAATGATGTGATCCGGTTTCAAGGCTGTATGATTCCAAATACTCACAATATAAAATAGTGCTATTTGAATATTAACAATTTGTCACAAGAGAATTTAGAAATATTTGCATTATATCTCGAAATTTTTTTAGAAGTACTTGCCTTGCAGGGCTTTATAACTATAACTGATCGACTCTGAGTCGACTCTGTCACTCAGGCTTTATTGTCTATCCACTAGATCACTCTGGATTCAACCTCAACACCTAAGTCCTTTGATTGGAACCTTACTGAGCTTTTCGACTGACCACCAAACTATCTTTCGTCCAATGCCAATTCTCGGGCCTTCCGACTAGAACCTACAAGGTCGAAACACCCTAACTTAGACATTCGATTATGCTTGACATATCCTCGCTAACAATCTACCCGTGCGTTAACAAAACCCGACTCGTAACACATACATTATTACAATACAGGCATCAATTAGGGTTCACGTTCTCGAAAATCGATTCGGTGTTCATTTTCAGAAAATACGTATACTCGTCATTGTATGAAATTAGGGTTATTGGTTTTGGCAAAACGTTTCACTACAACATACAATCAGGTATTGTATAAAATATACGTATATGTATTTACTTATACTCGCTCAATATCCCGATAATCCCCGGATACACTCCCGTATTTCCGTAGTTCGATTTCCCGGAAATCGGACAGTGTCTCCTTTGTTTATCGGACTACCCGTCGAAACATCATCGACGTCAAAATAACCAATCAATCCAACAAACAGACAATCAATCCAACTTCACAATCCAAATAATCCCAAAATGTATTATTTAACTACTACTTTTTATTTCGACTAATATTATACGAACTAAATTATTTATTTTAAAATATTAGGACTCAAATAACGATCATCACGGTCCACCATCGGCTCGCCGACGCTCATCGCCGACGGCGGTAAAGTTTGCGGGTATCCATTTATCGGATGCCTTACGCAAATTTCACCGATTAATATAATTTATTCCCACACGAATTTATTTATATCACGAAACGATAATCAAATAAACACTGCAGAAAATAAAATAAATCCATAAATAAAATCAGTCCAAAATAACCAAGTGAACAATAGCACATATACTCAGCCCAAATCAGGGCCCAATAGAGGAAAAATACAGTCCAAGAACACAGCCACACTGCTGTGTTATACACACACGAACCCGCATAAACACACACACAACTGCACGCATCAACACAGATATACAAATTCATAACAGTATAAACACAGAGCCAGGGTCGCCAGACACCAGCCGGCCGGAATCACCGGAGGAACGCGGCGGCGGCGGCAGAACCTCATCGGAAAAGAACAGCGGCGAGGAAAGGAAATACAGAACGGGGATAGAATGGGGACAGGAGGAGGGATTGAAGGGAGAGAAAGATAAGAAGATTAAGAGAAACGGGAGGAGAGAAATTGAGAGAGGAGAGATATTCGAGAGATTGAAGAAGCCTGAAGAAAAAAAATTGTTGGATTAAAATGTGTTGGGTTCCTAATTTCCATCCATGTGTCCAATTAAAACAGACACGTGTCCCTTTACTGACTGCAGCCCGGTTTTTATTTCGCATTTCGATATATACGAATCAAGGTGCTCTTAAAATAGTTTCAGAAAATTATGAAAATAGTCGTAAAATATCAGCAATATCCCGAAGTAAACAAAAACATAGTTTTTATAATTTTAAAAATAATTTCTGAAACACAATTTATACCCGATTTTAGCAATTAAACGAATCGACGCGCGGGTGAAATTAATCCCAAAAATTTCCAAAATAATTTTAAAATTCTCGAAATATTCCAAACTTCAATAAATATGAGTTCATAATTTTTGAAGAATTCTGGAATTAAATACGTATTTTACAATTAAATGTAATCAGAAAATCATACAAGGTTAAATAATTGATAAAATATTGATTTCTAAATTTTGTAAAATCCCAAAAATAATTATTATAATTATTAAACCATAAAAATAATTTTAGAGATACTTCAAATATTTATACAAATAAATTTGCATTAAATCCACTTTTAAAAGTGAAAACAATTCAATACAATTCCATAATTAATTACGGGAACAACCCAGTACATCATAAATCACACATATATAATAATAAAATAAAACTGAGCTGACAAAAACTATACACATACTTTATTTATTTAATACTTCCACAATTACCTATTTAAATAATTCAAAAATACACGAGTCGTTATATCCCCTTGGCTCACCTCCCTCACACCCTCACCTTCACCTATTAAGGTGTGAATCCTCTCTCTTTCTTTTGTGAGGATGGAAGAGATAGCATGCATTTGTTCACTCTTTTCCTCTCCTTTTGCCTAGGAGCAACCCAAACTCTCACCCAATTCACTTCTTTCCCTCAGTCCTAAGAGTGATTGTGCTACTACTAGGTCATCTGCACTTGTGACTATTATTGAGATTTGAAGTGTAGTGACTGTAAACGGATGAGGAACATCAGTTGAAGTAGTAGTTTTAAGTGTCAACGGATGACTGCTGTTAAGCACATCCGTCGAAGGACAATCACTTGTCAACAGATGAACAATATCCGTCGAGATAGAGGAAATGAATGAGTTTGGAGGGGAGACTACTGTTGCATCTGTGGTGATTGATTTAAGATTTTTCACAGATGTTTCAGTAGACTCAGAAAGAAATGGCAAGTGAGCCAACAAATCATCTAAAAGATGATGCTCACTTGCTTGGATTTTTGGCTTCTCCAAGAGAGTTAAAGATGGAGAATTTGGAAGTGATGTATGAATCATATCTACATCCAGTGAGTGTGTGGGTGAATTTGGTATAATAGGTGCTTCTATAACTAATGAATTTGGCTGTGACTCCATATTTATTGGAGCCACATCAAGCTGACTTTGTGATGGTGCATGTACTAAGTCTTTGACTGCAGTAGGCACTGTGTGTGCATCCTGTGTATCCCCAGTTGGTTTAGATTTATTCTTTATGGCATAAGTTTGGGGTGAGATAGTATCCCTTACCCTTTTGGCCTGTGCTCTTGGTTGAGAGCTTTATTCAATAGTTACATCATTTTGGGAGGATGCAACTAGCAATGAGCTTATATCCTTTTCAAGCACTGTAGTTTGTTGGGAAACTACAATGTGGCTAGGCTGAGAAATAGTCACCTCTCCAACCTTATTCTTAGGGCTTCTTTGATGTTCACCCTGTCCTTCACCTAACTCACTCACCTTCACACTCCCCTCTTGGTGTTTGGTTAGATTTTGCAACTGGTTTCTTTTGAGAGAAACCAAATGGGCTTTCTTTGGTTTTGATTTAGAGATTTTTGGTTTAGTGACTTGGGAAGGCATCTGTTGGTCACATTCATAGATGCAATTGCCACTTTTGAAGGCAAAAAAATAGGTTTAGAAGTAGTGGAGACAGGGGTGTTTACCTCACTTACCTGAGGTTGATCCATGATGGGCATGTATACAAGTGGAACATCTTTGTGATGATTGGTCCCGTTAAGATCAGCAACAAATCTTCTCTCTTGGACCCAACAAGCTAACTTGTTTGTTGGGTTCTCAATTGAGAGATTCTCAGAAACAAAGTTAGCTAGCATCATGAAAAATCTAGCATAATAGATATTTTTAGACCTCTTCCTAATATCCCCTAACTTACACCCTATCTCAAACATGACAGAAGTGCTAAAGTTGAAGTACTTATCACTAAGAAGCTTATAAAGCATGTGCACAAGTGAATAAGATACAGCGTTAAAATTATTTACTTTACCCGAAAATACTTTAATAAAAGAGTCACACAAGAAACTCCATTCTTTTCTAAGGCCTAATCTTCTTACTTCACCTAACTCAGTGCCAGTTAGAGCATAACCCATAGAGACTAGCATGTTACTCACATCAGTGTTTGTGATAATCTTCAGATGCCGGAATCTGCTTGTTCAACAAAGCTAAAAAGTTGTTCTTTTCATAGACAAAGCCAGTTGAGGACATAATCTTGACTACGGGTGCCATTTCTGTGATTGAGTTTAGTTGTAGAAAGAGAGTATTTGCTTTGGAGAAGAAGAGAGTTAGAGAAATTTCTTTGAGAATGATAAAGGAAAAGAATGAAAATGATTTTTGCTTTTATACTATCTCAGAAATAAACTGTCAAAAGTAATAAAGTAAAATAAAGTAACCAATCAAAATAGCCCAAAATAGCGGTTTAAAAATTATAAAACCGTAAAAATTCTAAGATTACCCATTGAAATATACATGCATGATGTAAGTAATTTTGATGGATAATGTTCAGAATCAACGGCTAAGATTGAGACATTTCAACGAATGATAATAACATACGCAGAGGGATAATTGATACTTCGACGGATGTTGTGTTTCAACGGATATTCATTCTCAACGGATAATGAACATCCGTCGAGATACAAATTCTGACTTAGTCAAAATTTTATCAAGAAAGGAAATATCAATTTTCACACTGGCTACATTACAACTTGCAAGATTATCAAGAATGATTTAAGAGTAATTAAGCATACCTAACTCACTTACCAACCTAGAGAAGGTGGATTCATCAAGTGACTTGGTAAAGATGTCTGCAAGTTGCTTCTCACTTGGAACAAAATGAAGCTCCACATGACCATTCATTACATGCTCCCTAATGAAGTGGTACTTGATGTCTATGTGCTTTGTTCTTGAATGATGCACTGGATTTTCAGTGATGGCAATTGTACTTGTGTTATCACAGGAAATAGGAATTCTGTCCACTTGTAGACCATAGTCCAACAGTTGGTTTTTCATCCACAAAATCTGTGCACAACAACTACCAGCAGCAATATACTCAGCTTCAGCCGTAGAAGTAGAAACTAAGTTTTGCTTTTTACTGAACCAGGATACTAGCTTGTTCCCTAGAAACTAACAGGTTCCCATTGTACTTTTTCTATCTATTTTACAACCTGCATAATCTGCATCTGAATAACCAGTTAGATCAAAACCAGAATCTCTAGGGATACCAAATGCCAAGTTTTGGTGTACCCTTGAGATATCTGAAAATTCTCTTAATAGCTACTAAGTGAGATTCTCTAGGATCAACCTGAAATCTAGAACAAAGACAAGTAGAAAACATTTGGCCTACTAGCTGTTAAGTACAAAAGTGAGCCAACCATGCCTCTATAGCTTGAAATGTCCACAGACTTTTCAGTAGTGTTCAATTCAAGTTTAGTTGCAGCAGCCATGGGAGTTTTTGTAGATGTGCAATCCATTAGATCAAACTTCTTTAAAAGATCATAAATATATTTGGTTTGACTAATGAATATTCCATCACTAACTTGCTTAACTTGTAAACCAAGAAAGTAAGTTAGTTCTCCCATCATGCTCATTTCATACTTACTTTGCATCAATTGGGCAAACTTTTAGCAAACTTTTTCATCTGTAGAGCCAAATATAATACATCTACATAAATTTGAACAGGTATACTAGAGCCATTAACATTCCTAAAGAATAGAGTTTTGTAAACAGTACCTCTTGTGAAGTGATTTTCTAAGAGAAACTTTGACAAAGTATCATACCAGGCTCTAGGTGCTTACTTTAATCCATAAAGTGCTTTCAACAAATAATAGACATATTTTGGAAAATTTGGATCTTCAAAACCAGGAGGCTGACTGACATGGACTTCCTCCTCCAAATCTCCATTCAGAAAGGCAGTTTTGACATCCATTTGATAGACTTTGAAATTGGCATGGGCTGCATAGGCTAAGAAAATTCTGATGGCTTCAAGTCTTGCAACAGGAGCAAAAGTTTTATCAAAATCTATCCCTTCTTGTTGACAGTGGCCCTTAGCAACCAATCTAGTTTTGTTGCTGACAACTATGCCATTTTCATCCATCTTATTTCTGAATACCCACTTGGTGTCAATTGGATTCTTTCCTTTAGGCTTGGATACCAGCTTCCATACCTTGTTCCTTTCAAATTGGTTTAGCTCCTCCTGCATAGCTAAAATCCAATCAGGATCCAACAGAGCTTCTTCTACCTTCTTTGGTTCTTTCTTAGAAAGAAAACTGCTATACATACATTCTTCTTGAGTTGCTTTCCTTGTTTGAACTCTAGAAGATGCATTACCAATAATGAGTTCAAAAGGGTGATCTCTAGTCCATTTTCTCTGTTGTGGCAGATTAGCTCTAGATAAAGAGGCCTCATTGTTGTCTTGATGATTAGTAGAGTTTTGATGATCAGAAACTCCCCCTCAGTTTATGGATCTTTGATTTGAAGAAGGAGTTCTTTCAGATGGTGATCTTACTTGACTCCCAAATCCTATTGAGGGATCAACGGATGTTGTTCTTTGTCTATCGACAGATGATGCTCTTTCCCTGTCGACAGATGATACAGATTGTGTGATGCCTGCCAGAAAGGAAAGCAGATTAAAGCATCGTTCAAAAAGAAGCTTGATTCAACAATTGAAGAACCTTTGCAACTATTGCACATGGACTTGTTGGGACCAGTCAATGTATTGTCTATCTCAAGGAAAAGATTTTTCCTAGTAATTATGGATGATTTCTCAAAGTTCTCTTAGACATATTTTCTGAAATCCAAAGATGAAGCTAGTGAAATAATCATCAATCACATAAGGCAATTCAACAATCACCCTGACTTCAAGGTTAGAATAATCAGGAGTGACAATGGAACTGAGTTCAAGAATTCTGTGATGAGATCATTTTATAAAGATAATGGGATTTTGTATGAGTAATCTGCAGCTAGAACCCCACAACAAAATGGAGTGGTGGAAAGGAAAAACAGATCTCTTATTGAAGTCGCAAGGACAATGCTTGAAGAATCTAAGTTACCAACATATTTTTGGGCTGAAGCTGTGAATACTACATGCTACACTCTAAATATTTCTTTGGTTAATCAAGCCAAATGCATGACTCCTTATCAGTTGTTCCAGAATAGGAAGCCAACTCTGAATTTCTTACATGTCTTTGGCTGTAAATGTTACATCTTAAGAAATTAAACTGATCAACATGGAAAGTTTTATGCCAAAGCAGATGAAGGATTTTTTGTTAGATATGCTGTTGGAAAAGCATATAGAGTCTATAATCTAAGAACCAATATTATTTTGGAATCAGTACATGTTGTGTTTGATGATAAAAAGATTGAAGGACTACAAGATGGAGATTCCCATGAGAGCCCCAAATTTGACAATGAGAGCCTGTGTTGGTCAGAACACAGACTTCAGAATTAAAAGTGACTGAGTTGCCCTTATCACAAAGCTGGCTGATACTCAACAAATTGTGCTTGAGTCCATCCACTAAGGCAACCTCTTCAATGATGACATTATCCTTTGAAATCAATCCATATCCCATAGTATAACCCTTGCTGTTATCTCCAAAAGTAATACTTGGGCCAGCTCTTTCCTTGAACTCAGTGAGCAAGGTAGAATCTCCAGTCATGTTCCTTGAGCAACCACTATCTAGATACCAAAGATTCATTCTTTTTCCCTGAACACATCAAAATCAAATCAAGTTGATTTTGGTACCCAAGTTTCCTTGGGTCCTTCCTTGTTAGCCTTTTTCATTGGTTTCTTAGGTTTGACCTCATTTGACTTGGGGATTTCAGATTCATCCTTAGTCATTTGAGTGGACCTTTGATACCAACCATTAACACATAATTATCATGCTCATTTTGGTTTACATGAAAAAGCATGCTATTTGCAAACATGTTATTCCAGTAAGGCATGCTAAATGGTATTTGAGGCATACTAAATGCAGCATCATAAGGATTAGGTGCAAATGGCATATTAGAAAATTGTGCATTCATATTCTGAGTAGGCATAACATCCATAGGCATGGCAGGCATGATAGTCATGTTGGGAAAAGATGAGGATGTAGGCATGGGAGTTGGCATAACAAGCTTGCAATTAACAGACAAATGATTAACACTACCATACTTAACACATATTTTTCTAGGTGCATATTTATCAGGTGTGTAGTTGTTATGTTTGTTAATTCCTACCTTCCCATTCCTATTATTTTTCCTTTTTATTTCTGCTTTAATCTCAATCTTTTCTAATCTTTCATTCAATTGCTTGATTGACAGATGCCCAACATTAACTCTCTTTTCTTTTCTCACTTGACTTGATTCTCCTGGAACAAAGTTTTTAGAAACTGATCCATATTTCTCATTCAACTTAGCTAGCTTGGCTTTGCTAACTGGCTTTTTCTCAGTCGTCGGACGTAGTTCCTTGTCTTTCGACGGATGGTCCATCTGGTCTTTGGACGGATAACATTCATCATTCGTCGAATCCACATCCGTTGAAAATCCTTCAATCAAATTGGAATCAAGCTTCTTCTTACTCTTTTTTCAGGCTGCATCATAAAAGGACTCAATACCTTGAACTTTAGTGATTTGAGCATGAACATCTCTAGATGATTTCCATGCCTTGATCACTTCCTGTTCACGTTCAAGCTGCTTCTTTAAAATCTCTTCTTTCTTCAAGGACTCAGTTAATTCATCCTTAGCAATTTTACACTCAATTCTCAATTTTTCAAATTCAATAAATTGAGACTCTAGCACATTATTCCTCTCACTTAAAAACAAATTTTTTCTTTAATTTTAGCATTTTCCTTAGTGAGGGACTTAAGTGTAACACGCAGGTGATATAATTCAGTAGACATGTTATTTATTGCATCATTACACTCAGCTTTAGATAAATGTGCTAGGTTAGTTGTGATTACCTGATTGCTTGATGAACTGGTATCTGTTTCATCTGATTTGGCCATTAGGGCTAGATTTACATAGCTTGTTTCTTCATCTTCATCAAATCCATCTGCAGCCCAGTCATTTTCTTGTATAATAAAAGCCCTCTCCTTTTGCTTGAGCAACTCAAAGTATTTCTGCTTATAATCAACAGGTTCAAATTTCTTTTTACTGGAATCATACTTTCTATACTCACTAGCAAAATGACTTGCCAAGCCACATTTGAAACACTTGAATTTAGACTTATCAACCATGTTTCTGTTTGGCTTGGCTGCTCCAAACTTCTTCTTGAATTTGAGCTTGGCAAATCTCCTAGATAAGAATTCTAGATTTTCATCAATATCATCCATGTCATCATGGCTCAACTGATCTTCATTTTTATCTAGCAGCCCTTTACCCTTGTTTTCACAGACCTTTGATGTAAACTCAACAGCTTTCACCTTCATCTCTTTCTCCTTTTCCAACTCAACAACAAGTGCAATGGATTCTCCCTTCTTCCTTCATTTCTCCATCCTTTCATCTTGCTCTATTTCATGCTCATAGGTTTTCAGGATGCCATACAGTCTTTCCAAGGTGAACTTCTTATAATCTTGTGAATTTCTCAATGAGACTATTATTGGCTTCCACTCTTTTGGGAGAGATCTATGGAACTTGAGGTTGGAGTCTTTTGTCTGATAGACTCTTCCATGCAGTTTTAGAGCATTCAATAGTTTTTTGAAATCTACTAAATATATCAGTGAGTGACTCACTTTTTTTTACAGTAAAAATGCTCATATTGCTGAATCAGAAGCTGCACCTTGTTCTCCCTCACTTGCTCGGTACCATCACAAATCATCTGTATTGTGTCCCAAACTTCTTTGGCTGTTTTATAGTTAATAATATTATCAAACATATCACCATCAACAGCATTAAACAGTATGTTCATGGCCTTCTTATCTTTCCTGACTTGTTCAATGTCAGGATCAGACCATTCATACCTAGGTTTTGGAACTGATGGTTCATTCCCGGTAGCAGCTCTTATGGGAACATGATGACCTCTTTCAATGCAGTCAACATAAGCTTCATCTTGAGAAAGAAGATGTAGGTGCATCTTCACCTTCCAGTGGTGATAGTTGTCTTTATCGAGAAATGGGATTTTCATTCCAACATCCTTTTTGTTCATCTTGTTGATTGTTGTGATCTTTACACTCTTTGTACTTCAAGATCTTGCTCTGATACCAATTGTTATTCCCTAAACAATACAACAAGAATTACAGAATGGGGGTTGAATGTTATTCTGGCTACTTTTTTTTTAGATTTTAAAATTATTCTAACGTAATATATAACAGTGTTTGATTTGCAATAGTGTGGAATGAAAGAGTAATAGAAATTAAAACACTAAGTAATAAAACACAAGCTTTAAAACTTTCTGGTGGATTTGAAAGTGTCCGCCAAATATATATATATATATCAGATTGAGAATTCTGTGAAGTTTTGAATAGCTCACAACTGCTTTACAAGTTGAACAAACAAAACTACATAGAAATTCTTACAAAATACAGCTTGATATGTTTCTCTGAAAATAAGCTTGCTTAGTTAATTGTTCTACTTGCTACACTTGGTTTATATATCACTAAGTTTACTTGACAGTAAGACAAGATAATAAAACAAAACTATATCTAGTCTAACTCCATGCTACTTCATTACTATATTCCAGCATCTTTGAATATCTTCTTAGTTACATGAAAATAGTAATGCTTCTTTGTTCTCTGAAACCAGTAATTAGGCTGCCACATTCCTTTTACATATATTCAACGCATGTGACTGTCAAGTCACTATCAACTGCTCTTTGAATTTGAATATCCGTTGGAACTTCATTGGATCATCCGTTGATGTTTTGTAGATCATCCGTTGAAGCTTTATCTGAGCATCCGTTGAAGCTTTGTGAAACATCCGTTGAGACTATTTTCTTGACAGTTAACTCCATTTCACTTATACAAGATTACAAGGTATCCTCTATTTACAATTAACCAACCTATCTTGCATATCAATCTAATAGTTAACATGACCTAAATATTTCTCAGAAATCTAGTTCACTAAGCTTATACAAGTATGCAGAAATGTGCTGCTAAACTTATTTTCATAAGCTACTCTTTCAACGGATAGTAAAAGTGATCATCCGTTGAAAGATACAAAATCAATAAGTTCAATCTACTAAGGTATTTTTTTAACTTATCATCAAGTTCACAACATATTCCTAACACAAAATGAGGTGGCCCCTTCGTTTCCACCTAATTCACATCCCTACAAATAATCGACGAATTCAAAAGTATAATAAAAAATATAATTTATTTAAAATAGTAAAAATAAAAAATAATTAATATCCATTTAATCGATAAAAATCTTATATAATAAAAAATATCAAGATAATTGAATTCATAATTACAAGTAAAACTACAAAAACTAAAAAGACGAAATTATACAAATAATATAAAACCCATTTTATTTACTTAAAAGTTAGAACAATAATAAAAAATAAGAACTAGCATAAAAGCCAACGTTATACACGAGCCTGTACATATAATGTATCAGATGAACCTATATATATATTAAGAAAAGATTTAGAAATACGGTAAAAGAAAAACTTTTTATATTTTATCATATGTTTGTGTAGTAATGTCATATATATACTATTTTTATGAACCAAATATTTTTTATTGGATTAAGTTTGATTAGGTTTGAAGAATTTAAAATAAATATGTATATACAATATAAGGTTTATGATTATTATCAATTTATAAAATATTAATTTAGTTTTAGATGACGTGTAATATATTGAGTGTGTCACAAACAATCAATTTACCTTAATCCAATGTATAAGATATGAGCATGTAATTAGTATAATTCTCTTAAAAAAATTAGTGTGATTCTAATATAAGAATGCTTGAAAAATATATAATTGAGGGCACTCTTTTGTCATTTCTAAAATTAAAAGGGTGACCATGGATATTGTAACATGGCGTGACATCTTGCAATGTTCACAATATCCTGATTTTTTTCTTTTTTTTTGTTTCCGTCTTGATAAAAAAACAGGAATATTCTTTCAAAAAAAAAAACAGAAACATGTATTATCCTTCCATATCCATATATATTGTACTAGCATAAAATTCGTGCATCGCACAGATTAATTTTAATATTATTTAATTTTTTGAATTTAATTTGAATTAAAAATTTTAAGCTATGAAATTTATTTATTTTAACTTTTAATAATATGATATGATCATAATTATAAATATACACATAGTTGCATAGATGAATAAGTTAGTTATATTTTAGTTTTAAAAAATAATGTAATGAATGAATGAAATGTATATTTTAATTAAAGGTAAATTTTAACTCAGATCAATATTTTACGAATATATTACTATTATATAAAAGACGAAATATTAAAATTTTGGTACGGTACCTATTTTCTGATACACACTAAATTTACCGAATTGCCCTTACTTAAAAATTCTCGATTATTATTTTATACCAAAATTACGTATTCTCAAATTATAACACTGAAAAAGGCCAAATTAATATAAAAACCCCAGCTCCATCATATCGCATAACATTGACAAAACAATATATTCATATAATAATAAAGTATAATATAACAAGTTACATGAAAAATCTACATAGTCACATACTACACTGTATGTATGTATTTCTACAACCAAGTTCAATACAAAATCAAAAATTATAATTTATAGCCCCTAACTTCTATAACAAACTAACAGGGATGAGGTGTTATCACTTTATTTTAGTTATTAAAAAAAATTATAAAGCTACTAAACTATTAAATTCCTAATCTACGAGATAAAGTCTTCTTATCCTCCTAAAATAATTGGTTCAAAGTTCAAACAAAAGTGCTCAAATTAGATCTTAAATAGTTTATGCAATATTTTAATTAAAACTTTAATATTATTGTCTTATTCATCCACTATCTACTTCCTCTTTTTTAATATTGATTATCTTTTTCTTAAAAGGCGAAAACAATTGTCTTTCGAGAATAATGAAAATGAACATGAAAATTTTGTTGGTAGTTGTCTCATCTGTAATTTGGTCGTCCCTTGAATTTATAACTATATTTAAACATAAAACTCTCTCATTAATAGATTAAAATTAACAACAAAATTATGTAAATACGAATAGAATTAAATTTGTATACCCGGACTAATACAAAAGAAAATTAAACCTGAAAAAAATAAAATTTAAAACCAGCTAAATGTTATTACTTGAACTTCGTTAATATATTGAGTCTATATATAACAAAAATAAATTATCTAACAAAATCGTGCATCGCATGCGATATAGGCTACCTATAATATCTTAGGAACATTAAAAGTTCGGTTGATATACTCCTTCATTAATTTACTTAATTACCCGTATCTAATAATTTTAATATTTTGCGTTACTAACCTTATTGTTGGTCAACATTTTCCCAAGAACTTCCTAATCTTCTTAAAAAAGTGAATGTACGAATGATTTATTGAAAAAAATAAATCAAGTATCCTATTGGGAGGAA
This sequence comes from Apium graveolens, assembly GCF_009905375.1. Taxonomy (NCBI): domain Eukaryota; kingdom Viridiplantae; phylum Streptophyta; class Magnoliopsida; order Apiales; family Apiaceae; genus Apium; species Apium graveolens. Next base: position 189,411,002 of record NC_133657.1, read on the forward strand.
ACTTGCTAATCTTCTTAAAAAAGTGAATGTACGAATACACAAAGAATTATAATCTGTCTAACAAACTCGTGTTTAAATAAAATTTTATATATACAAAAAATAAATACTCTTAAACTGGGTTATAATTAGCAGGATATGGTTGATACAACAGGTCTTACGCTCAAATAAAATATGTACAGTATTAATCTGCGCTAAAACCAAAATAACCAAAATTAAAAATATGTACAGTATTAATTTGCGCTAAAACCAAAATTAAATACAAGTTAAATATAACTGTTATACTATTGATCTGAACTAAAATAAAACTAGAGTCTACCTAATTCGTTGGTAGATAAAATTTATGTTTAAAAATAAATGGGGTAACAGGCATCCGCCAATAATAACCGAAATATTAAACGTTTGATAGTCGCCCTATTTGTACTATGTTTAGGTTTATATAGTTACATGCTTTTTTTCAATTTTTATAATATCCATATTATTTTATTAAAACAAAATTAAAGATAATTTCTTATTCGATATAAAAGCGTAAGACTAAAATAAATTGATGTATTCTGGGCTAAAAATAAATTACACAATTGATCAAGAATAAAACAAATTGAAATCCATAAATAATTAGACCAGTTAAAATAAAATTATATCTACTTTAATATGGGCTAACATAAAAAATTTACCATTAATTGAGGTTCAAACAAATTAAACAAAAATAAATCTACATATAATTAGTTGAATTTAGCCAATGTAACATGCTTTAGGCTAATACGAAAAAAAATGTATAAAATTAATTTTGGTTAAAACAAAACTAAATTAAATGCAAAAATAATTCACATGTTATTGATCTCAGTAAAATTAACCTTTTAACTAAAAGATAATTTTTTTTGTAAACACACCTATAAATTTCAATTAAACTATATCCTTCGATCATTAATATTATTTTTTTAAACCAAAATACCATCCTTTTCAAAAATATCACTAGTTTATACATATGTGTTTATATGTAATGAGTAAAGTTCTATGGAGTCCACCTTTTAATTGGAGTCCTCGGAGTCCATCTATGTTCTGCAAATAAAATATCTTCTAAAACGTGTTATCTTGCAGAACATGTTTCACAAATATCATTACTTCAATAAAATCATGCAAATCTCATATATTTACAAGTACAATATGTATGTTCTGCAACATGAACATTCATGTTCTGCAAACTAAGCATGTTTTGCAGAACATATATTTTGCAACGTTCTACTTGTAAAATCTATGCAATCTGCAAGGTTTTCAATAAAATTGAGATATTTGTAGAATATCATTTGAAAAATAATACATTTTGCAACAGTTTAAGCTATATTTTGCACGAGTTTTAGGCTAGTTATCTTTAGTATACGAATTATCGTCTATTAACCGACTAACTATCAAATCTAACTAACTACTCAGATTTACGTTAGTTTAATTTGTTTAAACCCGGATCAATAATAACATTTTAAGTATCAATGGTAAAAAAATTATGTTAACCCGGATAAAAGTACACATTATTTTATTTTACTTACTCTAATCATTTTCTTAATTTAATTTTGATTTATCATGAATCAATTGTATAATTCTTTTAGCCCACATTAATAGTAAATATTATTTATTTTAGTAAGACGCTATTATGTTGACTAAGGAATCATCTATATTTTTATTTTACTAAAATAATATGTATATTATAAAAATTAAAGATACCCATTAATTATATAAACTCAAACAGTACACACAAATCAACTATCAAACTTTATTATTTCGGCTATTAGAGTCGGATCCTAATTACACCACTCCTCTGAGCCTATATTATACCTGTGAACGAATTAGGTAAACTTGAATTTTATTTTAACCCGGATCAATAATATAAGAATTATTTTAGTATGAATTTAAATTTGGTTTTGGAGAAGATCATTAATATACATTTTTTAGCTTGGGCCCGTTATATTTAAACAAATTCAGCTAATTACATTTAGTTTTTTAATTTTATTTTAGCTATCGGTGAATATTATTATGTTTTAAACTGAATAAATGATATATATTATTTTGTTCTTGCATAATTGCATTTTTAGTCAATTGTATTTAGTATTCTGTTTTAGCATGATGCATCAATGTATTTTTAGCTTCAGGCCCATTATATCAACCAAGCGAATTTTCTTTCAAATTTTAATTTTGTTATAGGCCGATCAAATAATATAATATTTTTAGGAGATCAATAGTCTTTATTATTTTGTTTTTTCCCGAGCCTGCAAATCCAACTAACTATATGTACTTTATTTTTATTTTTTATTTAAGTTTGGATCAATAAAATAATTTTGTTTAGCCTGACCTGGGTGAATATTATATATTATTTTATTTAAACCAAAATTATTAAATATATTATAATTGTATTGTGAATATTTATCTATTTATGTGAGTGTTTCATTTTAAATTGTGGTGACTAGACTAACTACCAACCAAATTTTCATTATTTCGTCTTTAATATAATAGTATAGATGTCAGGTTTAATTTAGTCGAGTTTTAATTTATTTAATTAATTTTTCTAATAAAAATCTTATTAAGAAAAATGAAGAAATGCCATATGCTTATATCAAATTTTAAAATATCTAAACAAAAATTTAGACGCGTTCTTATGACAAATTGATAAAACGAACGATGTTAATTTTAAAAGAAAAGACGATTTTAAAACAACTGATTTTTACTCCCAGTTTTTAAAAGTTTTTTGTTTAATTATAATTTTTTATATTTGTTTGTTATTTTTTAAATAAATTTCTGTTCAAGTTAAAGTTATTTTTCATATGCTTTTTAAATAAAAGGCTAAAGTAAATAACCTAAAATAAAATTTAATTAAAATAAAATATTCAATATTCTTTTATTTTGATTTTCTTTTTTTTTCAGTACAGAATTGATAATACTTGCAAAATAAAAATATCAGCTACATAGTCATTATCTATATTTACAATATCGATAATATTAATACTATATTTAACAATCAATAAAGTATATGTAATAGTTTAAATTGATTATATATATAGGGCATTATAAAGAAAAATTGAGGAATACACCAATAATACGTGCACATAAATTATTAATTATTTTCAATTTTTTTAATTATCTACACCGAAAAAGAATACACAATATAAAATTGACAATATTAATATTATATTTGGAATTTATTGATTATTAAATATAGAGTTAAGATAATCAGTGTTATATATATATAGTTTAATATTTTTTTATTTCATAAGTACTATCAAATTTGATTGCAAGAAGTAATAACTTAATATATTAGATTTTTTAAAATTTTAGTATGATAATTTTGATTTTACATAGTGCGTGAAAAATAACTTTAACTTGATAATTATCAAAAACATAATAAATATATAAATATAAATATAAATATAAATATAACAATAATTATTAAATAATTCTTTTAAAGCCGAGAGTGCAAGAGTGAGTGTATCACAACTACTACCGAAGATAAAATGATGTCCCATTTTTTTTGTAAACCTACATCGGTCTATTTTATAGAATCAAATGATATGTTTCATAGTGTTGACAGAGGAATTTGGTAACAACAAAGTTTGATGTTTGTAGCCGGAAACAAGATTTGTGACGGTGGTTTTTCGTCAGAAAATGTGAACAGTAATTGTCGGATTTTATGAAAGTGTTTGGTGTTTATCATTATTGGTGGCTGAGATTGCTTAGGGTTAGTGGTGGCTCCTTTGCGCTCTCGCTTCTGACCCCTTACAATTTGCCTACGTATCCCTATTTATAGGGAATCAAGCCAACGTATTTCCTGGGGAACAAGAAACCTAATGAGCTTAGATCTTTTGTCCTGAGGCCCCGTAGGAAACCTACTGGAAACCGTCTTCTACTAGCTTTAGGATTGTCCGCCGATGAGGCCCAACCACAAAGGCACAAGGCTCGTCTGCAGCTTCGAGACTTCACATATAAGGTATCTCCCTGGTCAAGCATAACCCTCCGCTACTAGCCGTTTCTCTAATCCGTGGACGCAGGTATAGCCGTGGTTCACCCCAAATATTGGACACATCCTTGTCCCCTAGATAATGAACCCATACCAGATTGCAGGACAAGTGATTCCAAGTGGGTGTAAAGTGTAGGATACTCCGAAGTCTCCCAACCTGGATAATAAGCCCCTGCCAGATTGCAGGACAAGTGATCCCAAGTGGGTGCAAAGTGCAGTATACTCCAAAGTCTCCCAACGAGGACACCCGTTGACTACAGAGACAGAGCTCCCAAAGCACACACCAGAATTTACCCCACATCCCCAATGAGGACGCTCATTGACTACATGAGGAGGCCTTCTATCTAGGCATACCCCTGGAGGTCTCTGACCTCAGATATCTCCTTCCCGTGGTTGCATTACAGGAAGGAGTTCTTCAATATAGTACCTGCAGCAAATATGTTAGCAATAATAATCTTCTCCTTCCTTAAATCATCCAAAGAATCCGTCCAAGTAACTATGCTGAAATCCTATCCTAGCCATCTCTTCTACTTAGGGCTTGCTCTAAGAACATCCACATGTGAGGAGCTAACTTAGAGAATTACTCAAATTCCCTTCTTCATGTAATAATAGGGCGTGCCTCCTTCGTACCGAGGGCGCGCCTTCAACATCCGTGTTAATACTTCAACCATCAACACTTCATAAACATAAGGCACGCCTTCCCTTATTCAAAGGGTGCGCCTACTACCTTTGCAGAAAGGAAACTTGCCTTATCTTCTACTTAATTTTAGGCATTCATTTCTTAATTTTGACCACTTTATCTGATCTTGACCCGAATAATGTTTATACCAATTTTTGGGCATAACAACTACCCCCAAATTCCATATGCTATTGAAAATGGGATTGGCATTTCTTATCCTTATCAAAATTTGTATAAACTCATGTATTATCTATATTACTTTACAGGGAGCACCTTCAACAGGGCATGCCTCTGGAACACATTACTTTGTCTTTATTCAAAATTTGAATCACTGTGATTATCAGAGAGGGCGCGCCCTCTTGGCGCGTCCTTTGGGTTCCAAACGGTTTAAAACAGTTCCCTTTCTTTCTCAGGAATCATGATCGACGTGATTGATTTGATTGACAGTTATCATACATCACTTTTCAACTGTAAATATCAGTAAAAAATCACTTTTTCACTTTTTACTTTACTTTCTCATCTCTTCACTTTCTCCCTAAAAAAGCTCTATCTTTACTGGAATAATTTTCCGCTGCTCGGGAACGGCTTATACTTCAACAATTTGAAAACATTTTCTGGTTAACTCGTCCACCAATCAAAAAGGTACATAATCCCTTTTCCCTTTTCTAATTTCCCCAAGTAGATTACCTATATTATGTTAATAACTGTTCATCTTCTTTTTACTTCATATATTCTTCATAAATCTTGTATGTATATGTGTGTATATCGTGTATGTATCATGCGTATACCAGTTAAGATCCACAACTTTAGGGTTTCAAATTCAAATTTATGTTCTCAGAATTTCAATCGTTGTTGTTATTCCCTAACAATACAACACGAATTATATAAGGGGTTTGAATGTAATTCTGGCTTCTTTTTAAGATTTTAAAACTGTTCTACCTTGATAAATATATAACAGTGTTTGATTTGCAAAGTGCGGAATGAAAGGATTAAATAAATCAAATACAAGTAATAAAAACACAAGTCTTTAAAACTTTCTGGTGGATTTGAATGTATCCACTATATATATATATAAGCTCAAATTGGCTCATAGCTGCTTTACAAGTTGAACAAACAAACTACAGAAAAATTCTTGACAAGTCCAGCTTTTTCTATTTCTCTTCTAAATGTGTTTGCTTAGTTTGATAGTAGTTGTTGTTGTCGTTCTACTTGCTACACTTGGTTTATATATCACCAAGTTTACATGGTAATAAGACAGGATAATAAAACATAACCTATCAAGTCTAACTTCATGCTGCTTCATTACTTTATTCCAGCATCTTTGAAAATCTTCATAACTTGTATTGAAATGGTAATGCTTATTTGTTATCAATTTCCTGCTAAACAGGATGCCACATTTCTTTTACAAACAAGCAACGCATGTGACTGTGTTGTCACTGTCAACAGATATTTGAATTTATCATCCGCCGGGTACATGTTTGTTATCTGTCGGGTAGTTTTGTTGATCATCCGTCGGGTAGCTTTGTTGATCATCCGTCGGGTAGCTCTTTGACACTTGAATCCATTTCACTTATGCAGAATTACAAGACACCTCATATTTATAATTAATCAACCTATTCTGCATATCTACTAGTAGTCAACATGACTCATAAGCTACTACAGAATCTACACAAAGTTGTTTGCATAAATGTGCTACAATACTTATTATTACATAAGCTACTCACTCGATGGATGTCAAATCATCATCCGTCGAGACTATATTGAATCATCCGTTGGGACTAAATTTGATCATCCGTCGAGTGCTACAAAATTCACTAAGTTAAATCTACTAAGGTATTTTGTATCATTTATCATCAAGTTCACAACATATTCCTAACAATCTCCCCCAATTTATGTCTAATGGAATTGTAGCCATAAATTAAGAGAAACTTGATGATAACAAAACTCTCTAAGAATACAGATTGAAAATAGTAGATAAAATTGATAAGTGCTGCAAAATTTACTGAAAATTGAATAATGCAAAGTATACAAAGAATGACTCACAATCATTATCAAGATGCTCCTTTAGTCTGAGCAGATAGGTCTATTTTCTTGATTGTCTAGGTTTCTTCCTAAGCCTCCTATTGTTCTCTTCTATCTGGTTTTGGAGTTGTCTATGGAATTCAAGTTCATCAGCTTCTGAGAGATCTAGCATTCCTTGCATTTCCAATAGAGTCTCATTGCTAGAGATACTCAACTAGTCCTCCAATCCGAAAAACCTTTTAACTCTCTTTTCATCCCTGAATTCTATCAACCAATAAGGCCTCAAATACACTCTCTTTCCTGTGAAGGGAATTGACAGAGTTTTTGGAAGTGCATCTTTGGCTCTATTACTCCTCAGCTCCTCAATCTTCGTTAAAACTAATTTTCTAGCAGTCACATTGTACCTAAAGTTCTTTTTGAAAGATGAGTAGATCTTTATTAAAACATATTGAGTTTCTAGAAGGATCCTGTGAAGTGTCCATATGATCTCTTTTCCTCCCTTGTATTTGAATACCAGCCTTTCAGGACGATGTCTGTGAGCATCAATTCCTCTAACTTCTTCCAATTTATCTAAGTAGAGGTTAATGTCAGAAAACTCTTTGATGTCACAAATGTACAACATATCTCCTTTGTTGACTGTGGATTGAGATTTGACTAGGTACTTGGATTTGAGAGTCACATGCTTCACTTTCTTGCTTGCTCTTGTCTTTGTCTTCTTTGTCTTGAAGATAGGAAAGTTCAGCTCAGGAATTGGCAATCTATCCCAGTCCACTGGGTCATCCTTAGGAATAATGGGCTCACCATGAATATTCCTAGTTGGATCCACCACCTTGAATTCTTCAAATACCACTGAGGGTTTTGATGTTTGAGTTGAAGTTGTGGACCTTTTAGGAATATTGTCTTCCATTTCTTCATCATTAAAGTCCAATTTTCTCTTGGAATGGAGCTTGTATCTGAATCTTCTTTTCTACTGTGGTTCTTCTAGCACCTTCTGATCCTTAGGTTCAGCAATTACAGTTGGTTGTACATGAATTTCTATTATGGTTTTTACAGCTTGAAACTTGGCCAAGATAGCAGCTTGCTTCTTCTTTTGTTTAAGCTTTTTAGCATCCAGAGCAGCTTGCTTCTTTTCTTTCTTGATTCTCTCTTTCTCTTCCTTCTTAGCTTCCACAAACATGAGGTGTCCAGCCACCACACAGATTTCCTTACCATTTCTGTAAATCTTGGCTAATCTTCTTTTGAGTGCTGAATTAGCTGGATCTTTGTAAAAGGCAATTAACCTAGCCAACAGCTTCTTCTCATCTGGCCTAGGTGTCTCATACATAGTATCCATAGGATTCTTGTCTGAAAACTCTGAGTAGTTTCTTTTAGGCTTCATGATGAAATCTGCTTTTGGAGATTTGATGCAAGATGTTTGGCCTTTCTCCAGATAATTCATACTCATTTCATTCATAAAAATGTTCTTGACTTGAGAGTGATGAATGATTTTTTTGTCTGGCTTCTGAATTGGCCCAAATTTTTGTTGAATTTATGCATCTATCTTTCTCCATTTTTCTTTCAACTCCTTCTCAGCTGCTGCTACATCAATCTTTAGCAGTTTGTCATCTGTGTTTAGTTTTGTTGCTGCCAAATTTATGATGTCAATGCTGTCCATGACTGGTGGCTTTGTGAAAGTAATTGTTGGCACAATCACTTTGCTGACTTGTATATTGAGCTGTTTCTCCCCCTCACTTGAGCCTTTCTCCCCCTTTTTGTTAGCATCAAGTTGTTGAGTGGGAGGGAGTTGAGCAACCACCAATTGTTGGAGTAGGGCAGTCCGAGTTTCTTGATTAGTGAGTATCTTGGCCATTGACTTCTTTTCATCAGATAATCTCGAGTCCTTGGCCTCAACTTTTCTATTGAGATCAACCTCCTTCCTTAGCTTGTGAGCTATGTCAGTCATGATGGTTCCAGGAATTCTAGCATCAAACCTTGCTATGAAATCCTGTTTTACTTCAAAAATTTCTTACTTGATTTCATCCACACTCTGACTGTGTTGGAGGGCTTGAATTTTGTGCAGTTGGAGTGCTTCAAGGTGAGCTGTGAGTAGCTTCTTTGTGCTGACATTAGTAGATGCTTGAATGGCTGTTTGGGTGTTATGGATCAGCTTGAATAGTGTTGATTGGAGATGTGAGTAGGAACATTCTTTTGTTAGCATCCAGGTAGGAGCATCTGCATCTCTCCCTATGCTCATGCTGTCTTCCTCATCATCCCCACCAGCATCCCCAAATGAATCTTCAGCCAGTTCAAAATCACTGCCAGTGTAGGAAGGCGTAACAGTGATTGCATCCTTTGCTCTTTGAAGAGATTGTGTAGTGTGCACCAAATGTAGCATCCTTTCAGCCACCTCATTGCCCTGCACAGCTAGATTTTGGTAAGCTGCAACAGGGTGAGTAAATGTCTCAGCATCCAGGGAAATAGAATCTATAACAACTTGATATTCTTGCTGAAATAGCCTTTTCCTTTCTGCATCATTGACATTCATTGACTCACTTGCAATGGATCCCATCCTTATCACTCATGTACCTGCTTTTCTCTCATGATCTCTCTCTTTTTGCATCAAGGGCTCCCCTTGGCTTCCCACCCTCACACCCTCACCTTCACCATCTAAGGTGGGACTCCTCTCACTTACTTTTTCCAGTCCCGAAGAAATGGACTGCATTTGTTCACTTTTTTTCTCTCCTTTATCCTGGGAGTAACCCAGACTCTCACTCAATTCACTCCCTTCCCTCAGTCCTAAGAGTGATTGTATTACTACTAAGTCTTCTGCACTTGTAATAATTGAAGAAATGTTAAGTTGTGCAGAGACACCCGACAGATGAGGAATATCCATCGGGATAGTAGTTTGGCTATCCGACGGATGACTACTTTTAGGCTTATCCGTCGGGATACAATCACTACTCGACGGATGATGAATATCCATCGGGATAGAAGAATTGAATGAGTTTAGAGTGGAGACTATTGTAGACTCTGTGCAGATTGATGAAAATTTTGGCACAGATGTCTCAACAGACTCAGAAAGAAATGGCAAGTGAGCCAACAAATCATCTAAAAGATGATGCTCACTTGCTTGGATTTTTGGCTTCTTCAATAGAGTTAAAGATGGATAATTTGGAAGTGATGTATTTATCATGTCAACATCCAGTGAGTGTGTGGGAGAATTTGGTGTATCAAGTGCTTCAATTATTAGAGATTTTGGCCGTGACTCCACATTTATTGGAGCCACATCAATCTGACTTTGAGATGGTGTAGTGACTGGGTCTTTAGCACCAGTTTTCACTGTGTGTGTGCCTTGTGCATCCCCAAGGGTTTTTGATCTTTTCTTTCTAGCATAATTTTGTGGTGAGCTAGTGTCCCTACCCCTCTTGGCCTGTGCTCCAAGTTGGGAGCTTTATTCAATAGTAACATCCTTTTGGGATGATGAAACTAGAATTGATCTTATTTCCTTATTAACAACCACAGTTTGTTGGGAAACTGTGGTGTGGCTAGGTTTGGGTACACTCTTCTCACCAGCCTTATTCTTAGGGTTTCTTTTACTTTCACCCTATCCCTTACCTTGCTTACCCTCCTTCACACTCCCCTCTTTCGTTTTAGAGGATTTTGCAACTTGTTTCTTTTGAGAGAAACCAGAGGGGGCTTTCTTAGACTTGGATTTTGAAATTTGTGGTTTAGTAGCTTGGGTAGGCATTTGTTGGGTCATTGAAATAGATGCCATTGCTACATTTGAAGTCAAAGAAGTGTATGAGGTTGGAAGAGTGAAGACAGTAGAAATTACCTCACTTACCTGAGGTCCCTCCATAACTGGAAAATAGAAGAGGGGCACCTCTTTGTGGTGGTTTTCTCTATTAAGATTTGTAATTATTCTTCTTTCTTGAACCCAACAATTCAGCTTGTTGGTTGGGTTCTCAATCACAATGTTCTCAATGAGATGGATAGCAAGCATCATAAAGAATCTAGCATAATAGACACTTTTACCTCTCTTATTGAGTTATCCTAACTTAAAACCTAACTCAAACAAGACCAAGTCACTGAAATTGAAGTATTTATCAGTAACTAGCATGTAAAGCATATTAAACATAGAAATGTTAATAGAATCAAAGTTACTAATCTTACCAGAGAATACCTTAGTTACTACATCACACAAAAAGCTCCATTCCTTTCTAAGACCTAACCTCCTAATTTCACTCAACTTAGAGGTAGTAAATGCATAGCCCATGGAATTTAGCATGTTAACTATGTCAATGTATGTGTATGGAGCAGTAGCAGTATTATCAGGAATTCTAAAGCATGCTTTGATAATATCACTATTTACGCAAAACTGCTTACCTTTTAGAGTGAATGTAATGGTCTTGTCAGTTGAGTTGTACACTGCTGTTGTCCATATCTCTTCTACAACCTCACAGTAGATAGTGGGAGATTCCAGCATAGCATTGTTGAGTTTATAGCCTTTCACAAAATCCATCATTTTGTGGTAGTCTCCAGACTGTTGAATATCCTTGTTTATTAGAGCTGTGAAGTTGTTCTTTTCATAGATATATCCAGTTTGAGACATGATTTTGACGACTGGTGCCATTGTTAGAGATTGGAAAATTTACAGAGAAAGTATTTGCTTTTGAGAAGAAAGAAGTTAGATCAATTGAATCTTGAGAATGATAAAAGAGAAGAATAAAAATTACTTTAGCTTTTATACTATCTCAGAAATAAACTGTCAAAAATAATAAAGTAAAATAAAGAGACCAATAAAAATTGCCCAAAATAGCCGTTTAAAAATAAATAAACTGAAAATTTTTTGTCACTTATCCGCCGTGTCATGCTTACAAACTGTAAGTATACTCGATGGATAATGTTCAGAGTTTTAACGGCTAGGATTGAGACAATTCGACGGATGAGGATAAATCAGTTATCCGTCGAGTTATAAAATACTCCAGAAAAATAATTGATTTTTATTAACAATTAATATTCCGACGGATGATCAAACTCGATGGATAATGAGCATCCGCCGGGATGTAAATTTTGACTTGGCCAAAATTTTATCCAAAACAGAAAAATCAATTAAATTTCTGGTTGTATTAAAACTTGCAAAAATATCTAAAATGATACAGGAATAATTAAGCATACCTAACTCACTTACCAACCTTGAAAAGGTGGATTCATCAAGTGGCTTGGTAAAGATATCTGCAATTTATTTTTCACTTGGAACAAAATGCAGTTCCACAGTACCCTTCATCACATATTCCCTTATGAAGTGGTACTTGATGTCTATGTGCTTTGTTCTTGAATGCTGCACTGGATTTTCAGTGATGGCAATTGTACTTGTGTTATCACAGAAAATGGAAACTCTATCCACTTGTAGACGATAGTCCAATAATTGGTTTTTCATCCACAAAATCTGTGCCCAGCAACTACCAGCAACAATATATTCAACTTCAGCTGTAGAAGTAGAAACTGAATTTTGCTTTGTACAGAACCGGGACACAAGCTTATTCCCTATAAATAGACAGGTTCCTGTTGTACTTTTTCTGTCTATTCTACAACCTGCATAATCTGCATCTGAATAACCAGTTAGATCAAAACCAGAATCTCTAGGGTACCAAATGCCAAGTTTTGGTGTTCCCTTGAGATATCTGAAAATTCTCTTAATAGCTACTAGGTGAGATTCTCTAGGACTAGCCTGAAATCTAGCACAAAGACAAGTAGCAAACATTATATCTGGCCTACTAGCTATTAAGTACAGAAGTGAGCCAACCATGCCCGTATAGCTTGAAATATCCACAGACTTTTCAGTAGTGTTTAATTCAAGCTTAGTTGTAGTGGCCATGAGAGTTTTTGCAGATGTGCAATCCATTAGATCAAACTTCTTTAAAAGATCATGAATGTATTTAGTTTGACTAATGAATATTCCATCACTAACTTGCTTAACTTGCAAACCAAGAAAGTAAGTTAGTTCTCCCATCATGCTCATTTCATACTTATTTTGCATCAATTTGACAAACATTTTGCAAGGTTTTTCATCTGTATATCCAAATATAATATCATGTACATAAATTTGAACAAGTATGCTAGAGCCATTAACATTTCTAAAGAATAAAGTTTTATCAACAGTTGCTCTTGTGAAGTGATTTTCCTAAAAAAACTTTGATAAAGTGTCATACCAGGCTCTAGGTGCTTGCTTCAGTCCATAAAGTGCTTTCAAAAGATAGTACACATGATTTGGAAAACTTGGATCTTCAAAACCAGGAGGCTGACTAACATAGACTTCCTCCTCCAAATCTCCATTCAGAAAAGCACTTTTGACATCCATTTGATAGACTTTAAAATTGGCATGAGCTGCATAGGCTAAGAAGATTCTGATGGCTTCAAGTCTTACAACAAGAGCAAAAGTTTCATCAAAATCTATTCCTTCTTGTTGACAGTAGCCCTTGGTAATCAATCTAGCTTTGTTTCTAACTATTATGCCATTTTCATCCATCTTGTTTCTGAATACCCATTTGGTGTCAATTGGATTCTTTCATTTAGGCTTGGGTACCAGCTTCCATACTTTATTCCTTTCAAATTGGTTTAGCTCCTCCTGCATAGCTAAAATCCAATCAAGATCCAACAAAGCTTCTTCTACCTTCTTTGGTTCTTCCTTAGATAGGAAGCTGCTATATAGAAATTCTTCTTGAGTTACTCTCCTTGTTTGAACTCTAGAAGATGCATCACCAATGATAAGCTCAAAGGGGTGATCCTTAGTCCATTTTCTTTGTTGAGGTAGATTAGCTCTAGATGAAGATGCCTCATTGTTGTCTTGATGTGTGACTGAGTTTTGAATATTAGAAACTCCCCCTGAGTTTGTGAATCTTTGATTTGAGAAAGGGGAACTTTCTGTATGTGATCTATTCTGACTTTCACCTTCTCTTAATGACCCGATGAATGATGCACTATGTGTCCCGACGGATGAAGCTGATTGTCTCCCGATGGATAAGGCAGATTGTCTCCTGACGGATGAAGCATTTTACAACTCGACAGATGTTGAATTATGTGCTTCATTAGTTGTAGATTTTTCTGCATTATCCTTATTCACTGTTTCTTGATCACTTTCATCATCACTGTCATCACTTACCATCTCCACATTATCAAACTTGAGACTTTTATGGAAATCTCCATCTTGTAGTCCTTCAATCTTTTTGTCATCAAACAAAACATGTATTGATTCCATAACAATGTTGGTTCTTAGATTGTAGACTCTATGTGCCTTTCCCACAATATATCCAACAAAAATTCCTTCATCTGCTTTAGAATTAAACTTCCCATGTTGATCAATTTGATTCCTCAAGATAAAACATTTGCAACCAAAGATATGAAGAAAATTTAGAGTTAGTTTCTTGTTCTTGAACAATTGGTAGGGTGTCATACATTTTTCTTGATTAATCAAAGAGATATTCTGAGTGTAGCAGGCAGTATTTACAGCTTCAGCCCAAAAATATATTGGTAACTTTGATTCTTCAAGCATTGTCCTTGCAGCTTCAATAAGAGATATGTTCTTTCTTTCCACTACTCCATTTTGTTGTGGAGTTCTTGCTGCAGAAAACTCATGAATTATCCAATTCTCTTCACAAAAAATCTCATCACAGAATTCTTGAACTCAGTTCTATTGTCACTCCTTATTCTCCTTACCTTAAAATCAGGATGATTGTTGACTTGCCTTATGTGATTGATGATGATTTCACTAGCCTCATTTTTAGACTTTAGGAAATATGTCCAAGAGAACTTTGAGAAATCATCCACAATTACTAGGAAAAATCTTTTCCTTGAAATGGACAACACATTGACTGGTCCAAATAAATCCATGTGTAGCAATTGCAAAGGTTCTTCAATTGTTGAATCAAGCTTCTTTCTGAATAATGCTTTGATCTGCTTTCCTTTTTTGGCAGGCATCACACAGTCCATCCTTAGAAAACTCCACTTGATGAATGCCTCTAACCAGTTCTTTCTTGACAAGCTCATTCATGGTTTGAAGTTTAGATGAGACAGCTTCTTGTGCCATAGCCAACTTTCATCTTGACTTGCTTTGCTAAGAAGACAAGTGACAGATTCTGCATTAGATGAGTTGAAGTCGGCTAGATACACATTACCTTTTCTCACTCCAGTGAAAACCACTTTGTTGCTTCTTTTGTTTGTCACAACACAGGCTTCTGAATTGAAGGTTACTGAATTTTCCTTATCACAAAGCTGGCTGATTCTCAACAAATTGTGCTTGAGACCATCCATTAGGGCAACTTCTTCAATGATGACATTGTCTTTTGAAATCAAGCCATATCCCACAGTATAACCTTTGATGTCATCTCCAAAAGTAATATTTGGGCCAGCTCTTTCCTTGAACTCTGTGAGCAGGGTAGAATCTCCAGTCATGTGCCTTGAACAACCACTATCCAGGTACCAAAGATTCTTTCTGTTTCCCTGCACACATCAAAACCAAATCAAGTTGATTTTGGTACCCAAGTTTCCTTGGGTCCTGCCTTGTTAGCTTTCTTATTTGGTTTCTTAGCTTTGATCTCATTTAACTTGGGAATTTCTGATTCATCCTTAGTCATTTGAGTTGGACCTTTGAAACCAGTCATTAAACCAGAATTATCATGCACATTTTGATTAACAGGAAAAGGCATGTTGTTTGCAAATATATTATTCCAGTAAGGCATGTTAAATGGCATTTGAGGCATACTAAATGCAGAATAATAAGGATTAGGTGCAAATGGCATATTAGCAAATTGTGCATTCATATTCTGAGTAGACATAGCATTCATAGGCATAGTAGGCATAACAGTCATGTTGGGAAAAGTGGGAGGCACAGATATAGGAGTAGGCATGGCAAGTTTACAATTAACAGACAGGTGATTAATACTACCACACTTAACACATATTTTTCTTGGTGCATATTTATCAGGTGTGTAGTTGTTATGCTTGTTAATTCCTACTTTCCCATTTCTATTGTTTTTCTTTTTAGTTTCTGTTTTAACCTCAATCTTTTCTAATATGTCATTCAATTGCTTGATGGACATATGACCAACATTAACTTTATTCTCCTTCTTCACTTGACTTGATTCTCCTGAAACAAAGTTTTTGGAAACTGATCCATATTTTTCATTCAGCCTCGCAAGCTTAGCTTTACTCACAGGTTTACTCACAGCCGACGGATGTGGCTCTTTGTCACTCGACGGATAATCCTTTTGGTTATCCGACGGATGATTCTCATCATCCGTCGAGTCCACATCTGTCAACAATCCTTCAACCAAATTGGATTCCAGCTTCTCCTTACTCTTTTTCCAGGCTACATCATAAAAGGACTCAATACCTTGAACTTAGTGATTTGAGCATGGACATCTCTGGATGATTTCCATGCTTTAATCACTTCCTGTTCTCGTTCAACCGGCTTCTTTAAAATTTCTTCTTTCTTCAAGGACTCAGTTAATTCATCCTTAGCAATCTTACACTCAATTCTCAATTTTTCAAATTCAATTAACTGAGACTCTAGCATATTATTCCTCTCACTTAAAAACAAATTGTTTTCTTTAATTTTTAGCATTTTTCTTAGTGAGGGACTTAAGAGTAACATGCAAGTGATATAATTCTGTGGACATGTCATTGATTGCATCATTACACTCAGCTTTAAATAAATGTGCTAGGTTAGTGGTGATTACTTGATTACTTGAAGAACTTGTTTCTGTTTCATCAGACTTGGCCATCAGGGCTAGATTGACATAGTTTACATCTTCATCCAATCCATCAGCTGCCCAGTCATTTTCCTGTATAATGAAAGCCCTTTCCTTTTGCTTGAGCAACTCAAAATATTTCTGTTTGTAATCAACAGGCTCAAACTTCTTTTTGTTGGCATCTGACTTTCTACACTCACTAGAAAAATACCCTGCCAAGCCACATTTGAAACATTTGAATTTGGATTTATCCACCATGTTTCTACTTTGCTTGCCTGCTCCAAAGTTCTTTTTGAACTTGAGCTTGGAAAATCTTCTGGAAAGCAATGCTAAATGCTCATCAATATCATTCATGTCATCTTGGCTCAAATGATCTTCATTTTCAGCTACCAGCCCTTTGTCCTTGCTTTCACAGACCTTTGATGTAGACTCAAAAGCTTCTACCTTCATCTCTTTCTCTTTTTCTAACTCAGCAACCAGTGCTATGGACCCTTCTTTCTTCCTTCCTTTCTCCATCCGCTCATCTTGCTCTATTTCAAGCTCATAAGTTTTCGGGATGCCATACAGTCTCTCCAAGGTAAACTTCTTGTAATCCTGAGAATTTCTTAATGAGACTGTCATTGGTTTCCACTCCTTTGAAAGAGATCTAAGAAACTTGAGGTTTGAGTCTTTTGTCTGATAGACTCTTCCATGAAACTTCAGAGCATTTAGTAGTTTTTGAAATCTACTAAAAATATCAGTGAGAGACTCACTATCTTCATAATGGAAGTGCTCATATTGCTGAATTAGCAGATGCATCTTGTTCTCCCTTACTTGCTCAGTACCATCACAAATAATCTGGATAGTGTCCCAAACCTCCTTGGTTGTTTTGCAGTTAATGATGTTATCAAACATATCACCATCAACTCCATTGAACAATATATTCATGGCCTTCTTGTCTTTCCTGACTTGCTCAATATCAAGATATGACCATTCATGCCTAGGCTTGGGAACGGATGGTTCATTGCCTGTTGCAGCTCTCATTGGTACATGAGGACCTCTCTCTATGCAATCCACATAGGCCTCATCTTGAGAAAGAAGATGTAGATGCATTTTCACCTTCCAGTGCTAATAATTGTCTTTGTCCAGAAAAGGAATTTTAACTCCAACATCCTTCTTGTTCATATTGCTGTTTGTTGTGATCTTTACACTCTTTGTACTTCAAGAGCTTACTTTGATACCAATTGTTATTCCCTAACAATACAACAAGAATTACAGAAGGGGGGTTGAATGTAATTCTGGCTTCTTTTTAAGATTTTAAAACTGTTCTACCTTGATAAATATATAACATTGTTTGATTTGCAAAGTGCGGAATGAAAGGATTAAATAAGTCAATACAAAGTAATAAAAACACAAGTCTTTAAAACTTTCTGGTGGATTTGAATGTATCCACCAGATATATATATATATATATATATTTGAGAACTCTGTGAAGCTCAAATTGGCTCACAGCTACTTTACAAGTTGAACAAACAAACTACAGAGAAATTCTTGACAAGTCCAGCTTTTTCTATTTCTCTTCTAAATGTGTTTGCTTAGTTTGATATTAGTTGTTGTTGTCGTTCTACTTGCTACACTTGGTTTATATATCACCAAGTTTACATGGTAATAAGACAGGATAATAAAACAAAACCTATCAAGTCTAACTCCATGCTGCTTCATTACTCTATTCCAGCATATTTGAAAATCTTCATATCTTGTATGGAAATGGTAATGCTTCTTTGTTCTCAATTTCCTGCTAAACAGGCTGCCACATTCCTTTTGCAAACAGCCAACGCATGTGACTGTTTTGTCACTGTCAACAGATAT
Source organism: Apium graveolens (assembly GCF_009905375.1). Lineage (NCBI taxonomy): Eukaryota > Viridiplantae > Streptophyta > Magnoliopsida > Apiales > Apiaceae > Apium > Apium graveolens. The sequence continues at coordinate 189,429,276 of NC_133657.1, forward strand.
TTGAATTTATCATCCGTCGGGTACATGCTTGTTATCCGTCGGGTAGCTTTGTAGATCATCCGTCGGGTAGCTTTGTTGATCATCCGTCGGGTAGCTATTTGATACTTGACTCCATTTCACTTATGCAGAATTACAAGACACCTCATATTTATAATTAATCAACCTATTCTGCATATATACTAGTAGTCAACATGAATCATAAGCTACTACAGAATCTACACAAAATTGTTTGCAGAAATGTGCTACAATACTTATTATTACATAAGCTACTCACTCGATGGATGTCAAATCATCATCCGTCGGGACTATATTTGATCATCCGTGGAGTGCTACAAAATTCACTAAGTTAAATCTACTAAGGTGTTTTGTATCATTATCATCAAGTTCGCAACATATTCCTAACTGTTGTTCCGAAATAACTGTAATAACCCCAATTTTTGGAATTTTTGAAACATGGATGAATAGTAACTTTTGCTGATGATGCTGATTAAGGAAAAATATCAGACCACGCTATATAGGAGTACTGTTATCGAAATTCTAAGATCGTATTAGTATTCCATAAAGTAAATTGGTGTATGTAAAGATCGTCAGAATCCAAATTCGAACACTTTGATTTTTCCCAAAAATCCACCAGATACCGAAAGAATTGAGTATAAGGTAACATGATTAAAAGGATTTAATTCAAGGATTATAAGAGAAGATCATAAAAGGAATATAAAATATTGAGAAAGGTTTAGGGGAACCCAAGTAATAAGATCCCGGGTATGATCCCTCAAACGATAAACGAGAACGAAAGTTAAGCGAATCGTATAACAGATCAACGGACATTAGCCAAGTAATTAGGGGTTAATCAAAGAGGTTAATGGACGATGATGTCATCACACCAACAAGAGGAAGACAAGTGTAACAAGATGACATAAGCAGGTAACATGAGCATGACAAAGTGGGAAGGATTGGTTGGTTGATTTTGAGCCACACAATTTTTTACCATGGTAATAATTTAATTAACAAACAAAAGGTAGCAACCAAGCCAAGGCAAAACAAATCACAAAACACAAATTAGAAGTTGACTTTTGCTTTCCAAGAACAAAAGCTCTCGGCCAAAACCTGTAATAACCCCAATTTTTGGAAAAATTTTGAAACCCTTATGAATAGTGTTTTTGCTGAATGAGAAAACTTTTCATGCCACACTATGTAGGGGTTCTGTTATTGATCTTCTGGGATATTATTAGTACTCTATGTGGTATATAAGTGTATGTAAAGATCGTCAGAATCCAATTTCCGAACACTTTGATTTTTCCCGGAAATCCACTAGATACGGAAAGAATTGAGAAAAAGGTAACAGGATAAAAAGGATTTAAATTAAAGGATTATAAGAGAGGATCATAAAAAGGAATATAATGTATTGAGATAGGTTAAGGGAACCTAAGTAATAAGATCCCGGGTATGATCCCTCAAACGATAAACGAAAACGAAAGTTAAGCGAACCGTATAACATATCAGCGGTCATTAGGCAAACAATTAAAAGCTAATCAAAGGGATTAATGGGGATGATGTCATCCAACCAATAGAAAGAGGACAAAGGAGGGGTGATGACATCACAAAGTGATGTAGGCATGACATGGGAAGGAAGGAGGTATGGTTGAATGAGAACCACACAAATTCAAGGGCAACAAGGTAATTGACTAAATCAAACAACAAAAAATCAACCAACCAAGCCAAAACATTTCATTTCACCAAACAAAACACAAAAATCTCTCTTCTTCTTCTTCATGCTCTCGGGTGCTTTTCTTAAAAAATGAAAGTCCAAGCTCCTCCACTTACTATTTAACAAGGTAATTATCTAAGCTTCCCCATGGATAGTTACATACTTCCTATAAGTTTAAGCTTCTAATTCCAAGCCAATCTTTTTCTATAAATCATGAAAGAAGATGGTGAATAGTGTTTTCAAGAACTAAAATTTGTGTTCTTGAAGTTTTGTTTAGATTAAGCTTGGATAAGGACTTTAAGGGTGATTCCAAGCCATTCTCTTGATTCTCCACTCTTCAAGGAAGGTATACCATCTCCAAACCCTAGATTCCTATGTATTATAAGATGATTTTGATTAGTAGGATGATATTGTAGCTTGATGTTGGTGATTTAGAGTTTGGGATTGAATTTGGTATTGAAGTGGAATGGTAAATGTTGTGGTTTTGATTAAAAGAACTTAAGTATGATTAAAGTTAAGCTTAGGCATAAGTATGAATGTTAAAATTGAATTGGTTGGGGTTGTTATGATGTGATAAGGATGGATGTTGGTTGTATGTTGGATTTGAGGTTGAATTGGGTTGGTTTTGAATGGTTTTAAAATTTGGAAATCGCGTAAACATAGCCGTCGTAACGTCCGATTTTCTTTAGACTGTTTTTGTGCATAACATTAGGACCCGAGAACCCCCTGCTAGATTATGACCACTGCCATATTTAGATAGCTCATGTTACGAGCTTCGTTTTGATATGTAGTTCGTTCGATTCCGATGCACGGTTTAGGAGAAACGACCGTTTCAAGTAACGGCGTTTCGCGAACGAAACTTTTCCCCTCGCCTTACTTTGAAACATAGGTTAAAGACCAAAAAGGGTTAATTAATGCATGAAACATTTAAGGTAAGTGTGTTAGGCATTTGGTAAGACACTCGCGAAGGAATCGCCTTAAAACTCGTAAAGGTTAAATTATTAAAAATGGTGGAGCCGAGGGTACTCGAGTGACTTAAGAGAACCAGCGAGCGCAAAATAAGCGTTAGAGTCTAAGTTAGTTAAAGTATAGATTTACAAGTGACTTTGGTTTAATTCCAACTTACTTGTTGTTTATAGGTTACCAGACTCGTCCCGAGCCATTCGTAACCCCCAGTCGCTCAGGCAAGTTTTCTACCCGTTATACTGTTGTTGTGATATATATATATATGTATATGCATTATCTTGTGATAGATGCATGTTGGTTAATTAGCAAATTTTGTGATATATTGAAGCATGCTGATATGGTATATATATGCATGCCTGTTTCGTATTCTTGCCATATATATCTGTTGGTTCAGTTGATAATACCTATGCTAGAGAATAGCGGTAATTTGCATATACCCTTAGTATAGGGACCCAAAGGTGAAAATATTTTCTAAAACCGGGAGTCGAGGATCCCGAGTAGATTTTTGTATATATGGATATAAATATATATATATATATACTTATATATATATGGTCATAGTTTTCAAAACTATTAATCGAATAAGGTTTATTCGATAACTTTAACTTTACTTTATTATTGAATATTATTTCGAATATTATTCGAAGGCTTATGACTCCTTTATATTAAATGAATATTATTTTGAATATTCATTCGAGGGCTTATGACTCGTTTATATTATTTATTGAATATTATTTGAATATTCATTCGAGGGCTTATGACTCTTTTATATTATTTATTGAATATTATTTGAATATTCATTCGAGGGCTTATGACTCAGCTTATATTATTTAATGAATATTATTTGAATATTCATTTGAGGATCTATGACTCCGATTATTTGTTGAGATATATTTTTTATTTTATTAAAGAATAAGGTGTCAATAATCAAACTTATTTTCGATTATTCAAATAAAGATAGTACTTTCATATAAGTATATCTTTGGTTATTTAATACTCATTTCAAGTATAAGTTTTAATACTTCTACTTCAATTATTTTATAAAGATTATTCTTTATGGGAATATTATTTAAATAATAATATTCAGACATTTTCTAAATATTCTGGGGACTGATTTACTTCATTAAATCAGCTTCACTCCAAACATTCTTAAAAATGTTTTCGAGTCTTCAAAATGATTTTAAAAGTTAGAGCGGATCCCAAAACTCATTTTTTATATTTAAGATCCTCCTTTTGAAGGGGATTTAAATACTCGCTCAAAACCTGAGGGATCCGACTCTGTGGTGTGTTTTATATTCGCAACAAGGTTGCTGTCTTGATAAAAGAATTTTGATTACTTACCCAACACTCGGGAAGTAAAATTCTTGGAACAAGTTAATCCATTAACAGGCATCGCCTGGGAAATATCGGTGAGTTTTCCTTTCCAACTAGATATGACTTCTTGGTGGAGCCGTATCAACAAGTTTCTACTTGGGGAAAGTGGGGACGAGCTTTACGTTTCAGAGTCATGGATTTCATCTGAACTAGGAGTGGCGTAAGTGGTCGAGTAGCGCCGACCCAGCCTTATTATATTGGCCCAAATGGCCTGGAAGTTCCGCTAAGGCGGTCCATTCCTTAGGAGTTCAGTGTTCGGTTGACAAGTAAATCCGACAGGTTCTCCTCTACATGTAGAAAATGGTGGGGTTGTACTACTACGACTGATCATCGTAAGTGGTCTTCCTGGCGCGGCAAACTCCCGTAATGAGTTCATCATCCAATTGGATAATTTCTGCCACTACCCAGAGCACTTCGATAGAAAGGCCACGGTTGGGCGATTGTTGACTGTTGGCAGGGTCAAGTTTTCAAAATGATGTTTACATCAAATGAAGTATCTCGTAACTTCATTTTATTTTGATAATATTTTAAAGATTTAATCTATTCAAATCTGGTCTTATAGTCTCATCTACGTGATGAACTTTTGAAACTAATTATAACTTGAATGGTGGTAGTTCAAGTAGTATTTGGAAAAGATATAAGTATATTGGAGTATCTTGTAACTTCATCTTTTAAACTTATATCTAGTAAATGATTATCTTATGCATGACAAAGATTTTCAGAAAAACGTTGAGACAAGGTTAGATATATGAGATCACCTTGCAACGATATTTTTATACAGTTATACACTGGAACTCTGTGTGTATTATGCATGGAAGAGGACTTCCAATATTTTGAAAAGTATATATGTATATATATATACTGAATATTTTGCGACTTCATCGCATTAAGATATCAACTTGGTTCATTTCTTTTGACCAAGACTTTCATGAGTACTATGAGAAGGCTCATATATTGTTAATCATTATACATATTATTTTGGTGGGCTTGCTGCTCACCCTTGCTTTCTTCTTTCATCACACAACATCAGATAGACAAGATGAACAGGACCAAGCTCCCAATTCGCGAGCGGATAGGAAACGTTCCGCAGTTCCTATAGGCGTTGATGTCGCTGTAGCTGAGGTAGGAGCTACCAATAGGCTAGGCTTCAACTTTTGATGTACCAGATTTATGTATATTTATGAATTGTAATAATGGCAAAGAAAATGTAAATTTATTTAGAAACCTTTTTAAGGTGTATTGACATAATTGTGGAATAAAACGACTTGTGATTATTTTTTGGATATTCATCTCTGAGACTATAACTTGTGGTGTGTGTGTGTATATTGTGGGGTCACAGTAAAGTGTAGTTGATTTTTTAATAAGATTGGGTGTTGTTAAGGGAAGTGGAACTCGTGACAACCCGGATCCCCGACCCCGGATTTGGGGGTGTTACAGAAGTGGTATCAGAGCTAAGCGTTATAAACCTCAGAGATGATGGGACGTTAAGATAATAAGTTCACAAAGATAATAAGAACTCTTGCCAAGTTCATAGTCGGGCTACCTAACGTAGTACTGACAGTTAAAACCCTTATGGGAACCCTTATAAATATCGTAATAGGAGCGTAGTTCGTTATCGTATATGGTAGCGGGACTCCGAACCCTGAGGTTGAGGAGCAACAACGCGATGATGTTTTATTACTAATTGGAGATCGGATTGTGGATCCGATAGAGTGTCCTAATGCAGGACCGGATGATGTTGATATTGAGGATGTAGTGGTTGAGGATGTTGTCCTAGAAGGGATAGTTGTTGAGGAGGATCCCATGGAGGATCCTGACAAGATTGGATAAAGGACCACTGATGAATTGATGACCATGGTTAGGTCGATTACCAGAGGTAGGATTGGCCGGTCACTACAGGAGGTTCGTTCAAGTTGTAAAGATAGTAGCCCCTTTAACGCGACTTACTCGTAAGACTGAGAAGTTCGAATGGACAGAGAAATGCGAGAACAGCTTTCAAGAACTGAAGCAGAGGTTGGTGATGGCCCCTATGCTGGCGTTGCCGGATGGAAAAGGAGATTTTGTGAAGTGTAGTAATGCTTCGCACAAGGGCTTAGGGTGCGTGCTTATGCAGCACGGTAAGGTAATCGCGTACATGTCAAGATAATTAAGGTAATATGAAATTCGATATCCCCGCCCATGAGCTTAGGCTCGTGGCAATAGTTTTACCCTAAAGATTGGAGGCACTACTTGTATGGAGGGAAGTGCGAGAATTACCTAAGCCATAAGTGCTCTAGTATATTTTCACGTAGAAAGAGCTCAACATATGCCAGAGGAGGCAGTTAGAGCTAATCAAGAATAATGATTGGGAGATTCTTTATCATTCGGGGAAAGCCAATGTGGTGGCTGATGCCCTTAGTAAAAAGGAGAGACTCAAGATGATAATGTCTTTGGGAGAGTTTATAAGAGATTTTGGAAATAGAAGTGAAGGTAACCGGAGCCGGTACCGAAAAGCTGTTTGAGATTGCTATACAGACCGAATTATCGGAAAAGAACATATTGTGCCAGTAAAAGTGATGAATGAAGGCAGAGAGCCAACAAATAGATATGAGATTAATACCGAGAGAGATGATAAGGGAATAATGAGGTATCCCTATAGAATTTAGGTTCCAAATGTTCAAGAGCTTAAAGATGAGATCTTAGATGAAAGTCATAGTTCAAGGAATAAGATTAAGGGCAAACCCTGAATGTGATAGTCAGGGAGGACGCCATCAAGATAGAAGGAACCCATAACATAATGAAGTGGAAAATGAGGATTTTAATGTATAAGATAACCCCGATTATGGGAGAAGTTTGAAACATTTCATACTAAGGAAATAGAAAGTCAAGTAAGGAAAGGAGACCCGAGACGGTACTCCTATGCGGCAATTTATGAACCTGTCTAGACAAAACTTAGACTATTATCCCCAACCACCACCTTGAGGAAACAATGCGATAGGAAATTCTTTCAGGACCTTTAAGTCTCTAAGCTCTCAGAGTTCCAAGGAACAGGTTGACCTAGTCGAGGCAAGAGCCTGGCTAAAGGAAATAGAGGAATCATTTGAGATTCTGAATGATTGACGAACCACAAAAGACTGTTTTGTCACTTACCCTCCTAAGAAAGAGACCACCCGCTGGTGAAAGACCAAGGAAGGCACGGAGCAAGAGATTATAATAAACTGATTTAAGTTCAGTCAATTGTTTTCGGGAAAGTAATTCCCAAAGATAAGGAGATAGTGTAAAAGCTTTAGAGCCAGAACAAAGGCAGACAAGTATGATAAATTATGAATCTAAGTTGTAAAAGTTGTCAAGATTCGTTCTGAGGACACGAATCCAGAATGACGGGATGTTTGAAATCAATGCTTATGTTGTGTTGGTTCATGAAATAATGATAAGAGAAAGGAAAATAAAAAGAAACTGAAGTGGAAGGGAATATAACAGCAATAGAGTTTGAGGAATGATAAGGGAGTTGGGTATGAGGAAACCCTAAAGACTCGTAGTAATAGAAATAGAAAAGTATGTAATCGTCAGGATGAGGGTGATTCACCATGAGTTAAATTGATGGTGGAACGCATAAGAGATACATATATTTTATTCCCTTTAAGTTGGGAGGATTCGAGGAAACCTTGAGATAGTTCGAAGGATAAATAATGAGACGCGGATAGACTGAGGAGACAAGGAAGTAAGAAATTAGGAAAATTTGGATGAAGGAAGTGACCTTCAAGAATGTGAAGTGTAAGACCGGTGGCTTGTTACCCAAAAAGGGAGATGCCAGGTATGGGAGGTATCCCAACATTGAGGTGACTGTTGAGATAAACAACAAAAGTAAATAAGGAATTATTAAGAAGAAGTTCACGTTGAACATGACCAATATCTTCCAGAACATCCATGTTATCATTACCAAATCAGGAAAGAAAAGCGGATGACCATTGTTATCTTTTGGAGGCCATATGGATTGACCTCAATTTGAATAAGGATGCTATTATGAAGTTAGGTATAGACTATCGAGGTGGGAATGATGAATAAGATAATCTATCAAGGATATATGACTTGATTTATCCATGGAAGGATGCAGGTACCTTTTAAAGGTGGAATTAAGGATAGAACATTGGTAACTTAAAATGAATCCTAGGGGACTGCATAAAGGTTGGCATGTCACCCTTAATAGGGACAGTATGAGTTTTGACAGTATAATTGGGAAAGGGTTAAGGTAACAACAACCTTTAAGAATTAGTGGAGAAATTTTTCAGAAGAATATAGACAATGGTTCTAGTATTAGTAAATGGTATTGTGATATGCCCTGTATCTAGGGAATACAGGAGGAACGATTGAAGGATAACCTTAGAGGTTTTACAAGGAGAAAGGTAATATTCAAAATTCTCAAGAATAGAAATGTTGATAAAGGAAATATGACGTAATTATAATGTTGCCAAGTGAGGCACGTGTTAAACCACGAGAAAGTATGAATCGAACCAGTAAAGGTCGAAATTGTTCAGGGCAATTAGGACCTAAGATAAAAGATGTTCTAAGTATGATTGAGAGTCAGTCGTGACAGTGATTAACCTCTAAAGATTGAGGCAATAACTTATGGAAAAATGGTGATTTTTTTTTTATTTTATTCATCAGATATTAAAGAAAAGCATTTTCACATAAGCTGTGATTGAAATAAGGTAGAAAATTTATTGGAGGTGGTTAAAATGACATTGACTGTAAGGAAATTTTACTATCAGGAAAGGCCAAAGAGGTGGCCGACACTTTAAAGGTAAAAGGATAATTATAGGCGCGTGTGCCAAAAGAATACAGTGATGATGGTTAAAACTGTGAAGGTTGTATTATGGTTTGGAAGATTGACATTCCTTCTGATGACTGTGCAATTCCCAACCGTAATAGTAGTTGGTAAAGGTTTAATTCGTGTAATCGCCATGAACGGGCTATCTATCTTAGAAGGTCCTATCATGAGATAAGCCAGGACCATGTTTCAAAAAGGACTAGACGAACCTTTGAGTTAAGTCTTCTATTTAAGGCATATGATTAAGAATGGTATTAACCTGCTATCGTTCCTTTGAGCAAAACTCTTCTGCAATTTTATCTGCTTCATGTCATGTATGTATGTCAGAATCAGGAGTGTACTCCATGAATCATGAATGGTGATTATGTTACCTCCTTAGAAGGATTTGATACGACATGTATGGACTCCGTATGGTTAGATATTAAGACTTCATGGAAAATGAATGACTACAGTAGGTCAGTGGTGGACCATAGTAAGGCAGCAATGATTCTGCGAGTATTGAGCTGAATACAACCGTGAGAGTTGTATTGGAATGGGTGTTGAGATTGAGTACCACTAATCGGGTCGTGGTAGTGTATAAGTTATCATTGATAGACTAATTAAGTAGAGTATCTACCTAGTGAATAATTATTCTTTCTTATCAATAGAGAGTCGTATTATTATACGAGGAAGGTTGCGGTGCAAGCATAGAATTCTAGTAACGATGATGTATAGAATGAGATCCCAGATTCGATTTTTGATGTCGAGGGAGTTTCAAAGGTGATTGTGTATAAGCTCGAGGAAGAGTGTGGGTCCATAGAATGATGGACGGGATAGCGAAAATATTTAAGCATGTGAAATGCGATGCGATAATACTCGATGTTGATATAAATACATATATGTTTTGTTCTCCTATGACAAACCTCTATAGTTCAGAGGTAGATTCCAAGCCAGATATTTTATGGCAATATTTTTTTTTTCATATATATACAATTCTCTTCAGTTCGCTCTTTTCTCTTCTTTTCATTTCATGTAAGCTGAGAAGAACAACCCTTCCAGAAGGGGAGGTATTGCCGAATGACTATCTATCTTTGTGATAGAAGCCTAGTAGGATACCACATGTTGTTTAATTGCTTGTCAAGTACTAAAGGCTGGCCACCTTCTGTACTAACTATGCGATATAACAAGTGTTCATGATCATAGTGATCTCTCAATAAATTCCTTTACTTCTATATGATTGATCAAATTTTTGAAAATAGAAACAGCTGGAAAAAGGAGTAATAAAGTTGCGGTGGTATTCGGAATGGAAACACATTCGTGATACTAAGGTTGGCATGGGTATTAAAAGGTTATAGAACGCTAGCGAGCAAAAGTATAACCCGTATAATATTGGGAACGGAGGGTAGTAGCGATTACGAACTGGAAAAGAATGGGTATTGAGAAGCAAAAGTTCTAATGATAAAAGCTATAATGATAGTCTGTGCAATAGACTTGAAAGAATTTGGAATAATCACTTAACGCGGATTAAGTTATCTTACGATAATAGATCATATGTCAGTATTGAGGTATCGCATTATGAGATCCTTGAGGGAAGACAATGTTGATCTCCCTTATGTTAGGATGAAGTTGTAGAGCGCAAGATGCTCGGACCCGCAGTAGTCCAAAGGACCAGGGATATAATAGATCTAATCAGAGGACGGCTGGTAGTAGCCCCAGATGGACATAAGAAGTATGTTGATTTGACACGAAAGGACAAAGAATAGGAAGGAGGCAACCTTGTATTGTTAAAAGTATTCCCTTGAAAAGAATTAATGAGATTCGGAAAGAAAGGAAAGCTAAGTCCACCAATTGTTGGACCCTTGGATATATTAAGAAGTATTGGGAAGTTAGCATATGAGCTAGCCTTACCCCAGAACATGTAGCAAGTCATAACGCGTTTCACGTATCCATGTTAAGAAAGGGTAATTCGGATGCCAGATAAATAGGGGCATAGGAGCGCATAGACATGCAACCAGACATAACCTATATGGAGCAACCAGGAAGGGTATAGATTAAGAAGGAACGAGTGCTTAGGAGAAGGGTTATCAAACTAGTAAGAGTTTGATGGTAGAACCACAATGTGGGAAAATTGAATTGAGAGTTAGAAAGTGCAATACTAAGAAGGTATCCCTATTCATTTCTATCTGATTCCGGGACGGAATCCTTTTAAGGAGGGGAGACTGTAATAACCCCAATTTTTGGAAAAATTTTGAAACCCTTATGAATAGTGTTTTCGCTGAATGAGAAAACTTTTCATGCCACACTATGTAGGGGTTCTGTTATTGATCTTCTGGGATATTATTAGTACTCTATGTGGTATATAAGTGTATGTAAAGATCGTCAGAATCCAATTTCCGAACACTTTGATTTTTCCCGGAAATCCACTAGATACGGAAAGAATTGAGAAAAAGGTAACAGGATAAAAAGGATTTAAATTAAAGGATTATAAGAGAGGATCATAAAAAGGAATATAATGTATTGAGATATGTTAAGGGAACCTAAGTAATAAGATCCCGGGTATGATCCCTCAAACGATAAATGAAAACGAAAGTTAAGCGAACCGTATAACATATCAGCGGTCATTAGGCAAACAATTAAAAGCTAATCAAAGGGATTAGTGGGGATGATGTCATCCAACCAATAGAAAGAGGACAAAAGAGGGGTGATGACATCACAAAGTGATATAGGCATGACATGGGAAGGAAGGAGGTGTGGTTGAATGAGAACCACACAAATTCAAGGGCAACAAGGTAATTGACTAAATCAAACAACAAAAAATCAACCAACCAAGCCAAAACATTTCATTTCACCAAACAAAACACAAAAATCTCTCTTCTTCTTCTTCATGCTCTCGGGTGCTTTTCTTAAAAAATGAAAGTCCAAGCTCCTCCACTTACTATTTAGCAAGGTAATTATCTAAGCTTCCCCATGGATAGTTACATACTTCCTATAAGTTTAAGCTTCTAATTCCAAGCCAATCTTTTTCTATAAATCATGAAAGAAGATGGTGAATAGTGTTTTCAAGAACTAAAATTTGTGTTCTTGAAGTTTTGTTTAGATTAAGCTTGGATAAGGACTTTAAGGGTGATTCCAAGCCATTCTCTTGATTCTCCACTCTTCAAGGAAGGTATACCATCTCCAAACCCTAGATTCCTATGTATTATAAGATGATTTTGATTAGTAGGATGATATTGTAGCTTGATGTTGGTGATTTAGAGTTTGGGATTGAATTTGGTATTGAAGTGGAATGGTAAATGTTGTGGTTTTGATTAAAAGAACTTAAGTATGATTAAAGTTAAGCTTAGGCATAAGTATGAATGTTAAAATTGAATTGGTTGGGGTTGTTATGATGTGATAAGGATGGATGTTGGTTGTATGTTGGATTTGAGGTTGAATTGGGTTGGTTTTGAATGGTTTTAAAATTTGGAAATCGCGTAAACATAGCCGTCGTAACGTCCGATTTTCTTTAGACTGTTTTTGTGCATAACATTAGGACCCGAGAACCCCCTGCTAGATTATGACCATTGCCATGTTTAGATAGCTCATGTTACGAGCTTCGTTTTGATATGTAGTTCGTTCGATTCCGATGCACGGTTTAGGAGAAACGACCGTTTCAAGTAACGGCGTTTCGCGAACGAAACTTTTCCCCTCGCCTTACTTTGAAACATAGGTTAAAGACCAAAAAGGGTTAATTAATGCATGAAACATTTAAGGTAAGTGTGTTAGGCAGTTGGTAAGACACTCGCGAAGGAATCACCTTAAAACTCGTAAAGGTTAAATTATTAAAAATGGTGGAGCCGAGGGTACTCGAGTGACTTAAGAGAACCAGCGAGCGCAAAATAAGCGTTAGAGTCTAAGTTAGTTAAAGTATAGATTTACAAGTGACTTTGGTTTAATTCCAACTTACTTGTTGTTTATAGGTTACCAGACTCGTCCCGAGCCATTCGTAACCCCCAGTCGCTCAGGCAAGTTTTCTACCCGTTATACTGTTGTTGTGATATATATATATGTATATACATTATCTTGTGATAGATGCATGTTGGTTAATTAGCAAATTTTGCGATATATTGAAGCATGCTGATATGGTATATATATGCATGCCTGTTTCGTATTCTTGCCATATATATCTGTTGGTTCAGTTGATAATACCTATGCTAGAGAATAGCGGTAATTTGCATATACCCTTAGTATAGGGACCCAAAGGTGAAAATATTTTCTAAAACCGGGAGTCGAGGATCCCAAGTAGATTTTTGTATATATGGATATAAATATATATATATATATATACTTATATATATATATATAGTCATAGTTTTCAAAACTATTAATCGAATAAGGTTTATTCGATAACTTTAACTTTACTTTATTATTGAATATTATTTCGAATATTATTCGAAGGCTTATGACTCCTTTATATTAAATGAATATTATTTTGAATATTCATTCGAGGGCTTATGACTCGTTTATATTATTTATTGAATATTATTTGAATATTCATTCGAGGGCTTATGACTCTTTTATATTATTTATTGAATATTATTTGAATATTCATTCGAGGGCTTATGACTCAGCTTATATTATTTAATGAATATTATTTGAATATTCATTTGAGGATCTATGACTCCGATTATTTGCTGAGATATATTCTTTTTTTTTATTAAAGAATAAGGTGTCAATAATCAAACTTATTTTCGATTATTCAAATAAAGATAGTACTTTCATATAAGTATATCTTTGGTTATTTAATACTCATTTCAAGTATAAGTTTTAATACTTCTACTTCAATTATTTTATAAAGATTATTCTTTATGGGAATATTATTTAAATAATAATATTCAGACATTTTCTAAATATTCTGGGGACTGATTTACTTCATTAAATCAGCTTCACTCCAAACATTCTTAAAAATGTTTTCGAGTCTTCAAAATGATTTTAAAAGTTAGAGCAGATCCCAAAACTCATTTTTTATATTTAAGATCCTCCTTTTGAAGGGGATTTAAATACTCGCTCAAAACCTGAGGGATCCGGCTCTGTGGTGTGTTTTATATTCGCAACAAGGTTGCTGTCTTGATAAAAGAATTTTGATTACTTACCCAACACTCGGGAAGTAAAATTCTTGGAACAAGTTAATCCATTAACAGGCATCGCCTGGGAAATATCGGTGAGTTTTTCTTTCCAACTAGATACGACTTCTTGGTGGAGCCGTATCAACAAGTTTCTACTTGGGGAAAGTGGGGACGAGCTTTACGTTTCAGAGTCATGGATTTCATCTGAACTAGGAGTGGCGTAAGTGGTCGAGTAGCGCCGACCCAGCCTTATTATATTGGCCCAAATGGCCTGGAAGTTCCGCTAAGGCGGTCCATTCCTTAGGAGTTCAGTGTTCGGTTGACAAGTAAATCCGACAGGTTCTCCTCTACATGTAGAAAATGGTGGGGTTGTACTACTACGACTGATCATCGTAAGTGGTCTTCCTGGCGCGGCAAACTCCCGTAATGAGTTCATCATCCAATTGGATAATTTCTGCAACACTACCCAGAGCACTTCGATAGAAAGGCTACGGTTGGGCGATTGTTGAGTGTTGGCAGGGTCAAGTTTTTAAAATGATGTTTACATCAAATGAAGTATCTTGTAACTTCATTTTATTTTTAATAATATTTTAAAGATTTAATCTATTCAAATCTGGTCTTGTAGTCTCATCTACGTGATGAACTTTTGAAACTAATTATAACTTGAACGGTGGTAGTTCAAGTAGTATTTGGAAAAGATATAAGTATATTGGAGTATCTTGTAACTTCATCTTTTAAACTTATATCTAGTAAATGATTATCTTATGCATGACAAAGATTTTCAGAAAAATGTTGAGACAAGGTTAGATATATGAGATCACCTTGCAACGATATTTTTATACAGTTATACACTGGAACTCTGTGTGTATTATGCATGGAAGAGGACTTCCAATATTTTGAAAAGTATATATGTATATATATATACTGAATATTTTGCGACTTCATCACATTAAGATATCAACTTGGTTCATTTCTTTTGACCAAGACTTTCATGAGTACTATGAGAAGGCTCAAATATTGTTAATCATTATACATATTATTTTGGTGGGCTTGCTGCTCAGCCTTGCTTTCTTCTTTCATCACACAACATCAGATAGACAAGATGAACAGGACCAAGCTCCCAATTCGCGAGCGGATAGGAAACGTTCCGCAGTTCCTATAGGCGTTGATGTCGCTGTAGCTGAGGTAGGAGCTACCAATAGGCTTGGCTTCAACTTTTGATGTACCAGATTTATGTATATTTATGAATTGTAATAATGGCAAAGAAAATGTAAATTTATTCAGAAACCTTTTTAATGTGTATTGACATAATTGTGGAATAAAACGACTTGTGATTATTTTTTGGATATTCATCTCTGAGACTATAACTTGTGGTGTGTGTGTGTATATTGTGGGGTCACAGTAAAGAGTAGTTGATTGTTTAATAAGATTGGGTGTTGTTAAGGGAAGTGGAACTCGTGACAACCCGAATCCCCGACCCCGGATTTGGGGGTGTTACAAAACCAGAGAAGCAACTTCAAACTACCATATCTCCTTCAATACTCACTCAAATAGTATGATCTATAGCTCTTTGGAAAGGTATTGAGATGGCCTACAACTCTTGTTCACAAGTCTCGTCCAAAGAAGCAAGGTAGGACCCTCGTTTTGACATTTCTTTCAATCTGACTTTTAGAAACTTCAAAACCTAACTTTGTGTTCTTGATTTCTTTGGAAAGATCAAGCTTGTAGGAGGCTCCCTAAGACTTCCTAGCTACTGTAATCACTCCAAGAAAGGTATAACACCTCCAAAACCTAACTTTACTTTGAGTATTATGATGGTTTTGATGGTTATAGTAAATGAGAATCATGATGCTTGTGTGTTTAGAGTTTGGATTGGATTTGTAGTGATTTGGATGTTGAAATCTTGTTTATAGTTAATGAAACTTAAGTATAGCTAGTAGTTCATGTGTGGGTTGTATAAATTGGAAAATCTTGAGGTTTGGGGACTGATGTAGTAAGGTTTGGATGAGGGTTGGTTGTATTGTTGGTTGTGAGTTGAATGGTGGTTGTTTGGAGTGGTTTAAACCTTGGTAATAGCGTAAACATAGTCGTCGTAATACCCAATTTTATACAACTGCTTGTTCTTAGTGTTCGGCACAGAGAGCTAACTATTGAATCTGTGACTTTGCCATTTTTAGTTAGATTATGTTGTAAGCTTCGTTTTCATATGTGGTTCGCTTGAATCCGATGTACGGTTTAGGAGAAACGACCGTTTTAAGTAACGGCGTTTCGCGAACGAACCATTACCCCTCGCCCTACTTTGAAACCTTGGTTAAGGCCCTTAAATGATGAATTGGAGTATGAAACAATTATGTAAAGTGGATTAGGCAGTTGGTAGGGTACTCGCGAAATAATCGCCTTAAAATTCTTAATGGTTAATTTATTAAAAATGGTGGAGCCGAGGGTACTCGAACGACTTATGTGATTCGTTAAGCGTAGAAGTGACCATAAGCGAACGTTAGGATTCAATTGGTTAAAGTCTAGTTTCTTAAGCGACCGGGGTTTAATTCCGACTTATGTTGTTGTTCATAGGTTATCGGACCCACTCTAAGCTTAAGTTTATCCAGGGACACTCAGGCAAATTTTTTACCCGTTATACCGTTGTTGTGATGTAAATATATATATGCATTATCTTGTGATAAGTGCATGATTATTATTAGCAAAGTCTTGCGATATATTGGAGCATGTGATATGATATTTATATGCATGCCTGTTTCGTAATCTTGATATCTAATTGTTGATTCAAATGCTTATAAGTTGCATAATACCTATGCTAGAGATAAGCAGTAGTTTCGTATACCCTTAGTATAGGGGACCCAAAGGTGAACATTTTCTAAACCGGGAGTCGATGTTCCCGAGTATAATATATATATATTTATTTATTTATTTATATATATATATTGATATAGTTTTCAAAACTATTAATCGAATAAGGTTTATTCGATAACTTTATTTTATTTAATGAATATTATTTTGAATATTCATTCGAGAACTTATGACTCCGCTTACTTTATTTAATGAATATTATTTTGAATATTCATTCGAGGACTTATGACTCCGCTTACTTTATTTAATGAATATTATTTTGAATATTCATTCGAGGACTTATGACTCCGCTTACTTTATTCAATGAATATTATTAGTTGAATATTCATTCGAGGACTTATGACTCCGTTTATTTTATTTATTGAATATTATTTTGAATATTCATTTGAGGACTTATGACTCTGCTTATTTATTAAATAATATTCTTTATTTTATTAAAGAATAATGTTTCGATAATCAAACTTATTTTTGATTATTCAAATAAAGATCGTACTTTCGTATAAGTATATCTTTGATTATTTATTATTCATTTCAAGTATAAGTTTTAAAACTTTTACTTCAATTATTTTTATAAGGATTATCCTTATGGGAATATTATTTAAATAATAATATTCAGATATTTTCTAATATATCGGGACTGATTTATTTCATTAAATAAGCATTACTCCAAACATTCTTAAAAATGTTTTCCAGTCTTCAAAATGATTTTTAAAAGTTAGAGCGGATCCCAAAACTCATTTTGATATTTAAGATCTTCCTTTCGAAGGGGATTTAAATACTCGCTCAAAACCTGAGGGATCCGACTCAGTGGTTTATTTTATATTCGCAACGAGGTTGCTGTTTTGAGAAAAAATCTTGATTACTTGCCCATCATTCGGGAAGTAAGTTCATCTATTTGAGTCGGCATAAGCAACATGGGCTCAGTGGGCGTCCATGAAAGTGTAAGTGGCTCAGTGGGAGTCCATCAAATACGTAAGTGGCTGAGTGGCAGTCCAACATAAGGTCCTATTGCGGCCAGGGTGATGACCAGTGGGGAATTCGTCCATCTACTAGTAGAAAAGGTTACTTATTGGTATCTTTGCCTGATCAACAAGATATCAGGTTTATGCCAAGGTTTTCTCCTTTCCAAAATTCATTGGATATTGCAACTCTGTTTATAATTTTCATAATAGAGGTTTTTGTAAGTCATATGTCATAGACCTATTTGTATATTCGAGGATTCAACTCAACTCAAATAAGAATGTAATAAATAAATAGTGGATCTACCGTCAGAGAGATCTCGCAAAGTAATATCTGTCAAAGGATTCAGAGACAATGTTCATCTACAGACTTGAGGAGTTAATTCACTGGAAGAAGTTCAAAAAGTTGATCATGCCTCAGTGATATAAATCAAGATCGTGGATTTAATCAAGTGACAGAGATCTCGTCAGAGTATCATTAATTACAAGGATTTAATCTGAAGAAAATCAGAGTGTCAAAGTCAAGACATGAAGAAACGTCACGGAAGTTAGTCACTCATGAACCAGACAGTACATCGAGTGTCAACGTTGAAGTGGCGGAATTGATTCATAATTCTCAGTGATTTTCAGAAGATATTCAGAAGATTGGTTGCTGCTCAGGGTTAGTATTAATTCTCTATTAATTAATTAAGTCATATAATTTAATTAAGACAATAAATTATATCTGCAAAGATTAATTTATTTGATTAATTAAATTAACTGATTAATTAATTCTGAATTAATATTAAGCATTTTCAGAATTTAAATTGGTTTTAAAATCTGTTTAATTCAACAAGACAACTGATTGTACTAGTATGACAATCGGTATGACAATTGATTGTCATACCGAAAGTCATGCTAATTCAAAAGGATTGTCTTATCAGAATTATTATTAGGATTTAAATCTATTTAATTTCAGCAAGACAAACTGTTTGAACTAATGTGACAATCGGTATGACAATTGATTGTCCTACCGAAAGTCATTGTAGTTCATTTTAATTGTCTTGCTAGCTCAAATACATTGTCCTACCGAAAGTCATGCAAGCTTAAAGGGATTGTCATACCAGTTCATTTGCATTCGGTTGATTGACTTAAAAAGAAGCAGAGAAGCAGCAACTCACAATCTCAATCATTTTATTCAAGAACAAGAGACAGCAGCCGCAGCAAAACATTTTATTTTCATCTGCTTTATTCAAGATCATAATTTCTAGATTGTAATGTTAAATCTAATCCACTAGAAATCTTTATCTTGTTCTTGTGTATCAATCTAGCGGATTAAAATCCCTAGAACTTAATCTCAAATCGCGTTTAGCATTTGATTCTAATTATTGCAAAAATAGAAAAAGTTCATGTCGAATTTATTCTAGATTTGTGATAATTGATTTGAGATTAATACCTTGTAATCGATACATTTGTTGTAACACATTTCAAGTTTAATAATATTTTTATTTAACTTGAATTTTGTTTCACATTTTTTATTCCGCATTTAATTCGATTATTTGGTACCGTTTGTATTCAACCCCCCCCTTCTACAAACACATTGGGACCCAACAATTGGTATCAGAGCCTTCTGATTAACGAACAAATCAAGATCCTAGACTTTTGTGATTTTTCAACTCCTTGAATTTTTATTCATTCAAAAATTCATAATGACTTCACATAAAGTTGGAACCGTTAAAATTCCACAATTTGATAAAGAGAATTATATCATGTGGAAGAAGAAGATGCTATTATTTTTACAAGTTGCAAATCCCAAATATTCAAACTTGTTAAAGAAGGGTATAAAAACTCCGATGATTATTGAACCGGAGGTAATAATAGATGGTGTGGTGACTACTGAAGCTAGAACCTATCCAAAAGAGCCTGAAGATTTTACTCCTGCTGAGAAGGAAGAAGCCTCCTTGGATGCCAGCCTTCAATTAATATTAATTGATTCCCTTGATCCCTTGATGAACAGACATGTGATGAACTGTAAAAATTCCAAACACATGTGGGAAACTATTGAGGTGATTAATGAAGGCACAGAGGAAGTTAGGGAAAACAAGTTGGAGATCCTAACCTCTGAATATGAACATTTCAAATCAAATCCAGGAGAAGGAATTACTGAAGTGTTTGAGAGGTACAATGCGTTGATCAACAACCTGAACATCAATGGAAAGTATTATTCAATCAGGGAGGTCAACAAAAAGTTCCTTTTAACACTGCCAGCTCATCTTGAACATAGAATCACTGCCATTAGAGAAGCTAGAGATCTGAGTGAGATTTCTTTGGACAGGCTCTATGGAGTGTTAAAAACCTATGAGTTGGAGCAGATTCAACAGAAGGAAGTCTACGGGAAGGATAGAATGGTCAGCACATCTACTGCACTTGTAGCTGAAGGTCAACAACAACAACAATCTCAACAGTTAGAAAGAATGGTACAGTTTTCCAAGGGTGAGGAAAATGAGTTAGTAGCAGAATATGATCCTCCTACTACAAATCAATCAAGTGATGATTTTTATTCCTTGGAAGAGCTGGAGCAATTGGAAGATGAATCAATGGCCCAAATTGTCAAGAGATTCTCCCATGTCAGATTCAGGAGGAATCCCAAGCTTAAGTACAAGTCCAACTACAACAAATTCCAGAAAGGTGGATCTTCATCCTCTAACACCAGCAGTGGTGGGTACAAAACAGGGATGGTTGATCGAAGCACCATTAGATGCTATAACTGCAATGAGTTGGGACACTTTGCCACAGAGTGTAGGAAGCCAAAGCAAGTAAGAAAGAACTCTGAAAGGGCTTATCTGGCAAAGGGAAGAAGCTGGGATGATACTGACAGTGAAGATGAAGATGAAGGAAATCTTGCTCTTATGGCTATTGATGGAAAAGCTTCATCGTCAAGAATAGAGGTAAAACTTTCTGATGCTGAAATGGTTTATCATCTAAGAGGTAACTTAGATTGTGCACGTCGTGATAATGAACTGTTAAGTTTACAGATCACAGACCTTGAGAAAGAGGTCAATGAATTAAGACTTGTGCACATTAATCAAGACAAATTAAAAGAACAGGTATCTTTTCTAGAGAATAGAGTTGACTGTTATAGAAAACTCGAAACTATTCTCAAAGACAAGATCACCGGTCTTGAGACTAAGGTTAGAGCCTACTTCAATTCTTGTTCGAAGGCTAAAGAGTTCTACAGTAAGCAAGCTGTTAATCAAACATCTGGAATAGGTTATGATTACAATGCTGCTATTGGAGAATTAGGCATAAACTCCCCTCCTCATGTATGTGCTAAAGGGAGGGAAGTACCACATGTGCTTAAGGGTGTTGATGAACCCCTCTATAAAGCATCAATTGCTGAACCATTTGATGCGACCTCTTCTGTTATTCAAGAAGAAATACGTGCTGAGGATCATGCTAATGAGAAGATTGTTTCCAAGTCAAGTGAGTCGAAAGTTCCAGTCAAAGTTGTGAAAGCAACTGAGACTAACTCAGACACACATGAGTTGGATAACAATAATGCCATGTCTACCATGCATAAATTGCCTGCTGTTAATCACTCTCATAAAGCATGTGGTGTTGCTAATTGTATGTCTTGTGCTTTTAATATGATGTATGCTTATTTTAATGGTAAGCATGTGTCTACTGATAAGACTACTCCTCGTCAGCATGTGAATAACAAGAAGCATGATAGGTCTAAGACTGCTAGTCCTTCTAAGGCTAGAAAGGAGACATTTGTGCCTAAGCTTAAACAGAAATTTGTTAAGGCTATTTACAAGGGCAAATGTTCAGTCATTAAGGATGTTGAGATCGTTGAAATTAAAAATGTTGTTTTGCCTGACAAAGGACAATTCTACAAGTATGCCGGGCCCAACCAAGTTTGGGTTCCGAAGAAGGTCTAATCCATTTGAAGTGCAGGGCAGTATACAGGTGTAACCGGTAGTGTGGATTCTTGACAAGTGGATCATCAAGACATATGACCGGAGATAGAGCCCTGCTATCAAATGTGGTTGAGAAAGCTGGCCCCCTGATTACCTTTGGAGATAACAGCAAAGGTTTATCTGAGGGATATGGCTGTTTGCAAGCTGGGAATGTTATCATTGTAATTTTGTATATTGTGCTAGGTTATTATCAGGAAGCAGTATCTAACATATAGCACCAGTGATGAGACTTGAGAATATTACGACATATCAGACACCTGCTGCACATTACACTTGGAATTGTACTCTAGTAAGATGTGTACAAGTGTACTCCTGGTTGGTGAGTTAAAAGAGGAAGTCAGTGCACCACAGTTCATGGACTTTGCATTTGCAGATCTATTGGACTATGCAATCTCTTCTTCACAATCTCACTTCAGGTTGGTATGAACTAGTATACTGCTCAAGCAATCGTCAAGGACATGGTATGGCACTCTAACAGAAGTTATAATTTTATATGAACTAGTAGAGTCGTCATATTTATAACTATTTTATCACTAAGCACAATCATATTGTTTTATATGTGCAGTGGTATATTGTTTATGCAACATAACAATTAGTATCTAAAGTACTTGACAAGTATCGGTCAATGATATCTTGTTAACATTATGTTGCAGATATTTGTAAGTTTTTGACATGAATGAGAATTACTTAGACTTTACCCTAAGTGATCAATGTTTTATCAAAAACTCATTCATATTGAAAAACAAAATCAAACTTCTTTCTACATTAGTGATTTCTTATTTCATGTAAAATCTTTTGAAATCACTAATGTAAATCATTTTCTCTCTATTACCATATATTCTGTGTTACAGGTTCAGTCTCCAATGACTTTCTTTCATTGACAGTCATGAGGTTGAAAACCCACAACGTCTATCCCAGACTGTAAAGACAAACACAAAAACAGAACCAACCAACACTCTCTTACCACTAAATGTAGTATGAATGAGCGTGAGGGAGATAGTGCCTAGTGCACCACATAAGGAAGGTTCTGTAGTCAACCCAGTAGCTCTGTCTCCTACATAGATGAGTAGTATTTAAACCGAGACAACTGCTAACCCCCATACATCTTCTCAAAAAGATGTAATGGTTGAAAAGGCACAAAATCAGTTACTAGATTCATTCTCTCAACAGGGTGCATCTATTGAATTTTGCCTGTCGGCCAAGGTATCCGATGTAGTGTCACCACTTCAAACATAAACAATTCTTGATGCCCAAGGAGAGGTTACACACACAAAGGATGAGTTGACGGAAACAAGAGTTTCGACCATTTTAAGGTCAGATTCGATTGTTCAAGGTTCGTTAGTGGACCAATTGCCTTTACAGGTGTTAGGAGAGGATACTTATCCAAAAGCCATATGTTAGTGGTCAGTGTCTACCTCCCCAGGCTTAAATCCCCTGGATGCATCTGCGGATAGTGGATCTGACATAGGTGCAGATCGGCAACTTGTTGACAATGATTCAGATATTACCTGATGAGTCACAAGGAAATGTCTTCACAGACATTAGAAGGGAACTTTGATCTTTATGCTAAATTCGTTGGATCATTGTTTACCTTCCCAGAATTCAAATCTGGAACCCTAAAAGGGAAACTAGCAACTTGTAGATTATGACTCAGATTTATCTGACGAGTTTAACAAGGATGGGGATTTGTGAACTCCCATTGCACCACCTGTGACCTCCTTAAAGGATGGCTAAGGTGATTTTCCTTGCAGGTACAGCTGGATTATGGAGCTATGAGAGAAGAGTGATACACTTGTGAGAATGAGTGTAAACACGAGTGGAGAGAAGAGTGAAACACATGTGAGGTACACTAAAACACAATCACACACTCACAGTGAGGAAGAAACAGAAACTACTTGTTATTTCTTTTCCAACCAAGTGAAATATGAGAACTCCTTCAGACGACGGCATACATTCCTTCTTTAAGGGGGAGATAAAAGCTTAAAGTAATAGTTTGGAGGATTCCTCAACTAAGGGGGAGAAATAGCAGGGAGGAAGAAAAAGATCCTAAAAATGTACACTACACCACACCATTGTTGTTTCTAACTACGGATCCTATTGTACGGGAGAGGTGGTAAACACAAGGTGATTTTCTGATAAGGGAAGAAGCTGTTAGGGGAGTACCATTGGTTTTTATCTGCGGATCCTATTGTACGGGAGAGGTGGTAAAACGAGGGTGATCTTCTTTAATCAGTTGATTCTCATAGGGGGAGAAGCAAGAGATATGGGCTTCTCAACAGGAAATGTGGTTGTACAAATGAAGATGGAACTACTTGAAGATATGTTCAGTCTAGAGGAACATCTACTTGGAATCTGGAAAATGTTAAATCTCATCCAGAACTTTTCTGCTATTTACTTTGCATGTATGTTTATATCTTTTTCTTATTTGTTAGTTGAGTTATCCTCTAGGTATTTGTGTGTTATTGTCTAACAAACAAATAGGGGGAGATTGTAAGTCATATGTCATAGACCTATTTGTATATTCGAGGATTCAACTCAACTCAAATAAGAATGTAATAAGTAAATAGTGGATCTACCGTCAGAGAGATCTCGCAAAGTAATATCTGTCAAAGGATTCAGAGACAATGTTCATCTACAGACTTGAGGAGTTAATTCACTGGAAGAAGTTCAAAAAGTTGATCATGCCTCAGTGATATAAATCAAGATCGTGGATTTAATCAAGTGACAGAGATCTCGTCAGAGTATCATTAATTACAAGGATTTAATCTGAAAAAAATCAGAGTGTCAAAGTCAAGACATGAAGAAACGTCACGGAAGTTAGTCACTCATGAACCAGACAGTACATCGAGTGTCAACGTTGAAGTGGCGGAATTGATTCATAATTCTCAGTGATTTTCAGAAGATATTCAGAAGATTGGTTGCTGCTCAGGGTTAGTATTAATTCTCTATTAATTAATTAAGTCATATAATTTAATTAAGACAATAAATTATATCTGCAAAGATTAATTTATTTGATTAATTAAATTAACTGATTAATTAATTAATAGAGAATTAATACTAACCCTGAGCAGCAACCAATCTTCTGAATATCTTCTGAAAATCACTGAGAATTATGAATCAATTCCGCCACTTCAACGTTGACACTCGATGTACTGTCTGGTTCATGAGTGACTAACTTCCGTGACGTTTCTTCATGTCTTGACTTTGACACTCTGATTTTCTTCAGATTAAATCCTTGTAATTAATGATACTCTGACGAGATCTCTGTCACTTGATTAAATCCACGATCTTGATTTATATCACTGAGGCATGATCAACTTTTTGAACTTCTTCCAGTGAATTAACTCCTCAAGTCTGTAGATGAACATTGTCTCTGAATCCTTTGACAGATATTACTTTGCGAGATCTCTCTGACGGTAGATCCACTATTTACTTATTACATTCTTATTTGAGTTGAGTTGAATCCTCGAATATACAAATAGGTCTATGACATATGACTTACAATCTCCCCCTATTTGTTTGTTAGACAATAACACACAAATACCTAGAGGATAACTCAACTAACAAATAAGAAAAAGATATAAACATACATGCAAAGTAAATAGCAGAAAAGTTCTGGATGAGATTTAACATTTTCCAGATTCCAAGTAGATGTTCCTCTAGACTGAACATATCTTCAAGTAGTTCCATCTTCATTTGTACAACCACATTTCCTGTTGAGAAGCCCATATCTCTTGCTTCTCCCCCTATGAGAATCAACTGATTAAAGAAGATCACCCTCGTTTTACCACCTCTCCCGTACAATAGGATCCGCAGATAAAAACCAATGGTACTCCCCTAACAGCTTCTTCCCTTATCAGAAAATCACCTTGTGTTTACCACCTCTCCCGTACAATAGGATCCGTAGTTAGAAACAACAATGGTGTGGTGTAGTGTACATTTTTAGGATCTTTTTCTTCCTCCCTGACAATAAATTATATCTGCAAAGATTAATTTATTTGATTAATTAAATTAACTGATTAATTAATTCTGAATTAATATTAAGCATTTTCAGAATTTAAATTGGTTTTAAAATCTGTTTAATTCAACAAGACAACTGATTGTACTAGTATGACAATCGGTATGACAATTGATTGTCATACCGAAAGTCATGCTAATTCAAAAGGATTGTCTTATCAGAATTATTATTAGGATTTAAATCTATTTAATTTCAGCAAGACAAACTGTTTGAACTAATGTGACAATCGGTATGACAATTGATTGTCCTACCGAAAGTCATTGTAGTTCATTTTAATTGTCTTGCTAGCTCAAATACATTGTCCTACCGAAAGTCATGCAAGCTTAAAGGGATTGTCATACCAGTTCATTTGCATTCGGTTGATTGACTTAAAAAGAAGCAGAGAAGCAGCAACTCACAATCTCAATCATTTTATTCAAGAACAAGAGACAGCAGCCGCAGCAAAACATTTTATTTTCATCTGCTTTATTCAAGATCATAATTTCTAGATTGTAATGTTAAATCTAATCCACTAGAAATCTTTATCTTGTTCTTGTGTATCAATCTAGCGGATTAAAATCCCTAGAACTTAATCTCAAATCGCGTTTAGCATTTGATTCTAATTATTGCAAAAATAGAAAAAGTTCATGTCGAATTTATTCTAGATTTGTGATAATTGATTTGAGATTAATACCTTGTAATCGATACATTTGTTGTAACACATTTCAAGTTTAATAATATTTTTATTTAACTTGAATTTTGTTTCACATTTTTTATTCCGCATTTAATTCGATTATTTGGTACCGTTTGTATTCAACCCCCCCCTTCTACAAACACATTGGGACCCAACAGTTTTCAAGGAGTGTATGAAATGTATATATATATATAGGTGTATATATATATATCGGGACTTAATGAAGTATCTCGTAACTTCATTTCTTTCAAATGATATTTCAAAGATTGAATCTATTCAAGTCTTATCTTGTAGTCTCATCAGTGTGATGAACTTTTGAAACTAATTATAACTTGAACGGTGGTAGTTCAAGTAGTATTCGAAAAAGATATAAGTATATTGGAGTATCTTGTAACTTCATCTTTTGAACTTATATGTAGTAAATGATTATCTTATGCATGTCAAAGATTTTCAGAAAAACATTGAGACAAGGTTAGATATATGAGATCACCTTGCAACGATATTTTTATACAGTTATAAACTGGAACTCTGTGTATATGATACATGTCAGAGGATTTTAAAGATTGTGAAAAGTATATTTGTATGTATATACTGAATATTTTGCGACTTGGTCGCGTTAAGATATCAACTTGGTTCATTTCTTCTTAACCAAGACTTTCATGAGTACTATGAGAATGCTCATATATTGTTAATTATTATACATATTATTTCGGTGGGCTTGTTGCTCACCCTTGTTTTCTTCTTTCATCACACAACAACAGATAGACAAGATGAACAGGACCAAGCTCCCAATTTACGAGCGGATAGGAAACGTTCTGCGGTTTTCTGTAGGCGTTGATGCCGCTGTAGCTGAGGTAGAAATTACCAATAGGCTAGGCTTTCAACTTCTGATGTACCAGACTTATGTATCTATATGAATTGTAATAATGGCAAAGAAATGTAAATTTATTCAAAAACCCTTTTAAGGTATAACGGTTTATAATTGTGAAATAAAATGACTTGTGTTATTTTTGGTATTCATCTCTGAGACTATAACTTGTGGTTTGTGTGTGTATATTGTGGGGTCACAGTACGTAGTAGTTGGTTGTTTATTAAGGTTAAGTGTTATTAAGGGAAATGGAACTCGTTACAACCCGGATCCCCGACCCCGGATTTGGGGGTGTTACAATAACTTTCGCCAAAATTCGAATTTTAGACACGCCTATTAATTCCTATAATCTTACCATATTGCATAACTTATCTAGGGCGCGCCAACCGCTCATGGCGTGCTGCCTCATTTTTGTTATCGCCTGTTATAACCCTTATACTTTTAATGTAGGCGCACCTTCTTTTCATTTGAGCATTTAGCATTATGATATTAACTTTGTAATAACCATCCCTTTAAACTTTTTAACTTAGATGCGCCTTCCCTTGTTGAGGCACGTCTTACCTCCTTTTTTTTATTTAACATCGTAACACAATACATGTGGCGCTCTTCTCTTAGGGCACACCTTCTACTTTAGTCATTCTCCCTGTCTTATTTTCTTCTTTTTCGGACGTGCCCTCAACAAATTTTTCCTTTTTATTTGACAGCTGGATGACGAGGGCGTGTCTTCTCCTTTTCACCCTTTCAAGAAATTTCTCTCCAACCTTGGGATATATTTTCCTCCCAACATCTACTTTAAACCACATCCTCCAAACGCTCACCATACTCCTGAATTCCTAGACCGTGTGGCGCGCCTTATTCAAGACTCCATGGAAGGCAAACTCATGGCAGACTCCTCCAACAACTACTCTTTGGATAATGTCCCTTTGGCTCAAAGAAAGGGAAAAAAGAAGCTAATCTCTAAAGAAAAATCACCACTTCCAGAAGACAGCGATTTAAATGATTGGCTAGAAGGGTTCGTTCAAGTTCGTAAAGATAGTAGCCCCTTTAACGCGGCTTACTCATAAGACTGAGAAGTTCGAATGGACAGAGAAATGCGAGAACAGCTTTCAAGAACTGAAGCAAAGGTTGGTGACGGCTCCTATGTTGGCGTTGCCGGATGGAAAAAAAGATTTTGTGATTTATAGTGACGCTTTGCATAAGGAATTAGGGTGCTTCTTATGCAGCACAACAAGGTAATCGCGTACGCGTCAAGACAATTAAGGGAATATAAAATTCGATATCCCCACCCATGAGCTTGGGCTTGTGGCAATAGTTTTGCCCTAAAGATTGGAGGCACTACTTGTATGGAGAGAAGTGCAAGATTTACACAAGCCATAAGTGCTCCAGTGCATTTTCACGTAGAAAGAGCTCAACATGCGCCAGAGGAGGTGGTTAGAGCTAATCAAGGATTACGATTATGAGATTCTTTATCATCCAGGGAAAGCCAAAATGGTGGCTAATGCCCTTAGTATAAAGGAGAGACTCAAGATGAAAATGTCTTTGGGAGAGTTGATAAGAGATTTTGAGAAAATGGAAATAGAAGTGAAGGTAACCTGAGCCAGTACCGAAACACTGTTTGAGATTGCAATACAGCCCAAATTATCGAAAAAGATCATATTGTGCCAAGAAAAAGTGATGAATGAAGGCAGATGTAATAACCCCAATTTTTGGAATTTTTTTGAAACCCTTATGAATAGTGTTTTGCTGATTATGCTGAATAAGAAAACTTTTCATGCCACACTATGCAGGGGTTCTTTTATTGATCTTCTGGGATATTATTAGTACTCTATGTGGTATATAAGTGTATGTAAAGATCGTCAGAATCCAAATCCGAACACTTTGATTTTTCCCGAAAATCCCCCAGATACCGAAAGAATTGAGTAAAAGGTAACAGGATAAAAAGGATTTAAATTCAAGGATTATAAGAGAGGATCATAAAAGGAATATAATGTATTGAGAAAGGTTAAGAAAACCCAAGTAATAAGATCCCGGGAATGATCCCTCAAACGATAAACGAAAATGAAAGTTAAGCGAACCGTATAACAGATCAGCGGTCATTAGCCAAGTAAATAGAAGCTAATCAAAGAGGTTAGTGAGGATGATGTCATCAAACCAATAAGAGGAGGACAAGTGGGGGAGGATGACATAACAAGGTGACATAAGCATGACAAAGAAAGGTGTGTTGTTGGTTGATTAAGAACCACACAAAAGTTACCATGGTAAAAAGTAATAAAACAAAACAAAAACACCAAAA
Source organism: Apium graveolens (assembly GCF_009905375.1). NCBI lineage: Eukaryota > Viridiplantae > Streptophyta > Magnoliopsida > Apiales > Apiaceae > Apium > Apium graveolens. The sequence continues at coordinate 189,458,850 of NC_133657.1, forward strand.
ACAACCAACCAACCATTCATTTCACCAAAAACACAACTTGACTTCTTTTTCTCCATTGAAGCTCTCAGCCTCTTTCTTAAGAAAAGGGAAGTCCAAGCTCCTCCACTTGCTAATTTACAAGGTAATTATCCTAGCTTCTCCTAGTTAAGTTACATACTTCCTAGGAATCTTAGCTTCAAAATCCTTTCCTAGCATTTCCTATAAATCATTCAAGAAGATGGTGAATAATACTTTCTTGAAATTAATTTTTGTGTTCTTGATTTCTTTGAAAGATTAAGCTTGTAGGAGGTTAGATTAAGGCTTCCATGGGCATTCCAAGGATCTTTCATGGATTAAAAGCTTCAAGGAAGGTATAACTCTTCATGATCTTAGTCTTAAGTTTTGTTGTTTAGATTTCCTAATGTTTAGATGATGGGTTAGTGTAATGGGTGTGTAATCATGTTTAGAGCTTGTTATGAGTAGTTTAGTTGATGAGAGGCATGATTATTGTGTGTTTAGAGATTGGTTGGTTTTGTGATGTGTTTGGAGTTGGAAATCTTGGTTATTAGTTAATGAACTTAAGTAAACTCTTAGTTCATGATTGAGAAATAAGTATGAATTGGTAATATTGAGTTGTTTGGGCTGTTGTAGTATGGTATGGATGGATTTTGGTTGTATGAATGAATTGTGGTTGATTAGTGGTTGGTTTGGAGTAGAATAAAAATTGGTAATCGCGTAAACATAGCTGTCATAATTGTCCGATTTACTTTAGACTATTTTTGTTCATAACATCAGGACCCTAGAACTCACTGTTAAGTTTTTACCATTGCCCTGTTTAGATAGTTCATGTTACGAGCTTCGTTTTGATATGTGGTACGCTTGAATCCGATGTACGGTTTAGGAGAAATGACCGTTTTAAGTAACGGCGTTTCGCGACCGAACCATTACCCCTCGCCTTACTTTGAAACCTTGGTTAAGGACCTTAAATGACTAATTGGGGTATAAAACATTTATGTAAAGTGGATTAGGCAGTTGGTAAGGTACTCGCGAAAGAATCGCCTTAAAACCCTTAATGGTTAATTTATTAAAAATGGTGGAGCCGAGGGTACTCGAGCGACTTAAGTGAATCGTTAAGCGCGAAAGCGAACGTTAGGACTCTAAATGGTTAAAGTCTAGTTTCTTAAGCGACCGGGGTTTAATTCCGACTTATGTTGTTGTTCATAGATTATCGGACCCACTCTAAGCTTAAGTCTATCCGGGAGCACTCAGGCAAGTTTTCTATCCGTTATATTGTTGTTGTGATGTATACATATGTATATGCATTATCTTGTGATAGATGCATGATGGTTAATTAACAAATTCTTGCGATATATTGTAGCATGTGATATGGTATATATGCATTCCTGTTTCGTATTCTTGATACATATATCTGTTGATTCAGTTGATAATACCTATGCTAGAGATAAGCGATAATTTGCATATACCCTTAGTATAGGGGACCCAAAGGTGAACTTTTTTCTAAAATCGGGAGTCGATGCTCCCGAGTATAATATATATATATATTTATATATATATATGAATAGTTTTTAAAATTATGAATCAAATAAGGTTTATTCGATAACCTTATTTTATTAATGAATATTATTTTGAATATTCATTCGAGGGCTTATGACCCCGTTTATTTTATTATTGAATATTATTTTGAATATTCATTCGAGGGCTTATGACCCCGTTTATTTTATTATTGAATATTATTTTGAATATTCATTCGAGGGCTTATGACCCCGTTTATTTTATTATTGAATATTATTTTGAATATTCATTCGAGGGCTTATGACTCCGTTTATTTTATTAATGAATATTATTATTTGAATATTCATTCGAGGACTTATGACTCCGATTATTTACTAATTATTATTCTTTATTTTATTAAGGAATAATGTGTCGATAATCAAACTCACTTTTGATTATTCAAATAAAGATAGTACTTTCGTATAAGTATATCTTTGGTTATTTAATATTCATTGCAAGTATAAGTTTTACAACTTCTACTTCAATTATTTTTATAAAGATTATTCTTTATGGGAATATTATTTAAATAATAATATTCAGATATTTTCTAATATATTGAGACTGATTTATTTTATTAAATCAGCATCACTCCAAACATTCTTAAAAATATTTTCGAGTCTTCAAAATGATTTTAAAGGTTAGGGCGGATCCCAAACTCATTTTTATATTTAAGATCCTCCTTTCGAAGGGGATTTAAATACTCGCTCAAAACCTGAGGGATCCGACTCTGTGGTGTGTTTCATATTCGCAACAAGGTTGCTATTTTGATAAAAGAGTTTTTGATTACTTACCCAACACTCGGGAAGTAAAATTCTTGGAACAAGTTAATCCATTAACAGGCATCGCCTGGAAAATATCGGTGAGTTTTCCTTTCCAACTAGAAATGACTTCTTGGTGGAGCCGTATCAACAAGTTTCTACTTGGGGAAAGGGGAGACGAGCTTTACGTTTCAGAGTCATGGATTTCATCTGAACTAGGAGTGGCGTAAGTGGTCGAGTAGCGCCAGCCCAGCCTTATTATATTGGCCCAAATGGCCCGGAAGTTCCGCTAAGACGGTCCATTCCTTAGGAGTCCAGTGTTCGGTTGACAAGTAAATCTGACAGGTTCTCCTCTACATGTAAAAAATGGTGGGGTTGTACTACTACGATTGATCATCGTAAGTGGTCTTTCTGGCGCGGCAAAATCCCGTAATGAGTTCATCATCCAATTGGATATTTCTGCAACACTACCCAGAGCACTTCGATAGAAAGGCTACGGTTGGGCGATTGTTGAGTGTTGGCAGGGTCAAGTTTTCAAAATGATGTTTGCATCAAATGAAGTATCTCGTAACTTCATTTTATTTTGATGATATTTTAAAGATTGATTCTATACAAGTTTTGTCTCGTAGCTTAATCTATGGGATGAACTATTTATACATTGAACGGTGGTAGTTCAAGTAGTATTCGGAAAAGATATAAGTATATTGAAGTATCTTGTAACTTCATCTTTTAAACTTATATCTAGTAAATGATTATCTTGTGCATGTCAAAGATTTTCAGAAAAACATTGAGACAATGTTAGATATATGAGATCACCTTACAACGATATTTTTTTTATACAGTTATAAACTGGAACTCTGTGTATATTATACATGTTAGAGGATTTCAAAGATTGTGAAAAGTATATGTATATATATACTGAATATTTTGCGACTTGGTCGCGTTAAGATATCAGCTTGGTTCATTTCTTCTTGACCAAGACTTTCATGAGTACTATGAGAATGCTCATATATTGTTAATCAGTATACATATTATTTTGGTGGGCTTGTTGCTCACCCTTGCTTTCTTCTTTCATCACACAACATCAGATATACAAGATGAACAGGACCAAGCTCCCAATTCGCGAGCGGATAGGAAACATTCCGCAGTTTCCTATAGGCGTTGATGTCGCTGTAGCTGAGGTAGGAACTACCAATAGGCTAGGCTTTCAACTTTTGATGTACCAGACTTATGTATCTTTATCAATTGTAATAATGGCAAAGAAATGTAAATTTATTCAGAAACCCTTTTAAGGTGTAATGGCATATAATTTTGGAATAAAATGACTCGTGTTATTTTTTTGATATTCATCTCTGAGACTATAACTTGTGGTGTGTGTGTTTATTGTGGGGTCACAGTACAGAGTAGTTGATTATTTATTAAGATTGGGTGTTATTAAGGGAAATGGAACTCGTGACAACCCGGATCCCCGACCCCGGATTTGGGGGTGTTACAGAAATGGTATCCGAGCTAAGCGTTATAAACCTCAGAGATGATGTGACGTTAAGATAATAAGTTCATTAAGATAATAAGAACTCTTTCCAAGTTCATAGTCGGGCTACCTAACATAGTACTGACAGTTAAAACCCTTATGGGAACCCTTATAAATATCGTGATAGGAGCATAGTTCGTTACCGTATATGGTAGCGGGACTCCGAACCCTGAGGTAGAGGAGCAACAACGCGATGATGTTTAATTAGTTATTGGAGATCAGATTGTGGACCCGATAGAGCGTCCTAACACGGGACCGGATGATGTTCATATTGAGGATGTAGCGGTTGAGGATGTTGTCCTTGAAGGGATTATCGCTGAGAAGGATCCTGTGAAGGATCCTGACAAGAATGAATAAAGGACCACCGAGGAATTGATGACCATGGTTAGGGCAACTACCAGAGGTAGGATTGGCCGGTCACTACCAGAGGTTCGTTCAAGTTTGTAAAGATAGTAGCCCCTTTAACGCGGCTTACTCATAAGACTGAGAAGTTCGAATGGATAGAGAAATGCGAGAACAGCTTTTAAGAACTGAAGCAAAGATTGGTGACGGCCCCTATGGTGGCATTGCCGGATGGAAAAGAAGATTTTGTGATCTATAGTGACGCTTCACATAAGGAATTAAGGTGCTTCTTATACAGCACATCAAGGTAATCGTGTACGCGTCAAGACAATTAAGGGAATATAAAATTCGATATCCCCACCCATGAGCTTGGGCTCGTGGCAATAGTTTTGCCCTAAAGATTTGAGGCACTACTTGTATGGAGAGAAGTGCGAGATTTACACAAGCCATAAGTGCTCTAGTGCATTTTCACGTAGAAAGAGCTCAACATACGCCAGAGGAGGCGGTTAGAGCTAATCAAGAATATTGATTGGGAGATTCTTTATCATTCGGGGAAAGCCAATGTGGTGGCTGATGCCCTTAGTAAAAAAGGAGAAACTCAAGATGATAATGTCTTTGGGAGAGTTTATGAGAGATTTTGAGAAAATGAAAATAGAAGTGAAGGTAACCAGAGCCGGTACCAAAAAGATGTTTGAGATTGCAATATAGTCTGAATTATCGGAAAAGAACATATTGTGCCAGAAAAAGTGATGAATGAAGGCAGAGAGCCAACAATTAGATAAAAGATTAATACCGAGAAAGATGATAAGGGAATAATGAGGTATTCCTACAGAATTTGGGTTCCAAATGTTCAAGAGCTTAAAGATGAAATCTTAGATGAAAGCTAGTTTGAGGAATAAGATTTAGAGCAAACCCTGAACGTGATAGTCAGGGAGGTCGCCATCAAGATAGAAGGAACCCATAACATAATGGCGTGGAAAATGAGGATTTTAATGTATAAGATAACCCCAAGTATGGGAGAAGGATGAAACATTTCATACTAAGGAAACAGAAAGTCGAGTAAGGAAAGGAGACCCGAGACGGTACTCCTATACGGCAATTCATGGACCTGTCTAAAAAGAACTTAGACTATTATCCCCAACCACCACCTTGAGGAAACAATGCGGTAGGAAATTCTTTCATGACCTTTAAGTAGCTAAGCTCTCAGAGTTCCAAGGAATAGGTTGACCCAGTCGAGGCAAGAGCCTGGCTAAAGGAAATATAGGAATCATTTGAGATTCTAAATGATTGACAAATCACAAAAGACTGTTTTTGTCACTTACCCTCCTAAGAGAGAGGCCACCCGCTGGTGAAAGGCCAAAGAAGGCACGGAGCAAGAGATTATAATAAACTGATTAAAGTTCAGTCAATTGTTTTCGGGAAAGTAATTCCCAAGGTTATGGAGAGAGTGTAAAAGCTTTAGAGCCAGAACAAAGGCGGACGAGTATGATGAAATATGAAGCTAAGTTATAAAAGTTGTCAAGATTCGTTCTGATGACAAGAATCCCAGAACGATGTGATGTTTGAAGTCAATGTTTAGTGGGTTCATGAAATAATGATAAGAGAAAGGAAAATAAAATGAAACTGAAGTGGAAAGGAATATAAAGGCAATAGAGTTTGAGGAATGATAAGGGAGTTGGGTAGGAGGAAACCCTAAAGACTCGTAGCAATAGAAATAGAAAAGTATGTAATCGTCAGGATGAGGGTGATTCACCATGAGTTAAAGTTCATAATTGAAGGAATAAGAGATACATATATTTTATCCCCTGTAGGTTGGGAGGATTCAAGGAAACCTTGAGATAGTTCGAAGGATAAATAATGAGACGCGGATAGACTGAGGAGAAAAGGAAGTAAGAAATTAGGAAAATTGGATGAAGGAAGTGACCTTCAAGAATGTAAAGTGTAAGACCGGTGGCTTGATACCCAGAAAGGGAGACGTCAGGTATGAAAGATATCCCAGCATTGAGGTGACTGTTGAGATAAACAACAAAAGTAAATAAGGAATTATTAAGAAGAAGTTCACGTTGAACATGACCAATATCTTCCAGAACATCCTTGTTATTGTTACCAAATTAGGCAAGAAAAGCGGATAACCGTTGTTATCTTTTGGAGGCCATATTGATTGACCTCATTTTGAATACATATGTTATTGTGAAATTAGGCATATACTATCGAGGTGGAAATGATTGAATAAGACACCCTTATCAGGAATATATGACTTGATTTATCCATGCAAGGATGCATGTACCTTTTTAAAGGTGGAATTAAGGATAGAACATCGGTAACTTAAAATGAATCCTAGGGGAATGCATAAAGGTTGGCATTTCACCCTTAATAGGGATAGTATGAGTTTTGACAGTATGAATTGGAAAGGATTAAGGTAATAACAACCTTTAAGAATCAGTGGAGAAATTTTTAGAAGTACATAGACAATGGTTCTAGTATTAGTAAATGGTATTTTGATATGCCCTGTATCTAGGAAATACAGGAGGAACGATTCAAGGATAACCTTAGAGGTTTTACAAGGAGAAAGGTAATATTCAAAATTCTCAAGAATAGAAATTTTGATAAAGGAAATATGAAGTAATAATAATAATGCCAGGTGGGGCACCTGTTAAACCATGAGAAAGTATAGATTGAACCCAACAAAGGTAAAAAATGGTGAAAACAAGAAGGACCCAAGATAAGAGACGTCCTAAGTATGATCGAGAGTCAGTCGTGACAATGATTAACCTCTAAAGACTGAGGCAATAACTTATGGAAAAATGGTGATATTTTTTTTACTCATCAGATTTTAAGGAAAACATCTTCACATAAGCAGTGATTGAAATGAGGTAGAAAATTTATTTGGAGGTGGTTAAAATGACATTGACTGTAAGGAAATTTTACTATCAGGAAAGGCCAAAGAGGTGGCCGACACTTTAAAGGTAAGAGGATAATTATAGGCGCTTGTGCCAAAGGAATACAGTGATGATGGTAAAAGCTGTGAAGGTTATATTATGGTTTGGAAGATTGACATTCCTTCTGATGATTGTGCAATACCCAACCGTAATAGTAGTTGGTAAAGGTTTAATTCATGTAATCGCCATGAGCGGGCTATCTGTCTCAGAAGGTACTATCTTGAGATAAGCCAGGACCATGTTTCAAAAAGGACTAGACGAACCTTTGAGTTAAGTCTTCTATTTAAGGCATAGGATTAAGAATGGTATTAACCTGCTATCGTTGCTTTAATTGAAACTCTTCTGCAATTTTATCTGCTTCATGTCATGAAAGTATGTCAGGATTTGGAGTGTTCTTCATGAATTATGATTGGTGATTCTGTTAACTCCTTAGAAGAATTCTATACGACATGTATGGACTCCGTATGGTTAGATATTAAGATTTCATGGAAAGTGAATGACGACAGTAGGTCAGTGGTAGACCATAGTAATGCAGCAATGATTCTGCGAGTAATGAGTTGATTACAACCGTGAGAGTTGAAGTGGAATGGATGTTGAGATTGAGTACCACTAATCGGATTGTGTTGACGTATAAGTTATCTTTGATAGAAAAACTAGGTCGATTATTTACCTATTGAAAATTTATTCCTTCTTATCAATAGAGAGTCGTATTACCATACGAGGAAGGTTGCGGTGCAAGCATAGAATTCTAGTAACGATGATGTATAGAATGAGATCCCAGATTCGATTCTCGATGTTGAGGGAGTTTCAAAGGTGATTGTGTATAAGCTCGAGGAAGAGCATGGGTCCATAGAATGATGGACGGAATAGCAAAAATATTTAAGCATGCAAAATGTGATGCGATAATACTTGATGTTGATATATATATACATATGTTTTGTTCTCCTATGACAAACCTCTATAGTTCAGAGGTAGGTTCCAAGCCAGATATTTTGTGGCAGTATATTTTTTCATATATGCAATTCTCTTCAATTCGTTCTTTTCTCTTCTTTTCATTTCATATAAACTAAGAAGAACAACCCTTCCAGAAGGGGAGGTATTGCCGAAAGACTATCTATCTGTGTGATAGAAGCCGAGTAGGATACCATCTATTGTTTAATTGCTTGTCAAGTACTAAAGGCTGGCCACCTTCTGTACTAACTATGCAATGTAACAAGTGTTCATGATCACAGTGATCTCTCAATAAATTCTTTTACTTCTATATGAAGGACCAAGCTTTCGAAGATAGGGGCAGCTAGAGAGGAAGTGGTACTAAGTATGGAACGCGTTCGTGATACTAAGGTTGACGCGATTATTAAAAGGTTATAGAATGCTAACGAGCAAAGGTGTAACCAGTATAATATTAGGAACGGAAGGTAGTAGCGATTACGAACTGGAAATGAATGGGTATTGAGAAGCAAAAGCTCTAATGCTAAAAGCTATAATAAGAGTCTGTGCAATAGACTTGGAAGAATTTGGAATGATCACTTAATGCGGATGAGTTTTCTCACGATAATAGATCGTATGTCAGGTATCGAGATGTCGTCTTATGAGATCTTTGAGGGAAGACAATGTCAATCTCCCTTATGTTAGGATGAAGTAGTAGAGCGCAAGATGCTCGGACCAGCAGTGGTCCAAAGGACCAAGAATATAATAGATCTAATCAGAGGACGGCTAGGAGTAGCCCAAGATGGACATAAGAAGTATGCTGATTTGACAAATGAAAGGACAAAGAGTATGAAGGAGGGAACCTTGTATTGTTAAAAGTATTCCCTTAAAAAAAAGAATTGATGAGGGTTGGAAAGAAAGGAAAGTTTAAGTCCACGAATTGTTGGACCCTTGGATATATTAAGACGTATTGGGAAGATAGCATATGAGCTAGCCCTACCCTCGAACATGGAGCAAGTCATAACGTGTTTCACGTATCAATATTAAGGAAGTGTAATTCGGATGCCAGATAAATAGGGGCATATGAGCGCCTAGACATGCAACCAGACGTAACCTATATAGAGCAACCAGAAAGGGTTATAGACTGAAAAAGGGACAAGTGCTTAGGAGAAAGGTTATCAAACTAGGCAGAGTTTGGTGGTAGGACCACAATGTGGGAAAATTTACTCGAGAGTTAAAAGTGCAATGCTAAGAGAGTATTCCTATTCATTTTCTATCTGATTCCGGGACCGAATCCTTTTAAGGAGGGGAGACTGTAATAACCCCAATTTTTGGAATTTTTTTGAAACCCTTATGAATAGTGTTTTGCTGATTATGCTGAATAAGAAAACTTTTCATGTCACACTATGCAGGGGTTCTTTTATTGATCTTCTGGGATATTATTAGTACTCTATGTGGTATATAAGTGTATGTAAAGATCGTCAGAATGCAAATCCGAACACTTTGATTTTTCCCGAAAATCCACCAGATACCGAAAGAATTGAGTATAAGATAACAGGATAAAAAGGATTTAAATTCAAGGATTATAAGAGAGGATCATAAAAGGAATATAATGTATTGAGAAAGGTTAAGGAAACCCAAGTAATAAGATCCCGGGTATGATCCCTCAAACGATAAACGAAAACGAAAGTTAAGCGAACCGTATAACAGATCAGTGGTCATTAGCCAAGTAATTAGAAGCTAATCAAAGAGGTTAGTGATGATGATGTCATCAAACCAATAAGAGGAGGACAAGTGGGGGAGGATGACATTACAAGGTGACATAAGCATGACAAAGAAAGGTGTGTTGTTGGTTGATTAAGAACCACACAAAAGTTACCATGGTAAAAAGTAATAAAGCAAAACAAAAACACCAAAAACAACCAACCAACCATTCATTTCACCAAAAACACAACTTGACTTCTTTTTCTCCATTGAAGCTCTCGGCCTCTTTCTTAAGAAAAGGGAAGTCCAAGCTCCTCCACTTGCTAATTTACAAGGTAATTATCCTAGCTTCTCCTAGTTAAGTTACAAACTTCCTAGGAATCTTAGCTTCAAAATCCTTTCCTAGCATTTCCTATAAATCATTCAAGAAGATGGTGAATAGTACTTTCTTGAAATTAATTTTTGTGTTCTTGATTTCTTTGAAAGATCAAGCTTGTAGGAGGTTAGATTAAGGCTTCCATGGGCATTCCAAGGATCTTTCATGGATTAAAAGCTTCAAGGAAGGTATAACTCTTCATGATCTTAGTCTTAAGTTTTGTTGTTTAGATTTCCTAATGTTTAAATGATGGGTTAGTGTAATGGGTCTGTAATCATGTTTAGAGCTTGTTATGAGTAGTTTAGTTGATGAGAGGCATGATTATTGTGTGTTTAGAGATTGGTTGGTTTTGTGATGTTTTTGGAGTTGGAAATCTTGGTTATTAGTTAATGAACAAACTCTTAGTTCATGATTGAGAAATAAGTATGAATTGGTAATATTGAGTTGTTGGGGCTGTTGTAGTATGGTATGGATAGATTTTGGTTGTATGAATGAATTGTGGTTGATTGGTGGTTGGTTTGGAGTAGAATAAAAATTGGTAATCGCGTAAACATAGCCGTCATAATTGTCCGATTTACTTTAGACTGTTTTTGTTCATAACATCAGGACCCTATAACTCACTGTTAATTTTTTACCATTGCCCTGTTTAGATAGTTCATGTTACGAGCTTCGTTTTGATATGTGATACGCTTGAATCCGATGTACGGTTTAGGAGAAACGACCGTTTTAAGTAACGACGTTTCGCGACCGAACCATTACCCCTCGCCTTACTTTGAAACCTTGGTTAAGGACCTTAAATGACTAATTGGGGTATAAAACATTTATGTAAAGTGGATTAGGCAGTTGGTAAGGTACTCGCGAAAGAATCGCCTTAAAACCCTTAATGGTTAATTTATTAAAAATGGTGGAGCCGAGGGTACTCGAGCGACTTAAGTGAATCGTTAAGCGCGAAAGCGAACGTTAGGACTCTAAATGGTTAAAGTCTAGTTTCTTAAGCGACCGGGGTTTAATTCCGACTTATGTTGTTGTTCATAGATTATCGGACCCACTCTAAGCTTAAGTCTATCCGGGAGCACTCAGGCAAGTTTTATATCCGTTATATTGTTGTTGTGATGTATACATATGTATATGCATTATCTTGTGATAGATGCATGATGGTTAATTAGCAAATTCTTGCGATATATTGTAGCATGTGATATGGTATATATGCATTCCTATTTCGTATTCTTGATACATATATCTGTTGATTCAGTTGATAATACCTATGCTAGAGATAAGCGGTAGTTTGCATATACCCTTAGTATAGGGGACCCAAAGGTGAACTTTTTTCTAAAACCGGGAGTCGATGCTCCCGAGTATAATATATATATATATATATATATATATATATGAATAGTTTTTAAAACTATGAATCAAATAAGGTTTATTCGATAACCTTATTTTATTAATGAATATTATTTTGAATATTCATTCGAGGGCTTATGACCCCGTTTATTTTATTATTGAATATTATTTTGAATATTCATTCGAGGGCTTATGACCCCGTTTATTTTATTATTGAATATTATTTTGAATATTCATTCGAGGGCTTATGACCCCGTTTATTTTATTATTGAGTATTATTTTGAATATTCATTCGAGGGCTTATGACCCCGTTTATTTTATTATTGAATATTATTTTGAATATTCATTCGAGGGCTTATGACTCCGTTTATTTTATTAATGAATATTATTATTTGAATATTCATTCGAGGACTTATGACTCCGATTATTTACTAATTATTATTCTTTATTTTATTAAGGAATAATGTGTCGATAATCAAACTCACTTTTGATTATTCAAATAAAGATAGTACTTTCGTATAAGTATATCTTTGGTTATTTAATATTCATTGCAAGTATAAGTTTTACAACTTCTACTTCAATTATTTTTATAAAGATTATTCTTTATGGGAATATTATTTAAATAATAATATTCAGATATTTTCTAATATATTGGGACTGATTTATTTTATTAAATCAGCATCACTCCAAACATTCTTAAAAATGTTTTCGAGTCTTCAAAATGATTTTAAAGGTTAGGGCGGATCCCAAACTCATTTTTATATTTAAGATCCTCCTTTTGAAGGGGATTTAAATACTCGCTCAAAACCTGAGGGATCCGGCTCTGTGGTGTGTTTCATATTCGCAACAAGGTTGCTATTTTGATAAAAGAGTTTTTGATTACTTACCCAACACTCGGGAAGTAAAATTCTTGGAACAATTTAATCCATTAACAGGCATCGCCTGGGAAATATCGGCGAGTTTTCCTTTCCAACTAGATACGACTTCTTGGTGGAGCCGTATCAACAAGTTTCTACTTGGGGAAAGGGGGGACGAGCTTTACGTTTCAGAGTCATGGATTTCATCTGAACTAGGAGTGGCGTAAGTGGTCGAGTAGCGCCGACCCAGCCTTATTATATTGGCCCAAATGGCCCGGAAGTTCCGCTAAGACGGTCCATTCCTTAGGAGTCCAGTGTTCGGTTGACAAGTAAATACGACAGGTTCTCCTCTACATGTAGAAAATGGTGGGGTTGTACTACTACGATTGATCATCGTAAGTGGTCTTCCTGGCGCGGCAAACTCCCGTAATGAGTTCATCATCCAATTGGATATTTTTGCAACACTACCCAGAGCACTTCGATAGAAAGGCTACGGTTGGGCGATTGTTGAGTGTTGGCAGGGTCAAGTTTTCAAAATGATGTTTGCTAAATGAAGTATCTCGTAACTTCATTTTATTTTGATGATATTTTAAAGATTGATTCTATACAAGTTTTGTCTCGTAGCTTAATCTATGGGATGAACTATTTATACATTGAACGGTGATAGTTCAAGTAGTATTCGGAAAAGATATAAGTATATTGAAGTATCTTGTAACTTCATCTTTTAAACTTATATCTAGTAAATGATTATCTTGTGCATGTCAAAGATTTTCAGAAAAATGTTGAGACAAGGTTAGATATATGAGATCACCTTACAACGATATTTTTTTATACAGTTATAAACTGGAACTCTGTGTATATTATACATGTTAGAGGATTTCAAAGATTGTGAAAAGTATATGTATATATATACTGAATATTTTGCGACTTGGTCGCGTTAAGATATCAGCTTGGTTCATTTCTTCTTGACCAAGACTTTCATGAGTACTATGAGAATGCTCATATATTGTTAATCAGAATACATATTATTTTGGTGGGCTTGTTGTTCACCCTTGCTTTCTTCTTTCATCACACAACATCAGATAGACAAGATGAACAGGACCAAGCTCCCAATTCGCGGGCGGATAGGAAACGTTTCGCAGTTTCCTATAGGCATTGATGTTGCTGTAGCTGAGGTAGGAACTACCAATAGGCTAGGCTTTCAACTTTTGATGTACCAGACTTATGTATCTTTATCAATTGTAATAATGGCAAAGAAATGTAAATTTATTCAGAAACCCTTTTAAGGTGTAATGGCATATAATTTTGGAATAAAATGACTCGTGTTATTTTTTTGATATTCATCTCTGAGACTATAACTTGTGGTGTGTGTGTTTATTGTGGGGTCACAGTACAGAGTAGTTGATTGTTTATTAAGATTGGGTGTTATTAAGGGAAATGGAACTCGTGACAACCCGGATCCCCGACCCCGGATTTGGGGGTGTTACAGCAGAGAGTCAATGACTGGAGAAGAGATTAATACCAAGAAAGATGATAAGGGAATAACGAGGTATTCCTACATAATTTGGGTTCCAAACGTTTAAGAGCATAAGGACTGGATCTTAGATGAAATCCATAGCTCGAGGAATAAGATTTAGGGCAAACTCCAAATGTGATAGTCAGGGAGGTTGCCATTAAGAAAGAAGGAGCCCATAACATGATGAAGTGGAAAATAAGGATTTTAACGTATAAGATAACCCCAAGTATGGGAGAAGGATGAAACATTTCATACTAAGGAAACAGAAAGTCGAGTAAGGAAAGGAGACCCGAGACGGTACTCCTATACGGCAATTCATGGACCTGTCTAAAAAGAACTTAGACTATTATCCCCAACCACCACCCTGAGGAAACAGTGCGGTGGGAAATTCTTTCAGGACCTTTAAGTCGCTAAGCTCTCAGAGTTCCAAGGAACAAGCAAACCCAGTAGAGGCGAGAGCCTGGCTAAAGGAAATATAGGAATCATTTGAGATTCTAAATGATGGACGAATCACAAAAGACTGTTTTTGTCACTTACCCTCCTAAGAGAGAGGCCACCCGCTGGTGAAAGACCAAGAAAGGCACGGAGCCAGAGGTTATTATAAACTGATTAAAGTTCAGTCAATTGTTTCGGGAAAGTACTTCCCAAGGTTATGGAAATAGTGTAGAAACTTTAGAGCCGAAACAAAGGCGGACGAGTATGATAAATTATGAATCTAAGATTGTAAAAGTTGTGAAGATTTGTTCTGAGGACTAGAATCCCAGAACGACGTGATGTTTGAAGTCAATGATTAGTTGGTTCATGAAATGATTGCAAGAGAGAGGTAGATAAAAAGAAACTGAAGTGGAAAGGAATATAAAGGCAATAGAGTTGGAGGAATGATAAGGGAGTTAGATATGAGGAAACCCTAAAGACTCGTAGCAATAGAAATAGAAAAGTATGTAATTGTCAGGATGAGAGTGATTCACCATGATATAAAGCTGATGGATGAAGGCATGAAAGATACATATATTTTATCCCCTTTAAGTTGGGAGGATTCGAGGAAACCTTGAGATAGTCTGAAGGATAAACAAGGAGACGCGGATAGACTCAGGAGACAAGAAAGTAAGAAATTAGGAAAATTGGATGAAGGAAGTGACCTTCAAGAAAGTGAAGTGTAAGACCGGGGGCATTATACCCAGAAAGGGAGACGCCAGGTATGAAAGATATCCCAACATTGAGATGACTGTTGAGATAAACAACAAAAGAAAATAAGGATTTATTAAGAAGAAGTTCACGTTGAACACGACCAATATCTTCTAGAACATCCCTGTTATCATTACTAAATCAGGCAAGAAAAGCGGATAACCATTGTTATCTTTTGGAGGCCATATTGGTTGACCTCATTTTGAATAAGGATATTATTGTGAAATTTGGTATAGACTATCGAGATGGGAATGATTAAATAAGATAATCTATCAAGGATATATGACTTGATTTATCCATGGAAGGATGCATGTACCTTTTTAAAGGTGGAATTAAGGATAGAACCTCGGTAACTTAAAATGAATCCTAGGGGAATGCATAAAGGTTGGCATTTCACCCTTAATAGGGATAGTATGAGTTTTGACAATATGAATTGGAAAGGATTAAGGTAACAACAATCTTTAAGGATCAGTGGAGAAATTTTTCAAAAGTATATAGACAATGGTTCTAGTATTAGTAAATGGTATTTTGATATGCCCTGTATCTAGGGAATACAGGAGGAACAATTCAAGGATAACCTTAGAGGTCTTACAAGGAGAAAAGGTAATATTCAAAGTTCTCAAGAATAGAAATTTTGATACAGGAAATATGACGTAATTATAATAATGCCAGGTGGGGCACGTGTTGAACCATAAGAAAGTATAGATCGACCCAATGAGGGTCGAGATTGGTGAAAAAGAGAAGGACCCAAGATAAGAGACGTCCTAAGTATGATCGAGAGTCAGTCGTGGCAATGTTCACATCTAAAGACTAAGGCAATGACTTATAGAAAAAAAATGGTGATTTTTTTCTTCTCACCAGGACTTAAGAAAAGCATTTTCACATAAGCAGTGATTGAAATGAGGTAGAAAATTTATTTGGAGGTGGTTAAGAAATGACATTGATTGTAAGGAAATTTTACTATCAGGAAAGGTCAAAGAGGTGGCCGACACTTTAAGTGTAAGAGGACAATTATAAGCACACGTGCCAGAGGAATACAGTGATGATGGTTAAAGCCATGAAGGTTGTATTATGGTTTGAAAGATTGAAATTTCTTCTAATGATTGTACGATACTCAACCGTAATAGTAGTTTGGTAAAGATTTAATTCATGTTAGCACTGTGAGCGGGCTATCTATTTTAGAAGG
Organism: Apium graveolens; assembly: GCF_009905375.1. Taxonomy (NCBI): domain Eukaryota; kingdom Viridiplantae; phylum Streptophyta; class Magnoliopsida; order Apiales; family Apiaceae; genus Apium; species Apium graveolens. The sequence goes on from NC_133657.1 coordinate 189,475,066, forward strand.
TCCTATCTTGAGAATAATCCAGGACCATGTTTCAAAAAGGACTAAACGAACCTTTGAGTTAAGTCTTCTATTGAAGGCATATGATTAAGAATGGTATTAACCTGCTATCGTTGCTTTGATTGAAACTCTTCTGTAATTTTATCTGCTTCATGTCATGAAAGTACGTCAGGCGCAGGAGTGTTCTTCATGAATTATGAATGGTGATTATGTTAACTCCTTAGAAGAATTTGATACGACAGGTATGGACTCCGTATGGTTAGCTATTAAGATTCCAAGGAAAACGAATGACTACAGTAGGTCAACGGTGGACCATAGTAATGCAGGAATGATTCTACGAGTAATGAACCGATTACTTACAACCGTGAGAGTTGTATTGGAATGGATGTTGAGATTGAGTACCACTAATCGGGTCGTGGTGGTGTATAAGTTATCATTGATAGACTAGTTAAGTAGATTATCTACCTATTGCATACTTATTCCTTCTTATCAATAGAAAGCCGTATTACTACACGAGGAAGGTTGCGGTGCAAGCATAGAATTCTAGTAACGATGATGTCTAGAATGAGATCCCAGATTCGATTTTCGATGTCCAGGGAGTTTCAATGGTGATTGTGTATAAGCTCGAGGAAGAGCATGGGTCCATAGAATGATGGACGGAATAGAAAAAATATTTAAGCATGTGAAATGCGATGCGATAATACTGGATATTGATATAGATACATATATGTTTTGTTCTCCTATGATAAACCTCTATAGTTCAGAGGTAGATTCCAAGCCAGATATTTTGTGGCAGTATATTTTTATATATACAATTCTCTTCAATTCGTTCTTTTCTCTCCTTTTCATTTCATGTAAGCTGAGAAGAACAACCCTTCCAGAAGGGGAGGTATTTCCGAATGACTATCTATCTGTGTGATAGAAGCCTAGTAGGATACCACATGTTATTTAATTGCTTGTCAAGTACTAAAGGCTGGCCACCTTCTGTACTAACTATGTAATAGAACAAGTGTTCTTGATCATAGTGATCTCTCAACAAATTCCTTTACTTCTATATGATTGATCAAACTTTGGAAAATAGAAACAACTGAAAAAGGAGTAGTAAAGTTATGGTGGTATTCGGAATGGAAACACGTTCGTGATACTAAGGTTGACGTGGTTATTAAAAGGTTATAGAACGCTAATGAGCAAAAGTGTAACCAGTATAGTATTATGTACGGAAGATAGTAACGACTATGAACTGGAAAAAAATGGGTATTGAAAAGCAAAAGCTATAATGCTAGAAGCTATGATGAGAGTCTGTGCAATAGACTTGAAAGAATTTGGAATGGTCACTTAGCACGGATTGAATTTTCTTACAAAAATAGATCGTATGTCAGTATCGAGATATCGCCTTATGAGATCCTTGAGAGAACACAATGTCGATCTCTCTTATGTTAGGACGAAGTTGTAGAGCGCGAGATGCTCGGACCCGCAGTAGTACAAAGGACCAAGGGTATAATAGATCTAATCAGAGGACGGCTGGTAGTAGCCCAAGATGGACATATGAAGTATGTTGATTTGACACGAAAGGACAAAGAATAGGAAGTAGGGGACCTAGTGCTGTTATAGGTATTCCCTTGGAAAGGATGGATGAGGTTCGGAAAGAAAGGAAAGCTAAGCCCACGAATTGTTGGACCCTTGGATATATTAAGACGTATTGGGAATTTAGCATATGAGCTAGCCCTTACCCCCGAACCTACAACAAGCTCATAACGTGTTCCACGTATCAATGTTAAGGAAGTGTAATTCAGATGCCAAGAAATTAGGGGCGTGTGAGCGCATAGACATGCAACCAGACGCAACCTATATAGAGCAACCAAGAAGGGTTATAGATTGAAAAGGAACAAGTGCTTAGGAGAAGGGTTATCAAACTAGTCAGATTTTGATGGTAGACCCACAATGTGGGAAGATTTACTCGAGAGTTAGAAAGTGCAATGCTAAGAGAGTATCCCTATTCATTTTCTATCTGATTCCGGGACGGAATCCTTTTAAGGAGGGGAGACTGTAATAACCCCAATTTTTGGAATTTTTGAAACATGGATGAATAGTAACTTTTGCTGATGATGCTGATTAAGGAAAAATATCAGACCACGCTATATAGGAGTACTGTTATGGAAATTCTAAGATCGTATTAGTATTCCATAAAGTAAATAAGTGTATGTAAAGATCGTCAGAATCCAAATTCGAACACTTTGATTTTTCCCGAAAATCCACTAGATACCGAAAGAATTGAGTATAAGGTAACATGATTAAAAGGATTTAATTCAAGGATTATAAGAGAGGATCATAAAAGGAATATAAAATATTGAGAAAGGTTTAGGGGAACCCAAGTAATAAGATCCCGGGTATGATCCCTCAAACGATAAACGAGAACGAAAGTTAAGCGAACCGTATAACAGATCAACGGTCATTAGCCAAGTAATTAGGGGTTATTCAAAGAGGTTAATGGACGATGATGTCATCACACCAACAAGAGGAAGACAAGTGTAACAAGATGACATAAGCAGATGACATGAGCATGACAAAGTGGGAAGGATTGGTTGGTTGATTGTGAGCCACCCAATTTTTACCATGGTAATAATTTAATTAACAAACAAAAGGTAGCAACCAAGCCAAGGCAAAAAAAATCACAAAACACAAATTAGAAGTTGACTTTTGCTTTCCAAGAACAAAAGCTCTCGGCCAAAATCAGAGCAGCAACTTCAAACTACCATATCTCCTTCAATACTCACTCAAATAGTATGTTCTATAGCTCTTTGTAAAGGTATTGAGATGGCCTACAACTCTTGTTCACAAGTCTCGTCCAAAGAAGCATGGTAAGACCCTCGTTTTGACAGTTCTTTCAATCTGACTTTTAGAAACTTCAAAACCTAACTTTGTGTTCTTGATTTCTTTGGAAAGATCAAGCTTGTAGGAGGCTCCCTAAGACTTCCTAGCTACTCTAATCACTCCAAGGAAGGTATAACACCTCCAAAACCTAACTTTACTTTGAGTATTACGATGGTTTTGATGGTTATAGTAAATGAGAATCATGAAGCTTGTGTGTTTAGAGTTTGGATTGGATTTGTAGTGATTTGGATGTTGAAATCTTGTTTATAGTTAATGAAACTTAAGTATAGCTAGTAGTTCATGTGTGGGTTGTATAAATTGGAAAATCTTGAGGTTTGGGGACTGATGTAGTAAGGTTTGGATGAGGGTTGGTTGTATTGTTGGTTGTGAGTTGAATGGTGGTTGTTTGGAGTGGTTTAAAACTTGGTAATCGCGTAAACATAGTCGTCGTAATGCTCAATTTTATACAACTGCTTGTTCTTAGTGTTCGGGACAGAGAGCTAACTATTGAATCCGTGACTTTGCCATGTTTAGTTAGATTATGTCGTAAGCTTCGTTTTGATATGTGGTTCGCTTGAATCCGATGTACGGTTTAGGAGAAACGACCGTTTTAAGTAACGGCGTTTCGCGAACGAACCATTACCCCTCGCCTTACTTTGAAACCTTGGTTAAGGCCCTTAAACGACGAATTGGAGTATGAAATAATTATGTAAAGTGGATTAGGCAGTTGGTAGGGTACTCGCGAAATAATTGCCTTAAAATTCTTAATGGTTAATTTATTAAAAATGGTGGAGCCGAGGGTACTCGAACGACTTATGTGATTCGTTAAGCGTAGAAGTGACCATAAGCGAACGTTAGGGTTCAATTGGTTAAAGTCTAGTTTCTTAAGCGACCGGGGTTTAATTCCGACTTATGTTGTTGTTCATAGGTTATCGGACCCACTCTAAGCTTAAGTCTATCCAGGAACACTCAGGCAAGTTTTCTACCCGTTATACTGTTGTTGTGATGTAAATATATGTATATGCATTATCTTGTGATAAGTGCATGATTATTATTAGCAAAGTCTTGCGATATATTGGAGCATGTGATATGATATTTATATGCATGCCTGTTTCATAATCTTGATATCTAATTGTTGATTCAAATGCTTATAAGTTGCATAATACCTATGCTAGAGATAGGCAGTAGTTGCGTATACCCTTAGTATAGGGGACCCAAAGGTGAACATTTTCTAAACCGGGATTCGATGTTCCCGAGTATAATATATATATTTATTTATTTATTTATATATATATATTAATATAGTTTTCAAAACTATTAATCGAATAAGGTTTATTCGATAACTTTATTTTATTTAATGAATATTATTTTGAATATTCATTCGAGAACTTATGACTCCGCTTACTTTATTTAATGAATATTATTTTGAATATTCATTCGAGGACTTATGACTCCGCTTACTTTATTTAATGAATATTATTTTGAATATTCATTCGAGAACTTATGACTCCGCTTACTTTATTCAATGAATATTATTAGTTAAATATTCATTCGAGGACTTATGACTCCGTTATTCGTTATTCATTTCAAGTATGAGTTTTTTAAACTTCTATTTCAATTATTTTTATAAAGATTATCCTTTATGGGAATATTATTTAATAATATTCAGATATTTTCTAATATATCGGGACTGATTTATTTCATTAAATCAGTATTACTCCAAACATTCTTAAAAATGTTTTCGAGTCTTCAAAATGATTTTTAAAAGGTAGAGCGGATCCCAAAACTCATTTTGATATTTAAGATCTTCCTTTCGAAGGGGATTTAAATACTCGCTCAAAACCTGAGGGATCCGGATCAGTGGTGTATTTTATATTCGCAACGAGGTTGCTGTTTTGAGAAAAAATCTTGATTACTTACCCATCGTTCCGGAAGTAAGTTCATCTATTTGAGTCGGCATAAGCAACACGGGCTCAGTGGGCGTCCATGAAAGTGTAAGTGGCTTAGTGGGAGTCCATCAAATGCGTAAGTGGCTGAGTGGCAGTCCAGCATAAGGTCCTATTGCGGCCATGGTGATGACCAGTGGGGAATTCGTCCATCTACTAGTAAAAAAGGTTACTTATTGGTATCTTTGCCTGATCAACAAGATATCAGGTTAATGCCAAGGTTTTCTCCTTTCCAAAATTCATTGGATATTGCAACTCTGTTTATAATTTTCATAATAGAGGTTTTCAAGGAGTGTATGAAATGTATATATATAGGTGTATATATATAACGAGACTTAATGAAGTATCTCGTAACTTCATTTCTCTCAAATGATATTTCAAAGATTGAATCTATTCAAGTCTTATCTTGTAGTCTCATCAGTGTGATGAACTTTTGAAACTAATTATAACTTGAACGGTGGTAGTTCAAGTAGTATTCAGAAAAGATATAAGTATATTGGAGTATCTTGTAACTTCATCTTTTGAACTTATACGTAGTAAATGATTATCTTATGCATGTCAAAGATTTTCTGAAAAACATTGAGACAAGGTTAGATATATGAGATCACCTTGCAACGATATTTTTATACAGTTATAAACTGGAACTCTGTGTATATGATACATGTCAGAGGATTTTAAAGATTGTGAAAAGTATATATGTATGTATATACTGAATATTTTGCGACTTGGTCGCGTTAAGATATCAACTTGGTTCATTTCTTCTTAACCAAGACTTTCATGAGTACTATGAGAATGCTCATATATTGTTAATTATTATACATATTATTTCGGTGGGCTTGTTGCTCACCCTTGCTTTCTTCTTTCATCACACAACAACAGATAGACAAGATGAACAGGACCAAGCTCCCAATTTACGAGCGGATATGAAACATTCCGCAGTTTTCTGTAGGCGTTGATGCCGCTGTAGCTAAGGTAGAAATTACCAATAGGCTAGGCTTTCAACTTCTGATGTACCAGACTTATGTATCTATATGAATTGTAATAATGGCAAAGAAATGTAAATTTATTCAAAAACCCTTTTAAGGTGTAACAGTTTATAATTGTGGAATAAAATGACTTGTGTTATTTTTGGTATTCATCTCTGAGACTATAACTTGTGGTGTGTGTGTGTATATTGTGGGGTCACAGTACGCAGTAGTTGGTTGTTTATTAAGGTTAAGTGTTAGTAAGGGAAATGGAACTCGTTACAACCCGGATCCCCGACCCCGGATTTGGGGGTGTTACAATAACTTTCGCCCAAATTCGAATTTTAGACACGCCTATTAATTCCTATAATCTTACCATATTGCATAACTTATCTAGGGCACGCCAACCGCTCATGGCGTGCCAACCCTTATACTTTTAATGTAGGCGCGCCTTCTTTTCATTTGAGCATTTAGCATTATGATATTAACTTTGTAATAACCATCCCTTTATACTTTTGAACTTAGATGCGCCTTCCCTTGTTGAGGCGCGTCTTACCTCCTTTTTTTTATTTAACATCGTAACACAATACATGTGGCGCTCTTCTCTTAGGGCACACCTTCTACTTTAATCATTCTCCTTGTCTTATTTTCTTCTTTTTCGGACGCGCCCTCAACAATTTTTTCCTTTTTATTTGACAGCTGGATGATGAGGGCGTGTATTCTCCTTTTTACCCTTTCAAGAAATTTCTCTCCAACCTTGGGATATATTTTCCTCCCAACATCTACTTTAAACCACAGCCTCCAAACGCTCACCATACTCCTGAATTCCTAGACCGTGTGGCTTGCCTTATTCAAGACTCTATGGAAGGCAAACTCATGGCAGACTCCTCCAACAGCTACTCTTTGGATAATGTCCCTTTGGCTCAAAGAAAGGGAAAAAAGAAGCTAATCTCTAAAAAAAAATCACCACTTCCAGAAGACAACAATTTAAATGATTGCCTAGAAGGGTTGAATGCTGATAGATACTGAGAAGTAGAAATAGGAGTTAATGTGGGAGCTGGACCATCCAAGGTTTTTTATAGAGTAATTACTCCAAGCTTATCTCCTCATGAATCTCAGGGCGCGCCTACTTCCCCTAACTCTGAGGCACGTCCGAAGAGAGCTCGTCGCCTCTTCGTGACGAGATGAATTTTTTTGATGAAAAAACCCTTCAATTCTCCACCTCTTCTGCACCCTCACCCATTTGATTCGTTCATTGGGAAGTTTCTGATAGCGATTTGGACTTTGATTGGAACAACTTCGAGCCATGTAATAAAGTCGTGAAGAAACGTTTCAGGAAGGAGCATGGAAAATTGTTCTGTGTAGGACTACCCTCGGCTTGTTCTGATGAGAAACTGGAATGGTTGATGTAGTTCTATGACATGGAGGGAATCTGGGCACGCCCACTTAGTATCATGCAGTCCAATATCTTCAACTATGGAAGAAATTTCAGAATTTCTAGAATGGTAACCAACCCCAAGTTGGTTTCATTGGGTGTGGGCGCGCCCTTACACCCTTTCGTGAGAGAGGTGATTGAACTGTCTGATGCAGATCCTCTTCAACTTACCCCCAACAGCTACAAATTTGTTCTCACTTTATTCATCTTATACACAGACTTAGGCTTTCCTCAACCCACCCTCAACCCACAATGGATGAAGTGAGCCATTTCTTTAGTTTGAGAAAATCTGACCATGGATATTACTATCTGGTCGTGGACAAGCATCATAATAAGAAAGGTTTTTCTTCTGGAAAAGTCAGCCATGAGAAGGGCTGGAACGAGAACTTTTTCTACTTATATGATGTTCCAAGGATAAGGATTCAATTCAACACATCTCCAAGTAAGGGCACGCCTTATCTAACTCCTTCACTCCCTTTTCTCTATTACCTGCACTTCTTCTCATATTACATAAGTTTATCTTTGTTTAGACAAACCCGTAGTAAAAGAACTTGAAGGCGCACCCAAAAAGCAGGTAGAAGCCCTTTTCAAAGTGGCTGTAGAGAGATGGGACTTGAAGACATTGGTGACCAGAATCAATTTGATGCGAGTAGGGATCTTGTCTGATCAAGTAGGGACAAAGCGTAAATATATAAAATTTAGGAAATGCACCCATATTTCTCACATAATTGACATATACAGTGATGAAGAGGTAGAAGAAGAGGAAGAGGAATTAGAAGACATTACTCTTCAGGGCGAGACTCCTACAGGTTTAACTGAGTATAACTCAAACAGGCGCGCCTTCTACTATGAGTGCATCCTTGTTGCATTGCTTTTTAAGACTTATTTTATGAAAATATGCCTGTATAGTTTAAGAATGTCCTTTACCACATTTCCATAGTAGTGTTGTTCACTAGTTCTAATATTGCATGCTATACTTTACCATCTTCCACTTGATATCATCTGTGATTTTCATTTACTTTATCTTTCGCTTACATATTGCAGAGTGAGGGCGCGCCCTTTGTTCAAGGAGAGCCCTATCTTTTATCGTACTAAACTCCTTCATGATTTTTACGTAAATATGGCTCCTCCCAGAATCCCTAAATCATTTGGAGCGCGCCCTAACGACAAGTCCAAACCCAAGGCGTCCAAGAAAGATCCTTCAAAAGTTCAACCATCCATTCCAATTCCTACCTCTGTCCTCCAACCTACCCCTGTCCAAAAAGGACAGTGGTAGATTTAACTGAGAAACATGGCACGTCTAAGAGGCCCCGGACAGAGGGCGCGCCTACTGGCTCCTTAACATCACTGAATTATCTTGGTCCTCTAGGATCTCTTTATATTATAGATGAGGAGGTCAAGTAGTGGTAAACAATGAACTTGGAGGATGCCACTAAGGCTTCAATCAAGGCTTTCTGTCAATTGATGTTCCATTCCACACTAGCCGTGGAAAAGATTCTGGAGGAAAGGGCGCTTTTGGAAAGGCTTCAAGGGGACAACAATATCCTTCAGAACAATCTTCTTGATAAGAATTTGTTCCATTCGAAAGATATCAAAGCCAAAGACTCCCATATTTCTTATTTCAATGGAGAAGTGGAAAACTTGACTTCTCAATTTGACATTGCCCACAAAAATGCTGAATTTCTCCATACAGAGCTTGCTGAAACAAAATTGAGGGTTGAGCATCTTAAGGATCAGGAGAAGAATGGCTGGATGGAAGAAAGAAGGGTAGCAATATATGAAGCCTTTACCAATGATTTCCATTTCTACAGGGTTGGGTTTGTGTTCGCACAAAATCACGCAAGCATACGCGGTCACAAGTAGTATAAGATTAAGTTAAGTTTGTTCTCACGGAGTTTAGTTTAATTCAGAATGTGCACTTATGCAACGATGTATGATTATTATTTACTGCTACGACAAGTATCAAATTGAGTTTGATTATCTAAAATTAATTATGCTAGAATGAATTAAATAAGAGATTAAAAATCAAGTTACTTATATGAATTAAAACATGGAATTCTAACTTCATTAAATACTTCGTTCAGAGTTTATGCCTTTAATCGTAATATGTGAAGGTTATGATAACTAAGCAGACAACATGAAATTAATACACGCTATCTTTCAATATACGTGTACCCTACTACTCAGCATCCACAAATAAGATAGAAGCTGGGCATACACCAATTATGTTTAGACCCTATATGTCTATAAGATTTGAAAATATAACGGTGTAAGAGCAAGTTCTCTATTGAGATCACATAGGGCAGGGTAAGATGGTTAAAATTACACTACGAATCATGCATTTTAAAACATCCATAAACCTATGCTAGCATGATAAGTTCTAAACCCCTATATCCACTTTTGCATTCAATAGAGATTAACAAACAACTTAGATGTTAGTTACGCATCCAAGAAGATTAAGCACAACCATACTAGGATATCACTAATTCATCACACACTGAAAACTTTAAACAATCAACTACTAAACTCCATAAATAAATCCGTTAGAATCCCACGATAACGATTAGTTCATAATCGAACGGCTCATCATCATGGGTTCCAATGGAAATATGATAGTAAAAAGGTTCTGAATACTACAAGAGAACATTAAAGTATTAAGGTTTAGAAAACAAATCCGAAACAAGCATCCAAAGTATCGCCTAATTAGAAGAATATAAAAGAACGATATAGAATTAAATCTTCTTCTTCTTCTTAGCCGTCTTGTGTGCCTTTTGGTTTCAAGAGTTCTCCCCTTATTCCTTCTTGTTTAATTCGTCTCCTCTTCTTTATTTATATGCTCCAGGTTGACTTATGATAAGTGAAATTTATATCCACTTAGAACGCTTCGTAAAGGCTCGAATTGGTGATTTGTACTCAAGTTATTTATGTTTCTGATGTGTTTTTGTAGTGTTTTGCATTTCAGGGTATATTTGGAAGAAGGAATAGATTTTACATTATTTCTATGCTAAAAGGGTGTTAGGATGGAGCCTCAGGAGTTAGCACGAAAGAAACCAGCAATTGAAGTCAAGGAAACAAGAAAAATTAGATTTCCAGAAGGTCAGGGCGGACGCGCTAGTCTTGGGAGCGGCCGCGCCCGTTTGTCAGAAACTCCGGGCGGCCGCACTGGATTTGAGGGCGACCGCGCTATATCAAATTTCAGGATTCCTGATTCTATTATAAGATTGATTTGTTGGACCCCTGATCAGTTAGGATGGTATTTAAAGACTTTTAAAATACGTTTTTCATACAGAAGAGCAATGAGATAGCAACAAGAAGACCTAATAGCACAATACAATGAAGGAGAAGAAGATCTTATTTTTACTTGTGATTCTTTGCTTAAGTTGTAATCTTGGATGCTTGTTTATTTTGTTGTTTGAACCTAATACTCTTGTTAACGTACTTTGTTATTATTATTCAGTTATTTCAGACCTAGTTTATTTTAGTTATTTACCATGCTTTCATTGGAACCCATGGTGATGATGAGTTCGATTATGAGCTAATCGTTATCATGGGGATCTAACAGATTTACTTATAGATTTCTATAGTTAATTTGTTTCAATATCTTGGTGTGTAGTGATTGATTGATACCCTAGTATTGGTTGTGCTTATTCGTCTTATGTGCGTCGTGAACATATAAGATAGTTTGTTAATCTCTATTGAAACGACAACGAATATAGAGGTTTAGAACTTGCCATGCTAGCATAGTTTCATGTATAATTGTTATGTATGATTCATAGGTAATTTTAACCATATTAGTTGCCCTATGTAATCACGATAGATAACTTGTTCATTAAACCTTTATGTTGTCAAATTCTATAGACATATAGGGTCTCAACATAATTGGTGTCTATTCAGCTTCTATCTCTTTTGTGGATGTCTGGTAGTAGGGTATTCGTACAACGAAAGTTGGTGTTTACTAGTTTCGTGTTATCTGATTAGTTATCATCACCATCACATGCTAAGGTTAAGAACACTGACTTTGAATGAAGTATTTAATGAAGTTAGAATCCCATGTTTGTCTCATATAGTTAATTCAATCACTTTTATTCTTAATTAATTGCATGTTAGTTTAGTCTTAGTTATAAACATCTCAATTTGTTATTGTCTTAGCACTGAGCGATAGCCATACCATTGTTGCATATGTGCATAATCGTAAGTTTACTAAAAAGAGTCTCTGTGGGTATGAATCTGATTTATATCTTATACTACTTGTGAACGCGTATACTTGCATGTAATTTTAGCGCGTGTTTTCGTCCTAACAACTTGGCCGCTCAGAATATTGAAAACATACTAGAAACAGGATTCTGTCAGCTTGACCTAGTGCAGACGTGCCTGTATTGAGCGCGGGCGTGCACTATGTCTGGATAATTGGGCGCAGGCGCGCCGAAGTCAAGCGCGGGCGCGCTTGGCTTTTGGAAAATTTCTGCAGATTTCTTGTTTCTCATTCTGATCTTCTCACAAGTGCTTGCACTTCAATTCCTGATCTCTTATCAACATAAAAGCATATAGAATTCCATTCCCGCATCCAACTAAAGCCCTGCACATACTCAACATAAAATACAATAAAAACACCACATACTTGAGGTTAAATCATTAACTTAAGCCGATATGAAGCGTTCTAAATGGATATAAAATCTACTTATCACACCCTCAAACTTAAATCGATGCTTGTCCTCAAGCATAAACAGACTCGAAAATACATGAATGAATGCAACTAAATGAATGAATGCAAATACATGACAATGCAAAGATCCCCTCGGAATAACCATAACCAAATCAATAAGTCCATATCTCAAAGAATGCAATAAATCTAAACAGAACTCGACTAAATCTAATGCACTAACTTACAAGCACAGAAGCATGAGTGTGTGCTTTGCTTATCAGAATTACTCCCAACACTAGATCAAACCCATATCTTATTCTTCGCCAAAGCAATCACAAGCTTATTAGTAGAATGAACGCTAAACATATCATGACTCCAAAACACCTCCATCATCACTGGAGTTAGACAAGGATTCATGCTGCAACACTTAAACACATCAACAACAATGCTAATTTGACTGTGCAATAAATGAGGTCCCGAAAGACTTATACAATAATACCCATGTAGCGATCGTTAGGTTAGCGGATCCCAGACTGATCAAGCCTTAGGTCACTAGGCACAAAGTCCCCTAGAACTTAATTGCTCGAGTATTAAAGAGCTCACCCGTAGTCAATTATGCATAATCATATACTACACAATTTGTTTTTTCCTCTTTTTTTCCTTTTCTTTTTTTTCTTCTTTTTTTCATTTCTGGAATGAGTGCGTTTCGCTCCATCTCATCCAACCCTAGACTACTCATAAATATGAGCGGCTACTAGCCTTTTGAAACCTACTTTTATTAACAACTAGCAATGAAATCCCTGGTTTCCCCAATTATATTTTAGTGCTCCTTCGTCATCAAGGGAATAACAAACATTCGAAATGTAAACAATCGATTAAATTTCAACATCCAAACAAGCATGACCCTGATCTAGCCCAAGAGCAACCGAGGAGATTTTTTAATAGGTTTTGCTTCTGGACATGCAAGTCAATTCAAAAGAACTTAATCATCCCTCTATTCATCATCAATCCACCCAAATCAACACCGACCTACCAACCGAAAATAGCTCATCCTACAGGATCATGCTATATGCTATGAAAATGCAACTAAATGGACTCACATAATAAGCATGAACAATTATGCAAACAAATATGTCCTATATGAACAATTATGCAAAATTATGAATGAACTATCACTACACATGCAATATATTTCCTATATGAACACGAATCTATACTACTAATCCTTAAATTAACACCCCCAAACTTAAAATATTCAATGACCTCATTGAAGGCAATAATAAGGATAAAAAGCATACCTAACTATCAGCAGGATCACCCTCTTCGGGTGGAGAATTAGGCGGTAGATACACTGTGTTAGCTCTAAAAACTGGCCAGTTTTTTTAGCGACAATACTCCAGAAATGCGTGGGTTGCCTCCCACGAAGTGCTTGTTTTCTGTCTTTAGCTTGACGTGAAGCTTTTAAGATCAAGTCGTAGCAAGAACGGCGAACCATGGTTCTTCTTCTTGCATCCCCAAAAGTTGCTCATCGGGGAAAGATTCGTTGATTTCGTGTTATCTTGTGAAGCTTTACCTTTATCTTCCAATGTGACAGATGATCCGCTACCTGGTTTTCTGTACCTTTCTTGTCTTTGATTTCCAACTCAAATTCCTGAAGGAAGAGAATCCATCAAAGCAATCGAGATTTTGAATCTTTTTTCGAGACCAGATATCTAATAGCAGCATGATTAATGTAAACAGTCACTTTTGTTCCAAGCAAGTAAGATCTGGATTTCTCGAACCCGTAGACAATTTCCAAAAGCTCCTTCTCCGTAGTAGTGTAATTCAACTAAGCACCAAGAACAACTCCCACTGCAAAGTCGCTAGCGTCACACATCATCTGGAAGGGCTCATCCCAATCAGGTGCAGTAATAACGGGTGCTCTAGTCAAACTCTTTTTCAAAATCTCAAAAGCAGCCAAACATTCATCATCAAACTTAAAGGGAACATCCTTCTCCAACAAATTGCACAAAGGTTTAGAGATTTTGGAGAAGTCTTTAATGAATCGCCGATAAAAACCCGCATGATCAAGAAAACTGCGGATTCCTTTAACTGAGATTGGTGGAGGAAGATTTTCAATAACCCCCACCTTTGCCTTATCCACTTCCAGCCCCTTCCTAGATACCTTCTGCCCAAGAATGATACCCTGTTGCACCATGAAGTGACATTTTTCCCAGTTAAGCACATATTGGTCTCAACACACCTTTTCAATACCAAACTCATATTTTGCAAACATTCATCATAAGAAGACCCAAAAACAGAAAAGTCATCCATGAACACCTCCACATTAATACCAATCATGTCAGAGAATATGGCCATCATGCAACTTTGAAAAGTAGCAGGTGCACCGCAGAGCCCGAAAGAAACTCGACGGAAAGCGAAAGTGCCAAAAGGACAAGTAAAAGTGGTCTTCTCCTGATCTTCTGGGGAAATGCTAATCTGATTATAGCCTGAGTACCCATCCAGAAGGAAATAATACTCATGACCAGCCAACTTGTCAAGCATATGATCGATGAATGGAAACGGAAAATGATCCTTCATGGTGGATTTATTCAACTTCCAATAATCCATGCATACTTTCCACCTTGTGACTGTCCGAGTAGGGATGAGCTTATTCTTCTCATTAGCCACAACTGTAATGCCTCCTTTTTTGGGCACACACTGCACCGGGCTCACCCATGAACTGTCTGAAATAGGATAGATGATCCATGCGTCCATCCATTTAAGAATTTCATGATAGGATTGAGTCTTCTCTGATATTCAACGGTAGGTTTACTTCCTTCCTCAAGCAGAATTTTATGCATACAATAAGAAGGGATGATTCCCTTGATATCTGCTATAGTCTACCCAATTGCTGATTTAAACTCTCTCAGAATTCGCAAGATCTTGTCTTCATTACTACCTGAAAGGTTAGATGCAATAATAACAGGTAAAGTAGATGACTCACCTAAAAAAGCATACCTCAAGTGATCAGGCAGTTGTTTGAGCTCAAGTGTGGGAGCTTCTTCAATAGATGGTTTAAGATGCTCCTGAGAATTTTTCAGCTCTGCTAATCCAAGAGACTCGAATGGAAAATCCAACTTCCTCTTCCACGGAGATGCATTCAAAAATTGAAGTTGCTCTGCCCCTTCTTCGACTTTACTATCAGAATCTCCTGTTAAGGCTCTCTCTAAGGTATCTGACCTTAGCAATTGATCAAGCTCCGAATTCAATACCGAGTCGACTAGCTCTACCTTATAGCATTCCTCTTCATCTGTGGGAATTTCATTGCGTTGAAGATATTAAAAGTGACATCCTGATCCTGAACCCTCATTGTAAGTTCTCCCTTTTTCACATCAATCAAAGTTTGGCCTCTAGCTAAGAATGGTCTTCCCAAGAGAATAGGAATCTTCTTGTCCTCCTCAAAGTCTAGGATGACAAAATCAGCAGGGAAGATGAGTTTATCCACCTTAACCAAGACATCCTCCACTATACCTCGCGGATAAGTGATGGATCGATCAACCAGTTGTAAGGACATGTTTGTAGGTTTTGGATCAGGCAAACCAAGTTTCCTGAAGACAGACAATGGCATCAGATTGATGCTAGCTCCCAAGTCACACAAACACTTGTCGAAAGAGAACTCGCCAATGGTGCATGGTATCGTGAAGTTTCCTGGATCTTTAAGATTAGGAGGCAGTTTCTGTTGTAGCACCGCACTGCACTCTTCCGTTAGAGCAACGGTTTCCAACTCCTCAAGCTTCAACTTCCGAGATAGAATACCCTTAATGAACTTATGTTAGGGCGAAGACACACGCTAAAATTACACGCAAGTATACGTGTTCGCAAGTAGTATAAGATATAAATCAAATTCGTACCCATAGAGACTCTTTTAGTTAACTTAAAATTATGCACCTATGCAACAATAGTATGGCTATCGCTCAATGCTAAGATAATAATAAGTTGAGAAGTTTATAAATAAGATTAAACTAACATGCAATTAACTAAGAAAAAAGTGATTGAGTTAACTATATAAGACAAACATGGGATTCTAACTTTATTACTACTTCATTCAAAATCATTGTTCTTAACCTTAGCATGTGATGGTGATGACAACTAATCAGATAACACGAAACTAGTATACGCCAACTTTTGTTGTACGAATACCCTACTACCAGACATCCATAAAATAGATAAAAGTTGAATAGACACCAAGTATGTTGATACCCTATATGTCTATAGAATTTGACAACATAAAGGTTTAATGAACAAGTTATCTATCATGATTACATAGGGCAAGTAAGATGGTTAAAATTTTCTACGAATCATGCATAATAAATACATGAACCTATGCTAGCATGACAAGTTCTAAACCTCTATATTCACTTTCACTTCAATAGAGATTAACACGCTATCTTATATGTTAGCTACACACATAAGACGAATCAGCACAACCAATACTAGGATATCAATCAATCACCACACACCAAGATATTAAAATAAATTAACTATGGAAATCCATAAGTAAATCTGTTAGAACCCCATGATAATGATTAGTTCATAACCAAACTCATCGTCACCATGGGTTCCAATGGAAACATGATAATAAACAATATAAGAGTACTAGGGTTTCAAGACAAATCGAAAAAAGCATCCAAGTATCAACTATACTAAAGAAAATAAAAGTCATCTTCTCCGTAGTCGTCTCGTGCTCTCTAGGTCTTCTTATTGCTCTCTCTGGTCTTCTCATTGTAAAAACGTCTTTTTATCACTATATATATGCCCCTAGTGGACCTGGACCCTCAAAATCATCAAATTCTACTAAAATCAGGATTCTGTGGCAAAAAGGGTGGGGCGACCGCGCTCAATTCAGCATGGATACACTGGTTTTTGGCAGAAAATCGGCACGGGCGCGCCAAGAAGTAGGGTGGCCGCGCAGGTTTTCTCGATTTTTCTCCCGATTCTTCTTTTGGCCGTATCTTGATTTCTGCTAGTCAGAATTAGGCGATTCAACTGCCCACGCGAAGCTAACGAGATTCTCTTCAACTTGATAATGTCTTATGATTCCAATTATTAGCTCTTTTCAGCATATTTCCTTGAAAAGATCCTTTCTTTATTTAACTGATGCTTGAAATGCAATAACACAAATATATATAAAAAATACCAACAACTTGAGTCCAAAACACCAACTTAAGCTTGTAATGAAGCGTTCCAAGTAGATATAAAATCCACTTATCAACTTAGCATAGCTCAGAATCTGCTCTAGAGCTTCCGCAAAAGGTATGCCAATATTCAATTTCTTGAAAACCTCCAGAAACTTGGCAAATTGTTTGTCAAACTTCTGCTTCTGAAGTCTTTTAGGATACGGAGGAGGCGGATAGACCTGTTTGTTTCCTGTATTCTGCTTAGGAATAGTGTGTTCAACATAATTTTATTCGTTTCCACTTTGCCATCCTTCTGATCAGCTGCATCATCAAAATTTATAATTTCTGGTAAAGGGGCAGGCGCGGGCGCGCTTGTATGGAGCCCGGGCGCGCTCGGCTTCTGCCGAAAATTTTCAGATTCTGATTTTTGATGGTTAATGACCTTTCCAAACCTCAAAGTGATTGCTTTCAACTATTTTTTGACTTCCCTCTTGCCTGGGTTAGCTTCCGTATCACTAGGAAGAGTTCCTTATGGTCGATTCAGCAGCGCATTAGCAATTTGTCCTATTTGATTCTCCAAAGTTTTGATCAAAACCGCTTGGCTTTTACACATTAGCCTTAATTCCTCCAATTCAGATTTTTCATTTACAGATTGACCAACACTTTCATGAGATTGTTGTTGCATTACCAGTCGCTGAAATTATTGCCTTGGTGTATACTGTTGTTGAAAACCAGGGGGGTTGAATGGCTTAACACCAAACTGCTGATAGGGTTGTTGTGGATGTTACATACCACTCTGATTATTGCTTCAACTGAAATTAGGATGGTTTCTGTTGTTAGGATGATAAGTGGCAGGAAACAGTTGTTGTGGTCTCTGAAAATTGCTCACAAACTGAGCCGACTTACTAGATATAGCACATTGATCCGTCGTATGTGTACCTGCACAAAGCTCACAAACACTTTCTATATGATGAACTCCATAGTTAGCCAGAAAATCCACTTTCATAGTCAACGCCTTTAGCTGAGCAGCTATAGCCGTAGCTATATCCACCTCCAGAATTTCTGCTATCTTGCCTTGTGGTAGTCTCTGAGTTGGGTTTTGATATTCATTAGTATCCATCATTTCAATTAGCTCATAAGCTTCCTCATAGCTCTAAGCCTATAAGGCTCCACCTGATGCTACATCTAGCATGGGTCTCGACTGTGCTCCCAAACCATTATAGAAATAATTGATTACCATCCAATAAGACATTCCATAATGAGGACACTTCCTAAGAATCTCCTTGTAGCGTTCCCAAGCTTCACATAAAGATTCTCCCAACTGTTGTGCAAATTGAGTTAGAGCATTCCTGATTGCAGCTGTTTTTGCCATAGGGAATAATTTAGTAAGAAATTTATGAGCAAGATCCTCCCATGTTGCAATAGAACCTGCTATTAAAGAGTGCAACCAGCTCTTAGATTTATCCCTCAGAGAAAATGAGAAAAGTCTCTGTAATAACCCCAAATTTTGGAATTTTTGAAACCCTTATGAATAGTGTTTTGCTGATTATGCTGAATAAGAAAACTTTTCATGCCACACTATGTAGGGGTTCTTTTATTGATCTTCTGGGATATTATTAGTACTCTATGTGGTATATAAGTGTATGTAAAGATCGTTAGAATCCAAATCCGAACACTTTGATTTTTCCCGAAAATCTACCAGATACAGAAAGAATTGAGTATAAGGTAACAGAATAAAAAGGATTTAAATTCAAGGATTATAAGAGAGGATCATAAAAGGAATATAATGTATTGAGAAAGGTTAAGGAAACCTAAGTAATAAGATCCCGGGTATGATCCCTCAAACGATAAACGAAAACGAAAGTTAAGCGAACCGTATAACAGATCAGCGGTCATTAGGCAAGTAATTAGAAGCTAATCAAAGAGGTTAGTGGGGATGATGTCACCAAACCAATAAGAAGAGGACAAAGGTGGGAGGGTGACATCACATGGTGACATAAGCATGACCAAGCAAAGTGTGTTGTTGGTTGAATTAGAACCACACAAAAGTTACCATGGTAAAAGGTAATAAAACAAAACAAAACAAATCCAAAACAACCAACCAAGCCAAAACATTTCATTTTCACCAAAAAAACAAAAAGCTATCTCACCATTCTTCATCAAAGCTCTCGGCTTTTTCTTCTTCTTCAAAGCAAGAAATTCAAAATCCTAGTTCCAAGCTTTGTTAATTAGCAAGGTAATTATCTAAGACTCCTTATGCATAGATATAGCTATCCTATAAGTTTGAGCTCCTAAATCATTCACAATCTCTTCCTAAAAATCATGGAAGAAGATGGTGAATAGTGTTTTTCAAGAACTAAAATTTTTGTTCTTGAGTTTTTGTTTAGATTAAGCTTGGATAAGGACTTTTAAGGGTGATTCCAAGCTAATTACTTGATTCTCCACTCTCCAAGAAAGGTATAACCCCTCCAAACCCTAACTTTACTTGAGTATTAGGTTTAGTTTTGTTGTTATAATTCATAAGAGACTTGATTGTTGTGTATGTAGAGGTTAGTTGGTTTTGTGAAGTTTTTGGAGTTGTAATTCTTGGATTATTGATTAATGAACTTAAGTATAGTTTAAATTCATGTTTGAGAATAGTATAAATTGATAATGTTGAGTTGTTAGGGCTGTTATGGTGAAGTATGGATGGAGTTTGGTTGGGATGTTGATTGTGAGTTGATTGTGGGTTGGTTTGGAGTAGAATAAAATTGGTAATCGCGTAAACATAGCCGTCATAATGATCGATTTACTTTAGACTGATATTTTTCTTAACATTAGGACCCGTGAACTCACTTCTAGGTTTTGACCATTGCCATGATTAGATAGTTCATGTTACGAGCTTCGTTTTGATATGTGGTTCGTTTGAATCCGATGTACGGTTGAGGAGAAACGACCGTTTTAAGTAACGGCGTTTCGCGAACGAACCATTACCCCTCGCCTTACTTTGAAACATAGGTTAAAGACCTTAAAGGAATAATTGGAGTATGAAACATTTATGTAAAGTGTATTAGGCAGTTGGTAAGCCACTCGCGAAAGAATCGCCTTAAAACCCTTAATGGTTAATTTATTAAAAATGGTGGAGCCGAGGGTACTCGAGCGACTTAAGTAAATCGTTAAGCGCAAAAGCGAACGTTAGGGTCTAATTGGTTAAAGTATAGATTCATAAGCGACTTTGGTTTAATTCCAACTTATATGTTGTTTATAGGTTACCAGACTCGTCCCAAGCCATTTGTAACCCCCAGTCGCTCAGGCAAGTTTTCTACCCGTATAACTGTTGTTGTGATGTATATGTGTATATGCATTATCTTGTGATAGATGCATGATTGCTATTAGCAAATTCTTGCGATATATTGGAACATGTGATATAGTATATATGCATGTCTATTTCATAATCTTGATATATATCTGTTGATTCAAATGCTTATAGTTGCATAATACCTATGCTAGAGATAAGCAGTAGTTGCGTATACCCTGAGGATAGGGGACCCAAAGGTGAACCCTTTTCTAAAACCGGGAGTAGATGTTCCCGAATATATGATATATATATATATATATATTTATATATATATATATATATTGATATAGTTTTCAAAACTATTAATCGAATAAGGTTTATTCGATAAGTTTATATTATTTAATGAATATTACTTGAATATTCATTCGAGGACTTATGACTCAGTTTATATTATTTAATGAATATTACTTGAATATTCATTCGAGGACTTATGACTCAGTTTATATTATTTAATGAATATTATTTGAATATTCATTCGAGGACTTATAACTCAGTTTATATTATTTAATGAATATTACTTGAATATTCATTCGAGGACTTATGACTCAGTTTATATTATTTAATGAATATTACTTGAATATTCATTCGAGGACTTATGACTCAGTTTATATTATTTAATGAATATTATTTGAATATTCATTTGAGGACCTATGACTCCGATTATTTACTGAATAATATTCTTTATTTTATTAATGAATAATATTCTTTATTTTATTAAAGAATAATGTGTCGATAATCAAACTTACTTTTGATTATTCAAATAAAGATATTACTTTCGTATAAGTATATCTTTGGTTATTTACTATTCATTTCAAGTATAAGTTTTACAACTTCTACTTCAATTATTTTTATAAAGATTATTCTTTATGGGAATGTTACTTAAATAATAATATTCAGATATTTTCTAATATATTGGGACTGATTTACTTTATTAAATCAGCATTACTCCAAACACTCTTTAAAGTGTTTTCGAGTCTTTAAAATAATTTTTAAAAGTTAGAGCGGATCCCAAAACTCATTTTTATATATATTTAAGATCTTTCTTTTAAAGGGGATTTAAATACTCGCTCAAAACCGGAGGGATCCGGCTCTGTGGTGTATTTTATATTCGCAACAAGGTTGCTGTTTTGGTAAATGAATTGATTACTTACCCAATGTTCGGGAAGTAAGTCCATCTATCGAGTCGGCATAAGCAACATGGGCTCAGTGGGCGTCCATGAAAGTGTAAGTGGCTCAGTGGGAGTCCATCAAATGCGTAAGTGGCTGAGTGGCAGTCCAGCATAAGGTCCTATTGTGACCAGGGTGATGACCAGTGGGGAATTCGTCCATCTACTAGTAGAAAAGGTTACTTATTGGTATCTTTGCCTGATCATCAAGATACCGGGTTTATGCCACAATTCTTTTCCTTTCCAAAAATTCATTGGATGTTACAAACTCTGTTCATACTTTACATGACAGAGGTTTTCAGGAAATGTATAAAGAGATATATATGTGGATATATATATATATCGGGACTTAATGAAGTATATCATAACTTAATTTCATTCAATAATACTTTAAAGATTTAATCTATGCAAGTTTTGTCTTGTAGCTTAATCTATGAGATGAACTATTTATACATTGAACGGAGGTAGTTCAAGTAGTATTCAGAAAAGATATAAGTATATTGGAGTCTCTTGTAACTTCATCTTTTAAACTTATATCTAGTTAATGATTGTCTTATGAATGACAAAGGTTTCAGGAAAATGTTGAGACAAGGTCAGATATATTAGATCACCTTGCAACGATATTTTTATACAGTTATAAACTGGAACTCTGTGTATATTATACATGTCAGAGGATTTCAAAGATTGTGAAAAGTATATATGTATATATATACTGAATATTTTGTGACTTGGTCGCGTTAAGATATCAGCTTGGTTCATTTCTTCTTGACCAAGACTTTCATGAGTACTATGAGAATGCTCATATATGGTTAATCATTATACATATTATTTTGGTGGGCTTGTTGCTCACCCTTGCTTTCTTCTTTCATCACACAACAACAGATAGAAAAGATGAACAGGACCAAGCTCCCGATTCGCAAGCGGTTAGGAAACGTTCTGCAGTTTCCTGTAGGCGTTGATGCCGTTATAGCCGAGGTAGGATCTACCAATAGGCTAGGCTTTCAACTTCTGATGTACCAGATTTATGTATATTTATGAATTGTAATAATGGCAAAGAAATGTAAATTTATTCAGAAACCCTTTTGAGGTGTAATGGCTTATAATTGTGGAATAAAACGACTTGTGTTATTTTTGGTATTCATCTCTGAGACTATAACTTGTGGTGTGTGTGTATATTGTGGGGTCACAGTACGTAGTAGTTCGTTGTTTATTAAGATTAAGTGTTATTAAGGGAAATAGAACTCGTGACAACCCGGATCCCCGACCCCAGATTTGAGGGTGTTAAAGAAATGGTATCAGAGCTAAGCGTTATAAACCTCAGAGATGATGTGACGTTAAGATAATAAGTTCACTCAGATAATAAGAACTCTTGCCAAGTTCATAGTCGGGCTACCTAACGTAGTACTGACAGTTAAAAACCTTACGGGAACCCTTATAAATATTATGATAGTAACATAGTTCGTTCTCGTATAGGGCAGCGGGGCACCGAACCCTGAGGTTCAGGAGCATCAACATGAGGATGTTTTATTACATGTTGGAGATCAAATTGTGAATCCGATAGAGAACCCTAACGAGGGACCGGATGAGATTCATATTGAGAATGTTACGGTTGAGGATGTTATCCCAGAAGGGATTGTTGCTGAGGAGGATCTCGTGGAGGATCCTGGCGAGAATGAAGAGAGGACCGCTGAGGAATTGATGACCGTAGTCAGGGCGACTACCAGAACAAGAATGGCCGCGAGGGTGGCACTAGAGGATGAAGAGTTACCAAGGGCACAAAGGTTAATGAGGGCAGGAGGAGTGGGGCCTTCCACGACACCAATTACACCAGTATCAGACCCTCTTCCAGAGGTTCCTGAAGACATCAATGAGGTTCCACCAATTCCTGTTCCCTCCCCTGTACAGAGCCCAGCACCTACTGAGGAAATGCCACCTTTATCTCCTGCACCATTGTCACCTGATACCGTGCTTGGTTATCCATTTGGATCCCCTGGGCCTGCACCACCTGCGCCCCATGGACTGCTAGATGCTACCACTCAGGTTTCTCTTATCGCCAATTATTATATGGCTTTGGGTGGCCTGTCTGAGGCCCGTAATGTTAGGAGTGATCTGTTGGATCGACTTACTGCACCGAGGATTGAGGGTGGGGTACTTCCGGCAGGATTAGCTTATAGCATGGAAAGGATTGAGGCTACCACCCGTGTTACGGCTAGAGGCCATCTTGAGGGTCAGACTGATCCAGCTCTACTTGCAACTATCCTAGACCTCATCACCGCTTTAATGGAGCAGGTTAGGGATGTCGTGCGTGCCCGCATTTTTTGATCCATAATAGTGTGCAGAGTCTGAGCAATCTGACAAGAATTTCATGTAGCACCGCTTTTGGAGGATTAGCCTAAGTTATGATTGATTAGTTTTTAATGACTAGATGATTATATGTGGTAGTACTTTTGGGATAGAAGCGATCAGGCCAAATGATGTAATTCTCTTTCATGTGTTCAGTTGTTGTACCTCGAACAAATGGCTATGTATATATTTGTTCCTTTCAGTTCAGATCAGTTTGTTTGTGATAAGTTCATATTGTTAGTTGCACTATCAGCACTTAATAATGTCATGAAGTTTATAGAACTTGAGAATTCATAATTTGCAATCATGCAAGGACTGTACGAGGGAAAGATTTAAGCAAAGTAAGTAAGACAAATATCCAGAGATTCTCATAAATTTTTTTTTTCTTTCCAAGCATTATGCCCCATGAGGACTAAGATTAGGGGCAAACCTTGAATGTGATAATCAAGGAGGTCGTAATTAAGATAAGGAACCCAAAATATAATGAAGTGGAAAATGAGGATTTTAAATTAAAAGATGACCCCAATTATGGGGAATAGGAAGAAATATTTAGACTGAGAAAACAGAAGTCAAGCAAGATAGGAAGAACCAGGATGGTACTCCTATTGGGAAATCCATGGGCCTGCCTAAAACAAAACTTATACTTTTACCCCTAACCACCACCTTGAGGAACAATGTGGTGTGAAATTCTTTCAGGACCTTTAAGTCGCTAAGCTCTCAGAGTTCCTAGGAACAAGCTGACCCGGTCGAGGCAAGAGCCTGGCTAAAGGAAACTTAGGAATCATTTGAGATTCTAAATGATTGACGAATCACAAAAGACTGTTTTTGTCACTTACCCTCCTAAGAGAGAGGCCACCCGCTGGTGAAAGGCCAAGAAAGGCACGGAGCCGGAGGTTATGATAAACTGATTAAAGTTCAGTCAATTGTTTTCGGGAAAGTCATTCCCAAGGATAAGGAGATAGTGTAAAAGCTTTGGGGCTAGAACAAAAGCGGACGAATATGATGAATTATGAATCTAAGATTGTAAAAGTTGTCAAGATTCCTTCTGAGGACACGAATCCAGAATGACGGGATGTTTGAAATCAATGCTTATGTTGTGTTGGTTCATGAAATAATGATAAGAGAAAGGAAAATAAAAAGGAATTGAAGTGGAAAGGAATATAAAGGCAATAGAGTTTGAGGAATGATAAGGGAATTGGGTATGAGGAAACCCTAAAGACTCGTAGCAATAGAAATAGAAAAGTATGTAATCGTCAGGATGAGGGTGATTCACCATGAGTTAAAAATTGATGGTTGAAGGCATAAGAGATATATATATTTTATTCCCTGTAAGTTGGGAGGATTCGAGGAAACCTTGAGATAGTTCGAAGGATAAATAATGAGACGCGGATAGACTAAGGAGACAAGAAAGTAAGAAATTAGGAAAATTGGATGAAGGAAGTGACCTTCAAGAATGTGAAGTGTAAGACTGGTGGCTTGATACCCAGAAAGGGAGACGCCAGGTATGAAAGATATCCCAACATTGAGATGACTGTTGAGATAAACAACAAAAGTAAATAAGGAATTATTAAGAAGAAGTTCACGTTGAACACGACCAATATCTTCCAGAACATCCTTGTTATCGTTACCAAATTAGGCAAGAAAAGTGGATAACCGTTGTTATCTTTTGGAGGCCATATTGATTGACCTCATTTTGAATACAGATGTTATTGTGAAATTAGGCATATACTATCGAGGTGGGAATGATTGAATAAGACACCCTTATCAGGGATATATGACTTGATTATCCATGGAAGGATGCATGTACCTTTTTAAAGGTGGAATTAAGGATAGAACATCGGTAACTTAAAATGAATCCTAGGGGAATGCATAAAGGTTGGCATTTCACCCTTAATAGGGATAGTATGAGTTTTGACAGTATGAATTGGAAAGGATTAAGGTAATAACAACCTTTAAAGATCAATAGAGGAATTTTTTCAGAAGTACATAGACAATGGTTCTAGTATTAGTATATGGTATTTTGATATGCCCTGTATCTAGGGAATACAGGAGGAACAATTCAAGGATAACCTTAGAGGTTTTACAAGGAGAAAGGTAATATTCAAAATTCTCAAGAATAGAAATGTTGATAAAGGAAATATGACGTAATTATAATAATGCCAAGTGGGGCACGTGTTATACCACGAGAAAGTATTGATCGAACCAGTAAAGGTCGAAATTGTTCAGGGCAATTAGGACCTAAGATAAAAGATGTTCTAAGTATGATTGAGAGTCAGTCGTGACAGTGATTAACCTCTAAAGACTGAGGCAAAAACTTATGGAAAAATAATGATTTTTCTTTACTCATCAGATTTGAAGTAAAACATCTTCACATAAGCAGTGATTGAAATGAGGTAGAAAATTTATTTGGAGGTGGTTAAAATGACATTGACTGTAAGGAAATTTTACTATCAGGAAAGGCCAAAGAGGTGGCCGACACTTTAAAGGTAAGAGGATAATTATAGGCGCTTGTGCCAAAGGAATACAGTGATGATGGTAAAAGCTGTGAAGGTTGTATTATGGTTTGGAAGATTGACATTCCTTCTGATGACTGTGCAATACCCAACCGTAATAGTAGTTGGTAAAGGTTTAATTCGTGTAATCGCCATGAGCGGGCTATCTGTCTCAGAAGGTACTATCTTGAGATAAGCCAGGACCATGTTTCAAAAAGGACTAGACGAACCTTTGAGTTAAGTCTTCTATTTAAGGCATATGATTAAGAATGGTATTAACCTGCTATCGTTGCTTTAATTGAAACTCTTCTGCAATTTTATCTGCTTCATGCCATGAAAGTACGTCAGAATTTGGATTGTTCTTCATGAATTATGATTGGTGATTATGTTAACTCCTTAGAAGAATTCTATATGACATGTATGGACTCCGTATGGTTAGATATTAAGATTTCATGGAAAGTGAATGATGACAGTAGGTCAGTGGTAGACCATAGTAATGCAGCAATGATTCTGCGAGTAATGAGCTGATTACAACCGTGAGAGTTGTATTGGAATGGATGTTGAGATTGAGTACCACTAATCGGGTCGTGTTGACGTATAAGTTATCTTCGATAGAAAAACTAGGTCGATTATTTACCTATTGAATATTTATTCCTTCTTATCAATAGAGAGTCGTATTATTATACGAGGAAGGTTGCGATGTAAGCATAGAATTCTAGTAACGATGATGTCTGGAATGAGACCCCAGATT
This sequence comes from Apium graveolens, assembly GCF_009905375.1. Lineage (NCBI taxonomy): Eukaryota > Viridiplantae > Streptophyta > Magnoliopsida > Apiales > Apiaceae > Apium > Apium graveolens. The sequence goes on from NC_133657.1 coordinate 189,502,170, forward strand.
CGATTTTCGATGATGAGGGAGTTTCAAAAGTGATTGAGTATAAGCTCGAGGAAGAGCATGGGTCCATAGAAGGATGGACGGAATAGAAAAATATTTAGGCATGTGAAATACGATGATATAATATTTGATGTTGATATAAATACAAATATGTTTTGTTCTCCTATGGCAAACCTCTATAGTTCAGGGGTAGATTCCATGCCAGATATTTTGTGGCAGTATATTTTATATATATACAATTCTCTTCAATTCGTTCTTTTCTCTCCTTTTCATTTCATATAAGCTGAGAAGAACAACCCTTCCAGAAGGGGAGGTATTGCCGAATGACTATCTATCTATGTGATAGAAGCCTAGTAGGATACCACATATTGTTTAATTGCTTGTCAAGTACTAAAGGCTGGCTACCTTCTGTACTAACTCTGCAATAGAACAAGTGTTCATGATCATAGTGATCTCTCAACAAATTCCTTTACTTCTATATGATGGATCAAGCTTTCGAAGATGGAAGCAGCTAAAGGAAGTAGTATCAGTACGGGGGTATTCCGATTCTAACGCGTTAGTGATACTAAGGTTGACGTGGTTATTAAAAGGTTATAGAACGCTAACGAGCAAAAGTATAACCAGTATAATATTAGGAACGGAAGGTAGTAGCGATTACGAACTGGAAAAGAATGGGTATTGAGAAGCAAAAGCTCTAATGCTAAAAGCTATAATGAGAGTCTGTGCAATAGACTTGAAAGAATTTGGAATGATCACTTAACGCGGATTGAGTTTTCTCACGATAATAGATCGTATGTCAGGTATCGAGATGTCGTCTTATGAGATCTTTAAGGGAAGACAATGCCGATCTCCCTTATGTTAGGATGATGTTGCAGAGCGCAAGATGCTCGGACCAGCAGTGGTCCAAAGGACCAAGGGTATGATAGATCTAATCAGAGGACGGCTGGTAGTAGCCCAAGATTGACATAAAAAGTATGTTGATTTGACACGAAAGGACAAAGAATAGGAAATAGGGGACCTAGTAATGTTAAAGGTATCCCTTGGAAATGATTGATGAGGTTCAAAAAGAAAGGAAAGCTAAGCCTACGAATTGTTGGACCCTTTGAGGTATTAAAACGTATTGGGAAGTTAGCATACGAGCTAGCCCTACCCCCGAACATGTAGCAAGTCATAACGTGTTTCGCGTATCAATGTTAAGGACGTGTAATTCGGATGCCAGGTAAATAAGGGCATATGAGCGCATAGACATGCAACCAGACGTAACCTATATGGAGCAACCAGGAAGGGTTATAGATTGAAAAAGGAACAAGTGCTTAGGAGAAGGGTTATCAAACTATTCAGAGTTTGATGGAAGAACCACAATGTGGAAAAATTTACTTGAGAGTTAGAAAGCGCAATGCTAAGAAAGTATCCGTATTCATTTTCTATCTGATTCCGGGACGGAATCCTTTTAAGGAGGGGAGACTGTAATAACCCCAAATTTTGAAATTTTTGAAACCCTTATGAATAGTGTTTTGCTGATTATGCTGAATAAGAAAACTTTTCATGCCACACTATGTAGGGGTTCTTTTATTGATCTTCTGGGATATTATTAGTACTCTATGTGGTATATAAGTGTATGTAAAGATCGTTAGAATCCAAATCCGAACACTTTGATTTTTCCCGAAAATCTACCAGATACAGAAAGAATTGAGTATAATGTAACAGAATAAAAAGGATTTAAATTCAAGGATTATAAGAGAGGATCATAAAAGGAATATAATGTATTGAGAAAGGTTAAGGAAACCTAAGTAATAAGATCCCGGGTATGATCCCTCAAACGATAAACGAAAACGAAAGTTAAGCGAACCGTATAACAGATCAGCGGTCATTAGGCAAGTAATTAGAAGCTAATCAAAGAGGTTAGTGGGGATGATGTCACCAAACCAATAAGAAGAGGACAAAGGTGGGAGGGTGACATCACATGGTGACATAAGCATGACCAAGCAAAGTGTGTTGTTGGTTGAATTAGAACCACACAAAAGTTACCATGGTAAAAGGTAATAAAACAAAATAAAACAAATCCAAAACAACCAACCAAGCCAAAACATTTCATTTTCACCAAAAAACAAAAAGCTATCTCACCATTCTTCATCAAAGCTCTCGGCTTTTTCTTCTTCTTCAAAGCAAGAAATTCAAAATCCTAGTTCCAAACTTTGTTAATTAGCAAGGTAATTATCTAAGACTCCTTATGCATAGATATAGCTATCCTATAAGTTTGGGCTCCTAAATCATTCACAATCTCTTCCTAAAAATCATGGAAGAAGTTGGTGAATAGTGTCTTTCAAGAACTAAAATTTTTGTTCTTGAGTTTATGTTTAGATTAAGCTTGGATAAGGACTTTTAAGGGTGATTCCAAGCTAATTACTTGATTCTCCACTCTCCAAGGAAGGTATAACCCCTCCAAAACCTAACTTTACTTGAGTATTAGGTTTAGTTTTGTTGTTATAATTCATAAGAGACTTGATTGTTGTGTATGTAGAGGTTAGTTGGTTTTGTGAAGTTTTTGGAGTTATAATTCTTGGATTATTGATTAATGAACTTAAGTATAGTTTAAATTCATGTTTGAGAATAGTATAAATTTATAATGTTGAGTTGTTGGGGCTGTTATGGTGAAGTATGGATGGAGTTTGGTTGGGATGTTGATTGTGAGTTGATTGTGGGTTGGTTTGGAGTAGAATAAAATTGGTAATCGCATAAACATAACCGTCGTAATGTCCGATTTACTTTAGACTGTTTTTGTTCTTAACATTAGGACCCGTGAACTCACTGCTAGGTTTTGACCATTGCCATGATTAGATAGTTCATGTTACGAGCTTCGTTTTGATATGTGGTTCGTTTGAATCCGATGTACGGTTCAGGAGAAACGACCGTTTTAAATAACGGCGTTTCGCGAACGAACAATTACCCCTCGCCTTACTTTGAAACATAGGTTAAAGACCTTAAAGGACTAATTGGAGTATGAAACATTTATATAAAGTGTATTAGGCAGTTGGTAAGGAACTCGCGAAAGAATCGCCTTAAAACCCTTAATGGTTAATTTATTAAAAATGGCGGAGCCGAGGGTACTCGAGCGACTTAAGTGAATCGTTAAGCGCAAAAACGAACGTTAGGGTCTAATTGGTTAAAGTATAGATTCATAAGCGACTTTGGTTTAATTCCAACTTATATGTTGTTTATAGGTTACCAGACTCGTCCCAAGCCATTTGTAACCCCCAGTCGCTCAGGCAAGTTTTCTACCCGTATAACTGTTGTTGTGATGTATATGTGTATATGCATTATATTGTGATAGATGCATGATTTTTATTAGAAAATTCTTGCGATATATTGGAGCATGTGATATGGTATATATGCATGTCTATTTCGTAATCTTGATATATATTTGTTGGTTCAAATGCTTATAGTTGCATAATACCTATGCTAGAGATAAGCAGTAGTTGCGTATACCCTGAGGATAGGGGACCCAAAGGTGAACCCTTTTCTAAAACCGGGAGTAGATGTTCCCGAATATATGATATATATATATATTTATATATATATATATATATATTGATATAGTTTTCAAAACTATTAATCGAATAAGGTTTATTCGATAAGTTTATATTATTTAATGAATATTATTTGAATATTCATTCGAGGACTTATGACTCAGTTTATATTATTTAATGAATATTACTTGAATATTCATTCGAGGACTTATGACTCAGTTTATATTATTTAATGAATATTACTTGAATATTCATTCGAGGACTTATGACTCAGTTTATATTATTTAATGAATATTACTTGAATATTCATTCGAGGACTTATGACTCAATTTATATTATTTAATGAATATTACTTGAATATTCATTCGAGGACTTATGACTCAGTTTATATTATTTAATGAATATTTTTTGAATATTCATTTGAGGACCTATGACTCCGATTATTTACTGAATAATTTTCTTTATTTTATTAAAGAATAATGTGTCGATAATTAAACTTACTTTAAGATCTTCCTTTTAAAGAGGATTCAAATACTCGCTCAAAACCGGAGGGATCCGGCTCTGTGGTGTATTTTATATTCGCAACAAGGTTGCTGTTTTGGTAAATGAATTGAATACTTACCCAACGTTCGGGAAGTAAGTCCATCTATCGAGTCGGCATAAGCAACATGGGCTCAGTGGGCGTCCATGAAAGTGTAAGTGGCTCAGTGGGAGTCCATCAAATGCGTAAGTGGCTGAGTGGCAGTCCAGCATAAGGTCCTATTGCGACCAGGGTGATGACCAGTGGGGAATTCGTCCATCTACTAGTAGAAAAGGTTACTTATTGGTATCTTTTCCTGATCAGCAAGATATCGGGTTTATGCCACAATTCTTTTCCTTTCCAAAAATTCATTGGATGTTACAAACTCTGTTCATACTTTACATGACAGAGGTTTTCAGGAAATGTATAAAGAGATATATATGTGGATATATATATCGGGACTTAATGAAGTATATCATAACTTAATTTCATTCAATAATACTTCAAAGATTTAATCTATGCAAGTTTTGTCTTGTAGCTTAATCTATGGGATGAACTATTTATACATTGAACGGTGGTAGTTCAAGTAGTATTCGGAAAAGATATAAGTATATTGGAGTATCTTGTAACTTCATCTTTTAAACTTATATCTAGTTAATGATTGTCTTATGAATGACAAAGGTTTCAGGAAAACGTTGAGACAAGGTCAGATATATTAGATCACCTTGCAACGATATTTTTATACAGTTATAAACTGGAACTCTGTGTATATTATACATGTCAGAGGATTTCAAAGATTGTGAAAAGTATATATGTATATATATACTGAATATTTTGCGACTTGGTCGCGTTAAGATATCAGCTTGGTTCATTTCTTCTTGACCAAGACTTTCATGAGTACTATGAGAATGCTCATATATGGTTAATCATTATACATATTATTTTGGTGGGCTTGTTGCTCACCCTTGCTTTCTTTATTCATCACACAACAACAGATAGAAAAGATGAACAGGACCAAGCTCCCGATTCGCAAGCGGTTAGGAAATGTTCCGCAGTTTCCTGTAGGCGTTGATGCCGTTATAGCCGAGGTAGGATCTACCAATAGGCTAGGCTTTTAACTTCTGATGTATCAGATTTATGTATATTTATGAATTGTAATAATGGCAAAGAAATGTAAATTTATTCAGAAACCCTTTTGAGGTGTAATGGCTTATAATTGTGGAATAAAATGACTTGTGTTATTTTTGGTATTCATCTCTGAGACTATAACTTGTGGTGTGTGTGTATATTGTGGGGTCACAGTACGTAGTAGTTCGTTGTTTATTAAGATTAAGTGTTATTAAGGGAAATAGAACTCGTGACAACCCGGATCCCCGACCCCAGATTTGGGGGTGTTACAGTCTCAGTTTTACAGCATCTCCCGAAACACCGTTAAACTTGAAGGTGTCGCAGATCTCGATGAAATCTCTAATGTGCATATTGGGATCTTCCGTTGAAGCTCTTCCAAAGTGGACTAAATTCTGTACCATTTGAAGCGTGCTAGGCTTGATTTCAAAGGTATTAGCTGCAATAGCTGGTCTGACAATGCTAGACTGAATGTCATTGATTTTCGATTGAGAATAATCCTTCAATGCTTTCGTTTCTGCTGCTGGTTCTCCTATTGTAATGATCATTTCCTTTTCTACTTCTTTTAGTGTGTCCTTATGAGATTGAGAACGTGTTCGCATACACTTTCACTTGAATACCTAAAACACATAAACAAAGTTAACTTTGTAAGAAGAATAATCCAAGTCAATGAACTTTAACGACCACTGATGACAAGCACATAAACTAAATTTAACACCGATCCCTGGCAGCAATGCCAAAAACTTATTTGCATAAATTCACACAAGCGTACGCGATCACAAGTAGTATAAGATTAAATTAAGTTCGTTCCCACATAAATTGGTTTAATTCAGAATGTGATTATTATTCACTACTAAGACAAGTATCAAATTGAGTTTGATTATCTAAAATTAATTATGATAGAATGACTTAACTAAGACATTAAAAATCAAGTTACTTATATGAATTAAAATCTTCATTAAATACTTCGTTCAAAGTTTATGTCTTTAATCATAGTATGTGAAGGTTATGATAACTAAGCAGACAAGATGAAATTAGTACACGCTATCTTTCACTATACGTGTACCCTACTACTCAGCATCCACAAATAAGATAGAACTGGGCAGACACCAATTATGTTTAGACCCTATATATCTATAAGATTTGAAAACATAACGGTTTAAGAGCAAATTATCTATTGAGATCACATAGGGCAGCGTAAGATGGTTAAAATTACACTACGAATCATGCATGTTAAAAAATCCATAAACCTATGCTTGCATGGAAAGTTCTAAACCCCTATATCTACTTTCACATTTAATAGAGATTAACAAACAACTTTGATGTTAGCTACGCATCCAAGAAGATTAAGCACAACCATACTAGGATATCACTAATTCATCACACACTGAAAACTTTAGGTAATCAACTACTAAACTCCAGTTCGATTACTAGGAATCCCATGATAATGATTAGTTCATAATCGAACGGCTCGTCATCATGGGTTCCAATGAAAATATGATAGTAAAAAGGTTCTGAATACTACAAGAGAATATTAAAGTATTAAGGTTTAGAAAATAAATCGGAAACAAGCATCCAAAGTATCGCCTAATTAGAAGAATACAAAATAATGATATAGAACTAAATATTCTTCTTCTTAGCCGTCTTGTGTGCTTTTTAGTTTTCAGAGTTCTCCCCTTATTTCTTCTTGTATAATTCGTCTCCTCTTCTTTATTTATATGCTCCAGGTTGACTTGGTCGCTCAGAATATCCAAAACGTACTAAAATAGGATTCTATCAGCTCGACCTAGCGCGGTCACGCCTGTATGGAACACGGGTGCGCTCTACTTCTGGATAATTGGGTGCGGGCACGCCTAAGTCAAGCGCGGGCGCGCTTGGCTTATGGAAAATTTCTGCAGATTTCTTGTTTCTCGTTCTGATCTTCTCGAAAGCTCGCACTTCAATTCCCGATCGCTTATCAACATAAAAGCATATAGAATTCCCCTCTGGCATCCAACTAAAGCCCTGCACATAACACAAAATGCATTAAAAACACCACATACTTGAGGTCAAATCATCAACTTAAGCCGATATGAAGCGTTCTAAATGGATATTAAATCCACTTATCCGTTCGTTGCGAACGACCCTGAATATACTTTTGAAAAATTTGGCGAGGAAACTGTTGCTGAAATGACAGAGTTCAAGAAGGAATATGCTACTGAGATCAGATAAAGGAGAGTTGAACTCGGCCTTGAGAAAGAAGAAGGCGCGCCTTCTGATGAAACTACTAAGGACACGCCTGAAACTGACCCAACAGTTCCTCTTTAATCAATCCCACCAACTAATGACACTCAGGGCGCGCCCTGAGCTTCTTTTTAAATCTGTTTGAACTTGATTCCTTAATACTTTAAGGTGTCAGCCCCTTTTTAATACTGTGCAATTTGTAAGACTAATTATTTTTATGTTAGTTTTGTGGAGCTTGATTCCTTTCGTTTTGAATTTGCAACTGTCTTAATTTTCAAGTCATATATGTGTAATGCTTCTCCCTTTATTAGGGTGCATCTTAATATTTCATGTCACAGTTAGCGCAATTCTTCTAAGTAATGTTTTTATCAATTACTCGTTCATAAAACCTTTTAGTGGAAATTTTTTAAGGTAAATTTGTCAAGGCACCTATACCAGTTGGGCGCTCCTTGGCATTTGTAATCTTGGATTGTAAGTAAATTTGTAATTTCATAATCAATTTTTAAAGCATTCCTTTAATAGGGTGCATTTTTGAAAGCATCAGCTTATATCCAAGTTTTCCAAACATCATAGTTTGTTTTTTCTGAGTCATTCCTTTTTTACTTTTCATGAAAATCAAACTTTTTACAAGTTAGGCATTAACTAGGCGTTCACTGTTACAGGGCGCGCCTGAAGTTCTTTATATATGAACCCACTTTATGGATCTGCTTGAATAATTTTCATAAGTTAATTCAGTTCAAGGCGCTTCCTCCAATAGGGCGCGCCTATATTTTGTGTAGATTAATACTTTTAGGTCATTATAGAGGACGCGTCCTTTTTTTTCAAAATGGTATTATAGAACACAATATAATGGGTGCGCCTTCCTGTAAAACTCATAACTGAAGCAACTTTTTCTTTTATTGATAATGCGCTCTAGTATGAAAATTACACCAGTCCCATGACTACTATGCTTGATGGGGAAATTATTTGAAATTTTTTAATCATTCCGCTAGTTCCAAGGTTCGTAGTCATATATACTACCCCTAGGCTATGAGGAATTGATTTGCTACTAGTCTATTATATACAATCGATCATAACATTGAGGGGGCTAAGGCTGCACCCTACTGGTAATATTTTCACAAGTGCTCTACATTCCAAGCTCGAGGGATGAGCTTACCATCCAGATCCTCAAAGCCATAAGTTCCTTTCCAAAGTATGGCTTTGACCCTGCATGGTCCTTCCCAATTAGCTCCAAGCACTCCATGCCGAGCTATTTTGGTGTTTGGTATGACTTTTAGCAAAACAAGATCTCCTACTTTGTAAGGCACATACTTTACCTTCTTGTTGAAATACCTTGCAATTCTCTGTTGATACGCTGCAAGTTTTAACTGAGAATTCATTCTGGCTTCGTCCAGCAAGTCCAAATGTAGCCTTTGATTGACCTCTGCATCTTCCTAACAAACAAATCCCTTTGTAACGATCCGGCACCCATTCCACATGAATCATAGCCTTATACCCGTAGGTTAGCATAAAAGGGGACTCATCCGTGGTTGACCTTGGAGTTGTGTTATAAGACCAAAAAACCATTGGTAGCTGCTTTTGCTAATCTCCTTTCTTTTCTTCCAACTTGGTATTTAAGGTGTGCTTGATGATCTTGTTTATGGCCTCAGTCTGTCCATTACTTTCTGGATGATAGACTACAACAAAATCCTTCTTGATGTTCAAGTCTTCGCAAAGCTTTCTCAATTCTTTGCTGTCAAATTGCTTTCCATTGTCAGATATGAGTTTATACGGAATACCAAATCTGCAGACTATGGAATTGAAGATAAAATCTTTGATCTTCTTAGCTGTGATTGTGGCCAATGACATAGCTTCTGCCCACTTTATAAAATAATTGACATCCACTACAGCATACTTCACACCCCCTTGCCTTGGGAAGTTCCCCAATAAGGTCAATTCCCCACATAGTGAAAGGCCAAGGACTTTCCAACAAAGTTATGGATGTTGCTGGAGGATTAGAGTAATTAGCAAATCATTGGCAATGATCACACACCCTAACAAACTTGAAAGCATCTTCTTTCATGGTTGGCCAATAATATCCCTGCCTAAGGACTTTTAATGCCAACGAACCACCCCCCGAGTGGTTGCCGCAGTTACCTTCATGTACCTCTCCAAGAATATAATTTCCTTCTTTCAGATCTACACATCGTAAAAGTGGCTAATTAAATCCTCTCTTATATAACACCCCATCATACTCAACGTATTTCACAGCCTGGTAACGAAGGCGTCGAGCCTGTAGCTTGTCTTCTGGAAAAATCCCACGCGGATATAGTTGTGAATAGGGGTTATCCAAGTCTCTTGCGGGACCTCTTGCATATGAAACACACTTATTTCTGGAATACCTGGAATTTCCTGAATTCCCAAGGGAATTTGTCCTAGCAACACGCTGTCCATCCGTGAGCCCATTTTTGCCAAGGCGTCCGCATTGCCATTTTATTCTCTTGGAACGCCTTCTAGCTTGGCGCTTCTAAATCTTTGGAGTAAACGCTGCACACATTTGATGTATAACTCAGTTCGAGGGCCTCGGGCCTAGAACCCTTCATTAACTTGATTTACCACCAACATCGAGTCACTCCGAGCTATCCAATTTATAACTCCCATATCCAAGGCTATCTTCAGACCATTGATCAAGGCTTCATGCTCAGCGTCATTGTTGGTGACATAAAACTTGAAGTGAATGGCACTCATCAAGTGATGCCCTTCTGGGGTAACTAAAACAATCCCGACCCCTGCTTCGTTATTATTCAGAGCCCCGTCGACATGTAGAATCCACCAAGGGTGTGGGAGCTCTTCTCTTACTTTGTCAGGGGCATTTCCCTGTGAGGAAGGTTCTACCAACACTATAGCCTTCTCATCTACCTCGGAATCGAACTCAAGAATGAAATCAACCAACGCCTTCCCCCTAATCACTGTGTGAGGGAAATCTTCTAGATCGAATTGTCCCAACTCTACTGCCCACTTCAACATTCTCCCTCATGACTCTGGCTCATGTAACATGTGCCTCAAAGGATAAGCGGTGCAGACCTCTATCCGATAAACTTGGAAGTATGGCCTCAGCTTTCGTGCTGCAAGGATAAGGGCATACACTAACTTTCCCATTCTGGTGTATCTAGTTTCTGCATCTAACAATCTCTTACTCACATAATACACCGGTGATTGGCGGCCCTCTTCTTCTCTCACCAATGCTGCACTGATGGAATATTCTGAGCCTGCGTAGTAGAGAATCAATGTTTCCCCATCTTCTGGCTTCTCCAGCATAGGAGGATTCCCCAACTGCTCTTTGATCTTCTGAAAAGCCTCCTCACAGTCCGAGGTCCATACAAAATCCTTTCCCATGCCTTTAATTGCCTTAAATAATTCCTCGCATCTATTTGAAGATTTTGAAACAAATCGATTCAATGTTGTAATTCTTCCCGTTAAACTTTGTACTTGCTTAACACTTGTAGGAGATTTCATATCCAGCAGGGCTTTGATTTTCACGGGATTCACCTCGATTCCTCGATGGTTTACCATGAACCCTAAGAATTTCCATGACTCCACACCAAATACACATTTCTGAGGATTCAGCTTCATCCTATATTTTCTCAGAATGTGGAACATTTCAGCCAAATCTATTATATGATCCTCCGCTCTCTTAGACTTCACAAGCATATCGTCCACATACACTTCCATTTTCATCCCGATCTGCCTCTTAAACATCTTGTTTACCAGCCTTTGATAAGTTGCCCCGATATTGATTAAGCCAAATGGCATCCCGATGTAGCAATAGAGACCTCTGTCAGTGATGAAAGAAGTGTGCTCTTGGTCAGGTTCATACATGGGAATTTGATTATAGCCAGAGTATACATCCATGAAACTAAGCAAAGCATGTCCAGCTGTAGCATCAACCAACTGATCAATTCTTGGCAAAGGGAAGATATCCTTTGGGCAAGCCTTATTTAGATCTGTGAAGTCCACACAAGTCCTCCACTTCCCATTGAGTTTTTTTACTAACACCAGATTTTCCAACCATTTCGGATAAAAAGATTCTCTGATTAACCCGACGTCCAAGAGTCTATTCACTTCCTCGGCCAAGGCTACAACCCTTTGTCCATTTACAACCCTGCGCTTTTGTCGAATCCCTTTATATTTGGGATCGATATTCAATCGATGGCACATGACTTTCGGATCGATTCCAACAATATATGAGTGGCGCCAAGCAAAAACATTAAGATTTGCCAAGAGAAATTTTGAAAGCCCTTCCTTCAGGCTCAAAGTTAGCTGAGATCCAATCCTCAAAACTTTGCTCGGGTCTTCCTCATCGATTCAAATTTTAATCGTATCCTCAGCTGGCCTCATTTTCTCTGTGGGCATTGGTATTCATGGATCCAAGTCGAGCTGATTATTATCCACATTACTTTGTTTAGAAGGCGCATGAGGAGCATCAACTTCTTTTCTGAATGAAGGTGCACCTTGCATAACAGGGGCATCAACTTCTTCTGAATTCTGATTATGAGAAGGCGCGCCCTAAGACACAGGGGTATCAACTTCTTTTAAGATTTTTGGTGATAAGGGCGCGCCCTTAGGAACAGGGGAATCTACCTTACACACAGTTTGTTCAAGGCTTTATTGAACATCACTTCTCCCCTCGAGCCACTTCCCATTAAAATTTCCTTAGATCATATCATTTAATAGCCTCTCCATCCCAACATCAACTAGTTTTTTAGTTTCCTTAACTTTAGCTTTGGCTATTTGTGTTTGGACATATGATTTTAGCAACCTAGCCTCTATCTCCCCCTTAGTCTTGGTAGCACGCAAGATGAGAGGTGTATGAAGTTCAGGCCTTACAGCTTCAGGAAGTGCATACAAAGGAATATTTAGAGCACCCATGATAGCTTCCAATGATACTGAGTTTTGCATTTGAAGATGCTTATAGGAGTCTACCAAAGTCTTGATGTCAGCCTATTGACTTCGTACCAGAGCTGTGAGTTGAGAGACTTGTGCTGTAAGTGAATCATTTGAGGCTTGTATATTGGAGACTTGTTGTTGAAGAGATTGGATGTGGAGATTTATCGATGTGGAGATTGGTTGTTGTTAGCTTGTTGATCCAGGAGCACCAAATGTAGCTCGAATGGACTCCTTAATTCCCTCCATCAATAAAGCTGAAGGTTCATACCTAGCTTGATGCAGTTGATCCAGTTTGACCCTTGTGTCATTGTTACTTGTGATGTGATTCTGGACAACTTCATACAAAGCCAGAAAGGATTGCTTTAGATTTTTTATGCTCTGCTCCATACTGGTGACATCAAATATTTCCATTTGGTCAACAAATTTTTTGAATTTGTTCTTTATTTCCACCTAAGTTGGCACAAAGTCATTTAGTTTGTCTTAAACCAAACTTCTTATTCTGTCTTGATGACTATTCAGAGTCTGTTGTAGTGCTTTACCAATGAGGTGAAAAGCTTTGAGCCGTGCCTTTTAGACTTCTATAATAGCATCATAAACTTCTTGTGGGCTGAGAGTTTTGGCATTTCTTCCTAGAAGAGTTATGTACTCTTCTCTAAACCTAGCCAAAACCTCATCCATCTGTAAACCGAAATCTTTGTGTAGCAAAACATCTACATTTCCATCTTGCTCAGCTTTATTGACGATATTCTGATGTTGTTCTTTAACATATATTTTGTAGGAAAGCAAGATAGCCTGATAATCCTGATCGGACATATCAGTTATGAGTAATTGTTGGGTAATATTGGCAAGGCTAGAGAGTTGTTCCACTAGAAGATCATTCATGGTGAAAGGATGAGTTTGAGCATCCTGCAACCGCTATGAGATGAGGTGTGAGGGTTGTTGTGTAGGGTTGGAGGTAGATGGTATATCTGTTTGGGTTGAGGTGGAGGGTTGAGATATGGTAGGTAACTCTGTGATTGGAATCACAGTTAAACTCACAATAGAAACTGTGGTTGTGACAGTAGGTTGTTCACCAAGAATGGGAACCTCCATTTGAATTGGAGAGGATTTGACCAGGTTACTGTCCTGTACCATGGCTTCAAACCCTTGTTCTTCCTGCAAAGAGTTGGCAACTGATAGTGTTGTACTTGTCTCCCCAATAGTTGGATCATTGACAATTGGACTCCTAGCTTCAATTGACAGAGCAATCTCAACCAGGGTTTTGAGGGGAGTTGTCCCTACATGAGGAACCTCCAGTTGAATTGTAGAGGATTTAGATAGCTCCCCTCAGGAGTACTACCCTCAAACCTTTCAATCTATAAAGAATGATTTGCACATGAAGGTGCATTTGTGACAACCACAGGGTCCTCAGTAAAAATTGATGAAACCCCTGTGTTTTTGTTGGTGTCATCAAGGCCTACCCCAAAGTGTAGCCTCTTCCCAACAGAATGTGGTGCCTGAGTGGTGAGCACAGTTTTATGAACCATGTCACCTGATGTTGACAACACTTGTAAAGTGGATACAAGTGTTTCATTATATGTAGAAGAAATTTGAGAGATTAGATTAGTGATTTGAGATTTCAGTGTTGGCAGCTCCCCCTGAATAGATGAGGGAGCTTCAAAAGATGTGCTCTTAGAGTGTGTGTTATCCTTATTTCTTCTTTCATACACTTGAATGTTTTCAAGGTGTGGTGCAGACTCTTTACAAGATGCACTAGGGAGAGTGCTTTGTTCAATAGAGACACTTTGTTGAGAGGATGCCTCTAGAGTCTGTTTAAACCCTCCTTTTCAACTACATCCTTTTGGAAGGATGCTGAGGTAGCTACTTGAGTGGTCGACTCAGATTTCTTTACCTTTTTTGGTTTCTTGAGCAGGTTAGACTCTATTTGTATTTGGTCCTCACCACTCTCATTTATAACTGTCAAGGGTGCCTGCTTTCTCTTCTTTTTACTTACTTCACCCTTTTGAGAGGATGAAGTGGTGGGTTTCCTAGCTTCTAATGGTACAGAAGGAAGGGTCTCAGTTTGGGAAGGCCCCTGTTGGTGTTCCTGTGTTTGTTCTTTCACAGAGACAAGAGCCATAACTGTACTAATTTGGACATTGGACCTCGGTCAGGCATAGGGTACATGTAAGTCCTGAATCTCTCCAACATGACTGGGGTGATTCTAAGACTTACAGGTACCTTATTCTTTGTAATAAGCGAGTTAATAGAACTTTGGACACATGTTTACAATTGCCTATCTGTGTTCTATCTATACCATTAAGTAAATGAATGTCTTGAAATTTATGGTTTAAAATAAACATTATAAACCTAGAAAAGAAAATTTCCTTACCTCTTATAGCCAAAGGAATTGTGAGCCTTGTGCTAAGTTCCCGTAGAATCAGAAGCCCCATATTTATGTATCTATTGTGAGCCATTGAGAACACCAGCTTCTGGACCACACTTGAGATGTTGTCATATCCTGTCTTTCTGCAGGTGAAATCCCTCATAATTGAGTCAAACAGAAATAACAATTCCCTTCTCAGATGCTTCTTATTCAAGCTAGCCAGGTTGATCTTCTCACTGTAGTTGATAAAGTCCATGAACTCAGCTAGCTCTTCTTTAGTTGGGACCTCCATTATGTTGTCAGTAGGAATTTCCAAAGCCAGGTTGACATAATTCTCAGTAAATTCCACATGTTGGCCTCGAATAGAGCAGTTAACCACTATGAATACAACTTGGTTCTCATGCACCACTGTCCTAATCACAGCCGAGTTCCAGAAGTCATTGAGAACATCCAGATACATAATTGGATTTGCAGTTAGAGCACCTGCAAAGAATGTCTCAGAAAGAAACTTAACAAAGTTCTTGAAGCTATCAGGATCTTGGTTAGCATCCGTGAATGCAAGGTAGTTGCTGCCCTCCTTTGGGACAAAAGCTCTAATAATGTTTGATGCCATTTGAAGTGATTGAATTTTATTAGGCAAGAAATTTGAGAGAGAAAGAGTTTGAATTGAGAGAGAAAGGTTAAGATTTGTAGAAATTAGGTCACTTGAGATCTCGAACGCGTAATGAGGGATTATGTCAAGATGTCTGGGTATTTATAGAAAAAGGTAAGTGACTTGCCGAGACGTGGAAATAAACGTTTACGATTTGCTTATCGGGAAGTCACGTGTGAGAATAGATATATATCGATATGTCACTTTTCTGACTCTTATCGAGAACTAGATAGCGACTTGTCAAGATGTCAAATAAATACCTAGTTTGTCCTGAATGGACTGAATTTTTCAAATTTTTATTTGAATAAATTAAAATAAAATTAGAATGTTTTTAAAATAAAAGTATTTTACTGAAATAATTTATTAATTTAAATTATTTCAATTCTAAGTTGTCGAGAAGTCTAAAATATGTATACTTGTAGAGAACTCTATGAATTAACATATATCGAGATCTCTACAATGACTTATCGAGAAGTCATAATAAGACTTGTCGAGAAGTCCTTCGAGAAGTCTAAAAAAAGGACTTCTCGAGAACTCCATCGAGAAGTCTCAAAATGACTTGTCGAGAAGTCAGTTAGACTTATCGAGAACCCAATTCTCTATATACTTTTGAACTGTTTGATTCTGCCTTATGCTAAGTTCACATATTGAAAATGTAAAATAACAGTTAGACGGTTTTATTAGAATTTGAAAAATTCCGAGTTAAGTTTTGAATTTTGAAAAATAAATATACAGAGAATTCCTAAAATATTATAACTCATATTCCAGTTAATTTCTAATTAAATTAAATTAATTTTGATTCATAAGAAATTATTCTGCTGCAACACATTAGCTGAGTTCTTGCCTTTAGGATGAAGAATTTAACATTCCAATTTCACCAACAAGTCTGGTGAAAGTTGCTTCATCCAAAGGTTTAGTAAAAATATCAACTATTTGTTTTTCTGTTGGAACAAAAATAAGCTCAATAGTACCATTTGCAGCATGTTCTCTAATAAAATGATACCTAACATCAATGTGCTTTGTTCTAGAATGATTAACTGGACTAGCAATAATAGAAGTAGCACTAGTATTGTCATACATAATTGGAATTTTGTGTAATACTAGGCCATAGTCCATTAGCTGACTTCTGATCCAAAGCACTTGGGCACAATAACTTCCAATAGCTATGTATTCAGCCTCAACCGTGGAAATTGACACAGATTGTTGTTTCTTGCTATACCAGGATACAAGTCTTTGTCCAAGAAATTGACAGCTTCCACTAGTACTCTTCCTTTCAATCCTGCCTCCAGCAAAATCTGCATCTCTGTATCCAACAACTTCAAATCCAGTTCCCTAAGGATACCATAATCCCAAGTTTGGTGTATCCTTCAAGTATTTGAAAATCCTTTTCACAACCATCAAATGTGATTCCTTTGAATTGGCTTGAAATCTTGCACACAGACATGTTACAAACATAATGTCTGGTTTATTAGCAGTCAAATATAACAAAGATCCAATCATTCCTCTATAACCTAAAATGTCTACACTTTTTCCTTTCTTATCTTCATCCAACTTTGTAGCTGTAGACATAGGTGTTGATGCAGTTGAACAATCAACCATTCCAAATTTCTTCAATAAATCTTTAACATACTTGGTTTGGCTGATGAAAATTCCATCACTTCTTTGCCTGACTTAAAGTCCAAGAAAGTAACTTAATTCTCCCATCATGCTCATTTCATATTCACTCTGCATGAGTTTTGAGAATCTTTGACATAACTTTTCATTAGTAGAGCCAAAAATGATATCATCTACACAGATCTAAACTAGAATCATATCACCACCATGCTGCTTGTAGAAGAGAGTCTTGTCAATTGTTCCTCTAGTAAATCCATGTTTAAGTAGAAATTCTGACAGTGTGTCATACCAAGCTCTAGGTGCTTGTTTTATCCATAGAGAGCCTTGAGTAATCTGTATACAAAGTCTGGAAATTCTGGATCTTCAAAGCCAGGTGGCTGTTGCACATAAACTTCTTCTTCCAACTCACCATTAAGGAATGCACTCTTTACATCCATTTGATATACTTTAATGTTTAAGTATGCAGCAAATGCAAGAAATATCCTTATTACTTCAAGTCTTGCAACTGGAGCAAAATTTTCATCATAATCAATTCCTTCCTCCTGTGAGTAGCCTTTTGCAACCAACCTTGCTTTGTTCCTTATTATAATTCCATTTTCATCCATCTTGTTCCTGTACAGCCACTTTGTACCAATTATACTTCTGTTCTTTGGTGCAGGAACCAACTTCCAAACTTTGTTTTTTTCAAACAAATATAGTTCTTCTTGCATAGCAGATATCCAATCAGGATCAAGTAGAGTTTTCTCAGTTTTCTTAGGCTCCATTTGTGAAATAAAACATACATGTAGACATTCATTAGCAGTTGCACTTCTAGTCCTCACACCAGGATTTGGGTCACTAATAATTGCATCCCTTGTGTGACTCCTATCCCACTTTCTAGCATGATTTTGTTGACTTGAATTTTCTGCATTTTCTTCACCATTGGTATGACTTGCATAACTTTCTTCTCTTTATCCTTCTGAGTTTGTGCTATCAAATTCAGGTGTTTGAGATGAGTTTCCATTCTCATGATTCACTTGCTCAGTTGACTCTTCATTCACTCTGTTGTTTGTGTTAATTTCAGCTTCATCTTCAGAATCACTATGTTGCCCAGTGAAGATACAATTGTTTAAGGGGGGTTGGATACAATTGTATAAATGTTTCGAACAAGTAATAAAATATAACAACTTTTTATATATCTGATAAAAAATGTTACAAAACTCTCTCCAGAAATACTGATGTTCTTGAGAGCTGCTAGGTCGAATGATACTCGAGATCGATACACTATGTGATGACCTAAACCGTGTTTATATACTACACAGCTACAACAAATCAATCTAAAATATGCATTATCAAAAGCTAACTGAAACTGATACATATCTTCAAATGAATAAATAAAGTCCTATAACTCAGACGTAAAAGATATCTACTCCACAATACAAGAAACAGAACAAATCTTCTAAGCTGACTGTCTTTAAATACTGATGACACCCAAATACCGATGATGTTTCAAATCCCGATGACACATCAAATACTGATGACACCAAATAGCCAGATCCTGAGCTTCTTTTGATCATTGATAATTCAATGTGTAACAATCTCCCCCAATTTATTCTTAATATAATGAAGCACAAATTCCATTCTCAATGATGCCAAAACCAATCTATAAAATGTACAAGGAGTAAAGCTTACTTCAGTATCTTCAGATAATTGACAGTTGTTTCCAGAAAGTTTTTCAATCTTTCTTCCTCCTTGTCTCGTAGGACTTTAACAAGCTTTTTCTTCAACTCTACTTCTCTTCAGTGTCTTTTCCAAGCTGATAGATGGATGATCTTAATTTAGAAATTGAGCTTTTGTTTATCTCAAGATCACCAATCAATATGAAGCTTAAACTGACATCTCTATGATCAGGACTGAAAGATAACTGAGGACTGTTGAAAAAAACTTTTAGCACTACAACTCTCTTTTTCATCTTTATTTATTGACCAGTATAAGTTCTATACTCAGGACCATAATCACCATTGTATTTATCATCTTTTGTCATGACTCTTCTTTTGATGACTTTAAGTATCATAGAAGACCAATTTCTGGTGACACTGTTCTCAACTCTAAGAAGATAGTGAATGTATTTCAATTTTGTCACAGTCTTCATTAAAAGTTGTTGTAATGTAAAGCTCTTTACTTTACCATCCCTGAAAAAGTACAGAATCTCTTCTCTGACATCATTGTCATTTATCTTTCTATAAACAATCTTCACAGCTTCAACTTTCTCAAGATGTGAAGGAGAAATTCTTTCACCAAGATTCTCTGTCAAAGTATTTGTATCCAGCAGATTAGATCTTAAAATCTCCATATTAGAATGACCAATGCCTCCTCTGGTTCGAGATTTGACAAGTTTCAGTTTTTCATTGTATTCCACCCAAGAAGGCTTCTTGATGGACTTATCAACATCTTCATGTTCTGAAATAGAATATCTTAACCCTGCTGACACAAATTCAACATGCTTGAACCCTTTAGGATAATTGAATGTATCAATGTCTTTCCATCTTCTTTTCTTCTTGTTAAAAGGAGCATAACTTGTACACACATCATGAATCTTCCTTTTTTCTTTATGCCATAGCTCCCTTTTTGATTTTAAAACTCTGTGCAAATATTCATTGCATGCTTGATTAGCTTTCCTTCTATCAATCTTTTTTTTTTCATCCACCTCTGAAATATGAGGAGTGACTACTGTAGTAAGGGCTGAATCATTTATTACTTCGATCACTTTTTCATCAGAGTCAAAATTAGCTATCAGGTTTATAGCATCAGGATCTACTTTTACCCAGGATCTGTGTCTACATCAAGAGTTACATTCTGATTTGCTGTATCAGGTTGATCAATATCAGTGGCTGATCTTTTCTTTCTTTGTATAATTAACTCTTCTGGCTTCTGAACTTCTTCATCTCCTTCATGTCCTTGTACGAGACCATAACCTTCTCTGGATAGAAAATTTAGAAAAGTAGAGTTAAATGCAGTCACTTGACTTGATTTAGAAGTTCTTCCTCATCCTCCTCTTCCTCTAGCTCTTGCAGATCCCCCACCTATTTCCTCTTCCTTTAGAAGTGTTAGCTTCAGCTTCAATTTGAGCCATTAGCTCCTTTTGTTGCATAACTGCTTCTTCAGGTGTTAGATCAGGAAATTCTTCAGTTATATACCCAAGAGCACTCCTAGCATTATTTTGCTCAAACCTCTTGTCTTTGTAGTACAAGACAATCTCTTCACCTGTTTCCTTATGCCTGTAAGGAAAGAATAATCCCTTAGCATATGCTAAATTAGAGATTGTAACATCATCATCCTCAGGAGCACCAGCAGTAGTCTTGTGCTTGGCTTTATGAGCACCAGTAGACTTCCTTTGTCCTGAAGAACCAGTCTTCTTGGAATGTTGAGGTTGTTGAGCAGTAGATGCAATTTGAACATCTATAACTGGATTCTTATTCTTATCACCATCATCATCAATATCTTTATCCTTTGTCTGAATATAATCTAGTGTACATTTTGTAGCAACTATATTCTCCCCCTTTTTGGCATCAATATTTGAAAGAAGAGAAAATAAAACATCCAGTTTGTCACCTATAGAAGATACCTTATCTTCTAAGGAGGAAAGTCTAGAGGCCATGTTGTGTTGAGATTCAACAACATCTATGATAGTACTTTTCACACTTTTGAGTTCAGCTGAGGTAGGTGTGTGAAGCATAAATTCATCAATTTTCTCCTTGATAGCAGCATGAGACCTTTTCATTTCATCAAGGTCAGAGTGAATTCCTTTAATAGAAATAGCGGAGGCCTTAAGATGCAACTTCAGATCAGGAGTTTGAATTTCATCATAGACACGATTAATATGTTGCAGGCCAACAGCAGATGAGATGGAAGTAATTGCAAGTTTCCATTTATAATCCCATTCTGTCTGTCGAAAATGTTCATCATCAGTATTGTAATAAGAAGAATTTTCATTTAATTGTGAAGAAGAACCAACATTGGACTTCTTAAATGCATCAATTGCAGACTTAAGCTAAGTTGTGTCAGAATCATCCTCATCACTGTCATTATCAGAATCAGACAACCCACCAGAAGAAATTGCAGAATCAGGCAGAATTGTCTTGCCTTTATCCAAATCCTTTGGAAGAGATGCATGTGGCTGATGAGATCCTAAAGGTGAGTCCTCAAGTGGAAGTGAGGATAGTGGAGGAACAAATAACACATCAGGATGCTTTTGCAGACTAGCAATCAGTAGGGGATCATCAATAGTAGCTAGTTCAGTTCAAGGATGAATCTGAGTAGGAGCTGTTGTAACATCAGGATTTGATCTGTTAGGAGAAGGTGAAAAACCAACATCAGTACTTTGAACTGATGGTTCTTGTGGAGTCTGAGAAATGTGAACTGCTTCAGCAATGCTTGGTGAAGGTTCTTGTGTGCTCTTCTCAAAAATAGGATCATTTATGATTGTATCCACCTTTGACAGTATTTCCTGATGAGTTTTCTTTTTCTGTAGTGGTTGAACAGAGTCAGCAAGAAGATCACTCTGAGCAATATTAACAATGATTTGTGCAGCCTCGGTGTCTGCATCTTCCCTTTTAGAAGATGGTTCTTGTGTGATTGGATGTGTTGCAGTATCTAAATCCCTTTAAGACTTAGGTTCTTGTGTACTGACATCCTTGGCAAGAGGCTGAGTCTTCTTATTCTTTCTGATGTATCCAACTACTTCTTCACTTTTTCTTTTCAACTGGCTGGTTCCAGTTGTCTTGAGTTCAGCATTTGCTTTAATTACTGGAAGCTTGTCTAGCAGAGCACTAGCATCAGTAGTTGGCTCTTTGGTTCCAGTAGTGTCAACAGAGTCATCAGGATGTTGATCAATGGATTTCTTGATTTTTAAAAAAGACCCTATTGGCATCTGATCATCTGAGTCAGAATAATCTTGTATGATCAGTCTTCTTTTCCTGATTGGAAAGTAGTCTTCTTTCTTCTCACTCTCACTCAGTGAGGCTTGTTTAGCTTTTTGTCCAGATGTGACAGATTTCTTAAACAGCCGTTTCTTTGTTTCAACTGATGTCTTTTGAGAGACAGCAGAGGAGGCGAATTTAGAAGCTGGGTGTTTTTGTTGTTTGAAAGAAGAAATGCTTGGGTTAGAAGCAAGATGGGTGGTTTCTTGATTCTCAGTATCAGGAACTGTGACAGAGGTGCCAGCATCAGGATTTACAGGCACTTGTGTAGGAGTAGGTCTATTTCTTAACAGAAATTGCCAGACCTCTCTAGGAAGAAAGGGAGGTCCTGAAAATTTATTCTTTTCATCCTTTTAATATGATTAGTGATAGATTTTTCAGAAATTTGAAAAACAGGGAGTAATTCATCATCATCAAAAATAACATTAGGGCATAGAAAATTGAAAATCAGTTGTAGAAATATAGTATACCCTATTACTCCTGAAGCATTTGCTCTCCTAGCAATTATGAATTGTAGTATAGTATTACCATAATCAAAATTACCAGAGTAAAGAAGAGAGTACCCAATTTTCAGAGAAGTGGATGAAAGAGCATCAAAATTTGTTGTCTTATTCAAGAAACACCTACTGATGCAATCAAAGAAAAAAGTTCCATTCTTTTTTCAGTTTAGTCCTTGCCAGTTTTCCAATGGTTGTGATTTCTCCTTGATAGCCTAAAGTCCTTAGCATATCAAACAGCTGCTCAGTGGTATGAATATCAGGAGCACCATCAAGGGCAGGAAATCTCAAGACTTGAAGTAGAATATCAGCATCAACTTCATATATTTGGCCCTCATATTCAAAAGAAAAACCAGTGTTTGTTGAATTTACCAAAGCTGTATTCTATACATGCATGACAGCCCTGTATGAAACCTTGACAGGATTCATAAGAGCATACCCAATTGGACATTGAAGTAGAAAATCCTGAATATCATGAAAAGATTATGGTAGCTGCTGATGTGTAAGCTGAGCTAAGTAATTGTTAGTACCAAATGTATTTCCATGAATGATTGTGGTTTGGCTGAAAAATGGTGAAACTTCAGACGGTGTCATGATGTGTATAGCTTGTGAGAGAGAGTATAAGTGAGATGTACACAATCAAACTATGTGTATGATGAATTGTGTCACGGAATTTCTTCTGGTTTTATACCTTAACTACTCTGGAGTATGTATAACACATTCATATGAAGAAGGTAATTTAGCAAATTTGACTTCGAACAGGTAACAATTACTGAATAATAGAATTTGACGGTGGAGTAAATTGCGGAAGTAAAGACAAAATACATACAGATATGTCAAGACACAACTGTAGAAATTTGTTAAACAGATAACCACCATTAACCATTAATTAAGTGAGACACTTAATTGCAGCAAGAAAACTACTCAGAAATTAATTAAGACTAATAATCTGAATTAGAACGTGTTGACCTGTCGTCAGTATTTGAGACCTCGTTTTAGTCAGGATTTGACAAACTTAGGATATGTCGATTCGAATTCAACAGTTGTTTGTCAAAGCATCATAAATTATTAGCAAACCAAAATTTTAATCAAAACAATCATAAAGATATACTTTTTAAGTGGATGATGTAAAGATTAACATGCTTCAAAAAGAACATTCACATGCATACATGGCGAATAAACATAGACTAAATCTTGCAATCAAAAGAAATTTTATTAATATATTAGAAGAGTACATTTCATGAAATTTGTGGATTACATGCAAAAGATATTACAAGATAGTCCTAGTCTAAGAAGATGAACATCAACAGCCTTGGTCTAAGAAGCCTGACAAAGCTGATGGTGAAGAGAAACGGATGGAGGATGTTCAATGCTTCTTCCTACTTTCAACAAAGAGAACGGCGAGACGAATAATTTTCTCCTGCTGTTTAAGATTTTGGAGGTGAAATTCTCTTTGGAAAAATAGAAGATCATTTTTTATGACGTCTAAAAGTTGAATCCAGATGTCATGTGGAATGTCGTTGATGGGATATGGAGTTTGGATTCCATTTTGAAAAATTGTCACAGTATTTGTGCCATAGCAGTAGAACCAGCTGGAGTTCGCCATTGTTTGTGAGAAGTGAAAATGAAGAGATGTGTTTGAGTATGAGAAGGTGTGATTAGACTGAAGGATGAGTGGTCATTTAAATAACCGATAGAGAGATATAGAAGGAATATCAAGAGACCAGGGATTTGATTAATAATCAACTGAAGAGTTAACTTAATAAATTAACCAAAAGATGTCTTGTTAAGGCGCGTCTCCCTAGACTGATTTGTAATGATGACAATGATTTATTTATTCATACATGCACATTTAGCAAATAAATTCACTTAATTCATTATGCATAAAATACATCAAATATTCATGGCTTAATATCTAAAACAATATTTAGGATATATCAGGATTTGATCAATATACATCAAGATTTGATCAAATATAAATTGAAAGGAATTTATTTGTCCCAACTAACCATACCAAGTTCATTTACAAGCTGTGTAAATGTTGCTTCAGGTAATGGCTTTGTGAAGATATCAACAAGCTGCTGATCAGCAGGAACAAAATGAAGCTCTATGGTTCCTTCCATGATATGCTCTCTTATGAAGTGATATCTAAAACTGATGTGTTTAGTAAGAGAGTTTTGCACCGGATTTCCTGTCAGCAATAGCACTTTGATTATCATAATAAATAGGAATCTTTGAAAATGATAATCCATAGTCCATGAGCTGATTTCTCATCCATAACAACTGAGCACAGCAACTCCCAGCTGCAATATATTCAGCCTCAGCAGTTGAAGTAGAAATAGATTTCTGCTTCTTGCTGAACCATGAGACTAATCTACCTCCCAATCCTGATGTACTCTTCCTGTCTATTTTGCATCCAGCAAAATCAGCATCTGAGTAACCACATAATGCAAAATCAACTTCCCTTGCATACCAAATTCCAAGTGAAACAGTACCCTTGAGGTATCTGAAAATTCTTTTTACTACAATTAGATGTGGCTCCCTTGGATTTGCCTGAAATCTTGCACACAAATAGGTGGAAAACATAATGTCTGGCCTACTAGCAGTTAGGTATGAAAGAGAACCAATCATACCTCTGTAGCTTGTGACATCAACTGTTGTACCTTCACGAGGATCAAGTTTTGTAGCAGTTGGCATAGGAGTACTTGAAGTTGCACTTTCTTGCATATTAAACCTCTTTAATAGATTCCTTGTGTACTTGGAATGATTAATATAGATGCCATTATCAGTCTGTTTAATTTACAAGCCTAGGAAATAGTTCATCTCTCCCATCATACTCATTTAATATCTTGATTGTATCAACTTTGAAAAATTATCACACAGTGTTTGATTAGTTAATCCAAAAATAATATCATCCACAAAAATTTGGACTAAAAGCAAATCTTTACCTTTATTTAGATAAAATAAGGTTTTATCTATTGTACCTCTTTTAAATCCACTTTCAAGCAAAAACTGAGCAAGGGTTTCATACCATGCTCTAGGTGCTTGCTTTAGTCCATAGAGTGCTTTATCAAGTCTGTAAACATAGTCAGGATGTTTAGGATCCACACTCTTCAAGTTCTCCATTGAGAAATGCACTCTTGACATCTATCTGGAAGACTTTAAACTTCTTGTGAGCAACATATGCCAAGAAGATTCTGATTGCTTCCAGCCTAGCAACAGGAGCCAATCTTCCTGTTGGGAATAACCTTTAGCCACCAATCTTTCCTTGTTTTTGATGATTGTACCATCAGAATCAGTCTTATTTCTAAAGACCCACTATGTGCCTACAATTGACCTGTTCTTAGGTTTAGGCACCAGCTTCCATACTTCATTTCTTTCGAACTCATTCAATTCTTCTTGCATAGCCATGACCCAATCTGCATCCTTGTGTGCATCTTCTACTTTCTTTGGCTCTTCTTTTGAAAGTAGATTGTGATATAAACATTCATTCTGAGTTGCACTTCTTGTCTTTACACCATCATCAGGATTTCCAATGATCAGATCAGGAGTATGATCTTTAGTCCATTTTCTGGTACTGGGAAGTGTCCTTCTAGAGCTAGATGCTCCCCCTGAATTGTATGCCTCATCAAATGCATTTGAGGCTCCCCCTGAATCTGTTGTGTTAAATCCTGATGAAATATTGGGACTTGACTCATGTTCATCTAATGTTGAATCAGCATTGGATTCTGAGAGATTAGATTGAGAAGAACCTTGAGGTGATTCTTTAGTGTTAGTACCATCAGCTGACCCTTGCTATTGCTCCCCCTCAACATGTGCAGGTTGATTAGTACAATGATTATCTTCAGAATCTGAAGGAGTGTCAGGATTTGGATCATCAGGATTTGACCATTCATTAGAGTTTGATCCAGATTCCAACAATACATTTTCATTTGCAAAGATTAGACTTTCATGAGTGTCTTCTTCAAAACCAGGAATCTTCTTATCATCAAAAGATACATTTATGGAGACAACTACAGTGTTTGTTCTCAGATTGAAAACTCTGTATGCTCTTAATGGTGAGTATCCAAAAAAATTCCTTTATCAGCTTTGATTCAAACTTTCCTAGCTGATCAGTATGAGTTCTCAAAACAAAGCACTTACATCCAAATACATGAAGATGTTTGAGACTGGGCTTCTTTTCTTTCAGCATCTGATAAGGAGTAACATCATGTCTGTTTATTAGAGTGATATTCTGAGTATAACATGTTGTGTTTGCTTAAGCCCAAAAGTAAGTGGGTAGTTTTGCTTCTTCTAGCAGAATTCTGCCAGCTTCAATCAAGGTTCTGTTCTTCCTCTCAACAACACCATTTTGTTGAGGTGTACCAGGAGCTGAGAATTGTTGTTCTATGCCTTTGTACTTGCATAATTCTTCCATTTTTGAATTCTTGAATTCAGTGCCATTATCACTTCTCAGAATTTTCAATTTGTGAGTGGATCCATTTTCAATTTGCCTTATATGATCCAGAAGAACTTCTGGAGTTTCATCCTTCCTGTGTAGAAAATAAACCCAAGTATATCTAGTGAAATCATCAACAATTACGAGTGTGTACCTTTTCTTGTTGATGGAGATTATGTTTACTGGTCCAAAGAGGTCCAAGTGTAGCATGTGATATGGCTCAGAAATAGAGAATTTTGTTTTACTTTTGAAAGATACTCTTCTTTGCTTGGATTTTTGGCAGGCATCACAAAGACCATAAGATGAGTATAACATATTTCGTAATCCTCTTACAAGCTCCTTCGTGGCAAGTTCATTGATTGAATTGAAGTTGAGATGTGAGAGCTTCTTATGCCAGTTCCAGCTCTCATCTACTGAGGCCTTAGAGATAAGGCAAGTAGCTTCCTTTTCAAGATTTTCATGTAGCCTTGATTCATATATGTTACCATGTATGTATCCTATCAAGACAATTTTCTTTCACTTGTTATGAACAACTTCACAGTGTGAGTCATAGAATACCACATGATAACCTCTGTCAGTGATTTGACTGATGCTCAGAAGATTATGCTTCAGTCCATCCACCAGAGCTACATTCTCTATTGCTACCTTTCCAATTATCAAGTTGCCATATCCCGGAGTGTGTCCTACATTTCCATCTCCATAAGACATATCTGGGTTAGCCTTCTTCTCAAATTCTGACAGTAGGGGTTTATTTCCAGTCATGTGTCCTAAACATCCACTATCCAAGACAAGTGTATTTTTCTTGTTACCCTGCAATCAGAAGAATAATTAATTAGAAGGATTTTTAAGGACCCACACTTGTTGGGCCCTCTTTTTGGACAACTTAAGCCTTTGTGTGTCAGGAGTACTTCTGACAGTTTTTCCTTTGTCAGGATTTGTCTTGTCAGAAGCAGATTTAGTAGAACCAAGAGATTTAAGCACACAAGCAACTTTATTAAATTTAGGCAAATGTTCATAATAGTTGTGATACAGCTTGTGATAGGAACTACAAGTATAAATCGAATGCCAAATACTACCACAATGAAAACAAGGATTTTATGGTTTATAAAATACTGATCTACCCCTAACATCAGACTCATGAATATCAATTTTCATTTTCTTACTCCTCCTGCAATCAATAGCAAGATGATTAGTATTTCCACAGTTAAAACAAGTTTTTCTAGGAGCATTGGGAACAACTTGTAATTTGAATCCTTAGAAATACCTTGCTTACCATTCTTGTTTCTTTTAGGACTTTTTATTTGAGGTTTGTCAGTAACCTCAGATATTTTCTTTTTCAATTGTCTTGCTGACAAAAGTCCTATGTTCTTTTTTTTTCTTAACAGTCTTAATGGTTTCCTTGCTTTCCTTTCTTTGAGATTTATTACTTACCAATTTTTCTTGTGATACTGATGTTGAACCCTTTTCAAAGATGGATTTGGGTTCATCAGCTTCTGTAGAGATAAACTTAACAGGAGTCTTAAGGGAAATTTTATTTTCAGTGTCAACATCCTTAACTTCATCTTTTTAGCCTAGGCATTCTTTCCAGTTTTTCTTTGAGATCATCGCATGGATCTTTTGGCCTGAATCAGTCCAGGCCTTAAGGGTTTTTCTCTCATTTTCTAGATCTTTTTCTAATATACGGTATCTAGCCTCAAGGATCTTTACTATATGTTTAGCTCTCTCACATTCTTTCTTCAAATCAATCTGATTTTTAAGTCAGACTCTAACTGCACATTCCTAGATTTCAAGATCTCAATTTCAGTTATAAGTCTATCATTTTCTAGAGTCTTGTTCTTAAAATTACCATGCAGAGATTTAAGAATAGATTTCAACTCAGATATTTCTTCAGTATCAAAAGAGAAGAAGGAAGTTGGTACCTTAGACTCAGAGGAAGCGGGATCATCAAGGCTAGCCATCAGTGCAAAGCATGTGTCTTCATTTTCAGAATCAGAGGAGTCCATCCAATTCTTGCTTGATGTGATCAGGGCTTTGTTCTTCCCTTTATCATGCTTTATTTACTTGCACTCTGTAGCAAAGTGTGTTATTCCCTAACCATACAACAAGAATTACAGAAGGGGGGGGGGGTTGAATGTAATTCTGGCTCCTTATTGAGATTTATGAAAAATGGTTCTAACTCGATTTATATCTAACTATTTGATTTGCAAAGTGCGGAATACAGAGTTAAGTTAATCAAACATAAAGTAATAAAAACTCAAATCTTTAAAACTTTCTGATGAATTTGAATGTATCCACCAGATATATATATATATATATATATATATATATATATATATATCAAGAGAACCCTTTGAAGCTTGAATAGCTCACAGCTGCTTTACAAGTGAACAACTAAACTTGCAGAGAAATGCTACATGATATCACTTACAAATGTTTCTCTGAAAGTGTGTTTTGCTTAGTCTATTTTGTTATTTCCTCCACTTTCTACACTTGGTTTATATATCACCAAGTTTACATGATAATAAGACAAGATAATAAAACAAAACCTATCAAGTCTAATTTCATGCTGCTTCACTACTCTATTCCAACATCTTTGAAAATCTTCATAACTTGCATGGAAATGGTAATGCTTATTTGTTCTCAAAACTCTGCTAAACAGGCTGTCACATTCCTTTTGCTAACACTCGATGCATGTGACTGTGTTGTCACTGTCAATAGATATTTGAATTGATTATCCGTCGGGTACATGCTTGTTATCAGTCGGGTAGCCTTGTTGATCATCCGTCGGGTAGCTTTGTTGATCATCCGTCGGGTAGCCTTTTATCACTTGACTCCATTTCATTTGTACAGAATTACAAGACATCTTATATTTACATTTAATCAACCTATTCTGCACATCTACTAGCAGTCTACATGATTCATAAGCTACTACAGAATCTATACAAAGTTGTTTGCATAAATGTGCTACATTACTTATTGTTACATAAGCTACTCACCTGATGGATATCAATTAGTCATCCGTCGGGACTATATTGAATCATCCGTCAAGACTATAATTGATCATCCATCGGGTGCTACAAAATTCACTAAGTTAAATCTACTAAGGTGTTTTGTTTGGCTATCATCAAGTACACAACATATTCCTAACAATCTCCCCCAATTTATGTCTACTGGAATTGTAGCCATAAATTAAGAGAAACTTGGTGATAACAAAACATCCTAAAGATACAGTTTGAAAAATAGTAGATAAAACTAATAAGTGCTACAAATTGCTGAAAGTTGAACAATGCAAAGTACACAAAGAAATTGCTCACAATTGTTATCAAGATGCTCCTCTAGTCTGAGCAGATAGATCTATTTCCTTGATTTTCTGGATTTCTTCCCAAGCCTTCTGTTATTTTCTTCAATTTGATTCTGAAGTTGTCTATGGAATTCAAGTTCATTAGCTTCTGAGAGATTTAGCATTTCCTGCATTTCCAAAAGAGTCTCATTGCTAGAGATACTCAATTGGTCCTCTAATCTGAAGAATCTTCTAACACCTTTATCATCCATGAATTCCATCAGCCAATAGGGCCTTAGATGCACTCTTTTTCCTGTAAAGGGAATAGATAGAGTTTTTGGAAGTGCGTCTTTGTTTTTAATACTCCTTAGTTCCTCAATCCTCTTTAGAACTATTCTTCTTGTAGTCATATTGTACCCAAAGTTCTTTTTGAAGGATTAGTAGACTTTAATCAGAACAGATTGACTTTCGTGGAGAATCCTGTAAAGAGGCCATGTCATCTCTTTCCCTCGTATCTAAATACCAGTCTTTCAGAAAGATGTCTGTAAGCATCAATTCCTCTTACTTCTTCCAGTTCATCCAAGTAGAGATTCAAGTCTGAAAATTCCTTAATATCACAAATGTACATGAGATCTCTCTTGTTGACTGTGGGATGGGATTTGGTTAGAGCTTTGGATTTGAGAGATACAGGCTTCACTTTCTTGCTAGCTCTAGTCTTTGTCATCTTTGTCTTGAAGATGGGTAAATTTAGCTCAGGAAGTGGTAAACTATCCCAATCTACTGGCTCATCCTTGGGAACAATTGGTTCACCATGAATATTTCTTGTTGGATCAACCACTTTGAATTCTTCAAATACCACTGAGGGTTTTGATGTCTGAGTTGTAGTTGTAGGCTTTTTGGAAAATTGGTCTTCCAATTCCTCATCATTAAAGTTCACTTTCCTCATAGAATGGAGTTTGTATCTAAATCTTCTTTTCTGTTATGATTCTTCTTGCATTTTCAGATTCTTATATTCAGTAATTACAATTGGTTGTACAGGAAGCTTTGTTGTGGTTTTCACAACTTGAAACTTGGCCAAGATAGCAGTTTGTTCTTTCTTTTGCTTTTGCTTCTTAGCATCCAAAGCAGCTTGCTTCTTTTCTAGCCTGATTCTTTCTTTCTCTTCCTTCTTAGTTTCCACAAACAGTGGATGTCCAACCACCAAACATATCTCCTTACCATGTCTGTAAATTTTGGCAATTCTTTTTTTTCAATGCTGAATCAGTTGGATCCTTTTAGAATGCAATATATCTTGACAACAGTTTCTTTTCATCTGGCTTTGGTGTCTCAAACACTGTATCCATAGGATTCTTGTCTGAAAACTTAGGATAGTTCCTTTTTGGCTTTCATGATGAGATCTTTCTTTGGAGATTTGATACAGGAAGTTTGACCCCTTTCCAGATAGTTCATACTTATATCATTCATAGAGATTTTCATGACTTTAGAGTGATGATTGAAGGCTTTGTCTGGCTTTTGTGTTGGACCAAATATCTTCTGGATGTTCTCATCAATTTTCTTCCAACTGATTGGACTCAATTGTTTCTTCTCAGCTGCTCTCAAATTGGCTGCTGCTTCTTTGATTAGATCTATGCTATCTTTAGCAGATGGCTTTGTGAAAACAATTATTGGCACAATTGCTTTACTTACTTGAATATTGAGCACTTTTTGCTCCCCCTCACTTCTTGATTCCCCTTGACTGAATAAGACAATTGAGCTTTCCTTCTCCCCCTTGGAAGAGGTTACTTTCTCCCCCTTTTTGTTATCAGCAAGTTGAGTAGAAGAGGAGGTTTGTGCTGCCACTAGCCTTTGAAGCAAGTCTGTTTGTTGTGTTTGGTGTAGATGAATTACTGTTAGAGAGGCTTCCATTCCTGTCATTCTGGTATCCAAGGAATCTATCTTTGTGGCAAGATCAGAATTCTTCCTGAGTTATCGCTTAATGTCAAGCATTATAGCTTCTGGAAGTTTGGAATCCAACCTGTCAGAAATGTCCCTTTTTATTTGATCAATTTCACCTTTGATAGAGGTGACATCCTGGGTATGTTAAAAACCTTGGATTTGTTGTAATTGAAGAGAAGCAAGGTGTGCTTGTAGGAGCTTCTTGGTGCTGGCATTTGTTGTTGATTGAAGAGCAGAGTGTGTTTGACTGATAAGTTGGATGAGTGTGGTCTTGAAATGGTGTTCATCACATTTCTTGGAGAAGGCCCATGATGGCATGCCTGATCTGGAACTAGGGTCTACTTCTCCCCTATGTCCAATGGCTCTACTTCACTTTCTTCATCCTCACCACCAAAGATATCTTCTGAACCAACAATCTCATAGTCAATATCACCATCTGTAGAGGGCAGAGCTGTGATTGCATCCTTTGCTCTTTGCATAGACTGTGTGGTGTGCACCAAATTTAGCATTCTTTCTGCATTATCATTTCCATGTCCAACTAGAAGTTGATATGCTGGAACAGGGTGAGTAAATGTCTCAGCATCCAAGGAGGTAGAATCTATAACAGCTTGACTTTGCTGAAATAGTCCCTCCCTGTTTGCATCCTGGACATTCATTAACTCAGTTGCAATGACATCCACCCTTATATCTCATGTACCTGCATTTCTCTTATTATCTCTCTTTTCTTGCATCAAGGTCTCACCTTGGCTTCCCACCCTCACACCCTCACCTTCACCATCTAAACTGGGACTCCTCTCACTCACTTTTGTCAGTCCTGAAGAAATGGACAGCATAGATCACTCTTTTCCTCTCCTTTTTCCTGGGAGCAACCCAGACTCTCTCTCAAATCACTCCCTTCCCTCAGTCCTAGGAGTGATTGCACTACTACTAAGTCTTTTGCACTTGTAAGAATAGATGAAATTTGAAGCTGTGCAGAGACACCCGATGGATGAGAAATATCCATCGGGTTAGCAGTTTGACTATCCGACGTATAACTGATGTTAAGCTTATCCATCGGGATATAATCACTACTCGACGGATGATAAATATCCATCGGGATAGAATAAATAATTGAGTTTGGAGTGGAGACTATTGTAGACTCTGTGCAGATTGATGAAAATTTTGGCACAGATGTCTCAACAGTCTCAGAAAGAAATGGCAAGTGAGCCAACAAATCATCTAGAAGATGATGCTCACTTGCATGGATTTTTGGCTTCTCCAAGAGAGTTAAAGATGGAGAATTTAGAAGTGATGTGTTTATCATGTCAACATCCAATGAGTGTGTGGGAGAATTTGGTGTATCAGGTGCTTCAATTATAAGAGATTTTGGCTGTGACTCTACATTTATTGGAGCCACATCAACCTGACTTTGAGAAGGTGCAATGACTGGGTCTTTTGCACCAGTTTGCACAGTGTGTGAGCCCTGTGCATCCCCAGGGATTTTTGGTTTCTTCTTTCTGGTATAAGTTTGGGGTGAGCTTGTGTCCCTTACCCTCTTGGCATGTGCTCTTGGATGAGAGCTTGTTTCAATGGTAACATCCTTTTGGGAGGATGAAACCAGATGTGAGCTAATATCTTTATTAAGCACTGCAGTTTGTTGAGAAACTGCAGTGTTGCTAGGCTGGGAAACTCTTACCTCTCCATCCTTATTCTTAGGGCTTCTTTGATTTTCACCCTGTCCCTCACCTTTCTTTCCCACCTTCACACTCCCCTATTTAGGTTTGGTAGATTTTACAACTGATTTCTTTTGAAAAAAATCAGAGGGGGCTTTCTCAGCTTTAGATTTAGGAACTTTTATTGGTTTGGTAGCTTGGGTAGGCAACTGTTGGGTCATTCACATAGTTGTCATAGCTACACTAGAAAGCAAAGAAATTTGTGAGGTTGGAAGAGTGGAGAGAGAAGAAATTACCTCACTTACCTGAGGTCCCTCCATTACTGGAAAGTAGTATAAGGGAACCTCCTTGTGATGGTTTGCTCTGTTTAAATCTGCAATGATCCTTCTTTCTTGAACCCAACAATTTAACTTGTTGGTTGGGTTCTCAATCAAAATATCTTCAATAAGATGGTTAGCAAGCATCATAAAGAATCTAGCATAATAGACACTTTTACCTCTCTTATTTACCTCTCCTAACTTAAATCCTAACTCAAACAAAACCAAATCACTGAAATTAAAATACTTATCAGTAACTAGCATGTAAAGCATGTTAAGTATATAGATGTTTATAGAGTCAAAGTTACTAATTTTACCAGAAAACACCTTAGTTACTACATCACACAGGTAACTACATTCTTTCCTAAGACCCAACCTCCTAATTTCACTTAATTTAGAAGTAGTGAGTGCATAGCCCATGGAATTAAGCATATTAACAATGTAAGTGTCTATGTGTGGAGCAGTTACAGTATTATTAGGAATCTTGAAGCATGCTTTAACAATATCACTATTTATGCAAAACTGCTTACCTTTCAGAGTGAATGTGATGGTCTTGTCTGTCGAGTTGTAGAATGCAGTTGTCCATATCTCTTCAACAACCTCGCAGTAAATGGTGGGTGATTCCAGCATGGCATAGTTGAGTTTGCAGTTCTTCACAAAATCCATCATTTTGTGATAGTCACCAGACCGTTGAATCTCCTTGTTCATTAAAGCTGAGAAGTTGTTTTTCTCATAGATATAACCGGTTTGAGACATGATTTTCACTACAAGTGCCATTTTAGAGATTTGGAATTTGCAGAGAGAGAGTATGCTTTTGAGAAGAAAGAAATTAGAGCAATTGAATCTTGAGAATGATAAAAGAAATGAATAAAAGTGAATTTGCTTTTATACTGTCTCAGAAAATAACTGTCAAAAATAATAAAGTAAAATAAAGTAACCAATAAAAATTTCCTAAAATAGCCGTTTAAAAATAAATAAACTGTAAAAATTCTGTCACTTATCCGTCGTGTCATACTTATAAACTGTAAGTATACTCGATGGATAATGTTCAGAGAATTAACGGCTAAGATTGAGACAATTCGACGGATGAGGATAAAGCAGTTATCCATCGAGTTATAAAATATTTCAGAAAAATAATTGATTTTATTGACAAATAGTATTTTGACGGATGATCAAACTCGATGAATAATGATCATCCGTTGGGATGTAAATTTTGACTTACCAAAATTTCATCCAAAACAGAAAAATCAATCAAATTTCTAGATGCATAGCAACTTGCAAAATATCTGAAATAATTCAAGAATAATTATGCATACCTAACTCACTTACCAACCTTGAGAAGGTGGATTCATCCAGTGGCTTGGTAAATATATCTACAAGCTGCTTTTCACTTAGAACAAAATACAGTTCCATAGTACCATTCATCACATGTTCTCTTATGAAGTGGTACTTGATGTATATGTGCTTTGTTCTTAAATGCTGTACTGGATTTTCAGTGATGGCAATTACACTTGTGTTATCACAGAAAATAGGAATCCTATCCACTTGTAGACCATAGTCCAACAATTGGTTTTTCATCCACGGAATCTGTGCACAGCTACTACCAGCAACAATATACTCAGCTTCAGCCGTAGAAGTAGAAACTAAGTTTTGCTTTTTACTGAACCAGGACACAAGCTTGTTTCCTAGAAATTGATAGGTTCATGTTGTACTTTTTCTGTCTATTTTGCAACCTGCATAATCTGCATCTGAATAACCAGTTAGATCAACCAGAATCTCTAGGGATACCAAATGCCAAGTTTTGGTGTACCCTTGAGATATCTGAAAATTCTCTTAATAGCCACTAGGTGAGATTCTCTAGGATCAGCCTGAAATCTAGCACAAAGACAAGTAGCAAACATTAAGCATACCTAATTCACTTACCAACCTTGAAAATGTGGATTCATCAAGTGGCTTGGTAAATATGTCTGCAAGCTGCTTTTCACTTAGAACAAAATGAAGTTCCACAGTACCATTCATCACATGTTCCCTTATGAAGTGGTACTTGATATCTATGTCCTTTGTTCTTAAATGCTGCACTGGATTTTTAATTATGGCAATTGCACTTGTGTTATCACATAAAATGAGAATTTTTTCCACTTGTAGACCATAGTCCAACAACTGGTTTTTCATCCGCAAAATTTGTGCACTATAACTACCAGCATCAATATATTCAGCTTCAGCTGTAGAAGTAGAAACTGAATTTTGCTTTTTACTGAACCAGGACACAAGCTTGTTCCCTAGAAATTGACAGGTTCCTGTTGTACTTTTTTTGTCTATTCTACTACCTGAATAATCTGCATCTGAAAAACCAGTTAGATCAACCAGAATCTCTAGGGTACTAAATTCCAAGTTTTGGTGTTCCCTTGAGATATCTGAAAATTCTCTTAATGGCTACTAGGTGAGATTCTCTAGGATCAGCCTGAAATCTAGCACAAAAAACAAGTAGCAAACATTATATCTGGCCTACTAGCTGTTAAGTACAAAAGTGAACCAACCATGCCCCTATAGCTTGAAATATCAACAGACTTTTCAGTGTGTTTAATTCAAGCTTAGTTGTAGTGGCCATGGGAGTTTTTGCAGATGTGCAATCCATTAGATCAAACTTCTTTAAAAGATCATGAATGTATCTAGTTTGACTAATGAATATTCCATCACTAACTTGCTTAACTTGTAAACCAAGGAAGTAAGTTAGTTCTCCCATCATGCTCATTTTATACTTTGCATCAATTTGGGAAACATTTTGCAAAGTTTTTCATCTGTAGAGCCAAAAATAATATCATCTACATAAATTTGAACAAGTATACTAGAGCCATTAACATTTCTAAAGAATAAAGTTTTATCAACAGTACCTCCTGTGAAGTGATTTTCCAAAAG
Organism: Apium graveolens; assembly: GCF_009905375.1. Taxonomy (NCBI): domain Eukaryota; kingdom Viridiplantae; phylum Streptophyta; class Magnoliopsida; order Apiales; family Apiaceae; genus Apium; species Apium graveolens. The sequence goes on from NC_133657.1 coordinate 189,539,112, forward strand.
AAACTTTAATAAAGTGTCATACCAGGCTCTAGGTGCTTACTTAAGTCCATAAAGTGCTTTCAAAAGATAGTAGACCTGATTTGAGAAATTTGGATCTTCAAAACCTGGAGGCTGACTAACATAGACTTCCTCCTCCAAATCTCCATTCAGAAAAGCACTTTTGACATCCATTTGATAGAGTTTGAAATTTGCATGAGCTGCATAGGCTAAGAAAATTCTGATGGCTTCAAGTCTTACAACAGGAGTAAAAGTTTGCTCTGTTTAAATCTGCAATGATCCTTCTTTCTTGAACCCAACAATTTAACTTGTTGATTGGGTTCTCAATCACAATATCTTCAATAAGATGGTTAGCAAGCATCATAAAGAATCTAGCATAATAGACACTTTTACCTCTCTTATTTACCTCTCCTAACTTAAATCCTAACTCAAACAAAACCAAATCACTGAAATTAAAATACTTATCAGTAACTAGCATGTAAAGCATGTTAAGTATATAGATGTTTATAAAGTTAAAGTTACTAATTTTACCAGAAAACACCTTAGTTACTACATCACACAGGTAACTCCATTCTTTCCTAAGACCCAACCTCCTAATTTCACTTAATTTAGAAGTAGTGAGTGCATAGCCCATGGAATTAAGCATATTAACAATGTAAGTGTCTATGTGTGGAGCAGTTACAGTATTATTAGGAATCTTGAAGTATGCTTTAACAATATCACTATTTATGCAAAACTGCTTACCTTTCAGAGTGAATGTGATGGTCTTGTCTGTCGAGTTGTACAATGCAGTTATCCATATCTCTTCAACAACCTCGCAGTAAATGGTGGGTGATTCCAGCATGGCATAGTTGAGTTTGTAGTTCTTCACAAAATCCATCATTTTGTGATAGTCACCAGACCGTTGAATCTCCTTGTTCATTAAAGCTGAGAAGTTGTTTTTCTCATAGATATAACCGGTTTGAGACATGATTTTCACTACAAGTGCCATTTTAGAGATTTGGAATTTGCAGAGAGAGAGTATGCTTTTGAGAAGAAAGAAATTAGAGCAATTGAATCTTGAGAATGATAAAAGAAATGAATAAAAGTTAATTTGCTTTTATACTGTCTCAGAAAATAACTGTCAAAAATAATAAAGTAAAATAAAGTAACCAATAAAAATTTCCTAAAATAGCCGTTTAAAAATAAATAAACTGTAAAAATTCCGTCACTTATCCGTCGTGTCATACTTATAAACTGTAAGTATACTCGATGGATAATGTTCAGAGAATTAACGGCTAAGATTGAGACAATTCGACGGATGAGGATAAAGCAGTTATCCATCGAGTTATAAAATATTTCAGAAAAATAATTGATTTTATTGACAAATAGTATTTTGACGGATGATCAAACTCGATGAATAATGATCATCCGTTGGGATGTAAATTTTGACTTAGCCAAAATTTCATCCAAAACAGAAAAATCAATCAAATTTCTAGATGCATAGCAACTTGCAAAATATCTGAAATAATTCAAGAATAATTATGCATACCTAACTCACTTACCAACCTTGAGAAGGTGGATTCATCCAGTGGCTTGGTAAATATATCTACAAGCTGCTTTTCACTTAGAACAAAATGCAGTTCCATAGTACCATTCATCACATTTTCTCTTATGAAGTGGTACTTGATGTATATGTGCTTTGTTCTTAAATGCTGTACTGGATTTTCAGTGATGGCAATTGCACTTGTGTTATCACAGAAAATAGGAATCCTATCCACTTGTAGACCATAGTCCAACAATTGGTTTTTCATCCACAGAATCTGTGCACAGCTACTACCAGCAACAATATACTCAGCTTCAGCTGTAGAAGTAGAAACTAAGTTTTGCTTTTTACTGAACCAGGACACAAGCTTGTTTCCTAGAAATTGATAGGTTCATGTTGTACTTTTTCTGTCTATTTTGCAACCTGCATAATCTGCATCTGAATAACCAGTTAGATCAACCAGAATCTCTAGGGATACCAAATGCCAAGTTTTGGTGTACCCTTGAGATATCTGAAAATTCTCTTAATAGCCACTAGGTGAGATTCTCTAGGATCAGCCTGAAATCTAGCACAAAGACAAGTAGCAAACATTAAGCATACCTAATTCACTTACCAACCTTGAAAATGTGGATTCATCAAGTGGCTTGGTAAATATGTCTGCAAGCTGTTTTTCACTTAGAACAAAATGAAGTTCCACAGTACCATTCATCACATGTTCCCTTATGAAGTGGTACTTGATATCTATGTCCTTTGTTCTTAAATGCTGCACTGGATTTTTAATTATGGCAATTGCACTTATGTTATCACAGAAAATGGGAATTTTTTCCACTTGTAGACCATAGTCCAACAACTGGTTTTTCATCCACAAAATTTGTGCACTATAACTACCAGCATCAATATATTCAGCTTCAGCTGTAGAAGTAGAAACTGAATTTTGCTTTTTACTGAACCAGGACACAAGCTTGTTCCCTAGAAATTGACAGGTTCCTGTTGTACTTTTTCTGTCTATTCTACTACCTGAATAATCTGCATCTGAAAAACCAGTTAGATCAACCAGAATCTCTAGGGTACTAAATTCCAAGTTTTGGTGTTCCCTTGAGATATCTGAAAATTCTTTTAATGGCTACTAGGTGAGATTCTCTAGGATCAGCCTGAAATCTAGCACAAAAAACAAGTAGCAAACATTATATCTGGCCTACTAGATGTTAAGTACAAAAGTGAACCAACCATGCCCCTATAGCTTGAAATATCAACAGACTTTTCAGTGTGTTTAATTCAAGCTTAGTTGCAGTGGCCATGGGAGTTTTTCTAGATGTGCAATCCATTAGATCAAACTTCTTTAAAAGATCATGAATGTATCTAGTTTGACTAATGAATATTCCATCACTAACTTGCTTAACTTGTAAACCAAGGAAGTAAGTTAGTTCTCCCATCATGCTCATTTTATACTTTGCATCAATTTGGGAAACTTTTTGCAAAGTTTTTCATCTCTAGAGCCAAAAATAATATCATCTACAAAAATTTGAACAAGTATACTAGAGCCATTAACATTTCTAAAGAATAAAGTTTTATCAACAGTACCTCCTGTGAAGTGATTTTCCAAAAGAAACTTTGATAAAGTGTCATACCAGGCTCTAGGTGCTTACTTCAGTCCATAAAGTGCTTTCAAAAGATAGTAGACCTGATTTGAGAAATTTGGATCTTCAAAACCTGGAGGCTGACTAACATAGACTTCCTCCTCCAAATCTCCATTTGTAAAAGCACTTTTGACATCCATTTGATAGAGTTTGAAATTTGCATGAGCTGCATAGGCTAAGAAAATTCTGATGGCTTCAAGTCTTACAACAGGAGCAAAAGTTTGCTCTGTTTAAATCTGCAATGATCCTTCTTTCTTGAACCCAACAATTTAACTTGTTGGTTGGGTTCTCAATCACAATATCTTCAATAAGATGGTTAGCAAGCATCATAAAGAATCTAGCATAATAGACACTTTTATCTCTCTTATTTACCTCTCCTAACTTAAATCCTAACTCAAACAAAACCAAATCACTGAAATTAAAATACTTATCAGTAACTAGCATGTAAAGCATGTTAAGTATATAGATGTTTATAGAGTCAAAGTTACTAATTTTACCAGAAAACACCTTAGTTACTACATCACACAGGTAACTCCATTCTTTCCTAAGACCCAACCTCCTAATTTCACTTAATTTAGAAGTAGTGAGTGCATAGCCCATGGAATTAAGCATATTAACAATGTAAGTGTCTATGTGTGGAGCAGTTACAGTATTATTAGGAATCTTGAAGCATGCTTTAACAATATCACTATTTATGCAAAACTGCTTACCTTTCAGAGTGAATGTGATGGTCTTGTCTGTCGAATTGTAGAATGCAGTTGTCCATATCTCTTCAACAACCTCGCAGTAAATGGTGGGTGATTCCAGCATGGCATAGTTGAGTTTGCAGTTCTTCACAAAATCCATCATTTTGTGATAGTCACCAGACCGTTGAATCTCCTTGTTCATTAAAGCTGAGAAGTTGTTTTTCTCATAGATATAACCGGTTTGAGACATGATTTTCACTACAAGTGCCATTTTAGAGATTTGGAATTTGCAGAGAGAGAGTATGCTTTTGAGAAGAAAGAAATTAGAGCAATTGAATCTTGAGAATGATAAAAGAAATGAATAAAAGTGAATTTGCTTTTATACTGTCTCAGAAAATAACTGTCAAAAATAATAAAGTAAAATAAAGTAACCAATAAAAATTTCCTAAAATAGCCGTTTAAAAATAAATAAACTGTAAAAATTCCGTCACTTATCCGTCGTGTCATACTTATAAACTGTAAGTATACTCGATGGATAATGTTCAGAGAATTAACGGCTAAGATTGAGACAATTCGACGGATGAGGATAAAGCAGTTATCCATCGAGTTATAAAATATTTCAGAAAAATAATTGATTTTATTGACAAATAGTATTTTGACGGATGATCAAACTCGATGAATAATGATCATCCGTTGGGATATAAATTTTGACTTAGCCAAAATTTCATCCAAAAACAGAAAAATCAATCAAATTTCTAGATGCATAGCAACTTGCAAAATATCTAAAATAATTCAAGAATAATTATGCATACCTAACTCACTTACCAACCTTGAGAAGGTGGATTCATCCAGTGGCTTGGTAAATATATCTACAAGCTGCTTTTCACTTAGATTAAAATGCAGTTCCATAGTACCATTCATCACATGTTCTCTTATGAAGTGGTACTTGATGTATATGTGCTTTGTTCTTAAATGCTGTACTGGATTTTCAGTGATGGCAATTGCACTTGTGTTATCACAGAAAATAGGAATCCTATCCACTTGTAGACCATAGTCCAACAATTGGTTTTTCATCCACAGAATCTGTGCACAGCTACTACCAGCAACAATATACTCAGCTTCAGCCGTAGAAGTAGAAACTAAGTTTTGTTTTTTACTGAACCAGGACACAAGCTTGTTTCCTAGAAATTGATAGGTTCATGTTGTACTTTTTCTGTCTATTTTGCAACCTGCATAATCTGCATCTGAATAACCAGTTAGATCAACCAGAATCTCTAGGGATACCAAATGCCAAGTTTTGGTGTACCCTTGAGATATCTGAAAATTCTCTTAATAGCCACTAGGTGAGATTCTCTGGGATCAGCCTGAAATCTAGCACAAAGATAAGTAGCAAATATTAAGCATACCTAATTCACTTACCAACCTTGAAAATGTGGATTCATCAAGTGGCTTGGTAAATATGTCTGCAAGCTGCTTTTCACTTAGAACAAAATGAAGTTCCACAGTACCATTCATCACATGTTCCCTTATGAAGTGGTACTTGATATCTATGTCCTTTGTTCTTAAATGCTGCACTGGATTTTTAATTATGGCAATTGCACTTGTGTTATCACAGAAAATGAGAATTTTTTCCACTTGTAGACCATAGTCCAACAACTGGTTTTTCATCCACAAAATTTGTGCACTATAACTACCAGCATCAATATATTCAGCTTCAGCTGTAGAAGTAGAAACTGAATTTTGCTTTTTACTGAACCAGGACACAAGCTTGTTCCCTAGAAATTGACAGGTTCCTGTTGTACTTTTTCTGTCTATTCTACTACCTGAATAATCTGCATCTGAAAAAACAGTTAGATCAACCAGAATCTCTAGGGTACTAAATTCCAAGTTTTGGTGTTCCCTTGAGATATCTGAAAATTCTCTTAATGGCTACTAGGTGAGATTCTCTAGGATCAGCCTGAAATCTAGCACAAAAAACAAGTAGCAAACATTATATCTGGCCTACTAGCTGTTAAGTACAAAAGTGAACCAACCATTCCCCTATAGCTTGAAATATCAACAGACTTTTCAGTGTGTTTAATTCAAGCTTAGTTGCAGTGGCCATGGGAGTTTTTGCAGATGTGCAATCCATTAGATCAAACTTCTTTAAAAGATCATGAATGTATCTAGTTTGACTAATGAATATTCCATCACTAACTTGCTTAACTTGTAAACCAAGGAAGTAAGTTAGTTCTCCCATCATGCTCATTTTATACTTTGCATCAATTTGGGAAACTTTTTGCAAAGTTTTTCATCTGTAGAGCCAAAAATAATATCATCTACATAAATTTGAACAAGTATACTAGAGCCATTAACATTTCTAAAGAATAAAGTTTTATCAACAGTACCTCCTGTGAAGTGATTTTCCAAAAGAAACTTTGATAAAGTGTCATACCAGGCTCTAGGTGCTTACTTCAGTCCATAAAGTGCTTTCAAAAGATAGTAGACCTGATTTGAGAAATTTGGATCTTCAAAACCTGGAGGCTGACTAACATAGACTTCCTCCTCCAAATCTCCATTCAGAAAAGCACTTTTGACATCCATTTGATAGAGTTTGAAATTTGCATGAGCTGCATAGGCTAAGAAAATTCTGATGGCTTCAAGTCTTACAACAGGAGCAAAAGTTTCATCAAAATCTATTCCTTCTTGTTGACAATAGCCCTTAGCAACCAATATATCTTTATTCCTGACTACTATGCCATTTTCATCCATCTTGTTTCTGAATACCCATTTGGTGTCAATTAGATTCTTTCCTTTGGGCTTGGGTACCAGCTTCCATACTTTATTTATTTCAAATTGGTTTAGCTCCTCCCGCATAGCTAAAATCCAATCAGGATCCAACAAAGCTTCTTCTACCTTCTTTGGTTCTTCCTTAGATAGGAAGCTGCTATATATACATTCTTCTTGAGTTACTCTCCTTGTTTGAACTCTAGAAGATGCATCACTAATGATGAGCTCAAAGGGGTGATCCTTAGTCCATTTTCTTTGTTGAGCTAGATTAGCTCTAGATGAAGAGGCCTCATTGTTTTCTTGATGTGTGACTGAGTTTTGATTAATAGAAACTCCCCCTGAGTTTGTAAATCTTTGATTTGAGAAAGGGGAGCTATCTGTAAGTGATCTATTATGACTTTCAGCTTCTCTTAATGACCCGACGGATGGTGCACTTTGTGTTTCGACGGATGAAGCTGATTGTCTCCCGACGAATAAGGCAGATTGTCTCCCGACAGATGAAGCATTTTGCAACTCGACAGATGTTGAATTATGTGCTTCATTAGTTGTAGATTTTTCTGCATTATCCTTACTTACTGTTTCTTGATCACTTTCATCATCACTGTCATCAGTAACCATTTCCACATTATCAAATGAGGCTTCCATGAGAATCTTCATCTTCTAGTCCTTTATCTTTTTATCATCAAACACAACATGTATTGATTCCATAACAATGTTGGTTCTAAGATTATAGACTCTATATGCTTTTCCCACGGCATATCCAACAAAAAATTCCTTCATCTGCTTTAGCATCAAACTTCCCATATTGATCAGTTTGATTCCACAAGATAAAACATTTACAGCTAAAGACATGAAGAAAATTTAGGGTTGGTTTCTTGTTCTTGAACAATTGGTAGGGTGTCATACACTTTCCTTGATTAATCAAAAAATATTCCGAGTGTAGCAGGAAGTATTCACAGCTTCAGCCCAAAAATATGTTGGTAACTTTGATTCTTCAAGCATTGTCCTTGAAGCTTCAATAAGAGATATGTTTTTTCTTTCCACTACTCCATTTTTTTGTGGAGTTCTTGCTGCAGAAAACTCATGCATTATCACATTCTCTTCACAAAATGATCTCATCACAGAATTCTTGAACTCAGTTCCACTGTCACTCCTAATTCTCCTTACTTTAAAATCCGGATGATTGTTGACTTGTCTTATGTGATTGATGATGATTTCACTAGCCTTATCTTTAGACTTTAGGAAATATGTCCAAGAGAACTTTGAGAAATCATCTATAATTATTAGGCAAAATCTTTTCCTTGAAATGGACAACACATTGACTGGTCCAATCAAATTACAAAGGTTCTTCAATTATTGAATCAAGCTTCTTTCTGAATGATGCTTTAATCTTCTTTCCATTTTGACAGGCATCACATAATCCATCCTTAGAAAACTCCACTTGAGGAATGCCTCTAACCAGTTCTTTCTTGACAAGCTCATTCATGGTCTTGAAGTTTTGATGGGACAACTTCTTGTGCCATAGCCAACTTTCATCTTGACTTGCTTTGCTGAGAAGACAAGTGACAGATTCTGCATTAGATGAGTTGAAGTCAGCTAGATACACATTTCATTTTCTCACTCCAGTGAGAACCACTTTGTTGATTCTTTTTATTTGTCACAACACAGGCTTCTGAATTGAAGGTTACTGAATTGCCCTTATCACAAAGCTGATTGATACTCAATAAGTTGTGCTTGAGACCATCCACTAGGGCAACCTCTTCAATAATGACATTGTCTTTTAAAATTAAGCCATATCCCACAGTATAACCCTTGCTGTCATCTCCAAAAGTAATACTTGGGCCAACTCTCTCCTTGAACTCTGTGAGCAGGGTAGAATCTCCAATCATGTGCCTTGAACAACCACTATCCAGGTACCAAAGATTCTTTATGTTTCCCTGCATACATCAAAACCAAATCAAGTTGATTTTGGTACCCAAGTTTCCTTGGGTCCTGCCTTGTTAGCTTTCTTCTTTGGTTTCTTAGGTTTGATCTCATTTGACTTGGGAATATCTGATTCATCCTTAGTCATTTGAGTTAGACCTTTGAAACCAGTCATTTGAATATAATTATCATGCACATTTTGATTAACAGGAAAAGGCATGTTATTTGTAAACATATTATTCCAGTAGGGCATGCTAAATGGCATTTGTGGCATACTAAATGCAACATATTAAGGATTAGGTGCAAATGGTATATTAGAAAATTGTGCATTCATATTATGAGCATACATATCATTCATAGGCATAGAAGGCATGGCATTCATGTTGGGAAAAGAAGAGGGTACAAATGTAGGAGTAGGCATGGAAAGTTTGCAATTAACAGATAAATGATTAACACTACCACACTTAACACAGATTTTTCTTGGAGCATACTTATCAGGTGTGTAGTTGTTATGTTTGTTAATCTCTACTTTCCCATTTCTATTGTTTTTCTTTTTAGTTTCTGTTTTAACCTCAATCTTTTCTAATCTATCATTCAATTGCATGATGGACAGATGACCAACATTCACTTTCTTCTCCTTCTTCACTTGACTTGATTCTCCTAAAACAAAGTTTTTGGAAACTGATCCATATTTTTCATTTAACTTGGCAAGCTTGGCTTTGCTCACAGGTTTGATCACAGCCGTTGGATGTGGCTCTTTGTCACTCAACGGATAATCCTTTTGATTATCCGACAGATGATTCTCATCATCCGTCGAGTCCACATCTGTTAGCAATCCTTCAACCAAATTGGATTTCAGCTTCTCTTTGCTCTTTTTCCAGGCTGCATCACAAAAGGACTCAATACCTTGAACTTTAGTGATTTGAGCATGGACATCTTTGGATGATTTCCATGCTTTAATCACTTCATGTTCTCGTTCAAGCTGCTTCTTTAAAATATCTTCTTTCTTCAAGGACTCAGTTAATTCATCCTTAGCAATCTCACACTCAATTCTCAATTGTTCAAATTCAATAAACTGAGATTCTAGCACATTATTCCTCTCACTTAAAAACAAATTGTTTTCTTTAATTTTAGCATTTTCCTTAGTGAGGGACTTTAGTGTAACACGCAAGTGATATAATTATGTAGACATGTCATTGATTGCATCATTACACTCAGCTTTAGATAAATGTGCTAGGTTAGTGGTGATTACCTGATTACTTGAAGAACTTGTTTCTGTTTCATTAGACTTGGCCATCATGGCTAGATTGACATAGCTTACATCCTCATCTTCATCCAATCCATCAGCTGTCCAGTCATTTTCCTGTGTAATGAAAGCCCTTTCCTTTTGCCTGAGCAACTCAAAATATTTCTGTTTGTAATTTACAGGATCAAACTTCTTTTTGCTGGAATCTGACTTTCTACACTCACTGGCAAAATGCCCTGCCAAGCCACATTTGAAACATGTGAACTTGGATTTATCCACCATGTTTCTACTTGGCTTGGCTGCTCCAAAGTTCTTTTTGAACTTGAGCTTGGCAAATCTTCTAGAAAGGAATGCTAAATGCTCATGAATATCATCCATGTCATCTTGGCTTAAATGATCTTCATTTTCAGTTACCAGCCCTTTGCCCTTGTTCTCACTGAACTTTGAAGTAGACTCAACAGCTTCTACCTTCATCTCTTTCTCTTTCTCTAACTCAGCAACCAGTGTTATGGACCCTCCTTCCTTCCTTCCTTTCTCCATCCTCTCATCTTGATTTATTTCAAGCTCATAAGTCTTCAGGATTCCATACAGTCTCTCCAAGGTAAACTCCTTGTAGTCATGAGAATTTCTCAATGAGACTGTCATTGGTTTCCAGTCCTTTGGAAGAGATCTAAGGAACTTGAGGTTAGAGTCTTTTATCTGATAGACTCTTCCAAGTAACTTCAGAGCATTTAGTAGTTTTGGAAACCTACTAAAGATATCAGTGAGAGACTCACTATCTTCACAATGGAAGTGCTCATATTGCTGAATTAGTAGCTGCATCTTATTCTCCCTTACTTGCTCAGTACCATCACAAATAATCTGGATAGTGTCCCAAACCTCCTTGGCTGTTTCGTAGTTAATGATGTTATCAAACATGTCACTATCAACTCCATTGAACAGTATATTCATGGATTTCTTGTCTTTCCTGACTTGCTCAATATCAGGATCTGACCATTCATGCCTAGGCTTGGGAACAGATGGTTCATTTCCTGTTGCAACTCTCATTGGAACATGAGGACCTCTCTCTATGCAATCCACATAGGCCTCATCTTGAGAAAGAAGATGTAGATGAATTTTCACCTTCCAGTGGTGATAATTGTCTTTATCCAGAAAAGGAATTTTAACTCCAACATCCTTCTTGTTCATCTTGTTGTTTGTTGTGATCTTTACACTCTTTGTACTTCAAGAGCTTGCTCTGATTCCAATTGTTATTCCCTAACAATACAACAAGAATTACAGAAGGGGGGTTGAATGTAATTCTGACTTCTTTTTAAGATTTCTTAAAAACTGTTCTACCTTGATAAATATATAACATTGTTTGATTTGCAAAGTGCGGAATGAAAGGATTAAATAATCAAACACAAAGTAATAAAAACACAAGTCTTTAAAACTTTCTGGTGGATTTAAAAGTATCCACCAGCGATATATATATATATATATATATATATGTTTGAGAACTCTGTGAAGCTCAAATTGGCTCACAGCTGCTTTACAAGTTGAACAAACAAACTATAGAGAAATTCTTGACAAGTACAGCTTTTTCTATTTCTCTTCTAAATGTGTTTGCTTAGTTATTTGTTCTACTAGCTACACTGTAGGATTTTATACATCACAGAAGCATGGTAAAACAATTTTATTGATATAAAATTCAAATAAAGGCATACAAATCGTGATTAAATCATATGGGATCGATTTCTAACCTTTAAAAGTGATCCAAGAACGATGAGCGGAGATCCCTAGCAGCTGCTCCTCAAGTGTGAAGCACTCCACCGGTATCCACCAAGAGATCAATGTAATGGAGGAGGAAGAGGTTGAGAGAATTAGTTGCCTCCCTCTTTTTTCTACTTTAGAATTAGGGTTTGTATTTGGGTTGAGGCAAATAGGGTTTATAATAGTATATTTATAGGCAAAATTTTCAGCTGAAATTTTTTCCATAAAATATTATTATTATTAACCCTTTAATTGATTATTCTTATTGACCAATTAACTAATAATTAAAACACCTTTTAATCATTAATCCCTTTTCTAAATACTTTAGAAAAAAAATTCTCTCACTTGATTAAATTTCCAAAATTAAATTCTTAATTAATAATATTAAGAACTTTTCTTAATTAATTTATAATTAATTAAATCTCATTTAATCAATTATTAAATTTGCTAATTAATTATTTATTTCACAAATAAATAATTACCAGCCATTATTAATTAATTCCTCCACCATTAAATCATTCTCTTTTATGGTGTGACCCTGTAGGTTCAATATTAAGCCGATAGTAGAAATAAATAATAATAAAACTATTTTATCATTATTTATATAAATTCTCTAATTTATTAAATATGATTAATTAATAAATTAATCATTTTTATTCTACATCGTGAGGGATACTTCTCAGCATATCGCGGCTATCCGGATAATACGAATTCACTGCTTAGAATACCAAAAACCTATTTAGTGAATAGTTACCGTACAATTAATTCCTTCTACCCTGTAATGTCATGATTAAATACAAGGCATGGAACTCATGTCAAGCCTATCTTATTTAATCATATGCTTTCCCATTCACTATGCTTAGTTCTAATTAATTTGAATTAGAAACTCCTTTCTAATTTCATTTACTCTGGCCAGATTCCTGAACTAGCATAAGTGGATCAGCATTGAACATTCTCTTCCTTTCACTGGAAGGGGTAGACCTTTATTGATCATACACTATCTTCGTGTACAAATTCCTACACCCAGTAGAGCCCTTATTATTGTCCATGGAGACTAAGAACTAAACCAAAATATAGTTCAGTATACACAAGATGACTATGATGACCTCAAGTCTAAGGATATTTGTACAACTATCACTATGTGAACATCTGCTGAAACGTGAGTGAACTCCATCAGTTGTTCAGCTGTGTGAGTCATATTCAGTGAACTTATTCTATAATAAGCACCTACATACTAGCTATAGTGTCACCACACAAATGTCTATGAGAACAGACATCCTTCATAATGAAGCAAGCATAGTATGTACCGATCTTTGCGGATTATTAATTACCAGTTAGTAATCCTACGACCAGGAAATATTTAAGTTCAGAGTTATCATCTTTTAGGTCTCATTATTATGATCTCATCATAATCTATAAAAAGCTTTACTCTAAACTATGGTATATCTTATTTAAACACTTAAATAGATAAAGCCCGCAATAAAACCAAAACAAGTCTTTTATTAATATCAATGAAATCAAAACATATGACATAAAAGTTATTCCTAAATCATCATACATGATTGGACTTAGGACACATCTCTTTCATACACTTGGTTTATTTATCACCAAATTTTCATGGTAATAAGACATGATAATAAAACAAAACCTATCAAGTCTAACTCCATGCTGCTTCATTACTCTATCCCAGCATCTTTGAATATCTTCATAATAGCAAGGAAATGGTAATGCTTCTTTGTTCTCAATTTCCTGCTAAACAGGCTGCCACATTCCTTTTGCAAACACCCAACACATGTGACTGTGTTGTCACTGTCAATAGATATTTGAATTGATCATCCGTCGGGTACATGCTTGTTATCCGTCGGGTAGCTTTGTTGATCATCCGTCGGGTAGCTTTGTTGGTCATCCGTCGGGTAGCTATTTAACACTTGACTCCATTTCACTTATATAAAATTACAAGACATCTTATATTTACAATTAATCAACCTATTCTGCATATCTACTAGTAGTCAACATGACTCATATGCTACTACAGAATCTATACAAAGTTGTTTGCATAAATATGCTACAAAATTTATTATTACATAAGCTACTCACTCGATGGATATTAAATAATCATCCGTCGGAACAATATTGAATCATCCGTCGGGACTATATTTGATCATCCTTCGAGTGCTACAAAATTCACTAAGTTAAATCTACTAATGTGTTTTGTATGATTTATCATCAAGTTCACAACATATTCCTAACAGACCAATCGATTCAATTAAATGGCCAAGTAACACATACACATATAACAAAATACGATGATCTATATGATACGATATACGAAACAAACACTTTTGATACATATTCTTATTTTTATTCGATACGCACAATACACATACCACATAAACAATAATAATTCAAAATCAATAACTCATGCCACGACCACTACAACCCGGTGATAACGGTCCTAAATTTTCAGAAAACAGTCACTACAATCCGGTGACTACGAACCTAAGTTCTTATTCGATATTTTCACAAATCATGACATAAATAAGAGATCCAAAATTATCGTTGAGACAACAGACATATCGATACATATTCTATAACACATAATACTTTCAAATATATCATCACTTAGCCCAAGTTTTGATAATCAAATATACAGGCATAACACACAATTTGAAAACACTAGCAAAATCGATCAAAAACTTACCATAAAATTTGAGCATATCTGAAATTACCCTTTTTGACCCTCTAAACAATATTATCTTGAAACACACAAAACACGAAAGTTAGAAAGAATGAAAAGATCTTCCCGAAAAGTCCAAGATCAACGAATTCTGAATCACGATGAATTTTATACGAATTTGCTATTAATTCTAAACCCAAAACTAATACAAAATACAATCTATTTATCCAAAATTCAATTATAAAGGAGACTATTAGAAAAGTGCGGTTAAAAGTGAAAGTCCAAATTCAAGCTATTCCTATTCTAAGTCCTCGAACTCCAATTATATCCAACTCGAATCTTTAGGCGAAACCTAAAAAATTGTAAGAATGAGCTATACAGCCCAGAGAGACCAATCGATTCAACTAGGTGGCCAAGTAACACATACACATATAACAAAATACGATTATCTATACGATACGATATACGAAACAAACACTTTTGATACATATTCTTATCCTTATTCGATACACACAATATACATACCACATAAAGAAAAATAATTCAAAATTAATAACTCATTCCACGACCACTACAACCCAGTGATAACGGTCCTAAATTTTCAGAAAACAGTCACTACAATCTGGTGACTACAGCCTAAGTTCATATTCGATATTTTCACAAAGCATGGCATAAATCAGAGATCTAAAATTATCATTGAGATAACACACATATCGATACATATTCTATAACACATAATACTTTCAAATATATCATCACTTAACCCAAGTTTTGATAATCAAATATACAGGCATAAGACACAATTTGAAAACACTAGCAACATCGATCGAAAACTTCCCTCAAAACCTGACCAGATATGAAATTAACCTTTTTGACCCTCTAAAAAATGTTATCTTGAAATACAAAAAACACGAAAGTTGTAGAGAACGAAAAGATATTTCTGAGAAGTCCAGGATCAACGAATTCTGAATCACGTTGAATTTTATACGAATTTTACAAGATTGCTGATTTTTCTGTAAAAGAGCCCTACAAATTTTGATAATTAAAACGAGGAAGACAAATAGAGTGTATTTATAATGATATAAAACCCTATTTCTTAACCTATAAGTTATACATATTAAAGTCTAATCCAAATTTAAGGCCCATAAGTCTAACCTATTTTTTAAATTCTAGTTCTTATCTAATTTTAATCCTTTTTTCTATTATTATATTATTAATCAAATTCTAAAAATTATGGGATATTACATACTACCCTCCTTAAAAAAAATTTGGTCCCCAAATTCACAACAATCCTATATGTCTACGCTCTCTAATATCTTATAGGTCAAACTTAAACTATGGTCCACACGAACGCATCATAGGGAATGTACCAGTCTCATACCTAATACACTCTGAAAGACAACCTGATCTTGATACCAACAGTAACAACCCGCACTTCCGGACTATTAATTCTAAACCAAAACTAATACAAAATACAATCTATTTATCCAAAATTCAATTACAAAGGAGACTATTACAAAAGCGCAGCTATAAGCGGAAGTCCAAAAGTCAATCTACTCATATTCTAAGTCCTCGAACTCCAATTATATCCAACTCGAATCTTTAGGCGAAACTTGAAAAATTGTAAGAATGAGCTATACAACCCAGCAAGAGACCAATCGATTCAACTAAGTGGCCAAGTAACACATACACATATAACAAAATACAATGATCTATACGATAAGATATAAGAAACAAACACTTTCGATACATATTCTTATTCTTATTCGATACACACAATACACATACCACATGAACAATAATAATTCAAAATCAATAACTCATGCCACGACCACTACAACCCGGTGATAACGGTCATAAATTTTTAGTAAACAGTCACTACAATCCGGTGACTACGGCCCTAAGTTCTTATTCGATATTTTCACAAATCATGGCATAAATCAGAGATCCAAAATTGTCATTGAGACAACACACATTTCGATACATATTATATAACACATAATACTTTCAAATATATCATCATTTAGCCCAAGTTTTGATAATCAAATATACGGGCATAACACACAATATGAAAACACTAGCAAAATTGATCGAAACATTACCTCAAAACCTGATCATATCTGAAATTATCCTTTTTGACCCTCTAAACAATGTTATCTTGAAATACACAAAACACGAAAGTTGTAGAGAACGAAAAGATATTTCCGAAAAGTCCAGGATCAACGAATTATGAAACACGATGAATTTTATACGAATTTTACAAGATTGCTAATTTTTGTGTAAAAGAGCCCTACGAATTTTGATAATTAAAACCAGGAAGATGAATAAAGTGTATTTTAACGATACAAAAACCTATTTCTTAACCTATAAGTTATACATATTAAAGTCTAATCCAAATTTGAGGCCCATAAGTCTAACCCAATTTTTAAATCCTAGTTCTTATCTAATTTTAATCCTTTTTTCTACTATTCTATTATTAATTGAATTCTAAAAATTACGGGATATTACAGACAGTTTCAAGCTCAACAAGCTGTAGTTCCAAATCTTGCTTTTCAATCTCAAGGTTCTCATTTAACTTTGACAGCCTACTCACTTCCTCAGTAGCTGCCACCATGCTTGTGTGGATATGAAACATCTTTACACTCATCTTTTCAACAGTTTCTTTATATTGGCTTGTATTTAAATCAATGGTGGTTAAAGTTGGTACCTCGGATTTTGATGAGGATGATTTTCCTCGCTCAAGAGTCATTAGTGCATAGTTTCCAAACTCTTCAGTCTCATCTTCATCATCAGTATCATCCAAATTTTGTCTTCTGCAATGTAAGCCTTTTCTTGCTGTTTCTTCAAGAGAGCTTCATACTTTACCTCCAATTTCAAATAGGCTTTGTCCTTCTTCACCTTTTTAGGCTTCCTGCACTCAGTAGCAAAGTGACTCAACTCATCACAGTTGAAGCACCTTACCTTTGATCTGTTAACAGATCCAGTCTTTTAGCCACCTTTGCTAGCTGAGTTATAATGAGTCTTTGGTTTCCAGTTGTTGATGTTGGAAGACTGTCCCTTATTCTTGACTCTAATGTTAGAGAATTTCATAGCCAAGTAAGTCATGGATTGGTCCATTTCATCTAGCTCATCTAAGGTATAAAACTCATCTTCCTTTAGCTCCAAAACAACTTGCTTCTGAGGTCCTTTGTTCTTTTACTCCACAACTTGAATAACTGGAACTTGAGCATCTTGTTCATCTTCACTTGCTTCAATGTAATTTACAACTAAGGCACTTGAACCATTAACCACATGTCCTTAGTTTTCCTTTAATGATTTTCTTTGTAACATTTCAAGTTCATAAGTTTTCAAGATCCCATACAACGCTTCCAATGTTATTCTGTTCAAGTCTCTTCCTTCTCTAATAGCTGATATATTCTGTTTAAGATGGTCAAGAAGAGCTAGCAAGAACTTCAGGTTAACCTCCTCAGCTTCATGATACTTATCATGAAGCTACACGTCATTTATTAATTTGTCAAACCTTTCAAAAAAACTTTAGTAATTCCTTCTTTGTGCTTTGCCATGAATCCCTCATATTGAGACACCAGTATCCTCCTTTGATTTGATCTAACTTCCTCTGTACCCTCACACGGAATCTCAATCTTCTCCCAAATATATTTGGCTGTGTCACAGTTGACAATATTATTGTACATAACATTGTGAAGTGATTCTATTAGAATTAGTTGTAGGCCACTATCCAGGGAGACTTTTTCCTTTTCAGTTTCAGTGTATTTTGACGGATCTTTAGGGGCATAATGAGCTGGGATGACCATATCTCCAACAGTAGATTCATCAACCCTTTCCATGGGGTGAAAGGGCCATTCTTGAGAATCTGAATATATAATGGGTTGGCCATCCTCATGAACAACATCATCTTCTTTTTCTAAAGTGTGTAGTTGATTCTATCAGAGGCTGGTATCTTAATACTTCTTATCTTTTGTGCACTCATACTTCCAAGTTCTTTATCTATTTTTTGCAGATTTTGCTCTGATACCACTTGTTAGCTATTTAGTACAACACAGGGGGGGTGAATATATTTTCTTGATTTTTAGCCTTTTTGAAGTTTGAATAATGGAGTGTGAACAAAGCAGTTTATTTTGTAGAGATATAATGTTAGAAAAAATAAAACAACAAGCACAATATTTTAAAACTAACTTAATTTGTATTAATTAAGTTTGTTTTGCTACAAATTATGTGTTCTTAAAAATATAAGAACTCAGCTTTTTCCTTGAGAGAATACAAGAAAATGTAAAACTGTTTGATACCTCTAAACTAAGGACCAGTGCATGCTTTATACATTAGAAGCACGAGTTTACAAAACTTGCACTAAAATGTACTAAACACTTTTCTAAAACAACCTTTTTTTATTTCCATTTATAGCTTAGAAAATTTATGCAGAATCTTGCAGGTCTGTGACCATCCTTTGTCTAGTTAATCTTGGCCCTTCATCTTGTATTCTCCCCAGCTACTTTGTAGACTTTTCAATCTAATTGATTGATCATTTGTTGACTGATAATCTTGGATCTTGAATTTGTTTGCAATCTGTATTCGAGAGGCATGTCGAGATCTCCAGTTTGTTCTATAGAGAAGTGACATCTCGATAAGTATAATGACTAATCGAGATCTCTGAGTTCTTTATAGGTGTTAGGAATATGTGTATTAGTTTGATGATAAGTTAAACAAAACACTTAAGTAGAAATCTAGTGTTTGTAGCCTCAACGGATAAGACCATCTTGGCTATCCGTTGAAGGAGTAGCTTTACTTAGCAATAAGTTTAGTATTGTAGCACATTTCATTCTCTGGATTCAAGTTGTAATTCTTAGATGTTGTAAATTATCAGTCATGTTGACTACTAGTGGATATGCAAATAGGAGGGCTAATTGTAAATATTTCATGCCTTGTAATTTTGTATAAGTGAAGAAGTATCAACTGATATTGAAGACCTTCAACGGATAAGAAACAAAGCTTCAACGGATGTCTTTAAAGCTTCAACGGATAATATCCATCAACGGATGCGTGCTTCAACGGATAAAGACTTCAACTGATAATGCATCAACGGATAAAGCTTCAACGGATAAAGCCTCAACGGATAAGGCATCAACGGATGAAAGCTTCAACGGATGCTTAGTTTATTAGCAGTTAATAGTGACAATTCATAAGCTGACAGAGGCACATGGGTTGACAGAGACAAACTGGAATGTGGAAGCCTCTAGGAGGAATCAAGAAAATGCAGCATTTCCATTCTGATGCAAACAAGGAAGTATTCAAAGATTAACAACTAAGCCTAAATTGCATTGGATAGAGAAATGAAGAAGAAACATGTGAAGAGCCTTTTTAATTGTATTTTAAAGTTTTGTCTTCACTTGTAAACTTGGTGATATATAAACCAAGTAGCAGCTAGTAATTAGATGTGAATTTTCCAGAGCTGTTTAGAAAAATCCAGAGAGAAAATGATCTAGTTTGTACTAGGAAGCAGCTGTGATTTAATTCTTTGAATCACAGATTTTCTGAAATAACACATCTCTGGTGGAACAACAAATCCACCAGAAAAGTTTTTAAGTTCTCTGTGTTCTTTACATTTGTGTTTGAATATATATATGTATGCATTAACTTCAAGCAATTCATACACATTTGCTCACAAAAACACTTAGCCTTAGAAACTGCTCAAAACTTGAAAAAGTTTTGAGATCTACATTCAACCCCCTTCTGTAAATCTCATTGTAAGTCCACTGGGAATAACAATTGGTATCAGAGCAAGCTCTTAACATACAAAGAGTTTAAAGATCTATTCTGCTAACATCATGAGTAAGAAGGATATTGGTGTAAAGATTCCAATCTTGGAAAGAGATAACTATCATCACTGGAAAGTGAAGATGCATTTACATCTTCTCTCTCAAGATGAAAGCTACATCAACTGCATTGAAAATGGTCCTCACATCCCTCACAAGGTGGCCACAGCTGATACTGCAACAGTTGCTGTTGGACAGTCGATTCCCAAGCTAAAAGCAGAATGGACTGTTGAAGATATTGAAGAGGTTCACAAGGACAAGAAAGCCATGAACATTCTGTTTAATGGCCTAGATCAAGATATGTTTGACAATGTCATTAACAGCCAAACTGCTAAGGAAATTTGGGATACTGTGCAGCTTATCTGTGAAGGCACTGAGCAAGTTAGAGAAAACAAAATGCAGCTTCTCATTCAACAGTATGAATATTTTCATTTTAAAAAAGGAGAATCATTGAATGATACCTTCAACAGATTTCAGAAACTATTGAATGGACATAAGCTGTATGGCAGAGTGTACCAAGTTAAGGACTCCAATTTAAAATTTCTAAGGTCTCTACCAAAGGAATGGAAGCCTATGACTGTTTCTCTAAGAAATTCTCAAGATTATAAGGACTTCACACTTGAAAGATTATATGGAATTTTGAAGACATATGAACTTGAGATGGAGCAAGATGAGCTGTTGGAAAAGGGGAAGAGAAAAGGAGGATCAGTTGCACTTGTAGCTGACAGTGAGAAGGTTGAAACCAGGAATGAGGAGAAGACAATGCCAAGTCTCAAAATTGGCACAAGCAAATCAGAATCAAGCAAGGGTAAAGAGCAAGTAGCTGAGGATGAAAACAATTCCAGTCAGGATGACTCTGATGATGTTGATGAACATCTGGCTTTTCTGTCCAGAAGGTTTGCAAAGATGAAGTTCAGGAAAAATACAAAATTCACTAAGCCAAACAAAAATATGGTGGACAAATCCAAGTTCAAATGTTATAACTGTGGCATTAGTGGACACTTTGCAAGTGAGTGTAGGAAGCCAACCTCTGATAAGAAGAAATTTGAGCAAGTTGATTACAAAAAGAAGTATTTTGATTTGGTCAAACAAAAGGAAAGAGCTTTTCTCACTCAAGATGATTGGGCAGCAGATGGAGTCAATGAAGATGATGATATGGAATATGTCAACCTAGCCCTAATGGCTAATTCTGATGAAAATGAAACTAGTTCATCAAGCAACCAGGTAATTACTACTGATCTCTCTCAGCTTTCTAAAAATGAATGCAATGAAGCCATAAATGATATATCCAATGAATTATATCATTTGCGTGTTTCCCTTAAATCACTAGCTAAAGAAAACACTAGGATCAAAGAGAATAATGTCTTTTTAAGTGATAGGAATGCTGTGTTAGAGGATCAGGTAATTGAGCTTGAAAAGATTAAACTTAAATGCTTGACTGTTGAGAGTGAACTAGAAGAAGCTGTTAAGAAAGTAGAAATTCTTTCTAAACAGTTAGAAAGTGAGCAAGAGGTAATCAAGGCCTGGAAAACATCTAGGAATGTTAGTGTTCAGATTGCCAAGGTTCAGGGAATTGAATCATTCTGTGAGGATGCCTGGAAGAAAAACAAAAAGGAGTTGGAATTAATTGATGGATTGTCAACGGATGTGGAATCAACGGATGATGAAAGTTATCCGTTGAAAGAAGAAAAGGAGCATCCGTTGAAGGCTCATCAATTAAAACAGGCAAGTAATTTCAAAAATAAAAATCTCAACAAGAAGGATGGTTCAACTCTCAAGAACTTTGTCAAAGAAGGAGCTAACACATCCAAAGATGCCAGTAAGGTGAATATAGGACACATGACTTTAGATCAGCTGAAAAATAGGCTTAAGTTGGTTGAGGATAAGAAGGAAACTAAAAGAAAATCTAAAAGAAATGGGAAGGTAGGGATTAATAAACATAACAATTACACACCTGATAGGTATGCTCCTAGAAAAAGCTGTGTGCATTGTAAAAGTGTTAATCACCTATCTGATAATTGCAAATCTGTTAAAAATGCTCCCATGCCTTCAAATCCCTCCATGCCTAACATGTCTATGTCACCTCTGCATGTTATGCCTGTTATGTCTCATCAGAATCCGCATGCACATTTTGCAAACATGCCATATATTAATAATCCTTATTTTACTGCATTTAGTATGCCTCAAATGCCATACAATATGCCTATATGGAATAACATGTTTGCACAATCTATGCCTTATCAAATTCAATCAAATGTGCTAAATGATTCTGTGACTAACCCTACACTTCAACCAACCACATCTGAGATCAAGGTTGACCCAAAGTTACCTAAGTCAAAAGATGCAGGAGGAATGAAGTCTAGGAAAAAGACTAACAAGGCTGGACCCAAGGAAACTTGGGTACCAAAATTAACTTGATTGATTTTGTTGTGTGCAGGGAAAAAGAAGGAATCTATGGTACTTGGACAGTGGCTGTTCAAGACACATGACAGGAGATTTCACCCTGCTCACAGAGTTTAAGGAGAGAGTTGGCCCTAGCATAACCTTTGGAGATGACAGCAAAGGATTCACTATGGGATATGGCTTGATTTCAAAAGAAAATATCATCATTGATGAAGTTGCATTGGTTGATGGTCTCAAACACAACTTATTGAGAATCAGTCAACTATGTGACAGAGGGAATACTGTTTCCTTCAATTCTGAAGCCTGTATTGTCACAAGTAAGAAGGACAATAAAGTGGTTCTAACTGGAGTTAGAAAAGGGAATGTGTATTTAGCTGACTTCAACTCTACAGATGCAGAATCTATTACTTGTCTTCTCAGCAAAGCAAGTTCAGTTGAAAGTTGGCTATGGCACAAGAAGCTGTCCCACTTGAATTTCAAGACAATGAATGATCTAGTCAAAAAGGACTTAGTTAGAGGAATGCCTCTGGTAGAATTCACAAGGGATGGACTGTGTGATGCTTGTCAGAAAGGAAAGCAAAAGAAAGTATCATTCAGTAAGAAGCTTGAATCTGCAATTGATGAACCATTACAACTGCTACACATGGATCTTTTTGGACCAGTCAATGTATTGTCAATTTCAAGGAAAAGATATTGCCTAGTGATTGTAGATGATTTCTCAAAGTTTTCATGGGTTTATTTTCTTGGATCAAAGGATGAAGCTAGTGAAATCATTATCAATCATATCAAGCAAGTCAACAATCATCCTGATTTCAAAGTAAGGAATATTAGGAGTGACAATGGAACTGAGTTCAAGAATTCAACCATGAAGTTGTTCTGTGAAGAAAATGGGATCATGCATGAGTTCTCAGCTCCAAGGACCCCACAACAAAATGGTGTGGTGGAAAAGAAGAACAGATCACTAATTGAAGCTGCAAGGACAATGCTTGAAGAGTCAAAACTCTCAACTTACTTTGGGCTGAGGATGTTAACTGTGCATGTTACACTCAGAATATTTCTCTAATCAATCAGGCAAAAGGCATGACTCCCTATCAATTATTCAAGAGAAGAAAACCAACTTTAAACTTTCTGCATGTCTTTGGTTGCAAATGTTACATCTTAAGGAATCAATCTGATCACATAGGGAAGTTTGATGCAAAGGCTGATGAAGGAATATTTGTTGGTTATTCTGCTGGAAAATCATATAGGGTCTACAATCTAAGAACCAACATTGTCATGGAATCTGTGCATGTTGTGTTTGATGATAAAAAGATTGATGGACTAACAGATGAGGGACATCATGAAGGACTCAAATTTGACAATATTGAGATATATTGTGACGATAGTGAAGATGAGAATGATGAAGAAGGCATCTCAAGAAGAATTCAAAATCTGCCTTTGGATAATGCACAGAATGCTGCATCCGTTGAAAGTCATAATTCAGCTTCCGTTGAAAGAAGCAATGCAGCATCCGTTGAAAGACAAAGTGCATCATCCGTTGAAGTTCATAATGAAGCATCCGTAGATCACAGTCTGTCAACGGATAATCAATTCACTTCATCAGTTGATAGAGCTCCCAATTCCTTTCAAAGGATCAGTAACTCAGGGGGAGTTTCAACCAATCAACATTCTATCTCACATCATGACAATACTGAAGCAACCTCATCTAGAGCTAATCTACCACCTCAAAGGAAATGGACCAAGAATCACCCTTTTGAACTGATCATTGGTGATGCTACATCTAAAGTGCAAACTAGAAGGGCTACTCAAGATGAATGTCTGTATAGTAGCTTTCTATCACAGGAGCAACCTAAGAGAGTGGAAGAAGCTCTATTGGATCCAGATTGGATTTTAGCAATGCAAGAGGAGTTAAACCAATTTGAGAGGAACAAAATATTGAAGCTGGTACCCAAGCGAAAGAACAAGAGTTCTATTGACACAAAATGGGTATTCAGAAACAAGATGGATGAAAATGGCATTATCATAAGAAATAAAGCCAGATTGGTTGCTAAAGGCTATTCTCAACAAGATGGAATAGATTTTGATGAAACATTTGCTCCAGTTGCCAGACTTGAGGCCATCAGAATCTTTCTAGCCTATGCAGCCCATGCCAATTTCAAAGTCTATCAAATGGATGTCAAGAGTGCATTTCTAAATGGGGAATTGGAGGAAGAAGTTTATGTAAGCCAACCTCCAGGGTTTGAAGATCCAAACTTTCCAGACTATGTGTATTATCTGTTGAAAACACTCTATGGACTAAAGCAAGCACCTAGAGCCTGGTATGAGACTTTGTCAAAATTCCTTCTAGATAATCACTTCACAAGAGGTACTGTTGACAAAACTCTTTTCTTTAGAAATGTTAATGGCTCTACAATACTTGTTCAAATTTATGTAGATGATATTATATTTGGATCTACAGATGATAAGCTTTGTAAAAAGTTTGCTAAGTTAATGCAAAGTAAATATGAAATGAGCATGATGGGAGAGTTAACTTATTTTCTTGGTTTACAAGTTAAACAAGTTAGTGGTGGAATTTTCATTAGTCAAACTAAATATATTTATGATCTTTTAAAGAAGTTTGACTTAATGGACTGTTCATCTGCAAAAACTCCCATGGCCACTGCCACCAAGCTTGAATTAAACAACGCTGAAAAGTCTGTGGACATTTCAAGTTATAGAGGCTTGGTTGGCTCACTTTTATATTTAACTGCTAGTAGACCTGCTATAATGTTTTCTACATGTCTCTGTGCTAGATTTCAAGCTGACCCTAAAGAATCTCACTTAGTGGCTATTAAAAGAATCTTCAGATATCTCAAAGGGACTCCAAATCTAGGAATTTGGTACCCTAGAGAGTCTGGTTTTGATCTAATTGGCTACTCAAATGCAGATTATACAGGCTGCAAAATAGACAGGAAAAGCATAACTGACACCTGTCAATTTCTAGGGAACAAGCTTGTGTCATGGTTCAGCAAGAAGCAAAATTCTGTTTCTACATCAACAGCTGAAGCTGAGTACATTGCTGCTAGTAGTTGCTGTGCACAAATACTATGGATGAGGAATCAACTATTTGACTATGGACTAACTGTTGACAAAATTCCTATATTCTGTGACAACACAAATGCCATTGTAATTACTGAAAATCCAGTGCAGCACTCAAGAACCAAGCACATTGACATCAAGTACTACTTCATTAGGGAACATGTGATGAAAGGTACAGTGGAACTTCATTTTGTTCCAAGTGAAAAGCAGATTGCAGACATATTTACCAAGCCACTTGATGAATCAACAATCACAAGATTAGTAAGTGAGCTAGGTATGCTAAGTTATTCATAAATTTATGTCCTCTATATAATCTGCATTGAAGCCTGAAATGAATTTGCAGCAAGAACAAAGTTGGATTTAAGTAAGACTTATTCTATCAACGGATATTCCCTATCCGTTGAAAGCCAAAATTGTTCTATCAACTATCCGCTGATAGCCAAAATTGTTCTATCAACGGATGTTCATTATCCGTTGAAATACAAATACATTTCTGGTAATTTTATCCCTCAACGGATAAAATAGTGTTGATCATCAACGGATAACTATTTACCTTATCCGTTGAAGTGTCACATCAGTTACTTTAAGTGAGTCACAGCCGTTGATTCTTTTACTTAACCGTTGATACAGATATACACTGTTGTATGTATTTGTATTAAAGGCAGTTTTCAGAAATTCTACAGTTTTCTTTATTCTTAAACGGCTGTAATTTTTTTAAAAGTATCATTTAATCATTTTATTTACATTTTAATTCAAGAAAGTATAAAAGCCCATTGAATTCTTATTTTCACCTTACGCTTTCTTGCAATTTTTATTCTCCTTCTCTCCCAAAATTCTCAAGTTTTTTCTCTGCAACCTCTACTCACAACAATGGCACCAGTAGTCAAAATTATGTCTCAATCTGGATTTGTTTATGAAAAGAATAATTTCGTAGCCTTGGTTGAAAAGAATGAAGCCCATTCTGATTATCACAAGATGATGGACTTCATCAAAAACTGCAAACTAAGCTATGCAATGCTGGAAGCCCCAACCATCTACTGTGAGGTGATTGAGGAGATTTGGACAACTGCAGAGTTCAACTCCACAGATATGACTATTTCCTTCTCTCTCAAAGGTAAGGATTATTGCATTAACTGTGATGATATACAGTCTTGCTTTAAGTTGCCTGAGAATAATGCCATGACACCACACACTGATAAAGATGTATCTGCTATGTTAGATTCCATAGGCTATGCTTTTGATTCTGCTAGTTTAGGTAGTATTAGAAGGAAAGGCCTTAGGAAAGAATGGAGCTTTCTTGGAGATGCCTTTATCAAGGTTTTCTCTGGGAAGATTAGCAATTTTGATGCCATAACTTCATCTCTTGTTAATATGCTCTATATGCTAGTTTCCGATAGGTACTTTAATTTTAGCAACTATGTCATGCTAGAATTAGGTTCCTGATTAGGTAACAAAGCTAATAGACCACATAACATCTACTATGCTAGATTCTTTATGTTATTGGCTAACCATGTTGCTGAAGGATTGGTTATATCTAATGAGAACAATAAACTCAAATGCTGGGCACAAGAGAAAAGGGTCCTTGCAGACCTTTTGAGAATGAACCTCAACAGCCAGGTGCCATTGGTATATTTGCCAATCATGAATGCACCACAGGTAAGTGAGGTAAACACTTCTATAACTCTTACTGTTTCCAACCCCATTGTTTCTTTGCCTTCCAGTATGGCAATGGAATCTGTGTCTTTGTCTAAACAGGTTCCTACCAAAGCCACCAAAACTAAAATTTCAAAACACAAGCCAAAGAAAACCACCTCTGTTGTCTCTCAAAAGACAACAGTTGTAACAACTACCATAAGCTCTGAAGGGAGTGAACAGGGTGTGAGTGGTGAGGGGAGGGGTGAACATCAAGAAACCCCCCAGGATAAGGTGGGAGAGGTGAGTGGTACCCCAGCCAGCCAAGCCACAGTCTCTCAAAAGACTGTGGTGGTTCAAAAGGAGTCAAACACATCCCTAGTTGCATCCTCCCAAAAGGGTGCAACTATTGAAAATAGTCCCCAACCAGGGACACAGAACAAAAGAGGGAGGGACACTGAAGCCACAAATTCACCAATCAAAGCCTTTTCAAGGAAGAAGAAGGCCAAGACCCTAGTTTCCACACAAGGGGCACACACAGCACAGATACATCCACCTGTATCTTTGCCTTCTCAAATTCAGCTTGATGTGACTCCAGCAAATGTGGAGTCACAGCCCCATTCTCTCATAATAGAAACACATCCATCATCAAACTCTCCATCACCCTCTCTGGATGTGGATATGATATTCACATCACTTCCTGATTCTCCCTCATTAAAACTCAGGGAGGAGCCCCACTCAAAACCTGATGATCATCATCTTTTAGATGATTTGTTGGATCATCGGCCCATTCTTTCAGATATAGTTGAAGAATCTGTGTCACCTCACTTAAAATCAATTCACACAGATTCAACAATTATGTCACTTTCAATATCTACATCTTTTCCTTCTTCAACGGATATCTCTCATCCGTTGACAAGTGGTTGTTCTTCGACGGATAAGCTTAACAGCAGTTATCCGTTGATACCATCAGTTTCCACTTCAACGGATACTCCCTATCCGTTGATGGTCTCTATACATATAACAGAAACAATTCCAACTGTAGAGGACATGGTTACTATACAATCACTTTTAGGTTTGAGGGAAGGGAGTGATAATTTGAGTGAGAGGCTGGGTTGCTCCCAGGCAAAAGGAGAGGTTGAGAGTCACCATATGCATGCTATTTCTTCCAGCATGGCAAAAGTGAGTGAGGGGAGTGCCACCTTAGAAGGTGAGGGTGAGGGTGTGAGGGTGTGTGTGAGCCAGGGGGAGTCCCTGATGCAAGAAAATAGAGAAAATGAGAGAAAGGCAGGTACAGAAGCTATAAGGGTGGATCCAGCCATTACTAGTGAGTCAATGATTGTGGATGATGCAGACAAGGGAAGACAATTTCAGCAACATTACAAAGCTGTAATTGATAACATTTCCTTGAATGCTGGCACTTTTACTCACCCTGTTCCATCCTATCAATTATTGGCTGCTCAGGGCAATGTGGAGGCAGAACAGATTTTAAACATTGTACACACTTCAGAATCTCTTCTCAGAGACAAAGCTACTGTTAACAGGCTGCCTTCTCAAGCTGGTGAGCCATCTGAAGAATTTGGAGTAAATTTTAATGATGATGACTCTAATTCTTTGGATGAGAGCATGAACTTAGGGGGAGAAGCAGACCCAAGTTCTGTTCCAGATCTCCCTGATTGGGCATGGGCAAAGGCATCTACACCAGGAGAGTTTGGTGTAACTTTGGTCAGGCAAGTAATGACTATTCAGAAGGCCCTTCAGGAGACTACAGATGCTGGTACCAAGGCAATTTTTCGAGCTCATCTGGACTCTCTGCATCTCTTGCAGTTGCAGCATTTCAAACAGAATCTAAGTGTGGATGAACTCAAGCACGACATTGTTGATCTGAAATCCTACAATGCTGAGAAGTTGGATTCAGTCATGCCTTATGGTACTATGCAAGATTTGTTGGGGAGACTGAGGAAAGCATCTGATGCTGACAAGAGGCTGGCCAGGTTGGAAGACAGAGTTCAGATCATTGAAGACTCTATGGTCACCATTCTTCAGAATCAACAAACTCAGACAAATCTACTAATGCAGCTGGCAAAAGCACAAGGCTTGACCCCTACCCTTGATGATAACAAAAAGGGGGAGAATAAAGGGGAAGGGGAAGGAGAGCCATCAACAACAGTTCAAATATCTCAAGTGCTAGTACCTGCCATCACCACTTCTCCAACTATTCAAATCAAAGGAAAGCTTGATGGAATTGATCTAATTGAGATAGCAGCAGCTAAATTGCAAGTCAAAGAGCAAAGGAGGAAAATCGATGAAAAGATGCAACAAATTTTTGATTCTACAACTTCTAAATCACAATTTGTGAAGTATAGCACAAAGGTGGAACCAATTATTATGGAGCTCAAGCCAGTAAGGAGGAATAAGGTTGGAGAGACTTCTTCCAAGAATCTGAAACCTATGGTTCTCAAGCCCAACAATAGATCCAATAAGGACTCTACAAAGAATCCTCTAAGCCTTGCTCAGATGAAAGAAGTGGATTTTCCTCTTCCAAAGCCTGATGAAGACAAGGTTTTGGGTGGAAGTATCATACAGCACAAAGAGTCCATGGATGTGGTTGAAAGGAGGAACATGGCTATTATCTTTAGAGAGGGAAAGAGCATTTGTGTGATGCAAGGACATCCCAAATTCCCAATAGCCAAGAGGGAAGAAGCCAGAAGGTTGAAGGAAGAAGCCAAAAAGCTAAAGGCTGACAAAAGAGCACAAGCAAAGCTTGAAAAACAGCTAAAGTCAAGTCAAGCTGAAGAAAAGAAAGAAATTGAAGACAAAAGTGGAGATGAAGGTATGGGGGACATGGTTGATAATGATATGGAAGAAAGAAGTAAGGAAAGAGAGGAATGGCAGAAAGGGAACAGAAAGAAGGCCAATGCAAAGAGAAAGATGGTAAATGAGACTGAAGAAACCCAATCAAAAT
This sequence comes from Apium graveolens, assembly GCF_009905375.1. Taxonomy (NCBI): domain Eukaryota; kingdom Viridiplantae; phylum Streptophyta; class Magnoliopsida; order Apiales; family Apiaceae; genus Apium; species Apium graveolens. Next base: position 189,569,230 of record NC_133657.1, read on the forward strand.
CCAAACCACTACCTTCTATTCCTGAACCCATTGTGCCTGACCCCTTCATAAAATTCATGGTGAAACAATCATTCCTAAGGAGGAACCAATTGATTGGGACACCATCAAATTGCACACCTTTTTAACCTCTTCTCCACCATCAAAGAAGCAGAAAAGAAGAATCAAATCAACACCTTCTAAAACCTCAATCAAATTCACTCAGAAGCCTAAGCCTAAGCCACAAGCCTCTAAGGATGATTATGTTCACATTTATGACATAAAAGAATTTTCAGACATTGAACTCTATCTGGATGAGCTGGAGGAAGTAAGGGGAATAGCTGCCTACAGACAGCTACCAGAAAGACTAGTGTTCAAATACAAAGGAAGTGGGGAAAGAACTTGACCTCTCTACAGGATGTTGAATGAAGGCTACTCTACCTTGGTTAGAGTCTACTCAGCCATACAAAGGGATTCTGGCTTTACCAGGACTGCCAAGACTGAGATTCTCAACAAGATTGCCAACATAAGGAAAACTTGGTGGGAGCCCAATGCCTTGCCTAGAACATTACTCATTCAAGAAAGAGGAATTACAGTTCATAAATCACCTCATTGGTTGATGGAGTTCAGAGACAACAAAGGAGTCAGAAGATTTTTCAGACTTGAAGATCAGCTCAAGATAGTTAGTAATGAAACTCTCAAGGATATGCAATCTAAGTTGGACATCAATGAAGAAGATGAAGCTGAGTTCTACAGACAACTTCAACTTCAAATAGAGGAGAATAACAGGAGGCTAGGAAAGAAAACAAGGGATCAAAGGAAAAGAAATTAATCTGCTCAGGCTAAAGGAGCACCCTTGGAAACAATGTAATTCTTCAATTCCATCTCAGCATACATATTTTTGCAGCACTTTTGAATTTCTGCTTTATTACAGTTAATATATTTGTCAAGTGTTTTATTATCATCAAGCTAAACCCAAATTTATGCCTACAGTTCTAGTAGACATAAATAGGGGGAGATTGTTAGGAATATGTGTATTAGTTTGATGATAAGTTAAAGAAAACACTTAAGTAGAAATCTAGTGTTTGTAGCCTCAACGGATAAGACCATCTTGGCTATCCGTTGAACGAGTAGCTTTACTTAGCAATAAGTTTAGTATTGTAGCACATTTCATTCTCTGGATTCAAGTTGTAATTCTTAGATGTTGTAGGAAATTATCAGTCATGTTGACTACTAGTGGATATGCAAATAGGAGGGCTAATTGTAAATATTTCATGCCTTGTAATTTTGTATAAGTGAAGAAGTATCAACTGATATTGAAGACCTTCAACGGATAAGAAACAAAGCTTCAACGGATGTCTCTAAAGTTTCAACGGATAATATCCATCAACGGATGAGTGCTTCAACGGATAAAGACTTCAACTGATAATGCATCAACGTATAAAGCTTCAACGGATAAAGCCTCAACGGATAAGGCATCAACGGATGAAAGCTTCAACGGATGCTTAGTTCATTAGCAGTTGATAGTGACAATTCATAAGCTAACAGAGGCACATGGGTTGACAGAGACAAACTGGAATGTGGAAGCCTCTAGGAGGAATTAAGAAAATGCAGCATTTCCATTCTGATGCAAACAAGGAAGTATTCAAAGATTAACAGCTAAGCCTAAATTGCATTGGATAGAGAAATGAAGAAGAAACATGTGAAGAGCCTTTTTAATTATATTTTACAGTTTTGTCTTCACTTGTAAACTTGGTGATATATAAACCAAGTAGCAGCTAGTAATTAGATGTGAATTTTCCAGAGCTGTTTAGAAAAATCCAGAGAGAAAATCATCTAGTTTGTACTAGGAAGCAGCTGTGATTTAATTCTTTGAATCACAGATTTTCTGAAATAACACATCTCTGGTGGAACAACAAATCCACCAGAAAAGTTTTTAAGTTCTCTGTGTTCTTTACATTTGTGTTTGAATATATATCTGTCTACATTAGCTTCAAGCAATTCACACACATTTGCTCACAAAAACACTTAGCCTTAGAAACTGCTCAAAACTTGAAAAAGTTTTAAGATTTACATTCAACCCCCCTTCTGTAAATCTCATTGTTAGTCCACTGGGAATAACAATAGGTATACTTGACTTGGCGAGGTCTCTTGATATTTGCATGCTAAATGACTTGTCGATATGTCTGAGATCTCTACATGTAGAATTGACTTGTCAATATCTCAGAGATATCTATATTTATTTTGACTTGTCGATATATTTGAGATCTCTAATGATAATTTGACTTGTCGATATTTCCAATCTTCACATCTTCATTTTGACTTGTCGATATCTTTGAGTTTTCTACATGCAGAAATGACTTGTCGATATCTCTAATCTTTATATCTGTATTTGACTTGTCGATAGCTTTGAGACTTCTCTATAATCCATTTTGAACTTCTCGATAAGTCATTCTGGAGTTCTCGAATGACTTTTCTATATTATTTGATCTGTGACTTGTCGATATCTTGACTTAGAATATTTCCTAGAACATCCTTATTCAACTCCAAGTTTTTACACTTTTCTCTGAGGCATGATCATGGCTTGATCTTCTTCCAGAGTTTATTACTTAGCTTGAATCTATTCAAAGAAAAATCCCCCAATCTAATCTTCTAACCATTTTATAGACTTATGTAATATAATACAAAATACAAATTTAGATTACCAATACAATTGAATCTTAGGGCTATCAATTTTGACTTAGTCTTGTTATTGTATATGCATGTCTTGCACAACAAATGCGCAATCCGAATCAAAAAATACATATAGACTTTTGAGGACCGGAACTACAAATTGATCCGAAAAATTGCTCTAAAGCTACGATGGTTCATATATCGAGGATTTGTACTGGGAGAGAAAAAATTGGTAAATAGAGTCAACAAATTTTTTTTTGACTTATGGACAACCTCTCATTAATAAGCTAACAGAATCGAGTATGATTGTTAATAAGTTGAAATACATGACACTTGGAAGCAAACAATGCGCGAGCTTAAGCATGACTTGGTCCCGAACAAATGCTTGTTGCTTGGAAATAACGAATTATGCATGAAGCCTCTCATATTACATGTTTGGAACGAACATGTACTTAGTAATTGAGAACCATAAGCATAGAAGAACTAAGAGAATTATTCGTGAGCACAAAACATACAAATTACAAGTGATAAGGTTGGAGACACGGGTATTGGTCGACCGTAATGCAAAAAAGGAGAAGTAATAAAAATCTCGAATATCTAGTTATCATGATAAGTTAAAAATTATTATAAATTATACACATGAGAAAACAAAACAAAAATAGGTATTCACATAATACTGGGGACTTGTTGATACTATATAAATCTAATTTTATAATTGACATTAAATTTTAATAAAAACTTAATAGGCTTATTCGATCATTAATCTTTTAAGGCAAGAGAGATCCAATACAATGAAAAATATAATAAACTAAGAAACTTACGAGGTGATATACTCCTAAAGTAAAGGAGTAATGGACCACCAAGACTATATTGATTTGATTTCCTATTAAAGGACACGCACCTTGGGAATGGACAGTAAATTATACTATTATAGAATTAGTTATATCAAGTGCAACCTCAAATTACATAAACCCTTATTTTCTTTCTTATATAGGATGAGAGTCTCAAGATTTTGAATAAAAACTTGACATTACCAGGAATGAGTGAGTACAACGACATGATTATGCCAAAATAGAAAAATATTCGAGTAGTAGAGAGATGGGAGTTGGTCTTCAATTTTAGTGCATGAGCATGCTCGAAACTCTATGATCCTCTTACTTATATTTATATTTTATTTTAATTATAATTTTTTATTTTATTTTAGAATTTTATATCACTGTATAAATAATGATGTATGACGCAACATAACATAATAGAATTTTGATTAAATTAAAATATTAAGAGTTTTCTCTTATTTGTATGTGTGTATTTTATAATGTTTGAATATCTTGCTCACTATTTCAGTCATGTACTAATTTCACTAAGCATGCTTTGAAATTGAAAAAAAACATGAAAAGGAATTGAGTTGAAATAAGCAGAACCATGATTTTCCTATATTTGTATATTCTATTTTTTTTTTACTGGGTAAACCCTACGGGCTCACGCAATAGCACGTGAACCAAGGTAAACCGCATTTAAGCGACAGACTCTGACTCACCGTGGGATTCGAACCTGTGACCAAGAGGACAATTTTCCTCTCTTTCCTCTCTTTAACCAACTGCCAACCCTTGCGGGCTGTATATTCTATTTTGAAATAAGTAGAAACATGACTTGTCCTATATCGTATTTCTTTTATAAAAAAAATATTATTCCTTCTTAGATATTCAATAAAATGTATATTATATGTTTGATTTAGTTCTGACTAAGTTTGGATTTTAATTTATTTTGTTAATTTAAAATATTTTAAAAATATATTTTAAAAAATAAAAATATTTCAATTTTAAAAGTTCCAAAACAAATACTTAAACTAAATATATCATATTTAACCCCATTGATGAAATGTAAATTTAAAAAAGTGCCCCATTGATGAAATGTAAATTTAAAAAAGTGAAACGTATTTTCTGAGATAGCTGAAATGCTTTATTCATAGCTATAGTCAACGTTTTCATACACCTGATTTTCACTCGGCTCCAAAAGGTTTTGTTTAATAATTATTTTCATTTGATTTGTATTTTTACTATATTGTTAAATAACTTTTTGTTCATACTAAAGTCATTTCCATTTATTTTAAAAAAAATGTTAAAATTAAATATGAAGTTAATAAAACAAACCTTTCAATATTTTATATATTAGTTTTTGCAATCAAATTTGGTAATGCGTATAAAATAATAAATATTATATATATATATATAAACATAGAATATTGATATGTCAATAAAATCTGAAAATTAGTTTAAAGTTAATTTTATATAGAATGAGACGATAAGAATTACACAAAACAAATTGAGGAACATAGGCCATTGCACATAGTGTAATAAATCAATAATTATTTTTAAGTTTTCTTTAATTCTCTTCATCGAAATAGAAAATAATATAATATATATAATCTTAATATTATACTTAAACTTTAATGATTAAATATAATATTAAGATTGTCAAAATTATGTATATAGATATAAATATAAATATATAATTTAAGATTTTTTATTTCATGATTGCAATGGATAATATAAAATATTGAATAATTTATTTCAATAAATTCATATATTTAGGTTTTTAAGGTTTAATATATTTTCATTGTTTTAAAAATCTAATGAAAAATAACTTTAACATGATAATTATTCAAAATATAATAAACATATACAAACAAAATAAAAATAAATATTAAACAGAAGTCTTTTAGCATCAATACCCTATAGTCCAGGTGGATAAAGTATTTTCACCGGACACCTTTTTTCTAAAAAAAAACTACATCCTTCGTTGTATTATCTTAACCGTTTAGAAATGATATGTTCCATCATTTTTTTTATATCTACATGCCCATTTTATCATCCCGTTGTATCCCCTTTTTTAACATCAATGATATAATATTTAAATCATTTATATAGCCCCCTTTTAAGATTCAATGATATGTTATTTAAATCAACATGTTCGCCCCTTTTCAATTAGCATATGTAATGTATTCCTCCATGATATTTTATTTATTAAAATTAAGAGTTGCAGTGTATTAATGTTCTTTTCAATTAGCATCAATTATATGTTATTTAAATCATCCATGTCCTCCCTTTTCAAATTGTTCTCTTCAATTAGCGTCTGAAATGTATTTCTCCATGATATTTTTTTATTGAAATTAAGAATTGATGTGTATTAACGTGTAATTTTAATCTCATTCTAAATTATACATCCTTGAAATTTGAGTTCTGACTCTGTAAACTAGTTTATTTTTATGTTGCAGGTGCAATCTTTAGCTTGGCTTTTTTAATTGAAATTAAGAATTGATGTGTATTAACGTGTAATTTTAATCTCATTCTAAATTATAAATCCCTGAAATTTGAGTTTTGGCTTTGTAAACTAATTTATTTTTATGTTGCAGGTGCAATCTTTAGCTTGGTTTTGAACAAAAAAAGATCAAGTTAATTATTAATATAATTGGTTCAAGCTCAGGAACAAAAAATAGTGAAAGCAGAATCTTAGGGGTCAAGCAGATGACTTCATCTCTCTTCCTGGTGATGTTTTGGTTGACATATCTTCTATTATAACATTGAAAGAAGCTCTCAATGTATACTTTTCATGTAAGAAGCTAAACTTTTTGACAACCTCGATACCAAATATAGAAATCCCAGAAGCTGAAAATGGTTGTCCTGCTAAGAAATAGGAATTTATAAAATCTAATCCAAGGTTATTAGCTAAGCATGATAGTCTGGTTCGAATATTTCAGCTTTCATTCTTTCCTGAAAAAAATACAAGAGTCTTGTTTTTCGCTGGCTACCTTTGGTTGTGAAAAATGGTATTGAATAGCACGATCTTATGTTGTACGATAGACTGTAAGTGGATATTCCTGTATCTTTTTTGACTGTTGGAACTTTGAAAGTGTTGAGATTGAGGTATTATAAAGTTGATATACCATCAATAGCTGGTCTCAAGTCCTAGAAATGCTTTTTCTTGGAGCCATGCCCATTACTGATTATGAGATGGGCTTGTTTTTTTGCTATTGTGAGTCCTACAGCACTTGACCCTTGAAAGGTGCTTTGCTTTTAAGGAGATCAAAATTGTACATCATAGGTGCAAGCTCGAAACGTTGGTACTGGACGGCCACTGCCCGAATTTTTCCAGGTTGAATATACTGAGATTGAATACTCTGGTCGTTCATAGAAGAAACATGAACTTCTCGATAACTAATTGCTCAGATTTTGATGAGATGGTCTTATCCCGAGTAGGAGTAGGCGGAATCACCCAGCATGAATCTGAGAATATGAAGGCCAATATAATCAGTAAACTGATTATGTTCCCAAGTTTACTTATTATATTGGCCTTCATTTTATCATATTCCTTCTAGCTAATTCTGCCTGCTCCTACTCGGGATAAGACCACTTCATCGATATTTGGACAACTAATAATCGAGAAGTTCATGCTTCGTCTACGAACGACTAGAGTCTTCAATCTCAATATATTCAACCCGGAAAGAATCGGGCAGTGGCTATCCAGTACCAATGTTTCGAGCTTGCACCTAATCTCCTCAAAAGCAAAGCACTTTTCAAGGGTCAAGTTCTGTAGAGACTCGCAATGGCTAAAAAAAGAAGCCCATCTCATAATCAGTAATGGGCATGGCTACAAGAATGAAGCAATTTCAGGGACTTGAGACCAGCGATAGATGGTAGATCAACTTTACAATACCTCAATCTCAACACTTTCAAAGTTCCAATGGTCAATTGAGATACAGGAATTTCCATGTACACTCTATCATACAACATAAGATCGAGCTCTTCAATACCATTTTTCACAACCGAAGATAGTCAGTGAAAAACATGGCTCTGGTATTTTTTTTCAGGATAGAATGAAAGCTGAAATTTTCGAACCAGACTATTATGCTTAGCCAAGAACCTTGAAATAGATTTTACAAATTCCTCTTTCTTAGCAGGACAACCATTTTCAGCTTCTGTGATTTCTATGTTTGGTATCGAGGTCGTCAAAGGCTTTAGTTCCTTACATGAAACGCATACATTGAGAGCTTCTTTCGATGTTAGAAAAGAAGAAATGTAAGCCAAAACATCAGCTGGAAGAGAGCTGAACTCATCTGCTTGACCCCTTCTAATTCTGCTAACTTCATTATTGTTTGTTCCTGAGCTTCTTGAACCATTCATATTCATAATTAACTTGATCGTTTTTTTAGGTTGCTTCAGTTATTATTCTTGCAATTATATACGAATCTTTTATGTGGTCATAGCGAGAGTTGTACATTAATGGAATGCATCTCTTGTCTTCTGTTTGCCTCCCAATGATGAAGCAAGCAATTACTGGTTGTGCAAATGCAATACACGTTCTTCAAATCTTTTATGCAAGGCCTGGTGATAATCATCCGTGTTGCAAATCCTTGTTAATGTTCATTTGGTTGGCTCTCTAGTAGGTAAGCAATTTATAGAACATAGCAGGCCAACAAAATAACAAAGCATATTTATATCACTGTTGGATTGATATCGATTTGCACATGACATAAAATTTGTAAGTTCTGAAAAGAATAGCATCTATCTGTAGTTTAACAAGCTTGTGGAAATTTTTGAAGTTTAATTATTCTGGAATAGAATCATCTGCTAGATAATTTTATTTGCATTAACACTATTGCAGAATGCCTCATCTTGTACCAGCTGGTCTCCATTGACATTTGACACTCGTTTTCTCACCAGAAGATTTATTTTCTGGCAGGTGAAGGTCGTTCATATTTTTTATTAGCAGCCGGTGGCCATCTTTGTTCTTGTGAGGAGAGCTAGTAACATACTAAAGATTGTAGCTGTGTACTCGGATTGATGTAGATATGAACGCAAGTTTACAGGCTCGGATAATCCACAAAAGCACCACTACAACTTCATTGTAGTGACTCGTTTAATATTTTGAGTGATATCACGAATTCTGAACCGGATTTAGAGTGATGTCATGGATTTCGAAGGAGATGTTCATCCATCCTTCATCCACGAATTTTTACTTTTGACTTGATAATTTTTACACAGATTGACTTGTCGGCTAATGTATATCGACTTGTAATTTTTTGGTTCAATTTGAGTAAACCATAAACACGTCTGGCAACAACTTATTTAGATAAGCTTTTTCACCAGTAAATATCATCCTGAGCTCTGTTCTTTATTGTCCTGATTTTGGTTTGTAAATATTAACATTCGTTCATCTTTCAAGGATTTTCTTTATATTGTTGAAAAAAAAATCCCTCAGCATTTAAAATCAGCCATGGAGAATCACATCACATAATACAAAATTTGGTTATGTGATTTGTGATTAAGAAAAGTGACTAAGAAAAGAATTATACAGGACAGGATAACATAAAAATAGATTCATTAATAAAAAAAAGAGACTTAATTGCATTGGTGTGACCCCCAACTATATTTTTTAAGAGGAAAATAGCTCCACTATAAAAACTATTGGGGGAATGGCCGAATGAATTTTTTTTTAACACACAACTCCATTCCGTTAACAGGTATGGATGGACATTAGTGAGCTTAATATTGATGGAATCCCGGGATGGGTGAGGAAGTATGCATATCCTAGCATCACTTTTATCAAATGGGAATGGCCAAATCTGCTGAAACCCAATATCATGATCATCAATGAAAGTCACCACAATTCTTGGTGAAATTCCAATCAAACATTGTTAAATATATGATCATATTGGAGCCTTTTTCTAACACCTTAAGGTTTTAGATGAGCTGGTTACTCAACATGGTATCAGAGTTTAGGCTGGTGGGAAAACTAATGTTCGATTCCCAGCCACCCCCAATATTCTTACAATTTATTGTGAACACTATGGGTGCCGGTATGGGCTTTCGAGTGAGGGGCTGGTTACTCAACAAACATGGATGTCATTGCTTGAATCCGCTTAGGTATATCATTGCGATGTTTGTCTTGATTTTTGTTTAGTGTTCTATCATTGAGATGGTATATATCTGGAGCTGGATCAAAAGGGCGAGCCAGTATCTCGGTTTCCCTTGCCATCAAAATATGCTGTGTCAAATAAAAGAAGGGCACTTCTGTGGTTTATTTTATATTACTATGTCAGCAAATAATGCATTTACTTCCCTTTGTCATTGAAAGCCTTAATCAGTTGTTTTAATTCATCCTCATTGCCATAGGCAGATGCATTGAGATCATAAAGCCTTCCTGGTTGATATCCTGAATAAAGGAGAAGAAATCAAGCAATGATATTTCAAATGGCTGAGAAACAACACTAGGTACTTGCTTGTCGCATGGAAGATGCAGTCATCTTGTCAATATTCCTTTGAAAGCCTCGTATTCCTTTGAGAATGGTCCAAGTTACATTGGTACTTAAGTTGCATTCATGTTGCACTACTTGATCTAATTCTCTTGTTTAGTATGATAATGCTAACTAGCTGTGGTGTTCATCAGTTTAAACTTCTGTAGCTTCAGTTTAATTCTCTTGTGTAGCTAACGAACAAATTGCCTTCTCACTCGGGGACACTGAACTGCCAGATTACTTCAGTCTGCTCTGATAACTTCTGTGTGCTTGATGAGTTAGTTGTTTATCAAAATCAGTTTCAAAACCTCGATCACAAATTTTATCTGATGATTGATGTAGCCCGTTGCAGTGTTCTACCATTTGTAAGTACACAGCTTTAAATTTTTACCCTTCTAAAAAGTAAAATTCGTCTCCACCCAATGCTATGGGTTGTTAAAAAATATATTCAATCACTCTAGCGATGATTTTAATAGTTAAACTATTTTTCTGTTAAAAAAATATAATTGCGGCCACATGTAAATCTAAAAAAAATGAACCTTATATTTCTATTTATTCAAAGTATTTCTTTTTTACATAAATAAAAAAATAATGAATTTCATCCACAAATAGTCGGAATCTTACTCAATCGAAAAAGGATGTTATTCAGAGGCATTTCAAGTAATTTGAGTAAAACTTGATTTATTAACCCCTTGGCTTTAAGGGCAATAAGAACATATTTAAGTAATTGTTATTCGTAAGACGATGATGAAAACACAACTTTTGCACTCCAGAGAAAAAACTAATTAATAGATACTAGGTGATAACCCCGGCAAAGTACGATTTAATATTAATATCAAATAATGATTTTATAGAAATTAATTCTAAATTTTAATAAAAACATATAATAAATAAAATTGCATCATTATTACAATTCTTCTTTTGAAATTGTAGATAGTTTTGATTAAATTAAATCTTATCGAACAACAAATTCAATGTTATTATGCCTTTGTTGACCGAAAAATCATAACTAATATTTTATATTAAAAATTTAGCTAGGTAATGAAAAACATGATTGGCAAATAGTTTAACAAAACATTAAATCAATATTATGAAATAATAGCATATTAGATTTATTATTGTTCGCGGAGTTTGTGTTTTTAAATATTTTGTAATCGCATATTTTTTTTCTAATAACATATTTTTAATGTATAGATTTGCATCAAATACTAAAATAGAATTTTATAGGTATGAATCTAGAAATTATAATGTATATAGGATTTTATTTATATAAAAACAACATAAATATATAAGTATAAAAAATAGGTAAATAATACATACATAATAATTATAAGTCATATATAATCAAAAAATAATAAAAATTATATATTTAGAGTTATAATGAGATTCAAAAAAAGAGTGAAATCAAATAACCACCTTATTAACAACAATGTATATAAAATTTCATTTATATAAAAACAAAAAAAAAATATATATATATGATATTAAGTATTAAAAAATGTGTAAAATAATACATATAAAACTATAAATAACTTTGAAATAAAAATTATTACATTAGAATGACAATGAGATTCAAAAAAGTGAAACTGACGTAACTAAAAAGGGTGAAACCAAAATTTGATGGAATCAAAAAAAATGAAATCTTACTATTTAAAAAGCGGATTTTACTTATTAATACAAGTTATTAATTGAAATCAAAAGTTGATGTAATTACTAAAAAAATGAAAACAAATGTTGATGGAACCAGAAATAGTGAAATTAAAATACCACCTAAAATTGGATTTAGCTTCTTATTAATATTTGCCTGTCCTTTTATTAGCAATCAAGCCCCAACTAGTTTTTGTTGGTCGAGTACTCATTCTCTTTAGGATCAAGTCACTTTATAAGTCTATAAAGATCTTTTATTATGCCTTGATGCCAATTATAAAATTAGATTTTTATAGTATCAACATTAACCAATTTTCTTAGGATATTTGACATTCTCTCTTCAAAAACTTATCTTATATTATTCAATATTAACCCCTTAATTGTACAAAATTATTTTATTTAAAATGTTATGGTGTATTTTATTTAAAATCTTATGGTGTTAGAGGAAGGAAGAATAGAAAAAACTTTGGATATGCTATTAAAAAATACATAGTATGCACATCATAGAGAAATTTATAGCACTGACAGTCATTGACAGGTGCTTCCACATATTCAAAATAGAAAACAGAAAACAGAAAGTTTCTGGTCATTAATTTTAGAAACTAATACAATTGCAAGCCTCCTGGAATGAAACAGACACAACAAGCTTACAATATAGATCAGGCTTGTTCAGCTTTCATTCAGCACTTCCTGGGATCCCAATAGCATGCACACATTGGTAGAACCCCGGGGAAATCTTGAGAACAACTTTGCAAAGTCACTGAGTAGGTCTTCATCTATTTCCATCATCGGAGTTACTTTCAAGACCCTTAGGTGTGGAACGTGTTCCAGCACAGAGTAAATTAGCTTTAATTCGTCCATTGATCCTCTGAAATTTTTGATTTCAACATCGTGAAGAGCTTCGTTGCCAAAGCCAACTCTTGGATACCCTTTATTTTTGGTGAGGAGGAAATATATAGACATTTCCTTAAAGGGGGGATCAGTAACAATTGCATAATCTCCTGCATAGAGATCTTCTACTATCTGAAACCCATTAAAAAGAACACAAGATCGAATGTGAAAACAACACCTGACATACATTATATCAAGATCTTATTTTTTTGCGAAAGGGTTGTGCAGATGAATTCGTTGAGAACATGACAGGATATATATTTTTACCTAGTACTGTAGTGTCATACATGACTGATTTATTAATCAGAGAATATTAACATAATGGCTATGTCTCAAATGTCCTTACCACTCAATTCAGCCTGCATTATATCAAGCTTCAACCTCCCTTTTAAACATTAAGGAAATTCGTTTATAAAAAACCTGACAAATTCTAAGAAACTGAGACGAGGGTTTTCAGCAGACTAGTTGAACAATCATGCACTATAGCTCTCTAAATAGAAAAATAAATATAAGTTTCAGTTGTTTAAGTAGGTATGCACATGCTTGTAATAATTAGAATAGGAATTTGAGTTTTATGCAAGAACTCACCGAAGATATGAACAATGTCTTCAGGCCGTGAACTTGGTAGATCATATTCCCGAGTCCTCTCATATTTAATTCACATACTTGGATATCCAAATTCAGAACCTCTAGGTTTGCGAATTGGTGATATCCTATCGGCCGATATGCAAAGCACTTCAATTACACCAATAAAATAATCGATAAGAATTTATGTCTTCTTATGCTCTTTGTAGAATTTATAGTAGAATTTATAAAGCAAGAACAGATGTCGAGACAAAGCTTTCTATGTTACCACTTATAATGGCAAAGACAGGAAAAAACAATTGTTTTTAATCACTAAGAATTATGCACTCAGATATGGTCACCAGGCATACTTGATGATAATAAATTGGTCTCAGAAAAATTGGATGTGCTCTATTATCATTTGAAAGCAATTGATGTGCAACTTTAAAACACTCTAAAGCAATCCAGCAATATTTTCGAATTAATAAGAAATAAAAGGCTTGGCGGATATCATAGATTCAGTTAGCAGGCACATTAAGTTAAAAAGATTCGTCAGCATAAACACCCATTTTATTAAATGTCTAAATTTGAATGATTTAAAACCAAGTTTAAAGGAGACAAGCTGAAGTAGTAGCATCAATGTGTATGCAAAGACCTTACCTTCACCACTTCATCATTTTAACATAATAAATTTAAGTGCTAATTATTACCTGAAAAGCCCAGCCAGCTAGCTGCAAAGACCTTACTTTTCCAAGTTTATTGATTATATTGGCCTTCATATTCTCATATTCCTGCTCGGTGATTCCGCCTGCTCCTACTCGGGATAAGACCACCTCATCAATATTTGGGCAATTAATAATCGAGAAGTTCATGCTTCGTCTACGAACGACCAGAGTCTTCAATCTCAATATATTCAACCTGGAAAGATTCAGGCAGTGGCCATCCAGTACCAGTGTTTCGAGCTTGCACCTAGGATCTACAATTTTGATCTCCTCAAAAGCAAAGCACTTTTCAAGGGTCAAGTGCTGTAGAGACTCACAATGGCTAAAAAACAAGCCCATCTCATAATCAGTAATGGGCATGGCTCCAAGAAGAAGCGTTTTCAGGAACTTGAGACCAGCAAGAGATGGTAGATCAACTTTACAATACCTCAATCTCAACACTTTCAAATTTCCAATGGTCAATTGAGATACAGGAATTTCCATGTACTCACTATCATACAACATGAGATCGAGCTCTTCAATACCATTTTTCACAACCGAAGATAGCCAGTGAAGAACAAGCCTCTGGTATTTTTTTTCAGGAAAGAATGAAAGCTGAAATTTTCGAACCACACTATTATGCTTAGCCAAGAACCTTGAAATAGATATTATAAATTCCTCTTTCTTAGCAGGACAACCATTTTCAGCTTCTGTGATTTCTATATTTGGTATCGATGTTGTAAAAGGCTTTAGTTTCTTACATGAAAAGCATACATTGAGAGCTTCTTTCGATGTTAGAAAAGAAGAAATGTAAGCCAAAACATCAGCTGGAAGAGAGCTGAAGTCATCTGCTTGACCCCTGCTAATTTTGCTAACTTCATTATTTTTTGTTCTTGAGCTGCTTGAACCATTCATATTCATAATTAACTTGATCTTTTTTTAGTCAAAGCCAAGCTCAACATTGCACCTGCAACATAAAATGAACTAGTTTACAAAGCCAAAACTAGAATGTACAATTTACAATGAGATGAAAATCCAGTATTTGCTAAGCACACTATAAATTTCCTGACTCAAATATTCATGAAATAGTGAATAGTGATGTAAATATTCATGATATGATATCAATCAGATCATGGAGATTTACATTCCTGATGGTAACCTAAAAGTGGAATAGCATGGCAGGACAGTTTAAATAATATTTAACTAAAATTTATTATTTCTAAACTGTTGGATGATTAAATGGAAGATCAAAAAAAATAATGGAAGCTAAATTATAATAACCACGTATTTATACTAAATTATAATACATGACTATATATAACTATAATACACATGCTAACTATGCACAATTGTTTTAGTTATTATATATTATAAATCATAATTCCAGCTGGTGAGATTTGAAACTTACACCCCCTTATATACCCCTTATATTTAAATTATAATTATAATATATAGATTGTTCGAACCTTAGACCCCTTATATAATAAATTTTAGGATTATATCTGGAAGTTTTTATCAATTTGATCTAAAATATTTAACGGCTATTAATTGAGTGATCAAACGATTATAAATAAAACTTTTATTATTTCATATTTAATATAATAATTTAAATACCACTGTATTACCCTCGTTATAAAGTATAATTTGGTACATACCACTACTATTCTACCTTGATTATAAGTATAATTTGGTATACAGTTATTCTTACCCAATCTTTCAAATTCGCCAACAACAAATATATATATACATATATTTATCGATATGTATAACTAGAGTTTTATTACACCTTCTCTTATTCCCTTTAAAATGTTTTTATTTACTAATTTTTTAATTTAATTTATATTTCTTTAATTAAATAAATTATTTAATATTTTAATATTCCTTCTTACAATGAAATTTGATAATACTTATGAAACTAAAATAATAAATTATATGTATGTATATACACAATATTAGTAACTTTAATATTATATTCAATAATCATTAACATTTGAATATATTATTAAGATTATTATTACACTATTTATATTTAGTATTTTCCGGGAAATAGCCTAATTAATGTTATGTTCCTCAAAAAAATTTACGTTTAATGCACAAGTTCGCACGATATACAAAATAAAATTGGAATATTATTATAATTAATAATTTTGTGTATATGAATTTTTATACAAGGTAGTTTAATATTTTTTTATAATTATAACCGAATTTGATTGCAAAAAATAATTTAAATCATTAATGTCATTAAATTTATACTTCCTCCGTCCCACTCATTTCTTTATAATTTCTCTCTATGTTTGGCCCGTATTTTAAGAATATTATAAATTATAGTTCCATAATTTTATTTTAGATTTTCTTTTTTTGTATAAAAATTTAAACTATATATTTTTATTTGGAAGGAAAAAAAATTAAAATAATCTAGGGAATTATACTTTATAGGAGCCTTTGAATGTGTGTCGAGCCTCGTTCGCGATATAAAGAACCTATAGCGACGGAAAAAGTTTTTTTAAAATTAATTACTTTTAGCAAAAAATAATTTTTTTAAAAGTATATTTGAACAAGAAAATGTTTAAAATTATAATAAAAAAATATAAATCATATGAAAAATAAAATTACTAAAAAAGATCTTTAAAGTTGGAGTGAAAAATTGGTTGAACACCTTGCAAAACGATACTGGGAATGATATTACAGTATATTCGAGTTCTGTTTAAATTACAATATTCATTTAACCATTCATCGGTTTAGAGATGATATTTTAGTTATAAGTAAGCGTCTAAAAGTTTGTTTTTGATGTTCAAAAGTAGATATAAATATGTAATATAATTATTTTTTAAAAAATAATTTATTATAATTGTAACATCTCGAATAAATAAGAATAAGAGTATTTAAGACCATTATGGATACAAATCAAGAACTAATGTATACCAAATCACTGCCTTTTTCTGACTGACATGCGGTAGGTTGTTAAGTCCAGTATGCATTCAGTTATGGACTTGAATCTTATAATATGTGAGAGCATGGGTCAAAACCCGAGCCTTTACCGAAAATCGGGTCAGCTCCCGATTCCGAGTTCGAAATAAACCGAAGCTTACTTAGCTAAATGCATCTACCCTGGGTAAACAACAAGCCCACAACAGGTCCCCAAAATATGATGATTTGTTGGTGCATTTAGCAGTAGTACTTAACCTTATACACCGAATAGAAGTCCTAAATTTTGTCGATGTGGGACCGGGTGTTACAAACTCCCCCACTTAAACTCTTAACGTCCTCGTCAGACCCGAAGAGAGAGTCTAAGGTCCGAATCGTTCCTCTCTAGCCATTGTAGGATAATATCGGCTGGCTTCGTATTCCCCCTCCAGATTTCTGTCTATTGCGGGATAATACTACCATCCATCGTGTCCCCACCTCCGGTAACTTGACGAATCAAACTTTCGAGAGTCAGCTCTTATACCATATGTGACAACATGGGTCAAACCCCGAGCGGGTCAAGTCTCAATTCCGAGTCCCATATAAACCGAAACTTACTAGCCTAAATGCATCCAACTTGGGTAAACGACAATCACATCACATGCCCCCAAAATATTATGATTTGCTGGTGCACTTAGTGACAGTACTTTGCCTTATAAACTGAACAGAAGTCCCAAGTCTTATCGATGTGGGACTGGTGTGTTACAAATTAACATCTAAGCCGCATGTCGAGGAGATTTGGGACTTTTGTTCAATTTATAAGGTAAAGTACTATTACTACATGCAGAAGCAAATCAATATCTTTTGAGGGCCTGCGGTGGGCTTGTTGTTTATCCAAGTTTGATGCATTTGGAACAGTAGGCTTCGACTTATTTTCAGATTCGTGATCGGTACTTGACCCGTTTTTTAAAAAAAATCGGGATTTGACCATGTTGTCATATATGGTATCAGAGCCAACTCTCGAGAGTTTGATGCGTCAAGTTAACGGAGGTGAGGACATGAAAGATGGTGGTATTATCCCGCAATGGACGAGATCCGAAGGCGGGGACACGAAACCAGCTAGTAGTATCTCACAATAGCTACAGAGGTACTATCTCGGTCCGAAGGGATATCTGTCCAGGCCTGACGAGGATGTAAAAAATTTATAAGGGGGACTTTGTAATATCCCAATTCCACATCGAGGAGATTTGGGACTTCTGTTCAATTTATAAGGCAAAGTACCACTACTATGTGCACCAACAAATCAAGATATTTTGGGGGCATATGGTGGGCTTGTTATTTACCCAAGTTGGCTGTATTTTGGGATAGTGAGCTTCGGCTTATTTTCTGACTCGTAATTAGGACTTGACCCAATTTTCAAAAAAACTCGGGATTTTACACGTGTTTTCACAATAAAAGTTTAAAGTAATGAAATAAAATTTAATCTCTAACCCAACCGAACTAAACCAAAAATATAATATATATCTCAAAATCATACGTACTCATGTTCCTATTTTTCATAGACTTGTAACATGAACACAATAATGAGTAAGATGTAGACACACATACAAAGTTACAAACACACAATACAAAGTTAAGAGAAGCATGTGATAAAGTAATAAAGCTAAAAGCTAAATTGTTTTAATAATAATATTCAAAATAACATAATTATCCAATAATAACAATATTATATATGTTAACATCCTTCATCAAAATCACAATTGTAAATCGAAAGTTTAAAAAATAAGAAACTAAAGTCAGGTATTCAAACGAATTCAAAACTGCAACACCAAAATCAAGAGCATCCAAACAAATTTTGACCTAAAACTTTCAAATAAATTCAAGACTACGGATAAGCGCAATACAGAGAAACATGAGTATTCATGTCATACATGAGTAAATGGAAACAAAATTGCTATCCAAGTATGTCTGAACCAAAATCAAAGTTAATAATAAAATCCAATCAATAAGAGAAGAAGAACCATCAATGTCATCCAAAGACCAACTGAATTAACTTCAAAATTGAAATAAATTTACAACCAATGAACACACCAGCAAAAATAAAGTAGACTATAATGAACGAAAACAATGCTGAAACTCAAACCAAAATTGTATCCAAATCCAAATTTATAAATCTGTATGCAAATTTGAAATGTATCTAAATTATAGCCGCCAAACTGTATCTAGATCGAACCAAGAAATCAATCTATGAATTCAAAATAAATAGTGATGAAAGAAGGAATAAATATGTGCCTAAAACTACTCTCATCATATTGCACGAGAAAGAGATAGTGAGAGGGAGGAAAAAAAAGGAAAACTAGTAATAATGGTTAAACTCATCTTAATTGATATGGGGTAAAAAAACCAATAATCATAATTTAAAACCAAAATAAATATATCCAAGAATGAAAGACATAATCAATTTGAAGAAGAAGAAGAAGAAGACTAAAAGAAAAAGTTTGAAAGCTCATTGTTTAAACTAAACATGGGGCAACCATCACGTACAACTCTTCATTAACCTATTACATATCGAATCAACCTAGTTCTAATTTCATGATAAAGGCCTTCATCTACAGTTTTAAGATTTCGGATTTGTTAGTTACATAATATAGTATCAGAGTCTGGTTTGAGTATTGGTATTGGTACTAATATATGTTTGGTCATGTTTGTCCAATCATACGATTGAAGGGGAGCGTTGATGAGTATAAAATAATGTTAGAGCGTTCCTACGGTCTTAAAATTTTAAATTTGTTGATTATTTAACACTTACAAACACATAGATATATTTATCATATATATACATCCACACAATAATATCAAACTCAATACATATATTTATACACACACAGTATTAATCATAAATTATTTCAATAAACATATATAAATTCATACAAACTTTAATTTTTTTATCACATAAACAATTTTAACAATTCAATGAGTTTAAGAAATGTGATTTTTTTCGTGAGATCTATACACACGGTACCCATTAATGTTACGAGAATTGAATTAAATTACAATCAGATTTATGTACTTACGTGATTTTTTTGGATAGATTCGCGACGTTGAACGAGAACATCCATCGAGTTGAGTTATATACCACCGCTCTTTGAGTATATACTTTGTAAACCACTCTTCAGCTTCTTGCGCTCAGTGCCCTCAACACTCTTTTTTTCTGGTATTATTTTTTGTTTGCTATTTCTGTAGAAGAAAGATACTTGTGAATAAGTATTGATATAAGATAATAAAATATGAGCAAAAATATATAATGAATGATTTGAATTAAACTAAATATAATGAAAAGTAAAATAAATTATAAGTTTAATAGGGTGAAAAGGTAACTGGATGAATTTTTAATCGGTGGTAAAGAAAGAAAGTTGTAATTATATTTTGCATAAATAAATGAGAGAATGGTTAATGAAAATTTGTGTTTAAATCTAAATTGAAATGAACATTGTTTTTTAACATTTTAATCATCATATTTTTATATTTTACGTAATGAATATATATTAACAACATTTAGATTTTAAATATAAAGATCATTATGATACACTTAAAAAGTAATCAACACTAAAAAAAATGTGATTTTGAGTGTTAAATTCTGAAAATTCGAGAATTGAATAAAATATATTAGTAAAAATATGATATAGATACATCATTACGAGATGAAATAAATTATATTTATATTGAAAATATACAATTCGAAAAGATGATTTGTTTAAAAAAATTATGTCGTTAATTGTAAGAAAAATTTACTCAATTATCTATTACATGTTGTATTGACTTATAATTATATACATGTAAAATTTTAAATAATCAATATATAAATGTAATTCACTAAATATACGCTTGAATTTTGATTACTGGTTTTTGTTTTGACGACCTCCATCGAGTTGAGTCGTATACCACTGCCACTCCTTGAGTATATATTATGTAAACCACTCTTTTTTCCCGATGTTATTTTTTGTATTCTTTTTCTTTAGATAAAGGATACTTGTGAACAAGTATTGATATCAGATAATAAAATATGAACGCAAATGAATAATCATAAATGGTTTGAATTAAATTTAATGACTAAATGTAATAAAATATCATAAGTTTAAGGATTTAAAAATCCTAAAGTTAATTTTATATAATTATCTAAAGTTAGGCCAGCTTACATTACAAAATCAAGGTTATTTGTGTAAATGCATGGGGTCAAATTGCATTATTGCCAATATGTCATTCAATTTTTATATACAAAATGGTAACCACTTTAGATAATTTTCCTAAAGTTAAATTTAGGAATCTTTTTCTCTAAGTTTAATAGATTAAAAAGGTAATTGATTGCATTCTTGTCGGTGGTGAAGGAAAAATAGATAATGATGTTTGCAAATAAATAAGAAGTGGGTATGAACAACTATGATAAATTATTTTTTTTTATTTATATTGATAATATATTTTGACTACAAAGTGGAAATACCCAACCCCCTTCATTTCTTCCGATTTTATTCTTCCTTTTTTCCCAAAGTTTCTCTTAGATTGAAATTCATATTAAATCATTACAACTATATAGGCACGTTGATGGATTGTGTTTGGATCAAACTTAAATAAAAATATTTTCATATTTGTTAACGAATGAATTTGGTGAAAACAAAATTCGGGGAGGTTTGATGGAATTGTGGTGGTGATGGCTGATGTTTGCGAACGGCGTAAGAGGATTAGGGTTATGGTTTTATATTCAGGGATGGATGAGATCACATGGGTATCGAATTACATTCAAGAGCGAATATCGAATTCTCTCTATTTCGTAAGGGTTGCTTCATTTCATACAATGTGCCTACGTACCCTCATTTATCGGGGATCAAGCTAAACGTAGTTTTTGGATAACAAGTTACCAAGATGGACTTGTTTTCTCCTCTCTAGTGCTTTATTAGATCAGGGCCACCGCCTTGAGTAGTATTATCATGGGCCTTTCGAGCCCAACTAGATTCGTGGAACATGACAGCCAAGTCATTGACCTGAGATTATCGGAGTCAATCCCACCTTGAATCACAGAGAAAAGATAATTATATATTGGGCTAGCCCTGAGATCTGCTAAGGGGCGACGCCCTTCGACCCCCCTAACATGGTTAACCCTGTTAGCTGGGATGAGGCCTAATACACCTTTTTGTCAATAAGTCTGAATAAGTTCACGTGAGATTTTTCTTTACTTGGTCGAGACCCAAAGCTAAACTTTGGGTTAGAACTTTCCTTGTCAATTTTTTGGCTCGAGCTTTGGGCGAGAACGTTTTTAATTTGCAGCGCAGGCCCAACCTTGGGTGGGTATGTGTCATTCATCACTGGTCGAGGACAATTGCTAACCTTTGAGTTAGGACTTTCCTTCATTGATAATCATTTAAAGAAATTTCTTTTTTCCTGGGCCCAAACTTTGGGTGATAACTTTTACTCTTTTGGCACGGAGGCCCATCCTTTAGGCCAAGTCACTTTTGGGCGAGCTCATTTCCACTGAAGCCCGATGTCTCTGTGCTTTCTTCTACAATCAAGACCTAAAGAAAACCTTTGCGTGAGATCTATCATTGGACGAGCTCTCTAGGCTTTGGTAGATGACACCTTTAGGAGAGAACACACCTTTGGTAGAGAACACCTTTCGGGGAGGACACACCTTTGGTAGAGAACACACCTTTGGTGAAGGACACCACCTTCGGTAGAGAACACCTTTGATGGAGTACACCTTTAAAGGAGGACACCGTCTTTGGTAGAGAACAACTTTGGTGGAGTACACCTTTGGTGGAGGACATCATCTTTAGTGGAGAACAACTTCAGTGGAGGATACCATGTATTTAGTGGCAAGTCAATCTTGACAGCTAAAATCTTTTATCATTAATTGTGTCCAAAAAGAGACATCCTTCACAAGTGGGCAGGGCCCCTACCTTTGGGCGATGTCTTTTCTCACATCTATCGGGTTGGATCGCTAGATTTAGGCAACGTCAAATTAGGGGTGATACCCATTTTTGGGCATTGCAGTATTCATTTAAATTGTTGAATCGGATTCCTCGAATTATTTTAATTTTTTGGTTATTTTAAGATTTTAAATTATTGAATTTGATCTTCAAATTTATTTAATTGTTAAAAAAATGTAAGTAATATAAAAATGATAAAATAATACACTTAAATTAAGCATACAAAATTATCAAAATATATTATTATGAAAAGGCTTAAGAATCCAAAAGTTTATCTAAAATTAAGTCGATTTTCGATACAAAATTAAAGATATTTTTCTAAATGCAGGGAGTTGATTCTATTATTACACAAATGACATTCAACATTTATATACAAAATTTTAATCACTTTAGATTATTTTTCTAAAGTTAACTTTAGAATCCTTTTTCTCATATGAAATTTAACAAAAAAATTAAATTTAAAACATATACAATATAATAGATACATAATTATTCTTGCAACTAGAAAGTGTTTCCAGACCAATCAATAATCATAATTTTTAGTTGCACAAATCACCCGTTTGTACATCACAAATCACTATTTTGTATATAAAATCTCTTAAATATAAATATATACATACATACATGTATACATATATACAATATATATAAATAATTATATTATCATCTTCAACCGTACTTCAATTAAGAACCTTTAGTCATCATGATCAACACCTTCCACAACTAATCACTGTCGCTTACACCGCAATTAGTTGCCACCATTTACCACCATAACTTGACATAACTAGCAACTACTTATCATCACTACACACCCCTCTCATCAATTACTGCCACGAGAGACCTCCTACAATCACAAATTACCATCGACAATCAATTACCAATAGCTAACGTAAATAAATATTCTCAATTACGAAAAATAAATATTGATAACATTTCAGTGATTAATTGTGTATAAACGAGTGATCTTGTATTTATAAATGGTGATTGCCAGACTGTTTATAGTTTCTATTTTAAGATTTTTTTTTATTTGACCATTTTCTATGTATATATTTAACTGATCTGTTAAATACAAAATGTTGATTTTTGATGTGCAAACGAGTGATTAGTACATGTAAAAACCATGATTAAAAATTGGTTTGGAACCAGTTTCTAGGCTAAAACCCCATATTTAGCATTATCTACCCACCTCACTTTCAGTTTATTATAGCTTCGATTCATCCCCAAATCTCAAATCACCCTTGAACCTATCGACCCGCTACTACCGCCTTCACACTCTACTACCACCATTATCCCCACTGCCATCACCCCCTTTGTCTATAGTCACCCCCATCGATTCCCCTCAAATATCCCCATCTTCTCTCTTCATTTTCTCCGAACTTTCTTTTTTTGATGACCACTCTCTTCCCCACTCTCTCTCTTTTCCCCACCTCTCCTCACAAATAGTAATTAATGTATTAATAGTTATAGTAAGTAATTTATGTTTGAGATCATGGTTGTTGCCCGGTGATGATGGTGAACTGATTGAAAGTGATGGTGAGAAAAGTGGTAGTGGTATAATCGTTGTGTATAATATATAATGATTATATATCAGATTTTAGTGATTTTTAAATATAAATCAGTGATTTTTATAGCACTTTCTAGTGATTTTTATAAGATAAATTAGTGATTTTAACGTTAGTCCGGTATTTCAGTAATATAAAAATAGTGATTTCTGGTTAAGATCATATATGGTGATGATGGTATATGTATGTACATTTATTATCGCGTGTATAGTAAGATGAAGATGGGAGAATAGAATCGTGTATATTAAAACACTGATTAAATATTAGGTTGGTCCTTGGTGTATTAAAATTAGGGTCGTTGGTGTGTTGGTTTCTAGTTTCCATTTCAAGTCATTTTCTATTTTATCAAGATCCTATAATATATGTATATATATACCTGATCAAATAAAAACAACATTAGAATATAAACGCAGAAAAAGGCATCCTTCTTTTTATTAGTGACCCAGTATCCTCCCTTTTTATCAATAATCGCGGACATAATACATATAATATATACACACACAAAATAAATTACTCACTCCTCCATTCTTCAATCACCGATTTTTCATTATTATACGCAAAATCACTAAAATTATACCATTAATCGACGATTTACACATAATATTCACCAACTCTTCTAAATTAAAACTGAAACACTATTTTATATTACACAAGTTCCTGAAATATCATATTAACACCGAAATGACTAATTTGTATTGCACAAATTACTAATATGTACAATAAATATCACATATTTATATTGTAAAAATCACTAAAAGTTAACAATGTGTTATTGTATATTATACATAACCATTATACAACTACCGCATATCTCACCGTCACCATCACCATCACCTCAAATCAGTTCACCACGATCAATGTGCGACAACCATAATTCCCAATATAAATCACCAACTATAACTATTAATACAGTACCTAGTATGTGTAGATAAAGGTGAAGAAGAAAGAGAATTAGGGAAGAGAGAGAGAGAGAGAGAGAGAGAGAGAGAGAGAGAGTTTATCAAAAACAAGAAAAGTTCAGAGAAGACGAAGACAAAGATGAAGGGATGATGGATAAGAGCCGGCAGAGATATATGGCGGTGGAAAAAGGGGGTGATGGCGGTGGTGGTGGTGGTGGCGGTAGCGGAGGTGGTTGCAGTGGTAATTGGAGGTTAGGTTCAAGGCTGAGGTTTTGAATTTGGGGGAGGAGTCAGGAGTTGAGGGCACAGTAAAAGTGAATGTAAGGTGGGTGGATAGTGTGGTTTTTAGTTTTATTTTTAAGTGGTGTGTGTGTGTGTGGTTGTAACGATCCACACTTCCGAACCATTAATTCTAAATAAAAACTAAAATAAAATTCAATTTAGTGATCCAAAAGTCTATTACAAAGTTGACTATTACAAAAGCGCAGCTAACGGTAGTGTTCCAAAAGTCAATCTACTCAATTCCTAAGTCCTCGAACTTCAATGCTATCCAACTCGAACTCTTAAGCCGAACTTGAAATATTAAAAGGATGAGCTACGAAGCCCAACAAGCAACTACCGTCTAACGGCTCAAAATAATATTTTTAAGTTTTTCGAAAACACAATTTAACCATGCTTGACACATAACACAGATCGCACAAAATCACACATATATTCGATAACAAGGTGAACAAAGATGCACACGATATAATCAACAACCATTATCAAAGTGGAGCACACGACACATTCTATAATCCACATAATCAAAATTCCTAATCAATAAAAAAAATCTTAAAATCAAATTCTTATCTTTAGTCCCACAGTCTTAAATCACACCTAATGTCACACTTTGCCAGTGACCGGCATCTTATACTGTATGTCACACTTCTCAAGTGACCGGGTTCTAATTCTTATTCGATGGGGGGCTAGTTTATATCCCTCGTCAAGTGCAACTGAAGCTTGACAAGGTATCGATGTGTTCCGAAATGTGTGCAAACTAGTTCTAAGTTCTAAGTATCACATTGTCCAATGATCAGAATCTTATTCTTATACATGACAAAGACTGGGGATTTCCGAAAATTTGTTATCTTATTAATCACATATAATATGGCACGTAACACAATAAATACGGATCAATGAACAGTTACATACATATTTAGAACATCTAATCTAACAAACGTCACACAATAATACGGAGCAACAGATAGATACTTACAGAACACGTAAGCTAATAAGTAATACGGAGCAACGAGTAGTTACTTAAAAAACACGTAAGCAGATAAGTAATACCGAGCAACGAAAAGTTACTTGACTCAATCACGCAAATAGATAATTCACATCAGAACACATATTCTATCATTAGCAACCCATCAAACACGAAACAACAAAAATCTCGATATTCTCCGCGATTCTGATTCTGATCAGATCTGAATTTACTCTTTTTGACCATCTAAATGGCAATTTATTGGAAAATATGAAACACTAAAGTTATAGAGAACAAAAATACCTTTCCGAAAAGTCCAGAATTAATGAATTCTGACTTACGATAAATTTTCTACGAATTTTACAAGACTGCTGATTTTTATGAGAAAAAACCTTACGAATTTTGATATATAACAAGGAAGACGAATGTGGTGTATTTATAACGATACAAAACGCTATTTCTTAACCTATAAGTTATCCGTATTCAAATATGATCCAAATTTTGGGCCCTTTAGTCTAAACAAATTTTAAATCCTAATCTTAATCAAATTTTAATCCCTTTTTTTCAATGTCCTATTATTATTATTATTCTAAAAATTACGGGATATTATATACTACCCTCCTTAAAAAGAATTTGGTCCCCAAATTCACAACAATCCTACAGTTCGTGATATGTCTACCCCTTGATCTACCAAAGGTCAAACTATGGTCCACAAGAACGCATCCTAGAGAATGTGCTAGTCCTATACCTAATACACTTCGAAGGAAAGCCTGCTCTTAATACCAACTGTAACAACCCGCACTTCCGGACCATTATATCTAAATCAAAACTAAAATACAATTCAATTTAGTGATCCAAAAGTCTATTACAAAGTTGACTATTACAAAAACGCAGCTAACGGAAGCATTCCAAAAGTCAATCTACTCAATTCCAAAGTCCTCGAACTTTAATGCTATCCAACTCGAACTCTTAGGCCGAATCTCAAATATTAAAAGGATGAGCTGCGAAGCCCAGCAAGTGACTACCGTCCAACGGCTCAAAATAATATTTTTAAGTTTTTCAAAAACACAATTTAACCATGCTTAACACATAACACTGATCACACAAAATCACACATATATTCGATAACAAGGTGAACAAAGATGCACACGATATAATCAATAACCATTATCAAAGAGGATCACACGATACATTCTATAATCCACATAATCAGAATTCTTAATCAATCAAAAAAATCTTAATAACAAATTCTTATCTTTAATCCCACAGTCCTAAATCACACCTTATGTCACACTTTCCCAGTGACCAGCATCTTATACTTTATATCACAATTCTCAAGTGACCGGGTTCTAATTCTTATTCGATGGGGGCTACGTCCCTCTTCAAGTGCAAACAAAGCTTGACAAGGTATCGATGTGTTCAGGAACGTGCGCAAACTAGTTCTAAGTTCTAAGTATCACACTGTCCAATGATCGAAATCTTATTCTTATACATGACTAAGACTGGGGATTTCTGAAAATTTGTTATCTTATTAATCACACATAATATGGCACGTAATACAATAAATAGGGATCAAAGAACAGTTACATACATATTTAGAACATCTAATCTAACAAACGTCGCACAATAATACGGAGTAACGGATAGTTACTTCTAGAACACGTAAGCTAATAAGTAATACGGAGCAACGAGTAGTTACTTACAAAATACGTAAGCAGATAAGTAATACGGAGCAATGAAAAGTTACTTACCTCAATCACGCAAATAAATAATTCACATCAGAACACATATTCGATCATTAGCAATCCATCAAACACGAAATATCAAAAATCTCGATAATCTCCATAAATTTTATTCTGATCATATCTGAATTTACTCTTTTTAACCATCTAAACGACGTTTTCTTAGAAAACATGAAACACAAAAGTTATAGAGAAGAAAAATACCTTTCCGAAAAGTCCATAATCAATGAATTATGACTTACGATGATTTTTCTACAAATTTTACAAAACTGTTGATTTTTATGAGAAAAAGCCTTACGAATTTTGATATAAATAATAAGGAAGACGAATCTGGTGTATTTATAAGGATACAAAACCCTCTTTCTTAACCTATAAGTTATCCGTTTTCAAATCTGATCCAAATTTTTGGCCCATTAGTCTAAACAAATTTTAAATCCAAATCTTAATCAAATTTTATTCCTTTTTTCAGTGTCCTATTATTATTATTATTTTAAAAATTACGGGATATTACAGTGGTTCTGGTCAAATAGAAACATACTTAAAATAAAAACTAGAAAGCAACACACCAGGCGTACCATCAGCCCATCCCAATATGCCCAATATTTATACAGTATTTTAATATATATGTTTCTTTTCTCCAATCTTCATCTTTCTGTGCACATGATTAGATGTATATACATACACCATTATACATCCTTACACCATCATATCTAATCTAAACTTAAATCAGTATTTTATATTACATAAATTACTGAAATACCAATTTACGCTGAAATCACTAATTTATCTTACATAAATCACTGATATGTGTTATAAAAATCATTGATTTGTATTGTATAGATCGTTAAAATTGATACCGAGCTATTATACATTATACGCAACCATTATACCACTACCGCCTATCTCATTGTCACCATCACCATCATCTCCAATTAGTTCACCACAATTACCGTGCAACAACCATAATTTCAAACATAAATAACTAGTAATACATTAATTACTACGCGTAGAGAGAGGGGGGAAGAAAGGTAATAAAACAAGTTAAGAGAAAATGAAGATGAAAGGAGGAAGACGGATAAAATGGAGGGGAACCGACAGGGCAGAAAGGGGTTAGTGGTGGTGGTGGGGTTAATGGCGTAGGTAATTGGTGCATAGATTCAAGGTTTTGGATTTGGGGAAGGAGTGTGGTTGAGGATACAGTAAATGCGAAAGTGAGGTAGGTGGATATAAGGTTTATAGTTTTTATTTTATGAGGTGTTTCTATTTGACCATCTCCCTATATATATAATATTGTATTATATTAATATAATTTTATATAATGAGTTGGTCTTTTATTGAATTTGATGAAGGAAGAATCCCTATGTTTTATCAAATTATGTTTATACAATTAATATTTTATAGTTAAAATTCAGATAAATTAAATTAAATAAAAAGTATCCTAAGCAATTTCAAGTCATAATAATTCAAAAAATCATTTTTTAAGAAAAAAATCATAAATTTATAGATCATGATTTTTTTTTGATTTATAGAGTAAAATAATAATAACAAGTATATTAACAAATTATGACATTTTTGTGGCATGTGGTCAGGTTTCTTAACCGGAAGAGACCTCTAACCTGACTTGGGATCGTCTCGTACTGTCTAAATAGTAAATAAAGCTATGACAGTTATATAAAAAAATTTCAGTTTAAAATATGGGACATACGAGTATATTTTTATATGATCTTCACGCACAAACCCGCCCGACCCCATTTATAATAAAATATTTATTTTTGAAATATATTGTGCAGGTCAAGTATGAGAAAATCGATTCTCGCTTCAAATCCACATTGTCCAAGTTGCCAATATTTAGACCAATATACTTAGTTTTATTTCAAAATAAGTACTTGACTCGATTTTTTCAAAATTATTTGATTTTAACCGGGTTGTCATATTTGGTTTTAGTGCCAACTCTCAAAAACTTAATTTGTCAAATTTTTGAACATATGTTTTTTATTATGATATAACAAATAATTAAAAACCAATTTATTTTAAAAATATAGTTATTAAGTGAAGACTTAGTATTACCTTGTGGGTAGGGGTGGAACAATGATCCGAATTGGTGACACTAAAAATAATTTTATTGGGTCGTGTATGGAACGTCAATCCCTCTTCCCAACCCGCTCCATAGAGAGCCCTACCTGTTGGGTTTGTTACTATCCAAGTTAACTGTATTTAGACCACTCAGTCAGCTAATTTTGAATTCAGAATCGAGATTTATCCTGATTTTCAAAAAAAATAATTGAAATTTGACCTACATCCTTATATTTAATTTTTGAACGAGACGAAAACGACAATTAAAAAGAGAATTGGAACAAAATGACACAATTTGAAGATAAAATGACCAAAATGGCACAATTTAAATTTATGGTCCAAAATAGCACTTCTACACACTACATCGTGTAGCATTTTAAAAATAAGTCAAAACGCTACAAGACACAACATTTTGCATTCTTTTTTTATTTTTAATGATCATCACGCTGCATCATGTAACGTGATGTGGTTATTCTTCATTTTTTATTATTTAAACATTCCATTGTGTATCGTTTTGCATTCTT
Source organism: Apium graveolens (assembly GCF_009905375.1). NCBI lineage: Eukaryota > Viridiplantae > Streptophyta > Magnoliopsida > Apiales > Apiaceae > Apium > Apium graveolens. The sequence goes on from NC_133657.1 coordinate 189,599,901, forward strand.
TTTTTTTATTTTTAATGATTATCACGCTGCATCATGTAATGTGATGTGGTTATTCTTCAATTTTTATTATTTAAACATCTCATTGTGTATCATTTTGGAGGCCGGAAACACCACTTAATGTCATATTTTTGAATTTCGATATTTTTTATTTAATATTTTTTAAATTTAAGAGTGTACCCTAATTTAACAAATTTTGATCTTTTAAGGTTCAACAATCATCTTTTGAGTTTTAAAAAATTAAAAAAAATAAATAAAAGACATGTCTAATTTAATAATTTTTAACATTCAGAATTCAGCAATCACCTTTTAGGTTTTAAAAATATTAAAGAAAGAATTTAATGAAAAGTACACCAATTTAGGGTTTAGGGCGACCCTAAACCTTCAGCCTAAACTCTAATTTAATATAAAGACCTTATTTAAACCCTCGTCACCGGACTCTAATTTAAATTTTGGATCCTACTTTAATTATTTTTTAATATTTTAAGATTAAAAAATTTCTCATTTGAATTTTAGAAATATTAAAAATTGAATAAAAGACACATAATTTAAACCAAAAAATAAAATTTCCAAAACGCTACTTAAATTAACGTTAATCATGACAAAAGAAAAGAGAAAATATTAAAAAAAACCATAAAATGCTAGTTGACCTAGCGTTATGGCAATTAGAAAAGAAAAAAATTAGAAATACAAAATGCTAGACACCGTAGCGTCTTTGAATATTGTCAAAGCATCTACTCCCTCTGTCCCTCCCATTTGTTTACACTTTTCTTTTTTGGATGTCCCTCCCAATTGTTTACATTTCAAACTTTCCAAAAATATTAAAGTTTTTATAATTTTTAAAATAACTACATCCACTACTTCTCTCCACTATACCTACTTTATACATATAATATTAATTGGTCCCACTACTTTACTCACTTTTTTAACTTTCCTCCACTACTTTATCATTTTTCTTAAACTCCGTGCCCAACCCAAATGTAAACATTTGGAAGGGACGGAGGGAGTATTATTTTGGATATCTATTTAGAGTCATTATTTTCAGCAGTGTAATTTAGAATCATCCTTCCCCACATATTGTTATTTAAGGGAAATAATGACCAAAATGACACAAAAAATGAATTAATTGTCCAAAATAGCACTCTACATAACATTGGCCCCTGAATAGCATGCACTTCACCATTATGGTAAATGCTTAATTATCCTTTAGAAGGAATTTATGCTGCAAGTTCAATACGAATAGGGTAAACAGAAAGTCAGACAAGAACATATACAATCGCGGAGCCAGCCGTATATCATAGTGGAGGCCTATTGTGCAAGACATGTTTGTACTATAACAAGACCTTGACAACCCTAAGATTTAGTTATATGATAGTCTAAATCTGTATTTTGTGTTGTATCACTTGAGTCTGTAAAAATGTCTAAGATCATACTGAAGTATTTTTCTATAAACAGTCCCAAGCCTAAGAATAAACTCTGAAAGAAGATCAGCAAGATCATGCCTCAGAGAAAAGGTGAAGAACCTTGGAGTTGAATAAATCTGTTTTAGGAAAAATGTTTTAAGTCAAGATATCTACAAGTCACAGATCAAGTCATATAGAGAAGTTATCCGAGAACTCCAGAATGACTTATCGAGAAGTCCAAAATGGCTTATATAGAAGTCCAAGAGGTATTGGAAAGTCAAATGAAGATACGAAGATTGGAGATATCGACAAGTCAATTTCTCATTAGAGATCTCAGAGATATCGACAAGTTAAAATGCATATAAAGATCTTAGAGATATCGATAAGTCATTTATGCGTATAGAGAACTCAAAGATATTGACAAGTCAAAATGAAGATATGAAGATTGAAGATATCGACAAGCCATTTCCACATGCAGAGTTTTGGAGACCTCGACAAGCCAAGTTCACTTATAGAGAACTCAGAGACCTCGACAAGTCAAAAATACTTATAGAGAACTCAGAGACCTTGATAAGCCAAATTCACTTATAGAAAACTCAGAGACCTCGATAATTCCAAACACTTATAGAGAACTCAGAGATCTCGATAAGCCATTATATTTATCGAGATGTCAGTTCTCTATACAACAAATTGGAGATCTCGATATGAACCTCAAGTACAGAATGCAGACAAGTTAAAGATTCAAGATTATCAATTAAAAAATTATCTAATCACTTAGATTGAAAAGTCATCAAAAGCAACTTGAAGTTTGCAAGATCAAAGGCCAAGATTAACTGACAAAGGAAGGTCACGGATCTATAGGATTTGCAAAGATTCACTACGCCAGAAATAGAAAGCGTTAGAGATAACTTAAGATAAGGTTTAATACATCTTATTGCATGTTGTGTAAACCTGTGTTTACTAATCTATAAAGTAAACATTGGTCCTTTGTTTCAGAGAGTAACAAACAGATCTAAATTTTTTTGTGCTCTCTCAAGGAAGAAGATGAGTTCTTTACTTACAAAGAATCCAGGATTTGTAGTAAAATCCTAACTTGATTTTAATACAAAATTAAGTGAAGTTTTGAAATATTGTGTTTGTTGTTTTATTTTTTCTAAAATAATATTACTGCATATCTAATCTGCTTTGTTCACCATTTAAAAAACATTTAAAAAGGCTAAAAATATCCAAAACACATTCACCCCCCCCCCCCCGTGTTGTATTCAAAATCTAACAAGCGGTATCAGAGTAAAATCTGAAAGTAAACAGATAAAGATCTTGGAAGAATGAATACATAAAAGATAAGCAGTATATAGATATCAGCCTTTGATAAGATCAACTACACATTATTGAAGAAAAAGATGATGTTGTTTCTAAGGATGACCAACCCCTTATGCATCCAGATTATGAAGAATGGACCCTTTACTCCTATGGAAAGGATTGAAGAGTCTATATATGGAGACATGGTCATCCCAGCTCATTATGGTCCTAATGATCCTTCAAAATTACACAGAAACTGAGAAAGAAAAAGTCTCTCTTGATAGTCTTTTACAAATAATTCTGATAGAGTCTCCTGATAATGTTATGTACAAAAATATTGTCAACTGCAACAAAGCCAAGCAAATATGGGAGAAGATTGAGATACTGTGTGAAGGTACAGAGGAAGTTAGGACAAATCAAAGGAGAATACTGGTGTCTTAGTATGAGGGTTTCATGATTAAACCAAAGGGAAGTGTAACTGATGTTTTTGAAAGATTCAATAAGCTGATAAATGACTTGCAGCTTCATGACAAATACTATGAAGATGAGAAGGTTAACTTGAAATTTTTGCTCACCCTTCTAGACTATCTTGAACTGAAAATTTCAATTATAAGAGAAGGGAGAGACTTGAGTAGAATGATATTGGAGGTTTTATATGGTATCCTAAAAACCTATGAACTGGAAATGATCCAAAGAAAATCTTTAAGAGCTGGTCAAGGGCACATTATTGATGGAACAAGTGTACTAGTTGTTAATGACAACCAGTCATCTGATGATGAACTAAAAATCCAGACTCCAGCTATCTCAAGTAATAAGCAAAAGAACAAGGAGCCACAGAAGCAAGTTATTCTGGAACTTAAAGAAGATGAATTATATACAGTGAATGAACTTGATGAGTTAGATCAATCCATGGCTTACTTAACAAGAAAATTCTCTTACATTAGAGTAAAGAAGCCAAAGTTCTTCAAAAGCAAGGGACATACATCCAACAAGGACAGTAGCTGGAAGGCAAAATCTCAATACAATTATGGCAGCAAAAGTGGCTACATGACATGATCTGTTGACATGTCAAAGATCAGGTGCTTTAATTATGATGATTCGGGCCATTTTGCTACTGAATGTTGGAAGCCTAAAAAGGTGAAAAGGATAAGGCCTATCTTGAATTGGAAGCAAAGTATGCGGCTCTTCTAAGAAAGTAACAGGGTAAATATTATATTGCAGAGGGAAAGAGTTGGGATAATTCTGATAATGAAGATGATGAGGAAGTAGGAAACTATGCACTCATGGCCTTGGAGCTAGGAGAGTCATCCTCATAAAAAACAGAGGGCAAAATGAAGAGAGTAATATGGATCATAGACAATGGATGCTCAAGATATATGACAGGTGAAAAGGCCATGATATCACAGTTTGAGGAGATGGCTGGCCCATTAGTGACTTTTGGAGACAACATCAAAGGTTTCTCAATAGAAATGGCAAGTTAATTTCTGAAAATATTGTCATTGAAGATGTAGCACTTGTAGCTGGTTTGGAAGTGAATCTCCTAAGTGTCAGTCAATTCACAGATATAGGATTCAATATTTCATTTGACAAAGGAGAATGTTTAATCATCAGCAAAAAGACTAGTGAAGTTGCTCAGAAAGGAGTAAGAAAGGGAATCCTGTTTGTTGTGGATTTACACTTATCAAATAAGGAAGGAATATGTTGCTTCTACACCAAGGCATCTGTAGAGAAAAGCAAGCTGCGGAACAAAAAACTCTTTCACCTGAATTACAAGGCAATCAACACCCTGGTGAAAAAGGAGTTGGTGAGAGACAGGCCAAATCTGTAGTTTGCTCAAAATGAAGTTTGTGAGGCTTGTCAAAAAGGCAAAATGAAGAAGTCAAGTCACAAGATTAAAACTGTGAATTCCATAACTGCACATTTGTAACTTATTCACATGGACTTATTTGGACCATTTAATGTCTTATCAATTTCAAGGAAGAAATATGCACTTATGATGGTGGATGACTAATCAAGGTACACATAGGTAGAATTTATGCACTTCAAGGATAAAACTCCACACATTATATTTGAACACATCATGAAGATTGAGAAGCAGGCTGAAGATTAGAATTGTATGAAGGGATTGAGAAGTGACAATGACACAATATTCAGAAATACAACTTTAACTGAATTCTACAAAGGTAAGGGCATTATTTATGAATTCTCAGCTGCTATAACACCTCAGCAAAATGGGGTAGTTGAGAGAAAGAATAGAACACTAGTAGAGGCTGCTAGAACAATGCTGCAAGATGCAAAACTGCCAACAAGTTTTTGGGAAGAAGTTGTCAACACTGCATGCTATACTCAAAATAGATATCTCATTAACAATAATCTTGAACAATCACCATACTCAATCTTATCTAAAAGGAAGCCTGTTGTGAAGCATCTTCATGTGTTTGGAAGCAAGTGCTATGTTTTAAAAGATAACTCTGAATATGTGGGAAAATTTGACTCTAAGTTTTTTGAAAAAAAAATTCTGGGATATTCATTGGAGAGAACTGCCTACAAAGTCTATGTGCTTGAACAAAAGAAAATTATGGAAAGCGCAGATGTGACTTTTGATGATGACAAGTGTCCAGGCTTGGAATGCCTTGATGAAAATGAAGTTGAGGCCCTTAAATTTGAAAATCTCAATATTGATAGTGATTCTGAAGATGAAGCTGAAGTCAACACAAGCAACAGAATGGATGAAAAGTCAACTGAATAAGTGAATTATGAGAATGGAAGCTCATCTCAAATACCTGAATTTAATAGCACAAACTCAGGGAGAGAAATAGGAGAAAGTTCTAGAAGTCATGCCAATGATGAAGAAGATGCAGAACACTCAAGTCAAAAAACTCACACCAGGAAATGGGATAGAAGTCACACAAGAGAAGCAATTATTGATGATCCAAATACTGGAGTGAGGATTAGAAGTGCAACTTCTAATGAATATCTACATGCATGCTTTCTGTCACAAGTTGAGTGTAAGAAAACTGAGGAAGCTCTACTTGATCCTGACTGGATATCTACTATGCAAGAGGAGTTAAATTAGTTTGAAAGAAATAAAGTTTGGAAGTTGGTTCATGCACCAAAGAACAGAAGTGTAATTGGAATAAAGTGGGTGTTCGGGAACACAACAGATGAAAATGGGATTGTAACAAGAAATAAAGCAATGGTTGGTTGCAAAGGCTACTCACAGGGAGAAGAATTGATTATGATGAAACTTTTGCTCCAGTTGCAAGACTTGAAGCGATAAGAATCTTTCTTATATTTGCTGCACATTCAAACTTTAGAGTGTATCAAATGAATATAAAGAGTGTATTCCTAAATGGTGAGCTAGAAGAAGAAGTTTATGTGCAACAGCCACCTGGCTTTGAAGATCCTGAATTTCAGATTTTGTCTACCAACTTTTAAAGGCTCTCTATGGATTAAAGTAAGCACCTAGAGCATGGTATGACACACTGCCAGAATTTTTAATTAAACATGGATTCACTAAAGGAACTATTGATAAGACTCTCTTCTACAAGAAACATGGTGGTGAATGATCCTGGTTCAGATCTATGTGGATGATATCATTTTTGGCTCTACGAACGCAAATCTATGTCAAAGATTCTCAAAACTCATGCAGAGTGAATATGAAATGAGTATGATGGGAGAGTTAAGTTACATTCTTGGACTTCAAGTCAGTCAAAGAAGTGATGGAATCTTCATCAGCCAAACTAAGTATGTTAAAGATCTATTGAAGAAGTTTGGTATGGTTGATTGTTCACCTGCATCAACACCTATGTCTACAGCTACAAAGTTGGATGAAGATAAAAAAGGAAAAAGTGTAGACATTTCAGGTTATAGGGGAATGATTGGATCTTTGCTATATTTGACTGCTAGTAGACCAGACATTATGTTTGCAACATGTCTGTGTACAAGATTTCAAGTCAATCCAAAAGAATCACATTTGATAGCCGTGAAGAGAATTTTCAGATACTTAAAGGGACTCCAAACTTAGGATAATGGTATCCTAAGGGAACAAGATTTGAAGCTGTTGGATACACATATGCAGATTTTGCTGGATGCAGGGTTGACCGAAAGAGCACTAGTGGAAGCTGTCAATTTCTTGGACAAATACTTGTATCCTGGTATAGCAAGAAACATTAATTTGTGTCAACTTCCAGAGCTGAGGTTGAATGCATAGCTGCTAGAAGTTATTGTGCTCAAGTGCTTTGGATTAGAAATCAGCTTATGGACTATGGCCTAGTGTTACACAAAATTCCAATTATGCGTCACAATACTAGTGCTAAATCTATTGTGGCTAATCCAGTTAATCATTCTAGAACAAAGCACATTGATGTAAGGTACTATTTTATTAGAAAACATGCTGCAAATGGTACCATTGAGCTCAATTTTGTTCCAACAGAAAAATAATTAGCTGATATTTTTACTAAACCTTTGGATGAAGCTACTTTCACTAGACTTGTAGGTGAAATTGGAATGCTAAATTCTTCATCCTAGAGGCAAGAAATCAGCTAATGTGTTGCAGCATATTGCTTTTTAATAAATCAAATAATTTGATTTAACTGGAAATTAACTGAAATATGAGTTATAAATATTTCTGAAGTCTCTGTATATATCTATTTTTCAATATTCAAAATTTAGCTTGGAATTTTTCAATTCTGAGAAAACTGTCTAAATGTTAATTTATATTTTCAATATGTGAAATTAGTATAAGATAGATTCAAAAAGAACAAAAGTATATAGAAAACCGAGTTCTCGACAAGTCTAATTGACTTCTCGATAAGTCATTTTGAGACCTCTCGAGTGAGTTCTCGGTAAGTCATTAATCTGACTTCTCGAAGGACTTCTCGACATGCATTATTAGGACTTCACAATAAGTCATTGTAGACATCTCGATAAGTGATATTTCACATAGTTCTCTACAAGTATAAATTTTAGACTTATCAACAACTTAGAACTGAAATATTTTAATTTAATAAATTATTTTGTAAAATACTTTTGATACAATTATTCTGATTTTAGTTTGATTTATTCAAATAAAAATTAGAAAAATTCAGTCCATTCAGGACAAACTGGGTATTTATTTGACATCTCGATAAGTCATTTCTAGTTCTCGATAAGAGTCAGGAAAATGACATATCGATATGTATCTATTCTCTCAATATGACTTCTCGATAAGTAAATCCCAAACATTTATTTTGAGTTCTCGACAAGTCATTTACCTTTTACTATAATGTTAGAAATATGTTATGAACTTGATGATAAGTTAAACAAAACACCTTAGTAGATTTAACTTAGTGAATTTTGTAGCTCTCGACGGATAATCTAATATAGTCCCGACGGATGAACTTTATAGTCCCGACAGATGACAATTTAACATCTATCAAGAGTGTAGCTTATGTAACAAATAAGTACTGTAGCACATTTCTGCAAACAACATGTTTTAGTCTAGTAGATTCTGTAGGATTCTTTAAGTCATGTTGACTACTAGATTGATATGCAGAATAGGTTGGCAATTGTAAATATGAGATGTCTTGTAACTCTGTATAAGTGAAATAGAGTCAAGTGACAGATAGACTCCCGACGGATGATCTACAAGGCTCCCGACGGACCCGACGGATGTTCAACATAATCCCGACGGATGATCATATTCAAAATAATTGTTGATAGTGACAACACAGTCACATGCGTCGGGTGTTTGCAAAAGGAATGTGGCAGCCTGTTAAGAAGGATTTTGAGAACAAAGAAGCCTTACCATTTCCATGCAAATGTGAAAATATTTAAAGATGCTGGATAGAGTAATATTGCAGCATGATATTAGACTAGATTTATTTTGTTTTATTATCATGTAAATTGGTAATATATAAATCAAGTGTAGCAAGTAGAACAATTAACCAAGCAAGCATATTTTTCAGAGAGATAGATAAAGCTGTACTTATTAAGAATTTCTATGTAGTTTGTTTGTTCACTTGTAAAGTAGTTGTGTGCTAATCAAAGCATCACAAAGTTCTCAATTTGATATATATATATATATATATATATATATGGTGGATACTTTTAAATCCACCAGAAAGTTTTAAAGCTTGTGTTTTATTACTTAGTATTTTGATTTCTTTTACTCTTTCATTCTGCATTACAGCAAATCAAACACTGTTATATATATATAATAAGTTAGAACATTTTTAAAATCTCAAAAGTAGCCAGAATTACATTCAACCCCCCCCCCCTTCTGTAATTCTTTATGTATTGTTAGGGAATAACAATTGGTATCAGAGCAATCTCTTGAAGTACAAAGAGTGTAAAGATCACAACAATCAACAAGATGAACAAAAAGGATGTTGGAGTTAAAATTCCATTTCTGGATAAAGACAACTATACCACTAGAAGGTGAAGATGCACCTACATCTTCTTTCTCAAGATGAAGCTTATGTGGATTGCATTGAAAGAGATCCTCATGTCCCTATGAGAGCTGCTACAGGAAATGAACCTTCAGTTCCAAAACCTAGGCATGAATGGTCTGATCCAGACATTGAACAAGTCAGGAAAGATAAGAAGGCAATGAACATACTGTTTAATGGTGTTGATAGTGATATGTTTGATAACATCATTAACTGTAAAATAACCAAAGAGGTTTGGGACACAATACAGATTATTTGTGATGGTACTGAGCAAGTAAGGGAGAACAAGATGCAACTCTTGATTCAGCAATATGAGCATTTTCATTGTGAAGAAAATGAGTCACTCACTGATATTTTTAGTAGGTTTTAGAAACTACTGAATGCTCTAAAACTTCATGGAAGAGTCTATCAGACAAAAGACTCTAACCTCAAGTTCCTTAGATCTCTCCCAAAGGAGTGAAAGCCAATGACAGTCTCATTGAGAAATTCACAAGATTACAAGGAATTCACCTTGGAGAGACTGTATGGCATCCTGAAAACCTCTGAGCTTGAAATAGAGCAAGATGAAAGAATGGAGAAAGTAAGAAAGAAGGGAGGATCCATTACACTAGTTGCTGAACTAGAGAAGGAGAAAGAGGTGAAAGTGGCAGCTGTTGAATCTACATCAAAGATCTGTGAAAGCAAGGGTAAAGGGTTGGTAGCTGAGAATGAAGAACAGTTGAGCCAATATGACATAGATGGTATTGATGAGCATCTAGCATTCTTATCCAGGAGATTTTCCAAGCTCAAATTCAAGAAGAATTTTGGAACAGCCAAGCCAAACAGAAACATGGTTGATAAGTCAAAATTCAAATGTTTTAAATATGGCTTGGCGGGTCATTTTGCTAGTGAATGTAGAAAGTCTGATTCCACTAAAAAGAAGTTTGAGCATGTTGATTATAAGCAGAAATACTTTGAGTTACTCAAGAAAAAAGAAAGGGCTTTCATCACACATGAAAATGACTGGGCTGCAGATGGACTGGATAAAGATGAAGAAATCAACTATGTCAATCTAGCCCTAATGGTCAAATCAGATGAAACAGAAACAAGTTCATCAAGAAATCAGGTAATCACAACCAATCTAGCTCATTTTTCTAAAGCTGAGTGTAATGATGCAATAAATGATATGTCTACTGAGTTATATCACCTGCGTGTTACACTTAAGTCCCTCACCAAGGAAAATGCTAAAATTAAAGAAAACAATTTTTTTTAAGTGAGAGGAATAATGTGCTAGAGTCTCAATTTATTGAGTTTGAAAATTGAAATTAGAATGTAAGGTTGCTAAGGATGAACTTACAGAATCCTTAAAGAAAGAGGAGATTTTAAGAAAGCAACTTGAATGAGAACAGGAAGTAATTAATGCATGGAAATCATCTCGAGATGTTAATGCTCAAATTACTAAAGTTCAAGGTATAGAATCCTTTTGTGATGCAGCCTGGAAAAAGAGTAAAGAGAAGCTTGATTCCAATCTGGTTGAAGGACTCTTTACAGATGTGGACTCGACGGATGATGAAAATCATCCGTCGGATAATCAAAAGGATTATCTGTCGAGAGACAAGGAGCCACATATGTCGATTGTGAGTAAACCAATTAGAAAAGCTAAGTTAATTAAATTGAATGAGAAATATGGATCAGTTTCTAAAAACTTTATTCCAGGAGAATCAAGTCAAGTTAAGAAAGAAAAGAAAACTAATGTTGGTCATATTTCTATCAAGCAATTGAATGACAGACTGGAAAAGATTGAGGTTAAAACAAAAGCTAAAAGGAAAAACAATAGAAATGGGAAGATAGGGATTAACAAATATAACAACTACACACCTGATAAATATGCACCAAGAAAAATCTGTGTTAAGTGTGGTAGTGTTAATCACTTGTCTGTTAATTGCAAGATTGCTATGCCTACTCCCATGTCTGCACCCTCTTCTTTTTCCAACATGAATGCCATGTCTGCAATGCCTATGAATGTTATGCCTGCTCAGAATATGAATGCACAATTTGCTAACATTCCATTTGCACCTAATCCTTATTATGTTATATTTAGTATGCCTCAAATGTCATTTAACATACCTTACTGGAATAATATGTTTACAAATAGCATGCCTTTTCATGTAAACCAAAATGTGCATGATAATTCTGTTTCAATGACTGGTTTCAAAGGTTCAACTCAAATGACTAAGGATGAATCTGAGATCCCTAAATCAAATGAGGTCAAACCTAATAAACCAAAGAAAAAGGCTAACAAGGAGAAACCCAAGGAAACTTGGGTACCAAAATCAACTTGATTTGGTTTTGATGTGTACAGGGAAACAGAAAGAATCTTTGGTATCTAGATAGTGGTTTCTCAAGGCACATGACTGGAGATTCTACCCTGCTCACTGAGTTCAAGGAAAAAGTTGCCCCAATTATCACTTTTGGAGATGACAACAAGGGTTATACTGTGGGATATGGCTTGATTTCAAAGGATAATATCATCATTGAAGAGGTTTCCCTAGTGGATGGACTCAAGCATAATTTGTTGAGTATCGGCCAGCTTTGTGATAGGGGCAACTCAGTCACTTTCAATTCAGAAGCCTGTGTTGTGACCAATAAAAAGAGCAACAAAGTGGTTCTCACTGGAGTGAGAAAAGGAAATGTGTACCTAGCTGATTTCAACTCATCAAATACAGACTCAATAACTTGTCTTCTCAGTAAAGCAAGTCAAGATGAAAGTTGGCTATGGCACAAGAAGCTATCCCATCTAAACTTCAAGACCATGAATGAGCTAGTCAAGAAAGAATTGGTCAGAGGTATTCCTCAAGTGGAGTTTACTAAGAATGGATTATGTGATGCCTGCCAGAAAGGAAAGAAGATTAAAACATCATTCAGAAAGAAGCTTGATTCAATAATTGAAGAACCTTTGCAACTGTTGCACATGGATTTATTTGGACCCGTCAATGTGTTGTCTATCTCAAGGAAAATATATTTCCTAATAATTGTAGATAATTTCTCAAAGTTCTCTTGGACATATTTTCTAAAGTCCAAAGATGAAGCTAGTGAAATCATCATCAATCACATAAGGCAAGTCAACAATCATCCTGACTTCAAAGTAAGAAGAATCAGGAGTGACAATGGAATTGAGTTCAAGAATTATGTGATGAGATCATTTTATGAAGAGAATGGGATTATGCATGAGTTTTTTGCAGCTAGAACTCCACAACAAAATGGAGTGGTGGAAAGGAAAAACAGATCTCTTATTGAAGCTGCAAGAACAATGCTAGAAGAATCAAAGTTACCAACATATTTTTGGGCTGAAGTTGTGAATGATGCATGCTACACTCAGAATATTTCTTTGGTTAATCAAGCAAAATGCATGACACCCTACCAATTGTTCAAGAATAAGAAGCCAACTCTAAATTTCTTAGGCTGCAAATGTTATATCTTAAGGAATCAAACTGATCAACATGGAAAGTTTGATGCCAAACAGATGAAGGATTTTTTGTTGGATATGATGTGGCAAAAGCATATAAAGTCTACAATCTAAGAACCAACACTGTTATGGAATCTTTACATGTTGTGTTTGATGATAAAAAGATTGAAGGACTACAAGATGGAGATTTCCATGAGAGTCTTAAATTCGATAATGTTGAGATGGTTAGTGATGACAGTGATGATTAAAGTGATCAAGAAATAGTGGATAAGGATAATGCAGAAAAATCTACAACTAAAGCACATAACTCAACATCCGTCGAGTTACATAATGCTTCATCCGTCGGTAGACAATCAGCTTCGTCAGTCGAGATTTAAAGTGCATCATCCATCGGAACAATAAGAGAAGCTAAGAGTTAAAATAGATCACTTACAGAAAGAGCCCCATCTTTAAGTCAAAGATCCACAAACTAAGGGGGAGCTTCTTATAATCAAAACTTAATCACACATCAAGACAACAATGAGGCCTCTTCATCTAGAGCTAATCTGCCACAACAGAGAAAATGGACTAGAGATCACCCTTTTGAGCTCATTATTGGTGATGCATCTTCTAGAGTTCAAACATGGAAAGCAACTCAAGAAGAATATATGTATAGCAGCTTTCTTTCTAAGGAAGAACCAAAGAAGGTAGAAAAAGTTCTGTTGGATCCTAAATGGGTTTTAGCTATGCAGGAAGAGCTAAACTGTAACACCCTCCAAACCCGAGCCAGAAGTTTGGGGCTCACAACACACACCATACTATTTAAACCTGTATATAAAGTATTATATGCATTGTCCCCTCTTTACACAACCACGGATCGTAACAGGTTAAAGTATAAAAATAAGCCACAACCTTAACTTTTATTATATCATACCAAATCCCAACTAGTTCAATGTACAATTGATAATGATATTGATAGGGATAAATAAATCCTGATTGTGTAATTAAATATTACAGTAATTATACATGATTTGAGCTGCTAAGCCCAATAATAAGATGTATGAAATTCAAACCAAAAAGGTCAACACATTGATCAGACCTGATGGACCAGATCAGGCCTGATGGAATAAAGAAGGCCCAAAAACCCTGAATATTAATTAATTTCGTAATTAATTAATAAGGAAAAAATCAGCTGTTGAAAAGAGTCCCAGTGAGGACATAAATCCTTGCAGATTAGCCTCTAAGGGACATAGAAGGATAAGGAATCAGTTTCCTACTATTTAGGACTCCAAAGTCCATTCTAATTCAGAGACTTGATCACCAAGTCTCATATACCAAGTCCAAATCTAGGAACACCAACATCTATATAAGGGGTCTCACCGCACAAATCAGAACTACATTTTTTGGCTTGATTCTCTAATTCACAGAGATACGTAGGCATCTCGTAAAGGCAGAATTAAGCTACGAAACACGAGAGCAGCCATTAAAGGCCTTGAGCTTCTGAACCTTAGCATTAAATACAGTAAATAATAACCTTAGTTTTTTATCCATAACATTTGGCACCGTCTGTGGGAAGGCACAACAATAACCATGGCGAGAACACGGAGAACAGTTAGAGCCCTTGGAGGAGGAACACCAACGGGGACAACCCAAGTGATTTCTTCAACTGTGGAGGTGCCTCCTCACTCAACCTATGCAACCACGCAAGGAGAAGCCCAGATAGGGGCAACTGAATCTCAGCCACAAGGGACGGTTCCCTCGGCTACTCAAGGTACGAATCCTCAAGTTCAACAAGTACATGCACCTGTGAATTCTCGACCCGTCGGGTACGAATATTCAACTGTTGTTACTACTAACCCCCCCTATGGGATGCCCCTTTACCCCGAGGTTGGAGGAAGTGGACATGCTGGATGTAGTGAAGCGCGAGGGCGTTCACCCCCATACATACGAGGTTTGGCTCTTATCCCTGAGGATCAGAAATTTTCTGGTCCTTATACTGAGAGAGACTCCGAATCTTCAGATGATGAAGTAGCCCCAAGAAGGAGACGTGCTGGCAAAGAACTGATGGCTGATGGTAGCCAACGCCCTCAAAGCACCCAAGGGACGAATCTCCAAGAAGTGCAGGAAAGAATCAGGGCTCACGAGGCTGAGATTCAATGGCTGAGGCGCGACCTGGAGGCGCACCAAACCACCAGACCCCCAGTACCTCCTAGGGGGAGAAATCATCCTCCCATCATAGACCTGGATGGTCCAGTGCAGAGAAGGGTTGTTGTCCCAAGGGCTGATCCATGCAATCTTCTTCCCCTTGGAGATCCTGATGATCCTACTCCACCTTTCACTGAAGATATAATGAATGCCCATATCTCAAGGAAGTTCAAGATGCCAAGTATAAAAGCTTATGACGGTATGGGAGATCCCACTAATCATGTTAGAATATTCTCTAATGCACTGCTGTTGCAGCCCGTGAATGATGCTATTAAGTGTCGGGCCTTTCCTCAAACCCTGTCGGGTATGGCTCAAAGGTGGTATAGTCGTCTGCCCCCAAACTCTATTGGGTCGTTCAGAGAATTAAGTCAGGCTTTTATTAAGCAATTCATCAGCGGGAGAGTACATGAGAAAAGTTCAGCATCTCTTATGAGCATTGTGCAGGGAACAAAGGAATCCTTAAGAGACTACCTGAATCGTTTCACAAAGGAGGCTTTAAAAGTCCCAGACCTTGATGATAAGGTAGCCATGATACCGCTGCAACAAGGAACTAGGGATGACTTTTTCAAGATGTCCTTAGCCAAACGCCCCCCTGAAAGCATGTTGCAGCTCCAGGATAGGGCAGGGAAATACATCAAGGTGGAAGAAAGCATGAGGAAGACCGTAGTGAGTAATGAGCCCACTGGAGGCAACAAGCGGAAAACTGATCTGGAGTATATCGCTAAGGACAAGTATCCTAGAACCGAGCAAAACCCTGATTCAACCCCCAAGAAGGGAGGACCTGGGCAAAAGTTCAGTGAATACGCTAAGCTGAATGCTCCTAGAAGCCAGATCTAGATGGAAATTGAGAAAGATCGAGATATTCGTTGGCCTAAGCCCTTGAAGGCTGATCCTTCCAAGCTAGATAAGAGCAAGTATTGCAGATTTCACAAAGATGTCGGTCATGACACTGATGAGTGTAGACAATTAAAAGATGAAATTGAGTTCCTCATTCGAAAAGGAAGATTGAATAAATACACTGGAGATGGAGGGGAAAGGAATAACAATGGAAGAAAGAACTTTGAAGATCGTAGGAGGGACCAAGATGATCAGGGGCGGAATCCCCAGCCTAGGGGACCTATGATAAATACAATCTTTGGAGGACCACAACCCCGAGGGCCTGTGATAAACACAATCTTTGGAGGACCACGACCCCGAGGGCCTGTGATAAACACAATCTTTGGAGGACCAACTGCTGCTAGGTTATCCAAGAACTCCAGGAAAGCGTATGCCCGAGAAGTTATGCATGTTATTGGGGAAGCCCCGAAGAAGGCCAGGACAGGAGTAACAATGTCTTTTGATGATTCTGATCTGGAGGGTGTGAAATTTCTCCATGACGATCCGTTGGTTATAACCCCGATAATAGGGAACAACCCAGTGAGAAGGGTCCTTGTGGATAATGGTGCTTCAGTGGATATCTTGCTCCATGACACCTTTTTGAGGATGGGATATAATGACTCCCAATTGACCCCAACCGACATTCCAATATATGGGTTCGCGGGAGTGGAGTGCCCCGTAGAGGGGATAATCAAGTTGCCAACAACCATAGGGCAGGAACCAAGGCAAGCCCCTCAGATGTTGGACTTTGTGGTGGTAAAGGCTAGTTCGACTTACAATGCTATTATGGGAAGAACAAGGATACACGCCTTTAAGGCAGTCCCTTCTTCCTACCATTCAGTTATGAAGTTTCCAACCCGGGATGGGATCGGAGAAGAGAGAGGAGACCAAAAAATGGCTAGAAGCTGTTATGTAGCCTCTTTAAGGGCAGATGGAGTAGGGGGCAGGTTCTTCCTATTGAAGATCTGGATATCCGTGAGAATGATGACAAAAGAGGAAAGCCAGCGGAAGACTTGGTTTCAATTCCTTTAGCCCCCTAAGATCCTGAGAAGGTGACTTTTATTGGAGCAACGCTCGAGGAGCCCTTTAGAAGGAAGTTGGTGAAATTTTTGCAAGAAAATAGTGACGTATTTGCATGGTCAGCAGCTGATATGCCCGGAATAGACCCAGAACTGATTACTCACAAGCTGAATGTGGACCTAAATCGGAAGACAGTGAAATAAAAGAAAAGAAGTTTTGCTTCAGAAAGGCAAGAAGCTATAAAATAGGAAGTGGAGAAGCTCTTGGAGGCTGGTTTCATTCAGGAGATTCAATTTCCAGAGTGGTTAGCAAAACCTATAATGGTGAAGAAGGCCAATGGAAAATGGAGGATGTGTGTGGAGTTTACTGATCTAAATGATGCCTGTCCTAAGGACTGTTTCCCGTTACCAAGGATTGATACTTTGATAGATGCCACTGTTGGGCATGAAATGCTGAGCTTCATGGATGGATTCAGTGGATATAATCAAATCAAGATGCACAAGGATGACATTCCAAAGGTATCATTCATCACTGACTTTGGTGTTTATTGTTATCTAGTTATGGCATTTGGTCTTAAGAATGCAGGAGCCACCTATCAAAGGTTGGTAAATAAATTTTTTAAGAATCTTATTGGCAAGACTATGGAAGTTTATGTCGATGACATGTTAGTCAAGAGTCTAGTAAAGATCGACCATATAACCCATTTGAGGGAAGCTTTTGAGGTCCTGAGGTACCACAAGATGATGTTAAATCCTACAAAGTGTGCTTTCGGAGTAGGGTCTGGAAATTTTTTGGGATTGATGGTCTCCAAGAGAGGGATCGAGGCTAACCCCGATAAAATAAAGGCAATCCTGGACATGGAACCACCAAAAACTGTTAAGGATGTTCAGAAGCTCACATGAAGGGTTGTTGCGCTGGGACGATTCATCTCCAAGTCAGGAGACAAGTGCCTATCATTCTTCAAGTCACTAAAAAACATTAAGGACTTTGTATGGAGTGAGGAAAACCAGAAGGCTTTCGAAGAATTAAAGAAATATATGGCCCAGGCCCCGTTGTTGGCCAAGCCAGCTTTGAATGAAGTTTTGTTCTTGTACTTAGCTGTTTCAGAGAGTGCCTTGAGCGTTGTATTGGTTAAAGAGGAACTGAAAATCCAGAAACCCGTGTACTATGTCAGTAAAATTCTGCATGGTGCTGAGTTGAATTATTCACCTATTGAGAAATTTGCTCTAGCCTTGGTGATGGCTTTAAGAAAGTTACGTCCTTACTTTCAGGCTCATCAAATTGAGGTGCTAACAAATCAGCCCCTGAAAAATATCATTCATAGTCCCAAGGCTAGTGGGAGGTTGATCAAGTGGGCAATAGAGCTGGGAGAGTTCGACATTAAGTACAAGCCATGGACGACAATAAAAGCCCATGCATTAGATGACTTCGTGGTGGAATGTACCATACCCAACCAAGAAGTCGGGGGGCAGGAAGATATCATACCTCAAGACAAGGAAGTTGATAAGGTGGACAAAGAGAAGGTTGATAAGGAGAAAAAATATTGGGTTCTCTATTTTGATGGAGCATCAAAAACAAATTCAAGTGGAGCAGATTTGGTTTTACAAAGCCCTGATGGGTTCTTAATTGAGTATGCCATGAAGTTAGACTTCCCAACCACAAACAATGAGGCAGAATATGAAGCTCTGATAGCTGGTCTTGGCTTAGCAGGGACACTTAGAGTCAAGTACTTAAAAGTCTGTTGAGACTCAAAGTTGGTCATATCCTAAGTGAAGGGAGAGTTTGAGGCAAGGGATGAAACGATGGCTAAGTATGTCCGCCTGGTAAGGGCCGTGATGACCCAATTTGATGAATGCCATGTTGAGCATATTCCAAAGGAGGAAAATGCCAAGGCAGATGCGTTGTCTAAATTTGCTTCATCTGAGATGGAAGAAAGTTTTGGAAGTGTATACTATCGCGTTTTGAAAACACGGAGCATTGATGTTAAGCTTGTGGCTCCCATAGGCCTGAGGACATCATGGATTGATCCCGTTAAGGCTCATATTCAAACCGGATGGTTACCAAATGACGCTACTGAGGCACAAAAATTGGCTGTTCGAGCACCGAGATACTCTTTGATAGATGGAATTATGTATAAAAGGTCTTTCGCGGTTCCCTACTTAAGATGTCTTAGGCCCGATGAGGCTCGCTTGGCCCTTGAAGAAGTACATGAAGGCATATATGGGCAACACTTGGGGGGCAAGGCCTTGGCTCATTAGATAACCCGTTTAGGCTTCTATTGACCAGAAATGATGGTTGATGCCAAAGAATATGTGAAAAAATATGACCGCTGTCAGAAGCACGCACCAGTTGTTAGACAACCCCCCGAGATGCTGACCTCTATTAACTCCCCCATCCCCTTTGCAATGTGGGGAATGGATATACTAGGGCCCTTCCTCATGGCCACGACACAAAGGAAGTTTCTGATTGTAGCCATTGATTATTTCACCAAGTGGATTGAAGCCAAACCCTTGGCCAAGATCACAACTAAGCAGGTTGCACAATTCTTGTGGGAAAGTATTATGTGCCGGTATGGAATTCCCCGCATCCTAGTCACTGACAATGGAACACAGTTCAACAACGAGGAATTCAGGAAATATTGTGAGGAAAATGAAATTGAGTTGCGATTCACATCTGTGGCTCACCCGCAAGCCAATGGGTAAGCGGAAGTGGCAAATCGAATAATCCTGGATGGACTAAAGAAGAGGATCGAGAAGTCAAGGAATAACTGGGTGGATAAAATACTCCCCATTCTATGGGCCTATAGGACTACCTGTAGAGTCACGACTGGAGAAACTCCCTTCATGTTAGCATATGGTGTAGAAGCAGTTGTTCCTGTAGAGATCTCACATTCCTCCCCCAGGATTCAAGCTCTCAATATTGAGGAAAATGAAGAAGGGCAAAGGTTAGCCTTGGATCTAATTGATGAAGTACGAGATGAGGCACATGCGAAGATAGTGGAATATCAGAAAAAAGCTTCGTTCTACTACAACCTAAGGGTTAAAGAAAGGTTCTTCAAACAAGATGACTTAGTCTTGAGGAAAGTGGAAGCTTCTGGTGTAGGACAGAAAGGGAAACTTGCCCCAAATTGGGAAGGGCCGTACAAAGTCAAGAGCGTTCAGGGTAGAGGAACCTACAAGCTGGAGACTATGGATGGTTTTGAAGTCCCGAGAACTTGGCATGCCCAAAACCTAAAGGTTTACTATATGTAGAACAGTTAAAGTATGATTCTCACTTGTCAGTATGACAAGTAGGTTTAAAAGCACCTTGAATCTTTGCTTGCTTAGGATTTTTCTATATAGAAGCTCTGTTTAGATTTTATCAGGGTTGAACCCATTTCATGTAAGGTATCAAGAATACTAAGTCATAATATAAAGCCTTCGACTTAATCTCAGCTTATTAGATTGATGCATTGTGAAGGATAAAACCGAGTTATAAACTTGAGTTTGAAAAATCGAAAGAAAAATACGACTATACTTGGGCAAAATACTACTGAAAACAATAAAAGTCAATTACAAAGTTAAATATTAAGAAAGAAGAAATACATAAAAACTTAGGCCTTGGAAGGCTGGGATTCTTCGGAACCACTATTCGAAGTCTCCTCAGATGTGTCTTCAGTCGGTCCCTCGGAAGTCCCCTCGGAAGTCTCCGCAGAGGTTCCCTCGGAACTATCTTCGGATGCTTTGGATGCTGCAGGAGACGCTGGTTTAGGGGACGCTGTCTTGGGAGGCTCTTCTACCCTGGCCTTCTTCATAATGGGCTCAGGCTCCTCCTCAGATGAAGATTCCTCCTCTTCAGAGCTGGACTCGAGCTCCTTCCTCTTTTGGCCTTGGCCTTGACTCCCCGATGGGCCGTCTTTGATCAAATCGGCAAGCTTGTATGCAACGCCCCCAAGTGTTGGAACCCGCACAGGACAAGGGAAGGAAGACTGCTCAAGGACTTCTGAGTGTCCATCCAGCCGTCAAAGGCTTTATCCTTTTGAGCCTTGAGGATAACATTTTCAGCCCGGGCCGTTTCCAAACCAGAAGTAGATGAGGCAAGTTGGGCTTCAAGGGCCTTTATTCTTTGGTTGGCCTCCTCCAGCTTCTTGTTCGCATCCTCGAGGCCAACCTTCCAAGCCTTGGCTTGGTGAATTTCCCCTTGAAAATGGGCATTCGCCTACAAGAAACACAGCAAAAGTAAGAAATGGGAAAAATCAAAAAGGCAGCTATGAGCGGCTAAGGAAAAGGACATACCGTCGCCAAAGCCTGAGCTTCGAAAAGCTCGTTACCCTCTAAGTCCTGTTGAAGGTCAAAGTCTTGATAGTCGACAGGGGAAATGGAATGCTTAGACCATTCCTTGGCAAGTGTTGTGTTGCCGACAATCAAATCCTTCCCCCAGATTCCCCAAGCAGGTTGGAAGTAAGACCCTGGTTTTCGCTTGGTACGTAAAACTTGGTTGGGGCCTTCTTCGCCTGGTTCCATTGACTGGAGTAGGAACTCCGGGAAACGATCCCCAAGGCGCGGGTCTTTAAAGACTTTTCCAGCATCCTGGTCATTTCCAGGTCTTTAGGCTTTGTAGCCTCCTCTATTTTCTCAGCCACTGCAACAAATAAGATAAGTAAGTTGAGAAGTTAGCAAAATGGAAGATAGAATGAACGAAAACAACTAGATAAGGAAGGACACTTACTCTTCTTAGGGACGGGAGAAAGGCCGCGTTCTACAAGAATGGTCTCCCTGATAAGATCCCAAGAATGGGAAGTCCCATTATCTTGCGTAAGGAGGTTGAAAGCTCTTGTCTCCTCCTCAGACAAAACTATATCATTTGGGCTCCCATCTACGGCTAGCCCAAAAGACGAGCGAAATAGGGTGCCCCAATCGCCACCCTCCCAAACAACAAACAAAAAATCTTTCTTCTACCCCAAGTTGTTGTCAGGGATGGACTTCCCGTTCACTATGTGGGGAACGGTTGGGCGCTGGTTTAAAGAAACCCTCCCCGGATTCTTGTCAGGACTATTTTTGAACTGGAAAATCTTCCTAAAAACAGCAACACTTGTAGAGACATTGTGCTTGGCGCATTGTGACAGATAACACAAAATCAACCTCCAAGAGTTAGGAGGTAGTTGGCAAGAGCTGATGCCCACATCAACTAGCAAAAAAGGGATGAATGGGTGAAAGGGGAGTCTAATACCTGCCCTTAAAGTATCCTTATAGACGCATAGTGCGTCTTTCCTCCACTGACAGGCCCTGTCGGCCGAACTTGCAAGAACTAGCTTGAAAGGATCCTTAATTCTGAAACAACCGCTCAACTTGTCTAGCTCCTTTGGATCCCTTAAGGTGCTGATATGGTCGTGTGCGTCTAGATGCGCATCTGACGGGTACTCATCCCCTCGGGTGTTGATCATGTAAATCAAGGAAGTGTACTTGACCGAATAGGGAATTCATTGGACTTTCTGGCCACATTCATTTTGGCCAAACGGGCCATTTTCTTATCAGCCATCTGAAAAAAGGCACATAAGGAGACAATTTTAAAACACAAACTATGCAAAAACAAGCACAAGAAGTAAAGGGAGAAGTCTTACCTGAAGTAATGCTCCTAAAAAAGGCTTTGGGGCTTAAAATACTCCGACTTACTGTTATTGCTATGAGATTTTTAAAGAAGAAGAATTTAGAAATGAGAAAGTGAGGAGCAGTAGACTCTACTCACTCCTTTATATAGGAGAAAAAGTGAAGTTGAAGGGACAAAAAGCCCAGTAAGGATGAAGGCCCAAAGAAAAAAGCCCAGAAAATGGAACATTCCAGAATATTCTAAGGAATTCCAAAGAAATTAAATAAAAATTCCCGAGAATTCTAGAGAATTCTAAAGAGGGTGTTTTGATATATTAAGCCCTAAACCAGAATATTAGGATTTGGAAAAATAGAAGGCCCAAATCAAAGCCCTGAAAAAGATAAGGCCCAAATAAGGCCCAATCCAAATTGGATGAGAATGAAGCCCAATAAGACCAGGATTGAGGTCGAATTCTAGGTCGTGAATTCTACTCGAATTCTTTCGAACAGACACCCGAAAATTACGGGTTAAAAAGACCAGAATTGAGGTCGAATTCCAGGTCGTAGATTCTACTCGAAATCTTTCGAACAGGCACCCGAAAATTACGGGTATAATAGAATAGAATTGAGGTCGAAAGTCAGACCAGGATTGAGGTTGAATTCCTGAATCAAGCACAATATTTTTCAAGAATAAGTGCAGAAACCTAGACTAAAATCCAGGTCGAATAATCGACTAGGATTCTGGTCGAAACCCAGGTCGTGAATCCTAGTTGAAACCTAACGACCAGGAAGCCAAAAAAGATACAAGTTTTTGACTAAAATCCAGGTCGAATAATCGACTAGGATCCTAGTCGAAATCTAACGACCAAGAAGCAAATAAGCACAGAAGTCTCGACTAAGATCTAGGTCGAAGGTTCGACTAGGATCCTGGTCGAAACCCACGTCGTGTATCCTAGTCGAAACCTAACGACCAGGAAGCAAAGGAGGACATAGATTTCAACCAAAATCCAGGTCGAAGGTTCGACTAGGATCCTGTTCGAAATCCAGGTCGTGGATCTTAGTCGAAGTCCTTCGACCAGGATTGGAAAGCTGGCCCAAAATTCGACTAGGATCCAGGTCAAAATTTCGACTAGGATCCTGGTCAAAAAAGGGCTGAAAATTTGAGAATATTTGTGAAAAATTGCAGAAAATTTGGAAAAATCTCGGGAAAAAGTGAAAATTCCTGAAAAAATACCAGAAAATTCCTAAAAATAGGGAGAAGGTAAGAAAATAGGAAGGGAAGTTTTTAAACGACCCTGAAGCCGCGTACAAGGCAAATCGTTGTAAACGTGTAGGTCGCTCCACACTTTATGCAAAACGATACCCTGAAAGGGAATGAACGAACTTAACTTTTGCGAAATCTTATACGGTTTCCCAAAAGTTGGGGGGCAAATGATAGGGATAAATAAATTCTGATTGTGTAATTAAATATTACAGTAATTATACATGATTTGGGATGCTAAGCCCAATAATAAGATGTATGACATTCAGACCAAAAAGGTCAACACATTGATCAGGCCTGATGGACCAGATCAGGCCTGATGGAATAAAGAAGGCCCAAAAACCCTGAATATTAATTAATTTCATAACTAATTAATAAGGGAAAAATCAGCTGTTGAAAAGAGTCCCAGTGAGGACATAAATCCTTGCAGATTAGCCTCTAAGGGACCTAGAAGGATAAGGAATCAGTTTCCTACTATTTAGGACTCCAAAGTCCATTCTAATTCAGAGACTTGATCACCAAGTCTCCTATACCAAGTCCAAATCTAGGAACACCAACATCTATATAAGGGGTCTCACCCCACAAATCAGAACTACATTTTTTGTCTTGATTCTCTAATTCACAGAGATACGTAGGCATCTCGTAAAGGCAGAATTAAGCTATGAAATACGAGAGCAGCCATTAAAGGCATTGAGCTTCCGAACTTTAACATTAAATACAGCAAATAATAACCTTATTTTTTTTATCCATAACAGATATTGTTCGTACAATCTTGCATAACTTCTCTACAATATAAAGCTCCTCCTAGCTCGATTTAACTTAACCTGAAATCCTAGCTCACACACTGGACTGGAAATCCTCGTTACCAATAATTTCCTTTTCAACTGTTGAAAACATAAAAATATTTGCAAGAGTGAGCTAACTAGCTCAGCAAGTCATAATAGCAATAAATGAGGTTAAACAATAACCAATTGAAATGATTCAGAAGAATCAAGTTTCTGAATAAGCAATGATTAGAATTGGATATTCACTTTTCATTTTAAAAACCAAGGTTAGGCTGCTGATCAGTCACACACTAACCCCAAGCAAGGCTCCCAGCTTTGCTCTATATACTAGATCCAAGGCACGCATTGGCCTATTATGATAACGAATCTGGTCTGACCACGAATCTGGTCCACATTTATAGAACCATCCAATTCTAAAATAATTCAATATGATAACCAATATAAATCAATAAGCTGAATCATAAACAATATTTATCTGGAAGCATAGGGTGATTCATAACACCATGAAGGCATAACAGGGAATTCAAAAAGATTGGCTTTCAATCAGGGAAAGATTCAGAAAGTAGAAGACCAAGGGTTCAAGGGTTCCAAGAATTGGTCTTCTGTTAAACAAGGAATAAGGGTTGATATGTCAAGCAATTCAATATCAGAAATTAGTATGTGGTAGATATGAATTTATGGAGTAGTATCTTATGTGTTTGGCTCGTATCTGAGAATTCAGGATTTATTTCTAATACTAGCAACATGTTATGAGAAAGTTTGAAAATATTTGCAATATATCTTGAAGAAGGTTCAGGAGTACTTGCCTTATCATCGATGATTTCCACTTTACTTGTACTCATCTAACAGTTTTACTCATCAACCACTTTTTTCTCTTTCTATGACTTGCTTCTATTTATCAATCACTGGTTTCCTTTTCTATGCCTCGCTGAATCTGCTAGGCATCACAAGTATCTATCAATTATTTATACTCATATTATTCTAATCGTCACATAGACGTCATAAGCTTTTGTCTACCCTTCGTTTCACCCAAATTCGATTTACGGATTAAAAGTTATGACTAAAACAGTCAAACCATAACCACATAGGCACATAACACATCAATCAGTTAGCACGTAGCACATAGCATGCAAGATATTCGATCAAAATAATTTTTCAAAGAAGATTCGGGGTCAAAATGATTTTCCAGGTATTTAATACGAATTTTTGAACATTTTTCGGAATTAAAATGGGTCTCCGAATCATTTTATAATTAAATAATAGGGTTCGAACACCCGAATCTGGCTTTAAAATAATTTTATAATAATTATCAAGCCTTGAAAATAATTTTAAATAATATTTTTAAGCTCGAAACTATTTTTCAGAATTTTTAAATCCAAATAAATAATTAAATCTGATTAAATAATCAATTAAAATTAATTAATAACTAATTAAATTAATTAATTAATTAATATTTAAATTAATTGACTAATTAAATAATTAATTATCAACTAAAATTAATTAATTAATCAAATAAGATTTATTTTTAAATTAAAAGAAATTTTCAGAAATTAAATAATGGATTTTCGGAAATTTTAAAATAAAAACAATTTTCTGAAAATAAATTATAAACAGAAATATCATTTTTGAAATTAAATAAAACTGAAATCATATTTTTGTAAAATTATAAAACAGGGGTACTGGTTTTGAAACTTGGGGGAAGGTTCAGGGGCTAAACAATAATTTGCCACATTTAACTTCCTCTTTCTTAACCCCGGCGGCGGCGGCGGCCATTAGCGCCGCCCCGAGCTCGCCGGGAAATCACATGCCTGCCCAGAATGCCTTCAACAAGTGCAGATCGGTAGTTTGTAATACCAGCAATCATTTTCTGAGATCATATATCATATACAAGCAACAGGTTGGCCGGGATTTAGTCGGGAAATAAAGAACGCCGCCGCCGTTCAAGAACTCCGGTCAGCTCATCCCTGATCACAACACCACATCCAAATACACGAATTGATTACCCTGAACACGATCTATATATTAATACCCTCTAAATTTGCCCAGAATTAATGGATCAAAAATCCGGCCAAAAATATAAATTTTCCGGTGAGTTTATTCAAGAACACGAAGAACATTCAAACTCAAGAATCAAATCAACTTTTCTACATGTTATTGAACTCAATTTATGACATATAATATACCAAATTGACCAGAAAAATATTATCTACATGATGGAATCATCAAATCATATTAACAACATCAAGAACAAATTTTCATAATTTCATCTATAATTAATTTGAAATAAATTAATTAAATAATAAAAATACCTTGATTCCTGCATAAAAACAGATGATTGATTATGAAAGTACTTTTCGAGAGCTTCGTTTTGATATGTTGCACGCCCGAATCGGAGTTTGATAACACCTTCGTACGTTTGATTCTCAAGAACGCGATATCAATTCGATATTTTCTCTGTATTTTACGGGGTTTTACTGACTGATTGTGATTATACGAATAAAATGAAATGATAAAAGGGCTATATATATTTTTGGAATATTGGTTCATTTTGGATCATTAAATTAGTTACTTAGCCGCTAAGTAACTGCAAAAACGATCCGATTTGATACCCGTATTGGATAATTATCCAAACTGAGCTTCTTATAAAACACTAAATATGAGAATAACGTAATAATATCCCGTCTTTAGAGAATATGGGGTTTGTTGATTCACCGAAATGATTATCGTATCGAAAATCTTGCGTCGGGCCGCGCACGGGTCAAACCGTAATCCAGATCGAAAAAGTCAAAACACGGAAAATGTCTGGAATTACCAGATTAGGTTCGGAAAGAGTTTTCGGAAGAGTTTCGGCTTGTAAAACTGTAAAAATGGTTAAAGTCGGACGATTCCCGGCTTTATAAAATAATCTTTGTAATTATTCAGAAAATAATTAATAAATTTATAAATCAATTTAAAATCATATAACAGTCCAAAAATTACCAGAAAAATACCGTAATTATCCATATTTTATTCTGGTCATAATAAAATTAACATACTTATACTGTATCACATATAAGCATTCACATATCTACACCAATCATCAGATAATTCACCAAATATCACATAATAATCATATAAAAATTATTTATTGATAAAAATAATTACACGCGATATCTCGGATATTACATCTTCCCCCTTAAAAGGATTATGTCCTCAGAATCACTCTAAGGATCAGATAGTGACACATTCCAGTATCTCACTTCCATTTTCTCGGGTTGGTTCCTCAACCTTACAACTTTTCATAAACTTTTACTCGCAACATGAACCATTACTTAACAACCTCTAGCTGACATCATATTCTATCTGTTGCTCATATAACTCAACTCGAGTCTTCATTTTATATATAATGGAGCTAAATTACTTTTCCTGAGTATACACGTATATATACCGTATAAATCTGCTAAACGTGTAGCGGTGAAGCCAACTTACTTACACTTATCCTGACTATTTTACTGTCTCAAAAGGACCAGCATAATGCTTACTAATTATATTTTCTTTGTAATTCTAGTAATTCGTGCTCATGAACGTTGGCAATAGCTACTGGTTATTGAACCCCATTCCCACATGTTTCTCTATTCAATTAATTTAGTTTATAATCACTTCCAATCGCATTCGAGGCTCTTTAATTGTTCTCTTAATCTTCTCGTCCATCTGCGAATGATATACTGAAACCATGGCGTATTCGATTTCTAACGTTCTCGAGATTACTCTAGAGTTAAGAATTAACAAGAAAATCTCGACTAAATATGACTAACGCACAGACTTATCACCATATTTTTATTTTCCTTGAAGCACAATCGAGGATATTTATCGAGCGAAGATCTCTTACTATTTTAAAGAAAGTACATTAAACTGGAGGTATCACCGACATACTTTTAACCTATATTATCATTTATTTTGGTTCTAAGGAGTTCTCATACGAGACTGACTGCAATGCGTTCCATGACGTCTAATCACATATAACGTTTATTCTTTCTTTATGCCATACTATCAGAGAGTCTTCTTTGACATATTATCATACCTTCGGAGTAGCTTGGATCTCTTGAGTTATCGTTGTTCAACCAAATTCATATCTTTTTAGTTCCGCTTTACTGAATATACGTTCATCTAGAAGTAGTACATACCATTCTAGTTCGATATAATTTATCGTATTCTGAATACTTCTGTCAAATTTCAAATCACACAATATTGACTATCTATAATTAGTTTCTGGATCTGATGACGTACCACCATTTCTTTAAGCAGCAACTAACCCACTTATGGGATAAACCGTTTATTCCTAAATGAGAATGATCAGGTTTAAATAACCTATCAATAATAATGCAATTAACGTTTTCCTCACTTTTGGTTCTCAGGTGACATTACCATGACGTTTCTTGGCAAAATATATCCATCTAGTCTTTGATGTCCCGCCTTAACTTCTTGACACGTGTATCATTTGCTAATCTATCCCACCATTTCTTTCTTCATATCTGGCCACCAATGATTTTTCTCTAAATCTCTATACATATTGGTACTCCATGGATGGATTGAATATCTTGGGTTGTGAGCTTCTTGTCAAATTCCATTCTTCAATTCTGTCACTGGTGGAATCCCATATTCTGAAATAAAATCTGGGAATGCTTTGATCATCCTTTTGAGTATATATATATATATATATATATATATATATATATATATATTCTAACGATAATATCTTGATCTATTATTTCACATTGACGTTTCTTTACCTTCTCTAGAAATTCCGACTGAAAAGTCATATTATACATCTTTGCATTGTTAGGTTTGCAAACTCAGGCTTCCAATTTCAACTTTTGAAATTCCTTTTATAATTTATTCTGACACTGTAGACACGTTCGGTCTTTCCTTTCTTATTAATGCATCTGTTACTACGTTTACTTTTCCTGGCATTTTATGAAATTTCTTTATCACCCTTTTGATTCCACTTCCTTTTCTATCTCCGTTCTTTATTTTCATAGCTTATTCAAAACCGAACTCTTGACATTAATACTCATTTTGTCATCATATCAAATTAGATATTAATACGAACTTTGATGCTCACAACATCCCATTCTGAAGTAAACATCAATCATCTGTAATAATACCACTTTCAATATTTAACAACAACCTAAGTATCAACATCATTCGAAAACTGAATTAAAACTGTATCTCACACTTTATCCCAAAACAGAAATACTTTACAAATTATTGTTGTATGATTATCAGAAACAAGATGTCCTTTGATAAAACTTTGTTGCAGATGATAACATCTCCCTGACTGTCTAATGAAATCCATACTGGTGTAGTTATTAATTTCTACTTTATTCCATCTCCCTTCTTCCTTTCTTCTTGTTGCTTTATCTTAAATCTTTAGCTCTTGAAAATATTCTTCTCACTTGTCCATACAAATGACTTTTTATTTCTCTTGTCCATTATGAAAGGCCTACTCATCCAAGTAAAAACTCACACATTTGCAGCAATTTCTGAATTCTACTAGCGTCCTTACTTCTTCCCAATTCCTCATTGTTTTAATTTCGGATTTGAAAGTCACATCAAAATTTGACTTAATCTAATTGGAATCGATATCCATCTAGCTGGCCATTAATTGATAAAATTAACCAATTAACTTACTTAATTGATCAATTGTACCAGGTGATGACTAGCTAAATGAAATCAAAAACCAATTACATATAGTCGGATTGGATGTAACAACCTCCCTCGAGAACCAAGATCACAATTATTTGGAGTATCACAGGAATATCAATAACATACGAAAGTTTACATTCTATCTTTAAAAGCAGGGTAATCTCTGAAAATTTGGGCAGCATCTTCTTTATATTATTGACTACCAGTCGGACTCAAACCGACACCAACAATCAATCAAACAACCAACAATTAATCCTCACGTGTACCAATCCACTGCCACTTTCTAAACTCACCATTTCACCATATCATGTAATGTTAATCAGTACAACCCATATTTTAGTTCAATCTAGGAGTATAGCGAACGATTCTGATAATACTATGTCCTTTCTCATATCTTCTAATTATAACAGAATATCAATACTGAGTATAATTATAAATTATTCTAGAATTCTTCTAGTTCATGTTTTAAATAAAGCTCTCTACTTAACAATTCGTCCATCCTTGGTAATGTACACTTGTTCTTATTAATTAACTTGTTCAACCTCTGATGACCAACACCTGGTGTAACAACCCAAATCCGGGGTCAAGATTTGGTGTCACGGAACAATCTTTACATAAAATAAAAGAATATTCAATTAACCCCTTTTATCCGGATCGTTTACAGGTTATGGTATGAAACAAGAATCTAATCTTCTACAACTTTCAACAACTAAAATACAAATGTAAATACCTTTGAACTAATGCTCGTATCATATTCTTCTAACTTCTTCAACCTCTCATAGCAGAGATTTCTCGAACTTCTGCTGTCTATCTAAGCTATTCATTTTTTTATCCTTATCTATTTCTGGCAGAAATAAGAATTGACAAAGTAAGAGTGAGCCAAAAATGCCCAGCAAGTATATAATTTGAGTTTCAAACATTA
This sequence comes from Apium graveolens, assembly GCF_009905375.1. Taxonomy (NCBI): domain Eukaryota; kingdom Viridiplantae; phylum Streptophyta; class Magnoliopsida; order Apiales; family Apiaceae; genus Apium; species Apium graveolens. Next base: position 189,630,773 of record NC_133657.1, read on the forward strand.
ATATCAAAAGAAAACTTCCGGATAAAATCTTAAAACAATTTTAACAATTCTATTTATTTTGAGTGAGTGAGCGAATAAACGTTGGCTGTCACCAGCCTTTAACTAAAATCCAAAAATGACAAGCGATTCCCCGATTCATCTCCTGCATCAGGGTTTGGCCCGGTTTTGGAATCATAAAACCATTCTAGAGAGAATGTCGTTAATGGCGATCAACAACAAATTAGACTGGACACTAGTTTGCATCTATATTCTGCTGATCAGTCAGAATATAATGCAAATCTATATCTCAATATATAGATCTAGTCGGGTCCCCAGGCACTACGGCCCATCTCGAGGCACCAGTCATCCCGGTCCTCAGGATTAAGTATAACTCAATCCCCAAAATATCACTATCCAGCCCGTAGAGTGTTTTGATGTCAAATCATTTTGAATTCAAAACATCCCAATTCAGGGTTCGCAAATAACCCGAAAGAATGGGTATTTGCTCATGAGAGCAGTCGAATTATAGGAACAATAATGAAAGGAACGCGCATAATCAGAGTAAGCAGCGAAATGTAAAACAGTTAACTATTCTGAACTTAGAATAGGAGCGAATAAATATTTGCAGTATTTAAAAGAAAATTCAAGAATACTTGCAGTATTTAAAAGAAAAATCCAGAATACTTGCAGTATTTAAAAGAAAATCAGGAATACTTGCCTCAATAAGCTTTAACCGCTATTGACTTTTGTTCGACTTTGGTCGTTCGGCTTTATCGTCAAACTACTATCCTATTCTGGATACGATCCCAACAATCAGACCCTTCGGTTGGAACTTCGTTGATCTCGACGTCTCATCACTAGATCGTACCTAGTCCGAGGTCAAATCTCGGATCTTCCGTCTAAAACCTACAGGGTTGAAATACCCTAATTCAGATAACCGCTTAAGCTTAACATCAAATCGTTATCCTATTCTACCCATACGATTTCATAACCGAATTTATATTTATATGTATTATCGAAATACACATAGCAATTATGGTTCACATCTTCGAAAATCGGTTCGGTATTTAATTTCGGAAAATACGTATATTTGTCATTTTGAAAAATAGGGTAATCGATTATTCACAAAATATCTTGTCACGTCACGCAAATCGGTTTCATAAGTTCAATTATATCCTCGTTCGACGTTTTCGATAATTACATGTTACGTTTCTGTATTTTCTGAATTAATTTTCCCAAAAATCGGGCAGTGTTTCCTCTATTTATCGGCTTGCCCGTCGAATCATTTCGACGTCAAATCACAACCACAACACAATCCACAATCCAATAAACAATCCCAACCACTGATATGAATTCAATCATTATGTACTGTTATTCGTATTTTATTTTTCATTTCATTTCGAAATTTATTTCATAAACAAATTTTAATTTTTATTTATTTATAATTTAGGACTCAGAAATAATTCATCACCGTCCACCGTCGACTCGCCGAGGCTCATCGTCGACGGAGGTAAAATTCACGGGTTTCCGTTAATAAAGGACGTCCTACATGAATTCTCCCAATTAAATATTAGTAATTTTCTGCACGAAATCTTTTTATTTCACGAATTGCAATCGATTTATTTTTGCAGAAAATTAATAAAATAAATTATTAAAATGCAACTTTTCAACAGAACATTCAAACAACACCATCAAACCCAGAACAATCACGCGCCTATACGCGCAAATGGAAAAACAAGCATCATGCGCATACGCGCTGGGAACAGGGAGGTCGCCTGTAATAACCCCAAATTTTGGAATTTTTGAAACCCTTATGAATAGTGATTTTGCAGATTATGCTGAATGAGAAAAATTTTCATGCCACACTATGTAGGGGTTCTTTGATTGATATTCTGAGATTTTATTAGTACTCTATATGGTATATAAGTGTATGTAAAGATCGTCAGAATCCAATTCCGAACACTTTGATTTTTCCCGAAAATCCACTATATACGGAAAGAATTGAGTATAAGGTAACAGGATAAAAAGGATTTAAATTAAAGGATTTTAAGAGAGGATCATAAAAGGATTATAATGTATTGAGAAAGGTTAAGGAAACCCCAGTAATAAGATCCCGGGTATGATCCCTCAAACGATAAACGAAAACGAAAGTTAAGCGAACCGTATAACAGATCAGCGGTCATTAGACAAACAATTAGGAGTTAATCAAGGAGGTTAGGGATGATGAGGTCATCCAACCAATAAGAAGAGGGCAAGTAAGGGATGATGACATCACAAGGTGACATAAGCATGACATAGGGGGGAAGGAGGTGTGGATGAATGATAACCACACAAAGTTCAAGGTTAATAAGGTAATTAACCAAAATCAAAACAAAAACAACCAAGGCAAATCAAAACAAATCACAAAAACACAAAAATCTCTCTTTCTTCCAAGCTTGCTCTCGGCTTTTCCCCATTTTCAAGAAGAAGAATTTCAAAATTCAAGTTCCAAGCTTCCTTAATTGGTAAGATAATTATCTAGTACTCCTTATGCATAGATATAGCTATTCCATGAGTTTAAGCTTCAAATTCCTTAACAATCTCTTCCAATAATTCTAGGAAGAAGATGGTGAATAGTAACTTTCAAAGAAATAACTTTAGTTTCTTGAATTTTTATGAAAGTTTAAGGTTATACAAGCAAGGATCAAGGTTCTTTAGGCATTCAAAGCTCTTGTGTTGTGTTAAGAAGCTTCAAGAAGGTATAAACTCCAAACCCTAGCTTTAGTTTTGAGTATTTAGGAATGGTTATGATTGATATAGTATATGTGAAGCATGAAGCTTGTTTGTTTAGAGTTTGGGTTGGAGTGGTAGTGAAATGTATGTTGAATCTTGTTGATTTGTTAAAGGAATTAAGTATAGTTTAAATTCATGATGAGAATAACATAAATTGGAAGAACTTGAGGTGTTGGGACTGTTGTAGTGTGTTTTGTATGGATGTTGGTTGTATGAATGAATTGGGATTGATTGGTGGTCGATTTGAGATGGTATAAAATTTGGGAAATCGCGTAAACATAGCCGTCGTAATGTCCGATTCACTTTAGGCTGTTTTTGTTTTTAACATTAGGACCCGTGAACTCACTTCTAGGTTTTGACCATTGCCATGATTAGATAGTTCATGTTACGAGATTCGTTTTGATATGTAGTTCGTTTGATTCCGATGTACGGTTTAGGAGAAATGACCGTTTTAAGTAACGGTGTTTCGCGACCGAACCATTACCACTCGCCTTACTTTGAAACATAGGTTAAAGACCTTAAAGGACTAAAGTATGAATCATTTATGTAAAGTGTATTAGGCAGTTGGTAAGACACTCACGAAAGAATCGCCTTAAAACCCTTAATGGTTAATTTATTAAAAATGGTGGAGCCGAGGATACTCGAGCGACTTAAGTGAAGCGTTAAGCGCAAAGCGAGCATTAGAGTCTAGAGTGGTTACAGTATAGATTCATAAGCGACTTTGGTTTAATTACGACTTATATGTTGTTTATAGGTTGCCAGACTCGTACCAGGCCTTTTATTACCCCCAGTCACTCAGGCAAGTTTTCTACCCGTATAAACTGTTGTTGTGATGTATATGTGTATATGCATGATCTTGTGATAAATGCATATTTGTTATTAGCAAATTCTTGCGATATATTGGAGCATGTGATATGGTATATATGCATGCCTGTTTCGTATTCTTGATTTATATATCTGTTGGTTCAAATGCTTATTAGTTGCATAATACCTATGCTAGAGATAAGCAGTATTTGAGTTTACCCTTAGTATAGGGGATCAAAAGGTGAACATATTTCTAAACAGGGAGTCGATGTTCCCGAGTATGTTATATATATATATATATTAAATATATATATATATATATATATGTTGATATAGTTTTCAAAACTACTAATCGAATAAGGTTTATTCGATAACTTTTATTTTATTAAGTGAATATTATTACGAATATTCATTCAAGGACTTATGACTACTTTTATTTTATTAAATGAATATTATTTGAATATTCATTCGAGGACTTATGACTCAGTTTATATTATTTAATGAATATTCATTTGAATATTCATTTGAGGATGTATGACTCCGTTTATTTTATTTAATGAATATTATTTATAATATTCATTCGAGGTATTACGACTCCGCTTATTATTTAATAATATTCTTTATTTTATCAAAGAATAACCTTTCGATAATCAAACTTATTTTCGATTATTCAAATAAAGATAGTACTTTCGTATAAGTATATCTTTTGTTATTTAATATTCATTTCAAGTATGAGTTTTAAAACTTCTACTTCGAATATTTTTAATAAGAATTATCTTTATGAGAATATTATTTAAATAATAATATTCAGATATTTCGAATATATCGGGACTGATTTATTTTAATAAATCAGCAGTACTCCAAACATTCTTAAAAATGTTTTCGAGTCTTCAGAATGATTCTTAAAGTTAGAGTGGACCCCAAAACTCATTTTTATATTTAAGATCTTCCTTTCAAAGGGGATTTAAATACTCGCTCAAAACCTGGGGGAGCCAGCTCTGTGGTGTATTTTATATTCGCAACGTGGTTGCTGTTTTGAGAAAATAAATGAATTGATTACTTACCCAACGTTCGGGAAGTAAGCCCATATAATAAAGTCGGCATAAGCAACAGGCCGGGGTACGGTCTATCAAAGTGTAAATGGCTGAGTGGCAGTCCATCAACGCGTAAGAGGCCGGGTGGCGGTCCAGCACAAGGTCCTTATGTGGCCAGGGTGATGACCGGTGGGGGATTCATCCATCTACTAGTAGAAAAGGTTACTTATTGGTATCTTTGCCTGATCAGCAAGATATCGGGTTTATGCCAAAATTCTTTTCCTTTCCAAATTTATGGAATATTGCAACTCTGTTCATACTTTACATGACAGAGGTTTTCAGGAAATGTATGGGAGATATATATGAATATATTTATATATCGGGACTTAATGAAGCATCTCGTAACTTCATTATTTATAATGATATTTCAAGGATTGAATCTATTCAAGTCTTATCTTGTAGTCTCATCTGGGTGATGAACTTTTGAAACTGATTATAACTTGAACGGTGGGAGTTCAAGTAGTATTCGAATATAAGTATATTGGAGTATCTTGTAACTTCATCTTTTAAACTTATATCTAGTAAATGATTATCTTGTGCATGTCAAAGATTTTCAGAAAAATGTTGAGACAAGGTTAGATATATGAGATCACCTTGCAACGATATTTTTATACAGTTATAAACTGGAACTCTGTGTATATTATACACGTCAGAGGATTTCAAAGATTGTGAAAAGTATATATGTACATATACTGAATATTTTGCAACTTCATCGCATTAAGATATCAAACTTGGTTCATTTCTTCTTGACCAAGACTTTCATGAGTACTATGAGAAGGCTCATATATTGTTAATCATTATACATATTATTTTGGTGGGCTTGCTGCTCACCCTTGCTTTCTTCTTTCATCACACAACAACAGATAGAAAAGATGAACAGGACCAAGCTCCCGATTCGCAAGTGATTAGGAAACGTTCCGCAGTTTCCTATAGGCGTGGATGTCGCTATAGCTGAGGTAGGAACTACCAATAGGCTAGGCTTTCAACTTTTGATGTACCAGACTTATGTATCTTTATCAATTGTAATAATGGCAAAGAAATGTAAATTTATTCAGAAACCCTTTTAAGGTGTATTGGCATATAATTGTGGAATAAAACGACTTGTGATTATTTTTGGATATACATCTCTGAGACTATAACTTGTGGTGTGTGTGTTTATTGTGGGGTCACAGTACAGAGTAGTTGATTATTTATTAAGATTGGGTGTTATTAAGGGAAATGGAACTCGTGACAATCCGGATCCCCGACCCCGGATTTGGGGGTGTTACATCGCCTGGCCGGACTCAGGTCGGCGACAACCAGAGCAGGAACAGGGGAGCAACACCGCACACACACACACCCGAACACACCACAACACAGGTACACACACACACAGAGATACACACACGAACACACACATGCACATAAATTATACACACTCGAACACATATATATACACATGGTATATATGCTTACAGAAAGGAAATAGCAGAAAGACAGGTCAGAGATAATAGCCGGAAACGAAGTGGGTATTAAAGAACCAAGGCAACAACCTGACATCGACGATGGCCGGAATACAGGGGCGGCGAACAGAAAACGGAAAGAGAAAGGAACGATGCACAGGGAAATTGGGAGAAGAAAGAAAAATGAGAGAGAGAGAGAGACGATTGTAGAGAGAGAGACGCGCGAGAAAAGGAGAGATGGGAGAAATAAGGGGTGGAAATAGGCGGTGGTGTAGGCGGTGGGGTGTTTGGCTGTTTTATTTTATTTTTTGTTGATTACTGACTCGTTTTCTCGCAAATTAATGGATTAGCTGCGTGTCAAAGTTTGTCGAAAAATTACAAATTACATTCCAAAATTATCAAAATATTCAAAAGTTATCAAAATAAAATTTTCATAATTTTTAAATCAATTTGGAGTGCGCATCAGACCCGCATTTAACGAATTAATGAACAAACACGCGGGTGAAGAAAAGCTAGAAAATTTCTAAAATAATTTTAAAATTTTCATAATATTCCAAAATTAATAAAATAAAATTATCGTGATTTTTGAAATATTCCAGAATTAAATACAGATTTTACGATTTAATGAAATCAGAAAATCATTTAAAGATAAACAATTAATAAAATATTGATTTCTAAATTTTATAAACTCCTAAAAATAATAAATAAAATTATGGAACAACAAAAATAATTTTAGAGATAATTTTAACATTTATAAGAATAAATATTTAATACAATCACTAAAAAAAAATTAAGTTCTTACCATTCGATAATTAATTACAAAATTAATCTCTGCATTCAACAAATCACAAACAATTAGTAATACAGCAACACATAGCTGACAGAACCATCACACATTTTATTTATTAATAATTCAATAATTACATTTACATATCGGATCCGAAAATAGGTTACTTAATCGCTAAGTAACAGAAAAGACGATACAATTTTGATACCAAATTTGGATAATTATCTAAACAGAGATTTTTATAAAATACTTTATACGAAATTAAGGTAATAATGTCTCGCCTTTTGAGAATATGGATTTTTTTATCGATATATAAAATGATTTGCGTATCAGAAATTTCACACCGGGACTCGTACAGGTCAAACCGTACCCCAGATCGAAAAAGTCAAACCATGAAAAGTGTTCAGAATTATCAGATTAGGTTAGGAAGGAGTTTTCGGAAGAGTTTCGGGTTGTAAAAACGTAAAAACGATTGAAGTGGGACGATTTCTGATTCTGAAAATTAATTTTATAATTATGTAAAATAATTTTTATTAATTCTATAAATCCTTATAAAATGATATGGTAATCCAGAAATTACCAGAAAAATACCGAAATTATCTATATTTTATTCTGGATAATTAAAAATTAAAATATCCACATTTTCATCAGAAATAAACATCCAATATTCATATCAATTATCAAATAATTCACCAAGATTCACATAAAAATCATATAATAATTATTTACTGATAAAAATAATTACATAATATTTTCCAGACGTTACATCCTTCCCCCCTTAAAAAGATTATGTCCTCAGAATCATGCTAAGGAACAAACCATTATGTTTTCCAAGTATCTTTCTTATAATTTCTCAGTCCTCATCACCTTAATCACAATTCAACGGCCTTTTACCGTCATCAAATCTATCAGTTGCTCATGCAATCCCTAACTCAATCTTTACTTCATACATTTGGAGCTAAATTACTCCTTGCAATCATACGCACCTGAATGTCTTATGGACTCGTTATACCTGTGACAACAAGACTAACTCATTCACAATCGTTCTATCTATCTCACTATTCCAAAGGACTAACTTAATTTACACTAAACCTTCTTTTCTTTCTAATTCTAATAGATCGTGTTCATGAAATTTCTATTTTCAGTGATCGTTCTACTTTACGTTTAAGGCCCCTTTCTCTTCGATTAGCCTGACCCATGATCGTTTTCAATCATATTCGAGAATCCTTAATCGATCTCTTGCATTTTCTATTCGTCTGCGCCCGATATCCTGAGCTCATGACGTCTGATGCTTCGGAATGTTCTATATTTATGCAAAATTGAAAAGGAAAATCTCGGTAATTGCATCTACTCACCATTTGGTAGCATACTTCTATTTCTTTTCAATCACTATCAAGTAGCTTCAGCAAGTGAGAATCCCTTACTATCTGAAAGAAAGTACATTAATTTGGAACGGAATGAATTAGGACTTTATTCAAAATCCGGTCTCTTGGTACTAATACTCATTTTGTTGTCATATCAAATTAGATATCAACACGAACTTTGATGCTCACAACGTTCCATACTGAAGTCAACATCAATCATCTGTATTAATACCACCTTTGATATTTAACAACAAAGTAAGTATCAACATAACCCAGAAGACGGATCAAAATCTATTCTTCAATTTCCAACTTTTTCACTTCTTTTAACCATTTCCCAAAAATCTTAATGGTATTCACTCTTTTCTTTTTATTTGAAACAACTATTCTTAAATGGACCTTTCCTGTTTGGTATTTACCCACACACTGGAGCTCATAATCAATTATAACCAGAATTCATATCTTTGAGGCTGAGAATGCAGTAACTATTTTCCAACTCTTCGCAAGCATATTTTTAGGCGTTCAACTTGGTCTTCCTTAGTCTTTGAATTAGCGAGGATATTATCAATAAATACAATTACACTATCCAAATACTCCTGGTACATTATGTTTATTTAATTTTCAGACTTACAATTTCTGATAATCGACGCATAACCTCATACCTCCATTCCCTTTTTCCATGACCACTTTTGTGCACAGAACAAAACACTCTTTATTTCATTGTTCTTTCATTCCACTTTCCTGAAGTTTCTTTCACTTATTATTTCATCCCTATTGAGTTGACGATACAGGGATTTTGACACCAGCTTGACTCCGTGCGGTAACCGACGAGAAATTCTTACCTCATTCCCTGAGATAATCTGGGTAAAGCATTCGCTCGAACTTCTGGGACTTCATTTTAAATTTTAAAGAATTCCGACGTGAGATTCATTGCAACGTCCTTCTCTAGCAGTTCGCCATCAATACCTTTGTTTAATCATCCCTATTTACACGCATTTTTGGAACGAATTCCTATCTCCCACTATTGACGTTTCACCTCATTCTCCTAACAGTTCGGGCACAACTGACGTTCCCAACTTGCATATTTCCTGGATTATTTTATAAAATTTCTTTATCATCCTTTTGATTCCACTTCTTTTCTTTATTATTTCTCCATTCTCATTAATCATTATCTTTTTTAAACATAACGAATTTCTTTTTCTTAGTAATATTAATCTGTTTATTATTGGATAGGTCATTTATGGAGTTCACACTGGAACGAAGGCTTTTTTTATTTATAATATTTAAATTCTTACTAAAATAATTATCGAATTTCATCGGTAGCTATTTTCTTAGCCTTGCTTAACTCATCATAGATCGCGTGTTTGACTTCTCCTCATTGATCAACATCTCTTTTCCCTGAGTTCACATGTGGACTTCATCAGTCTCCGTCTTTAATTGGATGCTTGAATTTGCGAGCTTTCCGTTATTTTACAGCAACATCCATTCAATCACCGTTCAAAAGGAGTGTACATTCAAATCTTCCATTAATTCATCATTCGATATGGTTATACATCCAAGTCCTTCCTGGAACGCTATTGCAGATGATATAATCTCTTTGCTTTATCTCGAACCTTCAGTTCTTAAAAATATTCTTCTTACTAGCATGTACCAGTAACTTTCTGTTCCTCTTATTTATCAAAAAAAATGTATTCTTCTGGATCAAACCTTGCACCTGTTTATAGTAACATTACGCTAATTGTACTAAGCTTTCAATTTATGTTAGCGCCATTACTTTTCCAAATTTCTTATCGCTTTGATTTCGGATTTGGAAATCATGTTAGAGCTTGACTCCATTTAATTGGAATCGATCTCCATTTAACTAACCATTAGTTGGCAAGGTTGATCAATTAAATCCCTTAAATGATCACTTAAACCAAGTGCTGACTAGTTAACTGGAATCAAAGACCAATTATATAAAGTCGGTTTGGTCATAACAACTTTCTCAAGAACCGAGATCGTAATTATTTAGAGTACTGACGAGAACGACAATATACTTCTTTGTTCTTGAACGTAGGACATTTCTGAAAATTTGGGCAGCACTTCCCTTACACCATTAACTACCAGTCAAACTCAAGTCGACACCATAAATCAACCGAATCATCCATAATCATATCCACCCACTTCCATCAACCAAAATTATCAATTCCCACAATTCACCTTTGATCAGCATCTGACTGACATAGCACATATCTTTTTAATTGGGATTGGGTCTGAAACCCATAATGATTAATATAACCATACATTTCTCAATTCTTTTAGAATATTACGAATTGTCATTAATGAATTTATCTCGTTGTTTTTCAAGGATTCTATTTTGCGATTCTTTTAACTTATTTCTTGCCATTACCAATTGTATACAGTTATTTTTAAGAATTATGACGCATCCTTCCACCAATCACAACAATCATCTATCTTGGAAGATACACATTCATTTTCATTAACTAATCTGTTTATCCTTTAATAACCACGCACGGTTTTCATTACTATCGTCGTAATCTGATGGAAACTTAATCGTTATCTCGTTATTTCTTAAAAGGTTTCACAGTCGAGTCACCATTGCTTCATCTCCACTTATGGTTTCGCATCAACTTTCGTCACTGACCCGGGTATGAGCACTGAATTCACCATCACCTATTTATGCAAGTTAGAGAACTTCACAATTTCTTGAAGAACACGTTCGAAGTTCGATTACATTTAAGATTTCTTTCATTTTGAATCTTCACAACAAATAACTTCCCGCGACAAAGGAATGCTTCACATAGTAATTGCATGTCTGAATCATTGTTCAGAATTTCCTTGATCTTTGATTGTTGTCCCAAAACTCGTTTGCTCCATCTGACGCACACAACTTTACTTCCTTGTTTTGTAATTGATTTAGTTATAACGGTTCACTGACGGTTCATTTCTCATCGAAATCTTCCAATTCGAAGTGCATCGCGTTAACGTAATCTACTGTACTGATGAGATCCCTGTAACACGAACAACTGTCTGATTTGATATCCTTGCCATGACCACGTTGTTGGTGTATCCATTCTTCTTTGCTTGCAAATGTCCCCCATTTATCGGCTTGCAATCATATTCTTCTTCGACACGTAATTCTACCTATCGTACGGGACTATTCTATTTCTTTCGTAATCATCAGAGAATAGACTCGATGCAAGCAGAGAATTTATGAATATGATTTTGAATGAAAAGAAGGATAGGGAATAACAATACAACAAATAGTTGGAAGAATCTGTATGTTAATAAATTGAAGGAATAAAAATGAGTGAAGAATGAGACAACCATATTCGTACTCAAGATGGCCAGTCTTTCATACTATATGGCATACAGCACATGATTAGGTGGCGTCCCACCCGACTCTTCGTCATTTCAACAAAGCGTCATATCATAACACTGTTGTCTCAATCAGGAATCAAAAATTTGAGAAGAGAAATAATTCAGATGGAATACAAGAATTTTTCTTCCGTTTTCGCCTCATATGATTTATCAACAGAAGAAGCTCATACGTATTCAAGAATCCAGAAGAACATATGCTATCGTATTTGAAAAAGAATAACATTGTAGATCACCACTGGTCATCGTCCACTTACGTATGCTTCTAGGGACCATTCGGATGAGAGATTCACCATTTAGGTCACGTTATAACTTCGAAATGTCTTCTGGGAATGCCTCCATATACAAAGCTTTAACAATTCGATCATATCGCGTCCTTATAAGATTTACAATCATTGCTTCCGGTCGCATTTAAGAATCAAGAAAAACGTATACTATCGTATTAGAAGAAAGGATGTCAGTGTCGATCACCTTTCATGCTTCGCCTACATCTGCCTTCAGGATCGTTCGGATACAGGTTCACGATCTAGGTTACCTCATTGCTTCGAAATGATGCCAGGAAATACCTTCACACCAAATGCTTCAATAATTTGATCTTAATCGCGTCATTCCGAAATTTAAAATCACGACTTCAGATTTCATTTATGTCGTGTGAAATATCCATCGACTACGCAACGCCTCAATTCCGTCGATAAAATATGATTCCTCTTCCACCATCTAGAAGATTCTGCCATTTCCTTCAATCACCTTTCGTTCGTTCGAATCACGAATCTTGTTAAATTTTAATAATTTTATGAATTGGGTAAATAATATTTTAATATGTTGATTCAATTATTGATTTTATTAAACAACGTTTACTTCATTTTTCACAGCAAACTTTAAACCTTCTCCCTGCTGGGGTTTACTTGGCCCTTCGAATTAACAACACTGCCTAATTCTATTCTTCTTTTAGGTCATTTTCTCTTTATAATAACAAGAACATAAATAGTAATTTGACAACCAATTTGTAAAACTCATTTTATGCCAAAAATCTTCTGAAAGTTGATTAAGAAATCCCTTCCGGAATCTCATTTTAAAATTTGGAAATCAAATATTTGGTCGTCATTACTATATAAGTTACTTGCTATTTTTATGATTTACCAATAAAATGTCTAATTAAGAGAATGCCCATATAAGGGTCTCTCTACTTTGGTACTTCTTCCACTTTTCCTTGGATTCTGCTCGCCCTTATTGGTTGACGAAACTTCATTTACCGTCGTATATTATTTTATTCGCAATTCTACCGCAACGCTGACATTTAGTACCATTTTTGATATTCTCGTCGTTGTCCTTGACGTTGTACCTGCAACCACCCATGTAATTCGACGTTCCTTCTGTAGATAAGGTTGCACCTTCTTGCTAGTCTTACTTACACCTAGTATGGTAGACATCATTCCTCGTGCAGCTCCCGGTATGTGATAAGAATCTTCTCGCAACGGTGGTGCCTTCGAAACGTGCAATGTTAGTTCTTCATCAGCTTCCATCAACTGGTTGCCTTCGACTTGGAACTCGTCCTAATACCTAAGTTAAATCGTACTAATACTCACAAATGCTCACCAAAATCAATCGCATTTTCTTCAAAACCACAAGAAACGTAGGGTAATATACCCAGTCTCTGTCGATCCATCGATTATTGTAGGATCTGAGAACTCACCATACCTACAGTGTTGCGATATTCGCCTTACACTTCCCTCAACAATCATGGCTTACCAATTTCGTACCAGATCTACTAACCCTAATTCGCACTCAACTCAACTTAACCTGAGTATGCCTACGGTCTTTCCTATCTTGTACGACCTATCATTCCTATCTTACTCTCACCTATTCTTATTTCAGTGACCAATAACCTGCAGCTCTGATGCCAACTTGTAACAACCCAAATCCGGGGTCAAGATTTTGTGTCATGGAACAATCTTTACATAAAATAAAAGAATATTCAATTAACCCCTTTTATCTGGATCGTTTACAGGTTATGGTAAGAAACAAGAATCTAATCTTCTACAACTTTCAACAACTAAAATATAAATGTAAATACCTTTGAACTAATGCTCGTATCATATTCTTCTAACTTCTTCAACCTCTCGTAGCGGAGATTTCTCGAACTTCTGCTGTCTATCTAAGCTATTCATTTTTTATCCTTATCTGTTTCTGGCAGAAATAAGAATTGACAAAGCAAGAGTGAGCCAAAAATGCCCAGCAAGTATATAATTTGAGTTTCAAACATTAATATCAAAAGGAAACTTCCGGACAAAATCTTAAAACAATTTTAACAATTCTATTTATTTTGAGTGAGTGAGCGAATAAACGTTGGCTGTCACCAGCCTTTAACTAAAATCCAAAAATGACAAGCGATTCCCCGATTCATCTCCTGAATCAGGGTTTTGCCCGGTTTTGGAATCATAAAACCATTCTAGAGAGAATACTGTTAATGGCGATCAACAACAAATTAGACTGGACACTAGTTCCCATCTATATTCTTCTGATCAGTCAGAATATAATGCAGATCTATATCTCAATATATAGATCTAGTCGGGTCCCCAGGCACTACGGCCCATCTCGAGGCACCAGTCATCCCGGTCCTCAGGATTAAGTATAACTCAATCCCCAAAATATCACTATCCAGCCCGTAGAGTGTTTTGATGTCAAATCATTTTGAATTCAAAACATCCCAATTCAGGGTTCGCAAATAACTCGAAAGAATGGGTATTTGCTCATGAGAGCAGTCGAATTATAGGAACAATAATGAAAGGAACGCGCATAATCAGAGTAATTGCAGCGAAATGTAAAACAGTTAACTATTCTGAACTTAGAATAGGAGCGTATAAATATTTACAGTATTTAAAAGAAAATTTAAGAATACTTGCAGTATTTAAAAGAAAAATCCAGAATACTTGCAGTATTTAAAAGAAAGTCAGGAATACTTGCCTCAATAAGCTTTAACCGCCATTGACTTTTGTTCGACTTTGGTCGTTCGGCTTTATCGTCAAACTACTATCCTATTCTGGATACGATCCCAACAATCAGACCCTTCGGTTGGAACTTCGTTGATCTCGACGTCTCATCACTAGATCGTACCTAGTCCGAGGTCAAATCTCGGATCTTCCGTCTAAAACCTACAGGGTTGAAATACCCTAATTCAGATAACCGCTTAAGCTTAACATCAAATCGTTATCCTATTCTACCCATACGATTTCATAACCGAATTTATATTTATATGTATTATCGAAATACACATAGCAATTATGGTTCACATCTTCGAAAATCGGTTCGGTATTTAATTTCGGAAAATACGTATATTTGTCATTTTGAAAAATAGGGTAATCGATTATTCACAAAATATCTTGTCACGTCACGCAAATCGGTAATTTCGGAGCAGGAACAGGGGAGCAACACCGCTCACACACACACCCGAACACACCACAATACAGCTACACACACACACACAGATACACACACGAACACACACACGCACATAAATTACACACATTCGAACACATATATATATACACATGGTATATATGCTTACAGAAAGGAAATAGCAGAAAGACAGGTCGGAGATAATAGCCGGAAACGAAGTGGGGATTAAAGAACCAAGGCAACAACCTGACACCGACGATGGTCGGAATACAGGGGCGGCGAACAGAAAACTGAAAGAGAAAGGAACGAAGCACAGGGAAATTGGGAGAAGAAAGAAAAATGAGAGAGCGAGAGACGATTGTAGAGAGAGACGCGCGAGAAAAGGAGAGAAGGGAGAAATAAGGGGTGGAAATAGGTGGTGGTGTAGGCGGTGGGGTGTTTGGCTGTTTTATTTTATTTTTTTGTTAATTACTGACTCATTTTCTCACAAATTAATGGATTAGCTGCGTGTCAAAGTTTGTCGAAAAATTACAAATTACATTCCAAAATTATCAAAATATTCAAAAGTTATCAAAATAAAATTTTCATATTTTTTAAATCAATTTGGAGCATATCAGACCCGCATTTAACGAATTAATGAACAAACACGCGGGTGAAGAAAAGCTAGAAAATTTCTAAAATAATTTTAAAATTCTCATAATATTCCAAAATTAATAAAATAAAATTTTCGTGATTTTTGAAATATTCCGGAATTAAATACAGATTTTACGATTTAATGAAATCAGAAAATCATTTAAAGACAAACAATTAATAAAATATTGATATCTAAATTTTATAAACTCCTAAAAATAATAAATAAAATTATGGAACAACAAAAATCAATTTTAGAGATAATTTTAACATTTATAAGAATAAATATTTAATACAATTACTAAAAAAAATAAATTAAGTTCTTACCATTCGATAATTAATTACAAAATTAATCTCTGCATTCAACAAATCACAAACAATTAGTAATACAACAACACATAGCTGACAGAACCATCACACATTTTATTTATTAATAATTCGATAATTACATTTACATATCGGATCCAAAAATAGGTTACTTAGTCGCTAAGTAACAGAAAAGACGATACAATTTTGGATAATTATCTAAACAGATATTCTTATAAAATACTTTATACGAAATTAAGGTAATAATGTCTCGCCTTTTGAGAATATGGATTTTTTATCGATATATAAAATGATTTGCGTATCGGAAATTTCACACCGGGACTCGTACAGGTCAAATCGTATCCCGGATCGAAAAAGTCAAAACACGAAAAGTGTTCAGAATTATCAGATTAGGTTAGGAAGAAGTTTTTGGAAGAGTTTCGGGTTATAAAAACGTAAAAACGATTGAAGTGGGACGATTTTTGATTCTGAAAATTAATTTTATAATTATGTAAAATAATCTTTATTAATTCTATAAATCCTTATAAAATCATATGGTAATCCAGAAATTACCAGAAAAATACCGAAATTATCTATATTTAATTCTGGATAATTAAAAATTAAAATATCCACATTTTCATCAGAAATAAACATCCAATATTCATATCAATTATCAAATAATTCACCAAAATTCACATAAAATTATATAATAATTATTTACTGATAAAAATAATTACATAATATTTTCCAGACGTTACACCTGTTCTCAACACTCTTAAAATCTTGTGAGTAAGTTCATTTGGTTTTAAAGCTTCACATCTTAAAAATTATTGCAGTCAAACCACCATACCTTCATTTCCCCTTATGTCTTTCCATATTGAACCTTCTTTGTCGTCCCTGTTACAAGCATAAATTTTACCACAACTTACTTACTTGAGTGGGAAACCCCAATCATCCCTTGATGAACACACTTAAAGTTTATTCGTAACTAGTATTTCTTCGATCTTGAATCTTTATGATAAATATCTCCCACATGATTGAGATATGCTTCATTTTTACAACGTTTTAATCAATTATCTGGTTATTATTAAAAATTTCTTCATTCACCTTCATTATCCAATCGATCATTTGCCCCATCTGATACATGCAGCTTTACTTTCTTGTTTCTCTAGTTAATTTACCTCATACGGTTCGCTAATTACTCCAATTCACGCCAAAATTTCATACTTACAACGTATCATGCATACAGATTTCCGCCTTTGATATAATGTCCTCGCAACAATCCCGTTATCGGCATAATGATTCTTTTCTGCAAGTAAATGTCCACCATTCTTCGGCTTGCAATTGTCCACACTTTTTACGTAACTCCATCTGCTACACGGGTTCATTTTACTTCCTTTTTAAAATTTTGAAAGGATAGACCTTACACAAGAAGGAATTTGTGTATATTATTCTGATTAGAAACTTTTTGTAAGGAATAAGAGTACAAGGAAACAATCGGAGAAATTCATGAATCAACAAATCAGGATTTAAGAAGAATGAATGAATAATGATTTGAATAAAAATGAGACAACCATATTAGTACTCAAGATGGCCAGTCTTTCATACCATATGGCACACAGCACATGATTAGGTGGCGTCCCACCAGACTTTTTGTCGTTTCGACAAATCGTCACACCATAACACTACTTGTCCCAATTAGGAAACAATATTTTGAAGAAGGAATGATTTGAAAGGGATTCAACAATCACCTTATAAAGCTGATCATAAAAGAAGTTCATACTTTACTCGAGATTTATAAGAATGATAAGAAAAAATGATATCATTGGTCGTCATCTGCATTTTATCTCTTTACAACTTCAACGCTTGTTCGATCAATAAATCTCATTCTGAGTCATATTAAACTTTAGAAAGTTCTCCAAAATACTTTCTTAAATCAATTATTAGAATAAATTCCCCTGTATTGGGTCTTGTATCTTTCGCGTTGCGCTTCCATGTTCAATATTTCTATAATTCAACCCAATTTTCATACTTTACGAGATTTACAATCACAAATTCAAATTTCACTTATGCTTGCTGATCATTCAATAGATCGCCTCCTTTGCTAATAACTTTATTCCTTTAGAAAGGTCTGGAAATTTTCTCAATCTTCTTTGCCCATACCCGGCTTCTTAAGAATCGACGTATTCTTCGAACTCTAATCGTCTTAGAAATTGGATGTACAGTTTCTCCGTACATTGGTTCTATCATTAAACTTATCAAACAACATTTGCATTCTTCTGCTAGGAACTATCAAATCTTCTTCGTAATAGCGGTTTCATTTGGCCTTCTAAATGAACCATACTAATTTCTAGAACAAGTATTCGTCTGGATAATCTGAATCTTATAACAACCAAGAAACTCAAGTAGTAATTGGACAACCAAGTTTTAAAACTTGTTTTGTTCCATGGAATTTTAGAAAGAAATTTGTGAAGAAAATCTCTTTTAAAAACTGTTTAAAATTTTGAAAATCATACACCTGGTCGTCATTACTATATGAGTTGGTTGTCGTCCTTCTCAACTATCACAAGGAATCCAATTAGGAAAATAATCAGATAAGAGCTCATTCCCTTCCATATATCTTCTACCCCTTATTGGGTCCATTTGCCTTCATTGGTCAACGAAACTCAGTTACTGTTGCATACTATCTTATTCGTAACTTCACTTCTAGTCTTCCATACTGGCAACATTCCCACCCTAATCTCTTACGGTTACTAAGTATAACAAATTTATCCAGTAATCATCAGATTTATTTTATAACACAAGATCGATTTGTATCACATTAATTCTATACGTATCATGTTTGATCATATCATCATCATATAATTTCAAGAAAGCTCTTGATTTCCAATCCTCTCAAATTTCTTTAAAGATCCATCTAGCTCACTCCACAAGATAATCGTGGGTGGCCTACTCATTAGTAGCTCCCTATAACCTGGTAGCGGCTATCTTCCGAAACACACGTATCCTCACTCTAGGTTCTTCTGACATTCCTTAATACCTCTTGTGTTGGATTTTAATCACAGCGGGGGCATGGCAAAACACTTTTACTCATATAAAATCCGAATAAAAGCATATAAATCGTGAATAAAAATTCGAGGGATCGAATCTAACCTTTTAAAATAATTCGGAGAGAACGATCAGAGATCCTTAGCAGTTGCTCCTCAAGTGTGAAGCACTCCACCGGTATCCACCAAGAAAACGATGTTAAGGAGGAGGAAGGAGGTGGAGAGAATTGGGTTTTCCAAACTTTTTGGGTTTTCGGGTTTGATGTGGGTTAGAATAAAATAGGGTCTATAATAGTGTATTTATAGGCAAAATTTTCAGCTGAAATTTTTCCATAAATAATATTATTATTATCCCATTTATTATTCTCATTAATAATTAAAACACCTTTTAATTATTAATCCTTTTTCTAAACACTTTAGAAATAATTCTCTCTCTTGATTTAATTTCCAAAAATTAAATCCTTAATTAATAATATTAAGAACTTTTCTTAATTAATTTATAATCAATTAAATCTCATTTAATCAATTATTAAATTTTCCAATTAATTATTTATTTCATAAATAAATAATTATTAGCCATTATTAATTAATTGCTCCACCATTAAATCATTCTCTTTTTATGGTGTGACCCTGTAGGTTCAATATTAAGCCGGTAGTAGAAATAAATAATAATAAAACTATTTTATCATTATTTATATAAATTATCTAATTTATTAAATATGATTAATTAATTAATCACATTTATTCTACATCGTGAGGGATACTTCTCAGCATATCGCGACTATCCGGATAATATGAATTCACTGCTTAGAATACCAAAAACCTATTCAGTGAATAGTTACCGTACAATAAACTCCTTCTACCCTACAATGTCCCGATTAAATACAAGGCATGGATCTCGTGTCAAGCCTATCTAATTCAATCACTTGCTTACCATTTACTATGCGTAGTTCTATGCAAATTAGAAACTCCTTTCTAATTTCATTTACTCTGGCCAGAGATTCCTGAACTAGCATAAGTGGATCAGCCTTGAACATTCGCTTCCTTCACTGGAAGGGGTAGATCCTTTATTGATCATACACTATCTTCGTGTATAAATTCCTATACCCAGAAGAGCCCTAATAATTGTCCCTGGAGACTAAGAACTAAACCAAAGCATAGTTCAGTGTACACAAGATGACTATGATGACCTCAAGTCTAAGGATACTTGTACAACTATCACTATGTGAACAACTGCTGACACGTGAGTGAACTCCATCAGTTGTTCAGCTGTGCGAGTCATGTTCAGTGAACTTATTCCATAATAAGCACCTACATACTAGCTATAGTGTCACCACACAAATGTCTATGAGAACAGACATCCTTCATAATGAAGCAAGCATAGTATGTACCGATCTTTGCGGATTATTAATTACCAGTTAGTAATCCTAAGACCAGGAACTATTTAAGTTTAGAGTTATCATCTTTTTAGGTCTCACTATTATGATCTCATCATAATCCATAAAAAGCTTTACTCTAAACTATGGTATATCTTATTTAAACACTTAAATAGATAAAGCCCGTAATAAAAACAAAACAAGTCTTTATTAATATCAATGAAATCAAAACAGATTACATAAAAGTTATTCCTAAATCCTAATACATGATTGGACTTAGGATATATTCCTTTCAATCTCCCACTTGTACTAAAGCCAATCACTCTGGTATCTAATACCCATCTTGTCTTTATGACGATCAAAGTGACTTTCATAAAGTAGCTTTGTGAGTGGGTCTGCTATGTTGTTATGTGTGTCAACTCTAATTCAATACAATACAAGAAATGTTACCGCGCTCCCACTAACCCTTTTGTAGACCCATGGTTCATCTTTATTTTTTTTGATAAAATCAAACTCTTTGATTGTCTCATCAAAACGAATGTTCCATCATTCGAGAAGCCTGCTTTAAACCACATTTGGTTCGCAGCAGCTTACACACTAGGTTTTCATTTCCCTTGGAAAGAAAACCATCTGGCCATCTGCCAGATTTCATAGTCGTAGTAAGCAGCAATCACAAGCAAAATCCGAACTGATTTTAACAGGGCTACAGGTAAAAGGTTTCATCAAAGTCAATCCATTGCCTTTGTTTGAATCCTTTTGCCACAAGCCTGGCCTTATAGGTCTCCACCTGTCCATCTGCTATAATCTATCTTTTGTAAACCGTATACATAGATTCCATTCTGGATTTCATTGCACTATGCCATTTCTCTGAGTCAATACTACTCATAGCCTCATTATAGGTCACAGGGTCGTCATTCTCAATGACCGACAACTCATTGTCATTCTCAATGACAAGGCCATATTACCTCTCAGGTTGGCTAGACACTCTCCCTGATCTATGAATGGGCTGTTCCACAAAAGGTTGTTCAGTCAGAACAGGTGTTTCCACTTGATCCGTAGTAGTTTGTGCTTCTTAAACTTCATCAAGTTCAATTTTGCTCCCACTGTTTCCTTCAAGGATAAACTCCTTTTCCAAGAAGGTAGCATGTCTGGAGACAAACACCCGATGATCGGTGCAAAAGTAATACCCTAAAGTCTCTTTAGGATATCCCACAAAACTATATTTTACGGATCGATATTCCAGCTTATCTGGGTCAACTTACTTGACATAAGCTGGACATCCCCAAATCTTAACGTGTTTAAGACTCGGTTTCCTTTCTTTCCATATCTCATACGGAGTTTGAGGAACAGATTTGGAAGGCACCTTATTCAGTAAATATGCTGAGGTTTCCAATGCATCACCCCATAGGAATACTGGAAGATTTGCATAGCTCATCATGGACCGAACTATGTCTAATAAAGTTCGATTTCTCCTTTCAGATACCAATCTGGAGGAGTCCACTGGGAGACTATACCATTTACTTTGAGATAATCTAGAAACACTCCATTAAAGTATTCACCACCTCGATCTGATCGAAGAGTTATAATACTATGTTTGGTTGTTTCTCCACTTCATACTTCTATTCTTTGAACTTTTCAAAGGCCTCAGACTTGTGTTTCATCAAACACATATCTGAATCCAGATCTATCATCTATGAAAGTAATGAAGTATGAAAATCCACCCATGGCTTGCGTAGACATTGGTCCACATACATCTGTGTGTACCATTCCTAGCAAATCTGCAGCCCTCTCTCCATGTCCACTAAATGGAGACTGCAGTGCCACTATGAAGTGAGATTTTCATCATCCCTTTTCTTTTATTAGTTTGTTCAATCTGAAGTAAATTATGTCACATATATACAGACCATTATTTAAAGTACCACGTCCATAAAGAATATTATCTCTAAGAATAAAACATTCATTATTCTCAATAATAAATGAAAAATCCACCCAAGTCTAACATGGGAATAATATTCCTCACAATCGAGGGAACAAAATAACAATTATTTCAAACAATAGTCTTGCGTGTAGGCCTATGTAAATGAAATGATTCTACATCTACAGCAGCAACTCTTGCTCCATTTCCATCAGTAGAATCACCTCCTCTTCCTCAAGAGTCCTACTTCTCCTTGGTCCCTGCAACAAATTGCAGATATGAGAACCACAGGCGGTATCGAATACCCAAGTAGAAATGACATATTCACTTCTATCATGAACATACCTGAATCAGAAGCGGTAGTCTCACTACCCTTCTTCTTCAATTCTGCAAGGTAAACCTTGCAGTTCCTCTTCCAGTGCCCCACCTTGTTACAGTGAAAGCAAACAACTTTGCTCTTGGGGTCTTCAGCTTTTGGTGGAACCGGCATTTTCTCACCTACTTTCTTCTTCTTGGAAGGGTTCCTCTTCCTTTTCTTAGGATTGGAACCTTCACCAATTAGAAGAACAAAATTCTTCTTAGGGGGAAAATTCGATTCCGCAGTCTTCAACATGTTGTGGAGTTCAGGCAGGCAGACATCCAACTTATTCATGTGAAAGTTCACAACAAACTGCGAGAACGAACTCGGAAGCGATTGCAAGACCAAGTCTTGGCTCAGCTCCCCATCCATGGCAAAACCAAGTTGTCCAAGACGTTCAATCAAATTGATCATCTTAAGTACATGGTCATTCACAGATGATCCCTCAGACATCCTACACCCGAACAGCTCCTTCGATATCTCATATCGAGCTGTCCTCCCTGCCACATCATACAACTCTTGTAGATGTATGGGGATAGTGTGAGCATCCATATGCTCATGTTGCTTCTGTAGCTCAATGTTCATGGAAGCTAGCATGATGCATTGAGCAATATTTGCATCATCTATCCACTTACGATACACAACATGTTCATCATTATGTGCATCACTAGCAGGTTCAGTAGGCTTAGGTGAGTCAATCACGTATTTCAGCTTCTCAATCCTGAGAACAATTCTCAAGTTTCGAAGCCAGTCAGCATAATTAGGACCAGTCAATTTGTGAGCATCTAGTATGCTCCTGAGTGATAGTGTAGAAGACATAACGTACAAAGTAAATCTATAAATGATAAACACATAACAACACTTAGCAAATATTCGATTTCATTTTAAAACACTATATGAATCGGGTCTTTATTCATAAGTGGCTCCCACTAGTTTTCCTAATTTATTCAACCCCTTACATGAAAAATTAAGCATTCATAATTCTAGTGGGAATAGGGATCCTACATTCTATTACACAACCTCGGCTGTGGCACGAAACGCCATGTAATGTTCAATAGGCAGACAACTCTTGTCAATTACATCTAATGTTATTCCCTAATCAAACTTTAGCCTCTTAAATAATTGAGTCACGGCTGTGGCACGACAAACTCAATATTTTAAGTCAAGTCTAACCCAACATTCCGTACAATTGAATCAGTCCCCAAAGGCCCACGGCTGTGGCACGTAACGACCTTTAGATTCTTATTCAATGTACACATCTCTATGTAATAGACAAGTATTTCTTATTTCTAAATCAAAGCCCTCGGCTGTGGCACGAAACGACAATGATTCAAAAATAAGAACTACTTTCTACCATGTTGGAAGGCTATGACCGACACAAGCCCGTAGTATCATTGGCCAATTACTACTTGATATTATTTAATTTTAGAGGGATTATATTACGTTACAATCATAATCATATTATAAAGAAATTCTTCCTTTTAAATTAAATATTTCAAATCAATAATCAATAATCAGATCATTCCCAGATCGGGTGGAGCATTGTCAAGAGGCGTCACTTAATAACCCTTTCTTACAGATAGAAATCTGTTGTTGACATAATCATCCTTTCTCTCATATCGAAAATTCATATTCAGTTACGTGTTTCATAAACACAAGAATCTCATGATTGTATTCATAATATTATTATTAAGGTTATGAAACAATTTCACTATACTAGGTTGTCTAACAAACGCCTTATGTTTATTTAAGTTCACCTAAATCTATCATCGCATGATAAACTAATCATATATCACATATATCAACATGAATAAACATCAAGGTAGGCATGTTACATCATCTAGCACATTAGACTAAGCATTATACATCTCTATGTATCACATGAAGCATTTAAAAGCAATTAAAACAGTCAAAAACATCTTTAAAACACTTCATAGAAATATAAACATTTTAAAACTTTTATATAAACTAAAATTGATCACTCCATTAGATTCGTCTCGGAAAAACGAATCCAACGGTATATTGCACGCCTAAAACGGAGTTACGAAACTCCCAGAAAATCAATTTTAATATCAACAGACGGGCTGTAACGCATTACAGGAACGCGTTACAAGCCCTGTAACGCATTCTGGTGATGCGTTACACCCCTTTTAAGCCATTAAAGGGTGTAATGCATCCCGTGAATGCGCCACAGGTGTGTAACGCATTCCCGGAATGCGTTACACCTTTTTTTTTTTTTTTTTTCAACAGCCGCCTTTTGCTTTCCTCGGAAAACGAGCCGCCTGACACCTGACTTTTCTCTGTCTCTCGTGCAATCTCAGACAGCAATCAACAGCAGATGACAACATAGATAACAGATATATACATACAAACAATTCATATATATATAATTATTTAATTACGAATTTAATTGATACAACTTCAAAAATTCATAATAAAAAATCTATACATCATAAAATTATGAAAAAAATATCCAGACGATCTACAACACTTGTAGAACCCAGATTAACATTCAAAATTATTATGAGAAACGATTTCTTATCAGACAAAATTAATCCATGATATAACTTGTAAAAATCATAATTAATTCATACAAGCACATAAAATTCTAAAATTTTTACCACAGATCTATATGCATACAACCTATGCTCTGATGCCATTGTTGGATTTTTAACGCAGCGGGGGCATGACAAAACACTTTTACACATATAAAATCCTAATAAAAGCATATAAATCGTGAATAAAAATTCGAGGGATCGAATCTAACCTTTTAAAATAATTCGGAGAGAACGATCAGAGATCCTTAGCAGTTGCTCCTCAAGTGTGAAGCACTCCACCGGTATCCACCAAGAAAACGATGTTAAGGAGGAGGAAGGAGGTGGAGAGAATTGGGTTTTCCAAACTTTTTGGGTTTTCGGGTTTGATGTGGGTTAGAATAAAATAGGGTCTATAATAGTGTATTTATAGGCAAAATTTTCAGCTGAAATTTTCCCATAAATAATATTATTATTATCCCATTTATTATTCTCATTAATAATTAAAACACCTTTTAATTATTAATCCTTTTTCTAAACACTTTAGAAATAATTCTCTCTCTTGATTTAATTTCCAAAAATTAAATCCTTAATTAATAATATTAAGAACTTTTCTTAATTAATTTATAATCAATTAAATCTCATTTAATCAATTATTAAATTTTTCAATTAATTATTTATTTCATAAATAAATAATTATTAGCCATTATTAATTAATTGTTCCACCATTAAATCATTCTCTTTTTATGGTGTGACCCTGTAGGTTCAATATTAAGCCGGTAGTAGAAATAAATAATAATAAAACTATTTTATCATTATTTATATAAATTCTCTAATTTATTAAATATGATTAATTAATTAATCACATTTATTCTACATCGTGAGGGATATTTCTCAGCATATCGCGACTATCCGGATAATATGAATTTACTGCTTAGAATACCAAGAACCTATTCAGTGAATAGTTACCGTACAATAAACTCCTTCTACCCTACAATGTCCCGATTAAATACAAGGCATAGATCTCGTGTCAAGCCTATCTAATTCAATCACTTGCTTACCATTTACTATGCGTAGTTCTATGCAAATTAGAAACTCCTTTCTAATTTCATTTACTCTGGCCAGAGATTCCTGAACTAGCATAAGTGGATCAGCCTTGAACATTCGCTTCCTTCACTGGAAGGGGTAGATCCTTTATTGATCATACACTATCTTCGTGTACAAATTCCTATACCCAGAAGAGCCCTAATAATTGTCCCTGGAGACTAAGAACTAAACCAAAGCATAGTTCAGTGTACACAAGATGACTATGATGACCTCAAGTCTAAGGATACTTGTACAACTATCACTATGTGAACAACTGCTGACACGTGAGTGAACTCCATCAGTTGTTCAGCTGTGCGAGTCATGTTCAGTGAACTTATTCCATAATAAGCACCTACATACTAGCTATAGTGTCACCACACAAATGTCTATGAGAACAGACATCCTTCATAATGAAGCAAGCATAGTATGTACCGATCTTTACGGATTATTAATTACCAGTTAGTAATCCTATGATCAGGAACTATTTAAGTTTAGAGTTATCATCTTTTTAGGTCTCACTATTATGATCTCATCATAATCCATAAAAAGCTTTACTCTAAACTATGGTATATCTTATTTAAACACTTAAATAGATAAAGCCCGTAATAAAAAAAAAACAAGTCTTTATTAATATCAATGAAATCAAAACAGATTACATCTGTCCTAAGTCCAATCATGTATTAGGATTTAGGAATAACTTTTATCTTGTACTCACCATATGTTATAGCTTTCGAATCCATCCTTCTGAGTGTTGTTACTCCATAAGATGAGTTTTAAACGGATGTTATAGAATAGAATGTAAAGTAGACAGAAAAGATGCGCGCATAACTAAATATCTGGTAGAACTAGAATCAGCGTGTAGGGGGATTCTCGAATACGTAGCCTCGCATCAGGGAATGAGATAATAGTTTAAAAAGATGCAATTGATGCAATAAGAAGTGACATGGCTACCACCAGTGAAAGAGCAGAGCGTGAATCAGATGATAGTCTTCCGAATGTAAGCTCTAAATGATCAGACGATCCAGGGATAAAAGAATATTCCATCATCGCCATCTGAAAATCGCGTCACTAAATAAGGATATCGAATCTCATCACGAATCATACCAAAACCTATTGTACATTCGCACTCAACCTCTCGACGTTCTATCTTTCTATTTCCTAATCCTAATCCTAACCCTCTATCCATTCCCGACAATCTAGGCTTATTTCAGTGACTTACAACCTGCGGCTCTGATACCAAACTGTAACGCCCTCCAAACCCGGGTCAGAAGTTTGGGGCACACAACACACACCACAATATTTAAACCTGTATATAAAGTATTATATGCATTGACCCTTCTTTACACAACCACGGATCGCAACAGGTTAAAGTATGAAAACAAGCCACAACCTTAACTTTTATTACATCGTACCAAATCCCAACTAGTTCAATGTACAATTGATAATGATATCGTTCGTACAATCTTGCATAACTTCTCTAAAATATAAAGCTCCTGCTAGCTTGATTCAACTTAACCTGGAATCCTAGCTCACACATTGCACAGGGAATCCTCGTTACCAACAATTTCCTTTTCAACTGTTGAAAATATAAAAAGATTTGCAAGAGTGAGCTAACTAGCTTAGAAAGTCATAATATCAATAAATGAGGTTAAACAATAACCAATTGAAAATGATTCAGAAGAATCAAGTTTCTAAATAAGCAATGATTAGAATTGGATATTCACTTTTCATTTTAAAAACCAAGGTTAGGCTGCTGATCATTCACGTACTAAGCCCAAGCAAAGCTCCCAGATTTGCTCTATATACTGGATCCAAGGCACGCATTGGCCTATTATGACCACGAATCTGGTCTGACCACGAATCTGGTCTGACCATGAATCTGGTCCACATTGATAGAACCATCCAATTCTAAAACAATTTAATATGATAACCAATATAAATTAATAAGCTGAATTATAAACAACATTTATCTGGAAGCATAGGGTGATTCATAACACCATGAAGGCATAACAGGGAATTCGAAGAGATTGGCTTTCAATCAGGGAAAGATTCATAAAGTAGAAGACCAAGGGTTCAAGGGTTCCAAGAATTGGTTTTCTGTTAAACAAGGCATAAGGGTTGGTATGTCAAACAATTCAATATCAGAAATCAGTATGTGGTAGATATGTATTTGTAGAGTAATATCGTATGTGTTTGGCTCGTATCTGAGAATTCAACAATCAATGGTTTTTGAAGAATAAGGCTTATGGCTCAAGATCAATAAGAATCAGGGTTCAAGATTGAATAGTTTAAAACGTTTGCAATATAAAACAGGATTTATTTCGAATACTAGCAACATGTTATGAGAAAGTTTGAAAATATTTGCAATATATCTTGAAGAAGGTTCAGGAGTACTTGCCTTATCATCGACGATTTCCACTTTACTTGTACTCATCTTACAGTTTTACTCATCAACCACTTTTCTTCTCTTTCTATGACTTGCTTCTATTTATCAATCACTGGTTTCCTATTCTATACCTCGCTGACTCTGCTAGGCATCACAAGTATCTATCAATAATTCATACTCATATTATTCTAATCGTCACATAGACGTCATAAGCTTTTATCTACCCTTCGTTTCACCCAAATCCGATTTACGGATTAAAAGTTATGACTAAAACAGTCAAACCATAACCACATAGGCACATAACACATCAATCATTTAGCATGTAGCACATAGCACGCAAGATATTCGATCAAAATAATTTTTCAAAGAAGATTCGGGGTCAAAATGATTTTCCAAGTATTTAATATGAATTTTCGAACATTTTTCGGAATTAAAACGGGTCTCCGAATCATTTTATAATTAAATAATAGGGTTGGAACACCCGAATCTGGCTTTAAAATAATTTTACAATAATTATCGAGCCTTGAAAATAATTTTAAATAATATTTTTAAGCTCGAAACTAATTTTCGGAATTTTTAAATCCAAATAAATAATTAAATCTAATTAAATAATCAATGAAAATTAACTAATAACTAATTAAATTAATTAATCAATTAATATTAATTGACTAATTAAATAATTAATTATCAACTATAATTAATTAATTAATTAATTAATTAAGATTTATTTTAAAATTAAAAGAAATTTTCAAAAATTAAATAATGGATTTTTGGAAATTTTAAAATAAAAACAATTTTCTTAAAATAAATTATAAACAGAAATATCATTTTTGAAATTAAATAAAACTGAAATCATATTTTTGTAAAATTTTAAAACAGGGGTACTGGTTTTGAAACTTGGGGGAAGGTTCAGGAGCTAAACAATAATTTGCCACCTTCACCTTCACCTTCCTCTTTCCTAACTCCGGCGGCAGCGGCAGCCATTAGCGCCGCCCCGAGCTCGCCGGGAAATCACATGCAAGCCTAGAATGCCTTCAACAAGTGCAGATCGGTAGTTTGTAGTACCAGCAATCGTTTTATTAGATCATATATCATATACAAGCAACAGGCTGACCGTGATTTAGTCGGGAAATAAAGAACGCCGCCGGCGTTCAAGAATTCCGGCCAGCTCATCCCTGATCCCAACACCACATCCAAATACACGAATTGATTCCCCTGGACACGATCTATATATTGATACCCTTTAAATTTTCCCAGAATTAACGGATCAAAAATCCGGCCAAAAATATAAATTTTCCGGTGAGTTTATTCAAGAACACGAAGAACATTCAAACTTAAGAATCAAATCAACTTTTCTACATGTTATTGAACTCGATTTATGACATTTAATATACCAAATTGACCAGAAAAATATTATCTACACGATGGAATCATCAAATCATATCAACAACATCAAGAACAAATTTTAATTTAATCTTTATTTAATTTGAAATAAATTAATTAAATAAGAAAAATACCTTGATTCCTGCATAAAAACGGATGATTGATTATGAAAGTACTTTTCGAGAGCTTCGTTTTGATATATTGCACGCCCGAATCGGAGTTTGATAACGCCGTCGTTCGTACGTTTGATTCTCAAGAACACGATATTAATTCGACATTTTCTCTATATTTTACGTGGTTTTACTGACTGATTGTGATTATACGAATAAAATGAAATGATAAAAGGGCTATATATATTTTTGGAATATTGGTTCATTTTGGATCATTTTGGATCGTTAAATTAGTTACTTAGCCGCTAAGTAACTGCAAAAACGATCCGATTTAATACCCGTATTGGATAATTATCCAAATCGGGCTTCTTATAAAACACTAAATATGAGGATAACGTAATAATATCCCGTCTTTCGAGAATACGGGGTTTGTTGATTCACCGAAATGATTATTGTATCGAAAATCTTGCGTCGGGCCGCGCACGGGTCAAACCGTAATCCGGATCGAAAAAGTCAAAACACGAAAAATGTCCGGAATTACCAGATTAGGTTAGGAAGGAGTTTTCGGAAGAGTTTCGGGTTGTAAAAATGTAAAAACGGTTGAAGTCGGACGATTCCCGGCTTTATAAAATAATTTTTGTAATTATTCATAAAATAATTAATAAATTCATAAATCAATATAAAAGCATATAACAGTCCAAAAATTACCAGAAACATACCGTAATTATCTATATTTTATTCTGCTCATAATAAAATTAACATACTTATACTGTATCACATATAAGCATTCACATATCCATACCAATCATCAGATAATTCACCAAAAATCACATAATAATCATATAAAAATAATTTATTGATAAAAATAATTACACGCGAGATCCCGGATATTACATAAACCAATTTGAAAGGAACAAGGTATGGAAGTTGGTACCCAAGTCTAAAGGAAATAATCCAATTGACACCAAGTGGGTATTCAGAAACAAGATGGATGAAAATGGCATAGTTGTCAGGAACAAAGTGTTATTCCCTAACAATACAACAAGAATTACAGAAGGGGGGGTTGAATGTAATTCTGGCTTCTTTTTGGGATTTATTAAAAATGGTTCCAACTTGATTATATATAACTGTTTGATTTGCAAAGTGCGGAATACAGAGTTAAGTTAATCAAACATAAAGTAATAAAAACTCTAGTCTTTAAAACTTTCTGGTGGATTTGAATGTATCCACCAGATATATATATATAGGGAATTAATCAGGAGCCAACGTGGGTTGGGGGGGACAGTCAGCCAACCCACATCAATGAAATATTGCGGGAGGAAGCATTGTTTCAATGCGGAACTTCACTTCCGCAATGAAACATTGCGGGATGTCGCCATGCACAGGGAACATTGCGCACTCCGCAATGTTTCATTGTTGGGTAGGCTCCCAGTTTTTAATGTCCCAACTGCCCCTCTCTTTAGCTTATTCATATTTAACTTATTTATATAAGTATAAAATTAATATTAATGTTCAACAGTAATTAATTTTTTAAAATATGTTAACATTAAATATAAGTAGTAGCAATATTTTAAAATATTATCAATTTTAATAAAAAATTTATCAATTTTATTTTTTCTGTACTTTTTCTTTAAATTATCCTATGAATTATTTTAGTTTAAAAAATAATATTATTAATTTTATACTTTTTAGTGAATTGAGTTATTTTAGTTTAAAAAATTTATCAACAGTCAAACTTATTTTTTGTGCAAAACTTATTTTATGTGCCAATATTAATAAGAATTGACTTATTTTATGTGCCAAAACACCGCAATGAAGCATTGCGGAGTGTCCTAACACCCGTATTGTTTCATTGCGGCACAGTCAAAACTATTTTTTTGTGCAAAACCTATTTTATGTGCCAATATTAATAAGAATTGACTGGTCAACAGAGCAGAAGCTTGACCGACACACCGCAATGAAACAATGCGGCTGTTAGGACACCCCGCAATGTTTCATGCGGCAATTTCAACAGTCAAATAAAATTTTTTCAGCAAATTTTTTTATGTGCTAAATTTAATTTTGTGAATTTTAAAATTCAGATTTTCACCTATAAATAGTCCTGCCTCATCTCATTTTTTTTCAACATTCTCTTCTCTATTTTCATTCTACATTTTCTCTTCAACATTATCTTCTCTATTTTCCGAAAAATGGTTTTCTACTATGATTTTGACAATAATAAGGTAATTATCGATGGTGTGGCTTACGACGGGCCCGAAGGAGAAGAAGACATGGCAATAGCTCTCCGCCGTATTCAAATGGCGCTTGAGCGCAAGAAAAAAAAAAGAAAATGAAGCTAAAGCGAAGGCGGAAAAGTCGAAGAAAAAGAAAGACGACGATAAGGGTGATAAAGGCGGTTCTTCCAACACCGTTAAAGTTTGATCATTCTCGTCGACATAAAATGTTATTATGTATTTTTTTTGAAAAAATATTTGAATGTACTCCATTTATATTTGAATGAAATAAATTATTTAATGTTTTATTTTTCTTGTACTTGTCCAATTTATTTTATCAATTTTAAATTTTAATAAATAAATATAAAGCTAAAATTTGAAAATGTGAAAAACTAAAAAAATGAAAATTTATCGAATTTTCGTTATCTATAAAAAATATAAAATAACTTAGCCCCCAAAATGTTAAACATTTCTTGGTAACAAACTATATAAAAATAACTCGGCCACCTGCCGTATTTTATTTAAGAAATATTTTTTCTTAATTATTATAATTATTATATTTTAACATCCATATAGTTGGATCGTCAAAATTTGTATTTTATAACTTACATGTCAAGAAATATCATTTGACATAACTATTATGCAAAAATTTCACAAAACTATGTAAAATAGTTGCATATTATAATTAAGTTACTCTTATAAACATTTATATTTTCAAAATAATATTTAACATATTAAATGAAATATAATAAGTCTAGAAACTATTTTTTATAATTTTTCTTGATTAATTTTCTAATTTTAAAGAAAATAACAAAAATAAACAACCTAACCGCAATATTTCATTGCGGGGGACACTTCCACCCGCAATGAAACATTGTTGGGCTACGTTGTAAAGTTTTTTTTAAACTGCAAATATTTACAGTTGTTGGCTTGTGGGTTTGTACAGTGCCGCAATGTTTCATTGCGGCCATCGCAATGAAACATTGCTGCCGTGCATTTAATGCACACACCAACCTTAATTTGTCTGTATTTTTGATCTTATACTGCTGTTTTTACTGCTGCTTAACATTCTGCTCAAATTTATTCTTCTGAAAAAAAGGTTAGTATTCAATATTCATGGCTTCTTATTTATTTGATTATTCAAGTTCATCTAGTGATCATAACGATTTTAATTATGTTACCCCCCACACAAAAAAGAGGGTTTATCGTAAAATCTTTAATGATGATGAAGTAATAGATGTTGATAGTATTGAAGATAAAGTTAATGATCCGGGAAAGCGAAAAACGCATAGTGATGATGATGTTGGTTTCGGTTGGAAGAATCACGATGTTCACGGTGATTCCGATGATAGTAATGATTCTTTTAATGGCGATGATGATGATAAAATTAATGATGAAATTTTTATTGGAAATATAAATGATGTAGTTCCTTTTGTTGGTATGATATTTGATTCGTTGGATGAAGCGGAAAGTTTTTATCGAGGTTATGGTCAAAGTATAGGGTTCGAGATAATTATTCGAAGTAGTCATAAGCATTCAAGAAATGGTGGTATATCGTCACGTTTGTATATATGTCGAAAGGGTGGAAGATTGGGCCCAAAACCCTTGGAAGTTGAAGATAGGGCTAAAGGGAAACGACCTCGAGAAGTTATTTCTCAAACTTGTTGTCGTGCTCGTATGTGTGTTGCTCACAAAGTAAGCTCAAACAAATGGGAAGTAACCAAGGTCAACCTAGAGCACAATCATGTTATGGTTACATCGGATAAGGTAAATTTCATGCAAAGATCACGCAACATAGATCCGTTTACCCGATCTTTGATTGAGTTATTCAACAAATCGGGTATCGAGACCCCGAAAGTGATGAATTTACTTAGTGAGACGTGTGGTGGTATTGAAAAAATTGGTTTTTCCGCTCAAGACGTACGAAATGTAATACGTGACATTCGAAGACGGGTTTTTGATTCCGGAGATGCGGAGTGTGGATTGGTTTTGTTACGAGACTTGCAAAAACAAAGTGATGGCAATTTTTTCTACCGAGTGGATATGGATGAGGAGAATCGGGTTAGGGGTTTGGTGTGGGTTGATCCTCGTTCGCTTAACGCGTACAAGAATTTTGGAGATGTGGTAACTTTCGACTTGACATATCGGACTAATAGGTATGACATGCCTTTTATTCCAATTACGAGAGTGAATCACCACTACCAAAATATTTTATTTGGATTTGCATTTATAAGGGATGAGAAAGAGACTACTTATAGATGGGTTTTGAAGACTTGGTTGAAAGCGGTCGATAACAAGCCACCTATTACCATTATTACGGATCAAGACATCGCTTTAAGTAATGCCATTTCCGAGGTTATGCCTAACACCAACCATACATATTGTACGTGGCATATTAGTAGCAAGTTTCCCGAGAAACTATCTACTTTGTATACTCAATACTCGGAGTTCAAGACGGATTTTAATGCATGTATCTACAAGTCATTGTCACCAACGGAATTTGAAGGTAGGTGGGAGGACTTGAAAGAGAAATATGATCTTGAAAATCACAATTGGCTAAATGATATGTATGCAATTAGACGGCAAT
This sequence comes from Apium graveolens, assembly GCF_009905375.1. NCBI lineage: Eukaryota > Viridiplantae > Streptophyta > Magnoliopsida > Apiales > Apiaceae > Apium > Apium graveolens. Next base: position 189,665,717 of record NC_133657.1, read on the forward strand.
GGGTTTTTGCTTTCACGAAACAACATTTTGCCGCCGGTATGACTACCACCTCAAGGAGCGAGTCTATGAATTCATTTTTTGATGAGTATGTGAAAGCGTCGACCGGTTTGAAAGAATTTATTGAGAATTCACAAAAAGCTTTGGAGTCACAATATTTACGGGAGGTTCAAGCCGATTTTGACACCGAGTACAAGGAAAAGAGACTATTCTTTAACTCGTCAATGGAGATACATGCCTCCAAGATATACACAAAATAGATGTTTAAGCGATTTCAAAAAGAGCTTCAAAAAATTCAATCTTTTGTTGTGAAAGGCATGAAAGGTTGTGGAGATTATCTTTCAAAGATGTATTTGGTAGAAAAGTCCACCTTGTCGGAGATTAATAGTAGGAATTTTTTCTTGAAGGTTTCCATCGACGGGAGTTATTCTTGTACATGTAAAAAATTTGAACATTCCGGGATGATTTGTAGACACGTGATCCGTTACCTTAACAAGAAACAAAAGACGATGATACCACCAGATCTTGTAACAATGAGGTGGACAATAAACGGAAACAAAGTTGCGGGACCTCTACCGTGTACCCCTCGGATGTTTGGTAATGTTGTAGAATCTCAAATGGCAAGATATAGTGGATTGTGTAAAGCTTTCCAAGGTTTTTCTGTTGTTGGTAGTTGCTCCGTTCCGCGGTACAATTACTTGATGAGCGTGATGAAGAGAGAAAAGGAGTATGTGATTAAGTCTTTTCCGGGAGAAGAGAGAGACAAAAAAATAAATGAGGACTATGAAAATGATGATGAAGAAGATGATCCGTTATTAGATCCCCCAAGGTCACAAACAAAAGGACGTCCAAAAGCGGGTAGATTCAAAAGTGGTATTGAGACGTCAAGTTCAAATAAACAATTTCGAAAGTGCAGTTTTTGTGGGGCGAGGGAAGAAGGCCATGATAGAAGAAATTGTCCCTCGAGATTATTAGGAAAAAAAGGAAAAAATGATTGTAATTTCTTATCATATACTTTGAAATATTAATGAATTTTAATTAAATATTTTCAATGTTGTTAATGTTAGTACTTGTTGTCATTATTAATAATCCCAAAAAAAGAAGTGACTCCAAAAAAAATTGAAAAAAAGTTAGTTTTTGAAGATTTTTTTTTTCAAAATTAGGGAGAAAGTTTTCTGTAAAACAGAAAAAGTATTATATAAAAAAAATCATTTGCAAGTGCAATGACCAATCATTTACAGGTATATTAATTTTATTTTATATTCAATATAATATTTAACATTATTAATATTTTCAAATATTCAAATATTTTCATTTATTATTAAAAATATTGAATAATTAAAATATTTAAATATCAAAAAAAATTCCTTTATTATTTTAATATTTATTATTAAATATTTGAATATATTAATTTCATTTAATGTTTCAATACTTTTAAAATATTGAATATTAAAAATAATATTTAATCTATTATAAAAATATTTTATAGTATTTTTTAATATACAATCTTTAATCAGAAATATTAAGAATAATATTTTATTAAATTATTATTTATGTAGATAAAAAAGTATTAATAAATGAATTAATATAGATAAAGGGCAAAAAGGGAAATGGAGTCTGTGGGTCATGCCGCAATGAAACATTGCGGAAGCCGCAATGAAACATAGCGGCAGTAGCGGATCCCAGCCATCCATTTTTTGCTTTAACGGTCCTGATTTGTTGGCTGTAAGTGGTCCTTATCCAACTATGGCTGTGGATAGGGACCCATATATATATATATATCAAGAGAACCCTGTGAACCTTGAATATCTCACAGCTGCTTTACAAGTGAACAAACAAACTACAGAGAAATTCTACAAAATACAGCTTACAAATATTTCTCTGCTAAAAATGTGTTTGCTTGGTTTGTTAGTTGTTGTTGTTCTACTTGCTACACTTGGTTTATATATCACCAAGTTTATATAGAATAAGACAAGATAATAAAACAAAACCTATCAAGTCTAACTCCATGCTGCTTCACTACTCTATTCCAGCATCTTTAAAAATCTTCATAACTTACATGGAAATGGTAATGCTTCTTTGTTCTCAAAACCCTGCTAAACAGGCTTCCACATTCCTTTTGCAAACACTCGATGCATGTGACTGTATTGTCACTGTCAACAGATATTTTAATTGATCATCTGTCGGGTATATGCTTGTTATCTGTCGGGTAGCCTTGTTGATCATCCGTCGGGCAGCTTTGTTGATCATCCGTCGGGCAGCTTTGTTGATCATCTGTCGGGTAGCCATTTATCACTTGACTCCATTTTATTTGTGCAGAATTATAAGACATCTTATATTTACATTTAATCAACCTATTCTGCACATCTACTAGCAGTCTACATGATTCATAAGCTATAACAGAATCTATACAAAGTTGTTTGCAGAAATGTGCTACATTACTTATTGTTACATAAGCTACTCACCCGATGGATATCAATTAGTCATCCGTCGGGACTATATTGAATCATCCGTCGGGACTATAATTGATTATCCGTCGGGTGCTACAAAATTCACTAAGTTAAATCTACTAAGGTGTTTTATTTGGCTTATCATCAAGTACACAACATATTTCTAACAATCTCCCCCAATTTATGTCTACTGGAGTTGTAGCCATAAATTAAGAGAAACTGATAATAACAAAACATCCTAAAGATACAGTTTGAAAAATAGTAGATAAAACTAATAAGTGCTATAAATTGCTGAAAGTTGAACAATGCAAAGTACACAAAGAAATTTCTCATAATTGTTATCAAGATGCTCCTCTAGTCTGAGCAGATAGATCTAATTTCTTGATTGTATGGATTTCTTCCTAAGCCTTCTGTTGTTTTCTTCAATTTGATTATGATGTTGTCTGTGGAATTCAAATTCATTAGCTTATGAGAGATTTAGCATTTCCTGCATTTCCAAAAGAGTCTCATTGCTAGAGATACTCAATTGGTCCTCCAATCTAAAGAATCTTTTAACACCTTTGTCATCCATGAACTCCATCAGCCAATAGGGCCTTAGATGCACTCGCTTTCCTGTAAAGGGAATAGATAGAGTTTTTGGAAGTGCATCTTTGGCTCTAATACTTCTTAGTTCCTCAATCCTCTTTAGAACTATTCTTCTTGCAGTCATATTGTACCCAAAGTTCTTTTTGAAGGATGAGTAGACTTTAATCAGAACAAATTGGCTTTCTTGGAGAATCCTATGAAGAGGCCATGTCATCTCTTTCCCTCATTTGTATTTAAATACCAGTCTTTCAGGAAGATGTATGTAAGCATCAATTCCTCTTACTTCTTTCGGTTCATCCAAGTAGAGATTCAAGTCTGAAAATTCCTTGACATCACAAATGTACATGAGATCTCTCTTGTTGACTGTGGGTTGGGATTTGGTTAGAGCCTTGGATTTGAGAGATACAGGCTTTACTTTTTTGATATCTCTAGTCTTTGTCTTTTTTGTCTTGAAGATGGGTAAATTTAGCTCAAAAATTGGTAAACTATCCCAGTCCACAGGCTCATCCTTAGGAACAATTAGTTCACCATGAATATTTCTTGTTCGATCAACCACTTTGAATTCTTCAAATACCACGGAGGGTTTTGATGTTTGAGTTGTAGTTGTAGGCTTTTTGGGAAACTGGTCTTCAAATTCCTCATCATTAAAGTTCACTTTCCTCTTGGAATGAAGTTTGTATCTAAATCTTCTTTTCTGCTGTGATTCTTCTTGCATTTTCAGATCCTTAGGTTCAGTGATTACAGTTGGTTGTACAAGAGGTTCTGTTGTGGTTTTTACAGCTTGAAGCTTGGTCAGGATGGCAGCTTGTTCTTTCTTTTGATTTTGCTTCTTAGCATCCAAAGCAGCTTGCTTCTTTTCTATCCTAAATCTTTCTTTCTCTTCCTTCTTAGCTTTCACAAACAGTGGGTGTCCAATCAACACACAAATCTCCTTACCATTTCTGTAAATTTTGGCAATTCTTCTTTTTAATGCTGAATCAGCTGGATCCTTGTAGAATGCAATAGATCTTGACAACAGTTTCTTTTCATCTAGCTTTGGTGTCTCAAACAATGTATCCATAGGATTCTTGTCTGAAAACTTAGGATAGTTCCATTTGGCCTTCATGATGAGATCTTTCTTTGGAGATTTGATACAGGAAGTTTAACCCCTTTCCAGATAGTTCATACTTATATCATTCACAGAGATTTTCATGACTTTAGAGTGATGATTGAAGACTTTGTTTGGCTTCTATGTTGGGCCAAATATCTTCTAGATGTTCTCATCAATTTTCTTCCAATTGATTGGACTCAATTGCTTCTTCTCAGATGCTCTCAAATTGGCTGCTGCTTATTTGATTAGATCTATGCTATCTTTAGCAGGTGGCTTTGTGAAAACAATTATTGGCACAATTGCTTTACTTACTTGAACATTAAGCACTTTTTGCTCCCCCTCACTTCTTGATTCCCCTTGGCTGAATAAGACAATTGAGCTTTCTTTCTCCCCTTTAGAAGAGGTTTCTTTCTCCCCCTTTTTGTTATCAGCAAGTTGACTAGAAGAGGAGGTTTGTGCTGTCACTAGCCTTTGAAGTAAGTCAGTTTGTTGTGCTTGATGTAGATGAATTGCTGTTAGAGAGGCTTCCATTACTGTCATTCTGGTATCCAAGTAATCTATCTTTGTGGCAAGATCAGAATTCTTCCTGAGTTGTCTCTTAATGTCAAGCATTATAGCTTCTGGAAGTTTGGAATCCAACCTGTCAGAAATGTCCCTTTTCATTTGATCAATTTCACCTTTGATAGAGGTGACATCCTGAGTATGTTGAAAACCTTGGATTTGTTGCAATTGAAGAGAAGCAAGGTGTTCTTGTAGGAGCTTCTTGGTGCTGGAATTTGTAGTTGATTGAAGAGCAGAGTATGTTTGACTGATAAGCTGGATGAGTGTGGTCTTGAAATGATGTTCATCACATTTCTTGGAGAAGGCCCATAATGGCATGCCTGATCTGGAACTAGGGCCTACTTCTCCCCTATGTCCAATGGCTCTTCTTCACTTTCTGCATCCTCACCCCCAAAGAAATCTTCTGAACCACCAGTCTCATAGTCAATATCACCAACTGTAGAGGGTAGAGTTGTGATTGCATCATTTGCTCTTTGCATAGACTGTGTGGTGTGCACCAAATTGAGCATCCTTTATGCATTATCATTGCCCTGTCCGGTTAGAAGTTGATATGCTGGAACAGGGTGAGTAAATGTCTCATCATCCAAGGAAGTAGAATCTATAACAGCTTGACTTTGCTGAAATAGTCTCTCCCTGTTTTCATCCTAGACATTCATTAACTCACTTGCAATGACATCCACCTTTATATCTCCTATGCCTGTATTTCTCTCATTATCTCTCTTTTCTTGCATCAAGGTCTCACCTTGGCTCCCACCCTCACACCCTCACCTTCACCATCTAAGGTGGGACTCCTCTCACTCATTTTTGCCCGTCCTGAAGAAATGGACTGCATTAGATCACTCTTTTCCTCTCCTTTTTCCTGGGAGCAACCCAGACTCTCACTCCAATCACTCCCTTTCCCTCAGTCCTAGGAGTGATTGCACTACTACTAAGTCTTCTACACTTGTAAGAATAGATGAAATTTGAAGCTGTGCAGATACACCCGACATATGAAGAATATCCATCAGGTTAGCAGTATGACTATTCGACAGATAACTGCTGTTAAGCTTATCCATCGGGATACAATCACTACTCGACAGATGATAAATATCCATCGGGATAGAAGAACTAATTGAGTTTGGGGTGGAGACTATTGTAGACTCTGTGCATATTGATGAAAATTTTGGTACAGATGTCTCAACAGTCTCAGAAAGAAATGGCAAGTGAGCCAACAAATCATCTAGAAGATGATGCTCACTTGCATGGATTTTTGGCATCTCCAAGAGAGTTAAAGATGGAGAATTTGGAAGTGATGTATTTATCATGTCAACATCCAATGAGTGTGTGAGAGAGTTTGGTGTATCAGGTGCTTCAATTATTAGAGATTTTGGCTGTGACTCTATATTTATTGGAGCCGCATCAACCTGACTTTGAGAAGGTGCAGTGATTGGGTCTTGTGTACCAGTTTGCACAGTGTGTGAGCCCTGTGCATCCCCAAGGGTTTTTGATCTTTTCTTTCTGGCATAAGTTTGTGGTGAGCTAGTGTCCCTACCCCTCTTGGCATGTGCTCCTGGTTGGGAGCTTGTTTCAATGATAACATCCTTTTGTGAGGATGAAACTAATAATGAGCTAATATCCTTATTAACAACCATAGTTTGTTGGGAAACTGTGGTATGGCTAGGTTTGGGTACACTCTTCTCACCAGCCTTATCCTTAGGGCTTCTTTGATTTTCACCACGTCCCTCACCTTCTTTGCCCTCCTTCACACTCCCCTCTTTGGGTTTAGTGGATTTTACAAATGATTTCTTTTGGAAGAAATCAGAGGGGGCTTTCTTAGCTTTGGATTTAGGAACTTTTGTTGGTTTGGTAGCTTGGGTAGTCAACTGTTGGGTCATTGACACAGTTGTCATAGCTACACTGGAAAGTAAAGAAATTTGTGAGGTTGGAAGTGTGGAGACAAAAGAAATTACCTCACTTACCAGAGGTCCCTCCATTATTGAAAAGTAAAATAAGGGAACCTCCTTGTGATGGTTTGCTCTATTTAAATCTGCAATGATCCTTCTTTTTTGAACCCAACAATTCAGCTTGTTGGTTGGGTTCTCAATTACAATTTCCTCAACAAGGTAGTTAGCAAGCATCATAAAAAATCTAGCATAATAAACACTTCTACCTCTCTGGTTGATCTCTCCTAACTTAAAGCCTAACTCAAACAAAACCAAGTCACTGAAATTGAAATACTTATCAGTAACTAGCATGTAAAGCATGTTAAGCATAGAGATGTTTATAGAGTCAAAGTTACTAATTTTACCAGAAAACACCTTAGTGACTACATAACACAGGTAACTCCATTCTTTCCTAAGACCCAACCTCCTAATTTCACTTAATTTAGAAGTAGTGAGTGCATAGCCTATGGAATTAAGCATATTAACAATGTCAGTGTCTGTGTGTGGAGCAGTTACAGTATTATCAAGAATCTTGAAGCATGCTTTAACAATATCACTATTTATGCAAAATTGCTTACTTTTCAGAGTGAATGTGATGGTCTTGTCTGTCGAGTTGTATATGGCAGTTGTCCATATCTCTTCAACAACCTCACAGTAAATGGTGGGTGATTCCAGCATGGCATAGTTGAGTTTGCAGTTCTTCAAAAAATCCATCATTTTGTGATAGTCACCAGACTGTTGAATCTCCTTGTTCACCAAGGCTTAGAAGTTATTTTTCTCATAGATAAAATGGGTTTGAGACATGATTTTCACTACAGGTGCCATTGTTAGAGGTTTGGAATTTGCAGAGAGAGAGTTTGCTTTTGAGAAGAAGGAAATTAGAGCACTTGAATTTTGAGAATGATAAAAGAAATGAATAAAAGTGAATTTGCTTTTGTACTATCTCATAAATTAACTGACAAAAATAATAAAGTAACCAATAAAGTAACCAATAAAAATTGCCCAAAATAACTGTTTAAAAATAAATAAACTGTAAAAATTCTGTCACTTATCCGTCGTGTCATGCTTACAAGCTGTAAGTATACTCGATGGATAATGTTCAGGTTATTAATGGCTAGGATTGAGACAATTCAATGGATGAGGATAAATCAGTTATCCGTCGAGTTATAAAATATTCCAGAAAAAATAATTGATTTTATTGACAAATTGTATTCCGACGGATGATCAAACTCGATGGACAATGATCATCCGACGGGATGTAAATTTTGACTTAGCCAAAATTTCATCCAAAACAGAAAAATCAATTAAATTTCTGGCTGCATAGCAACTTGCAAAATATTTGAACTGATTCAAGAATAATTAAGCATACTTAACTCATTTACCAACCTTGAGAAGGTGGATTCATCCAGTGGCTTGGTAAATATATCTACAAGCTGCTTTTCACTTGGAATAAAATGCAGTTCCACAATACCATTCATCACATATTCTCTTATTAAGTGGTACTTGATGTCTATGTGCTTTGTTCTTGAATGTTGTACTGGATTTTCAGTGATGGCAATTGCACTTGTGTTATCATAGAAAATAGAAATCCTATCCACTTGTAGACCATAGCCCAACAATTGGTTTTTCATCCACAAGATCTGTGCACATCAACTACCAGCGGCAATGTATTCAGCTTCAGCTGTGTTAGATATATTTGAGATGTCATGTCTAATATGATTCATGTTTAGTTTTCAGATCTTAAAAAATAGGAGATATCGGGACTTACTGAAATCAGGACTTACTGGAAGTCAGAACTTAATATCAGAAGTTAAGGTCATATTAGAACTTAAGTGCGGGAAGACTTTCATATAAGGAAGGAAGCTGATTTACAGTAGAAGATCGAGACTAAGATAAAAGAAGATATGCATTGAAAGAGTTAGAAGACTGGAAGACTTGTAGAAGATATCTGATTGATACATTTTAGGAGACAGAATTATATTTCATATCAATTAGAAGTTATCTTGTAATTGTGTACTATATAAACACAGAATTAGGGTTTACACTATATGTGTTATCATTGTCGAGAAAATTATACATTATAACCTAGCAGCTCTTAGTGATATTTGTTCATCACTGATAGAGAACAACAGTTCTTATTGTAACAGATTTTATTCAATATACTTGATCTTTGTTACATACTTATGTTAAATCAATTTGATTGTATAAACACTGTATTTAATCCCCTTCTACAGTGTTATGTGACCTAATAATTGGTATCAGAGCTTATCTGTTAACACACATACAGTAAAGATCCAAACAATCATGTCTGAAGAAGCACAAACTCCAATCAAGCCCGCCAAATCTGAAGAAACTCAAAAGACTCAAACCCACAGTCGATATGAGACTATTAGGGTTCCCATACTGAGGCCTTCTGAGTATCCCATATGGAAAGTGAAGATGGCTATGTTTCTGGAAGCTACAGATCCGGAATACCTTGACAGAATTAATGAAGGACCACATAAGCCTACCAAGCTCTCTGTTGTAGTTGCTGATCAACCAGCAAAGACCATACCAAAGGAGAAATGTGAGTACACAGCTGAAGACATCTCATCTATTGCCAAGGATGCAAGGGTAAGGCATTTGCAGCATAGTGCCATTGATAATGTCATGTCAAACAGGGTAATTAATTGCAAAACTGCAAAGTAGATATGTGATGCTTTGGAGACAAGATGCCAGGGAACTGATGCAATCAAGAAGAATAGGAGGACAATACTCACTCAAGAGTATGAACACTTTGACTCAAAAGATGATGAGTCATTAATTGACTTATATGACAGGTTTCTCAAACTCTTGAATGATCTGTCACTAGTGGACAAGGAATATGATCTTGAAGATTCAAATCTAAAATTCCTTTTAGCTCTTCCTGAAAATTGGGATTTGAAGTCTACTACCATAAGAGACAACTATGACCTTACTGAAACTACTTTTGATGAAATTTATGGTATACTCAAGACTTATGAACTTGAGATGGATCAAAGGAGCAAGAGGCATGGAAGGAAGTCAAGGACAATTGCTCTTAAAGCTGAGGAGGAATCTCCTAAAGTTGTTGCCTCAAAGAGGGGCAAAGGAAAGGCTCTCATCATAAAGTCTGATTCAGAGTCATCATATTCTGATGATGATGATTCAGAAACTGAAAGTTTACCTGAAATAGATAGGAGTGAGCATTTCCCGGTTCAGAACCGAGAACCGAACCGAACCGATCAAAAATTACGGTTCCCGTTCGGTTCTTAACTAATTCGGCTTCGGTTCGGTTCTTCATTTTCTAGAAATTTCGGTTCTCAGTTCGGTTCAGTTCTTAACATACTAGAACCGTAAGAACCGAACCGAACCATATATAAATGAATAAATACAAATATATATACTACGTATTATGTTTCTTTATTTAAAATATTATAATAAATTTTAAGATATGATTTTTATTGTATTACTCATTTATTTAAATATACGTGGACTTTTAAATACTTTTATAAATATTTTTCTTCTTAAATATTAAAAAGTAATCGAATTCAAAATGATCCACCACTAATAAAAATCTTTTTTTAGTAAGGTACCCTTAATAAATAATCAAAACTAGTCAAAATTTTAAAAGTTAGAATATAAAATAATATGCAAAATAAATCATTATGAAATAAAATATGAATTTGGTTCTTTCGGTTTAGAACCGAACCGAACCGAAATTTACGGTTCGGTTCTTACATATAAATGGGTCCGGTTCGGTTCTTGAAATATTCCTATTTCGGTTCTCGGTTCTTTCGGTTCCAATTCGGTTCGGTCTGGTTCTGACCCGTTGCTCACCCCTAGAAATAAATGCTGATGAAGAGATGATGAAATTGTGTGCCCTTATGGTAAAGGGTATCACAAAGATAGCCTACAGAAATTCAGAAAAGGCAGGAAGTTTTCCAGGAAAATAGAAGTTCTGATAAGAAAGGTTTCAGAAAGTCTGAAGGCAAAGGAGGAAATTCTGACGGAGGAGACAACTCAAATATCAAATGCTACAATTATGGTGAAAAAGGCCACATATCTCCTGACTGCAAGAAAGGAAAAGTGACAAAGGCAAGGCACTTGTCACAAAGAAGAAAATCTGGACAGACACTTCAGATTCTGAACATGAGGTGAACTATGCCTTGATGGAAAATGCTGATAGCAGTCCTGAAACTGCTGAATTAAAGGTACCTCAAACAACTTATGTTTTTCGTACTGATGATATTATTGAGTTGAGATTATATCTTAAAACCATGTTTATTAGTTATAGAGATCAGACTTTAACATGTGAATAATTGACATCTGAAAATTTTGCTTTTAAAAATAGGAATGACTATTTAGAAAAGGAGTTAGTTTTTCTTCATCAAATAAAGAAAGAAAGAGATGAGGCTTTGTATGTTAGAGATGAAGTGTTAAAGTTGAATGAATCTCTAAAAGCTGACTTAGAAAAGGAAAGAGAGATTATTAGAACTTGGACTAACTCAGGCAGAACAACTCAGAATTTACTAAGTAGTGGAAACTGGAAAGAGAGTGACGGCCTCAACCCCGGGGTCAGGAGTTGACGTCATCAACAACCATAATAATAATCATAAGATATACAATTCAATAATATGATATAACTACGACCCCTTTACCAAGATCTTTGTCAGGTTTAAGTATGATTTAGGCTACAACTATAATACCAACCAACTTACAACAAACCTCCTGACACAGCTAACTTAAAACAGCAACTCAACAGACCACCCTTGGTCAAACACAACCACCTCAGAGGAGCCTGACGCGAAAGGAACTGGAACTCTGCCCTGACTACCGCGAAAGAATCCCCTAGGCATCTGCAATACATATATAAAACATTCTGCAAGGGTGAGCAATCAATTGCTCAGCAGTACCACTATATGAATAACAAGGAAAAATGATTTAAAGTAAAGCAGTTATAGGAACATAATTCATAACTCGTTAGAAAATAAGTAAACATTCATAAACTGGATACCAAAACTAGCATGCTCTGGAAAACAATAACATCAGTAGTGTGTAGTATATAAATACCAGAGAATAATTCTAGCATGCCATTTTCATTTCCAAATCCACTGTATAACTCATTTATTCCGTTACGAGAATCACGAAGCCAACTCCGATACATACGGATATGTGAAGACAGCTGATCAGGCTATCAACACCAGACGGCTCTAACTGTCATCCCATTTACCTGTTCCGGAACTCAGAGACTAGCTAGGTCTCTGACCTGCTGGACTAATCGGTTATATAGTGCGCGCAACCGAATTAGCCTCTTACACCATCTCAATAGGCCTACTCTGGCCCCCAATGTATCCCATATCTGACCGTTTTATCCAGTTTTCAAAACACTTGTACCTATCTCATTTTCAAAATCATTCATTTTACCAGCACACATATAAAATCCATTTCGCAAATCATTTTATTCGAGATAGATACCTTTCGAAGTAATTTTTCCCCAAAACAATTAGAGAGGAGGAATCAAGAGAGATGAGGAGGAGTAATAAGAAATCAGTGATTAAAAGTGGAAGATAAGGATGCTTGTGATTATCCCTTTTTATTTTCTAATTTTCTTATTATTATAAATTGTTGCATCTTGCAACAAAATACCCAATAGCTGACTTTTAACTCGAAATTACATAATTGACGAGCAATTTACGGGCCACAATATCCTGACAAATCATCAAAATAGTTTTAAAATAATTTCTAAATAATAATATAAACAATAATATGAAGGTTCCAAAAATTTTAAATCATTTCTGAATCACGCTTCAGGCCCGCAATTTATAATTTACGAACCGAGTTGCACTTAAAACAGATTCTAAAAATCATGAGAATAGTCTTAAAATGTTAAAAATATCTCGAAGTTAATAAAAACGTAAATCTCGAAATTTTAAAACAGTTTCTGAAACGCACTTTATACCCGCTTTTATCAATTAAACGAATCAACGCGCGTGTGAAATTAATCCCCAAAATCCCCAAAGTAATTTTAAAATTCTCGGAATATTCCCAACTTAAATAAATATGAGTTTCATAATTTTTGAAGTACTCGGGAATTAAATACGGATTTTACCAATAAATGCAATCAGAAAATCATACAGGATCAAATAATTGATGAAATATTGATTTCTAAATTTTATAAAATCCCAAAAATAATTATTGTAATTATAAAACCATAAAAATAATTTTAGAGACATTCCAAATATTTATGCAAATAAATTTGCACTAAATTCACTTTTAAAAGTGAAAACAATTCAGTACAACTCATTAATTAATTACACGAACCACCTTGGACACCATAATTCACACACATAGATAAAAGTAAAATAACACATAGCTGACATAAGCTATACACATATATTATTCATTTAGTAATTCTGTAATTGCACTTTAGTTAAATATAAAAGTATACGAGTCGTTACATCCTTCCCCCCTTAAAAAGATTATGTCCTCAGAATCTGATCTCACTAAACAAGTGAGGATATTTGTCAAGCATATCTGACTCTAACTTCTGGGTAACTCTTCTACTCGAGGATTTATTCATCGCATACTCACTATAGACATAAACTCATTCCTAGGAATCCGCTCTTAACGAACCAGAATTTGGATCGATCGTTCTATGCAAAACAAATTCGAGTGAGAGCCCCTTGGCTCTTAATCATCGACTTGGTTCGAATTAGGTACATATCACCTTAACATTGACACGTATAACATATTATATATATACACAGCAATTGCGTCGGTGATACCAACTCATAGACAACTTTACCTATATTTCTTTATATCTCGAATGGTTCAATAAAATTAGGACTCTACTTGTCCCTTCTATTCAAACTTAACCAATCTCTTTCAAGGTAAAACTTTTGCCTATACCAGGATCCTCATTCTATATATTCATATTCTTTCGATGCAAATCCACTTTCTCTCTTTTTATAACCCGAGTTGTTTCAACTCTTTCTCGAGTACACCACCACACTCTTGATGTACTAAATTAATTCAGGACTTAACAATATCTCTACTCCCACTTTCTCTCCATAGAGGGAGGACTCACGCTTATGTCCACACAACACTTCGCAAAGTAGTATTCTCTTACTAACAGAGTAACTATTATCATAGAAGACTCAATCCATGGTGGGTGATTATCGCAGTTCACTTTTTTAAACCCATCATATATATATTCTCCACATATCTTATGTTGTCCGAATCATCTTCTCACTTTGATCCTCTGTCTAAGGATGATAAGTAATACTAATTTTCAATTTAATTTCCAACATTCAAACACTCTTTACTCATTTCCAGTAATTTAGGCTGGAAAGTAACCTCATATCTTCACTTCTTCTCACCTTCAGGTATTTAAACTTCACATTCCACTTTTTCCCATTCTTTTTATTAACTCCTCAGTGATCTTAATCACATTCAATCATTTCCTTATGTGCAGAGCATCTGTTATTACACCGACTTTGCTTAGGTGATCTTTGATGAAACGATCGGAATCCCTTGTTTATCTCAGCTAGAATTCATTCTGGAAAATTTAACGTATAGTTTCTTCCCTTCTAATCTTTATAGGGAAATCCTTGAGCGTTCGACACAGACTTTCTTAATCTTTAAATAGCTGAGGATGTTATCAATAAATACAATTCGCTTATCCAAGTACTCCTTATACACCATGTTCCCTAATTCTTTATAGACAACGGATACACTTGCTACTCCATATACTATCACCAGAACTTACAATGCTCATAGCTCGTTCTAATCGCAATCTTTGATACGTCCTCAAGATAGATCTTAAGTCAAGCCTCGAGGAATAACACGCTCCTTAAATTAGGTCACAAAAGTAATCGGTTTTAGGTAGGGGTTGCTTATTCTTATTTATCATTTTCAGTACACAATCTCATAATTTCATTCCTCTTTCCAGCAACATCACTGGTGCACCCCTAGAGAATTATATCTGGTATGCTCACTTCTCTTTCTAATAACTTTTATCATTATCAAACTAATTATTTCATTCCACTGACCTCCAGAGACTTCAGGGCATTTATGTATTACCCAAAATTCCTCCAGCTTAAGTATTCTCTTCTTCATATCTTTACAGATGGTGGATCTACCTTATATCCTTAGCTTATTACTTCTTTTCTCGCATGATTGGAAGAACTCCTTATTTTGCTTCTGCCTCCAGAAAATTATCTTGCTATTGGTTTCCGTACACTTTACACTTCGCTTTTTCCAAAAACCACTCCTTGCCATAATACAGGACAACCAACTCAATCCTAAAATCACATCAAACCCCTCTAGCTTAGAGGGTGTCATATTAATTGCAACTACATCCAACCTCTAAACGCTTGATTTCTTGGTTCTTTTGAAAGTTCTATCTCTAGTTGAGCTGGATGTTGGCCCTTGGGATGTAATATCTTGAATAACAGTTCTACAACTCCTTGCAATATGGCCACTCTTCCATAATTATGATACATAACTCCTGCTTTTCTGGATTACATTCTGATGCATAATAACCCTTAAGTCCACGCTTGAAACATCGCACCTTCTTCTTGCACGTACCATTACGTCTCCTTTCACAGGACTTGCAATCCACTGCTCACTTGACTGACTGGGCTGGAGTGGAAGCAACTGAAGTAACACTAGACCTAGCCCGTAATAAACTCTATCTCCGGAATCTCTTACTCCTGCTCCGGCCAAACCAATTCTCAAATCCTTGAATGGATTCTCCTTGGTCTGCTCTATCCTTAACACCTTCCGACTCCTTTTTTTTCTTATCACTTTTGTCCTTAACAGTCAACCTCTGGTCACCTTTCATTACTTAGGCGACCTGAACCATAGAGGAGTATGTCTTGATTTGCAATGCCACAACTCCTCTGCGAATCTCAGGCTTCAACCATTGTGGAAACCTCCTTGCCTTCTGACTCTCCGTACTTACATACTCAGGAACTAATCGGGCCAATTTTGTAAACTTGGCCTCAAATTCCAACACACTTCTTTCACCTTGTTTTAGTTCTAGAAACTAAATTTTCATTTGACTCCGTACATAATATGGGAATTACCTTTCCAAAAACAACTCAGTGAACCTAGCCCCTGAAACAGGGCCTTCTCCTTCTAACGCTCTGGTTGATTCCCACCAATAATTCACCTCATTTTTCAAGAAATAACCTACATAATCGGACTTAAGATTATCACTTACTTGCACGAGGTTAAAAACTTCCTCCATTTATTTTAACCATACTCCAGCAGTTACTGGATTAGGTTCACTTTTAAACTCAGAAGGGTTACCATTCTGAAAAGATTTGAAACAACACATGGGTTCACTCCTTGCTGTTGCTGCTATAACAGTAGTTACCGCTGCTGAACTTGTTAGATTAACCGCAACTATTGTCGCTACTACTGGCGCAACAAATATGAAATTTCATTTATAGTTGGACCCTCTATAAAACTACTACTATTTTCTTTAGACTGGGTAGCTTTCTTGGGTGGCATTTTCCTGGAATATATAAATGAGTTTATTCAAGACATAACAAAATGTTTGACAAAAGATATCACCGTTTTAAACGGTGCACCTGTATCCGTAAAATGCTGCCCAATAAAATACCCATGTCCTTAATATCGGGGTCCATTCATAAAAGAAATCTAGATTAATAGCACTAGCAATCATAGCAACAATAACAATAGCAGAATCAATAACAGTTCAGGAAAACTAAGCACTGCCGCACGGCTCCTCAATACAACAGCAACTGACCAACTTCCCGTCACTACTCTATTACCATATTAACACCAATTACATATAACAAGCTGATAAATCAGGTCAACTTAAGGAACGCTAAACTCTTCCAGGCACCCTAGTCCAAATTTCAATCAACCTTTTCTCCAGGGATGATTTATTATCACCCTCAAGTGATTCATCAATCACTGAATTACCTTTTCTTCCCAGGGCGACTTCTTATCTCCTACCACTAATCTATCTTCCACAGGGTTAACCTTTCTAGAACCGCAACCTTCAATATCGAATCATGAATCCTCTCTACTATTATCATTTCTGAGATAGCTAGCAATCCGATGTAAATCTTCTATTTCCTCCAGACCGTCCACTCTCAATTACTTTCAATGACCCGGACTGTCTAATTACAAAAGCTACTAACAATCCATTACCTAGGGACTTCAAATGAATTTTCAAAGTCAAATAATCAATAATACGAGGAGAACAAGAGAAGAAAACATAGGTATGACTTTGAGCAACCATACAAGTACATAAGATGGCCAGTCTTAGTACCGCATAGCTCACAATACAAACTTTGGTGGCGTCCTACCAGACCCTTTTGCCACACAGAAAAATGGTCAACTCATATGCATTGTTTTCCCCAATCAGCCGATAGTATTTCTGAGAAAAGAAATAATGTTAAAAAGTAAATTCACAAATAGAAAGGAAAGAATCGGATTTGTAATGGAATCAACAGAATCCTAAGTTGCTCACCCCGAGTTCTCAGCTTCCTCACAAGAAAAATATAACTTTTAGAATATGAAACAATTACTCTGAAACAAAATGCATCTCAAGAAAGGAGTATAAGGGTTCAAAGATACAACCCACAGTACTAATCCACATACTTCACGAAACTTGGCTGTCATAGCAGCCACCGATTATTATCGTATTGTTCGAGCTTACTGAGGTCATACATTCTATCCAACCACACTCCTTGATCCAGAAATGGGATATTTAGAAATAACGTTGGTTTCTCTTCAGCTGACACATCAAGGGTCTGCTCAGAAGCTGACTCTTCTCAATCAGACTCGAATTCTCGAAAGAAAACTAGGAATCTCTATCGAACATTACTAATAATACATATACGAGGGAATCGTACTCTAGGTTAGGTCAGTTCCAGTCAATCCTCAATAAACGCCAGGGTTACGCTTCAAGAACCCTTAACTGAACTCATAGACTCGCTCCTCTGATTGAGTTATTGACTTACATCTACACATGAACCTTCTTGCACTCTTTTAACTCTACTTTTAACCTAAATCAGGGACTCAAACCTGCAACTTTGATACCAACTGTGACGGCCTCAACCCCGGGGTCAGGAGTTGACGTCATCAACAACCATAATAACAATCATAAGATATACAATTCAATAATAGAATATAACTACGACCCCTTTACCAAGATCTTTGTCAGGTTTAAGTATGATTTAGGCTACAACTAATACCAACCAACTTACAACAAACCTCCTGACGCAGCTAACTTAAAACAGTAACTCAACAGACCACCCCTGGTCCAACACAACCACCTCAGAGGAGCCTGACACGAAAGGAACTGGAACTCTGCCCTGACTACCGCGAAAGAATCCCCTAGGCATCTGCAATACGTATATAAAACATTCTGCAAGGGTAAGCAATCAATTGCTCAGCAGTACCACTATATGAATAACAAGGAAAAATGATTTAAAGTAAAGCAGTTACAGGAACAGAATTCATAACTCGTTAGAAAATAAGTAAACATTTATAAACTGGATACCAAAACTAGCATGCTCCGGAAAACAATAACATCAGTAGTGTGCTGTATATAAATACCAGAGAATAATTCTAGCATGTCATTTTCATTTCCAAATCCACTGTATAACTCACTTATTCAGTTACGAGAATCACGAAGTCAAATCAGATACGTACGGATATGTGATGACGGCTGATCAGGCTATCAACACCAGACGGCTCTAACTGGCATCCCATTTACCTGTTCCGGAACTCAGAGACTAGCTAGGTCTCTGACCTGCTGGACTAATCGGTTATATAGTGCGCGCAACCGAATTAGCCTTTTACGCCACCTCAATAGGCCTACTCTGGCCCCAATGTATCCCATATCTGACCGTTTTATCCAGTTTTTAAAATACTTGTACCTATCTCATTTCCAAAATCATTCATTTTACCAGCACACATATAAAATCCATTTCACAAATCATTTCATTCGAGATAGGTACCTTTCGAATTTACTTTTCCCCAAAATAATTTGAAAACAGTGATTTATAACTATAGGGGATACGTAACTTAAAACGTTTATGTTCCATTACGAAAATAAAACATTTATCTATTCATACGTACTGAACCATAAAAGAATGGTCAAGGGTACTTGCCTTACAGAGCTTTACAACTCTCACAGACTGATTTTGGATTGACCCGGACGTTCGGCTTATGACCTAATTAGCAGACTGTCCTGGCTCCGACTTCAACGCTCAGGTCCTTCGCTTGGAACCTCGCTGCGCTTGTCGACTGATCACTAGGTTACTTTTAGTTCGATTTCTATTCTTGAGTCCTTCCACTAGAACCCTACAGGGTCGAAATACTCAATGTTAGACATCCAGGTATGCTTGACATATCCTCAATAACACATCTACCCATTCGATATTAAATCCCGACTCGTAATTATTCATATTATAATAACACACACAACAATTAGGGTTATTGGTTTTGGAAAAATAATTTACCACTATATACAATCAGGTTCCGTACAACAAATATGAATATACTTATTTATACTCATTCGATGTTCCGATAATTACTGGGTATGTCCCGCATTTTCGACTTTAATTTCCAAAAATTCGGGCAGCACCTCCTCTGTTTATCGGCCTACCCGTCGGAAATCCCGACGTCAAATCAATTCACAACAACTATAACGATAATCCAATCACAATCCAAATGCACGAATTCCAATCACCGACTCATACCAATAATACCCGTCGAAATCCATAAATTCCCAAATTTCAAATCAATTATAATTACTAATTATTATTCGTATTTTATATTTTTAATTTGTAGGACTCAGAACAACATCATCACCGTCCACCGTCAGCTCACAAATGTTCATCGCTGACGGCGGCGAAATTCGCGGGTACCCCATTAACTCGGGTTTCCAACACGAAAGTCCGCCGATTAATATAATAATAATTCCCGTATGAATTTATTATTTATTTCACGAAAGCCATCAAAATTCAATCCTGCAGAAAATAAAAATTCAACTCAGCAAAGCACTGGAGTTAACAGAACTACCACATACAGGAGCACCCACGGAACCACCACTATCTCGCCGGAATCCGGCGAGAGGCGGCAGCAACACAGACGCACACAAAACAACAGAACCAACTGAACACTCAAACGGAACAAATTAGGACAGTAACCAGAATTAAAACAAACGCAGCATGGCAAATATACATACGATATATGCATGTACAGGCGCCCGAGATCACCGCAGTCATCGGAAAGGTACCGATGGCCAGAAAATATAAGAACGGCCCAAAACGGAAGCTGCAAAGCCACCAACACACACACAACAGGCCACACGCACGATTGCATACACAACCAGCACGTCACCGTGCCACAGTCGCCTCGCCGGAAAGTGGCAATGGTGGCAACAGCGGTGGCCGGAGATTACTAGGAGAGAAACATAGCAGCGGGGAAAGGAAAAAGGAGGAGAAAAAAGAAATTGACAGAGAGAGGAGGAATCAAGAGAGATGAGGAATCAAGAGAGATGAGGAATCAAGAGAGATGAGGAGGAGTAATAAGAAATCAGTGATTAAAAGTGGAAGATAAGGATGCTTGTGATTATCCCTTTTTATTTTCTAATTTTCTTATTATTATAAAGTGCTGCATCTTGCAACAAAATACCCAATAGCTGACTTTTAACTCGAAATTACATAATTGACGAGCAATTTACGGGCCACAATATCCTGAAAAATCATCAAAATAGTTTTAAAAGAATTTTGAAATAATAATATAAACAATAATATGAAGGTTCCAAAAATTTTAAATCATTTCTGAATCACGCATCAGGCCCGCAATTTATAATTTACGAACTGAGTTGCACTTAAAACAGATTCTAAAAATCATGAGAATAGTCTTAAAATGTTATAAATATCTGAAGTTAATAAAAACGTAAATCTCAAAATTTTAAAACAATTTCTGAAATGCACTTTATACTCGCTTTTATCAATTAAACGAATCAACGCGCGGGTGAAATTAATCCCCAAAATCCCCAAAATAATTTTAAAATTCTCGAAATATTCCCAACTTAAATAAATATGAGTTTCATAAGTTTTGAAGAATTCGGGAATTAAATACGGATTTTACCAATAAATGCAATCAGAAAATCATACAGGATCAAATAATTGATGAAATATTGATTTCTAAATTTTATAAAATCCCAAAAATAATTATTGTAATTATAAAACCATAAAAATAATTTTATAGACATTCCAAATATTTATGCATATAAATTTGCACTAAATTCACTTTTAAAAGTGAAAACGATTCAGTACAACTCATTAATTAATTACACGAACCACGTTGGACACCATAATTCATACACATAGATAAAAGTAAAACAACACATAGCTGACAAAAGCTATACACATATATTATTCATTTAGTAATTCCGTAATTACACTTTAATTAAATATAAAAGTATATGAGTCCTTACAAGAGGGCTTAGGTTATGGAGATAATAAAAGTGAAAAAGGAACTGAACAAATTGAGCCAATTGTTGTTAAACAGACTGTTAAGCCAAAGGTAAATCCTGTTAAGTTTGTAGTAAAACCTGTAAAGTCTGATTCTGAAAAGATGAAAGAGTCTGTGACAGAAGTTAAGGAAAAGTCAACTTCTGACAAATTAGAACAGGATAAACCAGTTGAAGTAAACATAGGCTTAATGACAAAGAAGCAGCTTAAGCATAAGCTGAAAGAGATTAGGAATGTCAACAAGGTAACGGAAGCTAGGAAAAATAGGAATGGAAAGGAAGGTATGAATAAAAGCAATAATTATATGCCTGCTCCTAATGCTCCTAGAAAGAAATGCTATAACTATGGAAACTCTAACCATCTTTCTTCTTTTTGCATGAAAAATAAAGATATAAACTCTTTACCTCCTAAATCATGAGTTAAGAGTCAGTCTGTTAGGTTTAAACCATAAAATCCTTGTTTTAATTGTGGTAGTTTATGGAATTCCATTTATACTTGTAAGGAATATCATATTCTGTACTATGATTATTATCAAATAAAACCTTCTTTGAAGAAAGTTACTTTAATTCCTTCTAGTGTAAAGTCTGATGCAAATTCTGATAAAAACTCTGATAAACAGAATGTTAGCATAAACTCTAAAATTAAATCCGCTGCAAATGTTAACAAACCTAAAAAGGCCAAAAGATCCAAGCAAGTCTGGGTCCTTAAAACTAACCATTAGTGGTTTTTGTGATTGCAGGGCAACAGGAAAAACATTCTAGTGCTGGACAGTGGATGTTCAGGACATATGACTGAAAATAAAGCCCTTATATCAGACTTTGTGGAGAAATTTGGCCCAGGAATTTATTATGGAGATGGCAACATGGGAAAAATCTGGGATATGGCAATATAAATCTTGGGAATGTCATCATTGAAACAGTAGCTCTTGTCTCAGGACTTAAACACAATCTGCTAAGTGTGAGTCAAATCTGTGACATAGGTTATCATGTGGATTTCTTTGAAGAACACCATGAAGTTGTAAACAATTATACAGGCAAAGTGGTTCTGAAAGGTTACAGGCATGGTAACATTTATGAAGCCAGACTTTCAACAAGTTTTGATGGTTCTGCAATCTATCTGTTGAGTAGAGCATCAATTGAAGAAAGCTGGAATTGGCACAAAAGACTCTCTCATTTAAATTTCAACAACATAAATGAGCTTGTAAAGAAATATCTTGTGAGAGGACTGCCAAAATCAGTATTTGCTCCTAATGGCCTTTGTGATTCATGTCAAAAGGCAAAATAAAGAAAATCTTCTTTCAAGAGCAAAACTGAATCTTCAATTCTTGAGCCTTATCACCTACTGCATGTTGATCTATTTGGTCCAGTCAATGTCATGTCTATTGTAAAGAAGAAATATGCTATGGTTATAGTGGACACAAGAAGAATGAAACTGCATCTACTCTAACTGATCATGTGAGACAGCTGGATAAGTTGGTCAAAGATTCTGTTAAAATTATAAGAAGTGATAATAGAATTGAGTTCAAGAATTTAATCATGGAAGAGTTCTGCAAAGAGCATGGAATCAAACAGGAATTTTCTGCACCTGGAACTCCACAACAAAATGGAGTTGTAGAAAGAAAGAACAAGACTCTCATTGAAGTTGCACGAACTATGCTTGACGAAGCAAAGTTACCAACCTACTTTTGGGCTGAAGCTGTGCAGACTGCTTGTTTTACACAGAATGCTACACTCATAAACAAGCATGGAAAAACACCATATGAGATGGTGAAGAAAAAGAAAACAAATCTGAAATACTTTCATGTATTTGGTTTTAAGTGTTTTTTTCTTAAGACTCATCCAGAACAGCTGTCAAAATTTGATCTAAAAGCTGATGAAGGAATTTTTGTTGGATATCCACTTTCCACAAAAGCCTTCAGAGTCTATAATTTAAGAACAAGGGTAGTCATGGAATCTATCAATGTATCTTTTGATGATAAGAAGATTACTGGACTTGAAGATTTCAATGATCATGATCAGCTGAGATTTGAAAATAAAGATTTAAGTTCTGATTCTGTAAATTCTGATGGTTTAAATCCTGATCCTGTAAGTTCTGACGGATTAAATTCTGATGTCATTGAAACTGTGGTAACAACTCCAAAGGAAAATGCACCTGTCCAGGGGGAGCAAGTTGAAGATCCTACCACAACTCAAGACTCTCAAGAATCATCAGAACATGTCACTGGCTCTTCAAGTTCTGATTCATCAAGTTCTGATGAGCCAAATTCTAATAATTCTGGAAACTCTGATACATCAAATCCTGATGGATCCAACTCAAATTTTGAAGTGTCAGAGAGTATAACTACAGGGGGGGGCATCAGAAAATGTTGATGGAGACAGCATGGATCATGGGGGAGGATCCAGTTCTAGAGAACAACTTCCATCTGCAAGGAAGTGGACTAAATCACATACACCTGACTTGATAATTGGAGATCCTGAAGCAGGTGTCAGAACTAGAACTGTAACATCAAATGAATGTCTCTATCATTCTTTTCTATCTCAGACTGAACCAAAGAAAGTGGAAGAAGCTCTTCAAGATGCTGATTGGGTGCAAGCAATGCAGGAAGAGTTGAATGAATTTGAAAGAAATAAAGTCTGGACCCTAGTGCCGAGACCAAAGAACAGAATTATTGTTAGCACAAAATGGGTGATCAGGAACAAAACTGACAGTGATGGCATAATTGCAAGGAACAAAGCAAGGTTGGTTGCTAAAGGTTACTCTCAACGTGAGGGTATTGATTATGATGAAACATTTGCACCAATTGCTAGATTGGAAGACATAAGGATCTTTTTGGCTTATGCTGCTCACAAAAGATTTAAAGTCTTTCAAATGGATGTGAAAAGTGTTTTTCTCAATGGAGAATTGAAAGAAGAGGTTTATATTGAACAATCTCCAGGCTTTGTAGATTCAAAATTTCCAAATCATGTCTACAGGCTTGACAAAGCACTTTATGGCCTTAAGCAAGATCCAAGAGCAAGGTATGAGACTTTAGCTCAATTCCTTCTGGAAAGTGGATTTCACAAAGGTACAATTGATAAAACTCTGTTCTACCTCAACCATGGAAAGGACTTACTTTTGGTACAGATATATGTTGATGATATCATATTTGGTTCTACAAATGCCAAACTCTGTGAAAGATTTGCAAAGCTAATGCAGTCAAGATATCAAATGAGTATGATGGGAGAACTTAGCTATTTTATGGGACTTCAAGTCAAGCAAAATGAAGAAGAGACTTTTATCAATCAATCCAAGTACACCAGAAATTTACTGAAGAAATTTGGAATGTAAGACTGTTCAACTGCATCCACTCTCATGGCCACTGCAACCAAGTTAGATAAAGATACCGGTTCATCAGTAGATATTACTAACTACAGAGGTATGATTGGCTAATTACTCTATTTAACTGCAAGTAGACCTGATATCATGTATGCTACCTGTCTTTGTCCAAGATTTCAGGCTGATCCGAGAGAACCTCATCTAATAGCTGTGAAAAGAATTTTCAAGTACCTCAAGGGTACAATTGATCTAGGATTGTGGTATCCTAGAGAATCAGATTTTAAGCTAATAGGTTACTTAGATGCAGATTTTGCAGGATGAAAAATAGATAGGAAAAGCACTAGTGGAAGCTGCCAATTTCTTGAAGGCATATTAGTTTCTTGGTTTAGCAAGAAACATAAATCAATCTCCACATCAACTGCAGAAGCAAAATATATTGCTGCAGGAAGCTGTTGTGCACAGATTCTTTGGATGAAGAATCAGTTATCGGATTATGGGTTAGAATTTTCTAAAATACCTATTTACTGTGATAATCAAAGTGATATTGCTATGACAGGTAATCCAGTTCAACACTCAATGAGAAAGCACATCGGCATTAGGTACCATTTCATAAGGGAACATGTGATGGAAGGTACAGTGGAATTGCATTTTGTTCCAACAGATCAGCATTAGGTACTATTTCATAAGGGAACATGTGATGGAAGCTACTTTTACAAGACTGGTAAATGAACTTGGAATGGTTTTAGGTTCTTTCTCTAAATCTGCTTAGTTTCTCATGCATCAGACTTTATGATCAATGTTTACAGATTGTCTTATCTTCATGTAATTTGTGCTTAAATTGTAATACATTAAATGCTGATTGTTATCTGATGTGGATCTATATACTCTGATAGTGATTTGAATGTTCTGTGATTATTCAATACAATGAGGATAACTGTGTTAGATGTTGACCTAGTAGTCTTTAACATACTTGAAATCCCATGTTTGAATTAGTTGTTTATGTGGAAATTCTTTAACACAAGCAAATTCTGATTTTGAGCTTAGTCAAATTTACTTTGTGTATCTTATTACTAAGTCACAAACTAGATTCTTGCTTCTTATCTGTCAAATTCTGATGTCAATAAATCTTAAGGATGAACTAAATGCTGATAAGCCTCACTTATCTGAAGAAAAGAAAAGAAAAGAAAATTAAAGTCAGGTACTCCTTTAAGATCTAGAGTAAATATGTGGAAGGGGAGACCCAAGTGCATTGCTGGTATTAAGTTATATGCATTAGAAAAGCAAATAAATTTTTCTTGGTGACTTTTCACATTCTCTGATTACTGGAGAAATAATCTGATAATAGCATAAATTCTGATAAGCAGTTGTGACTCATTTACACTGAGGAGCCACTGTGAAAAAGAATTCTAAAAGATGCATAAAATGAGCACAAACAGTTGAGGTAGACTCGTGCACAAATTTATCCTATAGTAGACTTCAAAATTAATGACATATTTTAAGCATTTTTCTTAGTTATGCCTCATTCTAAGATATACTGAAGTTTATCTGACTTTATTCTTTATCTGATATTTTTCTAATTGCACACACTCTCACTCCATATGAATAATGAAAATTACTGTGGTGATTAAGTTGTTTTTGACAAAAGTTAAGTGTCATTTGCATAAATTCTGAGGACAAGTTCTGATGGAATTTCTGATGATTAAACTCTGAAGAAACAAGTCAGTATTTGTATGAAGAATCACATATACAAACATTCACTTTTTGAGTTAAGAAGCCATGTTCTGATGACCGTTAAATTCTGATGTTAGTCAAGTTCTGATGTAAATCCTGATGGAAACTCTGATGCTTATATGACATTATTTATTTACTTGACTTATTTGTGGTAAATACTGAAACGGTCATATTTAATCAGGATATAATTAGGTGAGATAAAAACAGTCATAATCATTTGGGTTAGTGGTAAACGTGTGTGTCTTGAAAAACTGTATGTGCACAGTAATTATTACTTATTTTCCATGCCCACTAACTCCTGCTATAACTATTGACTGTTCACATATTGCCAGGTGTAAACTGTCTACCATACTTCACGTTGGTTGTATAAATAATATAGTTAAAAGATTTTATAATCTTTTACCTACTTCTTTCATTCTCTTATCTCTTTTATTTTCTCTCACCCACTAATATTCTCTGAAGCTCTTTTTCATACAGGCATTTTATCAAACACCTTGCAAACACTCTTTTTCTCACTTGATTTTTTAACAGAAATGGCACCAAAAGACATAGTTTTCAATAGAGCTAAGTTTGTTCCTAAC
Source organism: Apium graveolens (assembly GCF_009905375.1). NCBI lineage: Eukaryota > Viridiplantae > Streptophyta > Magnoliopsida > Apiales > Apiaceae > Apium > Apium graveolens. Next base: position 189,692,483 of record NC_133657.1, read on the forward strand.
AACTACTCAGTTATTCTCTCTAAGGATGAAGCTCCATCAGAACTTCACTTCATCCAAGACTTTTTATGTCGAAGTGAAATAGGCTATGCACTGAGCCAATCAGACACATTCTCAGGAACTCAAGTGATGGAGTTTTGGAGGTCAGGAGTGTATGATGATGGTGGTGCCAATGGGTCCCAAAGTATTATCTTTACTGCAGGGGATGATGAGCATGTGGTGACTTTAGCCACAGTTCGACAAGCACTTCATCTTCCAGACAACTGCATTTTTTCCACAATTGAGGAGCCAGCACTTCAACAGCTAATGGCCAATCTGGGCTACGAGCAAACTTTGGCAAAGCTTGGACAACTAAAGAGACCCCACATCAGGAGGGAGTGGAGTTTCTTCTTTGATTGCATCACAAGAACCTTTGCAAACAAGTGTTCAAATTTTGATGCAATTCCTATCCTCGGTCAGCAAATTGGGTATGCTCTGATTACTCAATCTCATTTTGATTTTTCTACTGTTATAATAGGATTCATAGGGGATAAGTAGACAGAAGATAGAAATACTGTATATTTTGCTAGATTCTGTCAACTTATGTACAGTTTTTGTAACCCTGATACACCCCAATTAGCAAGTGAGCTGATTTCACCATTTAAACTTGCTAAGAGAGTATTTACTGACTTATTATCTGCTAATAATAAGAAAACTGTTTTGAGACCCCTCCAAATTCCTACATTTGTCAAACAGTTTCTGGTAAACTCTGACCCAGCCACATACTCTACTAAATTTCCTGATATCCAACCAGCTCAACCTTCATCAGCACCTACAACAACTACACAACCAACCACCTCTCAACCTCAACCAACTCAACCTACCATCAGAATTTACTTTCAACCATCAACTCAATCCCAACAACAACAACAACCATCAGCACATACCATCAGACCTTCATCCTCTAGGCCAAAAAGGGAAAAGTATGTTCCTCAACCTCCACAAAAGAGAAGAAAGATGATTCTCAGGGATGAAACTGATAGTGAGGAGGAAACACAGGTTCATGCATCAGAACCTGTGACAGTTGAAGCTGAAACTGTGGTTTTTCAGAAAGATATAGAAGTTGAAGGGTCAACCCATCAGGTAAATACTTAAGCTCAAAGTTCTGATACTTTGAAGAGGAAAAGAACAGTCAGTACTGATGATAAAGCAACTCCTTCTCTATCAAGGAGATTGAAGAAAATGAGGGCCAAAAGGCACATGGCTAAGCCTCCATCTGAGGATACTATTGAAGCTGAGGAAGGGGATCATGAATCTCTGATCTCATCAGATGTTGTGGTAATTGAAGCTCTGTCATCCCCTACTCAAGCTCAAACCAATTAAAGCTACAGATAATGCTGATGAACAAGCTGCAAATTCTGAAATAGATATTCACAATCTGAATATACCAAATGTTCTTTATCTGGAAGCTCCACCTACAGCAGCTCAGACATCTCCAACTCATTCTACAATCTCAAATGTTGATGCTGAGATACCATCTACACCAATTCTAGATCAAGAACCTGGAGATCAGAATTTAGATGAAGTTGAATCAGAAACTCCTATAGCCTCACACACTGTTGTGTTATCAGAGGATAATGAGTCTTCTTCAAGCTCTGGAGATAGTGTTTCTGTACATACTCCAGCTCCTATACTTGGAAAGGAAGCATTGGTCAAGAAATTTGTTAAACAAGCTGCACATGTTCCCTTGGGATGAAACTCATAGAGGAGGACCAAGAAGTGGAATGATTGTGATTTCATTCCAAGCTCTAAAGTTCTGACAGAGCACATTGCTAAAGCTGATGAGCTTGTGATAAATTCTGATATAAAGACACAACTCAAGATCACTGCTCTATCTACCAAGAACCTTCAAGGTCTTCACTCTCAAACTCAAGTAAAGGTTGATACACTACAAGAATCATTTAACAAGCAAGATATGCAAATCAAGATTGACAAGACAAGGATTATCAGACCTACACTTGAGAAAGTATGTAATATCTGGGATATATCGTGTAATTATTTTTGCTAATAAATAAATATTATGCATGTTCAGTATTTATTATGTAAATTATTTGTTAAGTGGTATATGTATTTGGATGTTTAAAAAGGATATAAATTGAGTATTTTATTTTATATGTCCAAAATAAAATATGGATAATTGTCATATCTTCCTATTTATTTTTATGTTGATTTATGATTTTATAGGAAATATATGGACTTTATAAATTCTATTTTTGAGTAATTATAAACTATTTTATATAATCGGGAACCAGCCGACTTCACCCGTTTTTACGTTTTTATAACCTGAAACTCTTCCGAGAACTCCTTCCAAACCTAATTGCAATATTTTGAGCATTTTCCATGTTTTAACTTTTTCGATCCGGCGTACGGTTTGTCCTGTGCAGGTCCCGGCGCAATATTTTCGATACAAAATTCATTTCGGTAAATCAATAAAACTCGTATTTTTGATAAACGGGATCTTTTTATTAAACTATTATAATTATCACCTCGTAATACGTGTAACCAGGCGCTGAGACCAAGACCGCAGTACAAATTGTACTGATTTGGATAATTATCCCGAAAATCGGTACCGTTCGGATCCGTTTTAATAAATAAACGTACTATTTTATATCTGGAATGATCCAACGGGATACTAATTTTCCATAATTATAAATAGCATTTACCGTATTTTATTTCGTACCGAAAATCATTTGCAAACAGTATTTACAGAATTTTCCAGAGAAAATATATATATTCATATAAACCTTTCAAGAATCAAACTACAAAATCAAGGTGTTACTGATATCCGTTTGGAAAGCTCTGGTAATCAAAATGAAGGGTTTGAGGAGTACTATCAGATTATCCAAGTTTCAGAACTACAGAATCAAAGGTTGATTTTATATATTTTTATTTAATTTCGAATTATTTTGATTAAAATTATGAATTTTTGTTCGGATGATTGTTTGAATGATTTGATGCTTGCATGTTGTAGAGCTTGTCTTCCTGATGATTTTGATATGTCATGTGACTAATTTGGAGTTCAATAACATGTTCAAAATTGAGTTTGATTTTCAGAATTAGAAATTAGGGTTTATAATTCGTTTGAATGTTCTTGATTGAATTTGGGGGTTTTTTATTTAGGGATTGTTGGAATTTGAGATATCATGTCTAATATAATATGTTTCATGTTTAGTTTTCAGATCTTAACTAACAGGAAATATCAGTACTTACTGGAATCAGGACTTAGATTATCAGAAGATAATATCAGAAGATGGATATCAAAACTTAAGTGCTGGAGGACTAACAGTTAAAGAAGGAAGCTAATTCACAGGAAAGAAGATCGAGACTAATACAAGAAGAAGATATGCATGGAAAGAGTTAGAGGACTAGAAGAATTATATAAGATATCTGGTTGATATATTTTAGGAGACAGAATTATATTCCATATCAACTAGAAGTTATTTTGTAACTGTGTGTCTATATAAACACAGACATAGGTTTACTCTATAAGAGTTACGAGCTAGCAGCTCTCGTGATATTTGTTCATCACTGAGAGAGAACAGTTCCATTATAACAGAGTTTATTATATCGAATACATCTGTTTTCTATTACTTGTGCTTTAAATCGATTTGATTGTCTTCTACACTGTATTCAAACCCCTTCTACAGTGTTGTATGACCTAACAAGTGGTATCAGAGCACATCTGTTAACACACATACAGTAAAGATCCAAAACAATCATGTCTGAAGAAGCAGAAAATCCAACCAAGCCCGCCAAAACTGAAGAAACTCCAAAGACTCAAACCCATAGTCGATATGAGACTATCAGGGCTCCCATGTTGAGACCTTCTAAGTATCCCATATGGAAAGTGAAGATGGCTATGTTTCTGGAAGCTACAGATCCAGAATACCTTGACAGAATTTATGAAGGACCACATAAGCCAACCAAGCTCTCTGTTGTAGTTGCAGATCAGCCATTAAAGACCATACCAAAGGAGAAAAGTGAATACCCAGCTGAAGATATCTCATCTATTGCCCAGGATGCAAAGGTAAGGCATTTGTTGCATAGTGCCATTGATAATGTCATGTCAAATAGGGTAATTCAATGCAAAACTGCAAAGGAGATATGGGATGCTTTGGAGACAAGGTGTCAGGGAACTGATGCAATCAAGAAAAACAGGAGAACTATACTCACTCAAGAGTATGAGCACTTTGACTCAAAAAGTGATGAGTCATTAACTGACTTATATGATAGATTTGTCAAACTCTTGAATGATCTGTCACTGGTGGACAAGGAATATGACATTGAAGATTCAAATCTAAAATTCCTTTTATCTCTTCCTGAAAGTTGGGATTTGAAAGATACTATTATAAGTGATAACTAAGCTCTTGATGAAACTACTCTTGATGAAATTTATGGAATACTCAAGACTTATGAACTTGAGATGGATCAAAGAAGCAAGAGACATGTGAGAAAGTCAAGAACAGTTGTTCTTAATGCTGAGGAGGAATCCCCCAAAGTGGTTGTCTCAAAGAAAGGAAAAGGAAAGGCTCTCATCATAAAGTCTGATTTAGAATCATCAAGTTCCGATGATGATAATTCAGAAACTGAAAGTCTACCTGAAGTAGATGTTGATGAAGAGATTATGAAGCTGTGTGCTCTTATGGTGAAGGGTATCACAAAGATAGCCTACAGGAAATTCAGAAGAGGAAAGAAGTTTTCCAGGAAAGGTGGAAGTTCTGATAAGAAGGGCTTCAGAAAATCTGAAGGCAAAGGAGGAAAGTCTGACAGAGGAGATTACTCAAATGTCAAATGCTACAACTGTGGTGAGAAAGGCCACATATCTCCTGACTGCAAGAAAGGAAAGAGTGATAAAGGCAAGGCTCTTGTCACAAAGAAGAAAAGCTGGACAGCCATCTCAGATTCTGAAGATGAGGAGAACTATGCCTTGATGGCAAATGCTGATAGCAGTCTTGATGCTGCTGAGTTAAAGGTACCTCAAACAACTTATGCCTTTCATACTGATGATATTACTGAGTTGAGATTATATCTTAAAACCATGTTTATTTGCTATAGAGATCAAACTTTAACATGTGAAAGATTAACTTCTGAAAATCTTGCTTTTAAAAAGCGAAATGATTATTTAGAAAAAGAGTTAGTTATGTTCCATCAAACTCAGAAGGATAGAGATGATGCTTTCTATGTTAGAGATGAAGTGCTAAAAATGAATAAATCTCTAAAAACTGAGTTAGAAAATGAGAGAGAGATTATCAGGACTTGGACTAACTCTGGCAGAGCAACTCAGGATATACTAGGTAGCGGAAACTGGAAAGAGGGCTTAGGTTATGGAGATGAAAAAAGTGAAAAAGGAACTGAACAAGTTAAGCCAATTATTGTTAAACAGACTACTAATCCAAAGGTAAATCCTGTTAAATTTGTAGCTAAAACTGTAAAGTCTGATTCTGAAAAGATGAAAGATATTGAGACAGAAGTGATAGCAGAGTCAACTTCTGACAAATTAGAACATGATAAACCAACTGAAGTTAACATAGGCTTAATGACAAAGAAGCAGCTTAAACATAAGCTGAAAGAGATTACCAGTGTAAACAAGGTAAAGGTAACTAGGAAAAATAGGAATGGAAAGGAAGGTGTGAATAAAAGTAATAATTATATGCCTGTTCCTAATGCTCCTGAATGAAATGCTATAACTGTGGAAACTCTAACCATCTGGCTTCTTTTTGCAGGAAGAATAAGAATATAAACTCATTACCTTCTAAGTCAGGAGTTAAGAGTCAGTCTGTTAGATTTAAGCCAAAAAATCATTGTTTTCATTGTGGTAGTATATGGCATTCCATTTATACTTGTAAGGAATATCATAGTTTGAACTATGACTATTATCAGATAAAACCTTCTTTGAAGAAAGTTGCTTTAATTCCTTCTAGTGTAAAGTATGGTGCAAAATCTAATATTGTTAATACTAAAATTATTAGCATAAACTCCGATGTTAAATCTGCTGCAAATGTTAACAAACTTAAAAAGGCCAAAGGATTCAAGCAAGTCTGGGTCCTTAAAACTAACCATTAGTGGTCTTTGTGATTACAGGGCAACAGGAAGAACATCCTAGTTCTGGACAGTGGATGTTCATGACATATGACTGGAAATAAAGCCCTGTTATCAGATTTTGTGGAGAAAGCTAGCCCAGAAGTTTCTTATGGAGATGGCAACATTGGAAAAACTCTGGGATATGGCAAGATCAATCTTGGGAATGTCATTATTAAAAATGTAGCTCTTGTCTCAGGACATAAACATAATCTGTTGAGTATAAGTCAAATCTGTGACAGAGGTTATCATGTGGATTTCTTTGAAGAACACTGTGAAGTTATAAGTAATTCAACACTGCATGTTGATCTATTTGGTCCAGTCAATGTCATATCTATTACAAAGAACAAATATGCTATGATTATAGTGGATGAGTTCACAAGGTACACTTGGGTGTACCTCTTGCACAAGAGGACTAAAACTACATCTACCCTAACTGATCATGTCAGACAGCTGGATAAATTGATCAAAGATTCTGTTAAAATAACAAGGAGTGATAATGGCACTGAGTTCAAGAATTCAGTCATGGAAGAGTTCTGCAGAGATCATGGAATCAAACAGGAATTTTCTGCACCTGGAACTCCACAGCAAAATGGAGTTGTAGAAAGAAAGAACAGGACTCTCATTGAAGTTGCACGAATAATGCTTGATGAAGCAAAGCTACCAACCTATTTTTGGGCCGAAGCTGTGCAGACTGCTTGGTTTACATAAAATGCTACACTTATAAACAAACATGGAAAAATACCATATGAGATGGTGAAGAAGAAGAAGCCAAATCTGAAATACTTTCATGTATTTGGTTGCAAGTGTTTTGTTCTTAAGACTCATCCTGAACAGCTGTCCAAATTTGATTTAAAGCTGATGAAGGAATTTTTGTTGGATATCCACTTTCCATAAAAGCCTTCAGAGTCTACAATTTGAGAACAAGAGTTGTCATGGAATCTATCAATGTCTATTTTGATGATAAGAAGATTACTGGACTTAAATATTTCGATGATCATGATCAGCTGAGATTTGAGAATGAAGATTTAAATTCTGATTCTGGAAATTCTGATGACTTAAATCCTGATCCTGTAAGTTCTGATGGATTAAGTTCTGATGTCATTGAAACTGTGGTAATAACTCCAAAGGAAAATGCACCTGTCTAGGGGGAGCAAGCTGAAGAAACTACCACATCTCAAGACTCTCAAGAAGCATCAGAACCTGTCACTGGCTCTTCAAGTTCTGATTCATCTAGTTCCGATGAGCTAAATTCTGATAATTCTGGAAGCTCTGATTCTTCAACTCCTGAAAAATCAAATTTAATTTCTGAAGTCTCAGAGTGCATAACTACAGGGGGAGCATCAGATAATGCTGATGGAGACAGCATGGAACATGGGGGAGGCTCCCGTTCTAGAGATCAATTTCCATCTGCAAGGAAATGGACTAAAGCACATACACCTGATCTAATTATTGGAGATCCTGAAGCAGGTGTCAGAACTAGAACTGCAACTTCAAATGAATGCCTCTATCATTCTTTTCTATCTCAGACTGAACCAAAGAAAGTGGAAGAAGCTCTTCAAGATGTTGATTGGGTGCAAGCAATGCTAGGAAGAGTTAAATGAATTTGAAAGAAATAAAGTTTGGACCCTGGTGCCAAGACCAAAGAACAGATCAGTTGTTGGTACAAAATGGGTGTTCAGAAACAAAACTGACAGTGATGGCATAATTACAAGGAATAAAGCAAGACTGTTTGCTAAAGGCTACTCTTAACAGGAGGGTATTGATTATGATGAAACATTTGCACCAGTTGCTAGATTAGAATCCATATGGATCTTTTTGGCTTATGTTGCTCACAAGAAGTTTAAAGTCTTTCAAATGGATGTAAAAAGTGCTTTTCTCAATGGAGAATTGGATGAAGAGGTATATGTTGAACAACCTCCAGGCTTTGTAGATCCAAAATTTCCCAATCATGTCTACAGGCTTGACAAAGCACTTTATGGCCTTAAGCAAGCTCCAAGAGCATGGTACGAGACTTTAGCTCAATTCCTTCTGGAAAGTGGATTTCACAGAGGCACAATTGACAAGTCTTTATTCTACCTCAACCATGGAAAGGACTTACTTCTGATACAGATATATGTTGATGATATCATATTTGGTTCTACTAATTCCAAACTGTGTGAGAAGTTTGCAAAGCTAATGCAGTCAAGATATCAAATGAGTATGATGGGAGAACTCAGCTATTTTTTGGTCCTTCAAGTCAAGCAAACTACAGAAGACACTTTTATCTGTCAATCCAAGTATACCAGAAATTTACTGAAGAAATTTGGAATGCAAGATTGTTCAAATGCATCCACTCCCATGGCCACTGCAACCAAGTTAGATAGGGATACTGGTAAATCAGTAGATATTACTAACTACAGAGGTATGATTGGCTCATTACTCTATCTAACTGCAAGTAGACCTGATATCATGTATGCTACCTATGTTTGTGCAAGATTTAAGGCAGATCCAAGAGAACCTCACTTATTAGATGTGAAAAGAATTTTCAAGTACCTTAAGGGTACAGCTGATCTAGGATTGTGGTATCCTAGGGAATCAGATTTTAAGCTAATTGGTTACTCAGATGCAGATTTTGCAGGATGCAAAATAGACAGGAAAAGCACTAGTGGAAGCTGCCAATTTCTTGGAGGCAGATTGGTTTCTTGGTTTAGCAAGAAACAAAAGTCAATTTCCACATCAACTGCAGAAGCAGAATATATTGCTGCAGGGAGCTGTTGTGCACAGATTCTTTGGATGAAGAATCAATTACTGGATTATGGGTTAGAATTTTCTAAAATCCCTATTTACCGTGATAATCAAAGTGCTATTGCTATGACAGATAATCCAGTTCAACACTCAATGACAAAGCACATCAGCATAAGGTACCATTTCATAAGGGAACATGTGGATGAAGGTACAGTGGAATTGCATTTTATTCCAACAGATCAACAGCGAGCAGATATCTTCACAAAACCACTATGTGAAGCTACTTTTATAAGATTGGTAAATGGACTTGGAATGGTTTCAGGTTCTTTCTCTAAATCTGCCTAGTTTTTGTTCTCATGCATTAGACTTTATGATCAGTGTTTACAGATTATATTATTTATATGTAATATGTGCTTAATTTGAAAATTCATTAAATGCTGATTGTTATCTGATGTGGATTTATATACTATGATAAGTGTTTTGAATGTTCTGTGACTATTCAATCCAATGAGGATAACCGTGCTAGATCCTGACCTAGTAGTCTTTAACATACTAGAAATCCCATGTTTGAACTAGTTGTTTATGTGGAAACTCATTAACACAAGCAGATTCTGATATTGAGCTTAGTCAAGTTTACTTTGTGTATCTTATTACTAAGTCACAAACTAGATTCTTGTTTCTTATTTGCCAAATTCTGTTGTCAGTAAACCTTAAGAATGAACTAAGTGCTGATAAGCCTCACTTATCAAAAGAAAAGAAAAGAAAAGAATAAAAGTCAGGTACTCCTTTGAGATCTAGAGTAAAAATGTGGAAGGGAAGACCCAAGTGCATTGCTGGTATTAAGTAATATGCATTAGAAAAGCAAAAAAAAAATCTTGGTGACTTTTCACATTCTATGATTACTGGAGAAATACTCTGATTACAGCATAAATTCTGATAAGCAGTCGTGACTGACTTACACTGAGAAGCCACTGTAAAAAGGAATTTCAAAAGATGCATAAAATAAGCACAAACAGTTGAGGTGGACTCATGCATAAAGTTATTTTATTGTAGACATCATGACTGATGACAGATTTTAAGCATTTTTCTGAGTTATGCCTTATTTCTAAGATGTACTGAAGTTGATCAGACTTTAATCTCTATCTGATATTTTGTTGAATGCACACACTTTCACTCCATATTAATAATGAAAATTACTGTGGTGATTAAGTTGTTTTTGACAAGCAGTTAAGTGTCATTTGCATAATTTCCGAGGACAAGTTCTGATGGAAGTTCTGATGATTAAACTCTGAAGAAAACAAATCAGTATTTTTATGAAAAATCACAGAAAAAGATATTCACTTTTTGAGTACAGAAGCCATGTTCTGATGACCGTTAAAATCTGATATAAGTTAAGTTCTGATATTAAATCCTGATGGAACCTTTGATGCTTACGTGACATTTTTCTTTACTTGACTTATTTGTGGTAAAATCTGAAACTGTCATATTTAAATCAGAATAAATTTGGGTGAGATAAAAATTGTCATAATCATTATGGGTTAGTGGTTAACGTGTATGTCCTGAAAACCTACATGTGCACGGTAATTATTGCTTATTTTACGTGCCCATTAACTCCTCTCTAGCCGTTTATTGACTGTTCACACAGTGCCAGGTGTAAAGTGTATATTATGCTTTAAAAATATAATTGTTGAGTGGAGAGAGTATATATATATGGGGGTTAACAGATTTTATAATCTTTTACTTTTCTATTTTTCATCTCTCTTATTCTCTCTCTATCTAATATTCTCTGAAGCATTTTCTTTCAGGACTTTTAACAAACACTTTGCAAACACTCTCTTTCTCACTTAATTTCTTATAGAGATGGCACCAAAAGACGCAATTTTCAATGGAGCTAAGTTTGTTCCTAACAACTACTCCGCCATTCTTAGCAAGGCTGAAGCTCCATCGGAACTTCACTTCATTTAGGATTTTCTCGCTAATTCTGATATTGGGTATGCTCTGACCCAAACTGATGCAGTCTCTGGAACTCAAGTGCTGGAGTTCTGGAGAAGTGGAGTATATGATGATGGTGGTGCTCAAGGGTCCCCAAGTATTATCTTTTCATCAGGGGAGGACGAGCATGTCGTGACATTGGCCACGGTTCGACAAGCACTGCAGCTGCCTGAGAACTGTGTTTACTCTACAGTTGAGGAGCCAGTTCTTCAAAATATGATGGCCAGTCTGGGGTATGAAAAGACATTGGCAAATCTTGGTCAATTGAAGAGACCTCACATAAGGAGGGAATGGAGTTTCTTCTTTGACTGCATTACCAAGGGTTTTTGTAAATAAATGTTCTAACTTCGATGCAATCCCCATATTCAGTCAACAAATCGGGTATGCTCTCATTAATCAAACTGATTTTGATTATGCAAGTGTTGTCTTAGCGTTCATTGGGGATACAGAAGACTGAAATATTATTTATTTTGCTACATTCTGTCAGCTTATATATATTTTTTGCTGTGATGATAAGCCTCAATCAGCTACTGAATTAATTCCATCATTCAGACTAGCTAAAAGAGCTTTTAATGACTTATTATCTACTGATAATAAGAAGGTTGTGTTAAGACCCCTCCGAGTTCCTTTATCTGTCAAACAAGCCTTAATAATTTATGATCCAGTTAAATACACCGCACTATATCCTGATGTCCAACCATCAGAACCTCAACCATCAGCACCTACCACCTCTACACAAATACCTCAGACTTCTCAACCATCAGCACACACAAACAGACCTTCATCTTCTAAACCTTCTAAAAGGACAAAGTCTGTTCCTCAACCTCCACAAAAGAGAAGGAAGATGATTCTCAGAGATGAGTCTGAGAGTGAAGGGGAAATAATTGAAGCACGAGTTCATGCATCTGAACCTGTGATAGTTCAAGCTGAGAATGTTACTTCTCAGAAAGAGAAAGCAGCTCAAAGTTCTGATATTTTGAAAAGGAAATCTGTAAATTCTGATGCTGCTAAAGCAACTCCTTCATTGGCAAGGAGATTGAAGAAAATGAAGGCAAGGAGGTATTTGGCTAAGGCTATATCAGAAGATACTGAAGAAGTTGAGGAAGGGGATCAGGAATCTCTGATCTCACAAGAACCAATTATCATTGAAGCGCTTCCAGCTCAAGCCAAAGACACTGCTAATGACACAGTTGTTACCCCTCATGTCTCTCCTATTAAAGCTACAGATGATGCTAAAGAACAAACTGATAATTCTGAAATAGATATTCATAATTTGAATATACCTAAAGTTCTTTATCTGGAAGCTCCATCTACATCAAAGACACCAGCTCTGGAGATAAATTCTGCTGATCAGAATTTAGATGATGTTATTCCTGAATCTCTAGTTGCTTCAACACTGTTGAGCTATCAGAACAGAATGAGTCTTCCTCAAGTTCTGATGACAGTGTTTCTGTTGAGACTCCAGTACCTACTCTGGGCAAGGAAGAATTGGTGAAGAAATTTGTTGAAAAGGAAGCACCTATTCCTTGGGAGGATACTCACAGAGGTGTTGAGTGGACCAAGAAGTGGAATGAATCAGATTTTATTCCATGTTCTACAATTATGATAGAGCATATTGCAAAAGGTGATGAGTTGCTTACAAATGTTGATTTCAAGACACAACTCAAGATCACAGCTCTGTCTACAAAACATCTTCAAGGTCTACATACTTCTACTCATGAAAAGGTTGATACACTCAGGGAACAAGCTGATAAGTTCAATTTACAGATCAAGCTTGACAAGAACAAGTATATCAGACCTATTTCAGAAAAAGTTGCAGCCATTGAGAAAACTCAAGAGAAGCAACAGGCCCAAATTGTTGAGGTTCTGGCTAATCAAGCTTCTCAGAAAGCTCAATTGGATGAAATCCAATCTTCAGTTGAACTTCTACTTTCTCTCTTACTTCCTGATGATGCCAAAAAGGGGGAGAAGGTAGTTAAGTCCAAATACTCACCTACTCAAGAACTGAAGAAAAAGGATGATAAAGGTGATGACCAGGGAAACTCTGAAAAGAGCAGAGGTTAAAGAAAAGTTCAAGGAAAATCTTATATTCAGAACAAGTCAAGTTCTGATGCTGTGAATGCTCAAAGATTGAAGTCAAGTGGTGATAAGCAAAGTCTAATGTCAAGTTCTGATATTCTAATTCAGTCAGGATCTGAAGACTCTCAGAAGTTCTTGCAAACTCTGAAGTTAAAGGGGAAGCAGAATATTGTTTATTATAAAGATCCTAAAATCCAGGCACTTGATGAGGAGATAGCAAGAAGATTATTTCTGAAACACAATCCAGGAATGGATTTAGAAACTCTCAAGGAGGAAGAAGCTAGATTTGCTACTGAGAAGACAAATCCTAAGTCTAAAGCTTCTGATGCAAAGAAACCTCCAAGGCCTAAGGAAAAAGGCATTGTGATCAAGGAAAAGTCAAATTTTGAAACTTTAAAGGTCAAAACTAGATCACAGACTGAGATTGATCCCAAAGACAAAGGGAAAGGAAAAATTTATGAACCAACCAAGTCATTGGAATTGAAAATTTCTCAAGCTCTGATGAAACCAGTGTGTAAAATGGTTCAAGTAACTGATGATAATCTTGTTGAAGATGAAACTGTTCAAATTCTGAAAAGAAGAAAGATAATTGAAGATTCTAAAACAACCTCTGACACTGCTCAAGTTGTTATTCAGAATAAAGGACAGGAAGGTACAGAAGAAACAACAAATTCTGATCAAGCTATCAAGACATCAACTACTGACAATGCTCAAGTTGATTTGGATAAAATGACAATTGCTGATAAGAAGAAGCTATTATGGAAGAAAGCTACTCCAGTTGAACCAAAATCCAATCTCATGATTAATCAACTTGCTACATTTGGGTTGAAAGCCAGAGAAGATTCAAACAGGAGTAGAGGTTAATCTAAGAGATCCTTTCATATTGACAGACAAACCATATGAACAAATTAAACAAAGGCACATTGACAAGGTGTTGTCTGCTCAAGTTGTGATAGATGCTCATGACAAAGAGAATCTAAAAGAGAAATTGATCTTATTTCTCAATGATGGAAGGACTTATAGATTAGCTGATACTGATATATTAAAGAAGTCTATCAGAGAACTTCAACATATTCACTATTTTCTGGAAGTAAAATCTGATGTTACAAGAAGATGGTCAGAATACATTTTGAAGGCTATAGAGATCTATTCAGAATCTCTGGTACAAAGATTTCTCATTACAGTCCAATGATTACTAAAGGTGATGGAAGAGAAATTCCTATGCCGAAGAATTCTGCTAAGGTGGAAGTTATTCTGAAAGGAAGATGCTTATGTTATAATGAAAACTCTTCACATCCTAAGGTTATCAGACTTGGTGATGGACTTGAAAAAACATCAATTCAAGCTCTCAGAACAGCCATTTATCAAATTGGTGATAGTAATGAAGAAGAACTGATGCAGGTCAAAGCACAGTTAGCTGAAGTTCTGAAGAAAGCTGAAGATAATCTGATAAATGATTTGTTAAGAATCATTATGGATTCAGATTGATTTATTGATGTTGGTAAAGCTGGATGTTTTGTAAGTTGTAATTAATAGTCTTATTAAACTCTTATTGCATTTGAACTTAAATGTTTTTGACATCATCAAATCTATTAACTTATACATTCTTGCATAATTTACAAGTTGGGGGAGATTGTTGGATATATTTGAGATGTCATGTCTAATATGTTTCATGTTTAGTTTTTAGATCTTAACTAACAGGAATTATCAGTACTTACTGGAATCAGGACTTACTGGAAGTCAGGACTTAAGGATATCAGGACTTAGATTATCAGAAGATAATATCAGAAGATGGATATCAGAACTTAAGTACTGGAGGACTAACAGTTAAGGAAGGAAGCTGATTCACATGAAAGAAGATCGAGACTAATACAAGAAGAAGATATGCATGGAAAGAGTTAGAGGACTAGAAGAATTATATAAGATATCTGGTTGATATATTTTATGAGACATAATTATATTCCATATCAACTAGAAGTTATCTTGTAACTGTGTGTCTATATAAACACAGACATAAGTTTACTCTATAAGAGTTACGATCATCGAGAATATCATATATTGTAACCTAGCAGCTCTCGTGATATTTGTTCAGCACTGAGAGAGAACAGTTCCATTGTAACAGAGTTTATTATATCGAATACATCTGTTTTCTGTTACTTATACTTTAAATCGATTTGATTATATTCTACATTATGTTCAACCCCCTTCTACAGTGTTGTGTGACCTAACAGGGATTATCAGATGTTGAGAGATAGTGGGTTTTGTTCCCCTTAAAATTTGCAATCGATTCATGTATAGTATGTTATTAGACGATTCCTGGTTTGAACGGAGTTATCTTATCAAAGTTCGCCGGTGTTCTTCAATTCCCGGCCATTTTCCGGCCAATGCTGTAATGGGTTATGTGTTTTGATTGTATGTACATGTTCCTGGTGATCTGTACTTCGATTTTGGAGAGTTTGATGGCCTGAGGTGGCCGGAATCTGTTCTCCGGCCACACTCCGGCGAGTCATCGGCGGGGGTTTGCAAAATTGCAAACAGGCCCCTGGACTTTTGGGGAAGAAACAGTATAGTCGCCCAGGTTTCCAGAGTTTGCATATTTTGGATTCATGTTTTAAAAATGTTTAAAAATCATATTTCCTATTTATTTTAATTATAAAAATTCGTTTTTAATTATAAAAATTCGTTTTTAATTCAAAAATAAATCTGAATTAATTAGTTAATTAATTTTAGTTAATAATTAATTAGTTAATTGGTCAATTAATTCAAAAATTAATTGATTAATTGATTTAATTAATTATTAATTGATTTTAATTAATTATTTTATTAGATTTAATTATTTATTATTGATTTAAAAATTCCAAAAAATAGTTTCGAGTTTTAAAATATTATTTTAAATTGTTCTCAAGGCTCGATAATTATTTTGAAGCCAGATTTGGCCAACCGAACCCTGTTTATTTCTTTAAAATTTATCCAACGACCCGTTTTGACTCCGAAAAATGTTTTGAAAAATTATATTAAATACCCGAAAGACTGTTTATGACCCGAGACTTCCTTATAAATAAAATTTCATTGATTGTTTGACGCGTTATGTGTTATATGTGACTTGTTTGTTTGACTGTCGAACTATGTGATCAGTGTTTACTTGTTTTTAGTATAACTTTCAATCAATTAATCGGATTTGGGTAAAACGAAGGGTAGATAGAAGTGTATACCAAATAGAATCATATGAGTTGAGTATTGATAGATACTTATGATATGTGAGTAGAAGAGGCAAGGCGTAGGAAAGGAAAGCAAGTAGTCGAGGAATAGGAGATTGTGATTGGAAGTTAATGAAGTATAGCAAGCTAATACCAGGCAAGTGTTCTGAACTTTCTCGAGATATATTATAGATAATTGATAATCCTGTTTTACATTACAAGTGCTTTTAAGCACTGAACTCTAAACCTTGATTCCAATTATTGATCTTTGATCCGTAAACCTTATTCTTTCTGAACCATTGATTATTGATTACCTAAAAACAAACCACTAAGATATAATACTACTCCACAAATACATACAAACTAAATACCAAACACTGAATCAAGACTGCTTACAGATTCAAACCATTGTACCTTATGCATTGAAAGATCGAATCCTTATAACCTTGAAACTTTGATTCTTTTGTTATCCAATTCTTTCACCACCTGATAGCCATTCTCTGAAATTGCCATATTGTTTCCTTGTGAAGATTGAAACCTTCTCATGATTGGAAATCCAATTTTGTTTATGATTTTGTTTATTGTTTTACATTGTTTATTCTGTTATTATGATAGAATTGGATTGTTTTATAAAATTGTGGACCAGATTCGTGGTCACACCAGATTGGTGGTCAAGTTAGGCCAATGTGTGCCTTGGATCCAGTAATTAGAGCAGAGCTGTGTGCCTTGCTCGGGGTTAGTGCGTGACTGATCAGCAGCCTAACCTTGGTTTTTAAAATGAAAATATAATATCCAATTCTAAATCATCAATCGTTGTTCACTTGAGACCTTAACTTTTTTCACTTGATGATCATTATTCTCAGTCTTGTCAATGTGACTTGCTGAGCTAGTTAGCTCATTTATGCGATGTTGTTTATGTTCTTTTCCAGTTAAGAAGGAACCTGTTGGTAGCGAGGATCCCCAATCCAGTGCGAGAGCTAGGGGTCCAGGTTGATCGAGTTAAGCTAGCTGACAGCTTTTGGGATAGTTTAAGTTTGTAAAGTTTGTAATGATGTTTAATATTCACTTGTAAGTTTGAATAGTTGGGATTTGGGCGTTTATAATATAAGTGTGTGTGTGTGTGCCTTGTGTACATACTTTAACCTGTTGTGATATGTGGTAGTTGGTAAGTAGGGTCACTGCATATTATTATTATCCTTATTATTGTTATAAGCAGGTTATAAATAAGGTGTGTGTGTGTGTGGACCCCAAACTTCTGACCCGGGTTTGGAGGGCGCCACAGGTTTGGTATCAGAGTTACAGGTTATAAGTCACTGACACAAGCCTAGGTTGACGGGAATGGGTAGAGGGTTAGGATTAGAAGTAAGGAAATAGAAAGATAGAACATTGAAAGGTTGAGTGCGACGGTATAGCAGGTATTAGTATGATTTGCGTTGTGGTTCGAGATTCTTATATTATGATATGATTTCAGATAGCAGCGATGGCCGACTCTTTCATCCCTATATCAGCTGATCACTCAGAGCCCTCAGTTGGAGGACCATCTTCAGATCCACGTCCTATTATTCCACCAGTGCTGACTATTTTACCACTGCAGGCTATTCCACCCCCAGGCGTAAGGCCACCTATCAGAGGATCCCCACCAGCTGATTCAAATTTCACCGGGCATTCAGTTACGGGTGCCCCATTCCAGTCTACATTGCAACTTGTTACTTATTACCGGTATGAGGCTCTTCTATTGGAACGTGATTCCTTATTGGCCCAGATCCGAGAGCTGCAGCATATCATCAGGACTACAGATGTTGATCGTAGTGTGAGGGAGCTCCGAGAGGAGATCCATCTGACACGCAGGATCCTTGAGGCCAGGCTACATGGAGCTACACTAGCTGGCCATGATGCATTTATGTGATGGGATAGTGAGGTGATGGAGGATCTCGAGAGGCTAGGCAAACCAGAGTTTCCTTGGAGTTAAAGTCAGAGGCACAGAGATGGAGATGCTGATCAGTGATGTAGTGGTTATTTAGCATGTACAGTAGTGTGTAATGTGTATCAGTAGACTTTTGGGTTGTATTTATAGACTAGATTTGTTGACTAGTGAGTAGGTTTGTTGTACCCTTTTGCTTTTACTTTTGAAGCGTCTTTACGCTTGTACTACCTAAAACTTTTGACCTATATATATCAGTACCTTTCTCCTTTCCAGCATTGTCATTTATATTATTGCACCTGTTTTACTTTACTTTACTTATTGCACCAGTTATACCTCCTGTGATACCATGTACCCTATTCCCTTAACTGTTTCTGTAAAGAAGCATGCAATTTATTTAGTTCAACTGTTACAACTGTTTTCAAAAAGAGATATTTCTGTTTTACAAAACTTTTCTTTTATACAAAGGATTTGATTTAAAAGCTAAATAAGTTGTTTGATTCTTTACAGAAAATGCCTCCCAAAAGAAATACCCACACCAACATCCAGAATGAAGAAAACAACAACAACAACAACCAAGATAATACTAACCAGAATGTAAACCCAGGACCCATAGACCCAGCAGTAGCCCAGATTCTTCAAATCTTGGCTCAACAAATAGTTCACCTGACTCAACAACAACAAAGACAGACCAGTCCCCAGGTAATTTTCAAAACTCTTCAGGCGGTAAACCCACCAGAATTCAAGGGTTCCTTAGATCCGATTAAAGCGAATGTTTGGTTAAAGGAAATAGAGAAGTCGTTTTCTTTAGTTAAGGTAAAGGAAGAACAGAAGGTTGAGTTTGCAAGTTATTATTTGAAAAATGAGGCCACCTATTGGTGGGAAACTGTGAAGACCTTGGAAGGTACAGATGTTAACACTTGGGAGAGGTTTAAAGAATTGTTTCTAGAAAAGTATTTTCCCCAGTTTGTTCAGGATCAAATGGAGCTGAAGTTTTTAGAGCTAAAGTAAGGAAATATGTCGGTAGTTGATTATGAGAGCAAGTTTGAAGAGTTGTCAAAATATGTGACATCATATGTAGATACTGACAGGATTAAGGCTAAGAGATTCCAGCAAGGTCTAAATCCATGGATCAGAGGGAAGGTAGCCATATTTGAATTGGATACCTATGCAGGAGTTGTACAGAAAGCTATGATTGCAGAAACAGAAAGCGAGATGTCACAGAAAGAGAAGGAGAGTAAGAAGAGAAAGTTTGAAGGGAATGAAGGACAGTCACAACCAGGAAAGTTTTCAAATTTTAGGAAGGGCAAGTTTCAGCCAGGAAGGAATTTTAATTTTAAGAAGCAAAATGCAGGCGACGGAGGTCAAGGCAACCGTCCAGTCAATGTGAATCAGCCGAATCAGTTGAGTCTAACTTTTCCAGATTGTCAAGTATGTGGGAAGAAACACGGAGGGGTTTGTAATAAGTTGAACGTGGTTTGTTTCAAGTGTAATAAAAAAGGGCACTATTCGAGGGAGTGCCGCAACCAGTCAGCGAGAGAGCCAGTGAACAAGGATCAGCCTACTCGGAATCCAGCGGTTAAGGTTCCAGCTAGTGGATTTACATGCTTTAAATGTGGGAAGCCGGGACATATAGCCAGGGATTGTAAGACACCAGCCCTAGTCAGTAATGCATTAAGAATTATGGGATCTACTCCAGCAGTGAATGAGACTCTAAGGGCTAGAGTTTTTGATATGTCTGTGAAGGATGTTATCCAGGATACTGATGTCGTGGCAGCTATGCTTATCGTGAATTCTTTATGTGCCAAAGTATTAATAGATTCGGGAGCAACTCGATCATTTATTTCTCAAGATTTTGTTAGTAAGTTAAACTGTTCAGTTGAGTATTTAAATGAAATAATGATTGTGGAATTAGAAAATCAAGAACGTATATCTGTTAATCAAATTTGTGGGAATTGTGAAATTGAGATTTCTGGTAGTAAGTTTTGTGTGGACTTGATACCATTTAAGCTAGGAGAGTTTGACTTTATCTTATGAATGGATTGGTTATCTAAGCACGATGCCCAGATAGATTGTTGAAATAAGAAGGTAATGGTGAAGACGCCAGACGAAAGGATAGTAACGTTTAAGGGCCACAAGCAAAGAAGTTCTTAACGATGATTCAAGCCAAGAAGTTACTACGATAAGGATGCGAGAATTTCGTTGCATATGTGATTGATAGAAGCCAAGAGCTAGCAAAACTTGAGGATATTCCGGTAGTCAATGAATTTCCAGAAGTATTTCCCGATGAATTACCAGGACTTCCTCCAGACAGAGAAATTGAGTTTGCGATCGACTTAGCACCTGGAACGGAACCAGTATCCAAGGCCCCGTACAGAATGGCGCCCGTTGAGATGAAAGAACTAGCAAAGCAATTGCAAGAGTTATTAGAGAAAGGTGTAATTAGACCCAGTGTATCCCCGTGGGGTGCACCGGTGCTATTTTTCAAGAAGAAGGATGGAAGCATGAGACTGTGCATCGATTATCGGGAGCTCAACAAGCTTACAATTAAGAACAAGTATCCGTTACCCAGAATTGATGATTTGTTTGACCAGTCAAAAGGAGCCAAGTACTTCTCCAAGATTGATCTAAGATCGGGATATCACCAACTAAAGATTAAGCCAGAGGATATACCACAGGCAGCTTTCAGAACAAGGTATGGTCATTATGAATTTTTAGTAATGTCTTTTGGATTAACTAATGCCCCGGCAGCATTCATGGACCTGATGAACAGAATTTTCAAGGAATACTTGGAAAAGTTTGTTATTGTGTTTATAGATGATATTTTGATTTATTCAAAGACAGAAGAGGATCATGCAGAATATTTGAGAACAGCTTTGGAGATTTTAAGGAAAAATAAGTTATATGCTAAATTCTCGAAGTGTGAGTTTTGGTTACAGGAAGTTCAGTTCTTAGGACACATAGTCAGTAATGAAGGGATCAAAGTGGACCCAGCGAAGATCGAAGCGATTACAAATTGGGAAAGTCCAAGAACACCAACAGAGGTAAGAAGTTTCTTGGGATTAGCGGGATATTATCACCGATTTGTTCAAAATTTCTCAAGGATTGCAACACCATTGATGAAGCTTACACGGAAGAATGAAAAGTTTATATGGAATGACAAATGTGAAGAAACTTTTCAGGAATTGAAGCGAAGATTAATTACAGCACATGTTTTGTCACTTCTAGATGACCAAGGGAATTTCATAATCTATAACGATGCTTCTCATAAAGGACTAGAATGTGTTCTGATGCAGCACGATAAAGTTATTGCGTATGCGTCAAGGCAATTGAAACCACACGAACAGAAGTATTCTACTCATGATTTGGAGTTAGCGGCTATAGTATTCGCTTTAAAGATTTGGAGACATTATCTATATGGAGAAAAATGCGAGATTTATACGGATCACAAAAGCTTGAAGTACATATTCACACAAAAGGAGCTTAATATGAGACAGAGAAGATGGTTAGAGATGATTAAGGATTACGATTGCACGATTAACTATCATCCCGGTAAAGCAAATGTTGTGGCAGAGGGGTTAAGTCGGAAAGAAAAGTTGAATATGTTATCAGTACCCGAAGAGATATACAAGGAATTTCAGAAACTAGAATTGGAAATCAGAGTTTGCAAGCTTGATGAAGCGAAAGTGTATAGTATGACTTTCCAGCCGGAGTTGTTAGAAAAGATAAGGAAGTGTCAAGAGGAGGTAATGGATCAGGACATTAATCGTTTAGTAGGTGAGGAGTTGTGCACGCAAAAGGACGATCAAGGTATTCTTATATTTTCTTCTAGAATTTGGATTCCACCAATAACGGAGGTGAAGAATGAAATTTTACAGGAAGCTCATAATTCAAGATATTCAATCCATCCAGGGAGTACCAAGATGTACAGAGATTTAAAGGAAAATTATTGGTGGACAGATATGAAGCGGGAGATTGCAGAATGGGTTAGCAGATGTTATACATGTCAGAATGTTAAAGCAGAGCACCAGAGACCAAGTGGATTGTTGCAGCTATTAGAGATTCCAGAGTGGAAGTGGGAGCACCTTGCTATGGATTTCATAGTCAGATTACCAAGGATGAAAGCCAATCATGATGCCATTTGGGTTATAGTGGACAGACTTACCAAGTCAGCACATTTTCTGCCTATAAATGAAAGATTTTCATTAGATAAATTAGTCCATATGTACCTGAAAGAAATCATAGTTCATCATGGATTTCCTGTGTCTATTGTATCCGATCGAGATCCGAGATTTAATTCGAGGTTTTGGAAAAGTTTTCAAGAATGTTTGGGAATGAGACTGAATATGATTACGGCTTACCATCCACAGACGGACGGCCAGAGTGAAAGAACAATCCAGACAATCGAAAATATGTTACGTGTTTGTGCTATTGATTTCAAAGGAAGTTGGGACGAGCATTTATCCTTGGTAGAATTTGCTTACAACAACAGTTATCATGCCAGTATTGGGATGCCACCTTATGAAGCTCTCTATGGACGCAAATATCGATCTCTCGTATATTGGGACGAAGTAGGAGAACGCAAAATACTTGGACCTGAATTGGTGCAACAGATGAAGGAAGTTGTTGAAGTTATCAAGAAGAGATTGATAGCAGCACAAGACCGTCAAAGAAAGTATGCAGATCAATCAAGAAAAGATATGGAATTCAAAGCAGGAAATCTGGTATTGTTAAAAGTATCCCCGTGGAAGGGATTGACGAGATTTGGGAAGAAAGGAAAACTGAGCCCTAGATATGTTGGACATTTTGAAATTCTAAAGCGTGTTGGCAAAGTAGCTTATGAGTTGGTGTTACCCCCGCACATGGAGCACATTCACAATATTTTTCACGTATCGATGCTTAAGAAGTATAATCCAGACTTCAGGCATGTAATCGAATACGAGCCAGTAGAACTTCAAGTAGATTTGTCATATGTAGAGAGTCCGATAGAGATTCTAGAAGAAAGAGAGAAAGTGTTAACAAATAAAGTGGTAAAGTTAGTAAGAGTACTGTGGAGAAACCCAAAGGTTGAAGAATTAACCTGGGAGTTAGAAAGTGATATGAGAGAAAAGTACCCTCATTTGTTTCCTTAGGAGATTCTGAGGACAGAATCCTTTTAAGGGGGGAAGGATAAAATATCTGGGATATATCGTGTAATTATTTTTGCTAATAAATAAATATTATGCATGTTCAGTATTTATTATGTGAATTATTTGTTAAGTAGTATATGTGTTTGGATGTTTAAAAATAATATAAATTGAGTATTTCAATTTTTATATGTCCAAAATAAAATATGGATAAATTTCATATCTTCCTATTTATTTTTATGTTGATTTATGATTTTATAGGAAATATAGGGACTTTATAAATTCTTTTTCCGGGTAATTATAAACTATTTTATATAATCGGGAACCAGCCGACTTCACCCGTTTTTACGTTTTTATAATCCGAAACTCTTCCGAGACCTCCTTCCTAACCTAATTGCAATATTCCGAGCATTTTCCATGTTTCGACTTTTTCGATCCGGCGTACGGTTTCTTGTGCGGGTCCCGGCGCAATATTTTCGATACAAAATTCGTTTCGGTAAATCAATAAAACTCGTATTTTCGATAAACGGGATCTTTTTGTTAAACTATTACAATTATCACCTCGTAATACGTGTAACCAGGCGCTGAGACCAAGACCGCAGTATAAATTGTACTGATTTGGATAATTATCCCGAAAACCGGTACCGTTTGGATCCGTTTTAATAAATAAACGTACTATTTCATATCCGGAATGATCCAACGGTATACTAATTTTCCGTAATTATAAATAGCCTTAACCGTATTTTATTTCGTATCGAAAATCATTTGCAAATAGTATTTACAGAATTTTCTAGAGAAAATATTTATATTCATATAAACCTTTCAATAATCAAACTGCAAAATCAAGGTGTTACTGATATCCATTTGGAAAGCTCTGGTAATCAAAACGAAGGGTTTGAGGAGTACTATCAGATTATCCAAGTTTCAGAACTGCAGAATCAAAGGTTGATTTTATATATTTTATTTTATTTCAAATTATTTTGATTAAAATTATGAACTTTTGTTCGGATGATTGTTTGAATGATTTGATGATTGCATGTTGTAGTGCTTGTCTTCCTGATGATTTTGATATGTCATATGACTGATTTGGAGTTCAATAATATGTTCAAAATTGAGTTTGATTTTCAGAATTAGAAATTAGGGTTTATAATTCGTTTGAATGTTCTTGATTCAATGTGGGGGTTTCTTATTTAGGGATTATCAGATGTTGAGAGATAGTGGGTTTTGTTCCCCTTGAAATTTGCAATCGATTCATGTATAGTATGTTATAAGACGATTTCTGGTTTGAACGGAGTTGTCTTTTGAAAGTTTGCCGGTGTTCTTCATTTCCCGGCCATTTTCCGGCCAATGCTGTAATGGGTTATGTGTTTTGATTTTATGTACATGTTCCTGGTAATCTGTACTTCGATTATGGAGAGTTTGATGGCCTGAGGTGGCCGGAATCGTGTTCTCTGGCCACACTCCGGCGAGTCGGCGGCGGGGGTTTGTAAAATTGCAAACAGGCCCCTGGACTTTTGGGGAAGAAACAGTTTAGTCCCCCAGGTTTTCAGAGTTTGCATATTTTAGATTCATGTTTTAAAAATGTTTAAAAATCATATTTCCTATTTATTTTAATTACAAAAATTCATTTTTAATTAATAAAAATTCCAAAACTTATTATTTTAATTCCAAAAATTATTTTTAATTCAAAAATAAATCTGAATTAATTAGTTAATTAATTTTAGTTAATAATTAATTAGTTAATTGATCAATTAATTTGAAAATTAATTGATTAATTAATTTAATTAATTATTAATTGATTTTAAATAATTATATAATTAGATTTAATTATTTATTATTGATTTAAAAATTCCGAAAATAGTTTTGAGCTTTAAAATATTATTTTAAATTGTTCTCACGGCTCGATAATTATTTTGATGCTAGATTTGGCCAACCGAACCCTGTTTATTGCTTTAAAATTTATCCAACGACTCGTTTTGACTCCGAAAAATATTTTAAAAATCATATTAAATACCCGAAAGACAGTTTATGACCTAAGACTTCCTTATAAATGAAATTTCATTGATTGTTTGACGCGTTATGTGTTAGATGTGACTTGTTTGTTTGACTGTCGAACTATGTGATCAGTGTTTACTTGTTTTTAGTATAACTTTCAATCCATTAATCGGATTTGGGTAAAACGAAGGGTAGATAGAAGTGTATACCAAATAGTATCATATAAGTTGAGTATTGATAGATACTTATGATGTGTGAGCAGAAGAGGCAAGGCGTAGGAAAGGAAAGCACGTAGTCGAGGAATAGGAGATTGTGATTGGAAGTTAGTGAAGTATAGCAAGCTAATATCAGGCAAGTGTTCTGAACTTTCTCGAGATATATTGTAGATAATTGATAATCATGTTTTACATTGCAAGTGCTTTGAAGCACTGAACTCTAAACCTTGATTCCAGTTATTGATCTTTGAGCCGTAAACCTTATTCTTTCTGAACCATTGATTGTTGATTACCTAAATACAAACCACTAAGATACAATAGTACTCCACAAATACATACAAACTAAATACCGAACACTGAATCAAGACTGCTTACAGATTCAAACCATTGTACCTTATGCATTGAAAGATCGAATCCTTATAACCTTGAAACTTTGATTCTTTTGTTATCCAATTCTTTCACCACCTGATAGCCATTCTCTGAAATTGCCATATTGTTTCCTTGTGAAGATTGAAACCTTCTCATAATTGGAAATCCAATTTTGTTTATGATTCTGTTTATTGTTTTACATTGTTTATTCTGTTATTATGATAGAATTGGATTGTTTTATAAAATTGTGGACCAGATTCGTGGTCAGACCAGATTGGTGGTCAAGTTAGGCCAATGTGTGCCTTGGATCCAGTAATTAGAGCAGAGCTGTGTGCCTTGCTCGGGTTTAGTGCATGACTGATCAGCAGCCTAACCTTGGTTTTTAAAATGAAAATATAATATCCAATTCTAAATCATTAATCGTTGTTCACTTGAGAACTTAACTTTTTTCACTTGATGATCATTATTCTCAGTCTTGTCAATGTGATTTGCTGAGCTAGTTAGCTCATTTGTGCGATATTGTTTATGTTCTTTTCCAGTTAAGAAGGAACCTGTTGGTAGCGAGGATCCCCAATCCAGTGCGAGAGCTAGGGGTCTAGGTTGATCGAGTTAAGCTAGCTGACAGCTTTTGGGTTAGTTTAAGTTTGTAAAGTTTGTAATGATATTTAATATTCAGTTGTAAGTTTGAATAGTTGGGATTTGGGCGTTTGTAATATAAGTGTGTGTGTGTGGCTTGTGTACATACTTTAACCTATTGCGATCCGTGGTAGTTGGTAAGTAGGGTCACTGCATATTATTATTATCCTTATTATTGTTATAAGCAGGTTATAAATAAGGTGTGTGTGTGGACCCCAAACTTCTGACCCGGGTTTGGAGGGCGCCACAAAGTAGAAGCAATTGAGAAAGCTCAAGAAAAGCAACATGCCCAAATCTCTGAGGTCCTGGCTAATCAGGCTTCTCAACAGGCTCAATTGGATGAGATCCAATCTTCAGTTGAACTTCTTCTCTCACTCCTATTATTAGATGATGCCAAAAAGGGGGAGAAGATAGTTAAGTCCAAATGCTCTAATGATCAAATACTGAAGAAGAAAGATGATGAAGCTGATGACCAGGGAAACCCTAGCAAGGGTAGAGGTCAAGTTCAAAGTAAAGGGCAGAGCATCAAGGTTTCTTCAAGGAAACTAATTATTGAAACAAGCAAATCTTCTATTCAAAAGAAGACAAGTTCTGAAGCTGCTCAAACTCAAAATCTGATAGCAAGTACTGATACTCAAAATCTGATATCAAGTTCTGATAAGCAAAGTCTGATGACAAATTTCGATGTTCTGATACAAGGTTGAAGTCAAGATTCTCAAAGGTTTATGGAAACTCTGAAGCTCAAGGGAAAACAGTCTACTGTCTACTACAAAGATCCCAAGATTCAGACACTTGATGAGGAAACTGCTAGAAGTTTATTTCTGAAACATAATCCAGGAATGGATTTAGAAAATCTCAAGGAGGAAGAAGCTAGATTTAAAGCTGAAAAGTCAAATCTAAAGCCAAAAGCTTCTATTGCAAAGAAACCTCCAAGGCCTAAGATAAAAGGCATTGTGATCAAGGAGAAGTCACATTCTGAGGCATCAAAGCCCAAAACAAGATCACATATTGAGATTGATCCCAAAGACAAAGGAAAGGGAAAAGTTGATGAACCAATCAAGCCACTGGAGATGAAAATTCCTCAAATTCTGATAAAACTAGTGTGCAAAATGGTTCAAGTTACTGATGATACTCTTTCTGAAGATGAAGATGTTCAAACTCTGCAAAGAAAGAAGAAAACTGAAGAATTCAACATAACCTATGACAAGGCTCAAGTTGTTCAGAGTGAAGAACTGTAAGCTACAATAGAAACAGCAAGTTCTGATAAATTCATCAAGACATCAACCTCTGACAGTGCTCAAGTTAATTTAGACAAGATGGAAGTAGCTGATAAAAAGAAACTTATGTGGAAAAATTTCAAACCATCAGATCCAAAGAAAAGCCAATTGATGTCTACTTTCATGACTATTGGGTTAAATGTTAGAGAACCAAGAGACAGGGCTGGACTAGGTTCTGATGAAGCAAAGATCAAGACAGGAGTTGAAGTTTCTACTAGAGATTATTTCTTTTGACTGACTGACCTCTTGAAGATGTTACACAGAAATACCTTGATAAGGTTATCTCTGTTCAAGTGGTACTGGATGCTCATGAAAAGCACAATGTCAAGGAAAATCTGATTCTATTTCTTGAAGATGGAAGGACATATCAGATGTCAGAATCAGATGTGCTGAACAAATCACTGAAAGAACTTCAATTCTTTCATTACCTTTTAAAGGTAAAGTCTGATATTACCAGGAGATGGTCAAACTTCATATTGAAGACCATTAGAGATAAAGCAAGAATTTCTGGTTCAAGAGTTACAGAATTCATTCCTAGTATTGTTGAAGATGATGGAATTGAAACTCCAATGAAGAAGAATTCTGCTAAGCTTGAAGTGTTACTGAATGAGAAATGTATGTGCTACAATGAAGATTCTTTTACTCTTATTATCAGATGATGCCAAAAAGGGGGAGAAGATAGTTAAGTCCAAATTCTCTAATGATCAAATACTGAAGAAGAAAGATGATGAAGTTGATGACCAGGGAAACCCTAGAAAGGGTAGAGGTTAAGTTCAAAGTAACGAGCAGAGCAGCAAGGTTTCTTCAAGGAAACTAATTATTGATGCAAGCAAATCTTCTATTCAAAAGAAGACAAGTTATGAAGCTGCTCAAACTCAAAATCTGATAGCAAGTACTGATACTCAAAATCTGATATCAAGTTCTGATGAGCAAAGTCTGATGACAAATTTTGATGTTCTGATACAAGGTGGAAGTCAAGATTCTCAAAGGTTTATGGAAACTCTGAAGCTCAAGGGAAAGCAAACTACTGCCTACTACAAAGATCCCAAGATTCAGACACTTGATGAGGAAATTGCTAGTAGATTGTTTCTGAAACATAATCCAGGAATGGATCTAGAAAATCTCAAGGAGGAAGAAGCTAGATTTAAAGCTGAAAAGTCAAATCTAAAGCCAAAAGCTTCTATTGCAAAGAAACCTCCAAGGCCTAAGGTAAAAGGCATTGTGATCAAGGAGAAGTCATATACTGAGGCATCAAAGCCCAAAACAAGATCACAGATTGAGATTGATGACAAAGACAAAGGAAAGGGAAAAGTTGATGAACCAATCAAGCCACTGGAGATGAAAATTCCTCAAATTCTGATAAAACCAGTGTGCAAAATGGTTTAAGTTACTGAAGATACTCTTGCTGAAGATGAAGATGTTCAAACTCTGCAAAGAAAGAAGATTACTGAAGAATTCAAGACAACCTCTGACAAGGCTCAAGTTGTTCAGAGTGAAGAACTGCAAGCTACAACAGAAACAACAAGTTCTGATAAATTCATCAAGACATCAACCTCTGACAGTGCTCAAGTTAATTTAGACAAGATGGAAGTAGCTGATAAAAAGAAACTTCTGTGGAAAAATGTCAAACCATCAGATCCAAAGAAAAGCCAATTGATCTCTACTTTCATGACTATTGGGTTAAATGCTAGAGAACCAAGAGACAGGGCTGGACTAGGTTCTGATGAAGCAAAGATCAAGACGGAAATTGAAGATGCTACTAGAGATCCATTTCTTTTAACTAACAGACCTCTTGAAGATGTTACACAGATATACCTTGATAAGGTTATCTCTGTTCAAGTGCAACTGGATGCTCATGACAAGCACAATGTCAAGGAAAATCTGATTCTATTTCTTGAAGATGGAAGGTGTTAGATATATTTGATAATGTCATGGTTAATATGATTTATGTTTAGTTTTCAGATCTTACTTAAACAGGATAGATCAGTACTTACTGGAAGTCAGGACTTAAGGATATCAGTACTTATATTATCAGGAGATAATCATCAGAAGATGGATATCAGAACTTAAGTGCTGAAGGATGTTCAGTTAAGGACAGCAGTTGATTAAAGGAAAGAAGATCGAGATAAACATAAGAAGAGATATGCATGAAGAAGGAATTCTATGAAGAATAGAATACTTGGAAGAAAAGATATCTCATTGATATATTTTAGGAAGCAGAATTATATTCCATATCAATTAGTGATTATCTTGTAAATATGTAGTATATAAACACAGACATAGGGTTGACACTATAAGTGTTATCATATTCGAGAAGATTATTCATTGTAACCCTAGCAGCTCTCGTGATATTTGTTCATCACTGAGAGGTAACAGTTCCATACTGTAACAGAGTTTATTGTTTCAATAAAGTTTGTTTTCTGTTACTTGAGATATTAAAGTTTGATTTGATTGTACTTTACACTGTATTCACCCCCTCTACAGTGTGTGTGACCTAACAAGTGGTATCAGAGCCTATCTGTTAACGCACATACAGTTAAAGATCCAAACACAATCATGTCTGACACAGAAACTCCAACTAAGCCTACTAAAACTGAAGAACCTCCAAAGACACAAATTCAAAGTCAGTATGAAACCATCAGAGTTCCCATACTGAGACCATCTGAATATGCCATATGGAAGGTGAGGATGACCATGTTTCTGGAAGCTACAGATCCAAAATATCTTAATAGAATCAAGGAAGGACCTCACAAACCAACCAAGCTCGCTGTTGCAGTTGCAGGTGAAGCAGCAAAGACTATACCAAAGGAGAAGAGTGATTATACTGCTGAAGATGTCGCATCAATTGCTAAGGATGCTAAGGTACGACACTTACTGCATAGTGTCATTGATAATGTAATGTCAAACAGGGTAATTAACTGCAAGACTGCAAAGGAGATATGGGATGCTCTGGAAACAAGGTGTCAGGGAACTGATACAATTAAGAAGAACAGGAAGACAATACTCACTCAAGAGTATGAACACTTTGACTCAAAGGCTAATGAGTCATTGACTAATTTATATGATAGATTTGTCAAACTCTTGAATGATCTGTCACTGGTTAATAAGGAGTATGATCTTGAAGATTCAAACGTTAAATTCCTGTTAGCTCTTCCTGAATGTTGGGATTTGAAGGCAACAACAATAAGAGACAACTACAATCTTGATGAAACAACTCTTGATGAAATTTATGGAATGCTCAAGACTCATGAACTTGAGATGGAACAAAGAAGCAAGAGGAAAGGAGGAAAGTCAAGGACAGTTGCTCTTAAGGCTGAAGAAGAATCCCCCAAGGCAGCTACCTCAAGGAAAGATAAGGGTAAAGCTCTTTTCACAAAGTCTGATACTGAGTCATCAAGTTCTGAAAATGATGATGACTCAGATTCTGAAAGCTTGCCTGAGACTGATGCTGATGAGGAGATGATGAAGCTGTGTGCTCTTATGGTGAAAGGGATCACAAAGATTGCATACAGGAAGTTCAGGAAGGGAAAGAAGTTTTCCAGGAAAGGCACAAGTTCTGATAAGAAGAATTTCAGAAGATCTGAGGGCAGAGGAGAAAAGTCTGATAGAGGAGATTATACCAATGTCAAATGCTATAACTCTGGTGAGAAAGGCCACATATCTCCTGATTGCAAGAAAGTGAAGGGTGACAAAGGCAAGGCTCTTGTCACAAAGAAGAAAAGCTGGAAAGACACCTTAGACTCTGAAAGTGAGGAGAACTATTCTTTGACGGCAAATGCTGATAAAGAAAGTGCTGAGAGCAGTTCTGAAGCTGCTGAAGCAAAGGTACCTCGGACTACTTATGCTTTTCATACTGATGATATTAATGAGTTGAGAAGATATCTTAAAACCATGTTTGTTAGTTATAGAGATCAAACTTTAACATGTGAAAGATTAACTTCTGAAAATCTTGCTTTTAAGAAAAGAAATGATTTCTTAGAAAAGGGTTAGTTATGTTCCATCAAACTCAGAAGGATAGAGATGATGCTTTTTATATTAGGGATGAAGTGCTAAAAATGAATGAATCTCTAAAAACTGAGTTAGAAAAGGAAAGAGAGATTATCAGGACTTGGACTAACTCTGGCAGAATAACTCAAAATTTGCTAAGTAGTGAAAATTGGAAAGAGGGCTTAGGTTATGGAGAGGATAAGAATGATAAAGGAACTGTAGAAATTAAGCCTGTTGTTGTTAAGCAAAAACCAAAGTTAAAACCTGTTAAGTTTGTAACTGTAAAGTCTGATAATGATAAATCAGAAGTTAAAGAGGGATTAACTTCTGACAAACTAAAACAGGAAATGACAGCTGAAGTAAACATAGGCTTAATGACTAAGAAGCAACTTAAGCATAAGCTGAAAGATGTTAAGAAGGAAAACAAGCTAAAATCACGTAGGAAAAATAGGAATGGAAAGGAAGGTGTGAATAAAAGCAATAATTATAAGCCTGTTCCTGAAGCTCCTAGGAAAATGTGTCATAACTGTGGAAGTTCTAACCATCTGGCTTCTTTTTGCAGGAAGAATAAGAACATAAACTCCTTACCTTCAAAGTCAGGAGTTAAGAGTCAGTATGTTAGATATAAACCACAAAATCCTTATTTTCGTTGTGGTAGTTTATGGCATTCCATTTATACTTGTAAGGAATATCATAGTTTGTACTATGATTATTATCAAATAAAACCTTCTTTGAAGAAAGTTTCCATTGTTCCTTCTAGTGTAAATTCTGATTCAAAGTCTGATAGTGTAAGTTCTGATAAGAAAAATGTTAACATAAACTCTGATGCTAAATCCGCTGCAAATGTTAACAAACTTGATAAGGCCAAAGGATCCAAGCAAGTCTGGGTCCTTAAAACTAATCATTAGTGGTCTTTGTGATTGCAGGGCACTAGGAAAAATATCCTAGTTCTGGACAGTGGATGTTCAGGACATATGACTGGAAATAAGGCCCTGCTATCAGACTTTGTGGAGAAAGCTGGCCCAAGTGTTTCTTATGGAGATGGAAATATTGGAAAAACATTGGGATATGACAATATCAATCTTGGGAATGTCATCATTAAAGAAGTAGCTCTGGTCTCAGGACTTAAACACAATCTGCTGAGTATAAGTCAAATCTGTGACAGAGGTTATCATGTTGATTTCTTTGAAGAAAACTGTGAAGTTGTGAGTAAATCTAAAGGCAAAGTTGTTCTGAAAGGATTCAGGCGTGGTAACATTTATGAAGCTAAGCTTTCAACAAGTACTGATGGTTCTGCAATCTGTCTGATGAGTAGAGCATCAATTGAAGAAAGCTGGAATTGGCACAAGAAACTCTCTCATTTAAATTTCAACAATATAAATGAGCTGGTCAAGAAAGATTTTGTGAGAAGACTGCCAAAGTCAGTATTTGCTCCTGATGGCCTTTGTGATTCTTGTTAGAAGGCCAAACAAAGAAAATCTTCATTTATGAGCAAGACTGAATCATCAATTCTTGAGCCTTATCATCTACTACATGTTGATCTATTTGGTCCAGTGAATGTCATGTCTATTGCAAAGAAGAAATATGTGTTGGTCATAGTGGATGAGTTCACCAGATACACATGGGTGTATTTCTTGCACATAAAAAGTGAAACTGCATCTATCTTGATTGATCATGTCAAACATCTGGATAAATTGGTCAAAGATTCTGTGAAAACCATAAGGAGTGATAATGGCACTGAGTTCAAGAATTTGATAATGGAAGAGTTCTGCAAAAACCATGGAATTAAGCAGGAATTTTCTGCTCCTGGAACTCCACAGCAAAATGGAGTTGTTGAAAGGAAGAATAGAACTCTCATTGAAGCTGCACGTACAATGCTTGAAGAAGCAAAGCTTCCAACCTATTTCTGGGCTGAAGCTGT
Source organism: Apium graveolens (assembly GCF_009905375.1). Lineage (NCBI taxonomy): Eukaryota > Viridiplantae > Streptophyta > Magnoliopsida > Apiales > Apiaceae > Apium > Apium graveolens. Next base: position 189,726,039 of record NC_133657.1, read on the forward strand.
GCATACTGCTTGTTTTACTCAAAATGCAACACTCATTAACAAGCAAGGAAAAACACCATATGAGATGGTGAAGAAAAAGAAGCCAAATCTGAAGTACTTTCATGTATTTGGATGCAAGTGTTTTGTTCTTAAGACTCATCATGAACAGCTATCCAAATTTGATCTAAAAGCTGATGAAGGAATCTTTGTTGGATATCCAATTTCCATAAAAGCCTTCAGAGTCTATAATTTGAGAACAAGAGTGGTCATGGAATCTATCAATGTCTCCTTTGATGATAAGAAGATTACTAGACTTGAAGATTTTATTGATCATGATTAGCTGAGATTTGAAAATGAAGACTCAAATTCTGATACTAAAAATCCTGACAATCTAAGTCCTGATAATGCCAACTCTGATGGATTAAACTCTGATATTATTGAAACTGTGGTGACTACGTCAAAGGAAGATGCACCTATGCAGGGGGAGCATACTCAAGATCTTACCACATCTCAAGAAGCATCAGAACATACATCTGGTTCTTCAAGTTCTGATTCGTCAAGTTCTGATAAGCCAAGTTCTGATAGTTCTGAAAATCTAAATTCTGAAGAATCCAACTCAGAGAGCATAGTTTCAAGGGGAGCATCAGAAAATGAAGTTGAAGACAGCATGGATCATGGGGGAGCATCCAGTTCTAGAGAAAACCTTCCTTCTGCAAGGAAGTGGACTAAATCATATACACCTGATTTGATAATTGGAAATCCTGATGCAGGTGTCAGAACTAGAACAGGTACTTGAAACGAATTTCTTTACAATTCTTTTCTTTCTCAGACTGAGCCAAAGAAAGTGGAAGAAGCTCTTCAAGATGCTGATTGGTTGCAAGCAATACAGGAAGAGTTAAATGAATTTGAAAGAAACAATATCTGGACCATAGTGCCAAGACCAAAGAATAGATCTGTTATTGGTACAAAGTGGGTATTCAGAAATAAAACTGATAGTGATGGCATAATTACAAGGAATAAGGCAAGGCTGGTTGCAAAAGGATATTCTCAACAGGAGGGAATTGATTATGATGAAACATTTGCACCAGTTGCTAGGTTAGAAGCCATAAGGATATTTTTGGCTTATGCTGCTCACAAAAAGTTTACTGCCTTTCAAATGGATGTGAAGAGTGCTTTTCTCAATGGAGAATTAGAGGAGGAAGTATCTGTTGAACAACCTCCAGGCTTTGTAGATTCCAAACATACAGATTATGTCTAAAGCTTGATAAAGCACTTTACGGACTTAAGCAAGCTCCTAGAGCATGGTATGAGACTTTATATAATACCCCCAGATCCGGGGTCAGGGATCCGGGTCGTCACGGTCTTTCTTTCCACAATAGCACTTCACTTAATTAATAATAAATAACCCTATGCTGTGACCCCACACTAACACACACCACAACCCGTTATAGTCTCAGAGATGAAATTGAAATAAGTACAAGTCCTTGAATCCACAATTAAAAGTTATTACAACCCAAAATGATTACTTGATAAATTTACAGTTAATTGCCATTATCTGCCACAAGTTATAATTATACATAATTGATTCTCAAAAGTAGAATGCCTGATCTACCAATAGATCTACCTCTGCAGCTATAGCAGCTACAACATCAACGGGAAGACGTGGGACGCTTCCCACGCGCTTGTGCTGGGTCTGCTGGAGTCTGGCCATCTTTCCTAACTGTTGTTGTGTGATGAAGAAATAAAGCAAGAGTGAGCCTTACAGCTCGCAAGATAATATATAGTGATAACAATAATACAAGTATCTAAATGGATACTTACTAGAATTCTTTATCATGAGTAAGGTAATTACTTACTGGATATAAGTTTTTAAAAGAAGATGAAGTTACCAATTACTTCACTATACTTATACCATTTTTAGAAATCTACTTGAACTACTAATGTTCAAAGTATAATAAGATTCAAGAGGTCATCCCATAGATGAGACCACAAATAAAACTTGAAAATATTTGATCTTTGAAATATTTTGAAAAGAAATGAAGTTACGAGATACTTCATTCAATGGATACACCAATAAAACTGTTTGACCCTGTCAATGCTTCGGCAACCACCCATTAGTAGCCTTTCGATCGAAATGCTACGAGTAGTGTTGCAGAATTATCCAAATGGATGATGAACTCATTACGGGAGTTTGCCGCGCCAGGAAGACCACTTACGATGATCAGTCGTAGTAGTACAACCCCACCATTTTCTACATGTAGAGGAGAACCTGTCGGATTTACTTGTCAACCGAACACTGAACTCCTAAGGAATGGACCGCCTTAGCGGAACTTCCAGGCCATTTGGGCCAATATAATAAGGCTAGGCCGGCGCCACTCGGCCACTTACGCCACTCCTAGTTCAGATGAAATCCATGACTCTGAAACGTAAATCTCGTTCCCCCTTTCCCCAAGTAGAAATTTGTTGATACGGCTCCACCAAGAAGTCGTATCTAGTTGGAAAGGAAAACTCACCGATATTTCCCAGGCGATGCCTGTTAATGGATTAACTTGTTCCAAAAATTTTACTTCCCGAATATTGGGTAAGTAATCAAAAACTCTTTTATCAAGACAGCAACCTTGTTGTGAATATAAAACACACCATAGAGCCGGATCCCTCAGGTTTTGAGCGAGTATTTAAATCCCCTTCGAAAGGAGGATCTTAAATATAAAAATGAGTTTTGGGATCCGCTCTAACTTTTAAAAATCATTTTAAAGACTCGAAAACACTTTAAAGAGTGTTTGGAATAATGCTGATTTAATAAAGTAAATCAGTCTCAATAAAAAGAAATATCTGGATATTATTATTTAAATAATATTTCCATAAAGAATAATCTTTATAAAAATAATTGAAGTAGAAGTTTTAAAACTCTTACTTGAATGAAAATTAAATAATCAAGGATATACTTATACAAAAATACTATCTTTATTTGAATAATTGAAAATAAGTTTGATTATCGAAACATTATTCTTTAATAAAATAAAGAATATTAATAAATAATAAGCGGAGTCATAATACCTCGAATGAATATTATAAATAATATTCATTAAATAAAATAAAGGAGTCATACATCCTCAAATGAATATCCAAGTAATATTCAATAAATAATATAAAGGAGTCATAAGTCCTCGAATGAATATTCAAGATAATATTCATTAATAAAATAAAGTTATCGAATAAACCTTATTCGATTAATAGTTTTGAAAACTATAACCATATATATATATATATAAATATATATATATATATATATATAATCTACTTGGGATCCTCGACTCCCGGTTTTAGAAAATGTTTTCACCTTTGGGTCCCTATACTAAGGGTATATGCAAATTACCGCTATTCTCTAGCATAGGTATTATCAACTGAACCAACAGATATATATGGCAAGAAAAATTACCGCTATTCTCTAGCATAGGTATTATCAACTGAACCAACAGATATATATGGCAAGAATACGAAACAAGCATGCATATATACCATATCACATGCTCCAATATATTGCAAGAATTTGCTAATTAACCAACATGCATTTATCACAAGACGATGCATATACATATATACATCACAACAACAGTATAGCGGGTAGAAAACTTGCCTGAGCGACTGGGGGTGATAAAAGGCTCGGGACGAGTCTGGTAACCTATAAACAACAAGTAAGTTGGAATTAAACCAAAGTCACTTATAAATCTATACTTTAACTAACTTAGACTCTAACGCTTGTTTTGCGCTTACTGATTCTCTTAAGTCACTCGAGTACCCTCGGCTCCACCATTTTTAATAAATTAACCATTACGAGTTTTAAGGCGATTCCTTCGCGAGTGTCTTACCAACTGCTTAACACTCTTACCATAATTGTTTCATACACTAATTAACCCTTTTTCGTCTTTAACCTATGTTTCAAAGTAAGGCGAGGGGAAAAATTTCGTTCGCGAAACGCCGTTACTTGAAACGGTCGTTTCTCCTAAACCGTACATCGGAATCAAACGAACTACATATCAAAACGAAGCTCGTAACATGAACTATCTAAACATGGAAATGGTCATAATCTAGCAGGGAGTTCTCGGGTCTAAATGTTATGAACAAAAGCAGTCTAAAGTAAATCGGACATTATGACGGCTATGTTTACGCGATTTCCCAATTTTAAACCATTCAAAAACCATCACAATTCAACCTCAATCCATTCATACAACCAAAGTCCATCCTTATCACATCATAACAGCCCCAATCAATTCAATATTAACATTTATACTTATGCTTAATCTTGAATTTAACTATACTTAAGTTCTTTTAACCAAAACAACAAGATTTACCATTCCATTTCACTACCACTCCAACCCAAACTCTAAACCACATGCATTAAGCTACTATATCACCATAACAATCAAAATCATCTTATTATACAAAGGAATCTAGGGTTTGGAGATGATATACCTTCCTTGAAATGGTGGGAGTAGCTAGGAAGCCTTAAGAAGCCTTGAGAAGTCTTAGGGATGCTTGGATCTTAAAGGAAAACAAGAAAAATTCAAGTTAAAAACTTTGAAATCACTATTCATTGTCTTTTTCATTGATTTATTGAAGAAGATTGAGAATGAATGGGGTGCTTAAACTCATAATATAGCCATATCTATGCATAAGGATGACTAGAGAATTATCTTACCAATTTAGGAAGCTTGGATCTTGGATTTTGAAAATTTTTCCCTTTGAAATGCCAAAAAGCCGAGAGCAAGTTCTTGGTGAAGAGAAATAGATTTTTGTTTTGGTGAAAAATGATTTGTTTTGGCTTGGTTGATTTGGTTTTGTTTTTGTTTTAGTTAATTACCTATTTAACCTTGGACTTTGTGTGGTTAATAACCATCCACATCTCCTTCCTCCTTATGTCATGCTTGTGTCATGCTATGATGTCATCTTTCCCTCCTTGTCCTCTTCTCATTGGTTGGGTGACATCATCCTCTCTAATCCCTTTGATTAATTCCCTAATTGTTTGCCTAATGACCGCTGATATGTTATACGGTTCGCTTAACTTTCGTTTTCGTTTATCGTTTGAGGGATCATACCCGGGATCTTATTACTTAGGTTCCCTTAACCTTTCTCAATATATTATATTCCTTTTATGATCCTCTCTTATAATCCTTTAATTTAAATCCTTCTTATCTTGTTACCTTATACTCAATTCTTTTCGTATCTAGTGGATTTCCGGGAAAAATCAAAGTGTTCGGAATTTGGATTCTGACGATCTTTACATACACTTATATCCCATATAAAGTACTAATAAAATCTCAGAATATCCATACCAGAACCCCTACATATTGTGGCATGAAAAGTTTTCCCATTCAGCAAAAACACTATTCATAAGGGTTTCAAAAATTTCCAAAAATTGGGGTTATTACAGTCTCCCCTCCTTAAAAGGATTTCGTCCCGGAATCAGATAGAAAATGAATAGGGATACTCTCTTAGCATTGCACTTTCTAACTCTCGAGTAAATTTTCCCACATTGTGGTCCTTCCATCAAACTCTGAATAGTTTGATAACCCTTCTCCTAAGCACTTGTTCCTTTTCACTCTATAACCCTTCCTGGTTGCTCCATATAGGTTACGTCGGGTTGCATGTCTATGCGCTCATATGCCCCTATTTATCTGGCATCCGGATTACACTTCCTTAACATTAATACGTGGAACACGTTATGAACTTGCTACATGTTCGGGGGTAGGGCTAGCTCATATGCTAACTTCCCAATACGTCTTAATACCTCAAAGGGTCCAACAATTCGTCGGCTTAGCTTTCCTTTCTTTTTGAACCTCATCAATCATTTCCAAGGGATACCTTTAATATTACTAGGTCCCCTATTTCCTATTCTTTGTCCTTTCGTGTCAAATCAACATACTTTTTATGTCCATCTTGGGCTACTACCAGCCGTCCTCTGATTAGATCTATTATATCCTTGGTCCTTTGGACCACTGCGGGTCCGAGCATCTTGCGCTCTACAACTTCATCCTAATATAAGGGGGATAGACATTGTCTTCCCTCAAAAATCTCATAATACGACATCTCGATACCTGACATATGATCTATTGTCGTAAGAAACTCAATCCGTGTTAAGTGATCATTCCAATTTCTTTCAAGTCTATTGCACAGACTCTCATTATAACTTTTAGCATTAGAGCTTTTGCTTCTCAATAACCATTCTTTTCCAGTTCGTAATCGCTACTACCTTCCGTTCCTAATATTATACTGGTTATACTTCTGCTCGTTAGCATTCTATAACCTTTTAATAACCACGTCAACCTTAGTATCACGAATGTGTTTCCATTCTGAATACTACCACAACTTTAATACTCATTTTTCAGCTGCTTCTATCTTTGGAAGCTTGATCAATCATATAGAAGTAAAGGAATTTATTGAGAGATCACTATGATCATGAACACTTGTTCTATTGCATAGTTAGTACAGAAGGTGGCCAGCCTTTAGTACTTGACAAGCAATTAAACAATAGCCGGTATCCTACTCGGCTTCTATCACACAGATAGATAGTCATTCGGCAATACCTCCCCTTCTGGAAGGGTTGTTCTTCTCAGTTTATATGAAATGAAAAGAAGAGAAAAGAACGAATTGAAGAGAATTGTATATATGGAAAAAATATACTGCCACAAAATATCTGGCTTGGAACCTACCTCTGAACTATAGAGGTTTGTCATAGTAGAACAAAACATATATGTATTTATATCAACATCAAGTATTATCGCATCGCATTTTGCATGCTTAAATATTTTTACTATTCCGTCCATCATTCTAGGGACCCATGCTCTTCCTCGAGCTTATACACAATCACCTTTGAAACTCCCTCGATATCGAAAATCGAATCTGGGATCTCATTCTAGACATCATCGTTACTAGAATCCTATGCTTGCACCGCAACCTTCCTCATATAGTAATACGACTCTCTTTTCATAAGAGGGAATAAATATTCAATAGGTAGATACTCTACTTAATTAGTCTATCAATGATAACTTATATGCCACCACGACCCAATTAGTGGTACTCAATCTCACATCCATTCCAATACAACTCTCACGGTTGTAATCAGCTCATTACTCGCAGAATCATTGCTGCATTACTATGGTCCACCACTGACCTACTATCATCATTCACTTTCCATGAAATCTTAATATCTAACCATACGGATTCCATATATTTCGTATAAAATACTTCTAAGGAGTTAACATAACCACCAATCATAATTCATGAAGAACACTCCAAACTCTGACGTACTTTCATGACATGAAGTAGATAAAATTACGGAAGAGTTTCAGTCAAAGCAACGATAGCAGGTAAATATCATTCTTAATCGTATGCCTTAAATAGAAGACTTAACTCAAGGGTTCGTCTAGTCCTTTTTTTTTTTGAAACATGGTCCTGGCTTATCTCAAGATAGTATCTTCTAAGATAAATAGCCCGCTCATGGCGATTACACAAATTAAACCTTTACCAAACTACTATTACGGTTGGGTATTGCACAGTCATCAGAAGGAATGTCAATCTTTCAAACCATAATACAACCTTTACGGCTTCAACCATCATCACTGTATTCCTTTGGCACAAGCGCCTATAATTATCCTCTTACCTTTAAAGTGTCGGCCACCTCTTTGGCCTTTCCTGATAGTAAAATTTCCTTACAGTCAATGTCATTTTAACCACCTCCAAATAAATTTTCTACCTTATTTCAATCACAGCTTATGTGAAGATGTTTTCCTTAAAATCTGATGAGTAAAAAAAAAAATTACCATTTTTCCATAAGTTATTGCCTCAGTCTTTAGAGGTTAATCACTGTCACGACTGACTCTCAATCATAATTAGAACATCTTTTTATCTTAAGTCCTAATTGCCTTGAACAACTTTGACAATTACTGGTTCGATCCATACCTTCTCGTGGTTTAACAAGTGCCCCCACTTGGCATCATTATAATTACGTCACATTTTCTTTATCATAATTTATATTCTTGATAATTTTGAATATTACCTTTCTCCTTGTAAAACCTCTAGGGTTATCCTTGAATCGTTCCTCATGTATTCCCTAGATACAGGGCATATCAAAATACCATTTACTAATACCAGAATCATTGTCTATATACTTCTGAAAAATTTCTCCACTGATCCTTAAAGGTTGTTATTACCTTAATCCTTTCCAATTCATACTGTCAAAACTCATACTATCCCTATTAAGGGTGAAATGCCAACCTTTATGCATTCCCCTAGGATTCATTTTAAGTTACCGATGTTCTATCCTTAATTCCACCTCTAAAAGGTACCTGCATCCTTCCATGGATAAATCAAGTCATATATCCCTGATAAGGGTGTCTTATTCAATCATTCCCGCCTCGATAGTATATGCCTAATTTTCACAATAACATCTGTATTCAAAATGAGGTCAATCAATATGGCCTCCAAAAGATAACAACGGTTATCCGCTTTTCTTGCCTAATTTGGTAACGATAATAAGGATGTTCTGGAAGATATTGGTCGTGTTCAACGTGAACTTCTTCTTAATAATTCCTTATTTACTTTTGTTGTTTATCTCAACAGTCATCTCAATGTTGGGATATCTTTCATACCGGGCGTCTCCCTTTCTGGGTATCAAGCCACCGGTCTTACACTTCACATTCTTGAAGGTCACTTCCTTCATCCAATTTTCCTAATTTCTTACTTCCTTGTCTCCTCAGTCTATCTGCGTCTCATTATTTATCCTTCGAATTATCTCAAGGTTTCCTCGAATCCTCCCAAGTTACAGGGGATAAAATATATGTATCTCTTATGCCTTCACCCATCAATTTTAACTCATGGTGAATCACCCTCATCCTGACGATTACATACTTCTCTATTTTTATTGCTACGAGTCTTTAGGGTTTCCTCATACCCAACTCCTTTATCATTCCTCAAACTCTATTGCCTTTATATTCCTTTTCACTTCAGTTTCTTTTTATTTTCCTTTCTCTTATCATTATTTCATGAACCAACACAACATAAGCATTAATTGCAAACATCCCGTCATTCTGGATTCATGTCCTCAAAACGAATCTTGACAACTTTTACAACTTAGATTCATAATTCATCATACTCGTCTGCCTTTATTCATCACTTTTTCTGGCACAATATGATCTTTTCCGATAATTCGGACTCTATTGCAATCTCAAACAGCTTTTCGGTACCGGCTCTGGTTACCTTCACTTTTATTTCCATTTTCTCAAAATCTCTTATAAACTCTCCCAAAGACATTATTATCTTGAGTCTCTCCTTTTTTACTAAGGGCATCAGCCACCACATTGGCTTTCCCTGAATGATAAAGAATCTCCCAATCAATATTCTTGATTAGCTCTAACCGCCTCCTCTGGCGTATGTTGAGCTCTTTCTACGTGAAAATGCACTAGAGCACTTATGGCTTAGGTAAACCTCGCACTTCTCTCCATACAAGTAGTGCCTCCAATCTTTAGGGCAAAACTATTGCCATGAGCCCAAGCTCATGGGTAGGGATATCGAATTTTATATTCCCTTAATTTTCTTGACGCGTACGCGAGTACCTTGTTGTGCTGTATAAGAGCACCCTAATTCCTTATGCGAAGCGTCAATACAAATCACAAAATCTCCATTTTCATCCGGCAACGCCAATATATGGGCCGCCACCAAACTTTGCTTTAGTTGTTAAAATCTTTTCTCGTATTTCTCTGTCCATTCAAACTTCTTAGTCTTACGAGTAAGCCGCATCAAAGGGGCTACTATCTTTACAAACTTGAACGAACCTCCGGTAGTGACCGGCCAATCCTACATCTGGTAGTTTCCCTAACCATGGTCATCAATTCCTCAATGGTCCTTTATTCATTCTTGTTAGGATCCTCCACGGGATTCTTCTCAGCAACAATCCCTTCTAGGACAACATCCTCGACCGCTACATCCTCAATATGAACATCATCCGGTCCTGCGTTAGGACGCTCTATCGGATCCACAATCCGATCTCCAATAAGTAATAAAACATCATCGCGTTGTTGCTCCTCAACCTCAGGGTTCGGAGTCCCGCTACCATATACGATAACGAACTACGCTTCTATCACGATATTTATAAGGGTTCCCATAAGGGTTTTAACTGTCAGTACTACGTTAGGTAGCCCGACTATGAACTTGGCAAGAGTTCTTATTATCTTAGTTATTATCTTAACGTCACATCATCTCTGAGGTTTATAACGCTTAGCTCTGATACCATTTCTGTAACACCCCCAGATCCGGGGTCAGGGATCCGGGTCGTCACGGTCTTTCTTTCCACAATAGCACTTCACTTAATTAATAATAAATAACCCTATGCTGTGACCCCACACTAACACAGACCACAACCCGTTATAGTCTCAGAGATGAAATTGAAATAAGTACAAGTCCTTGAATCCACAATTAAAAGTTATTGCAACCCAAAATGATTACTTGATAAATTTACAGTTAATTGCCATTATCTGCCACAAGTTATAAGTATACATAATTGATTCTCAAAAGTAGAATGTCTGATCTACCAATAGATCTACCTCTGCAGCTATAGCAGCTACAACATCAACGGGAAGACGCGGGACGCTTCCCACGCGCTTGCGCTGGGTCTGCTGGAGTCTGGCCATCTTTCCTAACTGTTGTTGTGTGATGAAGAAATAAAGCAAGAGTGAGCCTTACAGCTCGCAAGATAATATATAGTGATAACAATAATACAAGTATCTAAATGGATTCTTACTAGAATTCTTTATCATGAGTAAGGTAATTACTTACTGGATATAAGTTTTTAAAAGAAGATGAAGTTACCAATTACTTCACTATACTTATACCATTTTTAGAAATCTACTTGAACTACTACTGTTCAAAGTATAATAAGATTCAAGAGGTCATCCCATAGATGAGACCACAAATAAAACTTGAAAATATTTGATCTTTGAAATATTTTGAAAAGAAATGAAGTTACGAGATACTTCATTCAATGGATACACCAATAAAATTGTTTGACCCTGTCAATGCTTCGGCAACCACCCATTAGTAGCCTTTCGATCGAAATGCTACGGGTAGTGTTGCAGAATTATCAAAATGGATGATGAACTCATTACGGGAGTTTGTCGCGCCAGGAAGACCACTTACGATGATCAGTCGTAGTAGTACAACCCCACCATTTTCTACATGTAGAGGAGAACCTGTCGGATTTACTTGTCAACCGAACACTGAACTCCTAAGGAATGGACCGCCTTAGCGGAACTTCCAGGCCATTTGGGCCAATATAATAAGGTTGGGCCGGCGCCACTCGACCACTTACGCCACTCCTAGTTCAGATGAAATCCATGACTCTGAAACGTAAAGCTCGTTCCCCCTTTCCCCAAGTTGAAACTTGTTGATACGGCTCCACCAAGAAGTCGTATCTAGTTGGAAAGGAAAACTCACCGATATTTCCCAGGCGATGCCTGTTAATGGATTAACTTGTTCCAAGAATTTTACTTCCCGAATATTGGGTAAGTAATCAAAAACTCTTTTATCAAGACAGCAACCTTGTTGCGAATATAAAACACACCATAGAGCCGGATCCCTCAGGTTTTGAGTGAGTATTTAAATCTCCTTCGAAAGGAGGATCTTAAATATAAAAATGAGTTTTGGGATCCGCTCTAACTTTTAAAAATCATTTTAAAAACTCGAAAAAACTTTAAAGAGTGTTTGGAATAATGCTCATTTAATAAAGTAAATCAGTCTCAATAAAAAGAAATATCTGGATATTATTATTTAAATAATATTTCCATAAAGAATAATTTTTATAAAAATAATTGAAGTAGAAGTTTTAAAACTCTTACTTGAATGAAAATTAAATAATCAAGGATATACTTATACAAAAATACTATCTTTATTTGAATAATCGAAAATAAGTTTGATTATCGAAACATTATTCTTTAATAAAATAAAGAATATTAATAAATAATAAGCGGAATCATAATACCTTGAATGAATATTATAAATAATATTCATTAAATAAAATAAAGGATTCATACATCCTCAAATGAATATCCAAGTAATATTCAATAAATAATATAAAGGAGTCATAAGTCCTCGAATTAATATTCAAGATAATATTCATTAATAAAATAAAGTTATCGAATAAACCTTATTCGATTAATAGTTTTGAAAACTATAACCATATATATATATATAAATATATATATATATAAAATCTACTCGGGATCCTCGACTCCCGGTTTTAGAAAATATTTTCACCTTTGGGTCCCTATACTAAGGGTATATGCAAATTACCACTATTCTCTAGCATAGGTATTATCAACTGAACCAACAGATATATATGGCAAGAAAAATTACCGCTATTCTCTAGCATAGGTATTATCAACTGAACCAACAGATATATATGGCAAGAATACGAAACAGGCATGCATATATACCATATCACATGCTCCAATATATTGCAAGAATTTGCTAATTAACCAACATGCATTTATCACAAGACGATGCATATACATATATACATCACAACAACAGTATAGCGGGTAGAAAACTTGCCTGAGCGACTGGGGGTGATAAAAGGCTCGGGACGAGTCTGGTAACCTATAAACAACAAGTAAGTTGGAATTAAACCAAAGTCACTTGTAAATCTATACTTTAACTAACTTAGACTCTAACGCTTGTTTTGCGCTTACTGGTTCTCTTAAGTCACTCGAGTACCCTCGGCTCCACCATTTTTAATAAATTAACAATTACGAGTTTTAAGGCGATTCCTTTGCGAGTGTCTTACCAACTGCCTAACACTCTTACCATAATTGTTTCATACACTAATTAACCCTTTTTGGTCTTTAACCTATGTTTCAAAGTAAGGCGAGGGGAAAAGTTTCGTTCGCGAAATGCCGTTACTTGAAACGGTCGTTTCTCCTAAACCGTACATCGGAATCAAACGAACTACATATCAAAACGAAGCTCGTAAAATGAACTATCTAAACATGGAAATGGTCATAATCTAGCAGGGAGTTCTCGGGTCTAAATGTTATGAACAAAAGCAGTCTAAAGTAAATCGGACATTACGACGGCTATGTTTACGCGATTTCCCAATTTTAAACCATTCAAAAACCATCACAATTCAACCTCAATCCATTCATACAACCAAAGTTCATCCTTATCACATCATAACAGCCCCAATAAATTCAATATTAACATTTATACTTATGCTTAAGCTTGAATTTAACTATACTTAAGTTCTTTTAACCAAAACAACAAGATTCACCATTCCATTTCACTACCACTCCAACCCAAACTTTAAACCACAAGCATTAAGCTACTATATCACCATAACAATCAAAATCATCTTATTATACAAAGGAATCTAGGGTTTGGAGATGATATACCTTCCTTGAAATGGTGGGAGTAGCTAGGAAGCCTTAAGAAGCCTTGAGAAGTCTTAGGGATGCTTGGATCTTAAAGGAAAACAAGAAAAATTCAAGTTAAAAACTTTGAAATCACTATTCATTGTCTTCTTCATTGATTTATTGAAGAAGATTGAGAATGAATGGGGTGCTTAAACTCATAATATAGCCATATCTATGCATAAGGATGACTAGGGAATTATCTTACCAATTTAGGAAGCTTGGATCTTGGATTTTGAAAATTTTTCCCTTTGAAATGCCAAAAAGCCGAGAGCAAGTTCTTGGTGAAGAGAAATAGATTTTTGTTTTGGTGAAAAATGATTTGTTTTGGCTTGGTTGATTTGGTTTTGTTTTTGTTTTAGTTAATTACCTATTTAACCTTGGACTTTGTGTGGTTAATAACCATCCACATCTCTTTCCTCCTTATGTCATGTTTGTGTCATGCTATGATGTCATCTTTCCCTCCTTGTCCTCTTCTCATTGGTTGGGTGACATCATCCTCTCTAATCCCTTTGATTAATTCCCTAATTGTTTGCCTAATGACCGCTGATCTGTTATACGGTTCGCTTAACTTTCGTTTTCGTTTATCGTTTGAGGGATCATACCCGGGATCTTATTACTTAGGTTCCCTTAACCTTTCTCAATATATTATATTCCTTTTATGATCCTCTCTTATAATCCTTTAATTTAAATCCTTCTTTTCTTGTTACCTTATACTCAATTCTTTTCGTATCTAGTGGATTTCCGGGAAAAATCAAAGTATTCGGAATTTGGATTCTGACGATCTTTACATACACTTATATCCCATATAAAGTACTAATAAAATCTCAGAATATCCATACCAGAACCCCTACATAGTGTGGCATGAAAAGTTTTCCCATTCAGCAAAAACACTATTCATAAGGGTTTCAAAAATTTCCAAAAATTGGGGTTATTACACTTTAGCTCAGTTTCTGGAAAGTGGATTTAACAGAGGAACTATAGTCAAAACACTGTTCTACCTCAACCATGGAAAGGACTTACTTCTGGTCCAGATTTATGTTGATGATATCATTTTTGGGTCTACAAATGACAGACTTTGCAAGAAGTTTGCCAAACTGATGCATTCAAGGTATCAGATGAGTATGATGGGGGAACTTAGCTATTTTCTGGGCCTTCAAGTCAAGCAGAATGAAGAAGGCACTTTTATTTGTCAAACTAACTACACCAGAAACTTGCTGAAGAAATTTGGAATGCAAGATTATTCAAGTGCATCCACTCCCATGGCTACTGCAACAAAACTGGATAAGGATACTGGTAAATCAGTAGATATTACTGATTATAAAGGTATGATTGGCTCTCTACTCTATCTAACTGCTAGTAGACCTGATATCATGTATGCTACCTGTCTTTGTGCAAGATTTCAAGCAGATCCAAGAGAACCTCACTTAACAGCTGTGAAAAGAATTTTCAAGTATCTTAAGGGAACAGCTGATCTGGGATTGTGGTATCCCAGAGAATCAGATTTTAAACTAATAGGTTACTCAGATGCAGATTTTGCAGGTTGCAAAATTGATAGGAAAAGCACAAGTGGAAGCTGCCAATTTCTTGGAGGCAGATTGGTTTCTTGGTTTAGCAAGAAACAAAAGTCAATTTCCACAATAACTGCAGAAGCAGAGTATATTGCTGCAGGAAGCTGTTGTGCACAGATTCTTTGGATGAAGAATCAGTTACTGGATTATGGGTTAAAATATTTCAAAATACCTATTTATTGTGATAATCAAAGTGTTATTGCTATGACAGGTAATCCATTCAACACTCTATGACAAAGCACATCAGCATCAGGTACCACTTCATCAGGGAACATGTGGATGAAGGTACAGTGGAATTGTACTTTGTTCCAACAGATCAACAACTAGCAGATATCTTCACAAAACCATTGTGTGAAGCTACTTTTACAAGATTGGTAAATTAACTTGGCATGGTTTCAGGTTCTTTCTCTAAATCTGCTTAGTTTTGTTTTGATGCATCGGACTTTATGATCAGCATTTACAGAATTTACTCTCCTTGTGTATTCTGTGCTTAATTGAAAAATGTGCTTAAGTACTGACTGTTGTCTGATATATGTTTCTAAACTCTAAAAATGATATGTCTATTTGTGTAACTATTCAATCCTATGAGGATAATTGTGCTAGATGCTGACCTAGTAGTCTTCAATAAACAAGGGATCCCATGTAAGAAGTAATTATTTCTGTGGAAATCTATTGACACAAGCAAATTCTGATAATTGAGCTTAGTTGAGTTTACTTTGTTTATCTTATTACTAAGTCACAAACTAGAATATTGCTTCTCATCTGTTAAGTTCTGATGCTAGTAAATCTGTTGAATGTACTAAGTGCTGATAAACCTCTCTTATCAAAAGAAAAAAAATAATCATGGATTAAAATCAGGTACTCCTTTGAGATCTAGAGTAAAAAAATGTGGAAGGGACGACCCAAGTGCATGGCTGGTATTAAGTAAATATGCATTAGAAAAGCAAAATATTTTCTTGGTGACTTTTCACACTCTATGATTACTGGAGAAATACTCTGATAATAGCAAAAATTCTGATAAGCAGTCGTGACTTACTTAAACTGAGAAGCCACTGTAAAATGGAATTTAAAAAGATGCACAAAATTAGCACAAAATAGTTGAGGTGGACTCAAGCATGAACTCATTCAACAGTAGGTTTCAGAATAATGACAGCTCTTTAGCAAAGTTTTAGTTATGCCTTATTTCTAAGATGTACTGAAGTGAATCAGACTTTACTCCTTGTCTGATATTTAGCTTAATGCACACACTAAACACTCCATATGAATGATGAAAATCACTGTGGTGATCTATGTTGTTTTAGATGAACAGTCATTATGTCACATTACACAAATTCTGAGGACAAGTTCTGATTGCATGTTCTGATGATTAAGTTCTGAAGAATATAAATCAGAATTTGTGTGAGGACTTACTAAGATAGGCATTCATTTTTCGAGTTAAGAAATTATGTTCTGATGACCGTTAAGTTCTGATATAAGTCTAAGTTCTGATATTAAAGTCTGATTCTTTACTTGACTTATTTGTGGATAAAATTTGAAAACAGTCTCAGTTTAAACCAGAATATGTTGAAGTGGAAGATTAACAGTCACTATATTTAGGGATAGTGGTACTCGTACATGAACAGTCAACTTTTACTTGCTTCTTGTGCGCATTAAACCATGTTTTCCCTTTCCAATGAATGTTTTTCTTTTTCCAAGTCTAGGGAGACGAGGTAGAATTAATTCTACCTGTCAGCATTAAATTTCTTTGCGTCTCCTGGCATTCTTTTGCATATATAAGCAACCACTTCACATCAGCCTTCCCATCAAATCTTTTATCACAAACTCACCTTCATAATCTTTATATCAAAAACACCATGGTCAATTACAATATGATTTTGAATTACGAAACATTCAACATGGAGCTGAGCTGTGCCGATTGGCAGCAGGAATGGCACGTTACTGCCATTCCTGATGAGATATGGGACTCCGTTCCCTAGGAGGTACTCACCCACCTCCTGTTCTTCTACATGGACTACCATCGCCATCTGGAGCGATTGGAGGAGGAAAGGCTGGAAGCTCTCCGCCAGCAAGAGCGAATCATTCGACTCGCTATTCTGTTTGTCGAGAGTAGGAAGAAGAAATGATTTATTTTCTTCTTCCTATTTTTCTTCATCATCAGCCTTGCCCTGCTTCTTGAGCTAGGACAAAGGCTGTTGACGTTAGGTTTAGCAGCTTAGGGCAATCTTGTAAAAAGTTCTGATGAAATTTAAATTTTATGAATGTATTTTCTTGATATATTAATGAAATTCTCCATATGCAGTCACTCCTGGTACAATACGCAAGGCTCTACATCTCCCAGAAGGATGTACTTTTTCAATTCCAGAGGAATCAGCTCTTCAGGAGTTAATAGTCAGTTTGGGGTATGAACAGAGTTTGTCAAAGCTTGGGCAGTTGAAACGGGCTCATATCAGAAGGGAATGGAGCTTCTTCTTTGACTGCATCACTAAAGCTTTTGGGAACAAGTGTTCGAATTTTGATGCCATCCCCATAATGAGTCAGCACATCGGGTATGCCATTATAAAAAAACTCATTTTGATTTTGCAACTGCTATAATAGGTTTTATTGGGGATAGGATGACAGAGGATAGGAATGTTGTCTACTTTGCTAGATTCTGTCAACTTATATATACTTTCTGTACTGATGAACCTCGACTAACCAGTACCTTAACTCCACCTTTCAAAGTTGCAAAATGTTACTTTATTGACCTGGTAAATGCTGACACTAAGAAACAAGTGGTTAGACCTTTACAGATTCCTCGGTCTGTAAAACGGATCTTAGTAAATGCTGATCCTGAATCCTATAGATCTGTTTATCCTGATGTTCAACCAACAACCACCTCCCAAACACCACAACAACCATCAGAACATACCACTCATACTACTCAACCAACCCTTAGGCAATATATCAAATCCTATCTCTCCACTTCACAGACAGTTCAACCCTCATCCTCAGCACCTACTGTGAAGCCTTCATCTTCCAAGCCTAAGAGGACAAAGATTGTTCCTCAAACACCTCAAAAGAGAAGGAGGATTGCTTTGAGAGATGAGTCAGACAGTGAGGAACAGGTTTCTACATCAGAACCTGTTGTCAAAGAAGCTGAGAAAGTTTCTTCTCAAAAGGATTCTGGAATTGGGGGATCTAAGCTTCTCAAAAGGCTTAGAAGAACGATTGTTGCTGAAACTCCCAAGGAATCCATATCTTCAAAAAGATACAAGAAACAGAGGGCAAAAAGGCCAGTTTCAGATGATTAAGAAGCAGCAGCTAAGGAAGGAGATCAGGAATCTCTGATCTCACAAGAAAAGGAATCTGCTAAAGTCACTACTTCTCTATCAACTCCATCTCAGGAAGCTGTTACTGAAAAGGCCAACACACCATCTGTGTCTCCTGTTCAAAAGTATGTATCTCCTGTTAATATAGGTACAAGTGCTGATATAAATATCCAGACCTTGGTTGTGCCTGAAGTCCTTTGCTTAGAAGCTCCAACAGCAACTAATCCATCAACAACACATGTTTCTGATGCTGCTCAAACTCCAGAATTATCTACTACACCTTCTCTGCATCTAGATGCTGATGATCAGAATATAGGTGAGCATCAGGATATGGCTGTTGATCAGAACTTGGAACCAGATCAGCAATTAGAGGATGGTGAAGCCTCCATTGCTACTCACACTGTTATTTTATCAGAAGATACTGATTCTGTAAGTTCTGATGCTACAAATGTTGGAGATACTGGTGATGCTGCTCCAAATGCAGATGCTGATGAAGCAGGTCCTTCAGGACATGCTCCTCAACAAACTGTTCTTAAATCTGAACTTGTTAAGAAGTTTGTTACAAGAGAAGCACCAGTGCCTTGGAGTGAAACTCCTGCAGGACAGGAGTGGACTAAGGAATGGAACTCAATTGCTTGTGTTCCATCTGCAAAGCATCTGGCTGAGCACTTGAGAAAAGCTGATGAAATGTTAAATTCTGATGATTTCAAAACACAGCTTAGAGTCACTGTATTGAGTACTAAACATCTACAAGGTCTCCATTCAACTACTCATGCAGAGCTACACAAGATTCAGGAAGAATTCATCTAACAGGACCAAATTCAGAAAATTGACAAGAAAAAGTTCTTCCAACCTACCTTTGACAGGATTGCTTATATTGAGAAGACTCGAGAGAAATAACAAGCTCAGATTGATGATATTCTGAAAAATCAAGCTTCTCCGCAATCTCAACTTACTGAAATCCAAGCCTCAGTGGAATTTCTTGTCTCTCTTCTACTACCTGCTGATGCCAAAAAGGGGGAGAAAGTAATTAAGTCCAAATACAAAACTTATAAGACACTGAAAGGGAAGGATGATGCAAAAGATGATCAAGGAAACTCTGGAATGGGTAGAGGTCATAGTCAAGGTAGAGGTTTCTCATCAAGAAAAGCTGAAATCACAAGTCACAGGACAAGTTCTGATACTGGAAAAAGAATTAGTTCTGCTACTGGTAAAAGGATAAGTTCTGATGAACTTTTAGATCTTGATGAAGAAATGTCAAGACGGTTATTTCTTCAGGAAAATCCAGGAATAGACTTGGAGAGTTTAATGGAAGAAGAAGCCAGACTTAAATCAGAAAAAGTCACATCTAAATCTGAAGCTTCTGGTAAAAAGACACTTCCAAAACTCAAAGGTATTGTGATAAAAGAAAGGACAAATACTGAAGCAACATTGGTTAAATCACAACCGCAGATAGATCCAAGATCCAAGGGTAAAGAAAAGGTTGGTGAACCTATCAAGGTTTATGTGCCTCCTGAGAATGAAGAAATCACTGATGAAAAGGATGATCTTGCTCTGACTTCAAGAAAAGATCTTAAAACAACCTCTGACATGGCTCAAGTTGTTCAGAGTCAAGAGACAGTAAGTTCTGATATTCCAAAGAAGCAAGTAACCTCTTACATAGCTCAAGTTAACTTGATATCAGAAGATAGATCAAAGAAACTCCTACCAGGATTCACTAAAGCAAAACAGACTCAACCTTTGAAGACTGCTGCAAGTGGTTTTGAAGCAAGAGTAGTTACTGGAAAGGAAGCAAGTGATAAAACTGGATTGGGAAGTGCTGATGAAAGAAGAATACAGAACACTACCAATGATCCAACTTCCTTGAGTGAACCAGGTATTGGAGCAACTCCTGAGAGATTGAATCAACTGGAATCTGTACAAATGGTTTACCATACCTACTTGAAAGAACACATCTTGTTGTACTTCATGACAGATGGTAGGGTTTATCATATAAGGCAAAATGCCATTCCATTAAAGTATTTTGAAGAATTGGAGCATGTACTATTCTTACTTCAAGTGGATGACAGATTGATAGGAAGTGCTGCAAACTATTTGAAGGATCAGATTCAGAGACAGAAAAGGCTTTATTCTGTTAAGTCTGACAGCACATATGTTCCAAAGTACAGAGATCACAAGGGTGATATAGTTGAAATGAAGCCTAATACTGCTAAAACTTATAACTACCTTTCTGGATTACAGGGCTGTGGAATTCAATCTTGAGTCTCATAAGGCATATTTGATCAGACTGGATCAGGATATAAGAAAAGCAAAGATTAATGATCTCAGGGCTGCAATCTTTCAAATTGGTGAAGATAATGCAGAGCTTAAAGATGCTAAAAGGAGAATGATTGATGAACTTAGATATGCTGAGAAATGTTTGTTGAAGAACTATCTCAGAACAACTCCTGACATCAGAGAGATCAGAAGATGAAGCCAAGTCAAGATTTACAACTGCTTAACTTCTGATATTTGTACAGACTGGAGCTGTTATCAGAAGTTAAATATTGGTAAAGCTTTAAGGACTGTAAGTTGTAGTTATCTAGTCTAATTCTCATGCATTTGTACTTAATGTTTTTGACATCATCAAATATCTGTTAAACTTGTATATTATGCTAATTTACAAGTTGGGGGAGATTGTTAGATATATTTGATAATGTCATGGTTAATATGATTTATGTTTAGTTTTCAGATCTTACTTAAACAGGATAGATCAGTACTTACTAGAAGTCAGGACTTAAGGATATGAGTACTTATATTATCAGGAGATAATCATCAGAAGATGGATATCAGAACTTAAGTGCTGAAGGATGTTCAGTTAAGGACAGCAGTTGATTAAAGGAAAGAAGATCGAGATAAACATAAGAAGAGATATGCATGAAGAAGGAATTCTATGAAGAATAGAATACTTGGAAGAAAAGATATCTGATTGATATATTTTAGGAAGCAGAATTATATTCCATATCAATTAGTGATTATCTTGTAACTGTGTAGTATATAAACACAGACATAGGGTTTACACTATAAGTGTTATCATATTCATAAAGATTATTCATTGTAA
Organism: Apium graveolens; assembly: GCF_009905375.1. Taxonomy (NCBI): domain Eukaryota; kingdom Viridiplantae; phylum Streptophyta; class Magnoliopsida; order Apiales; family Apiaceae; genus Apium; species Apium graveolens. The sequence goes on from NC_133657.1 coordinate 189,747,454, forward strand.
CCCTAGCAGCTCTCGTGATATTTGTTCATCACTGAGAGGTAACAGTTCCATACTGTAACAGAGTTTATTGTTTCAATAAAGTTTGTTTTCTGTTACTTGAGATATTAAAGTTTGATTTGATTGTACTTTACACTGTATTCACCCCCTCTACAGTGTGTGTGACCTAACATAAGGACATATCAGATATCAGAATCGCATGTGCTGAACAAATCACTGTAAGAACTTCAATTCTTTCATTACCTTTTAGAGGAAAAGTATAATATTACCAGGAGATGGTCAAACTTCATATTGAAGACCATCAGAGATAAAGCAAGAATTTCTGGTTCAAGAGTTACAGAATTCATTCCTAGTATTTTGAAGATGATGGAATTGAAACTCCAATGAAGAAGAATTCTGCTAAGCTTGAAGTGTTACTGATTGAGAAATGTATGTGCTACAATGAAGATTCTCTTACTCCTATTATCAGATGATGCCAAAAAGGGGAAGAAGATAGTTAAGTCCAAATGCTCTAATAATCAAATACTGAAGAAGAAAGATGATGAAGCTGATGACCAGGGAAACCCTAGCAAGGGTAGAGGTCAAGTTCAAAGTAAAGGGCAGAGCAGCAAGGTTTCTTCAAGGAAACTAATTATTGATGCAAGCAAATCTTCTATTCAAAAGAAGACAAGTTCTGAAGCTGCTCAAACTCAAAATCTGATAGCAAGTACTGATACTCAAAATATGATATCAAGTTCTGATGAGCAAAGTCTGATGATAAATTTTGATGTTCTGATACAAGGTGGAAGTCAAGATTCTCAAAGGTATATGGAAACTCTGAAGCTCAAGGGAAAGCAGACTACTGTCTACTACATTCTCCCAAGATTCAGACACTTGATGAGGAAATTGCTAGAAGATTGTTTCTAAAACATAATCCAGGAATGGATTTAGAAAATCTCAAGGAGGAAGAAGCTAGATTTAAAGCTGAAAAGTTAAATCTAAAGCCAAAAGTTTCTATTGCAAAGAAACCTCCAAGGCCTAAGGTAAAAGGCATTGTGATCAAGGAGAAGTCACATACTGAGGCATCAAAGCCCAAAACAAGATCACAGATTGAGATTGATCCCAAAGACAAAAGAAAGGGAAAAGTTGATGAACCAATCAAGCCACTGGAGATGAAAATTCCTCAAATTCTGATAAAAACCAGTATGCAAAATGGTTCAAGTTACTGATGATACTCTTTCTGAAGATGAAGATGTTCAAACTCTGCAAAGAAAGAAGATTACTGAAGAATTCAAGACAACCTCTGACAAGGCTCAAGTAGTTCAGAGTGAAGAACTGTAAGCTACAACAAAAACAGCAAGTTCTGATAAATTCATCAAGATATCAACCTCTGACAGTGCTCAAGTTAATTTAGACAAGATGGAAGTAGCTGATAAAAAGAAACTTATGTGGAAAAATGTCAAACCATCAGATCCAAAGAAAAGCCAATTGATGTCTACTTTCATGACTATTGGGTTAAATGCTAGAGAACCAAGAGACAGGGCTGGACTAGGTTCTGATGAAGCAAAGATCAAGACAGGAGTTGAAGTTCCTATTAGAGATCCATTTCTTTTGACTGACTGACCTCTTGAAGATGTTACACAGAAACACCTTGATAAGGTTATCTCTGTTCAAGTGGTACTGGATGCTCATGAAAAGCACAATGTCAAGGAAAATCTGATTCTATTTCTTGAAGATGGAAGGACATATCAGATGTCAGAAACAAATGTGCTAAACAAATCACTGAAAGAACTTCAATTCTTTCATTACCTTTTAGAGGTAAATTCTAATATTACCAGGAGATGGTCAAATTTCATATTGAAAACCATCAGAGATAAAGCAAGAATTTATGGTTCAAGAGTTACAGAATTCATTCCTAGTATTGTTGAAGATGATGGAAGTGAAACTCCAATGAAGAAAAATTATGTTAAGCTTAAAGTGTTACTGAATGAGAAATGTCTGTGCTACAATGAAGGTTCTCTCACTCCTATTATCAGATGATGCCAAAAAAGGGGAGAAGATAGTTAAGTCCAAATGCTCTAATGATCAAATACTGAAGAAGAAAGATAATGAAGTTGATGACCAGGGAAACCCTAGCAAGGGCAGAGGTCAAGTTCAAATTAAAGGGCAGAGCAACAAGATTTCTTCAAGGAAACTAATTATTAATGCAAGCAAATCTTCTATTCAAAAGAAGACAAGTTCTGAAGCTGCTCAAACTCAAAATCTGATAGAAAGTACTGATACTCAAAATCTGATATCAAGTTCTGATGAGCAAAGTATGATGACAAAGCCTGATGTTCTGATATAAGGTGGAAGTCAAGATTCTCAAAGGTTTATGCAAACTCTGAAGCTCAAGGGAAAGCAGACTACTGTCTACTACAAAGATCCCAAGATTCAGACACTTGATGAGGAAATTGCTGAAAAATTGTTTCTGAAACATAATCCATGAATGGATTCAGAAAATCTCAAGGAGGGAGAAGCTAGATTTAAAGCTGAAAAGTCAAATCTAAAGCCAAAAGCTTCTATTGCAAAGAAACCTCCAAGGCCTATGGTAAAAGGCATTGTGATCAAGGAGAACTCACATACTGAGGCATCAAAGCCCAAAACAAGATCACAGATTGAGATTGATCCCAAAGACAAAGGAAAGGGAAAAGTTGATGAACCAATCAAGCCACTGGAGATGAAAATTCCTCAAATTCTGATAAAACCAGTGTGCAAAATGGTTCAAGTTACTGATGATACTCTTTCTGAAGATGAAGATGTTCAAACTCTGCAAAGAAAGAAGATTACGGAAGAATTCAAGACAACCTCTGACAAGGCCTAAGTTGTTCAGAGTGAAGAACTGTAAGCTACAACAAAAACAGTAAGTTCTGATAAATTCATCAAGACATCAACCTCTGACAGTGCTCAAGTTAATTTAGACAAGATGGAAGTAGCTGATAAAAAGAAACTTATATGGAAAAATGTCAAACCATCATATCCAAAGAAAAGCCAATTGATGTCTACTTTCATGACTATTGGGTTAAATGCTAGAGAACCAAGAGACAGGGCTGGACTAGGTTCTGATGAAGCAAAGATCAAGACAGGAGTTGAAGTTCCTATTAGAGATCCATTTCTTTTGACTGACTGACCTCTTGAAGATGTTACACAGAAACACCTTGATAAGGTTATCTCTGTTCAAGTGGTACTGGATGCTCATGAAAAGCACAATGTCAAGGAAAATCTGATTCTATTTCTTGAAGATGGAAGGACATATCAGATGTCAGAAACAGATGTGCTAAACAAATCACTGAAAGAACTTCAATTCTTTTATTACCTTTTAGAGGTAAATTCTGATATTACCAGGAGATGGTCAAATTTCATATTGAAAACCATCAGAGATAAAGCAAGAATTTATGGTTCAAGAGTTACAGAATTCATTCCTAGTATTGTTGAAGATGATGGAAGTGAAACTCCAATGAAGAAAAATTATGTTAAGCTTAAAGTGTTACTGAATGAGAAATGTCTGTGCTACAATGAAGGTTCTCTCACTCCTATTATCAGATGATGCCAAAAAAGGGGAGAAGATAGTTAAGTCCAAATGCTCTAATGATCAAATACTGAAGAAGAAAGATGATGAAGCTGATGACCAGGGAAACCCTAGCAAGGGCAGAGGTCAAGTTCAAATTAAAGGGCAAAGCAACAAGATTTCTTCAAGGAAACTAATTATTAATGCAAGCAAATCTTTTATTCAAAAGAAGACAAGTTCTGAAGCTGCTCAAACTCAAAATCTGATAGAAAGTACTGATACTCAAAATCTGATATCAAGTTCTGATGAGCAAAGTATGATGACAAAGCCTGATGTTCTGATATAAGGTGGAAGTCAAGATTCTCAAAGGTTTATGCAAACTCTGAAGCTCAAGGGAAAGCAGACTATTGTCTACTACAAAGATCCCAAGATTCAGACACTTGATGAGGAAATTGCTGAAAAACTGTTTCTGAAACATAATCCATGAATGGATTTAGAAAATCTCAAGGAAGGAGAAGCTAGATTTAAAGCTGAAAAGTCAAATCTAAAGCCAAAAGCTTCTATTGCAAAGAAACCTCCAAGGCCTAAGGTAAAAGGCATTGTGATCAAGGAGAACTCACATACTAAGGCATCAAAGCCCAAAACAAGATCACAGATTGAGATTGATCCCAAAGACAAAGGAAAGGGAAAAGTTGATGAACCAATCAAGCCACTGGAGATGAAAATTCCTCAAATTCTGATAAAACCAGTGTGCAAAATGGTTCAAGTTACTGATGATACTCTTTCTGAAGATGAAGATGTTCAAACTCTGCAAAGAAAGAAGATTACGGAAGAATTCAAGACAACCTCTGACAAGGCCTAAGTTGTTCAGAGTGAAGAACTGTAAGATACAACAAAAACAGTAAGTTCTGATAAATTCATCAAGACATCAACCTCTGACAGTGCTCAAGTTAATTTAGACAAGATGGAAGTAGCTGATAAAAAGAAACTTATATGGAAAAATGTCAAACCATCATATCCAAAGAAAAGCCAATTGATGTCTACTTTCATGACTATTGGGTTAAATGCTAGAGAACCAAGAGACAGGGCTGGACTAGGTTCTGATGAAGCAAAGATCAAGACAGGAGTTGAAGTTCCTACTAGCGATCCATTTCTTTTGACTGACTGACCTGTTGAAGATGTTACACAGAAACACCTTGATAAGGTTATCTCTGTTCAAGTGGTACTGGATGCTCATCAAAAGCACAATGTCAAGGAAAATCTGATTCTATTTCTTGAAGATGGAAGGACATATCAGATGTCAGAATCAGATGTGCTAAACAAATCACTGAAAGAACTTCAATTCTTTCATTACCTTTTAGAGGTAAAGTCTGATATTACCAGGAGATGGTCAAACTTCATATTGAAGACCATTAGAGATAAAGCAAGAATTTCTGGTTAAAGAGTTACAGAATTCATTCCTAGTATTGTTGAAGATGATGGAAGTGAAACTCCAATGAAGAAAAATTCTGCTAAGCTTGAAGTGTTACTGAATGAGAAATGTTTGTGCTACAATAAAGGTTCTCTCACTCCTATTATTAGATGATGCCAAAAAGGGGGAGAAGATAGTTAAGTCCAAATGCTCTAATGATCAAATACTGAAGAAGAAAGATGATGAAGCTGATGACCAGGGAAACCCTAGCAAGGGTAGAGGTCAAGTTCAAATTAAAGGGCAGAGCAACAAGATTTCTTCAAGGAAACTAATTATTAATGTAAGCAAATCTTCTATTCAAAAGAAGACAAGTTCTGAAGCTGCTCAAACTCAAAATCTGATAGCAAGCACTGATACTCAAAATATGATATCAAGTTCTGATGAGCAAAGTATGATGACAAAGCCTGATGTTCTGATACAAGGTGGAAGTCAAGATTCTCAAAGGTTTATGCAAACTCTGAAGCTCAAGGGAAAGCAGACTACTGTCTACTACAAAGATCCCAAGATTCAGACACTTGATGAGGAAATTGCTAGAAGATTGTTTCTGAAACATAATCCAGGAATGGATTTAGAAAATCTCAAGGAGGAAGAAGCTAGATTTAAAGCTGAAAAGTCAAATCTAAAGCCAAAAGCTTCTATTGCAAAGAAACCTCCAAGGCCTAAGGTAAAAGGCATTGTGATCAAGGAGAAGTCATATACTGAGGCATCAAAGCCCAAAACAAGATCACAGATTGAGATTGATGACAAAGACAAAGGAAAGGGAAAAGTTGATGAACCAATCAAGCCACTGGAGATGAAAATTCCTCAAATTCTGATAAAACCAGTGTGTAAAATGGTTCAAGTTACTGATGATACTCTTGCTGAAGATGAAGATGTTCAAGCTCTGCAAAGAAAGAAGATTACTGAAGAATTCAAGACAACCTCTGACAAGGCTCAAGTTGTTTAGAGTGAAGAACTGCAACCTACAACAGAAATAACAAGTTCTGATAAATTCATCAAGACATCAACCTCTAACAGTGCTCAAGTTAATTTAGACAAGATGGAAGTAGCTGATAAAAAGAAACTTCTGTGGAAAAATGTCAAACCATCAGATCCAAAGAAAAGCTAATTGGTGTCTACTTTCATGACTATTGGGTTAAATGCTAGAGAACCAAGAGACAGGGCTGGACTAGGTTCTGATGAAGCAATGATCAAGAGAGGAGTTGAAGTTGCTACTAGAGATCCATTTCTTTTGACTGACAGACGTCTTGAAGATGTTACACAGAAATACCTTGATAAGGTTATCTCTTTTCAAGTGGTACTGGATGCTCATGACAAGCACAATGTCAAGGAAAATATGATTCTATTTCTTGAAGATGGAAGGTCATATCAGATGTCAGAATCAGATGTACTGAACAAATCACTGAAAGAACTTCAATTCTTTCATTACCTTTTAGAGGTAAAGTCTGATATTACCAGGAGATGGTCAAACTTCATATTGAAGACCATCAAAGATAAAGCAAGAATTTCTGGTTCAAGAGTTACAGAATTGATTCCTAGTATTGTTGAAGATGATGGAAGTGAAACTCCAATGAAGAAGAATTCTGCTAAACTTGAAGTGTTATTGAATGAAAAATGTTTATGCTACAATGAAGATTCTTCTCATCCTAGGGTAATAAGATTGAATGATGGTTTAGAAAGAAACCATATCTCTACTTTAAGGACTGCAATCTACCAGATTAGGAGTCAAGATGAAGAGATGAAGCAAGATAAAGCTACAATATCTCAAGTCCTAAAGAGTAAAGAAGAAAAGCTGATATCAAGCTTTGTCAAGAATCATTATGGATTTAGATTGACACGGTGAGATTTATCTAGTTAAACTCTTATTGCATTTGTACTTAAATGTTTTTGACATCATCAAATCTATTAACTTGTATATTTTGCATAATTTACAAGTTGGGGGAGATTGTTAGATATATTTGAGATGTCATGTCTAATATGATTCATGTTTCATTTTCAGATCTTAACAAACAGGACATATCAGGACTTACTGAAATCAGGACTTACTGGAAGTCAGAACTTAATATCAAAACTTAAGGTCATATCAGAACTTAAGTGTGGGAAGACTTTCATATAAGGAAGGAAGCTGATTTACAGGAGAAGATCGAGACTAAGACAAAAGAAGATATATATGAAAAGAGTTAGAAGACTGAAAGACTTGTAGAAGATATCTGATTGATATATTTTAGGAGACAGAAGTATATTCCATATTAATTAGAAGTTATCTTGTAACTGTGTACTATATAAACACAGACTTGGGGTTTACACTATATGTGTTATCATTATCGAGAAGATTATACATTGTAACCTAGCAGCTCTTAGTGATATTTGTTCATCCCTGAGAGAGAACAACAGTTCTTATTATAACAGAGTGTTAGATATATTTGAGATGTCATGTCTAATATGATTCATGTTAAGATTTCAGATTTTAACAAACAGGACATATCAGGACTTACTGATATCAGGACTCATTGGAAGTCAGAACTTAATATCAGAACTTAAGGTCATATCAGAACTTAAGTGTGGGAAGACTAACTGATAAGGAAGGAAGCTGATTTACAGTAGAAGATCGAGACTAAAACAAAAGAAGATATGTATGGAAAGAGTTAGAAGACTGGAAGACTTGTAGAAGATATCTGATTGATATATTTTAGGAGACAGAATTATATTCCATATCAATTAGAAGTTATCTTGTAATTGTGTACTATATAAACACAGACTTAGGGTTTATACTATATGCGTTATCATTATCGAGAAGATTATACATTGTAACCTAGCAGCTCTTAGTGATATTTGTTCATACTGAGAGAGAACAACAGTTCTTATTGTAACAGAGTTTATTCAATATACTTGATCTTTGTTACATATTTGTGTTAAATCGATTTGATTGTATAAACACTATATTCAACCACCTTCTACAGTGTTGTGTGACCTAACAATTGGTATCAGAGCCTATATGTTAACACACATGCAGTAAAGATCCATACAATCATGTCTGAAGAAGCACAAACTCCAACCAAGCCCACCAAAACTGAAGAAACTCAAAAGATTCAAACCCACAGTCGATATGAGACTATTAAGGTTCCCATACTGAGACCTTCTGAGTATCCCATATGGAAAGTGAAGATGGCTATGTTTCTGGAAGCTACAGATCCAGAATACCTTGACAGAATTAATGAAGGACCACATAAGCCTACCAAGTTCTCTGTTGTAGTTGCTGATCAACCAGTAAAGACCATACCAAAGGAGAAATGTGAGTATACAGCTGAAGACATCTCATATATTGCCAAGGATACAAGGGTAAGGCATTTATTGCATAGTGCCATTGATAATGTCATGTCAAACAGGGTAATTAATTGCAAAACAACAAAGGAGATATGGGATGCTTTGGAGACAAGATGTCAGGGAACTGATGCAATCAAGAAGAACATGAGGACTATACTCACTCAAGAGTATGAGCACTTTGACTCAAAAGCTGATGAGTCTTTAACTGACTTATATGACAGGTTTGTCAAACTCTTGAATGATCTGTCACTGGTGGACAAGGAATATGATCTTGAAGATTCAAATCTAAAATTCATTTTAGCTCTTCCTGAAAAATGGGATTTGAAGTGTACTACCATAAGAGACAACTATGATCTTATTGAAACTACTCTTGATGAAATTTATGGTATGCTCAAGACTTATGAACTTGAGATGGATCAAAGGAGCAAGAGGCATGGAAGAAAGTCAAGGATAGTTGCTCTTAATACTGAGGAGGAATCTCCTAAATTGGCTGCCTCGAAAAGGGGAAAAGGAAAGGCTCTCATCTTAAAGTCTGATTCAGAGTCATCATATTCTGATGATGATGATTCAGAAACTGAAAGTTTACCTGAAATAGATGTTGATGAAGAGATGATGAAATTGTGTGCTCGTATGGTAAAGGGTATCACAAAGATAGCCTACGGGAAATTCAGAAAAGGAAAGAAGTTTTTCAGGAAAAGTGGAAGTTCTGATAAGAAAGGGTACAGAAAGTCTGAAAGTAAAGGAAAGTTTGATAGAGGAGACAACTCAAATGTCAAATGCTACAATTGTGGTGAAAGAGGCCACATATCTCCTGACTGTAAGAAAGGAAAAAGTGACAAAGGCAAGGCACTTGTCACGAAGAAGAAAAGCTGGACAGACACTTCAGATTCTGAACATGAGGTGAACTATGCCCTGATGGCAAATGCTGACAGCAGCCCTGAAACTGCTGAATTGAAGGTACCTCAAACAACTTATGCCTTTAATACTGATGATATTATTGAGTTGATATTGTATCTTAAAACCATGTTCATTAGTTATAGAGATCAGACTTTAACATGTGAAATATTAACATCTGAAAATCTAGCTTATAAAAAGAGAAATGATTATTTAGAAAAAGAGTTAGTTTTTCTTCATCAAACTAAGAAAGAAAAAGATGATGCTTTATATGTTAGAGATGGAGTGTTAAAACTGAATGAATATCTAAAAGCTGACTTAGAAAAGGAAAGAGGGATTATCAAAACTTGGACTAACTCTGGCAGAACAACTCAGAATTTATTAAGTAGTGGAAACTGGAAAGAGGGCTTAGGTTATGGAGATGATAAAAGTGAAAAAGGAACTGAACAATTTGAGCCAATTATTGTTAAACAGACTGCTAAGCCAAAGGTAAATCATGTTAAGTTTGTAGCAAAAACTGTAAAGTCTGATTCTGAAAAGATGAAAGAATCTAGGACAGAAGTAAAAGAAAAATCAACTTCTGACAAATTAGAACAGGATAAACCAGCTGAAGTAAACATAGGCTTAATGACAAAGAAGCAGCTTTAAGTATAAGATGAAAGATATTAGGAATGTCAACAAGGTAAAGGAAGTTAGGAAAAATAGGAATGGAAAGGAAGGTGTGAACAAAAGCAATAATTATATGCATGTTCCTAATGCTCCAAGAAAGAAATGTTATAACTGTGGAAACTCTAACCATCTTGCTTCTTTTTGTAGGAAAAATAAAGATATAAACTCTTTACCTCCTAATTCAGGAGTGAAGAGTCAGTCTGTTAGGTTTAAACCACAAAATCCTTGTTTTCATTGTGGTTGTTTATGGCATTCCATTTATACTTGTAAGGAATATCATAGTTTGTACTATGATTATTATCAAATAAAACCTTCTTTAAAGAAAGTTAGTATTATTCCTTCTAGTGTAAAGTCTGATGCAAAGTCTGATATAAACTCTGATAAATAGGATGTTAGCATAAACTCTGAAATTAAATCCGCTGCAAATGCTAACAAACTTAAAAAGGCCAAAGGATCCAAGCAAGTCTGGGTCCTTAAAACTAACCAATAGTGGTCTTTGTGATTGCAGGGCAACATGAAAGATATCCTAGTGCTGGACAGTGGATGTTCAGGACATATGACTGGAAATAAAGCCCTGCTATCAGACTTTGTGGAGAAAGCTGGCCCAGGAGTTTCTTATGGAGATGGAAACATGGGAAAAACTTTGGGATATGGCAATATCAATCTTGGTAATGTCATCATTGAAACAGTAGCTCTTTTCTCAGGACATAAACACAATCTGCTAAGTGTGAGTCAAATCTGTGACAGAGGTTATCATGTGGATTTCTCTGAAGAACACTGTGAAGTTGTAAGCAATTTTACAGGCAAAGTGGTTCTGAAAGGTTACAGGCATGGTAACATTTATGAAGCCGAACTTTCAACAATTTCTGATGGTTCTGCAATCTGTCTGTTGAGTAGAGAATCAATTGAAGAAAGCTGGCATTGTCACAAAAGACTCTCTCATTTAAATTTCAACAACATAAATGACCTTGTAAAGAAAGATCTTGTGAGAGGACTGCCAAAATCAGTATTTGCTCCTGATGGCCTTTGTGATTCATGTCAAAAGGAAAAACAAAAAAAAATCTTCATTCAAGAGCAAAACTTAATCTTCAATTCTTGAGCCTTATCACCTACTGCATGTTGATCTATTTGGTCCAGTCAATGTCATGTCTATAGCAAAGAAGAAATATGCTATGGTTATAGTGGATGAGTTCACAAGATACACTTGGGTGTATTTCTTGAACAAGAAGAATGAAACTGCATCTACTCTAACTGATCATGTCAAACAGCAGGATAAATTGGTCAAAGATTCTGTTAAAATAATAAGAAGTAATAATGGCACTGAGTTCAAGAATTCATTCATGGAAGAGTTATGCAAAGAGCATGGAATCAAACAGCAATTTTCTGCACCTGGAACTCCACAGCAAAATGGAGTTGTAGAAAGAAAGAACAGGACTCTCATTGAAGTTGCATGAACTATGCTTGATGAAGCAAAGCTACCAACCTACTTTTGGGCTGAAGCTGTGCAGACTGCTTATTTTACACGGAATGCTACACTCATAAATAAGCATGGAAAAATACCATATAAGATGGTGAAGAAAAAGTAGCCAAATCTGAAATACTTTCATGTATTTGGATGTAAGTGTTTTGTTCTTAAGACTCATCCTGAACAGCTGTCAAAATTTGATCTAAAAGCTGATGAAGGAATTTTTGTTGGATATCCACTTTCCACAAAAGCCTTCAGAGTCTACAATTTAAGAACAAGGGTTGTCATGGAATCTATCAATGTATCTTTTGATGATAAGAAGATTACTGGACTTGAAGATTTTAATGATCATGATCAACTGAGATTTGAAAATGAAGATTTAAATTCTAATTCTGTAAATTCTGATGACTTAAACTCTGATCATGTAAGTTCTGACAGATTAAGTTCTGATGTCATTGAAACTGTGGTAACAACTCCAAAGGAAAATGCACCTGTCCAGGGGGAGCAAGTTAAAGATCCTACCGCAACTCAAGACTCTCAAGAAGCATCAGAACCTATCACTGGCTCTTCAAGTTTTGATTCATCAAGTTCTGATGAGCCAAATTCTGATATTTCTAGAAACTCTGATTTTTCAAATCCTGAAGGATCTAACTCAAATTCTGAAGTCTCAGAGAGCATAACTACAGGAGGCATCAGAAAATGCTGATGGAGATAGCATGGATCATGGGGGAGGATCCAGTTCTAGAAATCAACTTCCATCTGCAAGGAAGTGGACCAAATCACATACACCTGACTTAATAATTGGAGATCCTGAAGCAGGTGTCAGAACTAGAACTGCAACATCAAATTAATGTCTTTTTTATTCTTTTCTATCTCAGACTGAACCAAAGAAAGTGGAAGAACCTCTTCAAGATGCTGATTGGGTGCAAGCAATGTAGGAAGAGTTAAATGAATTTGAAAGAAATAAAGTCTGAACCCTAGTGCCAAGACCAAAGAACAGATCAGTTGTTGGCACAAAGTGGGTGTTCAGAAACAAAATTGATAGAGATGGCATAATTACAAGGAACAAAGCAAGGCTGGTTGCTAAGGGCTACTCTCAACAGGAGGGTATTAATTATGATGAAATAATTGCACCAGTTGCTAGATTGGAATCCATTAGAATCTTTTTGGCTTATGCTGCTCACAAAAAGTTTAAAGTCTTTCAAATGGATGTGAAAAGTGTTTTTGTCAATGGAGAATTGGAAGAAGATGTATATGTTGAACAACCTCCAGTATTTGAAGACTTAAAATTTCTAATTCATGTCTACAGATTAGACAAAGCACTTTATGGCCTTAAGCAAGCTCCAATAGCATGGTATGAGACTTTAGCTCAATTTCTTAAGCAAAGCTAATGCAGTCTAGATATCAAATAAGTATGATGGGAGAACTTAGCTATTTTCTGGGACTTCAAGTCAAGAAAAATGAAGAAGGTACTTTTATCAATCAATCCAAGTACACCAAAAATTTACTCAAGAAATTTGGAATGCAAGACTGTTCAACTGCATCCACTCTCATGGCCACTGCAACCAAGTTAGATAAAGATACTGGTTCATCAGTAGATATTACTAACTACAGAGGTATGATTGGCTCTTTATTCTATTTAATTGCAAGTAGACCTGATATCATGTATGCAACCTGTCTTTGTGCAAGATTTCAGGCTGATCCAAGAGAACATCATCTAATAGCTGTGAAAAGAATTTTCAAGTATCTCAAGGGTACAGCTGATCTAGGATTATGGTATCCTAGAGAATCAGATTTTAAGCTAATAGGTTACTCAGATACAGATTTTGCAGGATACAAAATAGACAGGAAAAACACAAGTGGAAGCTGCCAATTTCTTGGAGGCAGATTGGTTTCTTGGTTTAGCAAGAAAGAGAAATCAATTTCCACATTGTTAAAGGTGATGAGCTGATGATGAATTCTGATATCAAGACACAGCTCAAGATCACTGCTCTATCTACCAAGAACCTTCAAGGTCTTCACTCTCAAACTCAAGTAAAGGCTGATACACTACAAGAGTCATTTAACAAGCTAGATATACAAATCAAGCTTGACAAGACAAGGATTATCAGGCCTACACTTGAGAAAGTATAAGAAATTGAGAAAGCTCAAGAGAAGCAACAGGCCCAAATCTCTGAGGTCCTGGCTAATCAAGCTTCTCAACAGGCTCAATTGGATGAGATCCAATCTTCAGTTGAAATTATTCTCTCACTCCTATTATCAGATGATGCCAAAAAGGGGGAGAAGATAGTTAACTCTAAATGCTCTAATGATCAAATACTGAAGAAAAAAGATGATGAAGCTGATGACCAGGGAAACCCTAGCAAGGGTAGAGGTCAAGTTCAAAGTAAGGGGCAGAGCAGCATGGTTTCTTCAAGGAAAATAATTACTGAAGCAAGCAAATCTTCTACTCAAAAGAAGACAAGTTCTGAAGCTGCTCAAACTCAAAATCTAATAGCAAGTACTGAAACTCAAAATCTGATATCAAGTTCTAATGAGCAAAGTCTGATGACAAAACCTGATCTTCTGATACAAGGTGGAAGTCAAGATTCTCAAAAGTTCATGCAAACTCTAAAGCTCAAGGGGAAGCAGACTACAGTCTACTACAAGGATCCCAAGATTCAGACACTTGATGAGGAAGTTGCTAGAAGATTGTTTCTAAAGCATATTCCAGGAATGGATTTAAAAAATCTCAAGGAGAAAGAAGCTAGATTTAAAGCTGAAAAGACAAATCAAAAGCCAAAAGCTTATATTACAAAGAAACCTCCAAGGCCTAAGGTAAAAGGAATTGTGATCAAGGAGAAGTCACATACTGAGGCATCAAAGCCCAAGACTAGATCATAGACTGAGATTGATCCCAAAGATAAAAGAAAGGGAAACGTTGATGAACCAATCAAGCCACTAGAGATGAAAATTCCACAAATCCTGATGAAACCAGTGTGCAAAATGGTTCAAGTTACTGATGATACTCTTGCTAAAGATGAAGATGTTCAAACTCTGCAAAGAAAGAAGATTACTGAAGAATTCAAGACAACCTCTGACAAGGTTCAAGTTATTCAGAGTGAAGAACTGCAAGCTACAACAGAAACAGCAAGTTCTTATAAAATTATCAAGATATCAACCTCTGACAATGCTCAAGTTGATTTAGACAAGATGGAAGTAGCTGATAAAAAGAAACTTCTGTGGAAAAATGTCAAACCATCAGATTTAAAGAAAAGCCAATTGCTGTCTACTTTCATGACTATTGGGTTAAATGCTAGAGAACCAAGAGACAGGGCTGGACTAGGTTCTGATGAAGCAAAGATCAAGACAGGAGTTGAAGTTGCTACTAGCGATCTATTTCTATTGACTGACTGACCTCTTGAAGATGTTACACAGAAACACCTTGATAATGTTATCCATGTTCAAGTGGTACTGGATGCTCATGACAAGCACAATGTAAAGGAAAATCTGATTCTATTTCTTGAAGATGGAAGGACATATCAGATGTCAGAATCAGATGTGCTGAACAAATCACTGAAAGAACTTCAATTCTTTCATTACCTTCTAGAGGTAAAGTCTGATATTACCAGGAGATGATCAAACTTCATATTGAAGACCATCAGAGATAAAGCAAGAATTTCTGGTTCAAAAGTTACAGAATTCATTCTTAGTATTGTTGAAGATGATGGAAGTGAAACTCCAATGAAGAAGGATTCTGCTAAGCTTGAAGTGTTACTGAATGAGAAATGTATGTGCTACAATGAAGATTCTTCTCATCCTAGGGTAATAAGACTGAATGATGGTTTAGAAAGAAACCATATCTCTACTTTAAGGACTACAATCTATCAGATTGGAAGTCAGAATGAAGAGATGAAGCAAGTCAAGACTACACTCTCTCAAGTCTTGAGGATTAAAGAAGAAAAGCTGATATCAAGCTTTGTCAAGAATCATTATGGATTCAGATTGACTCAGTGAGATTGGTAAAAGCTACAAGGACTGTAAGTTGTAGTTAGTTATCTAGTTAAACTCTTATTTACATTTGTACTTAAATGTTCTTGACACCATCAAATCTATTAACTTGTATATTTTGCATAATTTACAAGTTGGGGGAGATTGTTAGATATATTTGAGATGTCATGTCTAATATGATTCATGTTTAGTTTTCAGATCTTAACAAACAGGATATATCAGGACTTACTAATATCAGGACTTACTGGAAGTCAGAACTTAATATCAGAACTTAAGGTCACATCAGAACTTAAGTGCCGGAAGACTTACAGATAAGGAAGGAAGCTGATTTACAGTAGAAGATCGAGACTAAAACAAAAGAAGATATGCATGGAAAGAGTTAGAATAATGGAAGACTTGTAGAAGATATCTGATTGGAGAGAGAATTATATTCCATATCAATTAGAAGTTATCTTGTAACTGTGTACTATACAAACACAGACTTAGGGTTTACACTATATGTGTTATCATTATCGAGAAGATTATACATTGTAACCTAGCAGCTCTTAGTGATATTTGTTCATCACTGAGAGAGAACAACAGTTCTTATTGTAACGGAGTTTATTCAATATACTTGATCTTTGTTACATACTTGTGTTAAATCGATTTGATTGTATGAACACTGTATTCAACCCCCTTCTACAGTGTTGTGTGACCTAACACAGAGTTTATTCAATATACTTAATCTTTGTTACATACTCATGTTAAATTGATTTGATTGTATAAACACTGTATTCAACCCCCTTCTACAGTGTTGTGTGACCTAACAAGCTGTAGAAGTAGAAACTGAATTTTACTTTTTACTGAACCAGGACACAAGCTTGTTTCCTAGAAATTGACAGGTTCCTGTTGTACTTTTTCTGTCTATTTGACAACCTGCATAATCTGCATCTGAATAACAAGTTAGATCAAAACCAGAATCTCTAGGGTACCAAATACCAAGTTTTGGTGTTCCCTTGAGATATCTGAAAATTCTCTTAATAGCCACTAGGTGAGCTTCTCTAGGATCATCCTAAAATCTAGCACAAAGACAAGTAGCAAACATTAGATCTGGCCTACTAGCTGTTAAGTACAGAAGTGAGCCAACCATGCCCCTATAACTTAAAATATCCACAAACTTTTCAATAGTGTTTAATTCAAGCTTAGTTGCAGTGGCCATGGGAGTTTTTGCAGATGTGCAATCCATTATATCAAACTTCTTTAAAAGATCATGAATGTATTTAGTTTGACTAGTGAATATTCCATCACTAACTTGCTTAACTTGTAAACCAAGAAAGTAAGTTAGTTCTCCCATCATACTCATTTCATACTTATTTTGCATCAATTTGGCAAATTTTTGCAAAGTTTTTCATCTGTAGAGCCAAATATAATATCATCTATATAAATTTGAACAAGTATACTAGAGCCATTAACATTTCTAAAGAATAAAGTTTTATCCATAGTACCTCTTGTGAAGTGATTTTCCAAAAGAAACTTTGATAAAGTATTATACCAGGCTTTAGGTGCTTGCTTCAGTCCATAGAGTGCTTTCAAAAGATAGTAGACATGATTTGGGAAATTTGGATCTTCAAAACCAAGAGGCTGACTGACATAGACTTCCTCCCCCAAATCTCTATTTAGAAAAGTACTCTTGACATCCATTTGATAGATTTAAAATTGGCATGGGCTGCATAGGCTAAGAAAATTCTGATGGCTTCAAGTCTTGCAACAGGAGCAAAAGTTTCATCAAAATCTATTCCTTCTTGTTGACAATAGCCCTTAGCAACAAATCTAGCTTTGTTCTTGACCACTATGCCATTTTCATCCATCTTGTTTCTGAATACCCATTTAGTGTCAATTGGATTATTTCATTTAGGCTTGGGTACCAACTTCCATACTTTATTCCTTTCAAATTGGTTTAGCTCCTCCTGCATAGCTAAAATCCAATTAGGATCCAACAAAACTTCTTCTACCTTCTTGGGTTCTTCCTTAGATAGGAAGCTGCTATATAGACATTCTTCTTGAGTTGCTCTCCTTGTTTGAACTCTAGAGGATACATCACCAATAATGAGCTCAAAGGGGTGATCTTTTGTCCATTTCCTTTGTTGAGGTAGATTAGCTCTAGATGAAGAGACCTCATTGTTGTCTTGATGTGTGACTGAGTTTTGATTATTAGAGACTCCCCCTGAGTTTATGGATCTTTGATTTGAGAAAGGGGAACTTTATGTAAGTGATCTATTCTGACTTGCAGCTTCTTTTGATGACCCGACGGATGGTGCATTTTGAGTTCCGACGGATGAAGCTGATTGTCTCTCGACGGATAAAGCAGATTGTCTCCCGACGGATGAAGCATTTTACATCTCGACGGATGTTGAATTTTGTGCTTCATTAGTAGTAGATTTTTCTGCATTATCCTTGGCCATTGTTTCTTGATCACTTTCATCATCACTATCATCACTAACCATCTCCACATTATCAAATTTGAGACTTTCATGAGAATCTTCATCTTGCAGTCCTTCAATCTTTTTATCATCAAACACAACATGTATTGTTTCCATAACAATGTTGGTTCTAAGATTGTAGACTCTATATGCTTTTCCCATAGCATATCCAACAAAAATTCCTTCATCTGCTTTAGCATCAAACTTCCCATGTTGATCAGTCTGATTTCTCAAGATATAACATTTGCAGCCAAAGACATGAAGAAAATTTAGAGTTGGCTTTTTGTTCTTGAACAATTGGTAGGGTGTCATACACTTTGCTTGATTAACCAAAGAAATATTATGAGTGTAGCATGCAGTATTTACAGCTTCAGCCCAGAAGTATGTTGGTAATTTTGATTCTTCAAGCATTGTCCTTGCAGCTTCAATAAGTGATATGTTCTTTCTTTCCACTACTTCATTCTGTTGTGGAGTCCTTGCTGCTGAAAACTCATGCAGAATCCCATTTTCCTCACAAAATGCTCTCATGACAGAATTCTTGAACTCAGTTTCATTGTCACTCATGATTCTTCTAACTTCGAAGTCAGGATGATTGTTGACTTGCCTTATGTGATTGATGATGATTTCACTAGCCTCATCTTTAGACTTTAGGAAATATGTCCAAGAGAACTTTGAGAAATCATCTACAATTACTAGGCAAAATCTTTTCCTTGAGATGGACAATACATTGACTGGTCCAAATAAATCCATGTGAAGCAGTTGCAAAGGCTCTTCAATTGTTGAATCAAGTTTCTTCCTGAATGATGCTTTGATCTGCTTCCCTTTTTGGCAGACATCACACAGTCCATCCTTTGAAAACTCCACTAGAGGAATGCCTCTTACCAGTTCTTTCTTTACAAGCTCATTCATGGTCTTGAAGTTTAAATGGGATAGCTTCTTGTGCCATAGCCAACTTTCATCCTGACTTGCTTTACTGAGAAGACAAGTTACAGATTCTGCTTTAGTTGAGTTGAAATCAGCTAGGTACACATTTCCTCTTCTCACACCAGTGAGAACCACTTTGTTGCTTCTTTTATTAGTCACAACACAGGCTTCTGTGTTGAAGGTTACTGAATTGCCTTTGTTACAAAGCTGGCTGATACTCAACAGATTGTGTTTGAGACCATCCACTAAGTCAACCTCCTCAATGATGACATTTTCCTTTGAAATCAAGCCATATCCCACAGTATAACTGTTACGACCGGCATTTTATATAATATTATTTGTGAATTTGGTATAATATTAAGTCAAATGAAAATATATTCAATGATTGTACATTTGTGTGAGTGAAAATTTCTGCATTATAAATTTGCTTTGGGTAGTATATGATTTTTCAAAGCAAGAGTTTATTTAATTTCTTTATTTTTGATTTATAAGGAATATTCTAAGCTTTGGAAAAATCTTCTTTTAAAAGATATTTTGATCACAAATTTTGAAAATGATTTTATAAAGTCTCTAAAAATACAAGTTATTTTATGGTATAAATTTTATAATTTTTGAACTTGTATTTTATTTTATAAAAATAAATCTTTACAAATTTTATTTGTTATAATTATCAAATTACATGAATAACCTTGCATGCAAACTCTCTTTCTATTCTCTCAAAGGGCAAATAAGACTTTTCCAACCCCACTAACTCATTTGATTATTACCAAATTACTACCTTAGCCTTGCATGCAAAATGGCCTAACTTTAGCCAAGGGACATTTTTGTAAGTTCTCACTTCCACTCATTACTTGTCAACCAAATAGCATAAAACAAACAAATCAAAGTGGAGAGAAGTCATTCATCATTTCACACTCCAACACACCACAAAAATTTCTCTCTTCCCCTCCCTCCCTTTTGCTCTCGGCCGAACCCCATTTCCCCCACTCCCTTCCATTTTTCATTCCATTTCTCATCTTCCCTAGTGTAATTCTTTCACCTACATTTATTTTATATACTTCCCAAGAGTTTTGTGATTTGGAAGATGAAGTTTCATGGTTGCATGTGTAGTTTTGTGTGATCTCCAAAGAGAAACTCTTGATTCTTGTGAATTCAAGAGCTCTCTATGAGATATATTATGTATATGTGCTAACTAAGTGTTTTATGGAGATATCATGCTTTAAAATCCTTTGCATGCTACTGAAATCTCATTATAAATTTATGTTTAGCCATGCATGCTAGTTTTAAGACATTAAAATGATGATCAACCATGTTTTGCATGCTATTCTTTTCGAAATCATGTTGTTATCTATAAAATTCGAAATAGATGTGCTTAAATAGATTGTTTCCATGATGAATTTCTTATTAATACTTAAAAGGAGTTATATTTCATAATTATTAAGGATAAGTATTAGGTGCAAGTCGATTTTGCAAGCATTTACAACTTTATGCCTAGCCGAAATCTTGTTATGTGCTTTCCATGAGTTGCATGTTATATATTTAGTTGCATGTTGTTGTTTTTAGGCATGGATGATCTCACCCAATGTTATTTTGAGAATAAAGGAGTTAGTTCAGTAGATTACCATGTATAAGTCTTGGTTTAAGTATTGAGTTTTTGTTAGTTGAGTTGTCAAGTCAAAACCTTGGAAAAATGAGAGTTATAGTTTCTGCAGAAAAAATCAGTTTAATACCCTGAGGTTTAGAGTGAGTTTTGACCATGTCATTGATGTGCACTTTGAGGCCCAAGCTACTAGAAGTTAGTATGGGGAGTATATAATAGGTTTTAGGAGTTGGTTGGAGGTTTGCATGTCATTTGGTTAGGTGCACAAGTAGAATAACAAAATATGTCCAGCAGGGGACAGTTTTGTTGCAACTTAGAAATAGGGAGATTTGGCCATGACATGGGTAGGCCCTCATTAGGCCCAATTGGGCCTTAGTTAGAGGGTATGTCAGAGAAGTTTTTCCAACCATAGTTCATAGGATATGAGCTAGAACCATGTGTCACAAGTTAATTCAAGTCAGGGCATTTTCTTCCCAGAAAAACAGGAGAACCTTGGACTTTTAGCTTAGGCCCAAGAAGGCCCAAGCCAGGCCTTTGAGCCACATCAATCTTGTGAGATGCCCTTAGGTCAGGAGAGTCTTGTGTAAAAATTTTGAAGAAAAACTTGTAGTTTAAGAGTGTCTAATGCACTCAAGAAACCTTAGTTACCATTCTGAAATTTGCACCAGTGAGCACTTTCACTTATCACATAGTTTTAGAATACTTAGAAGTGAGTATTAGGTCAACCACCATAGTTGTAAGATAGTATAAGGTCAGTAGAGAAAAAGGCACAAGTGAGGGTCAATAGGTTTTGGATAATTTAGGAAAGGCACATTGAGTTAGGAAGCCCAAATTTGAAGACTTTGTTTAGTTAGCGACAAAGTGACTTAAGTGGTGAGTCGAGATCATCCAAGCCTAGTGTGGCATTATGGTGTATATGATGTTATTTGGTATTAATATACGATATGTGATTATGTGGCTACGTGTGTACATTTGAAAATATAATGGTGGATATGAATTAAGTGCGTATAGGCCTAAGTGCCATCCATGTTTAATTTCGGGTTGTAAATAGGTTAAGATGGTAAGAATATATTATAATGAGGATTATTATTATTTATGTAGGATCTCGAGACGAGGGAAAACTTGCCATAAAAGTCGAGTGAAGCTCCAGTTGTTGCTCCTACCAGTCAGACCAGACCAGTCTATCTCAAGGCAAGTGATTCAACTTGACCTTCGTATTTACTGTAAACAGTTCATATATATATCGATGCAATTATCCTGAGTCATTTTGATATATTTAAATCAAGCGTATCTTTTGTTTATCTTTGAGTTACATAGAGATGCCATGAACCCTCGAGTACGTATTGCAAGTAGTTCAAAAGTCTTTCATGATAGTTTAATGCCATGATAAAATAGAGATTTGTTATACTACCTTATTGATCCTTTTGATTATCATGCTATTGATCCCTGAGAAATCTTGATATTGCACCCTGATGCTTTGATTCAACTCTTGAAATAACCTCGATAGAAACTTTATCTTGATACCTAAAAGCCAATCATTTCTTAAATTCATTCATGATTGTTTGATAACCCTATCCTTACCCTAAAAGCTTGATACCCTGTTATATCTTGAGCTGATGATCACTTTCTTTATATTTTAACACCTCTATCCTATTGGAATCAGTGATGCTTATCTTCTTGATGTTCTAATACCTATACCTTGTCTACAACCATTGCTTTAAGCCTAGTTTGGCATTACTCTTTCATATTATCCAATAGCCTTGCTCAATTTCCTTGTCAAAGTTCTTGTTTATGGAAACCTCTCAATTACCCTAATATAGTAAAGTCTAGTGGATCATGGCCCTGAGATTTAGTGTCATATTTCCAGTGTTTTAAGTTGATCTATAATCCCTTGATAAAAATGATTACAGTCGAAAGAGATTTTGTCATAAATCGGCATCAGTTTTTAAAATGATTAAAATGTGGATTTTTCAGTCCCAAAGGGGGATAAATGTTTTCTTTGAATGGTGGATCTGGACTGAGACGCGAGTCCTTTCCACACTTATATTAGGCTTAAAAGTTGCCTAGGGATTCCCAATAATGTTTTAGAACCCAGCGAGGTTCGGGATTACTTCGCGGCTGATCACCGGCTGTAATCCGTAGCGTCATAAAATGATTTTGATTAAGAATGATTTTAAAATTGTTTTGATGCAAGCAAAATGATGCCAACTCATATAAGTTTTATCTCTCGTTATCATTGATTATGTCTTTCCATTGTCATTCCTAAAGGTATATCTCGATTTATGTTTTGCGTTGTACTGTTAGCACTTGTTGAGCTTTTGGCTCACTTCTTGCTTTACCCTGATATTACAGCTAGCAGCTATGGTTAGATTCAAGCAGACTGCCCGTAAGACCTGTGATGCTGATGCTTATGTTCGAGCTCAGGTAGAATAAGTAATAATAGTCGTGTGAGGACTCGGTATTTGTAATCAGATGTAATAGTTGGTAGTGTTGGGCTGTTCCAAACCCTAAACTGTAAGATCTTGGATTTTGGTTGTGTATTCTTCATTAAAAAGATGTAATAGCTATATTTATTTCGCTATTTAAGTTGGGGGTGTGACAATAACCCTTGCTGTCATCTCCAAAAGTGATACTTGGGCCAGCTCTCTCCTTAAACTCTGTGAGCAGGGTAGAATCACCAGTCATGTGTCTTGAACAACCACTATCC
Source organism: Apium graveolens (assembly GCF_009905375.1). Classification (NCBI taxonomy): domain Eukaryota; kingdom Viridiplantae; phylum Streptophyta; class Magnoliopsida; order Apiales; family Apiaceae; genus Apium; species Apium graveolens. The sequence continues at coordinate 189,770,480 of NC_133657.1, forward strand.
AAGTACCAAAGATTCTTTCTGTTTCCCTGCACACATCTAAATCAAATCAAGTTGATTTTGGTACCCAAGTTTCCTTAGGTCCTGCCTTGTTAGCTTTCTTTTTTTATTTCTTAGGTCTTATCTCATTTGACTTAGGAATTTTAGATTCATCCTTAGTCATTTGGATTGGACCTTTGAAACCATTCATTGCAACAGAATTATCATGCATATTATGATTAACAGGAAATGGCATGCTTGGTGTAAACATGTTATTCCAGTAAGGCATGCTAAATGGCATTTGTGGCATACTATATGCAGCATAATAAGGATTAGGTACAAATGGCATATTAGCAAACTGTGCATTCATGTTCTGTGTAGGAATAGCATTAACAGGCATGGGAGGCATGGCATTCATGTTAGGAAATTGAGACTGAACAGACATGGGAGTAGGCATGGCAGATTTGCAATTAACATATAAATGATTTACACTACCACACTTGACACAGTTTTTTCTAGGAGCATATTTATTAGGTGTGTAGTTATTGTGTTTGTAGTTCCTACTTTACCATTCCTATTGTTTTTCCTTTTAGTCTCTGTTTTTACCTCAATTTTCTCAAGTCTGTCACTTAACTGTTTGACAGTCATGTAACCAACATTAGCCTTTTTCCCTTTCTTGACTTGACTTGACTCTCCTAAAAAAAGTTCTTGGAAACAGACCCATACTTCTCATTTAGCTTGATTAGTTTGGCTTTGCTAATGGGCTTGCTCACAGCCGACGGATGAGGATTTTCATCATTCGAAGGATAATACTTTTTGTTATCCGACGGATAGTCCTCATCATCCGTCGAGTCTACATCTATTAGCAGTCCATCTACCAAATTAGGTTCTAGTTTCTCTTTGTTCTTTTTCCAGGCTTCATCACAAAAAGACTCAATTCCTTGAACTTTGGTGATTTGAGCATGGACATCCATGGATGTTTTCCATGCTTTAATCACCTCTTGTTCACGCTCGAGCTGCTTCTTTAAAATCTCTTCCTTTTTCAAGGACTCGGTTAATTCCTCCTTGGCAATCTTACACTCAATTCTTAATTTTTCAAAATCAATAAACTGAGACTCAAGCACATTATTCCTCTCACTTAAAAACAAATTGTTTTCTTTGATTTTAGCATTTTCTTTAGTAAGAGACTTAAGTGTAACACGAAAATGATATAATTCTGTAGACATGTCATTTATGGCATCATTACACTCAGCTTTAGATAAATGTGCAAGGTTTGTAGTAATTACCTGATTGCTTGAGGAACTTGTCTCTGTCTCATCAGACTTGGCCATTAGGGCTAGATTGACATAGCTGGCATCTTCATCTTCATCTACTTTAGCATCAAACTTCCCATGTTGATCAGTCTGATTTCCCAAGATATAACATTTACAGCCAAAGACATGAAGAAAACTTAGAGTTGGCTTTTTGTTTTTGAACAATTGGTAGGGTGTCATACACTTTGCTTGATTAACCAAAGAAATATTATGAGTGTAGCATGCAGTATTTACAGCTTTAGCCCAGAAGTATGTTGGTAATTTTGATTCTTCAAGCATTGTCCTTGCAGCTTCAATAAGTGATATGTTCTTTCTTTCCACTACTCCATTTTGTTGTGGAATTCTTGCTACTAAAAACTTAGTCATAATCCCATTCTCTTCACAAAATGCTCTCATAACAGAATTCTTGAACTCAGTTCCATTGTCACTCCTGATTCTTCTAACTTTGAAATCAGGATGATTGTTGACTTGCCTTATGTGATTGATGATGATTTTACTAGCCTCATCTTTAGACTTTAGGAAATATGTCCAAGAGAACTTTGAGAAATCATCTACAATTACTAGGCAAAATCTTTTCCTTGAGATGGACAACATATTGACTGGTCCAAATAGATCCATGTGTAGCAATTGTAAAGGTTCTTCAATTGTTGAATCAAGCTTCTTCCTGAATGATGCTTTGATCTGCTTCCCTTTTTGGCAGGCATCACACAGTCCATCCTTAGAAAACTCCACTTGAGGAATGCCTCTAACCGATTCTTTCTTGACAAGCTCAATCATGGTCTTGAAGTTTAGATGGGATAGCTTCTTGTGCCACAGCCAACTTTCATCTTGACTTGCTTTACTGAGAAGACAAGTAACAGATTATGCATTTGATGAGTTGAAGTCAGCTAGATACACATTTTATTTTCTCACTCCAGTGAGAACCACTTTGTTGCTCCTTTTGTTTGTTACAACACAGGCTTCTGAATTGAAGGTTACTGAATTGCCCTTATCACAAAGCTGGCTGATACTCAGCAAATTATGCTTGAGACCATCCACTAGGGCAACCTCCTCAATGATGACATTATCTTTTAAAATCAAGCCATATCCCACAATATAACCCTTGTTGTCATCTCTAAAAGTAATACTTGGGCCAGCTCTCTCCTTGAACTCTGTGAGCAGGGTAGAATCTCCAGTCATGTGTCTTGAACATCCAATATCCAAGTACCACGGATTCTTCCTATTTCCCTTAGTCATCCTTAATCATCTGAGTTGGACCTTTGAAACTAGTCATTAAAACAGAATTTTCATGCACATTTGGATTAACATGAAAAGGCATGCTATTTGCAAACATGTTATTCCAGTAAGGCATGTTAAATGACATTTGAGGCATACTAAATACAGCATAATAAGGATTAGGTGCAAATGGCATATTAGCAAATTGTGCATTCATATTCTGATTAGACATAGCATTCATAGGCATGGTAGGCATGGCAGTCATGTTGGGAAAAGATGAAGGTGCAGACATAGGAGTAGGCATGGCAAGTTTGCAATTAACAGACAAATGATCAACACTACCACACTTAACACATATTTTTCTGGGAGCATATTTTGTTAGATATATTTGTGATGTCATGTCTAATAATGATTTGTGTTTAGTTTTCAGATCTTGACTAACAGGACAAATCAGGACATAACTGGAAATCAGTACTTATACTGAAGTCAGAACTTAAGATATCATAACTTAAGATATCAGAAGATATTCATCAGAAGATAATATCAGGACTTAGGAAGACTTTCAGATAAGGAAGGTGGCTGATTGAAGGGAAAGAAGAACAAGACTAAAACAAAAAGAGATATGCATGGAGAAGAATTCTACGAAGAATAGAAGACTTGGAGGAAAAGATAACTAATTGATATATTTTAGGATACAGAATTATATTCGATATCAATTAGAGATTATCTTGTAACTGTGTGGTATATAAACACAACATAGGGTTTACACTAGACGTGTTATCATTATCGAGAATATTATTCATTGTAATCCTAGCAGCTCTCGTGATATTTGTTCGTCACTGATAGAGAACGGTTCCATTGCAATACTGTTTTATTAATAAGATTAATCTTTGTTACATATTTGTGTTCTTAATTCGACTTGATTGAATTATACACTGTATTCAACCCCCTTCTACAGTGTGTGTGACCTAACAAGTGGTATCAGAGCTAATCTGTTAACACATATACAGTAAATATCCAAAACAATCATGTCTGAAGAAGAACAAACTCCAACCAAGCCCGCCAAAACTGAAGAAACTCCAAAGACTCAAATCCGCAGTCGCTATGAGACTATTAGGGTTCCCATGCTGAGACCTTCTGAGTATCCCATATGGAAAGTAAGGATGGCTATGTTTCTAGAAGCTACAGATCCAGAATACCTTGACAGAATTAATGAAGGACCACATGAGCCAACCAAGCTCTCTGTTTTAGTTGCAGATCAGCCAGCAAAGACTGTACCAAAGGAGAAAAGTGAGTATACAGCTGAAGATATCTCATCTATTTCCAAGGATGCAAAGGTAAGGCATTTGCTGCATAGTGCCATTGATAATGTCATGTCAAATAGGGTAATTAACTGCAAGACTGCAAAGGAGATATGGGATGCCTTAGAGACAAGATGTCAGGGAACTGATGCAATTAAGAAGAACAGGAGGACTATACTCACTCAAGAGTATGAGCACTTTGACTCAAAACCTGATGAGTCATTAACTGGTTTATATGACAGATTTGTCAAACTCTTGAATGATCTATCATTGGTGGATAAGGAATATGATCTTGAAGATTCTAATCTTAAATTCCTTTTAGCTCTTCCTGAAAGTTGGGATTTGAAGGCAACTACTATAAGAGACAACTATGCTCTTGATGAAACTACTCTTGATAAAATTTATGGTATGCTCAAAACTCATGAACTTGAGATGGATCAAAAAAGCAAGAGGCATGGGAGAAAGTCAAGGATAGTTTCTCTTAAGGCTGAGGAGGAATCCCCCAAAGTGGCTGCCTCAAAGAAAGGAAAAGGAAAGGCTCTCATCATAAAGTCTGATTCAGATTCATCAAGTTCTGATAATAATGATGATTCAGAAACCGAAAGTCTATCTGAGATGGATGCTGATGAAGAGATGATGAAGAGATGATGAAATTATGTGCTCTTATGGTGAAGGGTATCACAAAGATAGCCTACAGGAAATTCAGAAAGGAAAAGAAGGTTTCCAGGAAAAGTGGAAGTTCTGATAAGAAGAGTTTCAGAAAATCTGAAGGCAAAGAAGGAAAGTCTGATAGAGGAGACTACTCAAATGTTAAATGCTACAATTGTGGTGAAAGAGGCCATATATCTCTTGAATGCAAGAAAGGAAAGAGAGACAAAGGCAAGGCCCTTGTCACAAAGAAGAAAAGCTGGACAGACACTTCAGATTCTGAAGATGATGCCTTGATGGAAAATGTTGATAGCAGTTCTGATGCTGCTGAGTTAAAGGGCAACAGGAAAAACATCCTAGTTCTGGACAGTGGATGTTCAGGACATATGACTGGAAATAAAGCTCTGCTATCAGAATTTATGGAGAAAGCTGGCCCAAGAGTTTCTTATGGAGATGGCAACATGGGAAAAACTCTGGGATATGGCAATATCTATAACACCCCAAAATCCGGGGTCGGGGATCCGGGTGGTCACGAGTTCCATTTCCCTTAATAACACTCAATCTTAATAATTAATCAACTACTCTGTACTGTGACCCCACAATAAACACACACACCACAAGTTATAGTCTCAGAGATGAACATCCAAAAATAATCACAAGTCATTTTATTCCACAATTATCTGCCAATACACCTTAAAAGGTTTTCTGAATAAATTTACATTTTCTTTGCCATTATTACAATTAATAAATATACATAAATCTGGTACATCAAAAGTTGAAGCCTAGCCTATTGGTAGTTCCTACCTCAGCTACAGCGACATCAATGCCTATAGGAAACTGCGGAACGTTTCCTATCCGCTCGCGAATTGGGAGCTTGGTCCTGTTCATCTTTTCTATCTGTTGTTGTGTGATGAAAGAAGAAAGCAAGGGTGAGCAACAAGTCCACCAAAATAATATGTATAATGATTTACAGTATATGAGCCTTCTCATAGTACTCATGAAAGTCTTGGTCAAAAGAAATGAACCAAGTTTGATATCTTAATGCGATGAAGTCGCAAAATATTCAGTATATATACATATATACTTTTCAAAATCTTGGAAGTCCTCTTCCATGCATAATATACACAGAGTTCCAGTTTATAACTGTATAAAACTATCGTTGTAAGGTGATCTCATATATCTAACCTTGTCTCAACATTTTTCTGAAAATCTTTGACATGCATAAGATAATCATTTACTAGATATAAGTTTAAAAGATGAAGTTACAAGATACTCCAATATACTTATATCTTTTTCCAAATACTACTTGAACTACCACCGTTCAAGTTATAATTAGTTCAAAAGTTCATCACATAGATGAGACTACAAGATAATACTTGAATAGATTCAATCTTTAAAATATCATCAAAATAAAATGAAGTTATACGATACTTCATTTGATGCAAACATCATTTTGAAAACTTGACCCTGCCAACACTCAACAATCGCCCAACCGTAGCCTTTCTATCGAAGTGCTCTGGGTAGTGTTGTAGAAATATCCAATTGGATGATGAACTCATTACGGGAGTTTGCCGCGCCAGGAAGACCACTTACGATGATCAGTCGTAGTAGTGCAACCCCACCATTTTCTACATGTAGAGGAGAACCTGTCGGATTTACTTGTCAACCGAACACTGAACTCCTAAGGAATGGACCGCCTTAGCGGAAATTCCAGGCCATTTGGGCCAATATAGTAAGGCTGGGCCGGCGCTACTCGACCACTTACGCCACTCCTAGTTCAGATGAAATCCATGACTCTGAAATGTAAGCTCGTCCCCACTTTCCCCAAGTAAAAACTTGTTGATACGGCTCCACTAAGAAGTCGTATCTGGTTGGAAAGGAAAACTCACCGATATTTCCCAGGCGATGCCTGTTAATGGATTAACTTGTTCCAAGAATTTTACTTCCCTAGTGTTGGGTAAGTAATCAAAATTCTTTTATCAAGACAGCAACCTTGTTGCGAATATAAAACACGCCACAGAGCCGGATCCCTCAGGTTTTGAGCAAGTATTTAAATCCCCTTCGAAAGGAGGATCTTAAATATAAAAATGAATTTTGGGATATGCTCTAACTTTTAAAAATCATTTTGAAGACTCGCAAAACATTTTTAAGAATGTTTGGAGTGATGCTGATTTAACAAAATAAATCAGTCCCAATATATTAGAAAATATCTGAATATTATTATTTAAATAATATTCCCATAAAGAATAATCTTTATAAAAAATAATTGAAGTAGATGTTGTAAACTTATACTTGAAATGAGTATTAAATAACCAAAGATATACTTATACGAAAGTACTATCTTTATTTGAATAATCAAAAATAAGTTTGATTATCGACACCTTATTCTTTAATAAAATAAAGAATATATCTCAGCAAATAATCGGAGTCATAGATCCTCAAATGAATATTCAAAATAATATTCAATAAATAAATAAGTTGAGTCATAAGCCCTCGAATGAATATTCGAAATAATATTCAATAAATAAAATAAGTTGAGTCATAAGCCCTCGAATGAATATTAGAAATAATATTCATTAAATAATATAAAGTTATCGAATAAACCTTATTCGATTAATAGTTTTGAAAACTATAACCATATATATATCAGTATATATATATATATAAAATCTACTTGGGATCCTCGACTCCCGGTTTTAGAAAATGTTTTCACCTTTGGGTCCCTATACTAAGGGTATATGCAAATTACCGCTATTCTCAAGCATAGGTATTATCACCTGAACCAACAAATATATATGGCAAGAATACGAAACAGGCATGCATATGTACCATATCACATGCTACAATATATCGCAAGAATTTGCTAATTTAACCATTATGCATCTATCACAAGATAATGCATATACAAGTGTATACATCACAACAACAGTATAACGGATAGAAAACTTGCCTGAGCGACTGGGGGTTACAATGGCTCGGGACGAGTCTGGTAACCTATAAACAACAAGTAAGTTGGAATTAAACCAAAGTCACTTGTAAATCTATACTTTAACCAAATTAGACTCTAACGCTCGTTTTGCGCTTACTGATTCTCTTAAGTCACTCGAGTACCCTCGGCTCCACCATTTTTAATAAATTACCCATTACGAGTTTTAAAGCGATTCTTTTGCGAGTGCCTTACCAACTGCCTAATCCACTTAACATAATTGTTTCATGCTCCAATTAGTCCTTTAAGGTTTTTAACCTATGTTTCAAAGTAAGGCAAGGGGTAATGATTCGTTCGCGAAACGTCGTTACTTAAAACGGCCATTTCTCCTAAACCGTACATCGGAATCAAACGATCCACATATCAAAACGAAGCTCGTAACATGAACTATCTAAACATGGCAATGGTCAAAACCTAGCAGGGAGTTCTCGGGTCCTAATGTTATGAACAAAAGCAGTCTAAATTAAATCGGACATTACGACGGCTATGTTTACGCGATTTCCCAATTTTATACCATTCCAATTCAACCACCAATCAATCCCAATTCATTCATACAATCAACATTCATCCAAAACACACTACAACAGTCCCAACACCTCAAGTTCTTCCAATTTATGTTATTCTCATCATGAACTTAAACTATACTTAATTCCTTTAACAAATCAACAAGATTCAACATTCATACCACTACCACTCCAACCCAAACTCTAAACAAACAAGCTTCATGCTTCACATATACTATATTACTCATAACCATTCCTAAATACTCAAAACTAAAGCTAGGGTTTGGATTTTATACCTTCTTGAAGCTTCTTAATCAATGAAAGATCCTTGGAATGCCCATGGAAGCCTTGATCTATGCTTAAGCTACCTTGAACTTTCATAAAAATCAAGAAAACCAAAGTTATTTCTTGAAGGTTACTATTCACCATCTTCTTCCTTAATTTATTGGAAGAGATTGTGAAGGAATTAGAAGTTTAAACTTATAGGATATCCATATCTATGTACAAGGAACCTTAGATAATTACCTTGTGATTTAACAATGCTTGGAACTTGATTTTTGATTTTTCTTCCTTTGAAAAAGAAGAAAAGCCGAGAGCAAGATGATGAGAATGAAATGATTTTGTGTTTTTCGATTTGTTTGGCTTAGCTTGGTTGTTTTTTGTTTTGTTTTTGGTTAATTACCTTAATAACCTTATATTTGTGTGGTTATAAACCAACCACACCTCCTCCTTCCCTATGTCATGCTTGCATCACCTTATTATGTCATCATCCCTTACTTGTCCTCTCCTTATTGGTTGGATGACCTCATCATCCCTAACCTCCTTGATTAACTTCCTAATTGTTTGCCTAATGACCGCTGATCTGTTATACGGTTCGCTTAACTTTCGTTTTCGTTTATCGCTTGAGGGATCATACCCCGGATCTTATTACTTGGGTTTCCTTAACCTTTTTCAATACATTATATTCCTTTTATGATCCTCTCTTATAATCCTTTAATTTAAATCCTTTTTATCTTGTTACCTTATACTCAATTCTTTCCGTATCTAGTGGATTTCCGGGAAAAATCAAAGTGTTCGGAATTGGATTCTGACGATCTTTACCTACACTTATATACCACATAGAGTACTAATAATATCCCAGAAGATCAATAACAGAACCCCTACATAGTGTGGCATGAAAAGTTTTCTCATTCAGCATAATCTGCAAAATCACTATTCATAAGGGTTTCAAAAATTTCCAAAAATTGGGGTTATTACAGTCTCCCCTCCTTAAAAGGATTCCGTCCCGGAATCAGATAGAAAATGAATATGGATACTTTCTTAACATTGCACTTTCTAACTCTCGAGTAAATTTTCTCACATTGTGGTTCTTCCATCAAACTCTGAATAGTTTGATAACCCTTCTCCTAAGCACTTGTTCCTTTTTACTCTATAACCCTTCCTGGTTGCTCCATATAGGTTATGTCGGGTTGCGTGTCTATGCGCTCATATGCCCCTATTTATCTGGCATCCGAATTATACTTCCTTAACATTGATACGTGGAACACGTTATGACTTGCTACATGTTCGGGGGTAGGGCTAGCTCATATGCTAACTTCCCAAAACGTCTTAATATATCCAAGGGTCCAACAAATTGTAGACTTAGATTTCCTTTCTTTCCGAACCTCATCAATCTTTTCCAAGGGATACCTATAACATTACTAGGTCCCCTATTTCATACTCTTTTTCCTTTTGAGTCAAATCAGCATACCTCTTATGTCCATCTTGGGTTACTACCAGCCGTCCTCTGATTAGATCTATTATATCCCTGGTCCTTTGGACTACTGCGGGTCCGAGCATCTTGCGTTCTACAACTTCATCCTAACATAAGGGAGATCGACATTATCTTCCCTCAAGGATCTCATAAGGCGATACCTCAATACTGACATATGATCTATTGTCATAAGAAAACTCAATCCGTGTTAAGTGATCATTCCAATTTCTTTCAAGTCTATTGCACAGACTCTCATTATAGCTTTTAGCATTAGAGCTTTTACTTCTCAATACCCATTCTTTTCGAGTTCGTAATCTCTACTACCTTCCGTTCCTAATATTATACTGGTTATACTTCTGCTCGTTAGCGTTCTATAACCTTTTAATAACCACGTCAACCTTAGTATCACAAATGTGTTTCCATTCCGAATACCACACAACTTTATTACTCATTTTTCAGCTGTTTCTATTTCCTAAAGTTTGATCAATCATATAGAAGTAAAGGAATTCGTTGAGAGATCACTATAATCATGAACACTTGTTATATCGCATAGTTAGTACAGAAGGTGGCCAGCCTTTAGTACTTGACAAGCAACTAAACAATAGATGGTATCCTACTAGGCTTCTATCACAAAGATAGATAGTCATTCGGCAATACCTCCCCTTCTGGAAGGGTTGTTCTTCTCAGCTTATATGAAATGAAAAGAAGAGAAAAGAACAAACTGAAGAGAATTGCATATATGAAAAAAAATATACTGCCACAAAATATCTGGCTTGGAACCTACCTCTGAACTATAGAGGTTTTTCATAGGAGAACAAAACATATGTGTATATATATCAAGTATTATCGCATCGCATTTCACATGCTTAAATATTTTTGCTATTCCGTCCATCATTCTATGGACCCTTGCTCTTCCTCGAGCTTATACACAATCACCTTTGAAACTCCCTCGACATTGAAAATCGAATCTGGGATCTCATTCTAGACATCATCGTTACTAGAATTTTATGCTTGCATCGCAACCTTCCTCGTATAGTAATACGACTCTCTATTGATAAGAAGGAATAAATATTCAATAGGTAGATAATCTACTTAACCAGTCTATTCAACGACAACTTATACATCACCACAATCCGATTAGGGGTACCCAATCTCAACATCCATTACACTACAACTCTCGCGGTTGTAATCGGCTCATTATTCAAAGAATCGTTGCTGCATTACTATGGTCCACCACTGACCTACTGTCGTCATTCATTTTCCTTGGAATCTTAATAGCTAACCATACAGAGTCCATAACTGTCGTATCAAATTCTTCTAAGGAGTTAACATAATCACCTTTCATGATTCATGAAGAACACTCCAAACTCTGACGTACTTTCATGACATGAAGCATATAAAATTACAGAAGAGTTTCAATCAAAGCAACGATAGCAGGTTAATACCATTCTTAATCGTATGCCTTAAATAGAAGACTTAACTCAAGGGTTCGTCTAGTCCGTTTTGAAACATGGTCCTGACTTATCTCAAGATAGTATCTTCTGAGATAGATAGCCCGCTCATGGCGATTACACGAATTAAACCTTTACCAACTACTATTACGGTTGGGTATTGCACAGTCATCAGAAGGAATGTCAATCTTCCAAACCATAATACAATCTGCATAGCTTTAACCATCATCACTGTATTCCTTTGGCACAAGCGCCTATAATTATCCTCTTACCTTTAAAGTGTCGGCCACCTCTTTGGCCTTTCCTGATAGTAAAATTTCCTTACAGTCAATGTCATTTTAACCACCTCCAAATAAATTTTCTACCTTATTTCAATCACAGCTTATGTGAAAATGTTTTCCTTAAAATCTGATGAGTAAAAAAAATCACCATTTTTCCATAAGTTATTGCCTCAGTCTTTAGAGGTTAATCACTGCCATGACTGACTCTCAATCATAATTAGAACATCTTTTATCTCAAGTCTTAATTGCCCTGAACAATTTCGACCATTACTGGTTTGATCCATACCTTCTCGTGGTTTAACACGTGCCCCACTTGGCATCATTATAATTACGTCATATTTCCTTTATCATAATTTCTATTCTTGAGAATTTTGAATGTTACCTTTCTCCTTGTAAAACCTCTAAGGTTATCCTTGAATCGTTCCTCATGAATTCCCTATATACAGGGTATATCAAGATACCATTTATTAATACCAGAATCATTGTCTACATACTTCTGAAAATTTTCTCCACTGATCCTTAAAGGTTGTTATTACCTTAATCCTTTCCAATTCATACTGTCAAAACTCATGATGTCCCTATTAAGGGTGAAATGCCAACCTTTATGCATTCCCCTAGGATTCGTTTTTAAGTTACCGATGTTCTATCCTTAATTCCACCTTTAAAAAGGTACATGCATCCTTCCATGGATAAATCAAGTCATATATCCCTGATAAGGATATCTTATTCAATCATTTCCACCTCGATAGTCTATACCGAATTTCACAATAGCATCCTTATTCAAGTTAAGGTCAATCCACATGGCCTCCAAAAGATAAAAAATGGTTATCCGCTTTTCTTGCCTAATTTGGTAATGATAACAAGGATGTTCTGGAAGATATTGGTCGTGTTCAACGTGAACCTCTTCTTAATAATTCCTTATTTACTTTTGTTGTTTATCTCAACAGTCACCTCAATGTTGGGATATCTTTCATATCTGGCGTCTCCCTTTCTGGGTATCATGCCACCGGTCTTACACTTCACCTTCTTGAAGGTCACTTCCTTCATCCAATTTTCTTAATTTCTTACTTTCTTGTCTCCTCAGTCTATCCGCGTCTCATTATTTATCCTTCGAATTATCTCAAGGTTTCCTCGAATCCTCCCAACTTACAGGGGATAAAATATATGTATCTCTTATGCCCTCAACCATCAATTTTAACTCATGGTGAATCACCCTCATCCTGACGAATGCATACTTTTCTATTTCTATTGCTACGAGTCTTTATGGTTTCCTCATACCCAACTCCCTTATCATACCTCAAACTCTATTGCCTTTATATTCCTTTCCACTCCAGTTTCTTTTTATTTTCCTTTCTCTTATCCTTATTTCATGAACCAACACAACATAAGTATTGATTTCAAACATCCCGTCATTCTGGATTCATGTCCTCAGAACGAATCTTGACAACTTTTACAACTTAGATTCATAATTCATCATACTCATCCGCTTTTGTTCTAGCTCCAAAGCTTTTACACTATCTCCTTATCTTTGGGAATTACTTTCCCGAAAACAATTGACTGAACTTAAATCAGTTTATTATAATCTCTTGCTTCGTGCCTTCCTTGGCCTTTCACCAGCGGGTGGTCTCTCTCTTAGGAGGGTAAGTGACAAAAACAGTCTTTTGTGATTTGTCAATCATTCAGAATCTCAAATGATTCATCTATTTCCTTTAGCCAGGCTCTTGCCTCGACTAGGTCAACCTGTTCCTTGGAACTCTGAGAGCTTAGAGACTTAAAGGTCCTGAAAGAATTTCCTACCGCATTGTTTCCTCAAGGTGGTGGTTGGGGATAATAGTCTAAGTTCTGTCTAGACAGGTCCATAAATTGCCGTATAGGAGTACCGTCTCGGGTCTCCTTTCCTTACTCGACTTTCTGTTTCCTTAGTATGAAATGTTTCAACCTTCTCCCATAATCGGGGTTATCTTATACATTAAAAACCTTGTTTTCCACTCTATTATGTTATGGGTTCTTTCTTTCTTGATGGCAACCTCCCTGACTATCACATTCAGGGTTTGCCCTAAATCTTATTCCTCAAACTATGGCTCTCATCTAAGTTCTCATCTTTAAGCTCTTGAACTTTTGGAACCTAATTTCTGTAGGAGCGCCTCACTATCCCCTTATCATCTTTCTCGGTATGGATCTCTTCTCCAGTCATTGACTCTCTGCCTTCATTCATCACTTTTTCTGGCACAATATGTTCTTTTCCAAAAATTCGGTCTGTATTGTAATCTCAAACAGCTTTTCGGTACCGGTTCCGGTTACCTTCACTTCTATTTCCATTTTCTCAAAATCTCTTATAAACTCTCCCAAAGACATTATTATCTTGAGTCTCTCCTTTTTACTAAGAGCATCAGCCACCACATTGGCTTTCCCTGAATGATAAAGAATCTCCCAATCATAATTCTTGATTAGCTCTAACCACCTCATTTGGCGCATATTGAGCTCTTTCTGCGTGAAAATATACTAGAGCACTTATGGCTTGTGTAAATCTCGCACTTTTCTCTATACAAGTAGTGCCTCCCATCTTTAGGGCAAAACTATTGCCACGAGCCCAAGCTCATGGGTGGGGATATCGAATTTTATATTCCCTTAATTGTCTTAACGCTACCTTGTTGTGCTGTATAAGAAGCACCCTAATTCCTTATGCGAAGCGTCACTACACTTCACCAAATCTCATTTTCCATCCAGCAACGCCAACATAGGGAACGTCACCAACCTTTGCTTCGGTTCTTAAAAGTTGTTCTCGCATTTCTCTGTCCATTCGAACTTTTCAGTCTTACGAGTAAGCCGCGTTAAAGGGGCTACTATCTTTATAAACTTGAATGAACCTCTGGTAGTGACCGGCCAATCCTACCTCTGGGAGTTTCCCTAACCATGGTCATCAATTCCTCAATGGTCCTTTATTCATTCTTATTAGGATCTTCCACGAGATCCTCCTCAGCAACAATCCCATCTAGGACAACATCCTCAACCATTACATCCTCAATATCAACATCATCCGGTCCTGCGTTAGGACGCTCTATCGGATCCACAATCCGATCTCCAATTAGTAATAAAACATCATCGCGCTGTTGCTCCTCAACCTCAGGGTTCGGAGTCCCGCTACCATCTACGATAACGAACTACGTTTCTATCACGATATTTATAAGGGTTCCCATAAGGGTTTTAACTGTCAGTACTACATTAGGTAGTCCGACTATGAACTTGGCAAGAGTTCTTATTTATCTTAATGAACTTATTATCTTAACGTCACTTCATCTCTGAGGTTTATAACGCTTAGCTCTGATACCACTTCTGTAACACCCCCAAATCCGGGGTCGGGGATCCGGGTTATCACGAGTTCCATTTCCCTTAATAACACCCAATCTTAATATTTAATCAACTACTCTGTACTGTGACCCCACAATAAACACACACACCACAAGTTATAGTCTCAGAGATGAACATCCAAAAATAATCAAAAGTCATTTTATTCCACAATTATCTGCCAATACACCTTAAAAGGTTTTCTGAATAAATTTACATTTTCTTTGCCATTATTACAATTCATAAATATACATAAATCTGGTACATCAAAAGTTGAAGCCTAGCCTATTGGTAGTTCCTACCTCAGCTACAGCGACATCAATGCCTATAGGAAACTGCAGAATGTTTCCTATCCGCTCGCGAATTGGGAGCTTGGTCTTGTTTATCTTTTCTATCTGTTGTTGTGTGATGAAAGAAGAAAGCAAGGGTGAGCAACAAGCCCACCAAAATAATATGTATAATGATTTACAGTATATGAGCCTTCTCATAGTACTCATGAAAGTCTTGGTCAAAAGAAATGAACCAAGTTTGATATCTTAATGCGATGAAGTCGCAAAATATTCAGTATATATACATATATACTTTTCAAAATCTTGGAAGTCCTCTTCCATGCATAATATACACAGAGTTCCAATTTATAACTGTATAAAACTATCGTTGCAAGGTGATCTCATATATCTAACCTTGTCTCAACGTTTTTCTGAAAATCTTTGACATGCATAAGATAATCATTTACTAGATATAAGTTTAAAAGATGAAGTTACAAGATACTCCAATATACTTATATCTTTTTCCAAATACTACTTGAAGTACCACCGTTCAAGTTATAATTAGTTCAAAAGTTCATCACATAGATGAGACTACAAGATAATACTTGAATAGATTCAATCTTTAAAATATCATCAAAATAAAATGAAGTTATAAGATACTTCATTTGATGCAAACATCATTTTGAAAACTTGACCCTGCCAACACTCAACAATCGCCCAACCGTAGCCTTTCTATCGAAGTGCTCTGGGTAGTGTTGTAGAAATATCCAATTGGATGATGAACTCATTACGGGAGTTTGCCGCGCCAGGAAGACCACTTACGATGATCAGTCGTAGTAGTGCAACCCCACCATTTTCTACATGTAGAGGAGAACCTGTCGGATTTACTTGTCAACCGAACACTGAACTCCTAAGGAATGGACCGCCTTAGCGGAACTTCCAGGCCATTTGGGCCAATATAATAAGGCTGGGCCGGCGCTACTCGACCACTTACGCCACTCCTAGTTCAGATGAAATCCATGACTCTGAAACGTAAGCTCGTCCCCACTTTCCCCAAGTAGAAACTTGTTGATACGGCTCCACTAAGAAGTCGTATCTGGTTGGAAAGGAAAACTCACCGATATTTCCCAGGCGATGCCTGTTAATGGATTAACTTGTTCCAAGAATTTTACTTCCCGAGTGTTGGGTAAGTAATCAAAATTTTTTTATCAAGACAGCAACCTTGTTGCGAATATAAAACACGCCACAGAGCCGGATCCCTCAGGTTTTGAGCGAGTATTTAAATCCCCTTCGAAAGGAGGATCTTAAATATAAAAATGAGTTTTGGGATCCGCTCTAACTTTTAAAAATCATTTTAAAGACTCGCAAAACATTTTTAAGAATGTTTGGAGTGATGTTGATTTAACAAAATAAATCAGTCCCAATATATTAGAAAATATCTGAATATTATTATTTAAATAATATTCCCATAAAGAATAATCTTTATAAAAAATAATTGAAGTAGATGTTGTAAAACTTATACTTGAAATGAGTATTAAATAACCAAAGATATACTTATACGAAAGTACTATCTTTATTTGAATAATCAAAAATAAGTTTGATTATCGACACCTTATTCTTTAATAAAATAAAGAATATATCTCAGCAAATAATCGGAGTCATAGATCCTCAAATGAATATTAAAAATAATATTCAATAAATAAATAAGTTGAGTCATAAGCCCTCGAATGAATATTCGAAATAATATTCAATAAATAAAATAAGCTGAGTCATAAGCGCTCGAATGAATATTCGAAATAATATTCATTAAATAATATAAAGTTATCGAATAAACCTTATTCGATTAATAGTTTTGAAAACTATAACCATATATATATATAAATATATATATATATATAAAATCTACTCGGGATCCTCGACTCCCGATTTTAGAAAATGTTTTCACCTTTGGGTCCCTATACTAAGGGTATATGCAAATTACCGCTATTCTCAAGCATAGGTATTATCACCTGAACCAACAAATATATATGGCAAGAATACGAAACAGGCATGCATATGTACCATATCACATGCTATAATATATCGCAAGAATTTGCTAATTTAACCATCATGCTTCTATCACAAGATAATGCATATACAAGTGTATACATCACAACAACAGTATAACGGATAGAAAACTTGCCTGAGCGACTGGGGGTTACAATGGCTCGGGACGAGTCTGGTAACCTATAAACAACAAGTAAGTTGGAATTAAACCAAAGTCACTTGTAAATCTATACTTTAACCAAATTAGACTCTAACGCTCGTTTTGCGCTTACTGATTCTCTTAAGTCACTCGAGTACCCTCGGCTCCACTATTTTTAATAAATTACCCATTACGAGTTTTAAAGCGATTCTTTTGCGAGTGCCTTACCAACTGCCTAATCCACTTAACATAATTGTTTCATGCTCCAATTAGTCCTTTAAGGTCTTTAACCTATGTTTCAAAGTAAGGCAAGGGGTAATGATTCGTTCGCGAAACGTCGTTACTTAAAACGGCCGTTTCTCCTAAACCGTACATCGGAATCAAACGATCCACATATCAAAACGAAGCTCGTAACATGAACTATCTAAAAATGGCAATGGTCAAAACCTAGCAAGGAGTTCTCGGGTCCTAATGTTATGAACAAAAGCAGTCTAAAGTAAATCGGACATTACGACGGCTATATTTACGCGATTTCCCAATTTTATACCATTCCAATTCAACCACCAATCAATCCCAATTCATTCATACAATCAACATTCATCCAAAACACACTACAACAGTCTAAACACCTCAAGTTCTTCCAATTTATTTTATTCTCATCATGAACTTAAACTATACTTAATTCCTTTAACAAATCAACAAGATTCAACATTCATACCACTACCACTCCAACCCAAACTCTAAACAAACAAGCTTCATGCTTCACATATACTATATTACTCATAACCATTCCTAAATACTCAAAACTAAAGCTAGGTTTTGGAGTTTATACCTTCTTGAAGCTTCTTATTCAATGAAAGATCCTTGGAATGCCCATGGAAGCCTTGATCTATTCTTAAGCTACCTTGAACTTTCATAAAAATCAAGAAAACCAAAGTTATTTCTTGAAGGTTACTATTCACCATCTTCTTCCTTAATTTATTGGAAGAGATTGTGAAGGAATTAGAAGTTTAAACTTATAGGATATCCATATCTATGTACAAGGAACCTTAGATAATTACCTTGTGATTTAACAATGCTTGGAACTTGATTTTTGATTTTTCTTCCTTTGAAAAAGAAGAAAAGCCGAGAGCAAGATGATGAGAATGAAATGATTTTGTGTTTTTCGATTTGTTTGGCTTATCTTGGTTGTTTTTTGTTTTGTTTTTGGTTAATTACCTTAATAACCTTATATTTGTGTGGTTATAAACCAACCACACCTCCTCCTTCCCTATGTCATGCTTGCATCACCTTATTGTGTCATCATCCCTTACTTGTCCTCTCCTTATTGGTTGGATGACCTCATCATCCCTAACCTCCTTGATTAACTTCCTAATTGTTTGCCTAATGACCGCTGATCTGTTATACGGTTCGCTTAACTTTCGTTTTCGTTTATCGCTTGAGGGATCATACCCGGGATCTTATTACTTGGGTTTCCTTAACCTTTCTCAATACATTATATTCCTTTTATGATCCTCTCTTATAATCCTTTAATTTAAATCCTTTTTATCCTGTTACCTTATACTCAATTCTTTCCGTATCTAGTGGATTTTCGGGAAAAATCAAAGTGTTCGGAATTGGATTCTGACGATCTTTACATACACTTATATACCACATAGAGTACTAATAATATCCCAGAAGATCAATAACAGAACCCCTATATAGTGTGGCATGAAAAGTTTTCTCATTCAGCATAATCTGCAAAATCACTATTCATAAGGGTCTCAAAAATTTCCAAAAATTGGGGTTATTACAATATCAATCTTGGGAATGTCATCATTGAAAAAGTAGCTCTAGTCTCAGAACTTAAACACAATCTGCTGAGTGTTAGTCAAATCTGTGACAGGGGTTATCATGTGGATTTATTTGAAGAACACTGTGAAGTTGTAAGCAAATCTACAGGCAAAGTTGTTCTGAAGGGATACAGGCATGGTAACATTTATGAAGCCAAGCTTTCAACAAGTTCTGATGGTTCTGCAATCTGTTTGTTAAGCAGAGCATCAATTGAAGAAAGCTGGGATTGGCACAAGAAACTCTCTCATTTAAATTTTAACAATATAAATGAACTAGTCAAGAAAGATCTTGTGAGAGGACTTCCAAAATCAGTATTTGCTCCTGATGGCCTTTATGATTCATGTCAAAAGGCAAAACAAAGAAAATCTTCATTCAAGAGCAAGACTAAATCTTCAATTCTTGAGCCTTATCACCTACTACATGTTGATCTATTTGGTCCAGTGAATGTCATGTCTATTGTAAAGAAGAAATATGCTATGGTCATAGTAGATGAGTTTACCAGATACACATGGGTGTATTTCTTGAACACAAAAAGTGAAACTGCATCTATCTTGATTGATCATGTCAAATAACTGGATAAATTGGTCAAAGACTCTGTGAAAATCATAAGAAATGATAATGGCACTGAGTTCAAGAATATGATTATGGAAGAGTTCTGCAAAGACCATGGAATAAAGTAGGAATTTTCTGCTCCTGGAACTCCACAGCAAAATGGAGTTGTTGAAAGAAAGAATAGAACTCTTATTGAAGCTGCAAGAACTATGCTTGATGAAGCAAAGTTACCAACCTACTTTTGGGCTGAAGCTGTGCAGACTGCTTGTTTTACTCAAAATGCAACACTTATCAACAAGCATGGAAAGACACCATATGAGATGGTGAAGAAAAAGAAGCCAAATCTGAAGTACTTTCATGTATTTGGATGCAAGTGTTTTGTTCTTAAGACTCATCTTGAACAGCTATCCAAATTTGATCTAAAAGCTGATGAAGGAATTTTTGTTGGATATCCACTTTCCATAAAAACCTTTAGAGTCTACAATTTAAGAAGAAGGGTTGTCATGGAATCTATCAATGTCTCTTTTGATGATACGAAGATTACTGGACTTGAAGATTTCAATGATCATGATCAGCTGAGATTTGAGAATGAAGTTTTAAATTCTGTAAATTCTGATAGTCTAAATCCTGATACTGCAAACTCTGATGGGTTAAACTCTAATGTTATTGAAACTGTGGTGACTACGCCAAAGGAAAATGCACCTGTACAGGGGGAGCATATTGAAGATCCAACCACATCTCAAGAAGCATCAGAACCTAGAACAGGCTCTTCAAGTTATGATTCATCAAGTTCTGATGGGCCAAGTTCTGATAATTCTGGAAACTCAAATTCTGAAGGATCCAACTCAAAGTGCATAATTTCAGGGGGAGTATTAGAAAATGTTGATGGAGATAGCATGGATCATGGGGGAACATCCAGTTCTAGAGATCACCTTCCATCTGCAAGAAAGTGGACTAAAGCACACACACCTGACTTGATTATTGGAAATCCTGGAGCAGGTGTTAGAACTAGAATAACAACATCAATGAATGTCTCTATCATTCTTTTCTTTCTCAGACTGAACCAAAGAAAGTGGAAGAGGCTCTTCAAGATACTGATTGGGTGCAAGCAATGCAGGAAGAGTTAAATGAATTTGAAAAAAATAAAGTCTGGACCCTAGTGCTAAGACCAAAGAATAGATCTGTTATTGGTACAAAGTGGGTGTTCAGAAATAAAACTGATAGTGATGGCATAATTACAAGAAATAAAGCAAGGCTGGTTGCAAAAGGATATTCTCAACAGGAGGGAATTGATTATGATGAAACATTTGCACTAGTTGCTAGATCAGAAGCCATATTCTGATGACCTTTAAATTCTGATAATAATCAAGTTCTGATGCTTACGTGGAAGTATTTATTTACTTGATTTATTTTTTGTCAATACTTGAACGGTTCTATTTTATCAGAATATTGGTTTAAGTGAGATAAAGGCAGTCATAATTACTTGTTTAGTGGGAACAGTTTCTTTTTATTGAAAAAATTGCATATGCATAGTAATCATTACCTATTTCTCGTGCCCATTAACTATTGTCTTAACTACTGAATGGCTGACAGGTGTACACACTGTTCCAATTCATCTTAACTGCTGTCAAGTGGCGTGTATAAGTAAAAGAGAGAAAAGATTTTAAATCTTTTATCTACTTTTGTATTCAATACTCTCTCTCTTTTCTCTTATTCTCTCTATATTCACTAACGGTTTTTACACAGGCATTTTACCAAACACCTTTCAGGCCTTCTTATTTCTCACTTCTTTTTCAATGGTACCCAAGGATCTAATCTTTAATGGAGCAAAGTTCGTCCCCAACAACTACACTGCCATTCTAACCAAGAGTGACGCTCTGTCAAAACTTCATTTTGTTCAGGACTTCTTGGCTTACAATGAAATAGGGTTCGCTTTGACGTAGCCATCCACTTTATCTGGAACTCAAGTTCTGACGTTCTGGAGAACGGGACTTTATGATGATGGTGGTAAGGATGGGACTCCAAGCATCGTTTTTACATCAAAGGAGGTGGAGTACGTTGTTACTCCGGCAACAGTCAGGAAAGCTCTACATCTACCTGAGAACTGCCAGTCCAGTTCTGCTGTTGAGGAGCCATTGTTACAGCAAATGATGGCTAATTTAGGGTATGAGGAGAGTTTGGCAAAGTTGGGCCAACTTAAACGCCCAAATATCCGAAGAGAATGGAGCTTTTTCTTCGATTGCATCACCAAGGCGTTCGCAAACAAATGCTCAAATTTTGACGCCATTCTGATTCTGACTCAACAAATTGGGTATGCTCTCCTAAACCAGTCTCACTTTGATTATGCCAAGACTGTGTTATGTTTTATAGGAGATAGAATGAAAGATGACAGGAATGTAGTTTAGTTTGCTAGATTTTGTCAGTTAATTTATAGTTACTGTACATCAGATGAACCACAACTAGCAAGTGAACACATAGAACCTTTTAGGTTAGCAAAAAGGGCTTTTACTGACCTTTTAACTGCTGATAACAAAAAGAGAGTTTTGAGGCCCCTTAGAATTCCTGTAGCAGTAAAGCAAGCCCTTGTAATTGCTGATGCTGATACTTACTCTGTATTATATCCTGATGTTCCACAACAACCACAACCACAACAGCCATCAGAACCTACTACTACCACTCAACAAACACAAACATCAGAACATGCCAACCAACCATCAGCACATAATCAAGTGAAGCCTTCTTCTTCTAGAGCAAAGAGGACTAAAATAGTACCTCAGGCACAGCAGAAAAGAAGGAAGATGATTTTAAGAGATGATTCTGATGATGAGGCACAGGTTCAACCATCAGAACCTGTTGCTGAAGTAGCTGAGAAGGTCTCTTCTCAGACAGCTCAAGAAACTGGGAGTTCTAGGCCCCTAAAAAGGCTTAGAAAGTTAAACTCTGATGATCAAGCTCCCAGAGTCTCTCCACCAGCTAAGATACTTAAAATGTAAAGAGCAAGGAGGGTTGTAGAAGAATCAATCTCTGAAGAAGGAATGGAAGCAGCAGTTGTGGAAGGGGGTCAGGAATCTCTGATCCCACCAGAACCTACTGTAGTTGAATCTCTTCCAAGTGCTGATCCAGAACTTCATAAAGCTCATAAATTTCCAATCCAAGAGCCAGAGACTACTCCAATGCATACACCTCATGTGTCTCCTATAAACTCTCCAGTACATGCTGAAAACCCAGGAACAAGTGCTGAAATTGATATCAACAACTTGGATGTGCCTTTGGTCTTGTATCTAGAAGCTCCATCCACTTCACATCTTTCTCAGCACACTCCATTGCTAGATGCTTATGACCATGAAGATGAATCTTCTATTGCTTCACATACAATCATTCTATCAAAATATGCTGATACTGAAGATTATGCAAGTTATGTTAAAGAAAATACTAGTGAAGCTGCTACAAATATAAATGCTGATGCATCTGGTCCTTCTGGACATGCACCTCCACAAACAGTTTGTAAAGCTGATTTGATTAAGAAGTTTGTGAGAAAGGATGCACCAGTTTCTTGGAGTGAAACTAACAGAGGAAGAGAATGGATCAAGGAGTGGAACAAAGTTGATTTTGTTCCTACTACAGATGTTCTTGCTGAGCACCTGGCTAAAGTTGATGAAATGCTGATGAATGATGACTTCAAAGCACAGCTCAGAGTTACTGCATTGAGTACCAAGAACCTTCAAGGTCAACACTCAATAATTCAATCCAAGGTGGACAAAATTCAAGATACAGTGACTAAGCAAACTATGAATGTCACATTGGATAAGAAAATGTTTTTTAAGCCAGCCTTTGACCGCATTGAGTATATAGAAAAGACTCAAGAAAAGCAGCAAGCTCAACTATCTGATATTTTAAAGCATCAAGCTCCTAAACAAAACCAACTCAATGAATCCAAAACTCTATGGAATTGCTTGTCTCCCTGCTTCTCCCAGATGATGCCAAAAAGGGGGAGAAAGTGATTAAGTCCAAATGCACAACTGATCAACCACTAAAGGGTAAGGATGATGATAATGAAGACCAGGGAAACTCTGAAAGGAGTAGAGGTCTAAGTCAAGGCAGGGGTTCTTTATCAAGGGAAGCCAGAACTATAAGTCAAAGAACAAGTTCTGATACTAAAAGGATAAGTTCTGATGAACAAACTCTGAAACTTGATGAAGAGATCTCCAAAAGGTTATTCCTAAAGGACAATCCAGGCATGGATATTGAAAGTCTGAAGGAAGAAGAGATTAGACTGAAAGCTGAAAATGACAAATCTAAGTCAAAGTCTAAAACTCAAGTCACAGCAAAGAAACCACCTAAGCCTAAAGGCATTGTGATCAAAGAGAGGACAAATACTGAGGCATCTAAGGCCAAGTCCAAATCACAGGTGGAAGTTGATCCTAGATTCAAGGGTAAGGCAAAAGTTGATGACCCTGTAAAGATATATATGCCAACCATGGATCTAGAAGTAAATGCTGATGAAGATATAACTCTGATTTTGAAGGAGAAAGGGAATATTCAAGCAACCTCTGACAGAGCTCAAGTTGTCTTGACATTAGAAGAAAAGGAAACCTCTGACATTGCTCATGTTAAACCTTCAACAGTTCTACTACCTGGGTTTACTAAAGCTCAATAATCTGCTCAACCTATAAAGACTACAACAAATGTTTTTCAGGGTAGATTGATCCAAGGGAAGGAAGCTAGAGATAAAAAAGGACTGGGTAATCCTGATGAGAAAAGAATAAACAAGTCTACCTCAGATCCTACATCCCTTACTAAACCAGGAGTAGGGACAACTCCAGAAAGACTAAATCAATTAGAGTCTGTACAGATGGCCTACAACTCCAAGCTGAAAGAAGATATAATGCTTTATTTTATGACAGATGGGAGAGTATTCCAGATAAGAAAGAATGCAATTCGGTTGAAGTATTATGAAGAACTGCAACATGTTTTATTTCTACTTCAAGTGAAGAACAGGTCAACAGATGGTGCTTCCAGATACTTAATATCCAATATTCAGAGGCAGAAGAAACTTTACTCTGTAAAGTCTGACAGACCATACTATCCAAAGTACAGAGCTCATAATGGTGATTTAGATGAGATGAAGCCCAATACCGCCAAGATCACTACTTTTCTGGGTATTAAGGGTGTTGAATTTAATCTGGAGTCTGACAAAGCTTATCTGATCAGACTGGATCAGGAGATAAGGAAAGTAAAGATTAATGATCTCAGGGCTGCTATATTTCAGACAGGAGAAGATACAGTTGAACTTAAAGATGCTAAAAGGAGGATGATAAATGAACTTGAATATGCTGAGAGAACTCTTCTGAAGAACTATCTCAGAACAACTCCTGACATTCAAGAGATCAAACACTAAAGCCAGGTCGAGGACTACAACTGTTAAATTTTGAAGGATAGACAGGCTAAAGCTGATATCAGACTTTAAGGATGGTAAAAGCTACAAGGACTGTGAGTTGTAGTTATCTAGTCAAATTCTCATATGCATTTGTACTTAATGTTTTTGACATCATCAAATATCTATTGAACTTGTATATTATGCTAATTTACAAGTTGGGGGAGATTGTTAGATATATTTGTGATGTCATGTCTAATAATGATTTGTATTTAGTTTCAGATCTTGACTAACAGGACAAATCAGGACTTAACTGGAAATCAGTACTTATACTAAAGTCAGAACTTAAGATATCAGAACTTAAGTTATCAGAACTTAAGATATCAGAAGATATTCATCAGAAGATAATATCAGGACTTAGGAAGACTTTCAGATAAGGAAGGCGGCTGATTGAAGGGAAAGAAGATCAAGACTAAACAAGAAGAGATATACATGGAGAAGAATTCTATGAAGAATAGAAGACTTGGAGGAAAAGATAACTAATTGATATATTTTAGGATACAGAATTATATTCGATATCAATTAGAGATTATCTTGTAACTGTGTGGTATATAAACACAGCATAAGGTTTACACTAGACGTGTTATCATTATCGAGAATATTATTCATTATAACCCTAGCAACTCTCGTGATATTTGTTCATCACTGAGAGATAACGGTTCCATTGTAATACTGTTTATTAATAAGATTATTCTTTGTTACATACTTGTGTTCTTAATTCGACTTGATTGTATTATACACTGTATTCAACCCCTTCTACAGTGTGTGTGACCTAACATATTTATCAGGTGTGTAGTTGTTATGTTTGTTAATCCCTACTTTCTCATTTCTATTGTTTTTCTTTTTAGTTTCTGTTTTAACCTCAATCTTTTCTAATCTGTCATTCAATTGCTTGATAGACAGATGACCAACATTCATTTTCTTCTCCTTCTTAACTTGACTTGATTCTCCTGAAACAAAATTTTGGAAACTGATCCATATTTCTCGACAGGCTGGAAATTTCTAATCCAAACAATGACGTGTACATGAATGCTATCAAGACTGAAATCTCAAGGATCTCAGCTGCTTTTGACAGAACATTAAATGAAGTGAGCATCTTTGTATATTGTCATAGTGAAGGATCTTTCAAGGTATCACTTCACATGTTTGAGAATCGTTCTTTATCTGAGATTTGGGTTCTTCTCAACAAAGTCAAAAGAAGCTCAGAATTGAATGAAGTCCTTCGTGAAAGGCTAAAAGAGTTTGCTAATAGGGCTAGTCCTCAAGTGGTCAACTTACCCTTTCAAGTAAGATTCTTTAAGTCTGACTGTCTTCAAATCTGCCATCTCGATTCACAATCTCTTAAAAACTACTCTGCTAAGCATCTTGTCGGGATGGAACATCATTTAAGAACTGCTGGATACTCATCTGAGTTAAAAACTCGAGCTGCTGATCTGATTCAAGCTTATTGTGAAAAGAACATCAAAAGGTACAATCAGTTTAAGAATAAGCTAAAGTCAGTTAGGGTTCAACCAGTTAGACGAGTCAGTTTCTCTTCAGAAAGGGATCGTGTCTATGACAAGGAGCTGCTGCAAGATTTGAAAGAAGGTGAATTCAGAAGTGAAGACAACTAAATTCAAATAGCTCAAAACTTAATGTAATATGCTTAGAGCTTAATGAATTAAGATAGACAAATGTATTCATATGTTCAGACTAGAGGAACATCTATCTTGTATTCACTTGTAAATTTTTTTGGAATCTGGAAAATGTTAAATATAATCCAGAACTTTTCTGCTATTTACTTTGCATTTCTGTTTATATCTTTTTCTTATTTGTTAGTTGAGTTATCCTCTAGGTATTTGTTGTTATTGTCTAACAAACAAATAGGGGGAGATTGAAAGGCATATGTCATAGCCTATTTGTTTATTCGAGGATTTAACTCAACTCAAATAAGAATGTAACAAGTAAATAGTAGATCTACCGTCAAAGAGATCTCTCAAAGTAACATCTGTTAAAGGATTCAGAAACAATGTTCATCTACAGACTTGAGGAATTACATCACTGGAAGAAGTTCAAGAAATTGATCAAGCCTCAGTGATATAAATCAAGATGTGGATTTAATCAAGTGACAAAGATCTGTCAGGGTATCAAACAATTACAGGGATTTAATCTGAAGAAAATCAAGTTATCAAAGTCAAGATATGAAGAAACGTCACGGAAGTTAGTCTCTCATGACCAGACAGTACATCGAGTGTAAACATTGAAGTGGTGGAATTGTTTCATAATTTTCAGTGATTGTTAAAAGATTTTCTGAAAAATGGTGTTGTTCAAGCTCGATATAATTCCCTATTAATTAACTAATTCATATAATTTAATTAAGAAAATAATTAGTTCTGCAAAGAGTAATTTATTTATTAATTAAATTAATTGATTAATTAATTTCGAATTAATGTTATTGATTTTAAGCATTGTAATTGAATTAAAATCAGTTTTAATCAATAGGGACAATTAAACTTGAACTGGCATGACAATCTCGATTGTCATACCGATTGTCATGCCATGTCATTTTAATGTCTCCCGAAAGTTCTAGCAGGGAGGAGAATTGTCTTGCCAGTTCAGTTTGATAGTCTTGCTAGTTCAATCTTTTGTCTCACCGAAAGTCATGGCGGTTCAGCCGATTGTCTTGCTAGCTCAACAAGATTGTCTCACGATTGTCTCACAGTTCATTTGATTTCTGTTGATTG